>NC_060119.1:582179841-583532341 GCF_021461395.2 Schistocerca americana | reverse complement strand
CTCTGAATACCAAGTGGACTGGCGGAATCCTAAGTTAAACGCTCGGCAGCCGCTCTCGCGAAGCACAAGGGTGCTTGCTGGTGTTGGGGTCAAAGGCCAGCGGATGGAATCCACTGTGCCATTGGCAGCCGGGGAACTGCCGCCTTGGCTATCGGAATCCGATCGCAGGCGCTGGCGTTCGGACAACATTCTGCCAGATCGTGTCCTGCATTTACTTTGCTCCAGGAGGCGGGTTTTCAGTGAACACCATTGTTCACAGGCGGAGAACTACGTCAACAATTCACCTGTGGGTCCGACCCACACACCTGGCCACTGCGATCAAGTCGGGAACAAAATTTACCTACTCATTCGACACAAGATGTGTAACAGCAACAACAGTGGATAAGAATTATGAATTGTTTGCCACTACTTAAATGTTGGCAAATCAGTACAAAATTGCACAAATGCAGCACCGTTTGTTGACTGCAGACGAAGCCACAGATGTGACTGGTTTAGATTCAATACACGTAGTGATTTGATTATGTGTGAAGGCAAACAACAGCTGCTTCTAAAGTCATTGCAACGGTCCATTGCGAAATGAGTTTTGTAATTTGATTATTGTGGACAAAAGGGTCTACAGAGGCACAAGTTCATTTACAGACGTGCCTAGTTTATGCACCCGTAGCGGTGATGAAGAAATAGAAAACTGATTGTACAAATGAGCATGACGAATAGCAGAATGTGGGGTCCAGTATCGAAACATTTTTGTCTACATTTGCTTGCAAACTTACAAACTCTGCAACCCATCATATAGTGCATGGTGAAGTGTACCTTATGTAACTGCTTCTTATTCCTTCTTCTGATCCACTTACAAACTGAGCGAGAGAAAAACGATTGTCCGTATGTTTCCGTAGGAGCCCTGATTCCTCTCCTCTTGTCCTTGCGGTCCTTACACGAAATATACCCTCAGCTTAGTACAACAACTAGTAACTACAAGGGTCGTTCAATAAGTAAAGCACCACATTTTTTTTTAAAAAAAAGCTATTAATATGCGTAAACAAACGTCCTTGTTGGTGCGTCACAATGATTTTTGTTGCGTGCGCTGCTAAGGTTTCGAACCGTTCTGTCAAATGGCAGAGCCGTAGTACAGCTTCGAAATGGCGTCTACATACGACTTACGTTACGAGTAAAGTGCTGTAGTTTAATTCTTGTGTGCAGAAAAAGAAACCGTGATGAACATCCATAAACGTTTGTGTGCAGTGTATGGCGATGGGCAAAAAAATTACAGCTCCAGGAAATGCAGAAACTTGGCTCCATCATCAGCCACGCTCGAGACATCCTGACACAGCCACTGCATCGTGCGGATGCCATTATTCGTGCCGACCGGTGCATTAGAACACAACAGTTCTGTACGAGGAACAAACTTTGAAGATGACTAGAATGTCAGGCATGATTTGAAAATATGGATACGACTACAGGACAAGAGATTTTATCCGCAGTGAGGACATACTCTTCCACAACGTTGGGGTACGGCCATACAACGTGATGCAGACTACGTAGAAAAATACGACATAGGGAAGACGTGTTGATGTATATTGCCATCAAATTCTGACTCTTAACAACATATATCTTCTGAGAGAAAAACATGGGGCTTCACGTGTTGAAATACCCTCGTAGGTTTTTCGGACTTTTCGGTCCTCTGTATGACCCTCGTCTGTTTGATATGATTTGATCACTGTTACTACTGGCTTTGTCTCAGGAGATATTATTGGGACACAATATGCATTTGAACAAATATATAAATAATAAACCAGGGAGTATCACTGTGCTACATATAAATATCTTGATCTACCCAGATGTGAAGCAATATGAACTGCCAATGATGAGTCATTATAATGCTGCTGTTGTAGTGGTAGTAGTTGTTGTTATTATGGTCTTCAGTCCAAAGACTGGTTTGATTCAGCTCTCCATGAAACTCTATCCCGTGTAAGGCTCTTCATGTCCAAGTAACTACTGCAACCTACATCTTTCTGAATATGCTAGCTGTATTCATCTCCTGGTCTCCCTCTATGATTTTTACCCCCTACGCTTCCCTCCAGTAGTAAATTGGTGATCCCTTGAAGCCTCAGAAAGGTCCTCCCAACCGATCCCTTCTTGTAGTCAGGTTGTACCACAAATTTCTCTTCTACCCAATTCTTTTCATTATCTCCTCACTAATTACATGATCAACGAATCTGATCTTCAGCATTTTTCTGTAGCACCACATTTCAAAAGCTTCTATTATCTTCTTGTCTAAAGACTTTATCGTCCATGTTTCACTTCCATACAGTGCTACACTCCATACAAATACTTTTAGAAAAAATTCCTGACCCTTAAATCTGTACTCAATGTTAACAAACTTCTCTTCACAAACGCTGTTCTTCCCCATTATATCCTACATTTTATATCCTCCCTACCTCGGCCATCATGTCAGTTTGCTGCCCAGATAGCAAAACTCATCTCCTACTTTAAGGGTCCCATTTCCTACTCTGGTTCCCTCAATATAATCTGATTCAATTCGACTATATTCTATTGTCCTTGTCTTGCTTTTGCTGATGTTCGTCTTATATTCTCCTTTCAAAATACTGTCCAATCCGTTCAATTGCTCTTCCAAGTCATTTGCTGTCTCTGATAGAACTACAATGTCATCGAAGAACCTCAAAATTCTTATTTCTTCTTCCTGGACTTTAATTACTACTCTAACTATTTCTTTTGGTTCCTTTACTGTTTGCTCAATACCCAGATTGAATAATATCTGTGATAGGCGAGAACCCTATCTCACTCCCTTCTCAACCACTGCTTCTCTTTCGTGCTTCTCGACTCTTATAACTGCCATCTGATTTCTGTAAAAGTTGTAGATAGCCTCTCGCTCCTTGTATTTTCTCCCTGTCTTTAGATTTTGAAAGACATAAGTAGATAGGTTCAGTTACACTACTTAACTAAAGTAGAATCTTGCAAAATGTTTGTGCTGATTCTGCTACATGGTGAAAAATATTTGGTGAGCATTGTTTTCCCCCATCCTTTACATGTTAGTCTAGTTTATGCGGTAAAAGCTGAAGAAATCAATTGTGTTTGTATTATTTCGATGTTTTGTTGTACTGTTAGTTGATAATTATGAGATCTAGAAGGGAAAGAATTGTGGAATTGGTTTTGCGGAATTTAAAGTCTCATGCTAGGATGTATAACGATATTCTCCTGAAGTACCGTAGTTTGAAAATCATATTGAGATACTTCATTTCTCTTTTTTGTCTTCTGTATTTTCTATAGCAACTAGGTGGTACAATTAATAATAATTATCTTTTTTCAGCTGAATGTCTTGGCGTGCCCTGAGGGTAATATCACCCGAATCTGCCTCTTGGCTCTCCAGTGGCGACGATCCTTATTCAGAGTCATAATCTGATCTCTCTCCACCTATTTGGGAACACAAACAATCATCTGACGGTGCACCACTCGAAAAGCCGCAAAGAAGAGCGAGTGTTTTATTTGTAAACATTTAAAGCCAATTCATGCAAACAAAACGGAACAGGAGCCTTTGGAAAGAGCAACTGAAAATTACGTTACTAATGTGCAGCGCCTTAAAGATCAGAATTTAGAATGAGTGGAAGAAATCGTTTCAACAACAAGGAATGCTAGAAAAGATTAAAATATGCAGAGCAAAGGGCAAGGAATGTTAGCAATATTATAGGGCAACGCGGGGAATTCTATGTTTCATCTAGCAAAGTGCATGTTTCAGGAGTATGCGTGAAAGATTCAAGTCGAGACAATTGCAGAAGGATGTGTTGTAAAAAGATAAGAGCTTCACGAGGGCTGAGCCATTCTGTAAAATAGTATATAACTTAAGAGACAGAAAGCTACTTTATTCAAAGTAGATCCTTAAGAAGGCCAGTAGAGGAATGAATTAAAAAAGGAACTTCACTGTCGTTTTTCACTTACCACGAAGAAGAGTACGAATCTAAGTTTGTAAAACTTGTTTCTGAATGCACTTGGAATCCGCAAAGGTATTGTGCATACAGAGATGAGAAAAAGGACATCGGAAAGCAGAAATGAAGAACTGAATAATGTGTAGAATCACATTTAGGATTTGCAGTTCTTAAATATCACTATTGTTGCTCAGGGACAAAAAGAAAATTCCCTAGTCCATCACTTGGTATCACATTTACCTACTCCGTACGCAAATATGCGCGTACAGACGCCAAATCTTTGTACGCGCCCATCCTATTGATAACATGAGGAAAGTACAATGATTTGATGTCTCTCTCCAAGTCAGTGGTTTCCACGCTAGGATCACAATATCGATCATTTCACAAAAACCTGCCACATAAAGGAAATCCAGAAGCAGGTGGATAATCATCAGTGAATGCGTTGATGTTATGTAATAATGACAACTGTTTTTCAGATTTTGTGAAATGCTGAAGAGGTTAACGGCAATGAATAGAAGAGTATTTTCTGAAGATTTGACTTAATGAATCATGATTAAAACAATTCTTGAATATTTCAACATATTATGTATTTCTTTGCAAATAAACATCTTTGTTGTAAATAGTCTTCACGGGTTTGCCGCCGAATAACGTTGTGCAAATTCCACAATAATCCCTCGGAGCAACTGTCCGACATCTTCAGGTGGTTCAACCTTGCTGGTGGCTAGGTCAGTAGTACCTAGGCACCAGCTAAGTTTAACCCCCTGAAGATGTCGGACAGTTGCTCCGAGGAAATATTGTGAAATTTTCACAACATTATCCGGCGGAAAACCCGTGAAGACTATTTACAACACATCCGCCGAGAAAGCTTCAAGAGTCACAAACATCTGTGTGATGGCAGGTGCTTTATTTTGGAAATCACAAGCGGGTAACTCACCATGTGGAACAGTGCAACAAGTGCGTAGCTCCTTTTTTTAGCAAAGAGAAGTCAGTTATGAAAGGGAAATAAGAGCAAACATAAAACTATTAAACTTTTCGGACTAAATAATTGGCCGGCCTTCCGCTAACAAATTTCGTAGCATCGTCTCTGAATTGCTTCACCAATTGTAGTCTTCTAATAGATCCATTTCACTTTTTCATCAGGTGGTTGTTTCAAATTAGTCTATCTGCAGCATACGACATTAAAAACCGATAAAGCTATAAATGACAGGGAAAATATTACTTTCCACTCACCATGCATTAATGAAACAATCTAATAGTTATTACAACGAAGTAGGAGGCGGAAACTAATTTATGTTGAAAGGGTTAACGCTTTCACCCAGAAATAGGGAGTGAATCGATCTCGTGGCCTTCAGTTGACGAGGCAGCAACGCCTCCCCGAGCGCATAAGTACCACCGAAACAGCCTACTTTTTGTAGTATGAGAACTGTGTTACAGTAAGGGGGATAACTTCTTACAAATATCGTAATTAGGATTCTTAAAGTAATAGCTAAAAGCTATGTCAGCGATAACATATGTAGCACGTGAGATACTCATGACAGCTAGACTTTTTTCAAAAAAGGAGCCAGCAGAATACCCATTGTTGCAAAGGGCAGGTCATCTTTAGTGACCACGATGATAACCTTCGATAACGTATGTAAGAGCTCCAGTGACACAGCACCGTATCGCACATATGTTCATAACGCGGCCATGGGAATTTGTTCCTATTAAAACACACGCAAAATCACCGACAATGATAATAGACGTTATTATGTTATTTTACTGAAGACGTTTGAGAAACTGCGCGAACGTGCTTTTATAAACGTATAGGCAATAAACATTTTTTGTGGCAGCCAGAGACGGAGACAGAACAGAACGTTATCGACATTAGGAACCAGGACAGGAAACAAACTGACAGTTAGCAAATCGATCAAATCGTCAAGTATGCAGACATTTTTGTCAGTAAGTAGAAACAGTCTATTCGCATTAGAGGCAATAGATGTTTTCTACTCATTGCTTCAGCTCTTAAGATTGTCCGGAAGTGAATTGGACGGAAAAGAGATAGTATTATGCACGGAAACTACCTAAAGCAATTAATACTTCTTCCGCTTCGCCACATCACATTACGAGAAATAGTTACCTCTTCTGCAGGTCTCTGTGCTTATTGTCAAGTCAGGGCTATAAAACTGAGGAAAACGGCATAGAGCTCTTAGGTTGTAGGAAACGTAATTTAATTCGTCGTTTGCGTGGCAGTGTAGGTAGGAAATAGAAAAGAAACGTAATAACAATTGGCTAACTCGTAAAACGAGCGCTAGCACCTTCCTGAATTTCGTACATTCCTTGTAGTGACCAAACGATGGATTGTCCAGAATCCTATATTTCGCTTCTGATACGTACCTATGTCTAGATTTCAGCCTGTTTAATTTGTCAGCTTTCCACTTGTCTGTTCAGTTAACAAGGTGAATGAATTCATGAAGTCAGGGACGGGAGTGGTTTATGGAAGGCTTACACGGGTCTGGACAAAAATATGGAAACACTACGAGAAATACATGCTCGACACAAATGCAGGTTGTGCACTGTTGTATTTGATAACGAACGGCCCCGGTGCAATGTCCATAGTACGTTGGAAGTGTCAGCCGTCGTCACAGCCGTTTTATGTGCAGCTGGGAGTGCATTTTGTTGGAGCTAAATGAATTGAAACGTGATGAAGATGATGGTGCTCGTGCGCTGAATGCTTCCGTAACCAAGGTGTACGGTGTTTCAACAGGATTGTGACAAAGATAATTCGGCGACAACACCAAATTCACAGCAGAGCCGATTTGCGAAGTATCGATTCCTGCCACCAAGGAAATAAGGTCTCATAAACAGGGAATTGCAGGGTGAGCTTTAATTGTATAGCCACTAATCACTCATGAAGTGCCGGCAACGGGGAAACATAGTGCCGACATAAATCCAAGACTATTGAGCAACAGAAAAAAGTTATTTGGTTGGATGTGTTTTCTTTCGTACAGTTTCCAACTTCTGACCGAGTCTGCGTCACAACAATGCAAAATAACGGGGATTCAGCTATATCGTTATATTCCATGGTCGCATTACTGCTAAGGAATGCGTGGCCCTTTTAGCTCATCCTGTCCATCCCAAGATATATTGATCCAAAGCAACGTGGTCCCTGTTCAGATAGCTATCATCCTCCAAGACTGGTTTTGTGAGCACGACGATGCATTGCTCCTGGCCACGATAATCACGGAATCTAAATCTTACTCAGCCTTTCTGATCTGGAGCGAAGAGTGCTGATGGCTTCATGACTGTTCACCTTTCTTACTGATGTTTTCACTATTTTGCAGGCAAGATGGCATAAGATTCTCCCCGACGCCACAAAGCACCGGTATGTATCCATTCCTAGAAACTGAAAGCCATTTCGAAAGCCAGCTGTTTTCCTACACCGTATTAGGCAAGTGAATGAATTGTTTTAGTGGTATTTCTATACTTTAGTCCACCTCATGTACGTTTATCGGGAAGATTGTAGATAAGTGCCTAGCATCTGTAATGTTAATCTTATACTTGACTCCGGTGCAACGAATCCTGGTGATATGTTGGGATATTTAAAGTTATCCCCAAGAGGTCATGGAGGAAAACACAGAGTAAATTACAGTGCTGACGTATCGTAACATATCGATATCACACATGCACCGAAGCGCCGAAGAAAATGGTATAATCACGAGTATTCAAAATATGTAAACAGTCAGAATACGGCGCTTAGTTCGGCAACGCCTATGTAAGACAAGTGTCTGACGCAGTTGCTAGATTGGTTACTGCTGCTACAATGGCAGGTTATCAAGATTTATGTGAGTTTGAACATGGTGTCGTAGTCGGCGCATGAGCGATGGGATACAGCAATTCCGAGGTAGCAATGAAGTGGGGTCACGAGTTTACCGTGAATATCAGGAATATGATAAAACATCAAATCTCCGACATCGGCCGGAGAAAGATCATGCAAGAACGGGACCTACAAGGACTGAAGAGAGTCGTTCAACGTGGAAAAAGTGCAACCCTTCCGCAAATTGATGCAGATTTCAATAACGGACCATCAACAAGTGTCAGTGTGCGAATCATCATCCATATGGGCTTTCGCAGCCGAAAGTCCACTCGTGTAACCCTAATGACAGCACGACACAAAGCTTTACGCCTCGCCTGAACCCGTCAACACCAACATTGGACTGTTGATGACTGGAAACATGTCGGCTGGACGAACGTATCTCGCTTCAAATTGGACTTAGCGGATGGACGTGTACGGATAGGGAGACAACCTCATAAATCCATGGACCCTGCATGTCAGCACGGGACTGTTCAAGCTAATGTAGGCACTGTAATGATGTGGGGCATCTTCACTTGGAGTGATATGGGACCGCTGATACGTCTTGATATGACTCTGCTAGGTGACACGTACGTAAGCATTTTGTCTGATCATCTGCGTCTATTAATGTCCTTTGTGTATTCCGATGGACTCGGGCAATTCCAGCATAACAATGAGACACTCCACACGTCCAGAGTGTCTCCATGCATATCTGGGATGTCTTGCAACCTGCTATTCAGAAGAGATCTCCAACCCCTCATAGACTTACGGATTTATGAACAGCCCTGAAGGATTCATCGTGTTAAATCCTTCCACCACTGCTTCAGACATTAGTCGAGTCCATGTAACGCAGTGTTGAAGCAATTATGCATCCTCGCGGGGGCCCTACACGATCTTAGGCAGAAGTACGACTTTCTTTGGCTCTTCAGCGTATCATACTGCAGCTGAATGGCGCATGGAATGTAACCAAAAGATTGTGAGGGGTGGCAATTTGTTTGCTGTGGAACTAATATTGAAAACCCGTGTTAGGGCAGATTTCACTATTCAATCACCTACTGCGTATATCTTAAAAATCATGTACGAAGATACAGTCTAGAACACAGACAGGATATATAACCTTCTTCCATTCCATAAGAAAGTGAACTAGGAGACGGGGTGGGGAGTATTATAACGAAATGCCCTTTTCTATGCTCTGTTAACGCTAAGAAATAATTGCAGGGCTTCTTCAATGAGATGAACGCAGATCCGAGTAGAGAACAATCATAGAAAAACGAAAGTGTTGAGCAGTATGAGAAGTGAGGTTACCCAAAGACCGACATCGATTTCGGACACATGTAGTAGTCGAGGAACTGCTACCTTGGAAACAAAATAACGTACGACGGAGGAGAAAACGGGATCATGAGACTGGCGTAGGCGAAGAAAATGTTATGAAACTTCAATATATATGACCATCAGATCTTTATTTTTATGCATTTGGAAGTTGTAGTGATAAGCGGATTATGCTTTGCTGATGCTTGATAATGGTCTACTGATCGAAACCGGTAGCACGGAGCCTAAAAATAAATGGCTGATTTTAATTTACAATGAAACTTCACAATTATTGATGGTTGTAAAGCCCCACCGCATCACAAATGTAAAGAGACACCAACGAAAGGAGACTGCTAGTATCAAATATAGGCCTTAATTTCAGAAGTAAACGTGTGATGAAGTACGTCTAGGGCCATAAGCAAAAAGGAATCTGTGGAAATCATAGGCTAGTAAGATGGACCACGATAGTAGAACATGTGTTAAGGATATCAGGTACTAAGTTCCATTGGGCTTCAAGAGATTAAGAGAGGTAAAAATAACTGCAGAAGAAGACAAGAGATTAAATTATATCCAACAAGTATTTGGTTAAGTCGAATACTGTTGTTGCTGTAATAGGGTCTTTCGCTGGGTAGGAGTGGGCGAGTGGCTCACTGCTGCAGGTCGGCGATAGAGCGAGTGAAGTAGGCAGCCGAAGTAGGTCCCTCAGCCAGCGGTTGTTGGTTCGATGCCAATCGGAAGCAGAGTCACAGATGCGGCGACGACCTACAGAAGCTATTCGTCATCGGACGGCCCAGCTGCGACTACTTGCCAACGGGCTGGTCCTGCAGATTTATGTCCCTTTTTCACGTGCTGACAGGTGTGGAATGCCCCCAATATCGAGGCGTCTCCGAAACACCTGGAGTGGGGTCGAAGACGTGGTGTGTCGTTATCGGTAGGTCTGTCGCTCGTGCGGCGGAAGTCCGCCAGACGTTCTCACGCTGAACCACTGGATGTGGAAGCCGTGTCTGCTGATGGTGCTAAGCTGGCAGGGTAATGACCGGCAACTCCATAGGCCAGCAACTGCGGCTTCGTTTCCGTTGCTAAGTTCCGATCACGGCTGTCGGTGTTTCAGCAATTACGCTTCTCTAAGAAGAAGAGTGAGCACGCGAGAAGAAATAGTTTTGTGTCACATGAAATAATCAAAACGTCTCAGAGAAAGAGGCTTGCGATGGAAACCAGTGTTCGGCTGAAAACTATCCTACAGCCTTATTGATACACAACATACTTTTTATGTTCAAGAGAACCGTTTTCAACGGTCTTAGCTGTCATCTTGATACCTTAAACATTTTTTGTAGTAAAACACGTGCATTTTACGCTGACTTCATGTACAAGATGTCAAGTGTGCATCAGATCAGCGTGAAATGAACATGCTTTACTGCAAAAATATGTTTAATATCTGAAGATGACAGCAAAACTGTTGAAACCGGTTGTCCTGAATTTCAAAATAAGTATTTTGTGCAATTTTAGCTTTCGGATGACTTTTTAGAATTAGAACACATCGTCCTTCAATATTTTGATAATGAGAAATTTTTTTAATGGTATATGACTCAAAGGTACCATTAGCGTGACGTATATCAAATCATGATTGAAAAATATGATTCCACCAGTTGCCGAATTTAAGGTTTCTTAACCCTTTAGGATGGTTTGTGTTCTTCAGAAGGAAATAGACTTGTAGACTCCCATATTACGAAAGATTTGGGAGCCATAAGGCTCTTGTCTAGTACTTATGACTCCCACATCCGTGTTTCTCTGTGTGTGATTCTGCAGGTCCAGTTTTCTTCTAAAGAAGACAAATTTATATTTGCCGAAATCGTGGTAAATGGTTAATCCTGCAAGTGAATGCTTGTTATTTTATGGTTCTATGAAGTTTCTATGTGAACCGTTGCTGAAGCGCAGCTATCCTGAAAGTTTTAAATGAAAATACTTCTGTACCAAGTATGTTGTTATTTTGTCCCTTGTACACACAATTAAAGGAGGACATAACACAACAGAAATGGATCCCATTCTCGTCGCCATTTCTGTTGTGTTATGTCCGCACTATAACACAACAAATATTCCGTGATAACCAAATTTATTTGACCTTCTGTCACTCAACACAAATCTTAAGTTCGACTACACAACACTTCGCTGGCTGCAGCGCCAAGGAGAAATCAGAGTCACTACTAGAGAATACAAGTCCACTGGCAATCGGTCGATACCGACACGTCGCAAGTTTCCAGCCAGGGAGGCCACGGTACGGTTCGGTCGTCGTCAATCCAGCAGCCGGGTAGTAACACAGTCATCGGTGAAGATTGAACTGGTTAAACGGGCTCAATGAGCTCGCTTAAATCCGCAGGTCTGGCCAATCAGAGTGTTGGTAGATGGCGCCCTTATACGGTTGCTCACTCTGGTGGCCAGCGCAGCGCCGCCAGGGTAATCCGTATCGATAGTGTTGTGTACGCTGCCGCTAACCCCGCGACGAGGCGTTCACTTGCGCCAGTTGTTGACATCGCGTGCGGCGCCAGCGGTACTCGCTGTGTGCCGCGCGTGTTGTAGCACGCAGCGCCGAGTTGACGGCTGCTGTGCGGCGGCCGATACGACAGATCTTTATAGCGATTTGACTTCATACATCTTGATGAAATGGTGGGCAGTAGTTACTGCTCTTGCTTGCGTGCTGTTGTGAGGGAATAACAGCAAGCTTTTCTGAGTTCAATTGGAATTCGATTACTCAAAATGGTTCAAATGGCTCTGAGCACTATGGGACTAAACATCTATGGTCATCAGTCCCCTAGAACTTATAACTACTTAAACCTAACTAACCTAAGGACATCACACAACACCCAGTCATCACGAGGCAGAGAAAATCCCTGACCCCGCCGGGAATCGAACCCGGGAACCCGGGTGCGGGAAGCGAGATCGCTACCGCACGACCACGAGCTGCGGACGTTCGATTACTCAATAAATAGTACAATTCCCAACGCTGTTAATTCAACTAAGTACCTGGGTGTTAAAATTACGGACAACTTCAGTTGGAAAGATCACATAGATAATATTGTGGGCAAGACGAGACAAAGGTTGCGTTTCATTGGCAAGACACTTAGAAGATGCAACAAGTCCACTAAAGAGACAGCTTACACTACACTCGTTCGTCCTCTGTTAGAATATTGCTGCGCGGTGTGGGATCCTTACCAGGTGGGATTGACGGAGGACATCGAAAGGGTGCAAAAATGGGCAACTCGTTTTGTATTATCACGTAATAGGGGAGAGAGTGTGGCAGATATGATATGCGAGTTGGGATGGAAGTCATTAAAGCAAAGACGTTTTTCGTCGTGGCGAGATCTATTTACGAAATTTCAGTCACCAACTTTCTCTTCCGAATGCGAAAATATTTTGTTGAGCCCAACCTACATAGGTAGGAATGATCATCAAAATAAAATAAGAGAAATCAGAGCTCGAACATAAAGGTTTAGGTGTTCGTGTTTCCCGCGCGCTGTTCGGGAGTGGAATGGTAGAGATAGTATGATTGTGGTTCGATGAACCCTATGCCAAGCTATGGATGGCCGAATTGTGCGGTCTCATTGTGCAGGCACGTTGGTTGGTGCTGGTCGGGAGGCAGAAGCGTCCAGGTAGACTGACTAGCGTCGGGAAGTCACCGCTGTTATGGCCGGCGCATTGTAGACCAGCAATAAAGCAAAGCATCGGTCCTTATTAGATAGGAAGCTGACAAAACAACTGTGAGCATTCTGTGAATTTGCGTGTGACAGGTCACTGGCATCCAGACGTCAAGACTCTGTTACAAAACATATTTGTGAAACCACAAAACGTTTAGCGAGTTTATGGCCGTTATTTGGAAACAGGGGAGATAAACTTTTTATAGACGGGTGTGGTTCCATCTTTGTAATGTTGTTAGCAAAAGGCACGTCGTAAACGAGCGGGAAAGAGGCCGCGAAGCTGAATCTTCTTTTCCTTTTCTCCCAATTAACTTTAAAATCTCTGAATGGTCAAATCAGTGTATGCAGAGCAAAGGGCCCTCTCCTAGATTGGAATGCCACGCTCCAGCTCGTGATTGGCTTGTGCCTAAGTGGGAAAAGTCTAAGATGTAAATATGCTTTGCTACCGAACTGAGGAGGAATGCGTACAGAAATGGAAACTCACTCTTGTACTGGCACTTCGCTAGCATAGAACTGCAGGTCTCTACCTAAACGGTAAGACTTGTGTCCTTTGCTAGGGTGCCACTTAGAGCCTGTGCCAGTCACCTTCTGAACCGTCAGAGCTACTGATTCTAGCACCACGCACACAACCAGTGATGCGTGGGTGTACTTATTTGTCTTGAGTCGGTCGTCTAAACATTTGACATGCATAGTCGTGGCACGGAGTCATATTGGTTTGACACACCAGCAAACGGGTCCACCTGCACATTGGAATCCACCGGGGTTTCAGAGACTCATAGGATAGTACCTGTGTTCCGAATTAACCGAACGCGAGACCTCGGACTTGCATTTTTCGGGTGCGAGCCATTAATAACAGATTGTGGCCATCCATAACTTCAGTCAGAAAGTGTTTGTCAAATAAATATGTCTGTGTGACGTTTCTTTAGTCATTTTTGTTGTCTTGTTAAGTACGAATAAATCTATTGTTATTTAGATCACAGCTGCTCCCTGAGTTCTGATTAACAGTACCTTCCCATTTTATTGTTAAAGTCTAGATTTGAAACGTAAGTAGGAGGCTTTCAGCCACTCCGACACAGGTCATGCATTATTAACAGGTGCTCGATAGTGTTGAAAGATGCAATCGCCATCCCCTAATTCCTCTTCAACAATGGGAAGAAAGGAGGTGATCAAAGCATCAAAGTAGGCATGTGCTGTGATAGTAGGACGCAAAACAACAAGGGGTGCAGGCTCCCTCCATGAAAAACATGACCATACCATAACACCACCGCCTCCGAATTTTCCTGTTGGCGCTACACACTCTGGCAGATGACTTTCACCGCCCATTCGCCACACCCACACACTGCCATCGGATCGCCACATTGTGTACCGTGATTCATCACTCTTCACAACGTTTTTCCACTGTTCAATCGTTCAATGTTTAAGCTCCTTACACCAAGCGAGGTGTCGTTTTGCATTTACTGTCGTGATATGTGGCTTATGAGCAGCCATTCGACCATGAAGTCCAAATTTTCTCACCTCCTGCCTAACTATCATAGTATTTTCAGTGGATTCTGATGCAGCTTGATTCCTGTGTAATGGTCTGGAAAGATGTGTGCCTATTACACATTACGACCCTCTTCAACTGTCGGCGGTCTCTGTCAGTCAATAAGCGCTGTACGCATCCCTTCACGACTTCCCTTCATTATCACATCGGATACAGTGGACCTAGGAATGTTTAGGAGTGTGACAACTCGCGTACAGATGTATGACACACATGACACCCAATCATCTGACCACGTTGAAAGTTCGTAAGTTCCGCGTAGCGCCCCTTTCTGCCCTCTCAGGATGTCTAATGACTATTGCGGTAGCTGATGTGGAGTACCTGGCTATAGGTCGCATCATAATGCACATTATATGAAAGACGTATGTTTTTGAGGGTGTCCGGATACTTTTTATCACATAGTGTATGCCTCATCCCAAACCATCTCTTTTAACTTACCCTTAAATTAATGCAGCCTGCTTTCAATCAGCTTTGGAAGAGTTTGCGTTAGCGCTTTAAGGTGCTACATTTTTTATTAATAAATTTTGGAACAGTCTGAAAAGTAACCAGTAACAACACCAAAATACAAATAATGACCTTTACTCAGTTGACTACGACCTTTCCTGAAGACTGAAACAAAGACGTTAAAATGTTAATACTGTCATACTGTTACGTTAGGGCACGTAAGATTAAAAATCCTTCTCCAGCCGATAGTTATTGGTTTTTCTCCCATATACTAGCAGAAACAATGAACTCGTAGCGATTGCAAGCTGTTTTATTATTTACACGTTTTCAAATCCCGTTCTTCGAATTGTGACATATTTGGATACAAAGCTATACGAGATGAATTCCTATTTTAAATCAAGAGATCTATGCGTTCCGTTCATAAAATATTACAGCACAATTTAATTGAATGAGAGTGGAACATTTTTTTCCGTTTGAAAGGGAATAAAGAAATGCCGCGGTCATGTTCCTCTGTTCTCTCTGAATAAAGGGAAAGTTTGTTATCTGTTTCGCTGGAAGGACGATATTGATTTTCATTAGTTTTAGATATGTTCTCTGAGAACATCGAACACAAATTCAAGATACTGTAGAGAGTAATTTCAATAATTGTCAGTATTTTCTCTTTCCTCTACGAACGGCCACTTTTAATCATACAAAATAAAATGTGCGTTGAAACATGACTCGCCAAAATCAGTAATGTGTGAACTCTCATTAGTCGTTACATGTTCTCTACAGCTCGCATCTACACCTCATAAAAGATATCGGGGCTAAGCAAAATAGCGATGATGGGAGTGAAACGAACAGAAAGGCTTTTCATGCGTCCAAGACTACAGTAACTCCCGTTAATTTTCTTGAATACGCAGCATTAATCAGTATTTTTACTCACGTTGAAGGAACAAGCGGGAAATTATTAAGTACAGCGAGCGTTCTTTAGAAAACTGACTATACATAATCACTGAAGTGTGAACAACGCCGGATAATGTTATTTCTTTTTCTATAGATGAATACAGAATTACAAAAAGCTGATTTTGATAGCTTATTTCTGGCCTTCGATTGACAATATCTTAACATTAGATTTTGTGTATTACTGGCCTAAATCAAACTCAACTGAATTTAGTATTTAGGTGCTGCGTCGTATCAATCAGCAGCCAGTTCTTCTACGAGTAGGATATTGAAAAAGCGAATAAGTCCCTTTCCACAGATGACTATATTAAACAGAGACAGCTATTAGAATTGGCTCACTCGGTTCACAGAGGTAATTGTTTGTGTTAGTGTTCTCACCACGTAGCGCTCAATAGTATCGGAAGTGGCCAGCCGAATTAGTTCTTCGGTTGCACGCTTCTTTTGAGTTCCCTTCAGTCCTTTCATCGCACGATTTCGACGGCCTTCTCCTTTTTGAAAGGACCGAATAATGGCTCTCAGACTAATTTTTCGATCTGAAAAGCAGTTCTTACATTGAAGAGGAGAAATATTAATCACGTCAGGCACTCTCCTTCCTCTCATCACGCTTTTCACAGCCCTGTCTGCATCAAAGTCGAAGAAAGAGGCCTCTTCCAATCACTGCAAATAAAAGGCGGTATACAGCGAGGGTAGCTTCCTTCTTGAAACATTAGTAACCACGTAATACGTTACAGCACTCAATACGGGCTTTGTACAGACATGATTCCCTCTTAGCTGTTTTCCGTTCGTACATGTACTTGAATTTGATACTTGTTAGCATTTTAGAAATGCTTGTTCAAGGAGCAGCTTCAGCAGAACTTATTTATCTTAAGCTGTCTGCGTTCTATCCTCACTAAATTAACAGACACAGTCTTGGTAAAAGATCTGATACCGAGTGTCGTGTCGTCTCATATAGGGTGCCTAGCAAGCTTTTTTCTCGGTTAGCTAGATAACAAGTAAAAAAGTTTGTTACAGTAAATTGAAATGACAATACTTATCTTAGCCGTTTTACATCTACATCTACATTTATACTCCGCAAGCCACCCAACGGTGTGTGGCGGAGGGCACAATACGTGCCACTGTCATTACCTCCCTTTCCTGTTCCAGTCGCGTATGGTTCGCGGGAAGAACGACTGCCGGAAAGCCTCCGTGCGCGCTCGAATCTCTCTAATTTTACATTCGTGATCTCCTCGGGAGGTATAAGTAGGGGGGAGCAATATATTCGATACCTCATCCTGAAACGCACCGTCTCGAAACCTGGACAACAAGCTACAACGCGATGCAGAGCGCCTCTCTTGCAGAGTCTGCCACTTGAGTTTGCTAAACAACTCCGTAACGCTGTCACGCTTACCAAATAACCCTGTGACGAAACGCACTGCTCTTCTTTGGATCTTCCGACCTGGTACGGATCCCACACTGATGAGCAATACTCAAGTATAGGTCGAACGAGTGTTTTGTAAGCCACCTCCTTTGTTGATGGACTATATTTTCTAAGGACTCTCCCAATGAATCTCAACCTGGTACCCGCCTTACCAACAATTAATTTTATATGATCATTTCACTTCAAATCGTTCCATACGCTTACTCCCAGATATTTTACAGAAGTAACTGCTACCAGTGTTTGTTCCGCTATCATATAATTATATAACAAAGGATCCTTCTTTCTACGTATTCGCAATACATTACATTCGTCTATGTTAAGTGTCAGTTACCACTCCCTGCACCAAGTACCTATCTGCTGCAGATCTTCCTGCATTCCGCTACAGTTTTCTAATGCTGCAAATTCTCTGTTTACAACAGCATCGTCTGCAAAAAGCCGCAAGGAACATCTGACACTATCTAATAGGTCATTTATATAAATTGTGAAAATCAATGGTCCCATAACACTCCCTTGTGGCACGCCAGAGATTACTTTAACGTCTGTAGATGTCTCTCCATCGAGAACAACATGCTGTGTTCTATTTGCTAAAAACTCTTCAATCTAGCCACACAGCTGGTCTGATATTCCGTATGCTCTTACTTTGTTTATCAGGCGACAGTGCGGAACTGTATCTTACGCCTTCCGGAAGTCAAGGAATGTGGCATCTACCTGGGAGCCTGAATCTAATATCAGCTGGGTCTCATGAACAAATAAAGCGAGTTGGGTCTGACACGATCGTTGTTTCCGGAATCTATGTTGATTCCTACTGAGTAGATTCTGGGTTTCCAGAAATAACATAATACGCGAGCAAAAAAACATGTAAAATTCTGCATCAGATCGATGTGGGAGGTATAGGCCTATAGTTTTGCGCATCTGCTCGACGACCCTTCTTGAAAACTGGGACTACCTGCGATCTTCTCCAATCATTTGGAACATTTCGTTCCTATAGAGACTGCGGTACACCGCTGTTAGAAGCGGGTCAAGGTCTTTCGCGTATTCTGTGTAGAATCGAATTGGTATCCCGTCAGGTCCAGTGGCCTTTCCTCTGTTGAGTGATTTCAGTTGCTTTTCTATTCCTTGGACACTTATTTCGATGTCAGCCATTTTTTCGTTCGTGTGAGGATTTAGAGAAGGAAATGCAGTGCAGTCTTCCCCTGTGAAACAGCTTTGGAAAAAGGTGTTTAGTATATCACTTTTACGCGTGTCATCTTCTTTTTCAGTGCCATCATCATCCCAGAGTGTCTGGATATGCTGTTTCGATCCACTTACTGATTTAACGTAAGACCAGAACTTCCAAGGATTTTCTGTCAAGTCGGTACACAGAATTTTACTTTCGAAACCACTGAACGCTTCACGCATAGCCCTCCTTACGCTAACTTCTATTATGCAATTTCCATGCAAGCAAGTAATACTGTTTACAAGTCAGGGCTTGTCTTCTAGTGAGGCCGAGGCTAGGGCAGAGCGGCGCTTATATTCTGTTCGTATCGGGGACGCTCCCGTCGTTGTGCGGTCCTAGTCAGTGTACTTTTGGCTGACGTCGTCTCACAGGCTTCTCTGCTGTAACGTTCAAGGACGACGCGCATTCCTCTCGCCCCCCCCCCCCCCCCCAACCTGCACATATCTCTAAAGGGACGGACAATCGTCGTATAGGGAGCGTTTAAATGGTTCAAATGGCTCTGAGCACTTTGGGACTTGACATCTGTGGTCATCAGTCGCCTAGAACTTAGAACTAACCTAAGGACATCACACACATCCATGCCCGAGGCAGGATTCGAACCTGCGACCGTAGCGGTCACGCGGTTCCAGACTGAAGCGCCTAGAACCGCACGGCCACACCGGCCTGGATGTATAGGGCGCGTGACAACGGCGAGGGACAGCGGTGGGAGGACGCTGCATTGGACCGGACGCTGTGGCTGCAGGAGACGATAAGCTTCCGGTCGTACACCGCCATCTGGCCTTCTCTCTGGCGGAAACGGCCCCCAAAAATTGACCAGAAGGGTACACGTCCACCCCCGGAAGATCAATAACCAGATGGCGTCGGCTGCTGCGGTGTGGTCCGCTCCAGCTCCATCGGTAGAACGGGAGGAGGCCGAGGAGGCGAAGGCTCCGGCTCCATGGGATCGTCTCGTGGTATCGTGATGACGCCATCTGGTGGTTGGCTGCTAAGTCCGTGCTATCCTCGAGATCCATGAATCTGGGGGAAGACACACAAAGGGATCACCGTGCACATGACAGAAGTGAGGTTTATTGTGATGCCGGCGCTACAACCTGTCTGGACCTGAAATGAGATATATGCAAGCGTCAAGTCGACGGGCGATCTGGCCTTGCACCCATCGTCTGCTTCCGCTAAAAATCCTGTGGAAGACAATACTTTGTGGCACAAAGCGATACTTCCTTCCGCGCCTGATGCTGAGGAGGGTGGAGCAGGTAAGCAGTGTCCGAAGGCGGCGGCGGCGTGAAGCAGTTCCGCCGGCGATGGTACGTGTCGTGCTTGCAAACAATAGCAGGCGAGAAAAAATTGCAGTGCTTTACCCCTGGATGTGTGAGGAGCGGAGTTCGGCCATCTGCTGCTTGGAGATTCTGACAGAACGTTCCGCTTTGCCGTTTGACTATGGGTGGAGCGGTGCACTAGTTGGATGCTGTATGCCATTGCGTTCAAAGATGTTTCAAATTCATTTGACATGAAGTGAAGGCCGTTGTCGGGCATTAGGACTTCAGGTAAATGTTCGAGACATAAAAGTAGAGGACAACACCTGATTTGTGCTACGTCACTTTTTCGAGTTCATTGGCACAACAAAAGAACAAAAGGGAACTTGATATACGAGTCAACCACAATCAACCGAAGAGTGTTACAAAAAGTTCCCGCAAAGTCTATGTGCACACGTTGCCATGGTAACTGCCACTTAGGGCAAGCAGAGAATTTTTGTTCGAAGCGGACTGATTTTCCACATTTGCGTTACGCTGCGACGTCATCTGTTCTATCTCGGTGTCCATACCCTGCTAAGTACAGGGTCGATGCGCTAAGTGCTACGTACAAACAATCCACTGGTGTCCTTGGTCATGTAACTGCAACACTTCGTTTTGGAAAGCTTTAGGGGTCAACACACGTTACTGTCCACTGTCATTTTTAACAAAAATGGCTCTGAGCACTATGCGACTTAACTTCTGAGGTCATCAGTCGCCTAGAACTTAGAACTACTTAACCCTAACTAACCTAAGGACATCACACACAGCCATGCCCGAGGCAGGATTCGAACCTGCGGCCGTAGCGGTCGCGCGGTTCGAGACTGAAGCGCCTGGAGCCACTCGGCCACACTGGCCGGCGCAGAGCCCTGTCGGCGATATTAATACAGTCTATAACGCTGTCAACATGCAGACGTAGAAACAGGCGACTTAAAACCTTCCTTTATAGCGAGGTTTGCCGACGTGCACAATATCGGAGCACCACCGAGTTCTTTATGCTATGCAAGGAACGAGACCAAGATGTGCGAATGTATGTTAGCACAATGTTCAAATCTGAATCAGCTTCTGTGGTCTGTGCAGTTTTCCTAGAGTTCAGTGGAAAAGATTGAAGCAATTCAGGATCCTGAGCATCGACGTGACAAGAAGATGCATCAGAAACGTCAAAGTCTGTGCCAGGGCCAATCGGAAGTCGTGAAAGTGCGTCCGCATTAGCAGATTGAACTGTCGGACCGTGTACAACAACGAAGCCCATCTTTGCAGTTTTTGGGCAGTTCGTACAGGAACCGGTTTCGCCCGACGAAACAAAGACTGCAGACGCTTGTGATCTGTTACTAAATAGAATTTTCTGCCATACAAATAGTGCTGATATTAGGTTAGACCGTAAACAATACCCAAAGCCTCTTTCTCAATTTGTGAATCGTTACACCGAGCATTGGACAACACTTTTGACGCGAAAGCGATAGGCCTGCCTTTATCATCAATTCTGTGGGAAAGCACTGCACCGATTTCCTAAGAGGAAGCGTCAGCTTGCAATACAACTGGTTTGTCAGGCTCAAAGTGAACTAAGAATCGAACACTGAACAATGCATCTTTAAGTTTCTGAAAAGCAGGTTGGCGCTCATCTGTCCAAACGAAGGGGACATTTTTGTAACGCAAGCTATACAATGGAGCTGCGATTTGTGTCGCATTCGTTATGAACCGAATATAACAGTTCATTTTCCTTAAGACTGACTGCAGTTCTGTGACATTGCGAGGAAGTGGAAAATCTCGTCTACCTAACAAATGTGACTGAAGAGTATGTACACCTTTGTTTATGACATGATCAAGATACTGGAACTCAGGTTTAAAAAAAGAAAACATAGTTGTCCAGTCTACAATTAAGTCCTGCATTAGATAAAATACACAAAACAAAGCAAGCAGATTTGCAAGGTGTACGACCTGTAACGACAATATCATCCGATTAGTTTCAACAGTTAGGTACGTGAGCGGTCAGCTGCAAATACCGTTGGAAAATGGCTGGGCGGATTCTCTGCCTAAAGGTGAACGCAAATATTTAGACAAGCCCAAATGAGTATTTACTACACACACTGTTTGAAAGTTTTCATGGAGCGGTATTTGAAGATATGCGTTGCGCAAATGAAAATTTTGAAAAGTAGCGACCAGCGCCTAATTTGCCCATGAGATCATCTGGGCGTGTCATTGCGTAAGTATCAATCACAGTTTATGGGTTAACACAGAGACCTGAAGGTTTGGGAAGAAAAACCAGTGGACATGCCCACTGACTGGCTTGTATGGGAACAAGAGCTGCTCAATCTTGCAATTCTTTAAGTGCAGCTGCGACATTGTCCTGCATGCAATGGGAACAGTTCTGGCTCGGCAAAATTTCCACTGGGCATTGTCGCCGGCCGGAGTGGCCGGGTGGTTAAAGGCGCTACAGTCTGGAACCGCAAGACCGCTGCGGTCGCAGGTTCGAATCCTGCCTCGGGCATGGATGTGTGTGATGTCCTTAGGTTAGTTAGGTTTAAGTAGTTCTAAGTTCTAGGGGACTTATGATCAAAGCAGTTGAGTCCCATAGTGCTCAGAGCCATTTGAACCATTTTTGAGCATTGTCTTTCAGAGTAATATGAGCAAAACCGTTCTAACCCGTGGTCTAGGGGCAGCCAGCACGGTAGCTCAGCGTGTTCGGTGAGAGAGCTGGTTGGCCTCTGTAATAAAAAAACTGAGTGAAACGATCAACAAACGAACTTGACCGGATGTCGTGTGACGTCCGCAACGAACAATCACAACGATCAACAACGAAAAAAAAAAAGGGGGTAGCGTCTTTGGCTCGTAATCAAAAAGTCTTCGGTCCGGGTTCGATCCCCGCCACCGCCTAAATTTTGATAAATAATCAGTATTGGCGGCCGAAGACTTCCGGCATAAGAAGTCAGCCTCATTCTGCCAACGGCCTTGTCAAAGATGGCGGAGTACCGGATAGAGGTTCAGGGCACTCTCTTGTCCTAGGGCTGGGAAATTGCCCCTAAAGGCGGAAGAATCAGCAATGATCAACGACATGAGGATGCAGAAGTCAATGGAAACCACTGCATTAAAGACACGTTACGTGTATCCACAGGACATGTGGCCTGTAATTGAAGAAGTGTCGTGATGATCTCTCCATTGGAAAAAGATTCCCGAATAGTCCCCCATTCGGATCTCCGGGAGGGGACTGCCAAGGGGGAGGTTACTATGAGAAAAAGATTGAATAATCAACGAAAGGATAACGTTCTACGAGTAGGGGCGTGGAATGTCAGAAGCTTGAACGTGGTAGGGAAACTAGAAAATCTGAAAAGGGAAATGCAAAGGCTCAAACTAGATATAGTAGGGGTCAGTGAAGTGAAGTGGAAGGAAGACAAGGATTTCTGGTCAGATAAGTATCGGGTAATATCAGCAGCAGCAGAAAATGGTATAACAGGTGTAGGATTCGTTATGAATAGGAAGGTAGGGCAGAGGGTGTGTTACTGTGAACAGTTCAGTGACCGGGTTGTTCTAATCAGAATCGACAGCAGACCAACACCGACAACGACAGTTCAGGTATACATGCCGACGTCGCAAGCTGAAGATAAACAGATAGAGAAAGTGTATGAGGATATTGAAAGGATAATGCAGTATGTAATGGGGGACGAAAATCTAATAGTCACGGGCGACTGGAATGCAGTTGTAGGGGAAGGGGTGGAAGAAAAGGTTACAGGAGAATATGGGCTTGGGACAAGGAATGAAAGAGAAGAAAGGCTAATTGAGTTCTGTAACAAGTTTCAGCTAGTAATAGCGAATACCCTGTTCAAGAATCACAAGAGGAGGAGGTATACCTGGAAAAGGCCGGGAGATACGGGAATATTTCAATTAGATTACATCATGGTCAGACAGAGATTCCAAAATCAGATTCTGGATTGTAAGGCGTACCCAGGAGCAGATGTAGACTCAGATCACAATATGGTAGTGATGAAGAGTAGGCTGAAGTTCAAGACATTAGTCAGGAAGAATCAATACGCAAAGAAGTGGGATACGGAAGTACTAAGTAATGACGAGATACATTTGAAGTTCTCTAACGCTATAGATACAGCAATAAAGAATAGCGCAGTAGGCAGTACAGTTGAAGAGGAATGGACATCTCTAAAAAGGGCCATCACAGAAGTTGGGAAGGAAAACATAGGTACAAAGAAGGTAGCTGTGAAGAAACCATGGGCAACAGAAGAAATACTTCAGTTGATTGATGAAAGGAGGAAGTACAAACATGTTCCGGGAAAATCAGGAATACAGAAATACAAGTCGCTGAGGAATGAAATAAATAGGAAGTGCAGGGAAGCTAAGACGAAATGGCGGCAGGAAAAATGTGAAGACATCGAAAAAGATATGATTGTCGGAAGGTCAAACTCAGCATACAGGAAAGTCAAAACAACCTTTGGTGACATTAAAAGCAACGGTGGTAACATTAAGAGTGCAACGGGAATTCCACTGTTAAATGCAGAGGAGAGAGCAGATAGGTGGAAAGAATACATTGAAAGCCTCTATGAGGGTGAAGATTTGTCTGATGTGATAGAAGAAGAAACAGGGGTCGATTTAGAAGAGATAGGGGATCCAGTATTTGAATCGGAATTTAAAAGAGCTTTGGAGGACTTACGGTCAAATAAGGCAGAAGGGATAGATAACGTTCCATCAGAATATCTAAAATCATTGGGGGAAGTGGCAACAAAACGACTATTCACGTTGGTGTGTAGAATATATGAGTCTGGTGATATACCAACTGACTTTCGGAAAAGCATCATCCACACAATTCCGAAGACGGCAAGAGCTGACAAGTGCGAGAATTATCGCAACAATCAGCTTAACGGCTCATGCATCTAAGCTGCTTAAAAGAATAATATACAGAAGAATGGAAAGAAAATTGAGAATGCGCTAGGTGACGATCAGTTTGGCTTTAGGAAAAATAAAGGGACGAGAGAGGCAATTCTGACGTTACGGATAATAATGGAAGCAAGGCGAAAGACAAATCAAGACACTTTCATATTATTTGTCGACCTGGAAAAAGCGTTCGACAATATAAAATGGTGCAAGCTGTT
The DNA here is from genome assembly GCF_021461395.2 of Schistocerca americana. Taxonomy (NCBI): domain Eukaryota; kingdom Metazoa; phylum Arthropoda; class Insecta; order Orthoptera; family Acrididae; genus Schistocerca; species Schistocerca americana. The sequence continues at coordinate 583,507,636 of NC_060119.1, read as the reverse complement.
CGAGATTCTGAATAAAGTAGGGGTAAGCTATAGGGAGAGATGGGTCATATACAATATGTACAACAACCTAGAGGAAATAATAAAAGTGGACGATCAAGAACGAAGTGCTCGTATTAAGAAGGGTGTAAGACAAGGCTGTAGCCTTTCGCCCCTACTCTTCAACCTGTACATCGAGGAAGCAATGATGGAAATTAAAGAAAGGTTCAGGAGTGGAATTTAAATGCAAGGTGAAAGGATATCAATGATACGATTCACTGATGACGTTGCTATCCTGAGTGAAAGTGAAGAAGAATTAAATGATCTGCTGAACGGAATGAACAGTCTAATGAGTGCAGAGTGTGGTCTGAGAGTATATCGGAGAAAGACGAAGGTAATGAGAAGTAGTAGAAATGAGAACAGCGAGAAACTTAACATCAGGATTGATGGTCACGAAGTCAATGAAGTTGAGGAATGCTGCTACCTAGGCAGTAAAATAACCAATGACGGACGGAGCAAGGAGGACATCAAAAGCAGACTCGCTATGGCAAAAAAGGCATTTCTGGCCAAAAGAAGTCTACTAATATCAAATACCGGCCTTAATTTGAGGAAGAAATTTCTGAGGATGTACGTCTGGAGTACAGCATTGTATGGTAGTGAAACATGGACTGCGGGGAAACCGGAAGAGAAGAGAATCGAAGCATTTCAGATGTGGTGCTATAGACGAATGTTGAAAATTAGGTGGACTGATAAGGTAAGGAATGAGGAGGTTTTACGCTGAATCGGAGAGGAACGGAATATGTGGAAAACACTGATAAGGAGAAGGGACAGGATGATAGGACATCTGCTAAGACATGAGGGAATGACTTCCATGGTACTAGAGGGAGCTGTAGAGGGCAAAAACTGTAGAGGAAGACAGAGTTTGGAATACGTCAAGCAATTAATTGAGGACGTAGGTTGCAAGCGCTACTCTGAGATAAAGAGGTTACCACAGGAAAGGAATTTGTGGCGGGCCGCATCAAACCAGTCAGTAGACTGACGACAAAAAAAAAAAAAAAAAAAAAAAAAAAAAAAAAAAAAAAAAAAAAAAAAAAATGTGCAAAACAATAGTCAGTCCTGCCTAAATCTTCAGCAAATAATTCTGGGAATTGCTATCGGCTTATTGATCAAATGTCTTGTCATGTTTTTTGTCCCTTGGAGACAGTGAGTTGATGGTCCAATAATCATGGTGTTTCTACCGCATGCTCTAAGCCAAACTCACAAAATCAGCGGGTGGCGCGATACGTGCACCTCTGCTTGCTCGTCATCAATTGGCTTGTGAACAACACTAACCGTTCCTATCCTCTAGCGCTATTGGTGACAAAGAAATGGTGTCTTTTGTCCGAACATAAGGAAAAGAAAGAAATGGTTTAGCCCAAACAAAGCAGCAACTTCCCGTGCTGAGACCTGAGCGCATGCACAAAACACAATGTTATGCATGTGGTGGAACAGCGGCTGTACAGAGTCCTACGAATTGCTTCCCCGTTGTGTAACTGTCACTACTGACATTTACTGTTAACCACTTCGACGTTTTTCAGAAGCAATCCAAGACCAACATGAAAGACTGCCTGATGTGATGCTACTCCACTATAACGCCGTCCTACATTCTGCTATATTGACTAAAAGCACTATACGGATGATGGGTTGCGAAGTTATTCTGCACCCATCTTTTTCCCCTGATCTTGCAGCCTCAGAGTTTTAATTTTTCACCAGTCAGCGAACAACCGTCAAGTGACTCCTATTCCGGATGAAAATGCGCTCACAAATGCCTCCACGAGATCTTCGTCTGAAAACCATTTCTGCACTCACGGAATGAAAAGTTACCTCGGGGTTGACAGACTACTGTAAATAATGAAGGAGAACATATTATTTATGACTCATGTCTCTGTTATGTGTGTCTGTTGAGTTTATTAAACTTATGGAGTAGGAGTACGAAGTGATTCCAGGCATTCCACGATCAGAACAAAAAGTACTTCTTTCGGTGTTGATGTAAAGAAAATTTTCTCCGTTCGCTGAATAGAATCGTGGCGAAGCAAGGCACCTGGAGGATACACCCATAATCGAAAGGGAGAACCCACTGCCGGTTACCGAAGCTTCTACCAGACGTGGAAAGTGTGGAAAGCTACGAAATGCAGTGACGCAGTGCTGACAGAAAAAATGTTTGGAATTTGTGGTAAGTTCCTATGGGACCAATCTGCTAAACTAACTTACACCAACGACAGCACACACACACATCGATGCCCGATGAAGGACTCGAACCTCCGATGGGACGGATCCGCGAGAACTGTGGCAAGGCGCCTCAGACCGTACGGCTACCCCACATCGCGCAGACAGAAATTGAGCTAGTTGGACACATATCTCGAGAAGCAATAAGTGTTTGGACAACTTTAAGTTGAATTAAAGGCCAGGAAAGACAGTAAATCATAAAGGGATTAGAACGATAAAGACATTAGTTGTTGTTTTTATGAATTTCTCCTAGAAATTCGAGAAAGAAAGGAATTGCAGCATATGAAGCAAAGCATGGCAGGATGTACCAGGTTTAAAAGTATGAAACCGAGATTTGGTTGCAATAGTTACACGTCTGTTGTTTCCAAATGATGAACAAATAATCTCCATTGCTATCTACACAAATTTACCATCTCCCGGCAGCATATCAATATCACACCTCAAGAACCGTTCTTCTTTTGAAGTGAACAAGTCAGCGAGCCATTTTCGTACATATTCATACGAACTGAAGCGACATTCAGCGAGAGCGCAACCCAGTGATGCAAATAGATGATAATCGGACGGAAAAAAGTCTGGAAAATAGCCCGCATGTCCTTGTATTTCCCTACTGACCGCCTCAACCGTTTAGCTAACCTGTTTTGGTGTGTGTAAAGGGGCGTTACCATAGAGCAATAAGACTCTGTGTCGCCTTTTTCCATATTCCGGTCGTTTTTCACGTAATGATCAATTTAAGTCCATCATTTTCTGTTGGTAGCGATCAGTGTTAATGGTTCCACCATGTTTTAGTAGGTCATAATAGATGACATCCCTCTGATTCCAACAAACACAGAGCACTGTCTTCTTTCCAAAGCAATTTAGTCTTGCAGTGAATGTCGATGGTATGTCTGGATTCACGCATGATTCATGACGCTTAGGATTCTCTAAATACATCCATCTTTCATCATCTGGCACAATGCGATGGAGAAAAGACTTTCTTTTGTATCTGGCGAGCAGCATTTTGCAATTGGTCTTTCGATTTTCTAGCTGTCTTTCATTCAGTTCATGCGGAACCCACTTTCCTACTTTCTGCATTTTTCCCATAGCTTTCAACCGAAGAGAAACAGCTTTCTGCGTCACATTCAATTGTTCCGCGAGTACCTCTTGATTCTGAGTACCATCTACATCCAGTAAGGAATACAGGTTTTTCGAAACACTCGAAAGACTGTATTTCCCCAAGAACATGTTCGCCGAACGCTTCTACAAGCATTAGATGCGATTCTGCAGCAGTTTTCGTCAAATGATAACAGAAACCCAATGCTGTACGCAAATCGTACTTCATAGGCACGACATTCGACATATTTACTGGTTTGAAATAGATACCGATGTATGGAACTTGGTTACTGTGTGTTTGACATTCGCCGTCAGCCTTTACAGGGAGCAGATGACGCTACACTGACCGCTGAAACCATCTATACGAAAATTCCGATTTCATACTTCTGCACCTGGTAAATCGTAAACTGTCTATGTTCATGAAACAGGTAAACGTCAGTTAAGTAGAAGTGAATGTAGGGAGAGTGGTTTACCACATGATGTAGTATTATAGTCAACAGACATAAGAGAAATCCAGGATGCTGATGTTCGCAGTGCCTATACATAAAGATACCCTGATGACTCGGTAGCTAGAGATAGTATTTTGAACCAAATACCCCAGAAAAGTAGCTACCGTCTGCGTCATATTCAATTGTTAAGAGTCCTAACGAATGCAAGTAGCTGAAGCGTCAAGGACTGCTTAGAAAACTTCACTTACGAACAGTGGTCGTAAAATTTAAAGTGTCACGTTGATAAATGACTACGAAACATGTGTTAGCCGTACTCTAAATACTCAACAGTCAATATGAAGTATTTTCTCGGTTTTTCAGTGATGGGTGACTTGTTGGGATCTTGATCAACAGATCTTCATTTTGGTTGTTCAGGAAACGCACTATCTCGAATACTACGTGGTGGTCATTGTGAAAATGTCTCGATTTCAATGTTATATGCATTCGAAGAAGGAAGTCTGGGTGTGATATTTAAAAGATAATGGGTTCAAAATGGTTCAAATGGCTCTGAGTACTATGGGACTCAACTGCTGTGGTCATAAGTCCCCTAGAACTTAGAACTACTTAAACCTAACTAACCTAAGGACAGCACACAACACCCAGCCATCACGAGGCAGAGAAAATCCCTGACCCCGCCGGGAATCGAACCCGGGAGCCCGGGCGTGGGAAGCGAGAACGCTACCGCACGACCACGAGATGCGGGCTAAAAGATAATGGGGGGAGGGGGTTTGTGGGGGGGGGGGGGTGGAGGGGGGGGGTGCTTAGTGGTTTGAGGCTGACTTTGATAGGATAAAAAAGCAGTAAGTGTGACAGCGTCCAGTATAGATGTACAGAATGTACTAGTTCATTGCCATGGAGTTGCCACACCTCCGGGACAGCTTCTTGCAACGTTATATCTTAACAGGTCCCCGTAGCTTTGTCAGGAGATTTCGGTAGTATGCTGCTGTGAAGGTTTATATTTGTGAGGGTGGTCTGGTAGTCTGTTAACACTAAACCACGACAGCATCATCTTCCTTGATGACAGTCGGATCTTCGCGTATTACGGAGGTGTTGAATCTATAAGTTTCCACTGGCTGCTGTGCCCCTTTGGCCGGGGTCGTAGTGATAAACGCGACACTCATCTATGGTGATTAGTTAGCTAAATTAGCATTCTAAATTGGTTTCAAACAACTACATCCTTTACGTTACTGTCTTTCTTCGTCATGCTTTGTGACTAGGTGTCACGGAACTGATTTGGCGGCGACGTTTCTCATGTTCAACAAGTTGTCCAAGATGTTAAAAAATCATCCACGTCTGATTTGCAGTTTTGCCGATTCTTTGACCTCCAGTACTTAAGTTTCCTCTTTTTATTAAATGCTTTTCACAGATACATGGTCTATATTTTGTTCCTCATAATTCGGACTTGTTTCCTCACACTGGAAATGCCTTAGTCTGCGTCTGTGCAATATAATAGCTGTTGCTGAACAATTCGCAGCATGCATTGTTGCAGAGTTGTTACCCATCTAGAGATGAGACATCGAAAGTAAGTATCGGTATTAGATATAATCGAATATCGCCACAAAACTTACCGATGTCACGGAATAAACGAATAAAAAATATCGATACTGTAAAATATGGATTCAAAAAATTGATTTTGAAATTCTTGTCTCTTATCATTGCATGGGTTATTTAAAACTCTAAGGGGTGGGTTTTATGATTTAACTAAAAATGAAGGATACCGAAATTTCATTACACATTATTATACAGAGTGGTCAGCGGGACAGATTGCCGTCCTACGGGACCAGGTTCGATTCCCGGCTGTGTCGGAGATTTCCTCTGCTCAGGGACTGGGTTTGTGTTGTCTTCATCAACTCCATCCGGCGCGCAGGTCGCCCAGTGTGGCGTCGAATGTAGTAAGACCGGCAACAAGTTTTCTCTTTTTTATTAAATGCTTTTCACAGATATATGGTCTATCATTTTGTTCCTCACAATTCGGACTTATTTTCTCCCACTGGAAATGCCTTAGTCTGCGTCTGTGCAATATAATAGCCACGCAAGGGGCCTTCCGGCCAATGATGTCAAACGCTCATTTCCATATCCATACAGAAAATACAAATAAAGCAACGCCAGGAAAATGTGAAAGATTCTACTTCGCTTGTGTCATAAAGAAATCATTCAGATACAAATAATACAAATTAAGACATAATTAAGAAACTTAGTTTCTACTGAAATCTAAAAAATTGACTTGTTCGCATTTTATGTTTTTAATCTATTGCTTTCAGCAGATAATCTTCCACATGATAGTACTTTATACTGACAATTATGGCGAATTGTCTTCATTGCCTAGAGTTAGTGTGTGTGTTTTTATAAACTAAGGAACTGCAGATACCATTCTTACGTGGTAAATATTTGAATATTAAAAAGAAAGTAGAATTGACTTTTTTGTAGAATTTATCCGAGTAGATCGCCATAAAATATTCATGTTACCATTATTTCGGCTAGTCATATATCGATTACAATATCGCAAAATTCATCTCGGTAAACCGTTAATTCGATATGTTACCATTCGATATCCCGACCTCACCCCTTGAAAGGCAGAAAACGAATTACAGTCCGATGCTTCAGTTTATCAAAGGTCTGAATTACGTTGTTGTTTCTTTAGAAGCTTGATAAGGTACTGTTGACCGAGAATTGCAGTGTGTAGCAAGACTTCAGACACTAACCTCTAACCAAAAATAATTAGCTACACAATGTTTCGAGAAATAATAAAATATTGCATCACGGAGTAGCCACGCGGTCTGCGGGGCCCTGCCAGGGTTAGCAAGGCTCCCCCCGTCGGAGGTTCGAGTCCTCCCTCGGGCATAGGTGTATGTGTTGTCCTAGTTTAAGTAGTTTAAGCAGTTTGTTTCCGTAGGAACTTACCACCGACCGCCACTAAAATATTATTACTCACCTCGTGCATTTACAGACATTACTGGACATAATAACTGTTATCAACATATTGAACGGTTATGATTATCACGGTTCTTATTTATCTTTTTTTATTTTCTACAAAGAATTTTTTTTGAGTCATCTGTCTTGTGACTGGTGTGAGACGGCCCGTCACGATCAACTCTCCTGTGCCAAACTCATCATCTCAGAGTAGATCTTGCAACTTACGTCTTCAATTATCTGCTGGATGTATTCCAATATGTCTTCATCTACAGTTTTTGCCCTCTATGGCTCCCTCTTGTACCATGGAAGTCAGTCCCTTACGTCTTAACAGATGTCCTATCATCCTGCCCCTTTCCTCTACGATTTTGAGCAGAACCATTCCTTACCTTATCAGTCCACATAATTTTCAACATTCATCTGGAGCATCACATCCCAAATCCCACGATCCTCTTCTATTCCGGATTTTCCACAGCCCATGTTTAACGAAAATACAATGCTGTACTCTAAACGTATATTCTCAGAAATTTCTTCCTCAAATTAAAACCTGTGTTTGATACTACAAGGCTACTCTTGGCCAAAGTTGCACTTTTTGCCATTGCTAGCCTGCTTTTGATGTTCTACTTTCTCCTACCGTCAGTGATTATTTTGCAGCAGAGGAAACAGAATTCTTTACCTTCATCTGATTCGTGCCCACCAGTCATGAAGTTAAGTTTCTCGCGGTTCTAATTTCAGCTACTTCCCATTACCTATGTCTTTCTTGGTTCAAATGGCTCTGAGCACTATGGGACTTAACATCTGAGGTCATCCGTCCCCTAGAACTCAGAACTACTTAAACCTATCTAACATGAGGACCGTAGCGGTCGCGCGGTTCCAGAGTGAAGCGCCTAGAACCGCTCTGGCACAACGGCCGGCTTTTGTATTTCTTCTGTTTACTCTCAATCCGTATTCTGTACTCATTAAACTGTCCACACCACTCAGCAGATCATGTAATTCTTCTTAATTTTCATTGGAGATAGCAATCTCATCAGCGAAACGTATCATTGGTATCTTTTCACCTTTAATTTTAATTCCACTCATGAATATTTCTTTTGTTTTCAAACATTCCTTCTTCGATGTACAGATTGAACAATAGGGGCGAAAACTACATCCCGGTGTTACACCCTTTTAATACGAGCATTTCGTTCTTGGTCGTCCACTCTTATTATTCCCTCTTGTTTCTTGTAGATACTGTATATTACTCGTGTCTGCCAATAGCCTACGCCTATATTTCTCACAATTTCGAACATTTTGCACATTTTTATATTGTCTAGTGCTTTTTCTAGATAGATAAATCTTATGAACGTGTCTCGACATTTCTTTAGATTTGTTTGCATTATCAACCTCAACGTCAGAATTACCACTCTTGTCCCTTCCCGTTTCCTAGAGCCAATTTGATCGTCATATATCACATCATCAATTTTCTTTACCATTCTTCTGTACATTATTCTTGTCAGCAACTTGGACGCATAGGCTGTTAAACTGATTGTGCGATAATTCTCGCACTTTTCATATTTTGCTTTCTTCGGAATTGTGTGTAAGATGGTTTATCCGAAAATCAGACGGTACGTGGCCGGACTTACATTCTACACACCAACATGAATAGTCGTTTTGTTACCACTTCCCTTAACGACTGTAGATATACTGATGGAATGTTATCGAGCCCTTATGCCGTATTTGATCTTAAGTCTTCCAAATCTCTCTCAAATTCTAATACAGAATGCCCTATCTCTTCTAAATCAACACCTTTTTCTGCGACTGTAGGTATACTGATGGAATGTTATCGATCCCTTCTGCCGTATTTGATCTTAAGTCTTCCAGATCTCTCTCAAATTCTGAGTCTAATACAGAATACCCTATATCTTCTAAATCAACACCTTTTTATTCTTGCATCGCATCAGACAAATCTTCCCCCTCGTAGATCCCCTCTATGTACTCGTTCCACCTATCCGCTCTCCCTCCTGCATTTAACAATGGAATTACAGTTGCACTCGTACTGTTACCAGCTTTGTTTATAATTTAACCAAAGGTTAATTTGACTTTCCTATATGCTGAATCAGTTCTTTCCACTATCATCTCTCTATCGATTTCTTCACATTTTTCATACAACCACTTCTTCTTAGCTTCCCTCCACTATCCTACTTGATTCATTCCTCAGCAAATTGTATTTCTGCATTCCTGAATTTTTCTGAACACTTTTTTGCTTCCTTGTTTCACCGATCAGCTGAAGTATTTTTTCTGTTACCCACGGTTTCTTTGCTGTTGCCTTCTTTGTACTTTTGTTCTCTCTTCCAACTTCTATGATTTCCTTTTTTAGACATGTCCATTGATCTTTAAATGTACTACTGGGCTGTTCTTTGTTTCTGTATCTATAAACTTCGAGAACTTCAAGGGTATCTCTTCATTCCTTAGTACTTTCATATCCCACTTCTTTGCATTTTGATTCTTCCTACCTAATCTCTTAAACTTCAGCCCACTCTTCATCACTACTACATTGTGATCTGAGTCTATATCTGCTTGTAGGTATGCTTTACAATTCAGAATCTGATTTCTGAACGTCTGTCCCGTATCACGCGGTCTTTTAAAAGTATACCTCGTCCTCTTGCGATTCTTGAACAGAATATTCGCTGTTACTAGTTGAAATTTATTACTGAACTCAATTAGTGTTTCTCCTCTCTCGTTCCTTGTCTCAAGCCCATATTCTCCTGTAAACTTTTCTTCTACTCATTCCCCTACAACTGCCTTCCGGCCACCCATGACTATTAGATTTTCATCTCCCATTGCGTAGTGTATTACCCTTGCAGTATCCTCATGTACTTTCTCTATCTTTTCATCTTTGCCGGCCATTGTGGCCCAGCGGTTCTAGGTGCTTCAGGCTGGAACCGCGCGACAGCTACGGTCGCAAGTTCGAATTCTGCCTCGGGCATGGATGTATGTGATGTCCTTAGGTTAGTTAGGTTTAAGTAGTTCTAGGTTCTAGGGGACTGATGACCTCAGATGTTAAGTTTCATAGTGAAGCGCCTAGAACCGCTCGGCCACACCTGCCGGCCAAATTATTAAAATCCTTATTATGAAGAAGGGTTCTGTGTGAGCCGTCGCGGGTTAGCTGTCGTCGCCTTTCGAATTCCTGGTGCCATTAGCTCGATCTGTCGTGAAATGTCCCTCTGGTAGGACATCACTAAGATCTTTTCTCGAGTTTGATGACGGTGACGTGGTGTGTTGTGGCATGTCATGTTGGGGCGTGGTAACGAAGCTAGGACGGTGTGAAAGGTCTGCCCAGCCAGTAAGGCGAGCACCTGCTCAAGAGTCTTGAGTACTGGGGACGGCGAGTGGCTGCTGGGCATACACTGTGTTATGAAACGTATCCGGACACCCCCAAAATCATACGTTCTTTATGTTAGGTGCATTGTGCTGCCACCAACTGCCAGACATTCTATACCAGCGACCTCAGTAGCCATTAGGCATCGTGAGAGAGCAGAATCGGACGTTCCGAGGAACTCACGGACTCCTTACGTGTTCAGGTTATTGGGTGTCGTGTCATACGTCTGTACGCGAGATATTCACACTCCTAAACATCCCTGGGTCCACAGTTCCCGATGTGATAGTGATGTGGAGGCGTGAAGGGACACGTGCAGCACAAAAGCGTACGGGCTTACCCCTTGTGTTGACTGACAGAGACCACCGACAGTTGTAGAGGGCCGTAATGTGTAATAAGCAGACGTCTATCCAGACCATCACACAGGAGTTCCAACTTGAGTCAGGATCCACTGCCAGTACTATGACAGTTAGGCAGAAGGTGAGGACTTGGATTTCATGGTCATAAGCCACACACCACGCCGGTAAATGCCAAACGACGCCTCGGTTGGTGTAAGGACGGCGATTCAACGGTGGATAAACGTTGTGTGGAGTGAAGAATCACGGTGCGCAATGTGGTGATCCGATGGCAGGGTGTGGATATGGCGAATGGCCCGTGAACGTTATTTGCCAGCGTGTGTAGTGCAAACAGTAAAATTCGGAGGCGTTGTTGTTTTGCGTGGCCTTATCACAGCACAGACCTACATTTATGTTTTAAGAACCTTCTTGGTTCCCACTGTTGAACAGCAATTTGTAAATTATAATTGCATCTTTCAACACGATCGAGCACCTGTTCATACGCACGATCTGTGGCGGAGCGATTACACGACAATAACAATCCTGTAATGAACTGGCCTGCACGGAACCCTGACCTTTGGGATGTTTTGAAACGCCGACTTCGTGCCTGGCCTCGACGACCGACATCGATACCTCTGTTTAGTGCAGCCCTCTAAAGAATGGGCTACCATTCCCCAAGAAACCTTCCAGCACCGGAACGAACGTATGCGCTCTAGAGTGGAAGCTGTCATCAAGGCTTATTGTGAGCCAAAACCACATTGAATTCTAGCATTACCGTTGGAGGGCGTTACGAGCTTGTAAGTAATTTTCAGCCAGATGTCCGGATACCTTTTATCACATAGTGTATTTGTGGGCCAGTTTCAATCTGTGGCTGACTTCGAGTGCCTTCTTCGTGCGTAGACTGGCCGGCTAGATCTGGGACGTGCCACACCGATGAGAGAGTTGAAGCTTGTTTTGCTGCCATACATTCTCGGTCCCCTTTGGGAATGGTAAGCTTCAGCTTAGATTCATGAACTTCAGTTGTTTTGGATTTTGGGGACTTAACTGTTATTTTCTTATGGATATCTACAGGTCTGTTGCTATCAATGCGATCTGTTAGTTGACCTATTTCACCACCAGTAGGTTTCTTGAATTGTGGCAGTTGTTTGGTTTTCCTGAGTCGACACTGTCCTTGGTTGTTCGTGAAGACGGTATCTTAAATTGTCTGAGCAAAATGTGCTTCCTGATCCGAATTGATGAAGTATTTCTCCTATGGTGTCACTGTATTCCTCGGGCCACTCCATCACAATCGCAGCCCTGTGGCATGGCGCAATATCTTGCTGAGAAATGCCACAGTCGTCAGGAAACATGATCGTCATGTAAGGGTGTACGGTGTCTGCAACCAGTGTACGATGCTCCTACGCCGTCATGGTACCTTGCACGAGCTCCACTGGAGCCATGGATACCCTGGTGGATGATCCCAGAGCATACTGGAGATGCTGCCTACTTGTCTCCGTCCCACAGTGTCAAGGAGCTGTTTCCATGTAAGACGACGGATTGGCGCCCTCCCGTAGACATGATGGAGTCGGGAGTTATGGGACCACACAACGCTCTTCCACGGCGCCAACTTCCAGTGACGATGGTCAAGTTTCCATTTCCGTCGTATTTTCCGATGCCGTGGTAACACTGGCACAAAAAATGAGTGGTCGACTTCGAAGGTTCATCTGTAGAAGTTTTCAGTGAGCTGTGTATTCAGACATCCTTATACTCTGCACAGCATTAAATTATGGTATTGGTTCCGAGCCCAGCCTAAGGCGTCAGACATCTGTAACGAAGAATGGCCGCTAAATCCCACGACGTCTGGATGTGGTTTCACCACGTGTTGAAGAGATTCACCACAGTACTCCTCGAACACCCGACAAGTTGTGTGGCTTCCGAAATGCTCGTGCCGAACCTCCGGGCCATCAAAATGACCCCAAGGTCAGATTCAGATCGCGTGTTTCCTGCACTCTGCACACGGACAACGCGCTCTGTAAAACTACGTGCATGGTCATTGTGCGTGCAGTCACTCCTCGCCAGATGATACTGCTATAGCATGGACCGGTTCATCTAGCTAGTACATCGGTGGTTACAATGTTCTGTCTGGTCAGTGTAATTTAAGGAAGACGTTTCTGAGAAAGTACATTTGGCGCACAGCTTTTTATGATAGTGAATCAGCGCAAATTAGAATTGGTGCTACAGATGGATGTTGAAAATTAGATGGAGTAATAAGTTAAGGAATGAGGTGGAGTTACCTGTACAGAAATTACGTTGAAAATAGCCTGTATATACGTGTAAAATAAAACATTTCCCGATCTTTAAACGTGCTTTTATTTCCCGCCGTCTCGGAGCTATAAAGGAATTACCCTTGTACTTCTTGTTCCACATGTGTGAAAAGAAATACAGTAATGCTGATGTTGTTCCTAAAGCTCATCACCATCTTTTGTCGATATGTACAAATTCACTTTTAAAACTGCAACAATTATTATGTAAATATAATTTGACACTCTCTGAAAGTTCAACGTATATTCTCTTTAAAAATATGTGAGCAAATCGCAACAAGTGCTGCGTAAATAACGATGAGCTGAGCACTGATTTTAAACAAAAGGTTACGTAGTCGACAGATAGAAGTACAACAGTTTTCTCTCTTTCGTAAATCATACACACGTTTCAATGTATTGACTCAGGGTTAACGGCCTTACGATTTGAAAAATAAACGTACTAGCAGAGACTATGTCCACAGCAAGCAAAGCTAAATTGCAAAAGATCCTGCGCGTGTGAAATGGTTATTTTAGTTCTCGTTATTCTCTTGTGACTACCAGCCGTTTACCGAAACCCTGCATATTTTTGTTTCTGGAGCACTGAATGTGGTTTTCCATTATTCAGTCTACAACGATTGTTGCACCTGACAGCACGGTATCTTCGATTTGCTACGAAGCGAAAATGCAATTTCCACAAACGACCCTACTAAAGTGGCAGAATACCCGTACCGTAAATATCTTCTTCACAATCGCACCTCGTGCAAGAATGCTTAAAAATTCAGTACATGCACTCACTCAAACTTTTCACCAAAAAGTACTGACAAGGAAGATAGTTCAGATGAAATATCTAAAACTGAATAAGAAATAACGATATGCTTCTGTTACACCTGCGAAATTCTTTATGTGTGTACATTTGTCGTCTTAACCTCCCCTGTCACTTTAATGCCTTACACTCCCCCGGTGTTTCTGCGCAGCTTCTCATGCCCCTGATGTACGCCTATTTTTCTCTCTCTTCATGTGCTTCCCCCAGGGTCTGGTGTAGCGTCTTCGATAGCTGATGAAAACGGACTCCGTCCCAGGTTCGAAACCCACCACCGCTCAAATTTGTATTAATATTTCTGTCAGCCGTTCGGCATAAGAAGCTGTACTCATTCTGCCAACGATCTTGAAAAAGTGTGCGGAAGAGTGGACAGAGGTACACGACGCTCTCTTTTTCTTGTGGTTGGAAACTGCCCCTAAAGGCGAAATAATCAGCAACGATCAACGGCATGAGGATGCAGAAGGCAATGGAAACCACTGCATTAAAGAAACGTAACATGTATCCACAGGACATAGGCCTGTACTTGAAAAAGTGTCATGATGGCCTCTCCAGTATGTCGACGGAGTTCAGACGGGCTCTTTGGTATTGTTGATTGATCTGCCTGAACAAAAATTGGTGTATATTGTTCGTAGAGGAATTCGCGCGGCGGATAAGTCGCATTTTGTCTTCCATAAGCAGCCTTCAACCTGGAAAGAGCTCCGTATCGCGGTTGTAGCAGTATCGGCATTGACACTTGGGAACGATTTACGGCACGAGGTTAAGGGGCAGGCCGTCAGTGCTGGTTCCAAAAGCCTCTACATCCGCTGAAGTCATTAGAAGGGAACCCCGGCGTTGCTTCAGTTGCTGCAGTACGGCTCAATTGGTGCGCTCTTGCGTTCAGTCTCGCGCACCCACAGCGAATAAACGACGCCGGACGGAGAAGCGACCTCGGGATCGAGCCTTTAGACCCTGGCGCACCCGTATTGTTGCTCCCTTATCACCGCCCTTGCCTTCCGTTTATACTCGAGCAGGTGGCGAAAGGATTTGTGCTCTTTTGGATTCTGGCAGCTCCTTTTCATTATTGAGCTTCGAGTGGTTTTTGGATTTTGGGCATCTTACGAAACTTTGGTCGGTTCCTTCTCCGGTGCAGATATGTCGGGTGGCCAACTGCCAAGTGTTGCCTTTGCACGGTTGGGTCCGAGGGAGTGTTTCAATAGGGGATTTTTCTTGGCCTATGACATTAGCCTTGGTCAGGGAACTGCCGGTTGATCTAATTTTGGGGTGTGATTTCACCAATGAGACTGTGTATGTCTTGGTTTATTCTGGGCACTCCTTTTTCTATAAGTTCGCTCCTGTAGAAATGTTTGGTTTCTGTGAGTGCGCTAAACGTATTGTGCATGGGAATGTCGGCGCATTGGCCGTTGAGGCGGTGGCTAATGAGTTTGATCTTACCGATCTCTCACCGCATCAGGCTTCTCAATTACGGGATTTGTTACTGGTTTTCCTCAGCTTCTTAGTCATAACTTGGTGGTAATTAATGTTCTTAGTTATCATATCCGCCCGTCCGACGATATTCCGGTCAGGCAGGCCCCATATCACCTCTCACCCCCTAAAGTGGAGAAATTCAAGGCTAAAATTCCACAAATGCTCCAACAAGGAGTCATCAGGCCTTCTACATCTGCTTATGCTTCCCCCATAATCCTTGTTCCTAAGGATCAGGGGCGCGATTTTAGACCTGTGGTTGACTACCGCCGTTTGAACGCTAAGGCTGTCCTCGAATCCGTGTCTCTGCCTGATCTGAAAAATTCTTTCACTTGGTTTGCTCGCACTAGCTTGTTGACTGTTCTTGATTTGAACCAGGCTTACTATCAGATTCCATTAGCTTTACACATGTTACCGCATTTTGTACTGATTGGAATTTGGTTGAGATTAACAGAGTTCCCTTGGGTCTAGCAACCGGTGCGGCAGTTCTTAGTCGTTTGCTGGCTAATATTGTGGGCGACTTGAAGTTAGTTTGTGTATAATTATTTGGACGACTTAGGTATCTATAGGCGTTCGTTTCAGGACCATTTGGATCATTACCAGCAAGTTCTTGTGAGATTACAGGGAGCCGGGTTGACTGTTAAACGTAGTAAGACGACGTTGGCCAGGTAGCAAAAAAATGGTTCAAATGGCTCTGAGCATTATGTACTTAAGTTCTGAGGTCATCAGCGGCGTAGAACTTATAACTACTTAAACCTAACTAACCTAAGGACATAACACACATCCATGCCCGAGGCAGGATTCGAACCTGCGACCGTAGCGGTCGCTCGGTTCCAGACTGTAGCGCTTAGAACCGCACGGCCACCAGGCAGCAGGTCTGCTTCTTAGGTCACATAGTGTCCGGTCAGTGTGTTCACATCGACCAAGAGCTCACTAAGGCCTTACGTGCTTTGCCTCCGCCTACTGACATGCGCGGAATTGCTAGGTTCAAAGGCATGGCGAACTATTTTAGGCGTTTTGTCCCAAATTTTGCTCAGCTGGCAGCGCCCTTGAAGGAATTGCGCCGTAATGGCGCTCGTTTTGAATGGGCCCCGCCAAGGAGGCTGCATTCGAGCACATTAAGGCAGCCATATCAAGGCAGCCATATCCAGTCCTCCGGTTCTCGGAGTACCAGACTTTAATAAAAGGTTTATTGTCCAATCTGACGCATCTAATTCTGGTATTTCAGCTGTTCTCCTCCAAGAGTTCGAAGGGCGGAGGCAGCCATTAGCTTACGCATCTCGTCGGTTAATTGGTGCCGAACTTAATTACTCCGTCTACGAGTGCGAGGCGTTGGCCGTTTTGTTCGCATTGGAGCAGTACCGCTTCTGCCTTGAACATCGGGTTTTTCGTCTAGAAACCGACAATCAGGCTTTCCTTTATTTTACGTCTATGGTCACAAACTCTTTGTTAACAGATTGCCGGTTTCGGTCTTTAATGACCATCATCAGACCTGTTTCATAAAAACAAAGCCGGAAACCGGTAATCTGTTAACAAAAAGTTTGTGACCATAGACGTAAATTAAAGGAAACTTATTACATATACGAGTCACTGTTTCTTCGCGACGATGTCGCAGCTTGTGCGACAATCAGGCTTTGAGCTGGGTGTTGGCTAGGCCGCGTAAAACTGGCCGCATTGCCAGGTGAGCGCATTTCGGCTTTTCAATTTGAAGTTAAACACTTGAGAGTCTCTGAAAATATCGTTCTTGCGGATGTCCTCAGCCGGATGTTAGCCGAATCGACTCCTAGTGAAGGAACCCGGGAGATAGAGGCAAACAGTCTTAATTGTATTGTGTTGGGTGAAATTACCTTCTTGTTCGATGATATCGCTCAGCATCAAGATCAGGATCCTATTTGGGGCCCTATTAAGCAACGCCTGTTGGTGGGAGAGTTTTCGGATATGTTAAGAGTGGTATTCTCTGTAAGAGGGTGGGGTATGCTAAGGAGTATAAGATCTGTTTACCAGTAGCTTTGGAGCGCCCGGTCTTTCCTGCCCTATGCACAAGCTTTATATTGGTTATCTAGGATCTTTGGCTCCTACTAAGAGAGGTGATCGATATGTGTTAGTTATTTTCGATACGTTCTCCATATTTACTTACCTCCTTCCGAGCCTTATTCCCACCACTACTATCACTATTTCTCATTTAACGAATGTGTTCAGTGTTTTTGGCCCACCTACGCAACTTGTTAGTGATAATGCTCCAGCCTTTCTTTCGGCTCCTTTCAAGGCGTTCTGTTTTCAGAACGGGGTCAAGCATATATTGACTACACCGTATTATCCGCAGGGAACCTTTGCGGGGAGAGTTAACCGAAATCATAAATCCGCGTTGATCATTTATCATCGGAAAACGCCTAGTAAACGGCCTTCTGGTCATCCTTGGCTTAATTTTGTCTTTAATAGTCATGAAGCTTTTCGAATGTCGGATGATATATCGCCAGACTCACACATTCTGCACTGCAACATGGATAGTCGTTTGGTTGCCATTTCCCCCACCCCAAAGGTTTTAGAAATTCTGATGAAATGTTACCTACCACTTCTGCTTAATGTGATCTTCAGTCTTCCAAAAATTCTGACTCTAATAATGTATTACTGTTCCTTTTATCAACTCAGAGAAATCTTCCCGTCAGAGAGCCTTTAATGTACTCTATCAACATCTCCGCTCATTCCTTGCATTTAAGTGTGGAATTCCCTTTGCCCTCTAAATTTTACCACCTTTGCTTTTAATTTTACTGGATGTTGTTTTGACTTTCCTATATGGTGACTCAGTGCTTCCGACAATCATTTTTCATTTGCGTCACATTTTCCTTGCAGCCATTTCGTCTTAGCTTCCGTGCACTTCCTATTTGTTTCATTCGTAAATCACTTGTATTTCTGTATTCCTCAATTTGCCTGAACATTTTTGTACTTGCTTCTTTCGTTGATCAACTGAAGTATCTCTTCTGTTTCCCATGGTTTTTTCGCTGTTATCTTGCTTCTAATTATGTTTTTCTTCCCGAAGTTTGTGTGACTGCCCCTTTAGGGATGTCCAGTTCTCTTAAACTGTACTACCGACTTTGCTGTTCCTTAACATATGACTTACAGTCCCAGAAAACTTACAACATATCTCTTTTTTCCTTATTACTTTGATATTACACTTCCTTGTGCATTTTTTCTTCCTGAGTAGTCTCCCAAACTTCACTCTTCGCTTGATCACTACTAAATTATAATCTGATTCTATATCTGTTCCGATGTGCATCTCACAATCCAGTGTCTGATTTCGGAATCTTTGCCTGATCATGATGTAAGCTAATAGAAATCTTCCCGTGTCTCCCAGCCTTTTCCTAGTGCTCCTCCTCGTCTTGATTCTTGAATAGAGTCTTCGCTATTACTACCTGAAATTTTTACGAAACCCGACTAGCCTTTCTCCTCTTTCATTTCTACTACAACCCCACAACCTTTTGTTCTACTTCTTCAACTACAACCGCATTCCATTCCCGGTTGACTATTAGATTTTCATCTCCCTCTATGTAGCTGGACTGATGACCTCACCGTTTAGTCCCATAACCATAATCAATCAATCACTTTACGTACTGCATTACTCGTTGAGCACCCTCAAGTACTTTCTCTGTCTCTTCAGCCTGCGACGTCGTCATATATATCTTAACTATCGCTGCCAGTGTTAATTTGCTGTCGATTCTGAAGATAACTACCCTATCACTGAACAGTTCACTGTAACACACTCTTTGCCCTACCTTCCTAGGCATAGAGAAATTTATTCACCATTATACATTTTTCTGCTGCTGTTGATAACTACACTATATTTACCTGACCTCTATATTCATCTGATCAGAAATTCTTGTCTTCTTTCCATTTCACTGCAGTGACCCCAACTACGTGTAGATTTCGCCTTAGCATCCTTCTTTTAAGATTTTACAGCTTCCCTACCACGTTCAAGCTTCTGACATTCCACGCCTCAACTCGTAGAACATTATGCTTTCGTAGGTTATTCAATCTCTTTTTCATGGCCACCTCCCCATGGCAGTCCCCTCCGAGATATCCGAATGGGAGACTATTCTGGAATCTTTTGCCATTAGAGAGATCATGGTGACACTTTTTCAATTGCAGGAGATATGTCATGTTAATACACAAAATGCGTCTTTAACTGCAGTGTTTTACATTTTCTTTTGCATCCGGATCCTCCCAGATTCTTCAGCCTGTACGGGCAGTCCCCACCCTAAGGGCCAGATAGTGCCCTGAATGTATGTCTGCCCCTCCGTCATCTTTGAACATGTCGTTGGTAGAATGAATGTGACCTCTTATGCCGGAAGTCTTCGGCCGCCAATCCTGATTAATATTCAAAATTTAAGCGACAGAGGAGCTCGATTGCGGGATCGAGAGCCTTGTGATCACTAATCACAGACCCAAAGCCTAGAGCAAATTGCAACTCGTAAAGCTTATAAATGACTATCAAAAAATGTAGCAAACAGGAGATCTTATTCTGAGCAAGGATTACATACTATACAGTTCTTAGGGGAAGTCTAGATGGCAGGCAAGATCAATCCATTTCAGCCCCACTATCACCCCTAATGAAGCTACGTCTGTCATACCCGCAGAGCACTTCTTTCCAGACAGCAATATGTGTATCAGATTTGTTTAAAATATTTCCAGTTATTCAGACAGTGACGTGGAACATCAAGGGTATATATTGCTGATTTTCTATGACAGCTAAATGACAAACTGTGAATCATTTAACTTCATCGATTTTCCAAACTTTTCCTTAAACTGCTTCCAATAACGATCTTTCTGCGCCCAGATACAAAACTATAGTCAGCTGATCCATCATTTGATTATGTGATCACCATTGCTTTTGATAATGGACTGCGTAAATGTCCACATGCAGTGACCATATTCATTTACATTACTAGCGAATCCATCATTCTAGTTGTCAATATACGTTGTTTAATGTAGCGGCAGCTGAGAAAGCAACCACAGTTCACAATGGAAGAATATGTGTATCTAATTGCAGCAAAAAAAAAAAAAAAAAAAAAAAAATTACAGAAAGAGCGGTATAAATAACGCAGTGCCGTTGTGTGCGCCCAGACTCGTGGAACAGATGCCAAAGGTAACTTGCCATGACACTAAATTTAGAGCCTCTAAAATTAAAACAATCGCAGCCCTCGGTCGCGAAAATGAATTCTTTTTTACCTGGATTTCGGCCACTTCTAAGACTGCCTTCATCAGAAATAAAACATTTAAAACTGGCGTGTCACGAATAAAATAAATATGAAGCGATAACGCTTTAGTCACAAACTATTAAGATAGGAAACATAGACGCAGGCCACTAACGGCTGCACCACACGCCGAGCTGCGGCAGCGTCAGACTGAGGATTCCGCGTTAGCAATTGCGGGCAGGTGGACGTTATACGAAAAGCGCCACCTAGTAGCCGCTAATACAAACCGGCTGCTTCACATTCAAATATAGACTGGTGAAATGTGTAATACGTGAGACTTACAGGAAAATGTCATGCACTCAATTCAGAAGGATATCGGGAATGATAGTTGCCTAGGAGACCTGCTTTCTCGAATCGCTAGAC
Source organism: Schistocerca americana (assembly GCF_021461395.2). Classification (NCBI taxonomy): domain Eukaryota; kingdom Metazoa; phylum Arthropoda; class Insecta; order Orthoptera; family Acrididae; genus Schistocerca; species Schistocerca americana. The sequence continues at coordinate 583,487,046 of NC_060119.1, read as the reverse complement.
AACAATTCAAAAAAATCGTATTAATCAATTTTATTTACAGAAAATAAATGACAGTACTTAACTTTGAGAAATTTGCAGTGATGTGTTGCAAGCAAAGGCGACATGCAACGTAACCAATGACTTCACTACATTCAATTCGTAATACAAGAGAAGTAATACAGCTCCTACCTAACTGCTATTCTTCAACTGAGCCGCGGCTAGACGGCGCGGTACTTATATCTTCTTCCAGTAGAGGGAGCAGTCGTCGCCTTGTCGTCCTAGACAGGGGTCGATCGGCATGCAATTGGCGGACGTCTTCTTCACAGCCCCCTCTACTCTAACGTTCCCGCTTGGCGCGCCAGAGCTTGATTTTACGCCGGAACATTCCTCCCCCACAATGTAAAGGACCGTCGGCCTACAAGGCGCTCCACAAGTGGTAGCGAGGCAGGATCGTGGACGCTGCGCTGGACTGGAAGCTGTGGTTGCAGGGTACGTCATGTTTCCGGTCGTACCTCGCCATTCGGCGTTCGTTCTGGCGGCCACGGCCACCGGAAAACGACCAGAACGGTACGCGTTCACCTCCTGAGACTCATAGCAAGATGTAGAAGACATCGGCTGCTGCGGCGTGGGCGGGTCCAGCTCCATTGGTAGGACGAGAGGAGACGGAGGAGGCGAAGTCTCAGTCTCCTTGGTGTCTTCCCGTTTTCTCGTGATGACACTCACTGGCAGCTGCAGTGGCCGCGCTGTCCTCGGGATCCGTGAATCTGGGGAAGAGATGCAGAAAGGTCACCGTGAACATGACAGTGCTCAGTTTGATTGTGATGTCAGCGCTGCAATACGTTTGGGCCTGAAGTGAGGTACATGCATACGCCAAGTCGACGAAGGATCTCGCCTCGCGCCCACCGTCTGCTACCGCTAAAAAGTGTGAGAAACACAATAACGTGCGGCGCGAAACGATACTTGCTGCCTTCCTTCGGCACCAGATGCTGGGTGGGGTGGAGCTGTGTCGGTCTGAATTGGGCTGCATGACATTGTCAAGTTCATTGGCACAGCAAAAGGAAACTTGCTATAAGAGTCAACCAGAATCAACCAACAAGTGTTCCAAAAGGGTCCCACAAAGTCTATGTGCACGCGTTATCATGGTAATAGTGACTTAGGCGAAGCAGAGAATATTTGTGGTGGAGTGGACCGATTATAGCTTGCATAAGGCTTGGCGTGTCAAATGAGGGCTGCTACGTAGAAAAAAATTAAACAAAAAAGGCTCGGAGCACTATGGGACTTAACATCTGTGGTCATCAGTCCCCTAGAACTTAGAACTACATAAACCTAACTAATCTAAGGACATCACACACATCCATGCCCAAGGTAGGATTCGAACCTGCGATCGTAGCGGTCACGCGGTTCAAGACTGAAGCGCCTAGAACCGCACGGCCACACCGGCCGGTAAAAAAACTAATGGTTATAAACAAGCCGTCATAATATTTATGTCGAGAATTGATCTTAAAATTTTTTGTACGACTGGTAATCAGACTTACGGCACAAGACGCAATTCTCGTTAGTACGTACACACCCAGTTGCGAGCTAACCGGTTTAAAAACACTTTTCTTCTGCTGAATTGACCGAGCGAGCAAGCTTAGGGCTACTTTCGTGCCTTACGCGCCGTGCCCTGTCATACTCATGGGCCTCGCTGTGTGACAATGGGACGTCGTCTGTTGCATTTGGGTGTCCATACCCTGCCTAACTGTTTCGTACGAACAATGACCCTGTGTCCATTAAGAAATAAATGGAACACTTCCTCATAACAGCTTCACTTTATGTTTTTTTCCTTCTTTTTCCCTTTCTAGAAACACTCTCCCCTCAAGCTATGCATTGCACAATACTAACACCTCTTCCTCTTTCTGAGCTCAACATCTCACTCATTATGGAGGACGCTGACTCAGTCTTTCTGGATAGCAAATGGGAAGCTGCTGTACAGAAAATGGCCCAGAGATCACCAGTGTGTGTGTGTGTGTGTGTGTGTGTGTGTAGTGAATGAAGTGTTATGAAACAATATGTGTATAGTATGTGCAGTGATTGATAGTGAGATATGAGTGAACAGTGTAGCATTACATTGTTTAATAAGTTACTTGTGGAAAAAGGTATTGTGTACCAGGAGTAAAATCTAATGATTGTCTCTAACTAGAAGTCTGTAAATACATGTGTATACGAATTAGCTTCTTTTAAATTGGTCTAAACTTGTAAATACTTTGACATGTCCTATATCATTGTAAAAAGGGATCTGCGGATGAATAAAGCTACTAATACTACTGCTACTTCTTTTTGCAAAACTTTGGGGATCAACAAAAGCGCCTGTCAAGTGTCATTTTGAACAATAGTCACAACTTTCTGTATGGCGGGGTTTGCCGACGGGCAAAGTATGGGCGCACTACCGAGTTCTTCATGCTACGCAATGAGTGAGGCCAAGATGTGCGAATGTAGTTCACGAAAATGTGCAAATCTGAATCAGCTTCCGTGGCCTGTGCAATTTTCCTGTAGCCCAGAGGAAAGGATTGAAGTAATTCAGAATTCTTAGCATCGATGTGAAAACAGGATTCATCTGAAGCGTCAAAGTGTATGTAAGAGCCAACCGGAAGACGTGAAAGTGCGTCCGCATTACGATGTTGAGCTATCGGACGATGCACAACCCTGTACTGGTATTGAGATAACTACAAAGTTCATCTCTGCAATTTTTGAGCAGTTCTCGCAGGAACCGGTTTCGACGGATGAAACAAGGACTGCAAAGGCTTGTGATCCGTAACTAAGTAGAATTATCTGCCATACAAATAATGGTGGAATTTGCTGACACCATACACAATAGCCAAAGGCTCTTTCTCAATTTGTGAATCGTGAGCTTTGAACAACACTTTTGATGCGAAAGCAATAGGTGTGTCTTTATCGACAATTCTGTGAGAAGTCACGGCACCGATACCATAAGAGAAAGCGTCAACTTTGTCAAGATCAAAGTGAACTAAGCATTGGTCACTGAGCAATTCATCTTTATGTGTTTGAAAAGCTACTTGGCACTCATCTGTCCAAACAAAGGAGACATTCTTGCGACGGAAGCAATAGAATGGAGCTGCGGTTTGTGCAGCATTCGATATGAACCGAATATAATAGATCATTTTCCCTAAGATAGACTACAATTCTGTGACATTGCGGGGAACTGCCAAATCTCGTATGACTAACAAATGCGACGGAAGAGGATGTACACCTTGACTGTTTACGACATAACCATGATACTGTCATTCAGGTATAAAAAAATCGCACTTGTCCAGTCTACACTTTACTCCTGCATCGATAATACATGAAAGAAAGCACACGAATTTGAAACGTGTTCTTCAGCTCTACGACCTGCTACCACAATGTCGTCCAAATATTTTAAACAGTTTGATACTTAAGCAGTCAGCTGTTCCAAATACCATTGGAAAATGGGAGGTGCGGAAGCACTGCCAAAAGGCAAACGCAATTATTTAAACAATGTCGGACATATTCAAAAGAACAGATACGATCTTCATATAGATCAGGCTTACCGGCCTGCGATCTTCATCAGTGCGGATGCACTCACATTGCTCAAACTCTTATCGGAATCGGTAGATTAGCTGCCGCGAGTAATGAGTATAGTGGGGAGCTAATGGTATGGATTTCACTGTAACTTCATTCTTCGAGAGCTGGAAGAACACTGATGGTATCTGGTCTTTCTGACATATCCAAAATGTCCGAAAGAACAGATACCATCTTCACATAGAGAGGCGTCGGTCTGCGTGCAATTGGCAGACGTCTTCTTTTCAGCCCTCTCTGCTCTAATGTTTCCGCCTAGCATTCCGGCACTTGACTTTAACCCGGAACGCTAGTAGCTTAACTTCTTATATATCCAAGATAATGACAAGCGTAATGTATAGAAAAGTGGAAAAGAACAAGGAGTATCTGTGAGGTGACCACCAGTTAGGCTTTAGGACACTGAAAAGCACCTGAGAGGTAGTTTTTACTCCGCGATTGATAATAGAAGCTAGCCTGAAGAAAAATAAAGAAGCGCTCATAAGATTTATCAATCTAGAAAAAGTGTTCGATAATGTGAAATGGTGCAAGATGTTCGAAATTTGTAGAAAAAAATAGGAGTGAGGTACAGGGAAAGACGAGTGATATGCAATATGTACAAGAAGGAAAACGGACCAGAAAGAAGTGCTTGGATTAAGTAGAGTGTAAGACAGCGATGCAGTCTTTCGTACCTACGGTGCGATCAGTACATTAAAGAAGCAATGACGGAAATAAAACAAGGATCACGAGTAGGATTAATCTTCAACGCAAAGGATATCAGTGATAAGAGTCGCTGACATCGCTATTCTCAGGGAAAGTCAAAAAGAATTAAAGGGTTTATTGAATGAAATGAAGGGTCTAATGGGTAGAGGGAATGTATTGAGAGTAAAAGTGATATTAAAGAAGAATATCAAAATTCCAGTGGGCTTAAACGGTAAGGAAAGAGGAGAGTCTCCACAGACTCGACGAAGAAAAGAACATTTGGAAAACACTGACAAAAGGAAGGGAAAAGATGACAGGTTCTTTGTTAAGGAACCGGGGAATAACCTCAATGGTACTAGAGTGAACTGTGAAGGGTAAGCACTGTAGAGAAAGACAGAGTCTGGAATACATCCGGCAAACAACTGAGGGCGTATGGTAAAGTACTACTCTGAAATGAAGAGGTTGGCCCATTAGAGGAATTAGAAGTGGACTGCATCAATATATGAACAAAGGGAACAAATTATAAGTGGGGATTACGATAAATAGAAGTACTTTTCTGAAATCGTGAATATCTACATATCAAAAATAGTGGAAACGGTTGAGGAGCATTTTCTGACTCAAGCTAGGGAAATAAAAGGTAATCTGGTTACCCACACTGAAAAAACAAATAAACTGAATGGGAAAATTATTGAAGGGGCGAAGGCAGTAGAGACAGGAGTAACTACGTTAGAGGAATACCTGATGCACACAAAACAGTGGGACAATCAGAAGGTGGGATAATTTAATAGACAAGGATTAAGTAGTGTTGTTGTGGTCACGATGGGCCTATATGTGACTGGGCGTTGAAGTTGCGTAATTTTACATGCTATGACCCATCTGGTAAACTGCATCATGTTGTGTTTCTCCAGTCATTTCAAGGAGCATTTCTTACATGATGGACGGAAATTCGAACAATCAGTTTCTTGGTAGATTATTCGAGAGCGGATGCTGCTCAGTGTTGTTTTATGTATCAAGAGAATTATAAGACTTACCTTTTTGAAAACCATTTCGGGCCAGTGGATGGTCAGAGAATGTTAAATCTTGATATTAAAGAGCCAGGAAAGTATACTAATAAATATGGGGTCTACGACCTAACTTCGAAAGATTTATGAATTTAGAAAAATACAGAGCTGTTATAATTAAAGTTAATCTTTAAAAACGCTATAGAAATGACACCACTGGTCAGAATGGTGTCACATTGTAACGGAATGCTATCGGAGAAGGGGGAAAACGTATGGTGGAAGAAAAAAAATAGTGTGAAAATTGATCAATAGATGGCGATGTTGGTGTCAGAATGCGTAAATGAAAACACCTGTCATGTGCACGACCCATTGAAGGAGGCACAAACACGCCGAGTACACAGTTTTCACTCGTTTCGCTTCTGCGACGTTCTCCATAACTATCTCAATGCAGGATCGCGCACTGCTTGTAAAGCTGTATTACAAGAATGATGACTGTGCACATGAGACTCTTTAGTATCCCCATGTTTCATCTTCTCGATCAGTTGCTGAACAATTGCAAGTCTATCTTCCAGTGCGCATCTCCGCAGTCGTCACCACCCCTGTCATCTAAGACCGATGGTGAAACAAACTTTCCTCGGCGGCGGTTTTGCCACCGATGATATACTTTAACCATGGCGACACGCGTGTGCTTTACTATCTTAGCCACTTCGGAAATGCTTCCAACCTTGGCTCGAAAGTCAATGATCATTCCTCTTTGGATGTCAGTTATACCGCTCCCTTGTGGCATTACGACGACGACTGGAATGTTTTCCGTGTCCTATCGACAGGTTTTATACACGCACACAAATTCTCTCTCTCTCTCTCTGTCTCTCTCTCTCTCTCTCTCTCTCTCTCTCTCACACACACACACACACACTCACACACACACACACACACACACACACACACACACACACACGTACACACACACACACACACACACACACACACACACACACACACACTGCTAGTGCTGAGACGTGCCCTGTGTGAATGGTTAATGGACGTTACCGTTGAACGTAGGCTGTGGTCTCATTAATGTGACTGAATCAGCTATGAGAAGAGTGTGGTTATTGACATTGTGAGCAAAGTGGAACACTTGGAATGGTCGGGGAGAGGCTGTCATCCTCGACCAGACAAGAGGTAGTAGCCATAGGTAGGTGTGTATAGCATAAGAAATGATTTCACGTAGGATTGAAAAGATTTTTTCTTTTCTTTTGTTGTTTTATTCAACTTGTAATTAGCGTAAGTTATCAGTGGGAGAGTGTTCAAACATGGTTCAAATGGCTCTGAGAGCTATTGAACTTAACATCTGAGGTCATCAGTCCCCTAGAACTTAGAACTACTTAAACCTAACTAACCTATGGACGTCACACACACCCATGCCCGAGGCAGGATTCGAACCTGCAACCGTAGCGGTCGCGCGGTTCCAGACTGTAGCGCCTAGAACCGCTCGGCCACCCAGGCCGGCAGGGGACAGTGTTGCACGTAGTTAAGCCGAAGAGTTATCAGTACTTTCAACTGGCAGCAGTCAGCTTTAGATTAAGAATATTAACGACCATCGCTGGAGTAGGAGCGCTGCTTTCTTGCGGGAAGCTTGTGGAATACTATAAATGTGAAGTTGTTATGGGTAGTTTAATTACATGATTCCGACACTCAGTAGTATTATCAAAATTATTTACAGAGATTGGAGAGTATTCAAAAACCTTTGAGGGACGTTCTATACCGAAACCCGTACCAAAATTGGGAAATATTTGGGACTGATAAGTTATTTTATATTGCAGTTGCGTAAATAATGGATTAATGTGCGAGTTAACTTTCCACTGCAAGGTAGTTGAAAGATTTAATAATTTTGGTCTGAAATATGGTTAATAGATTATGAAGAAAAATTGATAATATTGGTGTCCACGTACTATATAAAAAGAATTTAACTACTAATATATTCCTACGCACTAGTATAACGAGCTATCTTGTAAAATGTTATCCAGTAGAAAACGGATCTTATAGCGTATACGACTGGAGTTATCGAACCCTTATAACGATAATGAATAACCGAATTGGTGCAAGCTGTAAAGTGATTATTTTTATAATAAAAGATCAATCAATCAATCAATTAATTAGAGGTAGGGAGAATTCCAGGCTGTTTAAGGGAGGAATTATTCCGCACTTACAATTAAAATGTTGCGTATTTTGTATATTAAGGCAAATAAGCAAAATGTTTCAAATGGCTCTCAGCACTATGGGACTTAACTCCTGAGGTCATCAGTCCCCTAGAACTTAGAACTACTTAAACCTAACTAACCTAAGGACATCATACACACCCATGCCCGAGGCAGGATTCGAACTTTCGACCGTAGCGGTCGCGCGGTTCCAGACTGAAGCGCCTAGAACCGCTTGGCCACTCCGGCCGGCCAAAATAAGCAATTTGTTAGTTTTAACTGTTGTGGCGTAACAAGACAGCTACGCCACACTGAAGTAGCCGAAAGGCACGCGTAATTTCAAGTAGGCTAGATAGAGGTCTGAAACAGGATACTTATTAATGTTATAAAGAAAAGTACGTAGCTGCTATTACTTAACTTTTAATCCTTGTTGTATACATCGGTCTTGATGAGACATTTCATACGATAACTATCAAACTATGTAAGGCTAATGGCGCCTTGCTAGGTCGTAGCCATGGACTTAGCTGAAGGCTATTATAACTGTCTCTCGGCAAATGAGAGAAAGGCTTCGTCAGTATAGTCGCTAGCAATGTCGTCCGTACAACTGGTGCGAGTGCTAGTCCGTATCTAGAGACCTGCCTTGTGGTGGCGCTCGGTCTGCGATCACACAGTGGCGACACGCGGGTCCGACATGTACTAAATGGACCGCGGCCGATTTAAGCTACCACCTAGCAAGTGTGGTGTCTGGCGGTGACACCACATTAACATTCGGGGTTTGTCATCAAAGCCTGTGAAGCTTTTAATAATTTTATTTGAATGCTTGCTGTCTGTTCCTTCTAAAAAAGAACAGATGCCACGCAGGTCCCACAGCTGTGAAAAAACTGTAAGTAAACTGGAGGAGGATAAGCTGATAGCAGTGGGTCTCCTTCAGTTTAGTAATTTTGTTTCAAACTAGAACTGAAACGCGTTAAAAGGAATAATGTCAATTATCTGTATATTAAGCCAACGCCCTTGCCACAGTGGTAGCACCCGTTTCCGTCAGATCACAAAAGTTAAGCAGTGTCCGGATGGGCTAGCACTTGGATGGGTGACCATCCCGTCTGCTGAGCGCTGTTGGCAAGTAGGCTGCACTATGCCCTTGTGAGGCAAACTGAGGAGCTACTTGATTGAGAAGTAGCGGCTCCGGTCTCGTAAACTGACACACGGCCGGGAGAGCGGGGTGCTCACCACATGCCCCTCCATATCCGCATCCAGTGACACCTATGAGCTGAAAGATGATACAGCGGCCGGTCGGTCCCGTTGGGCCTTCATAGCCTATTTGGACGGAGTTTGGTTTAGTTTAGTATCCGTATATTAAGTAGTGTGTAAGCAGATTTGATTTCCGTTCCGCATTAAACATTAGGGTCAGTGAACACTGCTTAATAGCTGCCAGAGACTATGATCGATCCGCTACGAGGGATGAGTGACAGGACACTTTTTGTACCGCTGCTTATCTTGCACAATTTTCGACGTTCATCTATCCTCCGCCAGAACAACCCCATTGTATTTCGTTTCCTCTTTTTTACCTAAGTAATCAGAGGTGCCTGCGAGGACTTTCGTGAATAGAATAATGTGTAGGTTTAATTTTCTTACGAATATAGCATGTCAGCCATGGTCAGTAGCTATACTTATCACTGCATACAAAATCACACAGAATCCACTTTTATTAAAAAAGAGGTCGTCTTTTTACGTCATCTTATTGTAGTAATTTTTAGAATTGCTTGTACTCATTATTCTGGTATTTCATTTTAAATTTTAGGCCTGCATTAAGAATCAACTAAAGAACCTGATTCATTAGGACGTGGTCAGAGCTAAGACAGTGTCGAATAAATAAAGAAAAATGGTACGTACATCAGCGATAGTGATTTATGCGTATCCGGTAAAGAATAATTATATTTTTGAAAAAATCGGGCACCACACCAGGGAATTTGCCATATACGCGTATTTTATAGTAGGAATTATGACATTATTTACAAAATTTGTACTTGTGTAGTTCATCGTACTACTGTCGCGTTGTATTTCATTTCTTTTACATTTTTAGAACTTTTCACGTAACATGTGGACAGTTAAGCCCTACTTCGTAGAGTTTCAGAGGCGGTAGTATGGACCAAAGGGAGGTAAAAATGAACAACGGACATGGGTTGCGCGATGCATTCCTGAAGAGCTATGAGTTCTTTTTCATCTTCGCTACTGTGAAACACATCTCTAGTGAACAAGTGCTCATAGCTCTCAAAGTAGGCATTTTAGAACCCATGTTTACTTGACATTTTTCCCTTCTTTTGTACTTAGTACCACCTCTGAAGGTTTTCTAACCTCTTACCTTAGCAACTACAGTACCAGTACATGTATTCCACTGTCAAAGCTAACAGAACGGTTTTCACTTTCGACTCGTTAGTTTCCGGTATTGATACATACATCAGTATTCATCATCCTAGAATGTTTGTAACATCATCATAGGCACCTTCGAGTATAGCTTCTAGGATCTGTACAGTCGTTGCATGACGTTTCCGGACACCGATTCCTATTCAAAAGTCCTAGAATTTAGCAACGGGACTTTCCGAACACCTTTTACAACAACTGCTGCCCCACTATCGATTAGAGAATCGATGATTAGAATTTGCTTTAAAATGTTTCCTTTATGTACGTGGGACGTGCTATTTGCGTCCAATAATACGACAGGAAGCAGCAGGGCCATAATGAAACCTACACAGCTTTTGGTAAACAATGGTTGTTAGCTTGTACGATTTATGTGGAATAAAATGAATGGATTTAACAAGCACAATAAATTTATTTCTTTAATTCCTGTAGAAATAGGCATAACAAATGCCTAAAACATTTGGAAAATTTCTGTTGATATAAATACTTAATACAATCAAAATTTGCAAACTCTGAACCCACAAGACTATTCTGTACAATGATTTTTCTTTTGCAATATAAATTCATACCTATCTATATCATTAAAGCAAAACATAATGCATACAAGTAACAAATAGGCAACTTCTTAAACTTGAACTCTCGGCAATGAAGACACCGTTCACACGAACATTCCACTAATGAATAATCCAGTTGGTGCCAGTTCAGGTAGGCCTTAATTAAATAGCAAACAATTAGTAAAATAACAACACCTAGGTATCTAAACATTCCCTGAGAAAAAACGTAAATGAAGCCCTCCTTTATAAGATTGAAACTTCAATTAGCATACAAGGTACAAACATAATAAAAGTAGCTGCTAAGGAAATACAGAATTAATAAGGCGGAGCCGCCAGCAATCTGATCGGATACTAATTACAGAGTCACCCAGTTTTAAAATTTTAAATTTCTCTTTCGAGGGAAAGGTGAACCCGCCAAGGATGCTGAGAAACGAGCTGCAAAGCTTAACGACCTGACAGAGCGAGGAACAAAGAGAACACCAATACCCAGATTAAGGACAAGCCTGAAGGCCGGTCTAACGAAACAGTTCCACTGGCAAGGCCTGGTGCCCACGTGCCACAGTACCGGAGCAAATACACTGCGCTCCGTCCAACTGAAACATAAATCAACTACAACAGCATACTTGCGATTGCACATTCAAATTACATAAAAGACTAAAACATAACATTGAAACAGGAAGGCTCGTGAAACCTTTTGTCTTTTTTTATAAAAACTCAACCCTTAAGAATTCATTTAAACACTGCAATATACCAGTAAATAATATTCTTTCTTGTAATAGCGACAGCTGAGTATTACCTTAAACGGACAATAACACACCAGAACTACACTTTCATGGAATAGTATTTAGTTGCTCGACTATTAAGGTGCAAATTTTGCTACTTACTCACTAAGGTTACCATAAATTTAGATCTACCATCAGCCAATGTGGAGGACCTCACCAAATGTCCTTACGTCTAGCTTCAGATCTGTCACCTAGAGGTAGTAAACTAAGATGGAAAGCCCAAGCCTCGTTATCGTGTCACGTGTGACGTAGCTTTGACATACCACACTCTTCACTGAAGACAAGATTAGTTAACCATTAAACACATATAAGCACATAATGGCACCTGTTTAAATCGAACTCCCACCATATGCCCAGGCGAACGGTTAATGCCAGGCGACACTCCGACAAGCTTTTCTTCCCAACATGCACTGCGTGGCGAGTAAAGCCAAACACCACTCCTCGCACTGGATGCCAAGACCTTTCCACAGTCTCCGATCACAGCACCAGTAGAACCACACACAGTGACCACACGCACCAAGCAAGGACCAATCTCCAGACCTTGTTGTAATCGTAACCGACAGACCACACAGTGAGAGCCGCCGCCTTTTTTTTATTGGATTTCTCAAATCCCCCTCCCCCTCCTCCCAGTCTGGTTTCTGTTCGCACGAGATAAAAAACACAACTAGCGACAGTATGGTGACTGTTCGCAACACTGACAGGGGACGCGCAACACTGAACACTCACTTATAACAACACTACACATGTGACACGATGGCAGATTGGGGTGGAGGAGGGGGGCGGGCAGGACCCAGACCTATGATGGGGAAAAGGTGGAGGAGAGTAAAAGAAAAACGGGAGAGCCTATGGAGTGGTGGGATATATAGAAAAGAGGGGGCTGGGCGGACGTGAGAAGGAGTGGGAAAGGCAGTGCAGGGGGGAGCAGAAAGGACTCAGGGGAGAGAAGGGAGGCAGAGAGAGGGTAGGTGGGGAAAAAACAGGATTGAAGGGGGGAGGGAAGAGGGAGCCCATGGAAAGGAGAGCAGAAAGGAGGGGGAGGTGAGGATCAAAGTTGATAGGAGGTATAAATGGAGGGAGAGAGGGCATCATCTGGGAGGGGGAGTTGATAGAAGCCACCTTGGGAAAGGAGATGAAGGGTAGGGGGGACACAACAGTGAAGGTGCAGCAGAGGGCCCTGTTTGGAGAGGAGAGGAGCAACCAGGGGATGAGGGGGATAAAGGCGGTGGAAGGTGTAGAGTATTCGGATATGTTTGAGAAATAGGAGCAGATGGGGGAAAGGAATCAGGTTGTAGAGGATCCCGTGGGGGACGAGAGGCATAGATGGAAGGCGAGGTGGAGTGCATGGAGCTTGACGATCTGGAGGGACTTATAGAATTTGCGGGGGTTGGGGGGGGGGGAGGCACACAGGCGGGACTGGCATAACAGAGGATGGGATGGATTAAGGATTTGGAGGTGTGGACCCCATGTACGGCCAGAGAGGAGTTTGAGGAGGGTGGCGGCGGTTGTGGGCTTTGGCTTGGATAGACACTGCCGCCTCGACGCTGCAGATATAAATAGCCGAACCCGCAATGAACAACCGACTTGTGTCCTGCCAAAGCGACATCGTTGGCTAAGAGGACACTACAAGAGAAGCGTACTGGCGCCAGCCGCGCAAGTTACCAGTACGATTCTGCTAGGTGAGTCAGCAATTCACTTTATGTATCGTTCGCGAAGTGGTAGTAAGAAACAGTTCGGTCTAGAAGTAGTGGTAAAATAGTTTAGAAGCTCCTTAAAAATAACTTGGTTTAGAGGTTCATAGTGTAACTTCCTAAATCAAAACCAGTACACGGTGTCACACTGGGCACAGACTGTCGCTGTATGTGACCTGCAGACACAGTACACCACCAGCAGTTGGCACTTTCACGCATCATCTTCTTTCGGTTGAGTGACTAACGAGTGGATTGACCACCACTTTGGGAAAATTATGTGGTAGTCAGAGGGTTCATCTATACGGAACTGTGTGGCAGTCGTATCCCTTCCGCCAGGTCAGCCGCCAGACAGCCGTATTTATAACCACCAGTGGCAGAAAGTCATGATCGGGGCGACTGGGCCATGTTGGGACTCTCAGACTGTGCCAGTCGCTGCTGCGAAGTCAACACAGTACCGGTATCGCAACCGCTACTTCCATCACTGAACTTCGAGTTTCAGACTACCGTCTGACTGCATAGGTACTCTGCTTACTCCCGAAGAACTACTGCGCCCAGATTCTTCCGTTTTCAGGATACGAGACACGAACGAAGGACCACCAAGCTCAGTGCAGCTGGTGTTTGTCGCTGCCTGACTCGGTGTTCATCTCCCTGGGCCTGTACTGCCTCTGTCGCGTCAGTGACACAAGGACCCACAATCCAAGTAGTTGTTGCTTGGCTGACGTTGGCGGTCAAGCTGAGTCAACAGCTGTGACCATCGCCGGTGCCGCAGCTATCGCCGAGTAAACCGGTCGGCTTCTCTCTGCGTATGCACTCCGCAAGATAAATAAGATGAAACAATAAATAACTGTTGTTTTCACTAACTGTTTACCTTCAGCCGTCGTCTACACGCTCTTTCTGCTTGCATCAAACCGATAAACACAGAACATTCGAGGTGGGAGTCGAAGGACTCCGCACGAACACGAGCACGCATCCCACCACTCGGTAGGAGACATTGCTCCTCTATCAGCGCAAGAGCATAGCCCCTTTATATTTCTCCGCTATACAATAGCAACATAGCAAATCTCCTATGGACTTTATTTTCCCCACTCCTGCCTACAGCACGATAAGAAGAAACGCTGCTGAATACTATGGACTTCGGACTTTTACACAAGATATCTTTCCAACTAGCAATTGTAATCTTGGCTTTACATGTGACATCAAATGTAGGGAGACGGACAGGGTGATGCAACAGATATATTGCTTACAACAAACAGTCACTGTGGCCTTCTCTTGTTCACAAATATTCTGTAGTCGTGCAGTATTGATTCTGTCGGTTCTAATACTAAAATTAACAACAGAATAATTCAGACAATACACAGATGTAGTGGGTCGTATCTCTTCTGTAATTATCTTATATTAAGGTGGCACATATTTATCGACATACTTCATGGTGGCAGAATACTACGAATTATCTACAGAACAATGGAAAAACTTGTGAAAGCTGATCTTGGTGGTCGGGTGGGGGGGGGGATCAGTTTGGGTTCTGGAGAAAAGTTGGAACACTAATGCAGTATTGGAGATTAGTTAAAGAAAGGAAGAATACGTTTATAACTCGCAGACTTAAAAAATTCTTTTGACAGTGTTGACTAGGTTAATGACTTTGAAATTTTGAATTTAGCGAAGGTAAAATACGGTGAGCAAATCATGTATGAAACTGGTACCGAAATCATATGGAAGTTATAAGAGTCAAAGGGCTGGAAAGCGAAGTATAGCTGAGGAGTGAGTGAGACATGGTTCTGCTATATCCCTAATGTTATTCACTCTGTACATTCAGCAGGCAGTAAAGGAAGCCAAAGAAAATGTTGGATAAATTATTGAAGATCATGGAGAACTAGCAAAAACTTTGAAATTTGTCGACGTCATTGTAATTCATTCGCAGACAGCAATTGGCTTCAAAACGCGGTTGAATGGAATGGACGTGAACCAAAAAAAAAAAAAAAAAAAAAAAGATTCTAATGGAATGGAGTAGAATTGAATGATGAGGGAATGAGATAAGGAAATGAGATATTAACTGTCGCAGATGAGCTTTACCATTCACACAGCTACATGACAGATAATGTTCTAAGTAGAAAGAACATAAACTGCAGACTGGTGATAGAAGGAATGTGTTAGTAGTTCTATAGTTGGGAGGTATTTGTCTGGATTGTAGCATACAGAAGTGGGGAACATGAATAATAACCAAGTCATACCCCACCTAAGGCTATGTGGTGCTTCAGAAGAATGACGAATATTAGATGGAGGATCGAATAATTAATGGGAAGATACTGAAACAAATGGAGGAAATAAAAATTTTTGAGTACAACCTGATAAAAATAGGGGATCGGTTGGTAGGACACATACTGAGGCAAGAAGTATTTGTCTGTTCTGTACTGAAGTACTGAAGGGATGTTTATGTGTGTTTGCTTGTCGAAGGAATGCTACGAAGTTATTTCTTAGATCAACGAAGCCTGCAAGACTTTATTTTACAGCTAGCGGATGCTCCGCTTAGCATGTGTAGCACTAAGTACCTATTGCTGGACGGCTTGCTTGTAACATGGACTGTGGAGCGAGATCATGCATGATGCTCTCAATCAAAGTCACGCCTCGCTTCTGGAAGAAGTTTCAAATGATCAGTCAAAGCTTGGTGCTCTCAAGCTGTACCAATTACTGCCTCATGATATTGATTAGATTTCTGAGATCGCATAGCCTTCAAACTATTCTAGTCTTTTGAGAACACTGGTATTTTCATCCGCAAACAAAACGAAATCATAATCCAAGAAATTAGCACCCGAATCACAAAATAAACACAATAAATTCGTTTTTGATTACCATGGAATCAAATATAAATAAAACATATGAAATAAGCAAAGCAGACTCGTTTATAGCAATCAGGAAATGGATACATCTTAGAAAAGTAGAGTCAATGTTAATTTGTATTCGTGAAGATAAGAATGTAAGACTTGATTCTGTCAGTGATGTAATCCTCCGAAAATAGACTAGCGAGGTGGCCCAGTGGTTAGTACACTGGACTCTCATTCTGAAGGACGATGGTTCGAACCCGCGTGCAGCCATCCTGATTTAGATTTTTCGTGATATCTCTCAATCGCTTCAGGAAAATTCCGGGGTGGTTCCTTTGAAAGGGCATGGCCAATGTCCTTTCCCATCTTCCCCTAGTAGGATTGGACCGATGTCCCCGCTGTTTGGCCCCCTCCCTCAAATCAACCAACCAGTCCGAAAATAGTTTTGTCATTGAGGACTGGTTCTATAGTGTAATACAATGTGATCAACATATCAATAAGTTAAACATCCGAACTACTGGGAAGATTAATAAAACCTTAATATTTATATATCTTGTTTTTTTCCTGATTCAATTTTGTCGAAATAAAGCCTATACTGAGAAATTTTTTCCACCATTTGCAAACTCTATGGACTGATCGATGAGGGGATGAGGATCAGAAAAGGTCTAATGAACTTATGTCTAGAAATGCATGGTTTCCATTAGAGATACCATTTATTCGTTCATACATTGTTACAGAGACTGCAGTCTAATATGCGCTATACCGTGCAGTCACAGTTACAGTGTGTACTGAAAATGGTTTCCATGTGCCTCAACGCACGCAGGTACGCACCGGTCGTCTGGCTTACCGTGCGGTGGCGGGCCAACAGACATTCCAGATGTGTCTCCACATCTCAATTGGCCTCTCAATACACGATACTTTTGAGATGGCCTCATAACCAGAAATTCGCATGGCTTCAGATCCAGTGAACGAGTAGGCCATGCAACTGGCCCCGCTCGTCCGATCCATCGACGGTATCGACCTGGGAATATACGACTGGGATGGGTCCGCATGTTCACGGCCAAGTGGCCTGGAGCACCATCATGTAGCAGCCACAGAACCCTTCGAATCATCAATGACACTTCTTCCAGCAGGAGAGACAAAGTCACCCGCAAGAAACGCCGATAGTCCCAGCCAGTTACGCGACGTGGATGGTTGATTGGTCCCAAAATACGACCGCCATTAACCCCGGCCCACACATTCCGGCTGCAACGATACTGATGATTCGCTGTCACCACACCATGGGGGTTCAGTCCGCCCCTGGTAGCTGAGTGGCCAGTGCGACGGAATGTCATACCTAATGTGATACCTACTTGGGCATCGTCATTTTTTGCAGGTCGTGGTTGACGTCTCACATGTGGCTGAACACCTCCTGTTTCCTTAAATAACGTAACTATCTGGCGAACGGTCCGGACACTTGGGTGATTTCGTCCAGGATACCGAGCAGCATACATAGCACACGCCCGTTTGGCATTTTGGTCACAATAGCCATACATCAACACGATATCGACCTTTCCCGCAATTGGTAAACGGTCCATTTTAACACGGGTAATGTGTCACGAAGCAAATACCGTCAACATTGGCGGAATGTTGCGTGATACCACGTACTGATAGATTTGTGACTATTACAGCGCCATCTATTACAAAGCGAAAAAAGTGGTCCAACTAATGTATTCATATTTCTTTACGTACTACACGAATATGTAATAAAAATGGGGGTTCCTATTTAAAAAAAAAGCAGTTGATAGCCGTTTGACCTATGGCAGCGCCATCTAGCGGGCCAACCATAGCGCCATCTGGTTTCCCCCTTCAACCTACACAAGTTTCGTACTTTGTAGTTTTTTCGTTTGACGTTTATTTCGTGAGATATTTGGTCCTCTCACGATCAATGGACCACCCGGTATATATGGGGGTTCTGCATACTATCCCAAAGATGACAGTTACGAACGTTGAATATACTTCTGCACGCAAAGGTAGCCTCATCCGTTAATAATATGGCCGACACAAATCCCGGAATCGTGGTTGCCTGGTGTAGAAACCAGTGACAAAACTGCTCCCAATGTGAAAAGTTTGTCGCTAGTAAGCCCTGCACAAGCTTTAGGTGATAAGGGTAGTAACAATCGTCATGAAGTACGTTCCACACGGTCCACTGGCGTACCGTGTACTGGCGGGCCAACAGACTGGTACTGGCACAACAGTCGCCTTTCACTGTGTTAATCAAATTTTCCTCTGAGTCTCGTGTCCGAACATTTTGAACACGTCCTTCGTGGTTTCCTACTTCCTGAAATAACAATGTCTCAGACAAACGGCGAAACACTGTTGCAAACATTGAATGCTGTGTTTGTTGACGACGGGGATAGGTCTCCTGATACAACCTTGCTGCCCACCGCCCGTTGGCATTTACCTTTCCGTAAGTGAACACCATGTCGAGAAACTCTTGATTCTAATACGCTGTATCACATCCACTAAAAAGTGAGGCAGCGGTAGAAATGAATCGGACACAACATAACCAATTACTATGGCACAAGGGGGCGCTAAGTCTTGACGTATGAGGAACAGTACTACCCTCTCACAGGAAAGTATTCATGCTGTAACTGTGGCTGCATGGTACAGCGCACATTAGACTTCAGTCTCTGTAACGAAGTATGACTGCATAAGTGGTCTCTGGCATGCAAAACATGCATTGCAGGACATATATTCATTAGACCTTTTTTGCTCCATATCCTCTCTTCGATAAATCTCTAGAGTTTGGAAAAAGCACCTGTATGTTGCTCCAAAGCTACGCTCAAGCTTCCCCTGTAAATCCCATGGAAACTCGTGTAGTAGTTCTGAGGGGTAGCGTTTTCAAAGAGAAGAAATGACACATGATGAATTTACGTAAAAATTAAATCATGTTATCTTCTATTCTGCAATGCGATTTTGTTGAAACAGATCCTGTATGTTATTCCAAGCTACACTAAAGTAACCTGTGAAAGTTCCATTTAGATTTCTGAAGTTGTTTTGGAGATTATTGTGTTTAGTCAGACATTCAGATAGACACTACGATTTTTTTTTGTTTTGTTTTATTATTAGTATAGATTACGATACCTACCAAACATTACATCGTTTTTTGCAGCGTAGGTATGCTGTCTCTGGCAATGATACGCTTCTTTGATCTCAGTCTCTTTACTTACCCAGATTTTGCACATACGACACATGTTATTAGACCATTTCTGTTCGGCTTTGCTTTCGGTGAAAAACTCTCCATTGGGGAAGTTACCACACAGAGTGCTGCGCGCGGCAACTGCTGATGTCGAAAGGTAGTGCGCAATGAATCATCGTATGTAAGTGGACTATTAGAAAAACAATCATCACTTTTAAATGATCCTGTGATTTTTATATACGTTAGGTAGCTCTTTTAAGATATGTACTTACAGAGTATGTGATAATACTGATAGGAATTTTCATTTGAAAAAGAAAGGAAACAGCCTTCAATATGTATTCAAAATTAAGCCAAACTTTCAGCATTTTTTCACCTATGTTAGGCTAAGGTTACATGGAGGTGGGGCTGGACAACCACTTGATGACACAACTCACATCTTTATTTTGTTAAATGTGTGCCTGTGTATGTTAATTTGTTCACCCTTTTGAATTTTACATATATTACCGGTTCTTTAGCTTTCACGTAATGCTTTCTGAGAGGGTCTATATTTAAGATGCATCTGAACCACGATCTATTGTTCGAGTTGCACTAACTGAGAATAATTTTAAGCAGCGAACGTATAGTCTATTAGATATCTGTACTGAATACAGTATACCTAACGTTTAGCATTATCTTCATTTGGATACGTAATTTGACTTAGTTACTGTACAGTATGTAAGTTTTTCTGACCCATGGAAATTTCTCGATCATTTCGTTTCTAAAAGGTAGTGCCTCTTCCTCAATACAAGGGAACCCCTACATACAAATAAAGTAAGTGAGACACATTCATGTCTCATTTGGACACGTAGAAAAACTAAATGTGAACAACGGTTACGTCTCTTGTGATAATACTTGTAGGGTGATAAGACGGTAATAGACTCCTGACAATGGAGTGGAAAACGCAGACGAAAACGGGTCAGGAAAGAAAGCGACGCAGTCTTTCACGAGTTGCCGCATTGTGTTGGACGGGCCTAGCTCTCTGCGAATCCGATAGTGAAACGTCGATTCCCTTACCCCTTTGCATTCCTGTGGGAGAAAAGTAACACAAGAAACGCGACGGGGGGCGCGTCTTTGTTGGGGAATAACTACAGAAGAAATCGCCTGTACTATTCTTTAGAAATACGACGTGTTATGTAATACTTTTGGTACTATCTTTCATCAGGTTAGAGCCATCAAATGACCAGTGGTTATTTTTCTAGCAGATTGGATCAAGTATAAGCAGTAAGTTTCCTTTCAGTTTATGAGCACAGTATCATAGTTCCGATCAGTTACATATGCTGCTGAAAGTCGCGATGTATTCATTGCTGATTACACATACTGCTGAGTCAGTATGGCACCTTAAATGGCACTGTTATGAATCCCATAATTTATAAATGGCATCAATTAAAGACGCAGCAAACCATTCTTATGTTAAGTTGTGTTATGTTTATGTTTTAATAATTACACGGTCGAACAGAAAAGAGAGCCCATAAGGAACACGCCGCGTTGACAGTACGTTTCATCGTTAATGCTCTACTCTGTAATACTTCACTGAATACTGTGTTGGAAGCTGTAGTGCAATCCAATAAAAACGAGAGAGATGGTAAAAAAGTTAATGAACTGTTCATTAACCAAAAAGTAATCGCCGTAAGTGTTAGCAAGTAATGGCACTTGTGGGGAGGGCGGATAGTCGCCTTCGGTTCATTGGTAGAATTTTGAGAAGATGTGGTTCAACTGTAAAGGAGACCATTTATAAAACACTAATACGACCTATTCATGAGTACTGCTCGAGCATTTAGAATCCCTATCAGGTCGGATTGAGGGAGGACATAGAAGCTATTCAGAGGTGGGCTGCTAGATTTGTTAGTGGTAGGTTTGATCATCACGCGAGTGTTACGGAAATGCTTCAGTAACTCGGGTGGGAGTCTCTGGAGGAAAGGAGGCGTTCTTTTCTTGAATCGCTACTGAGGAAATTTAGAGAACCAGCATTTGAGGCTGACTGCAGTACAATTTTACTGCTGCCAACTTACATTTTGCGGAAAGACCACAAAGATAAGATAAGAGAGATTAGGGCTCGTACAGAGGCCTATAGGCAGTCATTTTTCCCTCGTTCGGTTTGGGAGTGGAACAGGGAGAGAAGATGGTAGTTGTGGTACGAGGTACCCTCCGACACGCATCGTATTGTGGATTGCGGAGTATGTATGTAGATGTAGATGCAGATGTAGATGTAGTAAACTCATCTCACTGCGAGACAAGACGCTCAGTGCCTCAATGGCAGAATGTTTGAGGTTGTTTACGTAAACAAATTAGCACCCTGGTGTACACCTCTTCGTCCGAAAACGGTGAAGAATGTCTTGCTACAAGGCCCCAAAAATACTGAAATCGCTTGGCGAGAGATCGGGAATGTATGGAGGATGTGTAAGATCTTCCCAGTGAAACTTCTGCAACGTATTCGAAACAACCTTGCAAAGCTTGACTTTTTAATGCCCGAAATCTTCTGTCGCTATTGCTGACTATTTTCATTCAAGATCTACACAGTGGCTGGATTCGAACTCGAAACATAGCAAGTTTTGAGGAGCAGCATAAACGTTCCCCTTGTACCATGGGTGCCATCGTACATTTTGTTGTGAATATACCCGTAACATTGACGTTGAGAATACGCTCATCATCTTTCTAGCATAATAAATAGTTACTATATGGTCTGTTTACTTTGTTTTCTTTCCCCCGTTTGGACGTGTATGGATAATGATCACTTGGAAGAGTTTTAGTTGAACTCTTTATTAAATATTACTTGCCAGCAGCTTCCCGTGGTGGATACACCGGTTCCCACCAGGTCACCGCACTTAAGCACTGTGGCTAGCACGTAGACGGGTGACGGTTCGAGTCTGCGAGCGCTCTTGACAAGCTGGGTGCACTCAGCGCTTATGAGACCAATTGAGGAGCTATTTGGCTGGGAACCGACATCTCCAGGTAACGGTAACTGACAACGACTGTGAGAGCGGTGTGCTCCTCCATATCGGCATCCGAGAATGCCTTTGTGCTGAGAATGACACGACGGTAGGTCGGTACCATTGGTCCTCCCGAGACCTGTTCAGACGGAACTTAAGTGTTCTCTTCATTTTTTTAATATCACCTAGCGATACGTGTACCTCGATGGACGTAGCGTCATAGCTAATACGGTACGTCAAAGTTCGAAAACCTATCATGCAGCTAAAAGTATGAAAGTGTTGATGGTAAGTCTTCAGCACTCACTTTTAAGTTCAGATGATACTACTTACGGGCAATGATATGGTCTTGGAAAATTTGATCATTCACTTACAATTGCCTGCTCATTGGAACAAAATCATTCGATTGTTTGTCCATTCGATGAAAAAAAGGCAGTTTCCTAGAAGATACTGCTGAAGAATGTATGCAGGACTGTGAATTTTCAACTGACTTCATTCAGAGGTGTAGGCTCTACGTGATAAACTACAGATATTCAGATCGAAGCTGAACGATCGTGGCGAAGTCCAGCTCCCTGCAGTGGTACTTAAGACCAACATAACTGTGATATGGGCGTATAATTTTCAGAAATTACAGGAAAAGTAGACAACAGTCTTCTTAACTGAGAAATTTACTGCTTTTTAATACTGTTATGATGCATTTAACTAATGTGATTTAAAATGATAAGGGTATTCATGCTTGTCTACGTTGTAGAAGTCTACAGTTGATATCATATTAGTATAACCATATATAGAAGAAGATACTACGGTGGATGTCATCCAATTATTGGTACGTAAATGTTATCTCACTTTTAAATGCTTCATCTGACTCCTGACAACGCGATATTACTACATGGTGTGCACCTAGACAACTACTCTAAATTACTAAATAACTGATGACAATAGCAAGAGACAGGAATAGGAACTGATTGAATGATGGGAAAGACAGAGAGGGATGGGGGTGGGAAAGAGCGGGAGAAGGAGAGGTGATAGTGAGGGGGTGAGGGAAGGCAAAGAGAGTGAGAGAGAGAGAGAGAGAGCGAGAGAGAGAGAGAGAGAGAGATGACTTGGTTTCGCAGACACACATAACTTCAAACTGTGCATCGAATTACACTTTGACACAGACAGAGATAATTCCCAGCTATATTAATAAAACTGCATGTGAAATACGTGTGTGTGTGTCCACTGCCGCCTGGCGGGTTTCGTGGAACAGAAACTTTTTCGGCTGAGAGGACGTTCCCTCAGTAAAGCCTTTCCAGTTCGTCAGCTTTTTATTTTGTGTCAGCTGTAGGATTTGAACTCAGAGGGTGAAGGCTCGGGGGGGGGATATGAAAGCGGTTAAAACGCGAGGAAGCGGACAATGCTTTTATGTAACTTTTCACAGAAGCCAGTTCTATTTTTTTTATAATATCCGAAAAAACACATCTAATTTAAAAACTGACGGCGAGACCTCTCCTAATATGGCCTCAACAGAGGCAAGATTGAAAATGTCGAGTAATATTGTGCATCACTCATCTATCGTGTTTCGGGACGACATCGCTGCAATAATATTTTCAACGCAGACTCTCTGTTTAATCCTCAATTACAGCAACGAATACGTCCACAACCAAGTACAGAAGTGTTGTACAATGGCGTGCGATTGGGCAGTGGGAAGAATACATAAATGCTGACGCGACTTTTTGCGTTTACTGAAACACACTCATTCTTTAATGAAACATGAAGGCTAACACAAAGTTACGTCCTCACTGAAAATAAACTCGTTCATATTGCAATCAAAAAGTTATCAAAATTTACAGAAATGATCTGTCGAACACATGTGTTCTTCCTCCACTGAAACTTAGTTGTTGAATTTAATGTTGTACAAGTCAGGCTCTTGCCAATGAATTGTACAGAAAAAAATCTCGCAGTTGAAGGTGTCCCATCTTGTGTCACTTTACAAGCGCCGTGGGCATATCTTATTTGCATATGCCAAACAAACTGGAACTTCTACAAGGTGAAAATTATTCAGAAACAATATCTGTGAAGTTGTCTGGGGCACCGAGAAAATTATTTTTCTCTAATGCCTTATTTTCCTGCTAGGAATTTTTAAACCGGTGGAGGGAGTTTTTTTCTGGATGAAAATTATTTGAACTAACAATTTCTAGGAGGCTGCAAGGCGCAATAATTTCTTTCTGCTGTGATTCATCTGTGTGGACAAAAAGTAACACAAACAGGTATTGAGACTAAAACAACACAGTTACTTCAATTACACTAGAAGTTCAAAGATGTCTCCATTGACCTGTAAACGGAAGTTACACGGATGAGTCATTTCTAACACAGTCAAGAGATTGCTGCTGCTACTATCCTGGCTACCAGATCCTTTTCCGATTCAACCACGGTTTTGTAAACAGTTTCACTTCTCTCGTCAGAAAAAAATGTTCATAAGGGTCAAATCAGGCACTCGAGTAGGCCATGGTACGGGATCGCCACTGCCCATTCATGTTTTGAAAATAGTAGTTTCAAGAAACGACGCACGGGGTGACTGAACTGAGCAGGCGCCCCGTCATGCTGGAATCACGTATGATGTCTTGTAGCAAGTGGCGCGTCATGTACCAACTGTGGCAATACTCTGACAGTGGTATTGTAATAAATGCCGTCACTTAACGACCTAGGTAGAAGATGTGGCCAGATTAAACAACCGCGAGTAACATCTATCCAGACATTCACCTAGAACCGCAGCTGATGAGCGAGAGTAAATATGGTTTGTTGATTAACCTCATAACATGTGAATCGGGGAAGTAGAACACTCCATAATACTCGAATGTTGGTTCATCTGCAAGCATAGGACGGAAGTGTAGGATGCATTTCACAAGGTTCCGGGTACCACTGGGAAAACTGTGATTCGAGTGAATAATCGTCTGGTTCGCGATTGCACACTCTATAAATGAAACAGATTAAAAATTGCCCGATTGGTCACCATGTTATGTGGAATTTCACGAGCACCGAGAACGACCACTCCCTATATCGGTGTAAAAGACGCTCACAGATACTACATACAAACAAATCTTTTTTTCGTGTCCCATGCTGTTGGTTTACATATTATTTCATCCTGTATTTACGACTGAAATGGCCAGTATTTCTCTAATTTTTTATGGAAAAAGGCGACATGTCTTCCTTCGATCCATCGGCAGATTGTTCTCGTGCACCAGGTCTTCGTGGAGATATATGTAGGCTGAAAATCTCACGTCACAGAAAATACCGGTAGCTGATGTTCGTTCTGTATTTTGTAGCGTGGTGAAATTCAAATGGTGCAAATGGCTCTGAGCACTATGGGACTTAACTGCTGAGGTCATCAATCCCCTAGAACTTAGAGCTACTTAAACCTAACTAACCTAAGGACATCACACACATCCATGCCCTAGGCAGGATTCGAACCTGCGACCGTAGCGGTCACGCAGTTCCAGACTGTAGCGCCTAGAACCGCTCGGCCACTCCGGCCGGCCGTGGTGAAGTCCCGATCAGTTCTTTCGTCAACCTGTCTATGATAATTGTCTAGTAAGTGAATGTTACTTCCTTGAAGGATTAATGAACAATACATGTACTGTCAGTACCCATATTGGCAACATCATGAAACATAGCAATGAGACATTGTCGTGTACAGCAGTAGTTTCAGGCAAAGTGTACTGTGATTAGGTGGTACAGTTAAGTCCGGTATTCACGGGCGACTTTCTGGTCAAAACAGACTACTTGAAGTGTGTGGTGCTATCGTACCATGCAAATCAGCAGCTAACCACGACACTAGTGTGGTAAATAGCTTCAGTGATCTACAAAAAATGGTTCAAATGGCTCTGAGCACTATGGGACTTAACATCTATGGACATCAGTCCCCCTAGAACTTAGAACTACTTAAACCTAACTAACCTAAGGACATCACATACATCCATGCCTGAGGCAGGATTCATACCTGCGACCGTAGCAGTCGCGCGGCTCCGGACTGAGCGCCTAGAACCGCTAGACCACCGCGGCCCGCCCAGTGATCTACAGATTGTGCCGAGTGTGGAGTTATA
Source organism: Schistocerca americana (assembly GCF_021461395.2). Taxonomy (NCBI): domain Eukaryota; kingdom Metazoa; phylum Arthropoda; class Insecta; order Orthoptera; family Acrididae; genus Schistocerca; species Schistocerca americana. The sequence continues at coordinate 583,461,112 of NC_060119.1, read as the reverse complement.
AATTTTCAATTATGCTGCCCGCTAGGCATGTGCAGAGACATGGGACTGTCACGGCGTATGCAAACACTGAAAGCTGTGAACTGTTTTGGTCGAGCCCTCTCCTATTATAGAAATGATCTCTGTGATTTCGTGTTTTCTTCATCGTTATTACGTTTCTGATTTGTTTGAGTAGCATGTTGAAAAGTTGCACAAGGTCCTCGTATATTTTTCCTATTGCTCTTCTCCTGCGAAAGGGATGACATATCTGAAAGCGAAAAGTGTTTGCTTTTTACAGAGAAAAAACCTACTCTGTGCATAAGGAATGAAGCAGATAAATAAAAATTTTATACTGAAAATTATTTTTAAAATTTTTGTGGTGAAGGTCTTATGGGACCAAACTGCTGAGGTCATCGGTCCGTACGCTTACATACTACTTAATCTAACTAACGCTAAAGACAACACACACACCCATGCCCAGCCTTGGCTTTACCGGCTTGGACTTGACTATAAAGCCCATTCTACACGGTAGATGTTTTTGTCTCAGCTGAGTAGTCGAGGCAAGTGTGTCTACAGCATCGGCCCTACTGTTTTATTTCTGTACTGAGTCTTGTACGTTTTGAGTGGTCGTTCCCGTTTACGAATCCAATCGCACAACTGAGGCGATATTCCATTGGCACGCAGTTTAGTTGGATGACGTTCACAAGAAGGATATTTTCTGAATCAATGCTGACGTGTCAATAAATCATTTTCTTCGAGGTACTTGATAATGTTCGAATATAGTATATGTTCCAAAACTCTACTGCAAATAAACGTTAGTGATATGAGCCTGTAATTCAGCGGATTTCTCATACTTACCTTTTTCTGTATTTGTGTGACTTTAGGAACTTTCCAGTCTTTAGGTACGGATCTTTCGGCTAAATATGGAGCTATTGTATCAGCATATTCTGAATGTTGTGTTATTCTGTGAAATTTAAGTTTCAAGTTTCATGTTATACATCTTAGGTAAGATTTTAGTGTTAACATGTTGATATATTGCCTGATCGCAGGTTTCTAGTATGATTACTCAGAACTCATATATAGTTAGATTTTGTAAGATACATTGATGAGTAGTTAAGTTCCACTCTTATTGAGCTATTTCTAATGCTGCTTCTCACCCTGAACATTTTTGGTGTTAATTATTTTGGATTTTATTATTAATAAATCTGAACTAGTAACGTTTTTCTTGTAGTTGTTGCGGTCCTTTTCAATAATAGTTTCAGGAATCATTTTATTTAATATTTTTGTGATTGTGTTCGGTAGTAATGTTGTCAATAAATGGTGCCCTGATACGCTATCATAATCCCTTCACAAGCCCCTGAAACGTCCACCGCCAATTTCCAGGTCACAACTCAGCGTCAGTATCACAACGGACTCTAATTTTCACCTCACGTTCCCTGGAACGATGCGTCTTGCTACGAGAATTGTCATTCTCCCTTTCTTACCTATGTGGGAAATCGGCGGGATGTCTCCAGTATATGCATACAGCGTCTTTCCAAATTCATGTTCCGTCCAGGGTAAGACAGATAACTGAATCTTCTTTCAGTTCCTTCCGATTTTTCCCATTATGGTCAAACCAGATCGTTTGAAATGTATCAGTTATCAACTGACAGCTCCTTGCAGTTGACTTTTACATCATGAGGTCAGTTTAAGATCAGAAAATTTCCTCTCATCTTAGGAAATTACATCTTCATTGGTACTTTCTCCGCATTACAGGTAATTTTGAGCTAACAAGACATTGAACCTGCAGCCTATAACTCGCCGGTTCAGAGGGAATATTCATTTTGAACTTACAGTGGCATCGCCCGCCTATTAATTTTTCATTGTTCGTAGCGTTAGACGAGCACAGGATAGGTACCAACTTTCATTCATGTAAAATGTCCGCCATAGCTGATGGATGATAAATCTCCTGTAAATCCCTGTCATCTTGGTTGTCAAGTCTCACCTAGTTTATAATTATAACAAACATTGCTGGTGAAATAGTGATACCTGTAAATATAAAGGCCAATTCCATCCTTACATTAGAGAGAATGAGTGTCCTCGTTAGTTGATGCAGATACAGCATGGAACATGATAAGGCTGATGAAACTCTTCATTTCACATATTGTACAACGTTTTAAACTTGCCTTTCCGTATTCGTTTATTTACTCCCGTTTGTTTCTCATTTTCTTTGATTATTCCATATCAGTATACCGTTTATCGTATCAGTGCTGAAAATATAAACCCAGACAGTGGGTGAATCGAACTGAGGACATCTTCATAGGTCTGGGCAAAGTCATAGGACCTGCGGTACATTACAAGCTGGAATTTTGACGTTCCCTTTCGGTGCCAATTTCGACCACTTAGATATGATTGTGCCAAAAAGTACTTCCTTCGTTATGTGTCTGGGATGGGGGTCTAGTGGTTAGATCGCGAGCCTGGAAACTTAATAGTCAGATCGAATAATATTTGAGTCTGTCTTTAACGTGATCTTTACCTCTGAATGTTGATAAGATTCGCTTGGGTCGTTACGTGGGTTGGGTCCTATCTACGACTGCCTTTCCTCGACGTGTACGTAGAAAACCTACATACACTGACATCTATCTCCACGCCTCGACCTATCACTATTCGTCATAAAGAAATTCGGTGCTAAGAACTTTTTGTCCGTAGAGCTGGAACACGTCAGACAAGAAGAGCCTCGCCGGAGAATTACACGTTGTAGTGATGTTCCGATGAAAAGGGGTAGTCGGAGCGTAAGACTGAACTGGCGATGCACTCAATTAAGAACGCCTGAGGAAAACTTTAAGACTATGACCGAGGAAGGGAAGCCAAAAGGCGCTTATCTGTTCTATGCTTTACCCAACATCCGGAAAGGTAGGTAGACTCCTGTGGAAACACGACATCCCGCATTGCGATCCTTTCAACTACAATAAAACGTATACTTTGTAATGCTAAGGACGATCTAGCTTTCTAGAAGCATAGCATGTATTGCATTCTATGCGAATGTGGCGTGTCTTACGATTCACAGACTATCATAATAGTCGACGAGAGTATCAAGGAACATCAGACACACAGCCGACTAGCAACCAAGTGAATCAACTATCGCCGATGACTGCTACGGAAATCATCATGAAATAAAATACGATGGAACCAGTATTGCGGTGCAGACACTAAGTTTCTGGGACAGATCAATGAAGGAGGCTATCGAAATAAATATTTCAGAAAACCTAATAATATAACGCTTGGGATCCGTCAATGAATTTATTAAAATCTCGTTGACCACCACGTCCATCAGAGTTGGAAAATGCTGAGGCAGTTTGCAATATCAGTGCGTGGTCTGTAAAAGAAAAGAGCAGCAAAATGCGCCATGGAGGATGGGAATCTAACTCGGCTATAAATCGCGGCGTGAGACCAAAAACAGTCCGCAGTCTGGAGTCCGGGCAGCGTGTGCACATGATAGCAGAACTCAGCCCTTGAAGAAGATGGCGCCATCGGTCGTCAAAATATTGTGCCGAAAATAAACACCCAACAGCTCACAAAGAGAGAATTGTTGGACACATTAGAGAGAGAGAGAGAGAGGTGTAGAGGGATTGGTGGTCTGCCATCTCAAGCAGGCTGCATTACAGTATCTGCCCAATGTAATTAACAGCTGAACTGCAGGAATGGCTTCAGGCTAACCAGGGAAAGGAACAGAAAATATTTCTACAAATAAAGCTTAATGACCCGGCGATTTTTGGTCACTAAGATTGGAGCTGTATACTTGGGTTAACTGAAGGTAAGGAACAAACTTGGCTAAATCTTTGTTAAGGAACTATCTCATGATTCGCATTAAGGAAACTAAGCCGGCCGTTGTGGCCGAGCGGATCTAGGTGCTTCAGTCTGGAACCGCGCGACCGCTACGGTCGCAGGTTCGAATCCTTCCTCGGGCATGGATGTGTGGAATGTCCTTAGGTTACTAATGTTAAAGTAGTTCTAAGTTCTAGGGGAATGATGACCTCAGATATTAAGTCCCATAGTGTTCAGAGCCATCTGAAGCATTTTTAAGGAAACTAAAATGTACCCAGATCTCCTTGGATCAACGAGTATTTGAATCCAGCTTCTTTTTAACGGGAGACCACCGTCCTAACTATAATGTCACTTGCTCAGATCCCAGAGCTGGTGACTGACATGATGAGGAAGTGTTTGTGAGAAAGGGCATTCGATGAGTGTAAAGGTGGACTTCAGTATCAGGAGTATCCACCGTCGCCTATATCACTGCTTGAACTTTTCTGGGGCTGCTTTCAAAGAGGTTTCTGAATGCCTGTGAAGGAATGGCAGACCAATTTCCTCTAGAAACGAGTCTCGAGAAAATAGTGGTTCTTGGGTTTTGGTGCCAAGTCGAAGTTCTAACTCAGGTCAAAGAAGTTACAATGGGCAGACCAAACCAGTTCAGAATGCTGTTCCTTGCAAATCGTGGCATCGCTGATACTGGTTATGACAGGGGGCGCTGTCGCTATAAAGTCAGTCATGGTTTCAATCCCTATCTCTATTGTACGTAGTAATTAATGCTGTAAAATGAGTTCTTATCCACGGCATTTAGCGTTCTCTTAGTAGCAGTAGAGGACCACACCATTTACACAAAGACTTCCACATGCAATACCAGCAGTTTCTCCTGTAAGCTGCCTCTAGTTTTGAAATGAACGGAATGGACACGGCAGTCCTCACAAAAACTCTGCACTGATGAAAATTTTCTCTTTCATACAATATGTTTTACCCATAAAATACTTTTAAAACCAAGTTTGACTCCAAAACTAAATATTTCTTTCATTTTGTTACCGGATTGTATCGACCCGTAATCTACGTTCTCAATTATTCGCTAGATGTATTTCAATCTCTGTCTTCTTCTACAGACTTTACCCTCTACTGCTCTACTAGTACCAAGGAGGCCACACCCTGATGTCTTAACAGATACCCTTCGTCAGTAATTCCCATTTTTCTGCTAGTCTGCTTTTTATGACTCCCTTGGTCCGTCCATCATAGGCTAAGTTTCTCTTAAGGTAGATTTCCTTAAAATCGTCTACAGCGTTACCCTCACTTTTTATGTAAGTTTCTCTCAGTCTTTACTTCTGCTACTTCTCATTACTTTTGCCTTTCTTCGATTTACTGTCAGTCCCTATTCTGTACTCGTTAGGCTGTGCATCCCATTCATGCTCTTGACTTTCACCTACGATACAAATACTATTAGCGAATCTTATGACAGGTATCATTTCATCTTGAATTTTAATCCCATCCTCGAACATTTCCTTTATTTCCCTAATAGAGCTTTATCTGTACAATTTGAACAGCAGCGGCGAAACAGTGACTAACTGTCTCACACCCATTTAAATTAAAGCACTTGGTCGTTAAGTCTTGATGTTCTTCATGATTCATGCACATATTTGTATTATGCCTCTTTCTCTATAGGCTACCACTATTATACTCACAGTTTCGAACATCTTACTACATTTGACAGTGTCGTGCGCTTTTCCCAGGTCGGCGAAACCTATGAACGTGTCTTCATTTTCCTTTAGTCTTTCTTCCATTATCAACCACAACGTCTGAACTGCCTCCCCGTTGTCTGTACCATTCCTAAGGCCAAACCGATCGTCACGTAACAGAATCTCAAATTTCTTTTCCTGTCTTCTGTTTATTAATCGTCTCAGCATCTTCGATGCATGAGCAGTTCAGCAGATAGTGCCATATTTTTCACAGTAGTCGGCAATGCTAACTTAGACACTGTGTGGATGATGTATTTCCCTAAGACTGATGGCATGTCGCCAGTCTCATACAGTCTACACATTAAAGTGAATAATATTTTGTTGCCACATCTCCCAACGATTTTTGAAATGCTGACGGTATGTTATGTTTCGCTTTATCTTATATGATTTTAAGTTTTCCAAAGCTCGTCAAAATTCTGATTCTAATACTTAAACCCCTCTCTCTTCCGTGTCGACTCCTGTATTTTCTTCTGTCATTATGTAAGTGCTCACCCTCATTGAGGTCTTTAATGTGCCCTTTCAACCCATCCACTCTCTCCTCTGCATTTAACAGTTGAATTCCCATTGCACCCTTAATGTTTCTGATCTCGCTTTTAATTTCAGAGAAGACTGTTTTATATATACACTGCTGGCCATTAAAATTGCGACAACACGATGGTGACGTGCTGCAGACGCGAAGTTTAACCGACAGGAAGAAGATGCTGTGATTTGCAAATGCTTAGCTTTTCAGAGCATTCACACAAGTTTGGAGCCGGTGGCGACACCTACAACGTGCTGGCATGAGGAAAGTTTAAAACCGATTTCTCATACTCAAACTGCAGTTGACCAGTATTGCCTGGTGAAACGTTGTTGTGATGCCTCGTGTAAGGAGGAGAAATGCGTACCATCACGTTTCCGACATTGGTAAAGGTTGGATTGTAGCCTATCGCGATTGCGGTTTATCGTATTGTGACATTGCTGCTCGCGTTGGTCGAGATCCAATAACTGTTAGCAGATTATGGAATCGGTGGGTTCAGGAGGGTAATACGGAATGCCATGCTGATCTGTAGTTCTACACGTAAATGTACCTCTTAGATTATTAAATAAATATATGTTCGGTCATTTGACTGTTAACAGCATACATTCATAGGCTCATTTACAGTAGAACAGTAAATGATTTATCTGTCTGCTTCATTATACACTTCGACACATGGTTACTTTATGTGGCTTTTACGAGTAGCCTACGCTGATCTAGTCCCTGATTATGCATAGTATTCAATACTATATATGTAGTATAACAGGCCCTTCCTACAAACTAATCCTTGATTATGTATGATATTCTATACTGTAGGCTACATGCTATATGACAGTCCCTTCCTAGACTGTAATGTTTCTTGGTGTAGTTTCTTTACGTTGTATAACCACATTTGAGGACTTAGCTCGCTGGCACAGTTGTTAGCATGCTAGACTCACATTCGGGAGGACGATGGTTCATACCCGAGTCCGGAAATCAAGATATAATTTTCCCATGATTTCTGTAAATCGCCTCAGGCTGGTTCCAGGATGTTGTTTTGAGGAGACACAAATTGACAGTCCACGGCGTTCAGGTTTTGCCTCCAATACATTAGTAAATTCGACAATGCAGCTTTAGATTATGGTGCACGCACATTTATCAGTTGCTCTGGTGAACATTTTGTGGCACATTTATGCATTCTATTTCAGAGATGTTTGTTCTGTTTCTGCCAGATACTTTGTGAGGGTGTTCTCATTGAAGTGTTGTGACACCTGCATTACATGAGTTATACAACCAAGTTTTCATATATTTCAATGATGACTTCGTTTGTCTAAGTCTGATCCCACTTAGCATGTAAGTAATACCAATTCCATACTTTCTTACATTCTAAAAAGTTTTCATTAAATAATTTTTTTATCTTACATTGTGTAAGTGTAATGTTACGTACTTTCGTATTCACTGCTTTTTTTTATGTGTTCTGTACACATGTTTCTTCAGTATGGCACCTGAAAATGGCCAATAACCGAAATAATGGTTGTGCGATAGAATAAACCACCTATATACTCAAATGACAGTACTTACATTTAAATAGCAATGTATGACTGTATCCCCAACTCATGTGAAGATGGTCTTCATGAATCTGAAATAAGCCTAGTAGACAGTTGCAAGCACCTTTGGCTCTTGACCAAACCGATTGTTATGAAATATTATTTTTGGAATCAGGGCTGTTCTGGAGGAAATAACCAGTCAGTCTCATGTATTTCAGTAAAGACTATATAAAAAAGTACCTCTTTGGTTAATTAAGTGAGGTAAAGACATGTACAGGAAGGCGCAAGAAATCTGTTACCATTTTGTTTTTAAATATAAACTTTATTGTCAATACAATGTGAAAGGAACATACACTACAATGAAGAGCCGTCCATGGAGATTTGTTCTAAGTCAGCACATGCTCAATATGTCCACCATTTCGTTTCCTAACTCCCTTTAACGAACACTGAAGTTAGTGATTACTATACGGCACATGTTTTCCGTAATTTCACTGCAAGCTTGAAGAATAAGTCTTCTGAGCTCCGTTAAATCACATGGACGTTTTGGGAAAAATTTTTCCTTTAAGTAACCCCCCCCCCCCCCCCCCCCCAAAAAGAGACACATGGACTGAGGTTTGTACCATTGGTTGGCCAATTTTGTTCGTCACTGAAGCGACCTGGAAATCTGAGTGAAATGATCAGCATGCCGAAATCCTCGAGTAAAAACTCCAACACAGTGTTTGCAGTATGTGGCCTTGCTCCATCTTGCATGATCCACTGGGTCTTGAAGGGCAAGGCTGTAGCAGGAAGTTGTGGAACGAAGCTATTGCGAAGCATGCTCAAATAACGCTCGCTGTTCACACTTTCATCAAAGAAAAAGGGTCCATTAAGTCCGTGACTGGAAATTGCTGACCACGCTGTAAGCCTCAGAGCATAATGTTGGCGGTGATGAAGCACTTATGGGTTTTCAGTGGCCCAAAAGAGTACATTTTGTTTGTTAAACACACCATCTAAATAAAAATGCGCCTCATCTGAGAACCAAACGTTGTTGAGAGTTTCTTCCCTGTCCTCTGCCCACTGAGCAAACAGTAGTCTCTGCTGCTTGTGTTCTTCACTGAGATTCTGTGCACAGGTCGTCTTGTATGGGTACATATGGAGGTCACTTTTAAGAATGTTCCGGCTGGAGTGGCCATGCGGTTCTAGGCGCTACAGTCTGGAACCGAGCGGCCGCTACGGCCACAGGTTACGAATCCTGCCTCGGGCACGGATGTGTGTGATGTCCTTAGGTTAGTTGGGTTTAATTAGTTCTAAGTTCTAGGTGACTGATGACTTCAGACATTAAGTCGCATAGTGCTCAGAGCCATTTGGACCATTTTTTTAAGAATGTGTTGAACGGAGCGTCTGGATATTCCCAGTTGCACTGCTGCCTTTCTACACGATTTCCTGGGACTTCTCTGTACAGCAACTCGTACCGCTTCAATATTCTCCAGCGAACAAACAGGCTTAGGCCGAGGTCGCTTCGGTTCCAATACTGTTCCTTCCTGTAGAAATTTATCGTACTTCCTGTGGATGGTCTTCTTGCAAGGGACCCATCATGTGTTAAATTGTTGTCGAAAACGTCTCTGAGTCACAACAAGGCTTTTCGTTTCATGAAAAGGTAACACAATTGCCGAACATTGCTGTGTCGTCAGTCTTCCATTGTCAGCCATTGCTGCTTACTAGTGTCCTAGCGGCAGTGTCGTGAATTACACGTCATTTCGTAACTCATTTGTTTTTCCAGGCTCTCCTACTACTGCTGTATATACTTATGGAACCCTTGGCTGCATTCATACATTTGCCTCCTTTCTTTTCTGTATATTTCAAAGAGGCTACACCTGTTACCACAGCGTAACACATATGAGCAACATGCTCTTCAGCAGTCGCCAGAATAAGAGTATAATACAATAGACTGAAGAAAGCTTTGTTGCTCTCTAACTGGAAGTCATGTGGACACTAAGTAGGTCATCACTTTTCGTTGGCAGAGCCCTCATTTGTCTCAAAGGTCTCAGTATAAACAAACCATCGGAATAGAAGAAGATGTGACTACACAGACAATTTGTTACAAGGATATAGAAATTACAGAAGTGGTTGCTCATGAGTAACAGACATGTAAAACGAGATGCGTGAAAGTTGGCTACCATGGCAGGCAACTTTCATCGGATGTCCCTTGAACTGAAGAGCAGAAATGAATTTTTTTGTGAGGATTAACCAGTATATCTCGTTACAAGCTGATCGTCCAAAATATCCTAACAAGCACAAATGAGGTACTGAGTCACTAACAAATTTTAAAATTAACACAGTGTATGAGTCTTCAGTTAATAAAATATACGTTAAACAATACAAAAGCGATCATGCCCTTATGACAGGATCATGACTTAATGTTGTCACAGGTAAGTTCTGTATGTACTTGAACAAAGGTAACAATATCCTAACTTTTACAGTCTGTATATGAGAATGGTCAAGTTACCTTTAGGCAAGAAATCATTCAGTGTAATATGTTTTACTAAGTTGATACTGATTTAACTGTCCCCAACAACCAACAATGATTACCTAAACCAAGACCAAGGCATGGTCTGAGTAGTTAGAATACCACTTCATTCAAAGTCACGAAATATTACATCAACTTCTTCAAGTTAATTAATGATAGCTCCCTGGACTTCATTTAAAAATGATTAAAGTTACTTAAAATAGAAAAGTTTACGAATAATTGCCTCTATCACTTCATGAAAAATTGATAAAGATACATAGACATAGAAAAGTGCTTACATGTGGTCCTACAATCGCCTCCTAATAACTGAATGAAGTTTAAACTGCTAAGCATGCAAAATCACAAACATATATGAAAAAGACTAAATCATGGTCTCTGCAACTAGATGAGCACTTGAATGATTGTAATTTTCAAATTCAAACTGATCACCTCTAAAAGGCATATCTGTTTTTACTTCTCTATGTTTTCTGCAATCTTTCTCATGATTGTCTAACATTTCATGTGAATAAAAATATGTTAACCATCTATCACAAGGATAATTTTTTCCAAGGTGTTTGCTTGTTTGTTGACTTATTATTCATGATAGATTCCTTATCCAACTGTAATGTGAATTATTTTTTCTTTACATAGAAGAAGATTAATACATTTCTCTTCTTTTTTTTGTATGGTAAGGAGAATATACAATAATTGCTCCTACTACATACTTGCTTTCATATGCATTAATATTAATAGAAATATTCAATATGTTTTCTAATCTTGGATTAACAGTTAAGTGAATAGGAAAAGTAATTACCTCATTTTCAAAATTTCATCTGATTCTTATGCAGTACTTTTATTGATACTAACTCTTTTGCCATCACGATCTGCTGGATAAAAAACTGACCATATTGAACATAGAAAACTTTTTTGATCTATATCTTTTACATTAATTACAGTTTTTCGTCTGTAATTACTTTCGTTAATCGATGTAAGAAGAACTAGAAATTATTTTGTGTCTGTTAACTCTTAATTGTAACTATTTATACAAAATAAAGACCAGCCAGGTTTTATTTACAATTCTTCAGTTGCTGTTAATACTTTATTTGTTGACTTTTTATATTAATCTTTTCAATCAGTTGTGCTTAATAAAACTTGATTACTTGTTTAAAATTTCAATTCTTATATTTCAGCTTGTCTTTTAAAGTTGCAACAAAATTTCATGTTAGCTTTAATTGCTCTTCTTTATATTAAAATTTGCTTTAGTTTGGTGATTATTTCTTCTTTAATTTGATTAAAAATTCTTGTGGTTCAAGAATATTATTATTGATTCCATAAGCTATTATTCTTGATTTAAAAGACTAAATTTTTCTGTCAAATCCTTTAGGCGATTTAAAAAAATCGTCATCAAGTAAAAATTGAAATCTGAAAATATTTCGGATAACTAAATGTTCAATTTGTTGACATTTACTTACTAGAAGCTTTTCAAAAAATTATCGTTATTATTAATGTTGTTCTCAGATCTATTGATAACATCAATTAATTGTGCTTATTAAGATTAAAACAATTTATAAAACATTTTGTTTTATGTTTCTATGAAAATAAATTAAAACATTTTTCTAAAATTGATATATTTATTATTACTTTTGTCATCAGATCTTTTAATAAAAGGTACTAATTGTCTTTTTCTAAATTTAGAATATTTTTTATTTCTTTTATTTATAAAGATCTTTTAAAGATTTTTTATTCAATTAATTACCATTATCATTGTTATTTAGAACAAGATAGATTTATTACTCTTTAGTAAATATGGAATTATTCTTTAAATTTTTATTTTACAAATTGGTGGAAGTTGTTTTGTATTTTTATATCTTAGTTCTCTCTACATCATTCCTTTCGTCATCTTTCTCTTAAATAATCAATAAAGTAGAACAGATCTTGTCTTGTTAATTTGAATAACCATTTTCTCTGTAGTAATTTTCTAAATCATCATAACTTTATCCACATTTTCCTTTAAAATGAGTTCTGAAATAGGTCAGTTTCTGAGTACATATTGTTTTGTTTTCATTTTCATTTAAAAAATTTAAATTTTAAAAAGTTAAATTGTTTATAGTTGAAATGTGCCTTTGAGATTTTTATATTAAAAATCAATCAATGATACAGTAGGTAAGGCTTGAGATGAGTTTATTTATAGCAAGAAAAATTTGATAGATTTTAGTTTTTTAATAGATGTGAATTTCGTTTGCTGTAGTAAATAGCTGAGGATTTGATGCTGATGATAATACTTTTCGTCATCCGAAGCTGTTTTATGGCCAATGGCCTTCCGGCAGTGGTAACAAGTCTGTGCAAATCTGCTACCTTCCTCCCATTACATTATCTACAATCTACACCAACACACAACACCAACTTCAGTTAAGATTTATGGGGTGAGGTACTGTGATATTGTATATAACAGCTTCTCAACGTTTCGTCTCCAACTGTGGGAAACATCTTCTGAGGTACCTGTTTCACCTGAGAAGATTCTCTGCCAGTTGGAGACAAAACGTCAGGAAGCCATTCTGTAACACCTGTTCACGTCAGATCACCAAAGTTAAGCGCCGACGGGCTGGGCTATCACTTGAATGGGTGACCATCCAGTCTACCGAGCGCTGTTGGCAAGCGGGGTGCACTCAGTCCTTGCGTGGCAAACTGTGGAGCTACTTGATTGAGAAGCAGCGGCTCCGATCTTGTAAACTGACATACTGCTGGGAGAGTGGTGTGCTGACCATATGCCCCTCCATATCTGCATCCAGTGATGCCTATGGGCTGAGGATGACACGGCGGCTGGTCAGTACCGTTGGGCCTTCCAAGGCCTGTTCCGACAGAGAAGCTGTTTATCGCTTAAATTACTGTATTTATTACTGTGATTCTGATCACGTCGCAAAGATACACAAATCTACAGATCAAGTGATACCTACGACAATTGGTTACAGTTTTGGCAATAGTTTGGAAATACGACACCGAAATTATTACCTGTCCACATTCTATGTTGTTCCAGAACTCACTTTCACAATGAACAGGCCACAATTACACCATGCAATGAGTTCTTGATCAGATTTTCTGTCACGTTTGAATGTAGCAGCGTCGATTTGAGAGCTTCAGTCAATCTTTTTAATAAATTTGTCTTTCAATTGGTTTAGTCAAGTCCCTTAGATTAAAAATACACTTCTTCAATATTGCTGAAGCATTGTATGTAAGATATTTAGGTCTTTAGTTTTTCAGTGGGTGATTTTAAGGACAGTACATTAGTATGGTGGTCTAGGAATGGCGTCTTTGATTCATAACCGAAAAAGGTCTTCAGTCCCGGTTTCGAATCCCACCACTGCTTAAATTTTGATAAATAATCAGCACTGATGGCCGAAGACATCCAGCATAAGAAGTCTGGCTATGACACAGAGGGTGGAGGAGCGGAAAGAGGTTCAGGGTATCCTCTTATCCTAGGTCTTTGTTGATCCATTATGGACTGTGGGACAACGGCTGTCATGTACTTCTTGATGCAATAATTTACCAACAGCTGTATGTATTGTAGAAATTTATTTTATGAACTTCTTATGTGCTACCAGTTTCGGCATTACACTGATGCCATGAAGTGTGGTAGCACATAAGAAGTTCATAAAATAAATTTCTACAATACATACGGCTGTTGGTAAATTATTGCATCAAGAAGTCTTATCCTAGGGGTGGAAATGGCCGCTAAAGGAGGAAGAATCAGCAATGATCAACTGCATGAAGATGCACAAGGCAATGGAAACCACTGCATTAAAGACACATAACGTGTATCCACAGGACATGTGGCCTGTACTTGAAGAAGTGTCATGACGATCTCTCCATTGGCCAAAGATTCCGGAATAGTCCCCCATTCGGATCTTCAGGAGGGACTTCCAAGGGGGAGGCTGCTATGAGAAAAAGTCTGAATAATCGACGAAACGATAACGTTCTAGGAGTCGGGGAATGGAATGTCACAGGCTTGAACATGGTAGGGAAACTCAAAAATCTGGAAAGGAAAATGCAAGGCTCAATCTAGATATAGTAGGGTTCAGTGAAGTGAAGTGGAAAGCAGACAAGGATATCTGTTCAGGTGAGTATAGGGTAATATCAACAGTGGAAGAAAATGCTATAAAAGGAGTAGGATTCGTTATGAATACGAAGGTAGGGCAGAGAGTGTGTTATTGTGAACAGTTCAGTGAAAGGATTGTTGTTATCAGAATCGACAGCTATCCAACACCGACAACGATAGTGCAGTTATACATGCCAACGTCGCAAGCTGAAGATGAAGAGATAGAAAAAGGGTATGAGGATATTGAAAGGATAATACAGTATGTAAAGGGGGATGAAAATCTAATAGTATTGGGGGCTGGAATGCAGTTGCAGGGGAAAGTGTAGAAGATAAGGTTACAGAAGAATATGGGCTTGGGACAAGGAATGAGTGAGGAGAAAGACTAACTGGCTTCTGTAACAAGTTTCAGCTAGTAATATGGAATATTCTGTTCAAGAATCACAAGAGAAGGAGGTGTACTTGGAAAATGCCGGGTGATACGGGAAGATTTCGGTTAGATTGCATCATGCCCAGACAGAGATTATGAAATCAGACACTGGATTGTAAGGTGTACTCAGGAGCAGATATAGGCTCAGATCACAACATAGTAGTGATGAAGTGTAGTCTGAAGTTTAACACATACAGCACCAGGGATTCTCACCTATTTCAGATACGTTGATGATATTTCAGTCATCTACAAGGGACCTGCTCATGGCATTGACATTATTTTTAATCTCTTCAATGAACGTCATGAGAAAATATCTTTCACGATCGAACTTGAAGACAAGCCAGCCAATTGAACTTTCTTGACTTGGCGCTTACTAGAGAAGAAAATAAAATCTCATTTAAAATTTTTCGTAAAGAAAGATACAGTGATCAGATCGTACCTGCGTCTTCTGTGCATCCACAACCTCATAAAAACGCTTTCTTTCACTCTGCTATTCACCGAGCTACTTGTATTCCATTTTCGAAAGAAACGCTCAACAATGAAATCAATTTACTGAAAACGATGGCAGTTAGTAGATGACATCCTTAAAAAGAAAACTATTAAAAGAGTTACTACGGTCGGCACTTCTATCATTGAATGTATCCCAAAAAAATATTTTCCTATTTCTTTCTTGCGGCCCATGTCCTATCAGATCTAATGCTTTCTTTGTTATAAGTACTACTACAACGTCGCCTTTTCTACCAATAATAATCTGAAATAAAACTCCATTCATAATTTAACATTGACTCACTCACCAATAGAAAGTTCTGTCGTCTATAAAATTTTCTGCAACAGCTGCTCTTCTCACTACATAGGACAAACAGGACCTGCTTTTACAACTAGATATAAAGAACACCTTTTAAGAAAAAATGGCATAGCACACAAAATTCATCTTCTGATTACAGGTCATGCGCCTAAAGCTATTTACGATATCAACATTTTGCACACCGAGAAGAAAGGGCGTAGGTTAGGTATTCTTGAAGATTTAGAGATTTTTAAACATCTTTCTCGAAATGATAGCCTCATTTTCAATGAGCAGCTGCAGTTGCGTAATAAAAATTTACTCAATGGTATCAAGCCGTTACTTGACATTTAATTTCAGGTCTCCTTGTGCAGTTACTGAAATGTTTTCTCCCGTCTAAGTCAGCTCATAATTTTTCATTTTGTAGATGGTTTATTGGCTGTATTTCATGTTATATCGTTCTCTACAGCCTGTGTAAGCAGCTCTTTTTGTATTTTCTATAGTGATGTTTTTATACAGCTCTGCTGTAGATAAAATGTTACTTTATCTCTCGCTGTTAAACAAAATATTGAGTTTTACATGATGTACTGAATAATGTTCATCATGATATTCGTCTGTCTTCAAAAATGGTTCAAATGGCTCTGAGCACTATGGGACTCAACTGCTGAGGTCATTAGTCCCCTAGAACTTAGAACTAGTTAAACCTAACTAACCTAAGGACATCACAAACATCCATGCCCGAGGCAGGATTCGAACCTGCGACCGTAGCGGTCTTGCGGTTCCAGACTGCAGCGCCTTTAACCGCACGGCCACTTCGGCCGGCCGTCTGTCTACATTTTAATGTGAAGTAGCCTAGTTGTACTTGGGGCTACTAGATAGCACTCTCGGTGCAATGTTCCCCAGACTGTAGTATTTAACGCGGGCGCCTCAGTCTGAAGCACGACACATGCGAGATGCCCGTAGTAGCTCACCTTTCAAATATTTTACTTTAAATTGTGACTAAATCTGTTTCGCTTTATACTTATTTTATATGTGACGTGTAATTAGTGCATCTTTTTGTACAGTTAATCAGTATTCAGTTTTCAAACCGTATATCTATGCTTTTACATAAGCAAAATGTAACCATGTCTGCTGTTGTCATATAAAACTTTGCCTGTGAGTTCAAGTACTAAATCTGTTCATTTTACCATTCAGCGGACTATATTTTAAACGTTAAGTAGCCAGCCTACTTATATTTACGGTCACCAGATGGAACTCTTGGTGTCATTTTCACCTGTCCGCACTTGTTAACGCGCGCGCCAAAATCTGTTGCTACCCGTGGCTTTACAGATATGAGCAGCCCAAAGTGGCTGGCCTTCATGCATTCTTTTTTTAAAAAAAGAATTCTGACTAAGGCCCTTCTGGTCTGTTATTTATTTTATACGTGACATGTAAGTACTGTCTGTCTTGTACTGTTAGTTAGTACTTATATGTAAGAAAATTTCTTTTCCCATAAATTTGTAATTACGTTATAGGCCACTTTAAACATTTAAACTCTGGTGAAGGTACTCTTATAAGCGTTGAAATCTGGTTAATAAGACTAAAAATGTTTACGGAGGGTTCATTTGTTTCAAATTTAATTTATGAACGGTCATTGAATCAAGAAGCTATGTCCAAAACTTTGCAAGGGGAATAACATTAGGAGTGCAACGGGAATTCCACTGTTAAATGCAGAGGAGAGATCGGTTAGAAGGAAATAATAAATTCAAAGCCTCTATGAAGGAGAAGATTTGTCTGATGTGATACAAGAAGAAACAGCAGTAGATTTAGAACAGATAGGGTATCCATAATTAAATCAGTATTTACAAGAGCTTTGGAAGATTTAAGAACAAATAACACAGAATGGATATATAACATTACATCAGAATTTCTAAAATCATTGGGGGAAGTGGCAACAAAACGACAATTCATGTTGGTGTGTATAATGTATGAGTCTGGTTACACAGTATCGGAAAATTTCATAAAAATATTATCCACGTCATTTCGAAAACTACAAGAGTTGACAAGTGTGGGAATTACCGCCCTATCAGCTTACCAGCCCATGCAGCCAAGTTGCTTACAGTAATAATATACAGAAGAATAGAAAAGAAAATTGAGGCTGTATTAGATGATGATCAGTTTGGCTTTAGGAAAGGTAAACGCACGGAAGACGCAGTTCGGACGTTGTGGTTAATAATGGAAGCAAGACCAAAGAAAAATAAAGACACGTTCTTAGGGTTTGTCGACCTGGAAAAAGCCTTCGTCAGTGTTAAATGGTGAAAGATGTCCGAAATTCTGAAACTTTTGGGGTAAACTACAGGGAGAGGCGTGTCATATAGAATATGCACAACAGCCAAGAGGGAATAATAACAGCAGACGACCACGAGCGAAGTTCTCGTATTAAAAAGGTATAGCCTTTCGCCTCTACCGTTCCGTCTGTACGTTGAGGAAACAATGCTGGAAATAAAAGAAAAGTTCGGGGGTGGAATTAAAATTCAAGGTGAAAAGATATCAATGATACGGTTCGGTGATGACATTGCCATCTTGAGTGAAAGTGAAGAAGGATTACATTATATGCTGAACGGAATGAGCAGTCTAATGAGTACAGAGTATGGAATGAGAGTAAATCGAAGAAAGTCGAACGTAATGAGAAGTAGTAAAAATTAGAACCGCGAGAAACTTAACATGACGATTGATTGTCACGAAGTAGATGAAGTTAAATAAGTGTGCTACCTAGACAGTAAAATAACTAATGACGGACGAAGCTAGGGGGACATCAAAAGCATACTAGCAATGGCAAAAACTGCATTCCTGACCAAGAGAGGTGTTCTAATGTCAAATATCGGCCTTAATTTGAGGAAGAAATTTATGAGTACATATGTCTGGAGTACAGCATTGTATGGTAGTGAAACATGGACTGTGAGAAAACCGAAACAAAAGAGAATCGAAGCATTTGAGATGTGGTGCTACAGAGGAATGTTGAAAATTAGGTGGACTGATAAGGTAAGGAATGAGGAGGTTCTGCGCAGAATTGGAGAGGAAAGAAACGTGTTGAAAGCACTGATAATGAGAAGGGACAAGGTGATAGGTCATCTGTTAAGACATGAAGGAATGACTTCGATGGTACTAGAGGGAGCCACAGAGGGAAAAAAACGGTAGAGGAAGACAGAGATTGGAATACATCCAGCAGATAATTGAGGACGTGTGTTGTAGGTGCTACTCTGATATGAAGAGGTGGTACAGGAGAGGAATTAGTGGTGGGCAGCATCAAACCAGTCAGAAGACTTATCAAAATAAAAAAAGAAAAGAAAAAGAAAAGAATAGATTCTTCACACGACCTATTAGTAAAATCCTCACAGGAAGAGGAAAAAATATGCGTCTATAACAAACCGTACATTAGTAGACCGTTTATATGGATGACGATCTCCGGTTTGGCAAAAAATAGATTGTGATTTCTTTTAAGAAGCAATGTTGTTATTCGTATGCTTCATTCGAAAGGGTACTTGTATTTTACAAAATGAACTCTGCTGCCAGTTCATGGTTACTCTTTATTTTATCGCACGTACTTTGTACGTAGTAAAATATTCAGGCTTGCTATATCTTTCCAAAATACTTCGAATTTTGCCCTATATCAGCATAGCGACGTAAATATTCAATTTTCCTCGAGACAGCCTGCCTCCACCTTTACTGTCGACGAAAAGTCACGCGAAGCTCTTATTTCGGCTATTACGTTACTCACTTTTTCAGTGAACTTGGCAGGCTCAGTACGAAAGGACAATTAGTTGGAAATGTGACGTCTCTAAAAGTTAAATTAAACTCATACCCAGAACGGACAGAAAAGTCTGCATTCGATCGAATGAACAGTGTTTACGCGTTGTTGAAACTCACGCAACAAATGTTTCCTCTGCACAGAAAACAAGTTAAAATATAGATCCTGCGAGTGCGTAACATCAAACTGCCTCTCCTCGAACCACTCTCTGGACACAAACAATAAGGAAAAAGCCTAAGTAATGAACATACAAATGGACAAGAATGTAATTTTTCCTAAGAAAATAAAATTTTGTTACTCCATTACTCCAAATATTCGTGCCAAAACACAATAAATGAGGAAAGAAATGAAAGATTAAAGGTAACCGTTTAATAAAGAATACAAACGGGGTGAAACTGTCGTAATATATTGGAATATTTTGTTTTGCGTTTTCAGCTTTATGCTAAATACTTTAAATCCCGATCTTCCTGCATCCTTAAGGATTCTTTTGAATGCTACTTAGCAAGAATGTGTGGAACGCTAAAATTCCTTATCAAAAATACCTCAAAGTATCGTAACGCGAGCGGACATATACACAGAAAATATCTCGGAGGCTGCACGTCAGTAATATTCCGTACCTTGTCATCTCCGTTGCCAGGCCTGTATGCTGCATGCTGATCTGCATGAAATGTTTTTACTGAAATGGAATTTTCACTCTGCGGCGGGGTGTGCGGTGATATGAAACTTCGTGGCAGATAAAAACTGTGTTCCGGACCGAGACTCCAAATCGGGACCTTTGCATTTCGCGCGCAAGTGCTCTACCAACTAAGTTACCCAAGCACGACTCACGACCCGTCCTCACAGCTCTAATTCCACCAGTACCTCGTCTCCTACCTTCCAAACTTCGCAGAAATTCTCCTGCATGCCTTTCAGATCTAGCACCCCTGGAAGAAAGAATTTTGCGGAGACATGGCTTAGCCACAGTCTGGGGGATGTTTCTAGAATGAAATTTTCACTCTGCAGCGGAGTGTGCGCTGATATGAAACTTCCTGGCGGAATTAGAGCTGTGAGGACGGGTCATGGGTCGTGCTTGGGTAGCTCAGTTGGCAGAGCACTTACTCGCAAAGGCAAAGGACCCGATTTCGAGTCTCGGTCCAGCACACAGTTTTAATCTGCCAGGAAGTTTCATGTTTTTACTGTTCAGTCTTCTTATTCTGAGGAACCAAAACAAGCCTATTTGTAAGCCATGCCAGTAATTGTTCGATCGAATTGTATATCGTGCCCAAAAATGTTTGTTTCTTGTAAGGTATGTTTTACACAGCTCAAGTTTACATCTGCCACGCATTTCACCAACGTGAGTGCACCGCGTTAGTGATTTTCCCTTAAGACTTTTTGCTCGGAAGCAATGAGGTTGTCATGATTCTTTTTCCTGAAATCTACCTCTTTCTTTCATACAATACCCCTTCACAGTCTGAATTTCTTGGTCAACTACATTAAGAGTAAATCACTGACTTTCGTATTATCGGTTCCCATCAGGGATTTCACATGGACCTCCATCTGCCAATCTTGCCTACACTTTCTTGGTTACATAATATCTCTGACTTTTTCTAAGAACTGTCTCCCTATTGTCATTGCTGGGGTGGAGCTTTTATTATGTTTGATCTCTGTCCCTAACGACATTGTCTGCTTTCAACCCATAGTCTCCACGATTCACTGTTTCTTACGAGCTCTTCTTCTTCACTGAATCTAGACGATACTACTACTATGCCGGCCGAAGTGGCCGTGCGGTTAAAGGCGCTGCAATCTGGAACCGCAGGACCGCTACGGTCGCAGGTTCGAATCCTGCCTCGGGCATGGATGTTTGTGATGTCCTTAGGTTAGTTAGGTTTAACTAGTTCTAAGTTCTAGGGGACTAATGACCTCAGCAGTTGAGTCCCATAGTGCTCAGAGCCATTAGACGATGCTACTACATCGGCAGCATACTCCAGATGAGCGACGTCTTTTGTTCCGATATAAATAGCGTTAATGTGCTTGTTGAATCTTTCTTTCATTGTTTTCATCTACATCTACATCATACTCCGCAAGCCACCTAATGGTATGTGGCCGAGGGTACTTTCGGTACCACTACTTGATCCCTCCAACCCTGTTGCTCTCGCGAATAGAGAGTGGGAAGAATGATTGTCGGTAAATCTCTGTATTGGTTCTAATTTCTCGAATTTTCTCCTCGTGATCAATTTCAGAGATGTACGTGGGGGGAAGTAATTCGTTGTCTGACTCCTGAAAAGTGCTGTCCCGAAATTTCAATAGTAAATCTCTCCGTGATGCGCAACGCCTCTTTTGTAAAGTCGGCGAGTGGAGTTTTTTATCATATCCATAACGCACTATCGCTATCTAAACAATCAAGTGTCGAAACACGCCGCTCTTCGTTTGGTCTTCTCTATCTCGTGTATCAGTCCTACGTGACTGGGATCCCAGACAGATGAACAATATTCAAGAGTCGGGCAAGCGACCACCTTATGACCCACTTCTTTCGTGACTTAGTTACATTTCCTTAAGATTCTTCCAATGAATCTGGATCTGGTGTGTCCGCAGCACGTGGTCGTGCGGTAGCGTTCTGGCTTCCCACGCCCGGGTTCCCGGGTTCCATTCCCGGCGGGGTCAGGGATTTTCTCTGCCTCGTGATGACTGGGTGTTGTGTGATGTCGTTAGGTTAGTTAGGTTTAAGTAGTTCTAAGTTCTAGTGGACTGATGACCATAGATGTTAAGTCCCATAGTGTTCAGAGCCATTTGAGTCTGGTGTCTGCTTTTTCCACTATCTGTTTTATATGGTCGTGCCACTTAAGATCCCTCTGGGTAGTTACGCCTTGATGTTTTACGGCAGACGCTGTCTCCAGCTGTTTGTCATCAAAAGTGTAGCTGTACAATAGTGGATTTCGTTTCCTATGTATGCGCAAAATGTTACATTTATTTACGCTCAGGGTCAACTGCCAGAGCCTGCACTGCCACAGTCTGCACCATTCATCAATTCTCTACAGGTCGTCCCGCAAATTTTTACTATCTTCTGGCGTTGCTACTTTGATATAAACTACTGCACCATTTGCGAATTGCCTTAAAGAGCTTCCGACACTTTCTACTAGATCATTTGTATAAATTATAAACAGTAACGGTCCTATCACTCATCCCTGTGGTACTCCGGATATTACCTTTACATCTCTCGATTTAGTTCCATTAAGAACGACGTGTTGAGTTCTGCCTGCAAGAAAGTCATGAATCTAATCGCCGGTCTGCTCCGATACTCCTAAGCTCGTAGTTTTTCCATTAAACGGCAACGCAGGAAGGTGTCAAATGCCTTACTGAAATCAAGGAATACGGCATCAGCTTGAGCGCCGTTGTCCACTGCGCTGTGAGTTTCACATAATCTCTGTTTGCTGAATCCATGTTGATTTTTATAGAGATGTTCATTTTACAAAAACGTCATAATTCTTGAGTATGAAACATGTTTCATAATTCTGCAACAGATTGACGTCAACGATATAGGTCTGTAATTGTGTGGATCGGTCTTACGGTCTTTCTTGAAACGGGAATGACCTGCGCTTTTTTCCAGTCGCTGGGTATCTTTCGTTGCTGAAGCGATCTACGATAAATTACAACTAGAAGGGGAGAAGGTTCTTTCACATAATCTTTATAGAATCTTATAGGTACCTCATCTGGTCCTGAAGCCTTGCCACTACTAAGCGGTTGTAGCTCCTTTTCAATTCCGCGATCGGTTATTTCAATATCGTTTTCTTTAGTGCAGGACACAATGTAAGTTGCGGTGAATAATATCCTTGTCTTGGTCACATAATCATATCAGAGGTAACTACCAAGTCCTATCGACGTTTGTCTTTACACTTTGACTAGTGCAGATACCTCACACTTCAGTGAGTTTACACTCAAGTGACAAATGTCATGGGATACCTCCTAATATTGTCGTACCTCCTTTTGCCCGACGTGTTGCAGTATCTCGAAGTGACTTGAACTCAACAGGTCGCTGGAGTCCCTGTAGAAATATTGAGCCATGCTCCCCGTACAGCCGCGAAAGTGTTGCACACGCAGGATGTTGTGAGCGAACTGACCACTCGATTACGTCCCTTAATGCTCGATAGGATTCGTGTAATGCGATCTGGGTGGCCAAATAATTCGCTCGAATTGTCCAGGATGATCTTGAAACCAGTTTCCAGCAGTTGTTGGCCTGCGGCATGGAACATTATCTACCATAAAGATTGTATTTGTATGTGGTGACAGAACTGGTGACAGAACTCTTTTTGTTATACAGTCAGATGCCGAATCTGCGGTTCCAGTTGTTATTTCTGTACTGGTAACTTAAATTTTGATAGGAGCCTTATTGTAGACCTCATATAGTGAAGTATCACTGTAAGAACTAAATTACTACTGAAGTTAGCGCTATGGATCTGATGATATAAATTAACTTTTAAATGAATTCAACCCTCATTTTTAAGAAGAGGAACAGCTATGATATCATCAGGATCTTCTGGCTAAAAC
Source organism: Schistocerca americana (assembly GCF_021461395.2). Lineage (NCBI taxonomy): Eukaryota > Metazoa > Arthropoda > Insecta > Orthoptera > Acrididae > Schistocerca > Schistocerca americana. The sequence goes on along the minus strand of NC_060119.1, from coordinate 583,437,468 downwards.
AGTCATATGTCTTCCAGAAGCTAAGAGGTCATTAAGTGTCATAATTTTATTGTGATTTTACTGAGACAATGTAACTATTTCCCGGTCTTCTGGAACTTTCCTGCTGTTCTTTTATAGTTTTTAAGCTTCTTTAGGAGATTCAGCTTTTCCCCTTGAACACTCCTCCAGGATATCATCCTCGCCTGCCCTGTACTGAGGCGTCTTTTCACGGGCCTTGCGGCTCTTCCCCTTGGAGGTTCCAATCCTCTCTCGGGCATGGGCGTGTGTGTTGTCCTTAGCGTAAGTTAGTTTAAGTTATATTAAGTAGCGTGTAAGCTTAGGGACCCATGACCTCAGCAGTTTGGTCCCATAGTTCTTACCACCAATTTCCATTTTTTTTTTCTTACCTGTACCTCAAGTTTTCTGCAGTGCGAGTTGATGGTAGTTAAGAAGACATTTGGACGACTTTTCCCGTCTCGTATAGAGTTTACTTCTATCTTCGTGATACTTCTAATACTAGCCTTCGTTTACTTTTGTGGTCCGCGATTTCCTCGAATAACTTGAACGTTGGAATTAGATTAATTGCCGTGGAAAGCGTGGCGAAGTACTTGGCATTTAGGACTTCGTGGATGTAGCAAAACTGTACAGGCGCAAAAGTTAACGCGGTGTTAAAACGTTAAGCTAAGGACAGCTTATGAGTTTTGTAGTTTAAATGGAACCATCATTATAGGTAGGGTACTAGGATCAGACTCAAAACAACACGTTATCGGTGAGGGCTCATGTATGTAATGCATCTGTTGCACGTATACTTCATTGAGATTATTTGTGAAAACCATTTGTAAAATCTGTTATAGCACAGTCTCCGAGAATTTTAAAACTCTCACCGGCTTCAGCAAAGGGTACAATTCTGCAGTTTCCCGATGCTCTGAAAAACTTGTAAAGTTAGATTCACATGGAAATGTGAGTATTACCGCAAATTGGCATCCTTATTCGAAGTAAATGTGTATTAATGAGGTTCTGAGATCATGACGAACATACCTAGTAATTTCCTGCGCTCACGGTCGGGTTGTTTCTAAATTCAACGCACTCAAGCCTGGTGTCGGTTTACGTTGGAGATTCAATAAGGACGAAGAGCTCTTAGCTGTGTAAAAATACCGTGTGGAATGAATTGCTTGTCCAGTAAGTGGATACAATGAAAGCATTCGAACGGAACCGTTGGCGGATGTAGGTAAGCCACTGTGCTTCTATGTGGTTCAAAGGTAAATATCGCTCATGACCGTTACAGAATGTATTTAAAGCACTACCGCCACTGTTATGCGACTGGAGCCAAAACAGAACAGACGTCATCTTAGAGTTGCAGATACATGCCCACCAGCTTTCGTTTATGTCACGCAAGTCCTTCGTCGTGTTGCGATTTTACTTTTCGTCATTGTATTTTGTGAACTACTACGTGAAAAAAGCTAACGCAACTGGTCACACTACAAATTTTACTTTCCGCAAGTCTTATTCAAAGGAGGTTCGTATGAATTAACAACGTAATATGATTTCATATTTTTTGTCATTTTTAAGGAATTCCAAGTGGACATATTTGTTTCATTTAGGTGGTGCAAAATGATAATTCATTACTGACTAGGTACAGAACCTTCTCTTTGTTCCGAAACCATAGCTAGCTTTCTCAGAAACAAATTATTTTTATGTAATGTGTTGTTCAAATGGTTCAAATGGCTCTGAGCACTATAGGACTTAACATTTATGGTCGTCAGTCCCCTAGAACTTAGAACTACTTAAACCTAACTAACGTAAGGACATCACACAACACCCAGTCATCACGAGGCAGAGAAAATCCCTGACCCCGCCGGGAATCAAACCCGGGCGCGGGAAGCGAGAACGCTACCGCACGACCACAAGCTGCGGACTATGTTGTTCAGTTAGTGGATACAATGAAAGCTTTCGAACGGCACCGTAGGTGGATATAGGTAAGCCACTGCGCTTCCATCTGGTACAAAGGTAAAAATCGCTCACGACCGTTCCGAGTGAAATATTTCGCAATTTTTAAATGTTTATTTCACAACTATATAGTGGATTTTTGTAACCATTAAAAATACAACATTTCTAAATCTTTTCACCTTCAAAAAACTGGATATTATTACAACACTTAATTTCATAATATGACTTGTAGAACATTCTGGAAAACAATGTTAATTTATCTAGGCGACCTACTGCGTACCAAACGATATGCATCGTCTCATTTCACTGTAAGCAACTGTGCGCGAAAAATTGCACTTTCGGTATGGAAAGTTGCGCACAGAAAGCTGTTTTCTACGTGAAAAACATGAATGTTCTGTTTTACTTTTTTGCAAACTAAAATCGAAATAACATATTATTAAGTTCTTAGAAATAATGTCTTCACTGAAGAGTAACAACATGTTTACCTATTCATCTAATTATACTTCGAGCCCTGTGTACTCTATAAAGAAAATATATTTATCTTTCGATATCAGTATTGGTTTCTGAAAATAAACTAGCAAATTCAGTGACTAAGAGAGAACATAAATTTGATAAAGACTGGAATACATTCCAAAAAAGGAATCGCATGTGTTCGGATCTGGAGAATATGGCGGTTGATCGAAGCCCATGCCAGTGGCCTCTGGCAAACGCAGAGTCAGAATGCGGGCCCCAAAGCGCTCTTCCAGAACATGGAACATGCATCTGCTTGAACAGGGTCGAGCTACCTTTTGCACGAACCACGTCTTGTCGAAATCGGGGACACCTTGGATAATGGGGATGAAATCAACTTCGAAAACCTTCATGTACGGTTTGGTAGTCACCGTGCCATCGAGGTATATCGCACCGATTATTCCGTGACTGGACATTGAACACCACACAGTCACCCATTGAGGGTGAAAAGACTTCTCGATCGCGAAATGTTGATCCTCAGTCCCCCAAATTCACCAATTTTGGTTACTGACGAAGCCGTCCAAATGAAACTGGGCTTCGTCGCTAAACGAAACCATCATGCCTCGCGGCCATTCGTCCAAATTGAACGTTCTAACGCAAATCGTTCAGAATTGTGACGTCTCTATTTCATATAGCTGAATAGTTCTCGCCATGTATGTACCGATAAAGCGAATATTGCACTAGACTACCCCGGGACCATCATGCGGAATGGGCACATAAAGCTGCACTTTACAACCGATTTTTCTTGTAATGTAAAATAAACTAACGCTTTCCGCCAGCACTGGGCGTCGCAAGAAAAATGTGATGAACAGTATTGGTCTGGGCTTCATATTGCAAAAACTAAATTGGAAATACCTGCCGAAGCATCAGATATAATGCGCCTGACGTCTCTTAGGAGGAAACGCCCTGTATAACTCGTTTACGGGTATGTGTACTTCATTACCACTATGAATTGTAACTGCGATAATCAAACACGGCATGCATTTGCATAAGGAGTCCTTAACGTAACAGAAATTTTTTATTAATATAAATGATCAGTTTAACCGAACGACGAATGTCACCTAGCTGCAGTTACTGATTTTAATACCATGCCACTAGAGCGTATAATGGTCTCACGTATCAACCTGATTTCAACCAATTAGCATATCATGCAAGATACGCTCACATATTACAGTGCATTTATACCCAATGATGCATTAGTAACTACTTTTGCACCGTAAGTACAAACATTTCCTTTGAGAATGAAAATATTGTACGCTATGAAGTCAGGCGATACCCTCTCCCGTGTAGAGAAGCCTGTCGACGTGATATACGCCACAGCGAAAGCATCTGTATTTCGAGACATTGTGTTGTACAACAGCTTATTGCAGACCGATTGTTCTGGATTTTCTCGAATCTTTAAAGGAATTCGCGCTGCCGCAAAGTCTGGCAGTTTTAGCATCCACGGTAGCTAATCTGAAAGAATGGTTACCCCTACGCTGGTTCCCTATCTATTAAAATTCATTTCTACACCGAGTACCATTACAGGTCCACGAAAACAATAATCAACCTCGTTTCAGACTATCGTAAGCTCATTGAGTTGTTAGTTACTTGTTATTCTCCACACGTTTAACGAGCCACAGACATCCTGCTTTCGGCATATCCATCGCGGACCGTCAGACCATAACCACATTGTAACAGGCGGCGCTATTGTCACGGCGCCATACATTATTGATGAGACATATGGTCACGACAGGCTAACCCACCAGCTACTCGGTAACAGCAGTTCGCAACGGCAATACACAGTGTCGAACACCGAGCGTGAAGCACGCTGATTATCCTTAAGGCGAAAAGGTCAGACACGTGAAGTAGGTTGTTATCACGCTCGTGAAAGACCGCAGCATTCACTTTGTACGGTGTAGAGGAGGAGAGAATTTAAAAACGTTGGATTTTACTGCCCTTTGCCTGAAATTAAACAACTGTCAGAAAGGCGAACCGACTGAAATATTTCTATATGCAGTTACGAAACAGTATTGATCAGAGAATCAAAAACTAAACAACAGCACTAGAATGACAGAAACATCCAGTTGTCTTATAATTAGTATTAGTTTGCCCGTGTATTCGATTATATTTGCTTTAATACAGCGCCTGATATCAATTTATCTGTGTCTGCACTACCGAAACAACGGATATTCACAGATGCACAAAATGAATGTAAATAACAGACACAATAGCAACATGCAAACGACGTGTCTATGCTAATGTTCTAACTTTATTATCTCCTAGATTTATAGCCAGTGAAATGAGAAAAGGCAATTCTCAGATATATCCGATGGTGACGTGAAGATATTTTTCCGCGTAGAGTATTCCAGATAATTTTAATAAACCAGAATGTATGATATTTGCTGAGACTTAAAGCCTTGACTCCACCGAAGCTATAAATTTGTATTAGAATTAAATATTTTCGACAGTCATCATTCGAAATTTCTCCCAGAATTAAAATTGTGTTTTTGGTGTTAGAACTGCACCTTTTTTAGACTGAAGTCGATTGATAGGTATACCCACTTAAAGGAAGTCTCTCTAACTAAGGACACTTTCAGAGGACGCGGTGTTGCCAAGTAGAGAAAGAATTAGCATATGTCATCAAAATATAAGAGATATTAGATATAAGGTTAGTGCACTGCTTATAGGTGTTGACTCTGAAATTATTGATATTTCGGAGCACCACTTAAATAATTTGACAACTCAGTGGCATCCCTTAACAGGATACAGGCTAGCTGGCTATTTTTCAAGGAGTTCCTTGAGGGGTGGGGCAGGGGCGGTGTGCGTAAAACAGTATTCCATGCCAGCCGGCGTGGCCGTGCGGTTCTAGGCGCTGCAGTCTGGAACCGAGCGACCGTTGCGGTCGCAGGTTCGAATCCTGCCTCGGGCATGATAGTGTGTGATGTCCTTAGGTTAGTTAGGTTTAATTAGTTCTAAGTTCTAGGCGACTGATGACCTCACAAGTTAAGTCGCATAGTGCGCAGAGCCAAGCCAGCATTCCATTTTAGTCCGTAGACGCATCACGGCACTGCACTGAACAGATATTTGAATGTTGTGCAAGGGAAGTTGAATTTAGTGAAAGTAAACTTTTAATTGTTGTTGTTTAGAAGTCCCCTAACTCTGACTTCACAGCATTTCTGCTCACGCTAGAGAGGGTTCTTGATTCATTTTGCGGGAGGTACCAGAAATTGCTTATATGTGGTGACTTTAGTATTAATTTTGTATAAGATTGTGCAAGGAAAAGGATGTTGGTAGATCTCCTAAATTCATATAATCTGATGCAGCCTGCGTTTTTTCCAACTAGGGTGCAGGGGAACAATAGCACAGCGATATACAGTATATCTATTCTTTCTTCATTACAACGTGGGCATTCTATTACCAAAAGAGTGAATGGTCTTTCAGACCATGATGCACAAATTTTGACACTAAAAGGCTTCTGTACTCAAACAAATGTCGCATACAATTACAAACTATGTATAAAACTTAATCCAACAGTAGTAGACAGTTTTTTTAACCCTCGTCAGGGAGGAAGAGTGGCAGGATGTTTGTAGTGCCGACAATATAGATGAAACATTTCTCATGCTCTTGGAGAGTTGTTTTCCACTAGAACATTCTAAACGTGGTACTAGCAGTAAAATGCGGCCCAGGTGTCTCACTACTGGAATAAGGATATCATGTGAAACAAAGCGGGATGTCAAAATGTTAGATGTTGTCACAATCCAGCTACAGTAGCCCATTACAAACGGTACTGTAAGGTGCTTCAAAATATTATTAGGAAGGCAAAGAGTATGTGGTATGCAAATAGAATAGCTAAATCACAGGGTAAAATTAAAACCTTATGTTCGACGAAATGAAGGCAGTCCATAGTAAAAATATTTCTGTTACTGACAATCATTTTCTGAGCATTGTTGGCGAGTAAATAAAAATTTAGTTTCTGCAGGGAATCATACAACTCTCTTTGAAAATGCATTTCCGAGATTAATGTCTGAAGTACTCATCTGCGATACAGGAAAGGAGATTGAGTCAATAATTAAATCATTGAATAATAAGGACTCTCATGGATATGACGGAGTGCCTAGCAGAAGTACTATGCTGCACATGTTAGCCCTGTATTTAGCGATATTTGTAATTTTTGCTTTAGGAGTGGTCAGTTTCCTGAAAGATTAAAGTACTCAGTAGTAAAGCCGCTTTATAAAAAGGGAGGAAGAGATGATGTAGACAATTTCAGACCTATTTCTATGTCACCAGGGTTTGCTAAAGTTATTGAAAAGGTTGTCTATGTAAGGATATTTGATCATTTTATATCACACGGCTTGTTTTCAATTGTACATTTCGGATTCAGAAGTCGTTTAACAACAGAAGATGCTATATTCTCTTTCCTCTGTGAAATACTGAACGAGTTAAACATAAAATTTAGAACGCTGGGCATATTTTTTTCACTTAACGAAGGCGTTCGATTGTGTTGACCGTAAAATATTGCTCCACAAGTTTGGTGATTACGGAATACATACGGGGAGCAGTTCACAATTTTTTCACCTGTTACTTTAGCAACAGACATCAGAAGGTCATTATTTACAGTGTTGTGGAGGGCTGTGATGTGGGGTCTGAGTAGTCTACAGTCAAGTGGAGGATGCCCCATGGATAAGTGCTGGAGCCACTCCTGTTCCTTATTTATATAAATGATATGCCCTCTAGTATTACGGGCAACTCTCAAACATTTCTATTTGTTGATGACACTAGCTTGGTAGTAAAGGATGTTGCGTACAACAATGGCTCGGATTCAAATAGTGCAGTTCATGACATAAGTTCATAGCTTGTAGATAATAAACTAACGCTAAATCAGTAAGACTCAGGTTTTACATTTTCTAACACACAATTCAACAAAACATGAGGTTTTCATTTCTCAGAATGGGCATATGATTAGTGAAACTGAACAGTTCAAATTTATAGGTGTTCAGATAATAAACTGTCTTGGAAAGCTCTTGTTCAAAGACTTAATGCTGCCATTTCTACTATTCGAACGGTACCTGAAGTAAGCGATCGATACGAATTCTGGTCTACTTTGCTTGCTTTCATTCGCTTATGTGGTACGGTATTATATTTTGGGGCAACTCTTCTCATTCTAAAAGAATATTTATGGCTCAGAAACGGGCGGTTCAAAATGGTTCAAATGGCTCTGAGCACTATGGGACTTAACATCGGAGGTCATCAGTCCCCTAGAACTTAGAACTACTTAAACCTAGCTAACCTAAGGACATCACACACATCCATGCCCGAGGCAGGATTCGAATCTGCGACCGTAGCAGTCGCGCGGTTCCGGACTGAGCGCCGAGAACCACTAGACCACCGCGGCTGGCGAAACGGGCGGTTCGGGCAATAAGTGGTGTAAGTTCTCGAACCTCTTGACGACCCATGTTCACGAATCTGAGTATTTTGGCATTGGTCTCTCACTATATATATTCGATACTCTCATTTCTTGTTAACAATATTAGCTTATTCGCAAAAACAAACAGCTTTCACTCAGTTAGTACTCGGCAGAAACCAAACCTGCATTTGGATCTGGTTTGCTGAACACTTGTGTAGAAAGGTGTGCAGTATACTGCTGCATCCATTTTCAATAAGCTACCACTAGAATTCAAAAATCTTAGCAGTAAATGACGCGCTTTCAAATCTAAACTGAAGAGCTTGCTCATGGGTCACTCCTATTTTGTCGAGGGGTTCCTTGAAAAATTAACCTGATTGTTGTAGCACTGTTCACTGCGTTCACCGAAACTTACGGCTTGAATTTTTTATGGTTCATAAACATTTTATATTTATCTGTTATGAATTTTATGTTGTAATTTCATCTACCGACACGTTCCACGACCTTGGAGATTTTCTCTTCTATTTGGTCCTATGGAACTTGACGAGTAAATAAAATAAAAAATTAAATTATATACCTCAAAGCCAATAAATTTCTAATTCGAGCAAAAGATTTACAGGGGCAAGCGAATCATGGGTTGTAACCTTTACCTAACTCTCAGCGGATGTGTACCCCTAGTATAGAAAGGAATATACAAAGATCGGGTCCGTGGAAAAGAAAATTAATCATAAGTCATTTGTTAGCATTCTCAGTTTGAATCAGGTATTACGGCGTGGCAGACATCAGCACAAAATTCCAAAATAATAATGAGAACAATATAAGCCATTTCTGAATACAATGATAATTCTGGTCGAAGAGTACGATATTTGTGATTGATTGATGGAGAAAGTCCTCTACATATTGTAGGGCTACACATAACCTTCGGCATATATAATTAACTGTTCGTGATGGCCTCATCTGAAAGAAAACAAAATGAACAACTCTTAAGTCAAAACTACGAACCTACAGGCAGTTACTGGGCAATTCACGTGTTCTTTGGCTCGCTGAAGACTTGTAGATTTATGTGCATAACGAACATTTGCAATTTACCCAGCTCTAAATATCCCTTCCATCCAGTTCACTTCGCAATATTCGCTCGGAAAATGATTGAAACTGGACATGAATTCACTCACGGAGGTCGTTCCTTCCGAATCTGAAATCCATTGTCATTAAGTAGCCGAGACACACAGTTTCATTTCCTGTCTGAATCGTTCTCAAACCACTTTTCTTATGCCTTTTTGCTATCCATAATTACAACGTCCTGAATCACAGGTTCGTTCACAGTCACTGCTTAATTTATGAATTGAAGTGAGCATCAACGGCAGCCGAGGTCTTCTGGTACAATGAGTAATACTCATTTCGCCAAAGCATTAGCGGGGAAGAGAAGCTTGGAGAAGGAAACTCCCTCTAAAAGGCTGAGAATGGTAAACAGTATGAGAATTATAGGGGATTTGGAAGCACTGCAGTCATTAAAGGCAATTTATTTCGGCATCACATTGGGCCTGTAAATGAAAAAGTGTCATGATGATCCTACAATGGCAAAATATTCCTCGTTAGTCCCATTTTGATCCGCGGGATGTACCTGCCTTGATGGAAGTGAGTGTGAGGAAAAGACTGACAAAACAACTGAAGAGTAACATTCCACGAAACGTCTGCTCCTCGGATGCTTACCGAACAACAAGATCGTAATTTTACGACTGATGGCTGCAGAGCCACGGGTTAAATGATGTACAAATTTAGTGGAGGAAGAGAATTACGTCAGTCCCAGCCAATGGTAAACTCTGCAAAATATGTGAGATGTTGATGTTATATTAAATTCACAAAATAATTTATTGCATACTAAATACGAATATGTAACAAGGCAGAAAGTTACAGATCATCAGACATGTAGTCTTTTTTGTACTGATATAAGTCAGCTTACAGCTTAAGAGAAGATGATGATGATGTTTGGTTTGTGAGGCGCTCAACTGCGCAGTCATCGGCACCCGTACATATGGACCGGAAGAATTTCTACAGTGTCCTAACTTTTACACGGTCCACTCTTTTCCAGAGTCCAATCTAGCCACTGTCACGAATGATGATAATGGAGAAATGACTATGACAATACTAATATCCAGTGCTCGGGCAAGGAAGTCCCCAAACCGGCCGGGTATCGAACCGGGGACTCCGTGATCCCGAGGCAGCAACGCTAGCCACTAGACCAAGTGCAAAAGCAGTAGAGCAAAAAATAGTAATTATTTTCATATACAGGTACGTACTGGTGTAACGTGAAATACAGATAGCAGTTCAATACATCAAACGACGGAAATATTAAAATGTATGAATATCGGTGTCTGACAGCTAATCGATGATCTGCAGCCATCAGTCACCAGTTTACGATCATGTAGCCGCGTGATCCTTCGAGGAGCCTCCAGCAGCAAGTGATACATCACAACTCCATTATGCTTTGTTCTGACGTCATACTCATAAAACTTTCTGTACCTCTGTTATTCTTGTTCTTACAGTGCTCAACTTCTGAGGATATCTTCTGCATGTACTCGAAACTGCTCATTGATATAGGACAACTGCGATCTAGACTTCCTTTAAGCCAGTTATATCACCAGTTCGCTGTTATTTCTCTGGACCACGTTGTCCAAATTTAAGCATTCAAGATTACATTCTGTAAAGTTATCTCGCTGTTCGAAATAGTCGAGGTACCTTCTTAGTGAATAACATCTGGTTATTTAGCAGAACATAAGAGAATTTACAGGATGTCTGAGCATTCGTGATCCAGGAACCAATGGGGGCCCACTGTAAACACATGAACACAGCTACTGTCGTTCTCGGACGATGGCAGTGTTCACAGTATAACCTTATAAAGAGGAAGTGGCACCAGTTGATCAACGGGAATATTAGAATTAATATTCTGATTCATGTTCGCGGTAACCTGTCTGAGTACAAGTTATGGTACGAATAACGACTCCAAACAACATACCAACATCTCCTCTGAGAGCTACAGCCATCATAGACTGCAGGTTATATACACCACTGGCCATTAGAATTGCTACACTAAGAAGAAATGCAGATGATAAACGGGTATTCATTGGACAAATATACTATACTAGAACTGACATGTGATTAAATTTTCACGCAGTTTCGGTTCATACACCCTGAGAAATCAGTACCCAGAACAACCACCTCTGGCCGTAATAATGGCCTTGATATGCCTGAGCATTGAGTCAAACAGAGCTTGGATGGCGTGTACAGGTACAGCTGCCCATGCAGCTTCAACACGATACCACAGTTCATCAAGAGTAGTGACTGGCGTATTGTGACGAACCAGTTGCTCGGCCACCATTGGCCACACGTTTTCAATTGGTGAGAGATCTGGAGAATGAGCTGGCCAGGGCAGCAGTCGAACATTTTCTGTAACCAGAAAGGCCCGTACAGGATCTGCAACATGTGGTCGTGCACTATCCTGCTAATATGTAGGGTTTCACAGGGATCGAATGAAGGACAGACCCACGGCTCATAACACATCGGAAGTGTAACGTCCACTGTTCAAAGAACCGTCAATGCGAACAAGAGGTGACCGAATACACGCTTCCAATGTGCGTTCACCGCGATGTCGCCAAACACTGATGCGACCATCATGTTGCTATAAACAGAACCTGGATTCCTCAGAAAAAATGACGTTTTGCCATTGGTGCACCCAGGTTCGTCGTTGAGTACACCATCGCAGGCGCTCCTGTCTGTGATGCAGCGTCAAGGGTAACTGCAGCCATGGTCTCCGAGCTGATAGTCCATGCTGCTGCAAACGTTGTCGAACTGTTCGTGCACATGGTTGTTGTCTTGCAAACGTCCCCATCTGTTGACTCAGGGATCGAGACGTGACTGCACGATACGAGACATCGATGCGGACAAGATGCTTGTAATCTCGACTGCTAGTGATATGAGGCCGTTGGGATCCAGCACGGCGTTACGTATTACCCTTCTGAACCGACCGATTCCATATTGTGCTAACAGTCATTGGATCTTGACCAACGCGAGCAGCAATTTGGCTATACGATAAACCGCAATCGCGATAGGCTACAATTTTTTTCTAAGTCGGAAACGTGATGTTACGCACGTCTCCTCCTTACACGAGGCATCACAACAACGCTTCATCAGGCAACGCCGGTCAACTCCTGTTTGTGTATGAGAAATCGGTTTGCGTATCACAGTATCTTCTTCCTGTCGGTTAAATTTCGCGTCTGTGGCACGTCATCTTCGTGGTGTAGCAATTGTAATGGCCAGCAGTGTACCTCATTGGGTGTTTGATGCACTGAAAGCGCTGTATCTTTTGAAAATAAATTGTAAACATTCTGGAAGAGATGGAATCTTATAAGGAAGTACATCACAGCCAAAACAAAATTCTTAACTAAAAAACAGCATTATTTTCCTCATTGTTTTTCGAAGACTGTTACTTATCGTATGCCTCACTTCTAACAAACAGCAGGGTACGCTCTGTACCTCGGGCTTCAAGTCGTGTAAACATCTTGTTTGCCTACAGAGCTGCACTTGTTATTACCACTTATTTGCTATTTTTGACTTTCCAAACTCTACCCTTCTTTCATTTTAGTTTCTTTGAGCGCCGACTGCTGTCTACTCTTTTCACGTGAGTTAATTTTATGTTAATCAAAATATCCACGGGTATGCTGCCGGTCTATAGTGTCCAACGGGCACAATATTTCGGCGATCATACATGTTGCCATCATCAGGTGAACTGACGGACTGAGCTCCTGTGAACGTGCCGGCACGGAGATCCGTACGCTATGGCTGCTCAGAGAGAACTGGGTTCGGTCGCGGCGGCGGCCGATTTAAATACCCTCCGCCCGCGGCGCGCTCCCTCCGCCGTCCGCGCCCCGCGCCACGGTCGCGCGGTGGAACAGATTGCGACGGCGTCTGAGATGACTTCGGAGTGATGGCTCTGTCCGCCGTGGTCGTCACAACTATACGTTTGCTCGATTTACTCTTGATTAACCCGATCGCTGGTTCCCAAGCCTTGCTAAGATTATAGCCACAGTCACAGTTTATGAGGTCGTCATTGGTGCGAATTTCGATGGCCTCTCTAACAACGCTGTCCCAGTATCTCGACGTCTGTACCAGAATCCTCGTGCGGTCATACTCCATGGCGTGATTTTCCGACAAACAATGTTCAGCGACCGCCGACTTGCTCGGATACATCAGTCGAGTGTGCCTCTGGTGTTCACAGCATCGATCCTCGACGGTACGGATCGTCTGACCAATATACGACTTGCCACATTGACACGGAATCTGGTACACGCCGGCCTTACTCAAACCGAGGTCATCTTTGGCGCTCCCCACCAGTGCACGAGTCTTATTTGGAGGACAAACCACAGTTCCGACCCGCTGTTTCTTCTGAATGCGGGCGATTTTCCCCGAGAGTGCGCCTGTGTATGGAATAAATGTAGTGCCTACCTCCTCCCTCGTAACTTCATCCATCTCAACAGGTTGTGCTGCAGTGGTTGGGCGGAGAGCACGTTGAATCTGCCACTCTGAGTACCCATTTTTTTTCGAAATACAGTTCTCAGATGTTCCAATTCCTGGGGTAGACTCTCTGCGTCAGAGATAGTGCGCGCCCTATGTACTAGAGTTTTAAGTACCACATTTCTCTGTGAAGGGTGGTGGCAGCTGTCTGCGTGCAAATACAGATCAGAGTGCGTTGTCTTCCGATACACCCCATGACCTAGGGTGCCGTCAGCCCTTCTCTTGACCAAGGCGTCAAGGAAAGGTAATTTACCCTCCGTTTCAGTCTCCATAGTGAATTTGATGTTGGGGTGTATGGAGTTTAGATGTGTAAGGAAGTCAAGGAGTTTATCCATACCATGTGGCCAGATGACGAACGTGTTGTCTACGTAACGGAAAAAGCAAGTAGGTTCCCATACGGATGACGACAGGGCTTCCTCCTCGAAGTTCTCCATGTACAAATTCGCTACCACCGGTGAGAGTGGGCTACCCATGGCGACTCCCTCCGTTTGTTCGCAGTATTCTCCATTAAAAAGAAAATACGTGGGAGTCAAGACATGCTTAAAAAGTTCAGTGGTCTTCTCGTCAAACTTCTGACTAATCAATTCTAGAGACTCTCGCAGGGGTACCCTCGTAAACAAGGAAACGACGTCAAAACTTACCATGATATCTGACTCATCGCCGCCGCGACCGAACTCAGTTCCCTCTGAGCAGCCATAGCGTACGGATCTCCGTGCCGGCACGTTCACAGGAGCTCAGTCCGTCAGTTCACCTGATGATGGCGACATGTATGATCGCCGAAATATTGTGCCCGTTGGACACTATAGACCGGCAGCATACCCGTGGATATTTTGATTATCAAATACGCCGGGAGAAACTCAAGAATCACATAATTTTATGTTATTTTCTCTTACGTGTCTACGTCAAATTGTTGTAAGCCACGAATTTTTGTAACTGATTTTACTTTTGAAGCATTGTACTTACGTCATTATAATTTGCTTCCCCCCTCTCCCCCCGCCCCCACCCATCCACGTACCTTACCCTATATCCCTGTAAAGATCGTCCCCGTCCCGTAACATGACGCTACCCTATTTTAACACCGTCATTTCACATGTCTCACTAGTCTGTGGCTTACAACGTAAGACATGTAAGTTCTCGTTATTTAGGCTGTAGACGGTTTTTGTACAACGCTACGTACTTTGCTATGCCGTTCTGATAATGGTTGTGGGCAAGTCGTTATACAACAATTTTTATTTTCATTATTCGTTCTTTAACGATATCTTCTGCTACTTTCCAAAAGCTAGACAAGATATTTTATTAGAAGGGGCATAGTCGTGACTCGTCAGATCTTAGTATACGCCTCCACTCAGCTACTGTCCAACTATGGATGTGTTTTTCGTACTGTGAATTGGGTTTACTTATTCAGGTTACTGTGAATGTGAACCAGGAAGTTCATTTCAGTACTCTCTGTGGGCCAATTTTGTTATTTCCTTTAAAATTTTTATGTTCAGTTTCTTGTGAATACATACATACTTCTCAAGAGGATAACAACCCCGTTTACAAAACGGCTTGAAAACTCTCCTGGTTGGGAGAACGCCTAGTTGCCCTTTAGTACCTCGACTCACCTGATGATCACTCGAACTTAATGCTGTAGGTTATGACAATTGGGAACTACGGGTAAGTAGTAGCTCACAACATTGTCACAGTTTGGTAGCCGTAAGAGTTTCAGTCATAAGCGAATGCTTTGATCTGAAAATGTCATAACTGTGGAAATTTGCGGACACTACTCCTCACCGAAATGAGGCCGTTATCGTGGGTAGAGGCTGTGTTACACTGTATTAACTTGTTGTCTCTTGGGATAACTTCTTTTTCTATTGTCGTTTCATACATGTACTACACATATCAGCAGCCCCACCGCATTCAGCAAGCGGGCGCACTTTAACAACCGCAGCTGTTCGGACGCACGCTGTTATTAACATTCAGTGAGGGGCAATATCTGCGCCGAGGTAGCAAAGCCATCCAGATGCTTCTCCCTGTCTGTCCCACTCCGTAGCTCGAGTAACTCTCCTTCCTCCTTCTATCTCCTCCACACGCCCTTTCTCCATTCCTCCCTTCCTACCCCCCTGCCACATTTCTCTCTCTGTGCGTGTCCCCCACTCCCCCCGCCATCTTTATCTCTAGCATTGCATGACTTAAGCACGTGTGCACGTGTGTGTGTGTGTGTGTGTGTGTGTGTGTGTGTGTGTGTGTGTGTGTGCGTGTGTTTGTTTATGGGGGTGGGTAGGGGTTTGGTATTTGGGTAGGCTTTATGAGTATGTGAGCGCCATGCACGGAGAGCAGGGAATGGAAGTCTGAGGTTAATGTTTTACTCGACAGCGTTGCTCCAGCAGTTTCAGACTCTGTAGGATGTGTTATTCAAGGCCTACTATAAAAGTTAATTTCGAGCAGTACCCAACTTGACAGCCACACACTGAGATGCGTATTACGCTTATAGATCTGTGCTCTCTTGTCGGAATGGAGAGGCAGGGAACGTGTTTTCCATATACTCTCATTATCATAAAGCCATCTGCTGTTTTCTACGTGTTCAAATGAGATAAAATCTCGATCTTCAGGAACATAAAGTCCTTAAACAAACTCGATGACGTTTGTGATGCTTTTCTCATGTAGGAGATCGATATACTCAATATGTCTTCCATTGCGTGTGAAATACGTGTTCCCTTCTTAAAATAACATGTATTTCACACGCAATGGAAACGGATTCTCATATCGTTGTCTTGGTACCGGTTGGCGTCCTACCTTCGAACTGGGTTTCGGAACGTCTTTGACTGATGGCGAAGTACCGGCAGTATACCATGTAATACGTCGTGTCCTTGGATGCCTGTAAACCATCCTTGCTATGCTTTTTGTTAATCATCAGTCTTCTGACTGGTTTCATGCGGCCCGCCACGAAGCCCTCTCCTGTGCCAGCCTCTTCGTCTCGGAGTGGCACTTACAGCCTACGTCCTCAATTATTTGTTGGATGTATTCCAACCTGTGTCTGCTTCTACAGTTTTTGCCCTTTACAGCTTCCTTTAGTACCATGGAAGTCATTCACTCATGTCTCATGTCACAGGATCCTGACCCTTCTCCTTGTCAGTGTTTTCCTCATATTCCTTTCCTCTCCATTTCTGCTCAGATCCTCCACATTCCTTACCTTATGAGTCCACGCAAGTTTCAACATTCCCCTGTGGCACCACGTCTCAAATGCTTCGATTCTCTTTCGTTCCGGTTTCCCTACAGTCCACGTTTCACTACCATATAATGCTGTACTCCAAACGTACATTCTCAGAAATTATTTCCTCAAATTAAGGTCTATCTTTGATACTAGTAGACATCTTTCGGCCAGGAATGTCCTTTTTTCCAGTACTAGTCTACTTTTGATCTCCTCCTTGCTCCCTTCCATCACTGGTTATTTTGCTGCCTAGGTGGCAGTATTTCTGAGCTTCATCTACTTCGTGACCATCAATCCTGATGTTAAGCTTCTCGCTGTTCTCATTTCTGCTGCTTCTCATTATTTCGTCTTCCTTCGATTTACTCTCGCACAGGATTGCAATGTCATCAGTGAATCGTTTCATTGATATCTTTTCACCCTGAGTTTTAACTCCACTGCCGAACCTTTCTTCACTGCCATCATTGCTTTTTCGATGTACAGACTGAAAAGTAAGGACCAAAACTGTATCCCTGCCTTACATCCTTTTCAATCCGAACACTGCGTTCCTGGTCGTCCGCTCTTATTATTACCTGTTGGCCCCTGTATATATTGTATATTTACCGTTTCTCCGTACAGCTTACCTACATTTTTCTAAGAATTTCGAACATCTTGCACCATTTTAAATTGCCCAACGCTTTTTCTAGACCTATAAATCTTACGAACATGTCTTGATTTTTCTTTAATGTTGCTTCCATTATCATACTCTACGTCAAAATTGCCTCTCTTTCGCCCTTAACTTTCCTAAAGCAAAACTGATCGTTACGTAACACCTCCTTAATTTTCTTCTCCATTCGTCTGTATATTATTCGTACGTCCACCTTAATTTCCTGTGGACTCCACCAAACGTTTAAGTGGGCCCGTGTTTTTGTATACTAATTTCTTCGCTCATTTTGAAGTCTTTATAACGCACGTCTTACACATAATATTTAAAACATCCTTAGCTGCTTGATGTATGACCCAAATTGTGATAATCATATATTTTTACGAATCTATTCCGCAGCATGTAATCAAGTCTGACCACTATAGGCTACTAATGACGTGGTGGACAGAGCTTTCGCTATTGACGCGCTAGCGATTGAGCCTTTTTCAACAATATTCTGCACGCATCTCGAGCGCGGCGTGCTCTACGCAACTGCCTCCTGCTGTCACCAGGGAAATACCAGACGTACTTTTATTTTTATGGTTGTATTCAGGTCCGCTGATTTATTCTTTTCCATGGATTAAAATGGTCTAATGATGAACCAGTAAGACATCGAAACCGATGACCGAATGAAGAAAATAGCCTCTACGGGCGATGAAAACCGCTTTTATTGAAATAACTTTATCGTAAACCAGTTTCTAGCACTATTCACCCCAAACCAAATACACTCAGCGAAAAATTTGGTTATCCAAATAACTGAAGTAATATGGTGTTTCGTGTGACACAATAGCAGCTATGAAATTGTATAAATATCTTTTATGGTGAATGTGTTCGACATAGCTGAGACATAAACATCAAAAACAAGATTACAAAGTGAAGTACGAAAGGCGACGAAGGTGACTATCCCTGTCCTGTCTTATGCGATTTAGACAAACCACTGGAAACATAGATGTGGATGGGCAGAAGGAGTTAGAGTCATACTCTTCTAGAATGCAGTCAGAGTTGTGAGATTTCATGTCTAATTATTGGCTGTAATGTGTAGGGTGCAGAAAACTACTGAAAAACTTACAAGGTGGAATGTTATTACCGCCTTACTACAAGCAAGTCTCACATAACGCGAAAGGCTTAATAGTATCAAGGTATTTCAATTGCGAGTGTAGTGGTTTGTAGTCAATGGCTGGTGAACGGGGTGCTGTCTCTTACACGAGAACAGAGTGCAATGTTACTGCACTGCTTAGCTGCATTTCGCGCAGTGTACTTGTGCTTGGTGCTAAATGTGCTCGCGGTACGGCCTATAGATATACACTGATGAACCGAATCATTATGACCACCTTGTTAATACCGTGTTGGTCCACCTTTGAAGTCAGTACAGCTGCAATTCCCAGTGACAAGGATTCGACTGACAAGTCCTTGGACCGTTACCAGGAGAATATGAAGTTAAGTGTGTAGTCACTGGTCAAGAAATTCGTGTAAATTACTTGCCAATTGTTTGGGGCCGCGGAACTGTACTGTGTCCCAAACGTGTTCCATCAGTCGAATTTGGTTGCTAACACATTAACGTGTGTTCAGTGCTCCTCAAATCACCGGAGCATGATTCTGGCCCTGTGAAAAGGAGATTTACCCAGCTGGAAGTTTCCATTACCGTCGGGATGGACATAAAACTCGAAGCGATGAACGTGGTCCAAAAAATATTCACGTAGTTCATAACTGTCACAGTGGCTTTGATAATTGCCACAGTCTAGAACTGCCCCCACCAGCTTTTGTCTGTTGTTCGCGGTCCACGTTCCCAATATCCGCTCGCCTGGATGAAAATGTATGCGGACACGTCTGTCGACATGACTAATCCGAATAGACGACACAGTTCCGTTGATCACTGTCGGTGATTCCGCACCCAGTGTAATAGTTGGGTCCACATGGACGCTGCGGTCCTCTGTTGCCGAGCCCCACCTTGTGCGCCTACCGGCCTTCTACTCTGTGTTACGATCCTCTGCAGATAGCCGCCATTTCTACTGGAAAAAGCAAAGAAACCTCCTACCTCTACGTTCTGTGACGTGATGTGAACGTTGCCTACTCATTGTTATACCGTCCTTTAACCACTTTCCATTGATTCTTATAAAAGGAGCACGCGAAGAGCCAAAGACGTTTGGAGTTCTGGCATGATCGTTCCCAGGCTCAGGGCCATAAAAGTCTTCCCTTCATCAAACTCGCTTACGGGAGTGGATTTCCCCATTGCCGAAGCATATCGTCACTGCAGTGATTCCCTATTCGCAGAAAACCTCATCGTTAAGCACTTGTAAACAACACACACACACACACACACACACACACACACACACACACACACACACACGCAATCGTTTCTTCATTCATCTCTGTTCTGTTTATATAATTTCCTCATGGCATCTCGTGTCCTCAGCGCCACCATGCAGAATTCATTCTCGCGGTGGACAATTGTCATCAACGAATTATGTCAAACTTGAGGAGACAAATCACTTGTGGATTAGCGGCATGTGACATGAGACTCCTATGCCACACAAGGGGTAACATATTCCTTTTTACAAAATTTTGACGACACAAACTGGTTCACATACAAAACAATACTGGTCATATTCAGTGTTAGGCAGTAGGCAGTTTCTATACAAGATGTTTGTGTAGAATTGTATGACGGCAACAACCCAGTTGTGAAAGTGAATCAATGCCGCCATATACTGCTGGCATATTCGATTGATGAAATGTTAATCGCTACAGGAAACCGGCTATGAGACATCGCGTGATGAACGGAATTTTGTTTCCTGAAAGCAACAGCCACAAAACAAAGGCAGCGAAATGATATCGTACTGAACAGCTGCGTGTGCAGGAGAGGGCACAGCAGAGCTAATGTGTACCACAGGGATAATACTCCAGCTTCTCATCTACTCCCTTTGAGGCAAACGAAGTAGCCCAGGCTCCCTCTCTCTCTCACTCTCTCTCTCTCTCTCCTCAGCACTCCATCT
The DNA here is from genome assembly GCF_021461395.2 of Schistocerca americana. Lineage (NCBI taxonomy): Eukaryota > Metazoa > Arthropoda > Insecta > Orthoptera > Acrididae > Schistocerca > Schistocerca americana. The sequence continues at coordinate 583,417,219 of NC_060119.1, read as the reverse complement.
GCATTCTGGTGCATAGTATGTTTGTCGTTTGTGTGTGTGTGTGTGTGTTTGTGTGTGTGTGTGTGTGTGTGTGTGTGTTGCTTCATGCGCTTATCCACATGTCTACAAAAAAGATAAACAAAGTAGAGCTTTGATAAAAGCAAACGCATTTTGTGGATAACATTGTAAGAGAGAGAGATGAGACGAGTAAACACTACAAAGACATTTTCTTAATGAAGCATGGAAACACAGATGCGCTTGCTGGTCTGTGTGTCCTTGAAAGTGTGTGTGTGTGTAGTTGAGCATGTGCTTAAGACAAAATGGGAACAAAGCTTTCGTCAAAAAAGAACCGTCACACATATTTCTTAAACATGGCGCAAAAAAGTTCAGACACTTTTTCAACATGGTGGTTGTTTCATTTTAATGGCCTCTAAAATACTTCGCTGTGATTGGCCGTTGGGCGGGGGTGTAGAGAGAGAGAGAGAGAGAGAGAGAGAGGGGGGGGGAGGAAGGATGTCATGCTGTCATACGTTCCAGGTCCTCTTTGACTCTACGAGGACAAGGTCTAAACTGGTTTTGCTCCTGAGATGTAGGCCAACCAAACGTCAAACCCTCTGCAGCTTCTTCTAGTACCATGACAGTTATTCCCTGATGGCCTAACAGATGTCCTATCATCCTGTCCCTTTTTCTTGACAGCGTTCCCCACATATTCCTTAGCCGTGTAAAGTGGCTGCGTGGTTTGAGGCGCCATGTCTCGGACTGCGCGGCCACTCCTGCCGGAGGTTCGAGTCCTCCCTAGGGCATGGGTGAATGTGGGACCGATGACCTAAGCAGTTTGATCCCTTAGGAATTCACAGACATTTTTTGTATATTCCTTTCGTCGCCGATTCTGTGAAGAACCTTCTCTACATCTACATCTATATCTACATCCGTAGTCCGCCAAGCACCGTGTCCCTTTGGTTATCGGGGTACCTAGTTTTCAACATTCTTTGGTAGCATCACATCTCAAATGCGTCAAATCTCTTCTTTTCCGGTTTCCCAGAGACCATGTTTCACTACCATACAATGCTCTCCTCCAAACGAACATCCTACGAAATTTATTCCTTAAATTAAGTCCTATGTTCGATACTACTAGACTTCCACTGCAATTTGCGAGGCTATTTGGATACACTTTTAATAAATTTTCTTATGTTTTGGCTAGACTTATTTTTCCAATAGTGCAGTTTGCACCAGTCTCGTGACTGAGAATGCTGACATGATACTACGTATCTATGAACAATTTTATTTGACTGACATAACAGTGCATTCAAAAATGGAAGTCGAAACGCGTAAATTGTTGCTGGAAAACTAAAAATGTGACCAGGACATGAGAAAAGTTATTAATAGTAACTTCTCCTGACGAGGAATGTCTGTCTTGCGTGTGCTAGTCTGCTTTTTTGTCCTCCTTGCTACGCCTGTCATAGATTATTTTCCTTCCAACGTAGCAGAAATCCTTAACTTCGTCTGTTTCGTGATCACCTAATCGATGATTAGTATGTTGGTAGTCTCATTTCTGCTACTTCTCTTACTTTTGTCTCTTTTCGGTTTACTGCCAAACCATATTCTGAACTTACAAGGCTATTCATTCGTTCTAGTGGATCCTGTATTTCTTTTCACCTTGACTGAAGTGGAGATGTCATCAGCGGAACTGACAAAGAGGTTTCCACTCTGAAATTTAATCACACTCTTGAAATTTTCTTTTTTCCGTCATCACTTCATCGAGATGTAACTTGAATTGTAGGGGCAAAAGACAGTAACCCTCCCTTACCACTTATAAACCAATCACATCGTTCTTGATTTTCCAATCGTCTTGTTCCCTCTTCGATCCTCTACATACTGCACATCATTCACCTTTCTCTGTAGCTTACTGCTATTTTTTTTAAATTTTGAACATCTTGCACCCTTTTTCACTGTCGAACGCATTTTCTAGAGCAATAAACCTTCTGGTTGTATCTCGATGTCCCTCCAGTCTTGGTTCCATTATAAGCAGAAAGTCACTACTGCCTCTCTGGAGCCTTTACTTTTCCCAAAGCCAAACTAATCGTCATCTAACAGAGTCTCCCTTTCACTTTTTACTCTTTTCTATTATTCCAGTCAGCGCCTTCGATATATGTGGTATTAAGCTGCTTGTGCGATAGTTTTCACATCTTTCTGCTATTACTCTCTTCCTAACTGGGTGGAAGATAGTTTTTCGGACGTCTGATGATACGCAGCAGTGTCATAGGTTCTACATATCAACTTGAACTGCCGTTTGTTCGCATTACCCCTGAATGATTTTATAAATTCGGAAGGAATTTTACCTATCCCTTAAGCTTTGCTGGGTCAGAAGTTTTCCAGAGTTTTTAAAAATTATTATTCTAATACCGGACGCAATACTAATTTCTTATGGGCCCTAATTTCTTCTTCCGTAAAGTAGTCGGTCTAGGAAGGAGATTAGTGTTTAACGTCCCGTCAACAACGACGTTATTAGAGATACGTAGACCACAAGCTCGGATTATGAAAGGATGGAGAAGGAAAGTGCCCATGTTCTTTCAAAGGAACCATCCTGGCATTTGCCTTAGGGATTTAGGAAAATCATGGACAACCTAAATCAGGACGGCTGGACACAGGTTTGAAACGCCATCCTTCCGAAAGCAGTCCAGTGTGCTAACCACTGCGCTGTCTTCATTGGGCAAGTCCCCCCACTCACAGAGACCTGCAGTGTCCTCTTTGCACCTATCCTCTTTTTCCTCTGCTTTTAATAACGGTATTACCGTTACACTGAAAAATGTTACCATTCTCGTTTCTAATTTCACCAAAAGTTGTTTTCTCCTTGCTAAGTCAATCATTCCGACAGTAATCTCTTTTTCAATTTCTTTAAATATTTCCTACAGACTTTTCATGAGGGGTGCTCTGCACTCATTATGTTTTCCTGTTGTCTATAATTTACGTTGACGTGTTCCTGTCTTTTCATGAACGCTTTTGTGCATCCTGCTTTCCACGAACAGTTACAGCGTCTCTTCGAACTTACCTTTCTTGTATCTCGTCTCGATTTCTCCGCTTTTCCTCAACTGAACTGCCTACTGTGATATTCCTCATCGCAGTAGCCACATCCTTAACGAACTTCAAACGATCCTGAACATTACTCAGTCCTTCAGTATTTCAGTTTTTCCGTACTGATCCGTATGATTCTCCTAAACTACTGTCTACTCTTCATCATAACCAAATTATGATCTGAGTGTATAGCTACTACTGGGTACGTCTTCGAATCCCATAATTGATTTTGAAGTTCCTGTCTCACCATCATGTAATTGAGCTGCAATTTTCCATGCCTCTTGTCCATTAGCAAGTATGAATATTCCTATTGCGGCTCTTCCACATAGTATTCGCAATTAATGTCTGAAATTTGTGACGGAAATCAGTTAGTCTTCCTATTGCCTAGAGCATATTCTCCAATTGCACTTTCTTCTACTTCTTCCATTACTACAGATTTTCAGCTCCTTATAATTATTAGATTTCATCTTGCAGTACACATTTAATTACCCTTTAAATATCTTCATGTACTTCCTTTATCCCTTCATCATCGACCTACAATGTCGACATGTATACCTGAACTGTCGGTGTCGGTAACGGTTTGCTATCGAATCTGATGAAAACAATTGTAAGTAGGCTGCTTAGGTTTTTGTATTGGTAACGCCACGTAGCGCTCTGTATGAAAATCACTGGCTGTGCTGTGTGCAGTCTGGGGCTGGGTGGCATTGTTGTAATATTCGCTATTGTAGTGTTGGGCAGTTGGCTGTTAACAGCGCGTAGCGTTGCGCAGTTGGAGGTGAGCCGCCAGCAGTGGTGGCTGTGGGGAGAGAAATGGCGGAGTTTTGAAATTTGTAAGACTGGATGTCATGAACTGCTATATATATTATGACCTTTGAACACTATTAAGGTAAATACATTGTTTCTTCTCTATCAAAATCTTTCATTTGCTAGCTATGCCTATCAGTAGTTAGTGCCTTCCGTAGTTTGAATCTTTTATTTAGCTGACAGTAGTGGCGCTCGCTGTATTGCAGTAGCTTGAGTAACGAAGATTTTTGTGAGGTAAGTGATTTGTGAAAGGTATAGGTACATGTTAGTCAGGGCCATTCTTTTGTAGGGATTTCTGAAAGTCAGATTGCGTTGCGGTAAAAAAATATTGTGTGTCAGTTTAAGCACAGTCATGTATAATTTTTCAAAAGGGGACGTTTCACAATCCTATCACTGAAATGTTCACAGAAGCTCATAATCCTTATTTCCTTTCCAGTTCACGTCTCTGAAGCCCATATATCTAGTTTCAGCGTTGACATTTCCTTTTCAGATGTTCTATCTTCCCTACCGCGTGCAAACTTGTTGCACTTCATAATCTGACACATAGAATGTTAACCCTACGTTGGCTACTCCATTTGTTTTCCTCATAGTCACTTATCCAGTGACAGTTCCCTCGTGAAGGTACGGATGGAGAGAGGTCATCGTGACATATTCGTCCTCTGCATGCACGTAATGTGTCTTTAGTGCAGTGGTTTCCATTGCATTCTGCAGCCTCCTGCCGCTGATCACTGTTAATTATTCTGCCTTTTTGAGGCTGTTTCCCACCACAAGAGCAAAAGAGTCCCAGAACCTCTGTCTGCTCCCCCGCCCTCTTCGATAGGGCCTTTGACGGAAGGAGTGTGACTTCTTGTCCCGGCAGTCTGCGGCTGCAATTACTGATGATTTTCATTTAGAATCTTAACAGTAGCTATATTCGAATTTGAACCAGTGACGTTTTGATGACTAGTCGAAGGGACTGCCCCTATCCAATGGGCACCACCTACGTTGTACGAGATTATTGACTGTGAAAATAATCTGTATTGTTATTTTAATTCAATTTGCATGTTCTAAAATATTTTATTTCCTCAATTGGTATTGCTATTACCGGACACTCTGCTATAACTGCTAGGTTTTTTTCTGTTATGATACCGGGCACTCTATAGATTTAATTTGAGAAATATGTGTCTTGAGAGAAACAAACGTAGACCAACAAGCCAACGCGTAACTTATGTTCACCGTCAGGGAATGGGTTTAGTACAATCTGCCGGGCAATTTAAGAAACAATATAGATTGTACAGTATGTGGTCTAGGAGTAGCCTTGTTTCGAAACCCGACGCCGCTTAGATTTGCCACGTGGATGAAGACATAGAGAAGGTATATGAGGATTCTGAAAGCTTCATCAGTGCGTAAGGGAGAGAAAAATCTAAAAGTCATGGGGGACTGGAATGCAGTTTGAAACGTCCCCTTTGAACAATTGCAAATGACTGTGCTTAAACTGACACACAATATTTTGTTAGCGCAACGCAATCTGACTTTCAAAATTCCCTACAAAAGAATGGGCCCTGACTAACATTAAACTATACCTTTCACAAATCACTTACCTCACAAAAATCTTCGCTACTCAAGCTACTGCAATACAGCGAGCGCCACTACTGCCAGCTAAATAAAAGATTCAAACTATGGAAGGCACTAACTACTGATAGGGATAGTTAGCAAATGAAAGATATTAATAGAGAACAAACAATGTATTTACCTTGATATCATCATATATAAATATAGCAGTTCATGACAAATTTCAAAACTCCTCCATCTCTCTCCCCACATCCACCACTGCTGGCGGCTCACCTCCAACTGCGCAACGCTACGCGCTGTTCACAGCCAGCTGCCTAACACTACAATGGCGAGTATTACAACAATGCAAAGCAGCCACAGACTGCACACAGCACAGCCAGTGATTTTCATATTGAGCACTACGTAACGTTGCCAATAAGAAAACATAAACAGCCTACTTACATAGAGAAAACATAAACAGCCTACTTACAAGTTGTAGCGGAAGGACTGAAGAAAAGTTTACAGGAGAACATGGACAAGGAATGAAAGAGCAGAACGACTAGTTGAGTTCTGAAACAAATCTCGGCTAGTACAATAGCGAATACTCTATTCAAGAATCACAACAGGAGGAGGTATACTTGGAAAAGGCTGGGTGGTACGAGAAGATTTCAGTTAGATTACATCATGGTCAGACAGAAATTACGAAATCAGACTATGGATGGTAAGACGTACGCAGAGAAGATGTAGACCACAATGTAGTGATGAAGAGTAGATTGAACTTTTAAGAGATTAAGATGGAAGGAACAATACACAATGAAGCGCGATACGGAAGTATTAAGGAATGACGAGATACGCTTAAAACACTCTAGGGATATAGGTAGAGCAATAGGGAATAGCTCAGTAGGCAGTAGTGTAGAAGAGGAACTGACATTTCTAAAAAGAGCGATCATGGAAGCTGGAAAAGGAAACATAAGAACAAAGAAGGCAACTGCGAATAAACAATTAGTAACAGAAGAAACACATCAATTGATAGATGAAAGAAGTAAGTACAAAAGCGACTAGGGAAATTTAGGAATACAGAATTACAAAAGTCGCTGAGAAATGAAATAAATAGGAAGTGCAGGGAAAATGAGACGAAATGTGTGCATGAAAAATGTGAAGGAATCGAAAAAGAGATGAATGTCTGAAAGTCTTACACAGCATGTAGGAAAGTCAAAACAACTTACGGTGAACTTAAAACAAGGGGTGGTAACAGTAAGAGTGCAACGGGAAAACCACTGTTAAACGCAGAGGGGAGAGTGGATAGGTAGAAAGCCTACATTGAAAGCTCTGCGAAAGGAATGTGCTGTCCGATGTGATAGAAGAAGAAACAAGAGTCGATTTAGAAGAGATAGGTGATATATTATTAGAATCAGAATTTACGAGAGCTTTGCAGGGCTTAAGATCAAAGAGGGCTGAAGGGATGGGGAACATTCCATCAGAATTTCTAAAATCATTGGCGGAAGTGCCACCAAAATGGTTATTCACGTTCGTGTGTAAAATGTATGGCGATATACCATCTGACAACTTGGAAGATATCATCCACACAATTCCGAAGTCTGCAAGATCTGCCAAGTGCAAGAATTATTGCACAGTTAGCCCAACAGCTCATGGATCCAGGTTACTGACAAGAATAATACTCACACGAATGAGAAAGAAAAGCGATGATGTGTTAGATGACGATAATTTCGGCTTTAGGAAAGGGGAAGGCACCAGAGAGGCGATTTTGATATAGTGGATAATAATGGATGGAAGACTAAAGGAGAATGAAGACACGTTCATCGGATGTGTTGACCTGGAAAAAGAGTTCGATAATGTAAAATGGTGCAAGATGTTCGACATTTTGAGAAAAATATAGGTAAGCTATGGGGAGAGAAGGAAGTTCTCGGATTGAAAATGGTGTGATATAGGGATGCAGTCCTTCGCCTTTGCTGTCCAATATGTACATCGAAGAAGCAATGATCGAAATAAAAGAAAGCAGAGGAGTGGAATTAATATCCAAGGTGAAACGGTATAAATGCTGCGATTCGCTGATGACATTGGTATCGCAGGTGAAACTGAAGAAGAATTAGATGATTTGCTGAATGAAACGAACAGTGTAATGAGTACAGATTATGGACCGAGCGTAAATCGAAGAAAGACAAAAGTAATAAGAAGTAGCAGAAATGAGCACATCCGGAAACTTAACATCAGTATTGATGGTCACAAAGTAGATGACAAAATTTGTACTACCTAGGCATCAAAATAACCAATGAAGGACGGAGCAAGAGATGTCTACAAGTATCTAACTCAGACCTCAATTCTAGGAAGAAATTTCTTTGAATATACATTTGGAGCACAGCGTTGTATGGTAGTGAAACTGGGACTGTGAGTAAACCCGAACAGAAGATAATCGAAGCAACTGAGATGTGGTGCTACACATGGATGTTGAAAATTATTTTGATAGCAAGATAAGGAATGAGGAGGTTCTGTGCAGATTCGGAGAGGAAAGCACTGATAGAATGACATGATCTTGGATACTTATCAATACCAGATAGTAATGGCATCACTCTAGTACAGGCGACATTCTTCTTCTGCCAATCTTATCCCTGACTTGTAGTACCTACCTATCTGTGACACATGCTGCTCTCGTACAATGCCAGTCTCCAGTGATTTCGAGATTCAAAGTCTTAGGAGCCTTTTCAACACCTTACGAGAGCGCCAGAAGTGAATCAGTGGCATTAGTCTCCTGAAAAGAAGTCTCAGTGTCGTAGTGGCACCATACCACATTTGAATTTCATATTCCAACCGGGCTGTGATAACATTCCCAGGAACCAGACACTGATGGTATACTTAGTAAAAGGCCCATTTCATTCACTACTCGATAATTACGGCCACTATGCATACAGTGAACTTCCAGTCTTGTCATGAGCAGAAGCACTGGGTCATGATTCAGTTTGAGAAACTGATTGGTCAACACATCCACCTTAAACTGTTAAGATATAAAGATTCCTGTAACACTAATAGTAGACAGATGAAAAACAAGAACATAGATTGGCTTCTTTCAAAGAGAAGAGGACTTTAGGTCAAAGTAATAACTGTCCAAAGTTAATCCTGAAGAATTTATTTACGCACTCTCTCTAGTTTGCGTTTTGAGCTACAATGCAAACCAGACACAACGCGTAGTTATAAAAAAGTGTAACAGATAAATCAATAATGCTGGGATAGCTCCTTTGAAAGGGCAGGGCCAACTTCCTTCACCATCCTTTCCTTATCCGATGGGACCGATGACCTCGCTGTTTGGTCCTCTCGCCTAAAACCAACCAACCAAGCATTGGAAACAATGAATCCGCGACACCCTGAAGATTAGTGGCTCCCAGCTACACAGGTGATTCATCAATGCAGAAATAATGAACTTTGGCATAGGAATAAACAGCAAAATGTTCGCATTGTATCAAACGAGACCTCTCAGATTTTGAAGGTGAAGTTGAAGCAATCAGAATTTATACAAATCAATTAACCAACATTGTACACACATTATGAGAGGGAATTACGTTTGGTTATTTCAGCGCAGTATTATCTTCAGTTATCAACACACAAGGTCCAAAATCTCAAAGAAGTCCTAGAAGCAATTAAATTGCTACCGCAGAAGATCAAGCTAATGACGGTTTAGTGGATACCATCTTACTGTGGCACAAGTGGCAATGAAAAGGATATTGTCTACATGACGAAAATACATAATATACATGAAAAACTAAGATATCGTATTTTACAGTGGAAATAAATATTAAAATGCTGTTTCGTTACTTCAGTAGGTGACATTAAAATGTATGCAGCAAATAATTAATATGTCGTATCACAACCTCTTCCAATAAGAACACCGGTGTCGTAAACAGTTTTATTTAAAGTCTCTGATAAATCACTCTGAGAAAAATTAATCTTACACACCAGTCGCAAAAATTATTTGTTCTAAGTAAAGTCTAAGATTGTTCTACTGAATGTTACTTTCACTCTTAAAACAGAAAAATAATAAATTCCGGTGGTTTCTTGTCCTCAGAGTTGAAGTATTGTAGTATCGATCGAAAAAATTAATGTCTCATTATTTCTGCAGTTATAAATTGCTGCTCCATACGCTCACCTAAAGTCGGCAGACAAAACACAGTCTGGAATGGGCATTCTTAGTAACGTATTTTTTCGTAGAAAATCAGTAACATCAATTTTTCCCTTTATGCTATATTAAATGTCAGTATCTTGCACCGTTCCGATTGTTCACAATATCAATATTATTCACCAGTTACCAATAAGTCAGTACCGCCGTACCAGGCGCTAACGGCTGCTTTTGTTTGCTGTGGACACAAAACTTAAAATGTTCATGGTAGGTTATCTAGCTACAAATAAAAATCCGTTCGCTGGAATTCCATTTAGTAAATTGTACGATATATTTTTCTTGATCACTTACGAGTACTGTACGTGCAAATAAAGTTGACACGCGGCGCAGTGGCTGATGGGAGCGGCTGCAAAGGCATTCCCCATTTACAGCCGCTCCCATCAGCCGGCGCGCGGAGGGTCAACTTTGTTTGTGCGTTTAATACTTTTTACAATATTTAAAAGAACAGATCTAAGGTTATCTTCGAGGTCAGCCGCTTCATACACCATAGAGAACAACAGAAGGCAGAAAATTCTACAGACAATAAAATGCCAATACATTCTTTTAGTGGTATTATCTTTCGTTACATGATGATTCTTTGTAGAAAACGGTTTATAAAGATAATAAAACATATTGTCGTTGAAAATCATTTACATTTCACAATATAATAATAAGTTGCAATATAATAATGAGTCTTTTCACAGTTTTCGCATGTAGGCTTAAAAGTCATTTCTGGAAAAATATTCATTCTTTCGTAAACGTCGAGCACTGTCGCATACACTGGTGAAAAAAAATATTGGCTTTGACATTACAAGTTGTGGTATTCCTTTTATCTCGTGCTACCTGCTTTAAGCTCTGGCAAGACGAGTTAAGAAATGTAGATTTTCACCGTTTTCATCAAAGTGTGGACCCCATCCAACTGGCGAGGTAAGCCATTTCAAAGCTCGGAGGAAGACAACGGAATTGCAATAAGACCACGTCTAATAAAACATTTTGATGCAGAAACCAATATTCGGACTGATAACTGCCTTAACCTCAACATTCATCACCGTATCGCAGTAAACGTACTGAGATCGGGAGAGCCAACCATGAGAAACCCATTCCACCGAAGTGCAAGACATATGAAAGACGAAATACCCGTCGAACCTCATGCATAATGAAATAAATTTACAATACAGTTGCAAGAAAGGCAGATACTGATATCAGTGAATGTTGCTGAATTATCAGTTGAATGACTCATAGTCGCAATATATTACTTACAAAGATGATTTATAGAAAAATAGAAAAACGTTTAGGACGAAGTTCAGTATAATGTAGGAGCGAGAAGCAGCAGCTTGGATTACTAAATTTGATTTTTCCCAACTTCTGTTAGAGTGACACTGTATATGTATAAAAGAACTAGTGAGTAGTGAGTGGAAGAGCTGGAAGGAAGAGGGTGTGAAATTTTTCTTCGAACAACTTCTATTTATTATTATTATAAACAGAGTATACATTTGAAAAATCTGAAGTTCATTAGCAACGGAAAACGTTAATATAATCCTGGAGACGGCCGCAGTGGCCGAGCGGTTATAGGCGCTTCAGCCAGGAACCGTGCGATTGCTACGGTCGCAGGCCCGAATGCTGCATCGGGAATGGATGTGTGTGATGTCTTTAGGTCAGTTAGGTTTAAGTAGTTTTAAGTTCTAGGGGACTGATGACCTCAGATGTTAAGTCCCATAGTGCTCAGAGCCATTTTTATAATCCTGGGCATAATAAAAACGATAATTATACAAATAATGAAGCAGCATTTGAAACAATGATGCCAATCACTTAGGCCAACTGAACATATGATGTAATTAGCTGAATGTCACAACTAGCATACAGAAAAATGATTTTGAGAATGGACCACCTTAAATCACGAAAAATGTAACACTATACTCGTGAACAAGGCTGCCACAAAAGTTCTGTACCCAAGGCCCAGGTGTCTGATTACCAAAAGAACAAATTTCCTTGCATTAAATAGCACCGGTACAACAAACAGGCCCAGCTGCCGCTAATGTTTTTCGGCGAAGTCTTTCAGCAGCGCCCAGCAGGTACCACTACCAGCAGGATGTCTTTCTTAACCACTTGTAAAAACAAAGTTAAATCGCAGCGGCACTGGTGACACTGATACCGATCAAGATGTTAACACGGCGGTGCGGCGAGCGGCGTCCTGCAGGAGGGCGAGCCGGCTCATTGACCTCGCAGACGGACGGCTGGAGCACCGGAGAGGTCGAGACGTGGCCGGCACGGACCGGCTGCCAGCAGAAGGCGCCACACTCGCACCACTCCTAGCGCCGCCCTACACCAAGTACCACGAGCCGGCGATACATAATGCTCCACTGAGTATTTTGACGTAGGGAACCCGGTGTCGGAGAAGCCAGTTCAAGGAGACAATAGCAACAAAATCACATTACTGTGTACTTTTTAATTACAGATAGTTACAGTTCACTACAAGTACCGTCAGTGACACGATGGACGTGCCATTTGTAATGTATATTACAAAATATGCTGAACCTGACAGCCATCAACCTCAATGCAAGCATGACATCGGGAAACTACTGTAGATTCTGACCCACCCTGACAAGCACCCCTGGGAGGTCTCGAATCATATCACAGGCTGCTTCAATTCTGGCAAGGAATTCTGTACACAAGTGACTTCAGATATCCCCATACGAAACAATCAAGGGCATTGAGATCAGGTTACCTTGCAACCCATGGTATAGGACCACTCCAATACAACGACTAGGAAATAGAACATTGGAATGGTAGCAGACATCCACAATGAAGTGAGGTGCTTCACTGTGTTGTTGTATCTAAATCCTCTCACGGGCAGCTAACGGTATTGAAAGCAAAACCTGCTTGATGATGTGACTCAACTACAGCTTTTCTCATCCCACACATTCCTGTTGTTCGAAAAACCACCACGATCAGATGAGGCCTCGTCAGTAAACAGCACGAATAGGAAGCAATCTGGTCGATCAATCTATTGCTGGAGCAACCACTGACACAGTGCGACCTTTGGTGTAAGGTGAGTCACAAGCACCGCACTGACTCATAGTTGGTGATATGGGTGTAAGTATTGTTCGTGGGGTACTGTCCACGCGCTAGTATGTACAGCACCCATTTCACGTGCAATACGACGAGTAAAATCGGGTGTGCGATTAGTCCTCATGTTGCCAGGTCCCACGTTTCTTCTTTCCAATGAACCAGTCTCCCGGATTCACCAATCGAGAAGAATAAACACTCGTCGAGACGGATGATGCCTGTTAGCACATCGTTCGCTGTACAGCCTTTCAGCAGCGATAGCATTGCAACGTAATACCCCATACACAAGATACATGTCTGTGAGTAACTGTAACGGTATTGCTCCATCGTATTGTACTCTATATCTCTGAACAGCTATGAATAATGAATGGGTCTGTCGTTGATTCATAGCACGTTCTGCCACGATACGATGTAAATACGGTCTAACGGAGTCACTTTATGGTCAAGCAAAGTAAACAAAACGTGCATCATGCCTTCCCAGTAATCAGGCTCGTCCTCCTTGCCTTCTTTCAGAAAATTAAGAACGTAGATGTAAATAAACAGCATAGTACCTGTAAACGTGTGCGCATATTAGCTGTAAATAAGCTGGAAAACAGTAATGCTAGACGAAGTGGTAGACAAGTTTACTTTCATACCTCCTTAAACTGGCTTCAGTTACCCCAAGGGCTGATGACCCTGTAGTTTGGTCTCTTTCTCCCCTACCTACGATCCCAAGTTCTCTACCTCCAATAGTTCAGTGGAACATTCTCTATGTCCTGTTAGACTTTTCTACTCTCTTACGATAACTATACAGAGTGAGTCACCTAACGTTACCGCTGGATATGTTTCGTAAACAAAGTCAAATACTGACGAACCGATTCCACAGACCGGACGTGAGGAGAGGGGCTAGTGTAATTGTTTAATACAAACCACACAAAAATGCACGGAAGTATGTTTTTTAACACAAACCTACGTTTTTTTTAAATGGGGCCACGTTCGCTTTGTTAGAGCATCTGAACATGTAAACAAATACGTAATCAGTGCCGTTTGTTGCATTGTAAAATGTTAATTACATCCGGAGATATTGTAACCTAAAGTTTACGCTTGAAACCTCCGACGTTCAGTTGCGTGTAGTAACAAACATGGGCCACGGTCGGCGAGCAGCATCTGCAGGGACATGTTTACGATGACGTCCGTGTTTATGAGTGTGGCTGTAGTGCACTGTTGTGGTTTGGTCTAGCTGTCGCAGTGTCCGCATGTAGCGTTTGCTGGTATTGTTATTCTGCATTCGTCTCCGCACGCAGACCAACTGTAGTACACCGCGTTACCAGACGTCTGTGATAGTGTAGTGTTGTAGGAACTGTGACCATGGTGTATTCGAACTCTTAAAAGGCGGAGATGATACTCATCTATGGCAAGTGTCGACGAAATGCAACTGAACCCTGCAGGGTGTATGCAGAACGGTACCCGGACAGAGAGCATCCAACGTGCCGCACATTGCAAAACATCTACCGCCAACTGTTTGCAACAGGTATGGTCGTAGCACGCAAACGGGTCCGTAACAGGCCCGTCACAGGAGAAGCGGGTGCAGTTGGTGTGTTAGCTGCTGTTGCCATGAACCCACACATGAGTACACGGGACATTGCGAGAGCCGGTGGACTGAGTCAAAGTAGTGTCATGCGCATACTGCATCGTCACCGCTTTCACCCGTTTCATGGGTCGGTACATCAGAAATTACATGGTGATGACTTTAATTATCGAGTCAATTCTGTCAATGGGCATTAACAGAGAATGCGTTGCAGTTCTACCTGTTTACCGATGAAGCGGGTTTCACAAACCAAGGGGGAGTGAATCTACGGAACATGCATTACTGGTCCGTGGGCAATCCTCGCTGGCTCAGACAGGTAGAGCGACAGCGACCGTGGACTGTAAAAGTATGGTGCGGAATCTTTGGCGACCACCTCATTGGTCCTCACTTCATTGCAGGGACCCAAACAGCTGCAACATACATCGCGTTTCTACAGAATGATCTGCCAACGTTGCTCGAAAATGTCCCACTGGAAACGCGTCGACGTATGTGGTATCAGCATGATGGTGCATCTGCACATTCCGCAATTAACACTAGGCTGACCCTTGACAGGATGTTCGTCGGGCGTTTCATAGGACATGGAGGACGCATAAATTGGCCTGTCCGTTCTCCTGATCTTACACCTCTGGACTTCTTTCTGTGGGGTACGTTAACGGAGAATGTGTACCGTGATGTGCCTACAACCCCAGAGGATATGAAACAACGTATTGTGGCAGCCTGCGGCGACATTACACCAGATGTACTGCTGCGTGTACGACATTCATTACGCCAGAGATTGCAATTGTGTGCATCAAATGATGGCCAGCACATTGAACATCTATTCGCCTGACATGTCGGGACACACTCTATTCCACTCCGTAATTGAAAACGGAAACCACGTGTGTACGTGTACCTCACCCCTCATGTGCGTCAGTGAAAAAGACCAATAAAATGGTGTTATCATGTGGACGTAATGTGCTGTTCCAGTCTCTTCTGTACCTAAGGTCCAACACCGTTCCCTTTGGATCCCTACGTAATTCGGTGCTCTCCGATACACACAGTCGAACAGCGGAGGAGTGGTACTCAAACGTCAACTTTAGGTCACAATATCTCCGGGTGTAATTAACATTTTACAATGCAACAAACGGCACTGATTACGTATTTGTTTATATGTTCAGATGTGCCAACAAAACTAACGGGGTTCCATTAAAAAAACGTAGGTTTGTGTTAAAAAACATACTTCCGTGCCTTTTTTTATGGTTTGTATTACCCAATTACACTAGCCCCTCTCCTCACGTTCGGTCTGTGGAATCGATTCGTCAGTATTTGATGTGGTTTACGAAATATATCTAGCGGTAATGATAGGTGACTCACCCTGTATATACATGATGAGTCACGACACATAAGGCGACTCACTTAATACGTAACATCCGCATATTTCCTGAACTGTTACACATATCTAAATTCGGTTTTCGGCAAACGTTAGAGCATGAAGGGCGCGTATATTTTTGTTTATTCGATGTTTCGGAGCTGGTATCAACGGAGATATTGAAAAAGTACTTTTTCCATAAAGGAACCCTACTCTTAATAACTAGAGTCGATAGCTCTTGAGAAGACATTTACAGTTATATAGCATTTCTTAATGCCGACATTGAAGCCTACCGCAGAAAAAAAAAAAAAAAAAATCCGAGAAATCTCCTAGAATGTGAGAGCGCGCTTATCTGAAACAGCATTTGCTGTGCAAACACTGCCAAGGAGGCATCTTGGACCAAACTGCGTAGTTGCATACCATAAGGTAAGCCTGACCTAAATGCAGGTTCACCTACGAATTTTATGTATGGAAATACGGTATAGGCTAGGATGTAGCATACCACGTATGGCCTGGGAAAACTATTTCACACTTGTGTGTCCACCCAGATTTACTTCAGCTGAAGCAGATAAATCAGCTGTTTACTCATCAAAAATAAAGAGGTCTTATACGCTGCAAAAAGCAACTAGTGTATTAGATATCTAAATGTTAGAAGGAAGATTTGACCTCTCTTTTATTGTACGTGGCTGTGTTCTTCTTAGAGGTAAAGTACACGCTGTCACACAGTTGTCTCTACCTACACTGCTCTAAATTGTATCGTTTCATAAGATTCGTTGAACTAAACATTTTATTAAAAATACACTGCGTTCATACTGAACGTAAGCTCATAATGACAGTGTTACCAGCTACGTGCAATACACGCTGTCGACGTATTTGACATTGCAATGCAATTTCGTACACACGTAAATCAAAAAAAAAATTTACTGAAACTGGTTTTGGAACCACCCAAATCCCATTATATAAATTTCATCTTCCAAAAAATTTTTATTGCTATAGGTTTCAACGTCAATATTAACATATGCTTTATCAGTGTAATTACTTTCTCAGGGGTAATCGAATGCAGTTATAAACAGCATACAGTTCCATTTAGAAAAAAAACCTACTTGCTTCAGTACCTTTTTTGATACCTGTGCTAAAAATAGCAGCCAAACAAAAAATTTTACAACATAAAGAGTAGTTACGTCTTATGTGACTCATCCTTGCCACACACACACACTGCAATACACTTTCTGAAATTCTGGAGATACGGTGTTGAGAAACAGGACTCGAAAAGTTATTTACAAATTGTTCAGAAATCAGACGGCATTTGTAAAAGCCGACGGACGTGAAAGAGAAGCACTAGTTCAGAAGAGAGTGAGACACTATTGTACATTATCCTCGATGTTATTCGATTCGTACATTAAGCGAGATGTAAGGAAAACAACGAGGAGCAGCTAAAGGTAACTAAAGATCAGAGAGCGTAAATAAAAACATTGAGGTATACTGATGAAATTGTTTCACAGACGGCAAGCGATTTAGAAGGGCAGCTGAACGGACTGAATAATTCTTCAAAAGAGTTAATAAAATAAAATTAAATGACCGTATGATGATTTTAGTCGGGAGACAGCATCTTGCGTTCGTCGGCCGCCTAGTGCAACTTCGGCGACTTCCGCGTCGACAATGATGAAATAACGATGAGGACAGTCTCAAATCTCATACAGTCACCTACCTAGCCGTGAAACGAAAACGATTCCCCAGCATGGCACTTTTTTTAGACCTTTTGGTTACCAGGCACGTTTCTGAGCTTTTTTAAAAAAAATCTTGCAACTTGCTATTCAGAAAAGAATGAATCAAAATCCTGCATCGCACCGCCACCTTTACACTTACGAAAAAAAAGATTATTCCCTCTCTACTCACTGTCAAATAGGCCACAAAAATGAAGTGAAATATGTGATAACACACCTCAATAGCGGAGATGACAAGAATAATGACCGGTTGACGCACGCGATACCTTCAATACGAAATAAAAGGCTCAATATACTGGCGAACAAGTCGCGATGCCATGGCAGGCTCGGACACTTCCAGTATGCAGTGGCCGTGGATGGGTCAGTGTTGCCCCTTCCATCTACAATATAGTTAACATAGTGGCCCAACAATCATGCAGTTGTATTTGACTTTGCCCTCAGAAAACAGGGGGAGGTTGGACGCAATTCTATATCAGCCGAATAAGCAGTCTCAGCGGGACGAGATAGAAACGCTAACTGATCTTTGAGACAGTGCCAGTTCGCTTCGTGACAACGACCGGTAAATCTATGTTGTAGGTTGTCTATAGCGGGTCAGCGACACCACTGAACTGTGGCACTTATTGTTAGTCCATTATGAAATAGGCGCTGATTGGTGGATAAAAGGTTGTCTTCATAACACGCGGACGCCGCCACCACTGCTATAACACGAAAGCTAAGACGAAACCACACCATCATCCAGGAAGTTTGTGGTGACACTTGCTCAACAGGCGCGGTACAGTCAGACCCTCTTCCAAGCATTAACAAAATTGTGATAGTGATATTCTTTCTATCTCTGTAAAATACTATCACCAAATAACTGGAACCAATATGAAACTCACGTACATATTTCGACAGGAAAGTCATTTGTTGGACGTCGGCAAGCAGAACAATACTGCTCGGCTGCAGATAGCAAAATAACCAAGAATTATGTGAGAGAAAGTCAGCATGATACGCCAAACAAATAACACAGACTGTTGGCTTTGAATATCGGAAAGTCAAAAAATACCGACAGAACGCGAAATAGCAGCCACATTGTATCGCAATCGAAAAATGTTATGCTCCCTTAAAAAACCTAGACAGCTGTTTTACTTTCCCTGCTGTGATCGAGGGAAGTGGAAAGATATGAGCGATGTAATATGCTTTGCAGAAGAGATAGATATTCATGATCCAAACTTTTTGAAGAAAATCAAGGGAACGAAGTTGATGTTCCAGGATTGCTCCTTGTATCTTCTCTGCACATGACTTCCAATCAAGTGTAGCCATGTGAAGTGGAGAACGATCTATCATGACTTCCAAAATTTTGTATCTATCGGTACCGTTGACCATGAAATGACAATATTATCAAATTATCGCAGTTATACAAGCGTCTCTGGCCTTCAATGCTGCAGGTACAAGATACAAGGCGAAAGGAATCCCAACTTAGTCGTGAGAAATGGAATCTCAGAGGGAGAACGGCGTAACACCATCGTCCGCGTATGCGCACACCAAGATCGCCTCGCCCAAAAGTGTGCATCCTTGTAACTGAGCGACGATCCTTCTAAGAAGATTCTCAGGTGTCAGAATTAATAACGACAGCAAAAGCGGACCTGCCTGCGAAAAACCTCTACGGATGGTAATTGGGGGTGTTAGTTGGCTATTGATGGCAACTGAAGCTCGGATTCCCACAGACATGAGACCCTGCAGACAACTGTGAACCCATGGTTTCCAATACGTGCAACAGGAATCCAGGACTAACCCAGTCGAATGCCTTGTCAGAATGCAGAAGTACAAGGGCACCAGGAATAGAATTAACAACGCTCACCGTTATAGTATCACGACGTACAGCTATCGGTATCAGTAGACAGCTTTGATAGTCAACAACAACATTCACCAGCAACACAGACAGACAGCTATTCACCGCCCTCGCCTTAGTCTTATAATCAAAATTTAATAAAGTAATTGGCAGATATTCATGAGTTACTGCCTGACCAGATATCTTAGGAATTAACACAATTTCGGCAACTTTAAACAAGTCGGAGACAAATCCTCCTCTCAACACTTTGTTCAAAAGTAGTGTACCACTAATACCCACCAAAGGCCAAAAACTCACTTGAAACTCCTTAGGCAGGCCATACATCCCCGGCGACTTACGAGAAGGTCACAGACATCATCACATTGAAAAGCACCTAAAATACAGTACTTTCGAGAGGATGTAAGTTCACTATCTAGAACCCGAACAAACAAATCGGATGACATATCGACAGGAACTGGTACCCCGTACAGGCCAACATAGAACTGATGTAGAGCTTGCAGCATCTCCTTCTGTGCCGGCACCACTTTGCGATCCTCTGTCTTAAGAGGCGTGATACAGCACGTTGATGGCAGGTCTGATGTCGAATTTGATGACATAGAAAAGTGATTTCATCAGCTACCATGGAACGTGGTTTCGATCGCAACCTTAACACCTCCCCTTGGCTCAGCTTCAACCGTAACATTTGCGCATTTACGCGCGTGACGTCTAAACCCGTAGCGGAGACTGACGATCACTTTCATAAAGGTCAGATAAGAGCGAGTAGTAGAATTCTTGCGTCCTCCGAAAATCCCGCGCTCTAAGAGCGCAAAATCGTATCAACGTTTGTCGGAACCTCGGCTTTGTCAGTTGAACCCACAGTTCCAAGATGGAGGCGTATTTCACACTTGAACGGAGACAACGGTCCCACACTTCGGCAAATCATCTCATCAAAAGAGGCATCCTGCAACTACCCACATTCAGCATCCAAGGCCATCGAAACAATTTCATTAACTGTCGCATGTGACTCAAAGTAACACAGTCTTCCGTGAAGCTGGCGACGAAGACATCGACAGCCAAATTTCTGTTACGGGTGCAATCATATAAGTAAAATCGGTCCAGCCTACTTTTCGAAATAGCAGTAAAATAGGTATGTTGGAAAGTATTCGGATATTTATAGTCCCAAACATCTCGCAGTTTCTAGGAATGGACTAAGGGTTGCAATTCCCAACAGAAACTAAAATCGAGAGACTGATTTAAAGATAGTAATAAAGAGTTAAAATCACCACCTATCGAAAGAGTCTGTATACTTTTCCGTAATAAATAATCCACGTGCTCGTTATCAAATCGGGAATGGTCCAAAGTGCGTCCGTTACCAGACGGAGCGTAAAGGAGTATCGGGGTCAGGTGAACAAAGCTACGTCCTACTCATCTACCACAATCAGGAACTTTAACGTCTTGAATGGGATTGCCCTCTGTACAAATAAGGTAGTCCCCGTGTAACATCCCGGAGCCACATTAAACACAGTACAAAAACCTTGGAGAGAAAAGCGTTTAAGTGTGCATCTTGTATGAATATGACATCCACACAGGAACGAAGCAAGCCGCTGGTCCGATTGCATCTTAATAGCATTCAAAGAGAGAAACTTATAAGCCTGCATACATCAACAATTACGTCATCAATGAATGTCAAGATCCACTGCTGAATCCAATGAAGACCCTCAGAGTGGGATGCTTCCAACCCTCCTTTGGTATCTTTATGTTTCTTCCTATTACGAATGACCTCCCGTTCAGGGTGGACGCTTTGTTTACTAGAAATTTGATGAAATACAGCAACGGCAGTTGGGGACGTACGCTGTTCTTGAACATTAACCAAAGTAGGTGCCAAACAAGGAACTGCAAAGGCTACTCTGTTGGATAGGACACTTCGGATCGACGTACAAAAGAGGTGTCAAGCATCACAGCATCAGGGTCGACAGGTAGGATTTAATGGCCGCCGGAGTTGTTCTTCCGACGTCACCTGAGTGAATGACATCAAGCCACCGGTAAATGTTTGCTGCCGTTGAGTTACTGGAACATCAGAAGGCTCAACGACTTGCAGAGAAGATACATCAACGTGGGAGGAATACAAGGAGAATCACTAAAGACCGGTGTTGTCGCACCATCGACACCATTAGGAATGCAGGACGTATCACCACAGCATACATCAACCAACGAAGTTACTTCATCCTGCGTACGACCTCTTGTACGTTGCGCTGTGCCTTGGGAACAAAAATTTCAGAACAATGTTGCGAGGGTAAAGGCGGAAAGTACGGAGCAGTAAGCTCCGCTTTCCTCTGTTGCTCCATTGTCCCCGGTAAAGACGTGGCACCAACCTTGTGAGCAGTAGAAATTTGATCAGCTATTGGCAATTTTCGACACTGTTCAGAATAGGGCTTCAGTACAAATACCCGCTCCCGGTAATTTGATCTAAGGTGGCCACTTTCATTGCAGAGAAAGCTTGTCTCCACTTGCTCATCATACTTAATGTCACAGATCTGTAGATGGAAAGGTATGTTACATTTCATTACCATCTCCATCGTACGGATTGCGCTATAACATTGCAACCAGTGTTGAGTGGACTAGCTTTCGCGTCGTATACCACTCGCATCACCATACGGGGGCAACGCTTCCTGAAGTATACTGTCGTCTACTTGAAGCGGGAGACTCAACGCTCCAGTTCCGCGTTAGCAAGGAACCATCGTGATGGTTAAAGTGAGCTTGAGAATGATGATGAAATAGCAGCCTGGAGTGGATCTAAAAACTTAACGAAAAAGGCATAATTGTCAGAATCAAAATAGGCATTATGAACCTGATCAGATATTACATGAACTGAATCGAAGAGATCCGGGCTGCAAAGAACGTATGGATTTGTCGAACTTATCTTCAAACATACCACTTGTAATCCATGCCGGACATTATGAGCGGACAACACCGCTACAAACGCACCACGCACAAGAACTAAACGGCGATGTGATACACAAGGGGGCACGAACAAGACTGAGGAAAACGAATCCAGGCGCACGAGCTGCAGTGAGGCGATAAACTACTTCCCCATTTGGCTCTCGAGGCATAACTACCACTCAGGAATGTAGGCGGGCGGCTTATAAGATGAACATCTACAAAATTAAGAGAAGGATACTCGACGAAGAATTAAATTAGGCGGTAGATTAGTTTTGATATTTGCGCAGAAAATTAACTAGGTGAGCTAGAGAGGCTACAGAATGCAGACCGAGAATGGAAAGATAATGATCTGTTAGCATCAAATACAAATTTAAGGAAGTCCTTTCTGATGGTGTCTGGCTGGAATGTAGCCTTGTGCAAAAGAAAAACGTGGGCAATAGGCACCTCAAACAACAAGGGAACGGAAGTTTCCGGTATGTGATACAACAGAAGAATACTGGAATTTAGGTGGGTGGATTGAGAACTAAAGATGATTTATTGAACCGAAGTGAATTCAAAATAAATTTATGTCATAACTTGACTAAAAGACGGAATCGGTTGATAATACACATGCTGAGGCATCAAGGCACTGTTCATTGGGTAAGGGAGGCAGGTGTAGAGTTTAAAAGTTGTATAACGAGACAAATGTTTGAAAGTAGTAAATAAGTTGAAATGGAAGTAGGTTGCAGTAGTTACGAGAGATGAAGAGGCCGGCAGAACACAGAAGAGCTGCATCAAGTCAGTCTTTGGACTGAAGACTACAACAGGAAAATCAAAGTTAAGGCATACTATACTACTCAGATATGATATTGTTAAACTCGACCTTTATCAAGAACACGCATTAACGTTACACTAACCGCGTGGTCTAAGGCACTGCAGTCATGGACTGTGCGGCTGGTCCCGACGGAGGTTCGAATCCTCCCTCGGACATGGGTGTGTGTCTTTGTCCTTAGGATAATTTAGGTTAAGTAGAGTATAACCTTAGGGAATTATGCCCTTAGCAGTAAAGTCCCACAAGATTTCACACACATTTGAAAATTTTTTTCGTTACACTAAACAAGTAGAGTGGTAACAAAGGTCAACGTCTACAATGATTTCAGGTGAGTAGTACATTTACCGTAGTATCAACCTGGATTAAGTGCTGGCTCACGACAAGCGCATCGAATGACCCTCACACGCAGGTGCGACAATATTGTGATTGACAGATACCACACAGTTAAGCGCGTGGTGGCTAACAAGGGCCGCCACTACCTTCGGATCATAGAGTTACTTTCAACTTTGTACAAATTTAATAGTCAGTTAAGTCGACATAATGGGCACGTAGTACGGCGCACTTATTAAGCGACTTAGAGAAAATTGCAAGAATAGTTTTGCTCGTCGATGATGTAGCCGTTCGTAGCTACGTTTAACCCCAGATGGCGGCGGTCTTGTGGCTAGTGTTCAGGCTCGGTAATTAATATATTGCTGGATCCAGTCCCACTCATATTAATTTAATTTCTTTTTCTCCCACACTAGTCATTTTATTTCATATATATTACTTTTGAAAAGTAATGTAGTTAAAGGACACATGCATTTGCACGTTTTTAATTGAATGTTATTTGGTTGTTTTTTAGTTTTTACTATTACAACAAATGTTACATTTTTAATTATTGAGAAGTAAACGACAAAACTCATAGAATTTTGCTGGAAATATATGCTTGTTGGGATTTCCGAAGGCCGGCCGTGGTGGCCGAGCGGATCTAGGCGCTACAGTCTGGAATCCTGCCTCGGGCATGGATGTGTGTGATGTCCTTAGGTTAGTTAGGTTTAAGTAGTTCTAAGTTCTAGGGGACTGATGACCTTAGAAGTTAAGTCCCATAGTGCTCAGAGCCATATTTTTGATTTCCGAAATCCCTTATACTCACAATCGCATAAGCTACCGAGTGCTGCCTGGCACCTGCACACAGTCACAGCCTGTCCCTCGTCTTGGAAAGCCCAAGTCAAACATCGATGAAACAATGAGTCACAATATGCCAGAACTTGAGGGTTATGTACGATTATTCGTGCGATATGCTTTCGACATTATAAATTGCAGGAAGTTATTTTTCATACAGACACGGAAAACAGTAACTAAACCAGCATATATCGTATAATATGAAAGCAATTTTCCCCACGAGTTTCTAAAAGAAACATAGCTTGTTGGCGTTTTGAAAACTTTCTCTTTCTTCCGACAATTTGCATTGAAACCATGCGTGACGTAACATTTTGTTACATGTCAGGGCTGAAAATGGCCGATGTACGATAGAGACTCTTCCTTTCCTACAAGTATTTTCTCATTCGCTGTCAAGCAGATATGAACAATTTTGAAGGGTAAGTATTTTTAAGATGTTGCAGCGCTGTCAGCAACTGTAATAATATGTCAAAAATCCGCCTCAGTTGCGGAATGTTACTGGTCTTTACCCAGATTATGCTTCTGAAGAAGGCTAGATTACTGTAGCTGAAACCTGAGTAAAGATCTATAACACTTCGCAACTTAGGTAGATTTTTGACATATTAAGTTTGAAGGCGTTTGGTAAAGTTTTTAACTTGCCTGTAAAAATAAAAGTTGAGGAATACTTCTTGTATTAAAAATTAGTAAACAGCCAAGTAATATTGGAAATTCAATAAAAGATGATGAAAATACACGTATCTTTTCATCGTATTACGAGTACCATTCAGATGTTCAAATGGTTCAAATGGCTCTAAGCACTATGGGACTTAACATCTATGGTCATCAGTCCCCTAGAACCTAAGGACAGCACACAACACCCAGTCATCACGAGACAGAGAAAATCCCTGACCCCGCCGGGAATCGAACCCGGGAACCCGGGCGTGGGAAGCGAGAGCGCTACCGCACAACCGCGAGCTGCGACCCATTCAGATGTAATATATGTAAAAAATATGACTAGAGTTCAAAATATATAAAGAAAACAATGACCGGGACTCGATTCAGGCATCCACGGATTAGGTAGCATGAACGTTAAACACATGACGACGGACATTCCATGCTGAGGGTCGCAACATAGCTGTACATTGTCGACAAGTAAAGCATCTCTTGAGGTTTTCTCGAAATCGGCCAGGTAGAACGCCTTAATGCTTGCAGATGTTGTCTCAGTGCAGTTTTGTGTATGAAGTTGGAAGCAAATCCGTGATCCGAAAGTTTTGGTCTCCGCTTGTAAGCAACACGGCGTGCTTACGTGCGCAGCCGTGGCAGCTGCCTCGCCTGCGTCGGAGTCTTTCGATTTCCGGCCGACGCAGTTCGGCCCACCACCGGCACCATCTGCTCCTCTGACGACGAATTTGGACTGGGAAATGGAGAGGCCTGATACTTCGAATGAATCGACTACCTCACGCGCCGACGAATGCATAGATCAGGAACCAGCACATAGCAGCCGCAAACGTTTTTCAAGCATGGCAAGAGACGAAGATCTTTCTTCGGCTCCGAGTGACGGTGGCTTCATCAAACCGTCGCGGATGAGGGCTGCAGAGCCATAGACAGCTCCACGGCCTCAGCCTACACAGACGAACAGCAGCTACAATGTTATGGCTCATACACAGGATCAGTTTGCTGTAGTAGCAGAACCCGCACAACACGAACCAAAGCATTGGTGGCCTCCTACCGTCCTCCAATATCCTGAGACGTATAAGACGTTACATGAATGGTTCAAGAACCAGTGCAAGACGTCTTTTCAGGCGAAGCATTGCGATAGGGACCGACTTAAACTGACGGGGTAAATTGGGCTACATTACGTTCAAGCAAATGTTAAGGGAGCTGACAGTTCCTTGTTATACGTTCCCCACCACAAGCTGACCAAAGCTTGTATTCAGCTAAAGAACTCGAAGCTATCGGCTTCGTACCCATTAGAGTTGTCCGGATGAGGAACCCAGGAAATCAGCGTCTAATGAGCAAGGAAAGTGTCATTTTCTGTGAGGCAGCAGAGCACCGCACTATCTTCCGGACGGAGAGATTTTACTCGCTCGTCGTTCATTAAACTTTGCGCCAGTCGTAGTCCAGCTCAGTGTTTTAATTACCAGGAGCCGGAACATATCACTCGACAATGTACTATACCACCACAGTGTGTTAAGTGTCGGGGGATCATCGCTAGCGAGGCCTTTCGATGGCTTCCAACAAACCCGTGGCCAAAGGACACCCGGCATGCACTTGTCGTCATTCGGATCCGCTTCACAACTACCTACTGTTACTCCAATGCGACATCTTGCACTACAGCGCGTGCGCAAATCTCCGACGTGGGTTACCGTACTCTGTGGTTGGACTACGCCAACTCGGGAAATGGCCCAGAAGCAACAGACCTAGGCACAGCCCCAGATCTGCTGTCGAAGCGACCCTCTGTCTAGGTCCAGGGGCTTCAGGCAGCATTCAACTCGCTCTGACCTTCCCCTTATGTCTGAGATGGCTAATATCGTGGCCTACTCTCAGACAATTAATAAACTTTTCATAACTGGGATTCACAGTCAAGTGAAATTTCTTGAAAGATATCATGTTTGCGCCAGTGACTGTTAAACCTTTTATTTCAACTGTTGCAATTTCGGCTTTAGGCCACTATCAAGTGCAGATGTTTTGGCTTTAAGCCATGTCTACTAATGTGTCAGCTTGTATAAAGTAGAGATGGCTTAAAGCCAGAACATTTGAACTTGACAATGGCCTAAGGCCTAAATTGCAGTAGTGGAAATAAAAAGTTTAACAGTCACTGGCGTAAACATGATGTCTTTCAAGTACTCACAGGCAGTTGCGGAATCGCTTACCATCGTCACCAGCAATATTTCGACACATGCGGAAAAAGGGCCAGAGTTCTGAATTGCTTGTTAGGCTTAAGATGGACCAATGATGCATTTTCTTTGTACTCATCTGTCTTTTGACTGGTTTGATACATCCGTGACGAATTCCTCCCCTGTACCAACTTCTCCACCTCTGAGTAGCATTTGCACATCCTTGATTACTTCCTGGATGTATTCCACTCTGTCTCCCTCTATAGTTTTTGGCCTCTGTAACTCCCTCATTCCCTGATGGCTTAACAGGTGTGCTCTCATCCTGCCCCTGCTCCTTGCCACTTTTTCCCACATATTCCTTTCCTCTCCTATTCAGGGCAAAACCTGCTCATTTCTTACTTTATCACTCCACCTAATTTTCAATATTCGTCTGTAACAATACATCTAAAAACTTCGATTATGTTCTGTTCCAGCTTCCGCACAGTCCATGTTTCACTACCATACAATACTGTGCTCCAAATTCTTCCTGAAATGAAGGCCTATATTTGAAAAAAATTGTACTTGGCTGCACATTCAGAGACCGTGAATAGTCACAATTGAAAGAAAACATCTCTCGGTCACTTTTTTTAACGGGGTTTCAACACTGATAGGAATGTCTTCCTCAGAATTTAATTCAAAGAATGGCCTATAACATGGTCACAGATTTATGACTAAAAACTTATGATATAGAGTATTAGCACAGAATCATCGTGAAAGACTGGCAGTACTTATATGTCATTTATAAAATAACAAATATGCCGAAAGGGCATTAGTCCCAAACATATTTAACATAAAAAATTGTGATGGTGAGCCACTCAGGGCTGCTCGTTACTTACGCCGTTACACGTAGGAAACGTACTCAAATTTTGAGGAAGACACTCCTAGCAGTGTTGAAACTCGGTTAATTCGTTAAAATTAGTGACCGAGGGCTGTTTTCTTTCAATTGTGCCTATATTTGATATCAGTACACTCCAGGAGTGCCGTTTTTGCCATCGCTAGTCTTCTTTTGATATCCTCCCCGCTCTGTCCATTATTGGTAATTTTGCTGCCTAGGTAGCAGAATTCCTTAACTTCATCTTTTTGTTACCGTCAATCCTAATGTTAAATTTCTCGCTGTTCTCAATCCTGCTGCTTCGCATTACCTTCGTCTTTCTTCGTTGCATATTGGCGCCGAACTTTACCGCCATTATGGCCAGTACTACTGTGGACATGTCATACGATGGGAAAGTCTTCATAACAGCCCCCTCCACACATCTCACCCCTTCTCATGATGGCTCTCCTTCTATGCGAAGTGAGAGCCACGACCCCTAGCGTTCAAACAGCGTGGTTTTCTTGTACATGGCTGAGGAAAACACTTCGGACACACGTTCGCTGAGAATCGACACGAAGAGGTCTTACGACGTGGCATTCGCTTTACACACATTTCGCGAACTAAAGCGACAGTTCGCAACACGATGTGTAGCAGAGTAACGTTATTTACATCATTTGAGACTAACGACCCACTCCGAGAAGATTCAATCACAACCCAGCTTGCACTGTCGCTGGCTGTTAGTATATCTGCCTCGAATATTCCTAAACTGCATAGCATAATGTGGAATCCAAACGGAATGATTCCATCTCTGTTGGCATGTAAGCAGTTATACCGGCCGCTGACAGGGAGGGGCGGGGTTATCTGTGACGTCTAACTATGCAGGCTCCTGGACATGATAACATTGGGGCCGCTCTCTCAAAGTTCTGCCATTGGTAGCGACAACCTTTGTCGTGAGGTTGGGCTCTGAAATGGAAGGGAGGTTTCGATGCCACCAAACGACAAGGCGTTATAAGCGTTGACCACCAGTGGTGGCCAATGTTGTGCTCTTTGAGCATCCTATTGAATGGGAAAAATCCCAAAAATGCCAGGACATCATCTTAGATCAGCAGCTCACAAGGAAGGAGCACATTCTTCATGTGTTTAAGCAAACAACACAGCGGCTGGGTGAACTACGGTAGATACGCTGTTCAACCAGAGGTCAGCACTGCCAATCAGTTGTGGCCTCTACATCTGCAGAAAGAGTGTTCGACTACTCATTAACGTCGACATAGGGGTACAGGGAAACGTATCTCCTAGTCACATCAAGCGCCTACAGGCTCTCCAGAACAAAATCCTCCGCCAACTGTGCGATATGCCCTACGACTTCATGACATGTCTGGAGAGCCCTACATGTCTACGACCGACGACAAGGCTCTACACCAATTTCCGACTTACCCAGAACGCGCTACAAGCGGCCAGTAATGCTGTTCCATCGGTAGGCAGCACCCTTCAGCGTTTTGAATTAAACTCAGGTAAGGTACGCACCCAGGACGACATCAACCACACGAGAAGCCGAACTATGTATCGCACTTCAGACTACAGGAGGCTATGCCAGGAATAATATTATGATTAACAATTCCGTCTCGAAGAAGCACAACTTCCTGCTTGTCGGGGTGTAGCTGCTTAGAATAATGGCAGCTGTACTTGCCCTGCGTTTGGAGAATCGAGCAACTGTGGGCTACGCTGAGGTTGCTTTCATTCCTACCTATGTATTTCCTACCTTCTGTTTTACACAGATTCATGTCGACAACAGATATGATCGATTTGTCAGGCAACGTTTTATAATCGCTCGTTATAGTTCACATCAAAGATACGTTTAAAACATTCGGAAATCCTTTCCTTGCCAGATTCTTCATATGAAGCATTATCGTATGGGTTTGGAGGAATGAGAGCAAGAAGAAGGATAGGAATTAATTTAAGGAAAAAGCATAGCAGGGTAGCCCAACTTGATGTGTCATTAATCATTGACAAACAATTATTTTTACTTAATAAAAATTGTGTCATGAGTCCACTGAAGTTACCAAGGCAGTTACCAGGGCTCTTATATAGAAAGAGTTAAGAGTTTTAAATTAAATTAGAAAGTATAAGGACATTTGCATAATGCAGTACAAGAAATTACAAATAGAACTAAAAGTGTCAACTGTGCAACACAATGGTGTTACGACTACTAAGAGTTAATTAATTAAATAAACCGGTGGCGGCACTCTGTCCTTACAACTATATCACAACTGTGGGCTAATCCCTCAAGAGCACTTGGATATAAGTTTAACAAGCACGATATAAAAAGATTAAAATGCATACATCTCACTGGTCATTATGCACTCATGTAGACAAAATACGGCCAACATGCACAACGGCTACCCTCATGCAAAACAGAAGCAACAGTAGTACTTCACTGATTGGCCACAAGTCTGTTCCACGTAAATCACGTTAAGTACTTAAATAAGCTATTGGGCCCCGAAAACACAATTAAAATCAATATGAGAATTAAACCCTTAGTTTTTTAAGGAACTCATGATATCAGTATTCAGTTTGCCCATCTACTTTCATCACATGCCCACATACTTGGCACGGCATCAAAAGAATAACAAGAAACTCCTCAACTTGAGGCTGGAACGGGAGATCCGCAGAATAGCGTGCGACCTGCCGTGCGATGACGGGAAAGCAGATGAAGCAGAAGGAAAACGACGAGTCCCTGCCCCAGACCCACAGAACAGGAACACGTCAACTGCTTCCGACACAAGGTTGTCAACAAACACCAAAGAACAAACAGCAAAACAAGTTTGATAACAATTAACATATACATTAATACTCAAAAGGACAGTTGAAAATTCAATTATCAAAACTTCAGTATGGGAGCCCGCTCGTAAAATGGCAAGTTACCCTTCACAGCAACAAGAAAAGGAACAATGTACAAGGTCATTTATAAGAATAATTACATAATAATTCAAATAATATTTAAAAAGTACATCTACTGGGGCTTCCTACGGGCTAATAGACACTGTAATTGGATTACGCATAAAATGGCAGACGGCCGGTTAAAATGTAAAGTTGTAACCCGAAAGTCCCCTCAACACTTAGTAAGAGGGAGTGAAAACACAAGAGCGCACACTCACACACACACACACACACACACACACACACACACACACATGACACATACGTCGTACCTTTAGGCTGAGAACATACAATTTTAGTTACAGTCCAAATCCAGTAACTTGCCCCATTAGGGGCAATCAGGGCTACAAAAAACAGACCTACAACAGTAGTATCAAATAATAATAAGAAACAACGATTTAAGCAACAACATAAATAATGAAGCGAGAAAGAAACCGTTATAGGGATGCGTATTCAAATGAGAGATATGTAAAAAGGCAGAATACGGCACTGCATTCGGCTACGCCTATATATGACAACAGTGTCTGGCGCAATTGTAAGATCGGTTACTGGCTGCTACAATGTCAGGTTATGAATACATGAGTAAGTGTGCACATGGTGTTACAGTCGGCGCACGAGGGATGGAACACAGCGTCTATGAGGTACCAATGAAGCCCAGATTTTCTCGTACGACCATTTCAGAAGGGTACCGTGAATATCACGGATTTGGTAAAACATCAAATCTAAGACATCGCTGCGGCCGGAAAAAGATCCAGCAATCACTGGACGTATGATGACAGAAGAGAATCGTTCAATGTGACAGAATGCAATCCTTCCACAGTTGCGGAAGATTTCAGTGCTGGGCCATCAACAAGTGTCAACGTGCGAACATTTCAATGGAAAGTCATCGATATCGCCTTTCGGAGCCGAAGGCCCACTCGTGAACCCTTGATGACTGCACGACACAATGCTTTACGCCTGGCTTGGGCCCGTTAACACCAACATTGAAATGTTGATGACTGGAAACATGCTGCCTGGTAGGACGAGTCTCCTTTCAGATTCTATCGAGGGGATGGACGTGTCTGGGTATGGAGACAACATCAGGACTGCACGGAGCTTCCACGTCAGCAGGGAACTGTTCAAGCTGTGGGAGGCTCTGTAATGGCTTCGGTCGCGTGCAGCTGGTGTTGTATAGCGCCCCTGTCACGCCTAGATACGACTCTGACACAGGTGACACATACGTAAGAACCCTGTGTGATCACAGGTATCCATTCATTTCCATTGTGCATTCCGACGGACTTGGGAAATTCCAACAGGACAATACGACATCCCGCAAGTTCAGAATTGCTACAGAGTGGCTCCAGGAACTCTCTTCTGAGTATAAAAACTTCCGCTGGCCATCACACTCCCCAGACATGAACTGACACATCTGGGAAGCCTTGCAACGAGCTGTTCAGATGAAATCTCCACCCCGTCGCACTGTTACGTGTTCGTGGTTCTAGTTGCCTTCAGCACTACTTTAGACATTAGTCTAGTCCATGCCAAGTCGTGTTGCGGCACTTCTGCGTACTTGCAAGGGTCCTATACGACAATAGGCCGATGTACCACTTTCTTTGGCTCTTCAGTGTACTAGTTTGTCGCTTACAGAAATCTACAGATTGAGACACAAGGACCGAAAGGTGTCACCAAAAGGCGTAAAGAAACTAGGTTCCTGGCCAGCTCAAACTGTGTCGAATTAAAAGTATTTAAGTAAAGTACTTATTAAACAATCTTTATAGATAATTTCAAACAAATGTCAAGGAGGCCAATAGCTTCATGAGTCCAGGAAGTGTGGGGCGGCGGGAATAATTGTTAATGTTACGATTATTTATTTAATCCTGTTGTTTGCCGTTCTCAACACTGGCTCTCTAACTACAATATTGGCAACCAGAAAGTGATTAGCAAAACATGAAGCCTGTAATTAGAATTCCTAGTGCCCACTTCATCTGAGAAATACATTTATAGCTACAGCTTATAGCTCTGAGGAATTAGGAGATTGTTTGGGATTCGTAATCACAAACCATTCTCTCTAAAATGTTCACTATATTCTGAAAGTCACAGACCAAAAAGAATCCACACAATCCAACTACCAGAGCAATTCAGAGCCTAATGCGCTGATGCAACTATAACTGTTCAAATTAAATGTTTAAGTGAATGCTCGCCATAATTTGATGATAATGTTCATCAAAAGCCACACTAGAATGTCTGTCCTGCGGCGGCACGTGAGAATACGACATACGCAAACTAAAGATAGATCATTAACGTCATCCCAAAATCAACACTTCACTAGAAAACGATTTCATGGTTACGCGTATCCCGAGTAACATATTACTGCATCCGAGGCTGTTTATATCAGCGATACTGACGCGACGCGACGCCCGGCACAGGTGGTGCACTAATCAGCGTCGCAACGCCCGGCACAGATGGTGCACTAATCAGCGTCTGGAGAGAACTGGGGCCTACCTTCTCTTGCGTTCTTACATCTAAAGCCGCGGTGCGGACGGTTTAGAGAACGCCTGATCAAATATGCTCTCCCGACTAGCCGCTGGGCTAGTAATGCACCACTTTAAGTTATCGAATAAATCATTGCTTCCTTTTCTGATGGCCAATGAAGCTTTCAATTTAATTGTGCAACCATCATACAGGTAAGCAATCATAATAAAAGTCTGGCGTGGCTAAGTCAAATATTTTGGGCGAGAGAATTAATTTAATTACACTACACACAGTGGACGAGCTCTGATCTTGCTCTTTGGAAATACGCTATAGCTACAGTTTTATAGTTATTCTGTTGAAATTTCTTGCATTTTTATGATTATAGCGGATCTCCCTTCTACTTAAATTTAAACATCCTAGCTTTATTTATTCGCCTTCTTAATCTATCTTGCTTCCTTAATTTCTAAGACAAAAACCAGAAAATCATGAATTTCAACAAAAAATTTTAATTTGTGAGATACAGAATACTGTTTCTACTACATTATTATGCAAAAGGAATCTAAATATACATTTTTAAGTTTCTAGCTCTTTTCTGTTGCGCCAATGATTTTTACAGAAAAACATCCCAATTTCGAAAATGGTTAAAGTTATTGAACTGATATTCAACACATATTGATTTTGTATTACTCCTGACATGCTAGAAACGTTTCAGATTATTTACTTCATTTTAAAGTATTGTGCAATATTTATAACGTTTGAGTTAGTTACAGCGGACTGGCTGGCACACAATGGAAAGACTGATGTGAATTTTATAAGGCGTGAGTAGGCTGCTTCCCTACAGTAGGCACCGTGTAATACTGCCATGCTGCTCGTGGCTGCTAACAAATTGTTCAGTAAAAACTAAGTGAAATGCTTACATTCCTCGGTCAAGGGAAACTGGTGGTACACTTGAGTCAAGATGAGGACAGTGAAGTTACTAACATCAGGAAGCCACGTAAGACAGATCAGGGGAGGGGGCTTAGCAGAATGATCTTCTTGTTTAGTACCCTGTAATAAAGTACCGGTCTATATTGATGTCCCTGAGCTTTATGAACGAGGAATACTGGTGAATGTAGTGTAGTGGAAGGCCGAATTACCCCACCCCCCAACATGACACTGAACGTCTGCCTCAGAATTTTCATTTTAGGTGACGAAAGACGATAAGGGGCCTGTCGAATAAGAATATCATGACCTAGACGAATACTATAATGAATCAAATTAGCAGCACCCAGTTTGTCAGAAAAGAGATCCGGAAACCCATGCAATACGTCCAAAAACTGTCTCGCTTATCCAGACTGAAGATGACGAACCGTAAACTCCCAGGTGTCGTAAATTACACAATTAATGGGGCTCGGACGAGGTCAATAGCAGAGGACTATGTTTCCGACTGGAGAAAAGTTAAAGAACAAGATACCACTCGCAAAGTGAAGAACCAGCCCGGTCCGCCGAATAAAACCGCCGCTGAGCAATAAGGTGACCGCCAATACTACGAGAAGTCTAACTGGCCTTGAGAAGTTACAAACAGATAAACTATCGCGTACCCCGCCAACCTGAGCCAACTCTACCCCATTGGCCACGCAACATCTCTGGGCAGACGAGCGCACGGGAGACAAGTTACACATGAGGCCCAACTCCAGGTATTTTTTGTAATCAAGTAAGGAGACCGAACAACCATACTCCAATAACGCGCAAGCTGGTTCCTGTCCAACACGGGCAGAAACACTGGGAAGGGAAGATCTTTCTGGTCATCTTCTTTGACATGCTCGATCTCCCCCTCCCCACCTCCCTGTCAGCTGTTAGGCCTGGGGATTCTCACAACAGGGCACTCTCGCACAACACAACATATGGTGGTCAGTCGCAACGCAACGCGATCAACGCTTGGACCGAAGCAATCTGATTCGGATCGTGGTTTGTTACCCCGCGGAATAAAAGTCACTGATGGTAGAATTCCGGCTGATCGTGCTGCTCCTCAGAATAGGTCAGTGCCTGAACTGACTCCAGGAATATCTGAAGTCCGTAAATCCGGGCGGTGCGCAAACACAAAGCGAGACCGATCCCCTGGGTGTATTCCTTCTGAAGTGTTGGAGATACCACCAGATTCGGTAACGACCCATATCGAGTGCACACACCCATACACAAGCTCAACATACTGGCTCAGCGTCTCAGAAGCTGTCTGCATCCGCCAATAATACCTCCAATTGAGTATTTTTGCCGACTACTTTCTATCTATGATTCAAGCCCTGAGCTGTCCCATGAAATCCTGATGTCTCAAGGTTTCAGAGACCAAGATAATCAGTGTCCCTTTTCTTAATGGATAAAGCAATGATAGGATTACGCGGTGCTGTATGCGAAGGGCATCAGCATGAGATTCAAACTGGACAAGCAGCCACAGCCCTTGTTATACTTGATGCAAATTATCAAGAGGTGACCGAGATATACCAGTAAAGAGGCACATAAAAGACTGTTGAAATTTGGTAAAATGATCAGAGGGCAAACCACCAAGACCTCGTCACCGGTCCGCATACCATCCAGGAGCTGACGAAGACTTGAAACTTCCTGCTCCGACCCCACTCCCCCACTCTCTAAACTCAGGCATTCCGCTCTAATCTGCAAGTGTATTATCCGATTAAGTAATTGTTTAACGTCTTCGTTCCCAGAATACTTAAGTTGAATATGACTGAAATCAATTAAGCGATTGCCCCAATGTGCTATCTACTCCTGGATCCTACATGACTGCTTAAAGGTGAACAGTATTTGATGTTTCTGAGCAACAGTCACAGAATAATTTTTAATTAAACGCACCGCCATTTGACTGTACTGTTGTTAATTTTATCACTACCAAAGCTTCGACCTTTTATGCCATTTATAAGTGAGTGAGTTTATGTTATTTCCTTATATTGAAAGATATCAGAACATTCTCTTAATTTATGGCCAATTTTGAGCTAGACATCCGGCAATAGACCTTACTGACATAAATTCAACCACGAGAGCCGAAAACTGGGTCGTAATTAAATAAGCAACAGTACAGTCAAACGGCGATGTGTTCATTTAAAAATAAATGTGTTGGCTGCCCCCTAGGAAAGACACATTACGTTGCACATCATCTAACACGACTGGAATAATAGGGAGAGAGGCACATACCTCCACTGCCACGCGCAACCTGGCCCCCAGTTATGGGACGCTGCCCTCCACAGGCAGGCCACGAACCCTTAATTCATAATGCAGATGCTCGCTCTTTAGATACCAAATCCTGGAGTACATTACAAGTAGTGATCTCCTGAAAAACTACCAAAAGTGTTACTATAGTAACTCAGAAAATGGCAAATGTATTAGCACAACAATTCAAAAGAATGACAAACGACGCCGAAGGGTAGACAATTCAGTCCCCCACTGTCATACATAATGTAACCACGCTCTGCGGCTACTAATTGAGACCAAGAACAAATATCGGCATTACTTCAAGTAAAACACGTGCAAGGGTGGCAGAACTCCATTCGTAATTTATGAATCCCTGACAAGTATTTTTATTTAATAACAATTCAGTTAAGAACCAATTGTCGGTCACAAAGGTACTTGCGAAAAATGTAGATATAGTTAAGATTATTAAATTAAATTCACAATGTATTAGCAGACTTGCATCATACATAAAATTACAAACGGTAGTAAAGAAACGTGCAACACAGTGATCGCCCTACTACAAACTAAAGAAACCTGAGGTGGCACTCTCTACCCGCAACTGCCTCACACTGCGGGCTAATCCCTCAAGAGCTCTTGACTAAAAATGTTCAAACGTGCGTGAAATCTTCTGGGACATAACTGCTAAGGTCATCAGTCCCTAAGCTTACACACTACTTAACCTAAATCATTCTAAGGACAAACACACACACCCATGCCCGAGGGACGACTCGAACCTCCGCCGGGACCAGCTTCACAGTCCGTGACTGCAGCGCCTGAGACCGCTCGGCTAATCCCGCGCGGGAGCACTTGACTGTAAGTTCATCGAACTTTAAATAAAAATATTAAAGTCCACACATATCCGTTGGTTATTCTGCTCTCATACAGACAAGATACCGCCAACCTGCCCAAAGGGTGCCCACATTAGTACTTCACTGATAGGCCACAAGCCTGTTCCACATATGTCACATTAAGCACTTAAATAAGATCTTGGCACCGAAAACACAATTACAATAATAATGACACTTAAACTCTTAGTGTACTAAAGGATTCAAGAACTCAGTGCTCAGTTTGCCCAACCACTCTCTTCACACGCCCACAAGGGCGTGCAGTAATATAATTACTAAATGAGTTGTTTCCGAATCCGGTGACATCCATGCCGTAGCACTATACCAAAATTGAAACTATTAGAACAAGTGGTACGAGGTCATTTAAAAGAATAATTACACAATAATTCGAACAAGACTTAAAAGAGAATCAAGGTATACCTTTACTGGGGCCTCTTAGGAGGTAATACACAGTGTAATTGGGATACGCATGAAATGGAAGACGGCCGTTTAAACCGTGCACCTATAACCCGAAGGTTTAGTCAACACGGAGTAAGAGATTGTGCAAATACAAGCAGGCACCCACGCACACACGACACACAAGTGTGTATCTTTAGGCTGAGCCCTCACATCGTTAGTTACAGGCGAAATGCCATAACTTGTCCCATGAAGGTCCATGAGGTTTACAATAGACATAAATTACAATCAATAGTATCAAATTCTCATTAATAACAAATAATTATTTGAAGAAAAAAATTCACACTGCAAATACTATCTTGTCTCACTTAGGAACCTCCAGATTGAGACACACAGAGCCAAAGGTGTCACCGAAAAGCATAAAGAAAGGAGATTACTGAACTGCTCACACCGGGCATAATTAACAGTCATTAAGTATAGTACTGACTTAACAGTCCTCATAGATGATTTCAAACAAATGCCAAGGAGAAATTGGCTCTGAGCACTATGGGACTTAACTTCTGAGGTCATCAGTCCCGTAGAATTTAGAACTACTTAAACCTAACTAACCTAAGGACATCCCACACACCCACGTCCGAGGCAGGATTCTAACCTGCGACCGTAGCGGTCGCGTGGTTCCAGACTGCAGCGCCTAGAAACGCTCGGCCACCCCGGCCGGAAAATGCCAAGGAGGCCAATAGCTTCATGACTCCAGCTGGGCACCGGGTAATACTGCTGTGCTGCTCGTGGTTGCTAACAAATAGTTCAATACGTCTTGGAGTATTTGGCAAACCACAACTGGTTTATGCACCTCGTAACCAGGTTGCACGCAACGAGAGCTGGTCCTTGCCCACTAAACTCGCCGGTAGCGATGGTCAGTGCTGAAGTCGTTCGATACAGTTCCGCACTGTCGCCTAATAAACGAAGTAAGAGCCTACGGAATATCAGACCAGCTGTGTGGCTGGATTGAAGAGTTTTTAGCAAACAGTACACAGCATGTTGTTATCAATGGAGAGACGTCTACAGACGTTAAAGTAACCTCTGGCGTGCCACAGGGGAGTGTTATGGGACCATTGCTTTTCACAATATATATAAATGACCTAGTAGATAGTGTCGGAAGTTCCATGCGGCTTTTCGCGGATGATGCTGTAGTATACAGGGAAGTTGCAGCATTAGAAAATTGTAGCGAAATGCAGGAAGATCTGCAGCGGATAGGCACTTGGTGCAGGGAGTGGCAACTGACCCTTAACATAGACAAATGTAATGTATTGCGAATACATAGAAAGAAGGATCCTTTATTGTATGATTATATGATAGCGGAACAAACACTGGTAGCAGTTACTTCTGTAAAATATCTGGGAGTATGCGTGCGGAACGATTTGAAGTGGAATGATCATATAAAATTAATTGTTGGTAAGGCGGGTACCAGGTTGAGAATCATTGGGAGAGTGCTTAGAAAATGTAGTCCATCAACAAAGGAGGTGGCTTACAAAACACTCGTTCGACCTATACTTGAGTATTGCTCATCAGTGTGGGATCCGTGCCAGATCGGTCTGATGGAGGAGATAGAGAAGATCCAAAGAAGAGTGGCGCGTTTCGTCACAGGGTTATTTGGTAACCGTGATAGCGTTACGGAGATGTTTAATAAACTCAAGTGGCAGACTCTGCAAGAGAGGCGCTCTGCATCGCGGTGTAGCTTGCTCGCCAAGTTTCGAGAGGGTGCGTTTCTGGATGAGGTATCGAATATATTGCTTCCCCCTACTTATACCTCCCGAGGAGATCACGAATGTAAAATTAGAGAGACTAGAGCGCGCACGGAGGCTTTCAGACAGTCGTTCTTCCCGCGAACCATACGCGACTGGAACAGGAAAGGGAGGTAATGACAGTGGCACGTAAAGTGCCCTCCGCCACACACCGTTGGGTGGCTTGCTGAGTATCAATGTAGAAGGAAGACGAGGGCGCCCATAGCCCAATAGTCAATAGTGTTGAACATAAGAGGTATCAGCGATAAAATTAGTAAACTGCTTATAGATGTTGATTCTGAAATTACTGATATATCGGAGCACCACTTAAATAATTTGACAGTTCAGAGGCTTCCTTTAGCAGGATAGATTAGCTCGCTGTTTTTCAAGAAGTTTTTTGCGGGGTTGCGAAGTGACCATGTACGAAAAAACAATATTCCATTTGAGACCATAGACGTATCACGACACTGCACTCAACAGATATTTGAATGTTGTGCAGGGGCAGCTAATTTTAATGAAACTAAACGTCTAATTGTTGTTGCTTATAGGTCCTGTAACTCTGACTTCAGAGCATTCCTGCTCGAGCTAGAGGGAGTTCTTGATTCATTTTTAGGAAGCACCAGAAATTAGTAATATGTGGTGACTCCACGATAGAAGGATGTTGGTAGATCACCTAAATCCATATGATCTGATGCAAACTGCATTTTTTTCCAACTAGGGCGCAGGGGAACAATAGCACAGCCACACATAAAATTTTTATTCACTCTTCACTAATAGATGGGCTTTCGGTTACTAAAAGAATGAACCGCCTTTCAGCCCATGATGCAGCAATTTAAACAGTAAAAGGCTTTTGTACTCAAACAAATGTCACATATAATAATAAACCATGTAGAAAATTTAATCCAAAGGCAACATAGAGTTTTTCAGAACTCGTCAAGGAAGAAGAGTGGCAGGATGTTTATAGTTCCGATAACGTAGATGACATATCATGCTTTCCTTAACACATTTCTGATGCTCTTGGAGAGTTGCTTTCCATTAGAGCGCTCTAAACGGGGTACTAGCAGTAAAAGGCAGTCTGGATGGCTGACTAGTGGGATAAGGATATCATATACAACAAAGCGGGAATTATATCAAAATGTTAGAAGTAGTCACAGTTAAGCTACAGATGGCCATTACAAACTGTATCGTAAGGTGCTTAAAAATGTTATTAGGAAGCCTAAGAGTAATTGGTGCGTGATAGAATCACAGGACAAAATTAAAACCATATGGTCACTAGTGAAGGAAGTGTCTGGCCAGCAGCACAAGGTCACCGATATAAAGTCAGTTCGTAGTAAAAAAATTTCTGTTACTGATAAATCAGATATATGTATAATATTTGACAATCATCTTCTGAACATTGCTGGTGAATTGAATAAAAATTTTGTTTCTATAAGGTATCGTATAACTCTCTTGGAAAATGCCTCTCCGAGACTGATGTCTAAAATACTCTTCTGTGTTACTGACAAGGGGGAGATCGAGTCAACAATTAAATCACTGAACACAAAGGACTGTCGTGGATATGATGGAGTGCCTACTAGAATATGAAAGTACTGTACTGCACATGTTAGGCCTGTACTTAGCCATATTTGTAATTTTTCCTTTAGGAATGATCGCATTCCTGATGGATTATAGTACTCAGTAGTAAAGCAGTTTTATAAAAATTGGAAAAGATATAATGTAGTCAATTTTAGACCTATTTCTACGCCATCAGTGTTTGCTAAAGTTATTGAAAAGGTGGTGTATACAAGGAAAATTAATCATTTTATATCACATAATTTCCTATCAAATGTACAGTTCGGCTTTAGAAGTGGTTTAACTACTGTAAATGCTATAATATCGTTTCTCTGTGAGGTATGGGATGGATTAAAATAAACATTTCCAACGCTAGGAATATTTTTGATTTAATTAAGGCGTTTGAGTGTATTGATCACAAAATACTGGTACAGAAGCGGGACCAATAGTAATACGGGTAATAGCTCACAATAGGTTCACCCCTGACTTTAACAACAGACAGCCAAAGGTCTTTATTCACAGTGTTGAGATGGCTGCGATGGGTCTGAGAGGGCAAATGGGGCGTGCGCAGGGATCAATGTTGGGCCACTCCTGTTCCTTATTTATATAAGTGACATGCTCTAACTCTAAAACATTTCAGTTTCCTGATGACACTAGCTTAGTGGTAAAGGATGTTGTGTGCAACGTTGGCTCGGTTTCAAACAGTGCAGTTCACGACATAATCTCATGGCTTGTAGAAAATAAACTAACGCCGATTATCAGTAAGACTCAGTTTTTACAGTTTCTGACACATAATTCAACAAAACCCGACGTTTCTATTTCACAGAATGGTCATATGATCAGTGAAACTGAGCAGTTCAAATTTCTAGGTGTCCAGATACGTAGTAAACCGTCGTGGAAAGCCCATATTCAGGATCTTGTTCAAAGAGTTAATGCTACCATTTTTACCACTTTAACCGTATCTGAAATAAGTGATCGTCCACTTTGCTTGTTGTCATTCGCTTATGTCGTATGGTATTATATTTTGAGATAACTCTTTACATTCTAGATGCATATTTTTGGCTCAGAAACAGGCACTTCTGGCAATAAGTCGTGTAAGCTCGCGAACCTCTTATCGACCTCTGTTCACTAGTCTGGGTATCTTCACATCGGGCCCTCAATGTACGTATCCTTAACAGTCGTTTCTTGTTAACAATATCAGCTTATTTCCAAGAATAAACAGCTCTCACTCGGTTAATACTAGGCAGAAATCCAACCTGCATCTGGATCGGACTTCATTAACTTCTGTGGAAAGAGGTGTGCAGTATACTGCTGCATCAAAAAAATTGGTTCAAATGGCTCTGAGCACTATGGGACTCAACTGCTGAGGTCATTAGTCCCCTAGAACTTAGAACTAGTTAAACCAAACTAACCTAAGGACATCACAAATATCCATGCCCGAGGCAGGATTCGAACCTGCGACCGTAGCGGTCTTGCGGACTGCTGCATCCATTTTCAGTAAGTTACCACTGGAATTCAAGAATCTTAGCAGTTATCCACGCGCTTTCAAATCGAAATTGAAGAGTTTCCTCATGGGTCACTCTTTTTATGTCGAGGAGTTTCTTGAAAAATTAAGCTGGTTCTTGGTATATTGTTGATTGAGTTTACCTAAACTTATGGCTTGAATCTTTTCGGGTTCATAAATAGTTTATTTTTATCTGTTCTTACTTTTATGTTGCAGGTTCATGTACTGACACGTTCCATAACCTTGGAGGTTTGCTCCTCAATTTGGTCCTACGGAACTTGACGTGTAAATAAAAATAAAAATAAAAATAAAACTTGCCATAATCGCCAGGACGCCGAGAACGTAGGCACACCTGCCCGACTCCTTCTGCGACAGTCCTCTCACCACCAAACAGACCCCAGTGGAAACACATAACCCAGCAAATATTAAACGTCCAGGGCTAGAGTTTATGGAACACGCACACGAGTGGCGCCAGTAGGATCACGCACTCGCCCTCACGTAAGCCGCCACGGTTCAGGGAAGGTTATTAAAAATTGAAGCTTTGTAGTCTGCTGTCTTAGCAGGTTTCGTTAACGCCGTTGCTCGGAGGCTGCCGCTGTGCCAGATAAGTTAAATTTTGCCCCTCTGTTTATAGAAAAGGTTTTCACAAGAGCATTGTAATAAGAGCAGCATTTGTGACATTAAATATTAGAAGGTGCGTCGGTGATGACCAGTTATGTAGTAATAATCTTTGTGGCTCTTTGGT
The DNA here is from genome assembly GCF_021461395.2 of Schistocerca americana. Taxonomy (NCBI): domain Eukaryota; kingdom Metazoa; phylum Arthropoda; class Insecta; order Orthoptera; family Acrididae; genus Schistocerca; species Schistocerca americana. The sequence continues at coordinate 583,374,153 of NC_060119.1, read as the reverse complement.
TATCACAGGTAGTACTGTGGGCAGACGACGACACAGTATCCTTGTCGAGTGAGTAGTGTTCTGTGATGTTGGCGTCATGGCCATTGATAGGTTATTATTGATTTGTGGTGCTGTGTGCATGTAGGGTACTCAGTCTTCTGACCGGTTTGACGCTGCCCGAAACGAACTCCTCTACTGTGCTAACGTCTTCGTTTAAGAGTAACACTTGCAACCTACGTCGTCTATTTTTTGCTGGATGTGTTCCAATCTCTTCTTCTTCTTCTTCTACAGTTTATGCCTTCTTCATCTTCCTCTAGTACCATGGAAGTCATTCCACAATGTCTTAACACATTGCCTATCATCCTGTCCCTTCTCCTTATCAATGTTTTCCACATATTCCTTTCCCATCCGATTCTTCGTAGAACTTCCTCATTCCTTACCTGATCAATCCACCTAATTTTCAACATTCGTCTGTAGCAGCACATCTCAAATGCTTCGATTCTCTTCTGTTCTGGTTTTCCCTAAGTCCGTGGTTCACTACCATGCTGTACTCCAGACGTACATTCTCAGAAATTTCTTCCTCAAATGAACGCCTATATTTGATATTAGTAGACTTGTCTTGGCAATGAATGCCCTTCCCGCCAGTGCCAGTCTGCTTTTGATGTCTTTGTTCCGTCCGTCATTGGTTATGTTACTGCCTAGGTAGCAGAATTCCTTGACTTCATCTACTTCGTGACCATCAATCCTGATGTTAAGTTTCTCGCTGTTCTTATTTCTGCTACTTCTTATTACCTTCGTCTTTCTTCGATTTGCTCTCCAACCACACTCTATGCTCATTAGACTATTCCTTCCGTTCGGCAGATCATGTAAATCTTCTTCACTTTGACACAGGATAGCAATCAGTGAATCGAATTACTGCTATCCTTTCACCTTGAATTTTAATTCCACTCCTGAACCTTTCTTTTATTTCCATCATTGCTTCCTCGATGTACAGATTGAACACTCTTTTTGATACGAGCACTCCGTTCTTGGTCATCCTCTCTTATTATCCCCTCTTGGTTGTTGTACATATTCTATATGACCCGTCTGTCCCTGTAGCTTACTCACACTTTTCTCCAAATTCCGAACGTCTTGCACCATTTTACACTGTCGAACGCTTTTTCCAGGTCGACAAATCCTATGAAAGTGTTTTGATTTTACTGTAGTCTTGCTTGCATTATTAACCACAACGTCAGAACTGCCTCTCTGGTGCCTTTACCTTTCCTAAAGCCAAACTGACCGTCACCTAGCCCACTGTTCTGTATAATATTCTTGTAAGCAACTAAGATGAAAGAGCTGTTAAGCTGGTTGTGCGATTATTCTCGTGCTTGTCAGCTCTTTCCGTCTTCGTAATTGTGTGGATAGTGCTTTTCCGAAAGTCAGATGGTATGTCGCCAGGCTCATACATTCTACACACCAACGTGAGTAGACCTTTTCTTGTCACTTTCCCCAATGATTTTAGAAATTCTGCTGGAATGTTATCTTTTCCTTCTGCCTTATTTGATCTTAAGTCCACCAAAGCTCTTTTAAATTCTGATTCTAGTACTGGACCTCCTATCTCTTCTAAACAGACTCCTGTTTCTTCTTCTACCACATGAGACAAATCTTCACTCTCATAGAGGCCTTCAATGATTTCTTTCCACCTATCTGCTATCTCCTCTGCGTTTAACAGTGGAATTCCCGTTGCAGTCTTAATATTACCACCCCTGCTTTTAAGGTCACCGAAGGTTGGTTTGACTTCCCTGTATGCTGAGTCAGTCCTTCCGACAGTCATTTCTTTTTCGATGTCTTCACATTTTTCCTGCAGCCATTTCGTCTTCGCTTCCCCGCACTTCCTATTGATTTCATTCCTTAGCAGCTTGTATTTATGTATTCTTGAGTTTCCCGGGACATTTTTGTACTTCCTCCCTTCATCAATCAACTGAAGTATTTCTTCTGTTACCCATGGTTTCTTCGCAGTTTCCTTCTTTCTGCATATGTTTTCCTTCCCAATTTCTGTGATGGCCCTTTTTAGAGATGTTCTTCCCTCTTCTACTGTACTGCGTACATTCCTTATTGCTGTGTTTATAGTCTTAGAGAACTTCAAGCGCATCTCGTGATCCCATAGTACTTCCGTATCCCACTTCTTTGCGTACTGATTCTTCCTGACTAATTTGTTGAACTTCAGCGTACTCTTCATCACTACCATCTTGGATCTGAGTCTATATCTGATCCTGTGTACGCCTTCCAATCCAGTATCTGGTTTCGGAATATCTGTCTGACCATGATGATTTCAATATCCTCATACATTCTCTCTATCTCTACTTGTTCAGTTTGCATGTGTACCCGAACTGTCGTTGTTGGTGTTGGTTTGCTGTCGATTCTCATAAGTCTGTCACTGACTGTTCACAGTAACACACTCTCTGCCCTACCTTCATATTCATAACGGATCCTCCTCCTGTTGTACCATTTCCTGCTCCTGTTGTTACTCTATTCTCATCACATCAGAAATCCTTGTCTTCTTTCCACTTCACTGACCTATACCATATCTAGACTGGGCTTTTGCATTTCTCTTTTCACATTTTCTAGTTTCCCTACCACGTTCAAGTTTCTGACATTCCACGCCCCGACTCGTAGAGTATTACCCTTCCGTTGAATATTCAATCTTTTTCTCTTGGTAACCCTCCCCTCGGCAGTCTCCTCCCGTAGATCAGAATGGGGCACTATTCCGGAATCTTTTGCCAGTGGAGAGATCATCACAGCACTTATTCAATTACAGGCCACATGTCCTGTAGATAAACGTTACGTGCCCTTAAGGCAGTGGTTTCCATTGCATTCTGCATCCTTGTGCAGCTGATCACTGCTGATTATTCCGCCTTTGGGGGAATTTCCCACCCATAATACAAGAGAGCGCCCTGGACCTCTGTCCGCTGCTCCGCCCTTTTTGACATGGCCGTTGGCAGAATGAAAGTGACTTCTTATGACGGAAGTCTTCGGTCGACAATGGTCATTATTAATCGCACACGATACGGGATCGAATCCCGGTCGGGGTACACATTTTCAACTGTCCGCGTTGATATTTATCAATGCCTGTATGCTGCTAATGGTCTGGACTCCATTGTAGTTTCATAAAGCCAGTGTGTCACGGATACATGCACTCTACGGGACAGAGCTCAGCAGGTCTAAGTCGCAAGCGCGATCGACCGTCACTTGCGCAGGCAGAATCTGCTTTCATCTTTCAAGTGATCCCCTGATGGCAACAGTTGACCAGTTGATGCGTACACGTCGATGCAGCTGCGCTCTGGTAGCTACGCCATTCGCTATCTGTTGGCGACGATGAAACCATTGTTGGTGCAGGTGGCAAATGTCCTCGTAAGATCAAAATTAACGTCGTGTCTCCAGGTTTTACCCTATGAAAATCGTTTACCGGCATCTCTATGGTTCACGTTTGTGTCTGTCTCAATGTTTCTGACAATGCCTAAAATAGGACAGAAGTACTCATGCTAATATGATTGAAATTGCTTGTATTGTTTTGAGTTTCAATACCACTACATTTTAAAATCACATTTTAAATTATTTAATCCCGGGGCGTCGTATTTTGTATTAGCGCTTGTAGCTAAAGTTAACGTAATATTTCTGACACGCACCGTAGTGTAGTGTGGCCATTTACCTGTTTTCATTACAAACGTTCTGAGTTTTGGCAAGCAGTTACATTAATCTCAAGCACATTTGCAGCGCAGTGATTCCTCACAGGCGCATTTAGATCAGTAATGTATTTCAGGTATTGGATCAGAGCAGAGCAGCCTGTCCATCGTTCAGGTTAGCCTTGCCTTTAGTGTCAAGACGAACGACCGCGTGTTGTAATTAGGGAAGAGTGATCATTTGTAATTTTTTTCTTATAATCACGCAGTGGCACTTATAACCATATGCAGATTTAACATACGACAGTTAATCGTTACAAATTCCGGTTTTTGAATTGAAAGCTGTCGAGGCTACCACATATGTTTATTTCTCGTATCTAATTATTAACCACTGTAGCCAAATTATCCTATGTTTTGAAAACATTACGGAGTTACAGAAGTGTACTGAAGCATTAGACAACACAGAGAGAAGTGTAAAACCAAGCAATGCAAGTCTGCGATAGGATACAACAATAAGAAGAACGCTATAGTTGGACGTTGACACAATTCACACCAAAACACAGAAAGCAAGATGCATTCTCGAAAAACAAAATTCAAATAAAAGTTTTCAGTATGAACCACAATTATACGAAAAGTTAGATAATTCTGTGGACCCGTTGTGCCCGTGCTTCTCTTGTCAGATTAATAAGACTTGATTACCGACAGGGTCTGTTATTAGGAGAACGACAGCAAGTGCTTATTGTTGGCGCAGGATTCCGAAATACAGGCCACTGCTGACAGTGGTCAAGTGACCTGGTATAATTTCGCTTAGTTTCCATAACAAGGAACGATATTACGCTTACCGGCTATCAGACGCACGGTTAGCCAGCACGTGTGCGTCCGGTTGACTAAATTTTCGCACCGTCAGCCACGGATGTGTCAAAGGGCCGTGAAGCGGTTACCGACGTAAGCGAAGCACATGCACTGCACCACGGGTGTGTCGTTAACAATATTGCAGCTCGAGCTGTGGTGACGGGCCAGCACGAGGAGGAGAAACGAAGCTAATATTAGGATGACGTTCACACGGCTTCATCCCGAAACTGCGCTGTTAATGTGACGTACTGGAGCGTGAATTACTGAAAATTAAATTCTACGTAAGCTAGTAAACCATACTCAATCTGTCAAAATAAATCCTTGGTTCCATTATATTAGAACGGAGGGAAAGTATCTGCGGCGAGACTAATTTTTTACGACAGAATAACAGTCGGATATTGACAAATATAAAAAAACAGCTTCGGTACATTAACGGGCAGTCAGTTCTCTCTCCTGTTCCAACTAAAAGATAAATTGTAAATAAATACATACATAAAGCTATGTGGAGCTGTACAAAACGCAGTATATGACTAATACACTGCAAATTTATACATGTTTATGTAGCTGAAAGAGCATAAGTTGAGATTGTAGATTTATATGCAGAAAACATGAAATATCATCCTTCTAAAATACATCCAGAATGATCTGTTTAGTGGAGCTCAACAAACTCTATGAATCTTTAGCTGTAAGTGTTTCTCGATTGTTCGGACACTATGGTCAGCCTCCTCCCTCTTCATACCTGTGAATGGTAACGGCATAGTCATGGAACTAACAGTGTTTAGTACCGCACTTCGCATCTATTACACAAATATATTCGGTTGGTCTCAGTCGTACTTGACGAGTAAGTTGCAGAACACAGCTTTAATCGCATTACAACAAATAGCCTTGAATCTCACTGAGGTTCAGTGATAGCGCGCGTGTCTCGAAGTTCGCCAATTGTGATACTTCTTAAACGCCTGACAGCTTCTTTTCCTACAAAGCAAAGATGCGGAGTGGTGGTAAGAATTTATATAAATTTTTTATCTATAACTCTGCTAACCCTTGAGAATGATGAACTTCCCAGGGAGCTACAGTAACAGTTTTAGATAACCGTAGAAAAGGGATGATTTAGAATTTTTCCAGTCATAGATCTAAGTCCATGTTGGGCTGCCCAGCGTGATCCATTTTCATTTGTTAAACAGGTTATTACAAACACGAAATACTTGTGTGTAAGACCATTTAACCTTTTATCAAAAAGTTAAGCACAGCACCAGTGTCTTTCTCTTCATTGAATAGAACTACAGAAGGAAAGCACGAAGATTCCACTGGTGACACGTGGAGGGGAATGATTCATCGAGACAGAATATTCTCACAGTGGAGGAGGACAATACAGTTTTCTTGTAATAAAAGACTCCTGTATATTTCCTTGGGGTCACCAACGAGGCCTCCGCGTGCCTGTGCGTTCTCCTAAGGTACTGTCAATATCAAAGAAGCTTTGTCTTGTCGATCTAAAACTTTGTATAGTCGACATTGTCTAGCAGTATGTTTTCCATGTTTGGAGGTTTAGCACGTTTCAAATGTTTCCCGATCAGAGTATAATCACTATCTGAGATATGGAAGCTATGTTAAGGCCAAGGATTCCTAAGTTCTGCGGCGTAAAAGTTACGATTATCACGGAGAAAAGCATGTAAAATAAAACCCATACTGCATTTAAAACGTCCTTCACAATTATCACTCCACAAATAAAGTTTAAGTTTGTATGTGACGTAGATCTCCTTAAATGAAAGATGTCATCCGGTTTTGCCATCTTTTTATTAATCTTTTCTTACTAGTGTAGGCCTTCTAAACTGCTCATTACTCTTGTTCCACATTCCGTTTCTACTCCTCATTTGATGAACTGGAAATATGAAATCCATTTTCCAAATCACATAAACCTAAGAGATACAATAAAACTGAAAGGGCAGCAGACTTAAACGAAACTCACATTTTACACATAAGCTGGTGGAAATGCTGTGGCGCTTAGATCACTGTAGATGTAGTTACCCGTGTACCTAGTGGCAACAGCATCATTCGTCACCACCAGCTAGTGCAATGGGTACGAACTACCTCTTGAATCATTCGCATAACAGCGCAGATTGCCACGAGAAAAAATAGGCTGTCTACTTTTAGCACATTAGCTAATCTTTCCATTCCACAGTAAAGTTTGCTCCAGTTTCTATTTGTAGTTATTTGCTGTCCGTCGCAACCTAGGAACAGAAACAACTGTTGCATTGTGGAGCCTTGTACAGTGAAAGAAAATGGGACACAAAAGTGCTCATTAAGAATGAGATGCTGAAGTTTCTAAATCTGCAGCTTTGGAATGCGGAAGTAGGCAGTTCAAAATGGCTTTGAGCGCTATGGGACTCAACTGCTGAGGTCATTAGTTAAACCTAACTAACCTAGGACATCACAAACATCCACGCCCGAGGCAGGATTCGAACCTGCGACCGTAGCGGTCTTGCGGTTCCAGGCTGCAGCGGAAGTAGGCAGTTCATTATAAGAGGAATGGATATATCAAATGAAGGTCAGTGACAGATGTTGGACAGCGAAATATAGCTACAAGGAGAGTAACTTCGAAGAAACCTTGAGTAAGAGAGAAATACTTCAGCGGATCGGCACAATAGGAAGTAAAAAATTATGCAGGAGTAACAAGCATATCACATTGTACGACGTTTACGGATGAAATAAACGTGAAGTGGTAGAAACGAAGGCGAAGTGGCTGCAGAAAACATTTTAAAAAATTTAAAAAATTTTTGGCAAACTCTAGGAGCATACTACCAATGCTTTTGTGTTACTAATAAAGAGGTACATCTAAACCAATAAATAAATAAATGAAACACCATGAAGCCCAGTTAACACGAATGTCTCACGAGGAGTCACTCGAATCATTCGGTACTTTGGATTAACTATGTTACCTCCGACTGATTTCATGTGACCGCTAGCCCACTACGACTTTCCCTTCCAGGCCACCCTGTTCATGTGTTATTTCTTAGATATATCCTCATTTTGTCTTCCCCTAGTGTTTCTAACCCTCCCGCGCCTCTCTAGTGTGATGAAAGTTATTCCTTAAATTCTTAACAGATCTCCAATCAAATATTTCTATTTCGGTGTTTTTCAAATACTTCTTTCTACATAGATCTATGCCGATAATACACAAGATCTGCTAATTTGTTATCAGTCCACATAATGTTCGACATCTTTCTATGGCATCACATCTCAGCCGCTTCTACTCTCTCCTTTTCCGCTTTTCCAACAGTCCATGGTTCTCTACCATGCACTACTGTGACCAAATGAACATTCCCACAATTTTTTTCTACATCTACATCTGCATCTACATCCATACTCCGCAAGACACCTGACGGCGTGTGGCGGAGGGTACCTTGAGTACCTCTATCGGTTCTCCCTTCTATTCCAGTCTCGTATTGTTCGTAGAAAGAATGATTGTCGGTATGCCTCTGTTGGGCTCTAATCTCTCTGATTTTATCATCATGGTCTCTGAGCGATATATATGTAAATGGGGGGGGTGGGGGGGTGGGGGGGGGGGGAGCAATATACTGCTCCAATCCTCGGTGAAGGTATGTTCTCGAAACTTCAACAAAATCCCGTACCGAGCTACTGAGCGTCTATCCTGCAGAGTCTTCCACTGGAGTTTATCTATCATCTCCGTAAAGCTTTCGCGATTACGAAATGATCCTGTAACGAAGCACACTCCGCTCCGTTGGATCTTCTCTATCACTTCTGTCAACCCTATCTGTTACGGATCCAACACTGGTGAGCAATATTCAAGCAGTGTGCGAACAAGTGTACTGTAACCTACTTCCTTTGTTTTCGGATTGCATTTCCTTAGGATTCTTCCAATGAATCTGTCTGGCATCTGCTTTACCAACGATCAACGTTTTTGATAATTCCATTTTAAATCACTCCTAATGTCTACTCCCAGATACTTTAAGGAATTAATTGCTTCCATTTGCTGACCTGCTATATTGTAGCTAAATGATAAAGGATGTTCCTTTCTATGTATTCGCAGCACGTTACACTTGTCTACATTGAGGTTCATTTGCCATTCACTGCACCATGCGTCAATTCGTAGGAGGTCCTCCTGCATTTCAGTACAATTTTCCATTGTTACAACCTCTCTATATACTACAGCATCATCTGCAAAAAGCCTCAGTGAACTTCCGATGTTCTCAAGAAGATTATTTATATATATTGTGAAAAGCAACGGTTCTACGACACTCCCCTGCGGCACAATTGAAATCACTCTTACTTCGAAAGACTTCTCTCCATTGAGAATGACATGCTGCGTTATGTTATCTAGGAACTCTTCAATCCAATCACACAATTGGTCTGATAGTCCATATCCTCTTACTTTGTTCATTGAGCGACTGTGGGGAACAGTATCAAAAGCCTTGTGGAAGTCAAGAAACACGGCATCTAGCTGGGAACCCGTGTCTATGGGCCTCTGAGTCTCGTGGACGAATAGCGCGAGCTGGGTTTCAAACGATCGTCTTCTTCAAAAACCATGCTGATTCCTACAGAGTACATTTCTAGTCTCCAGAAAAGTCATTATACTCGAAGATAATACGTGTTCCAAAATTCTACGACTGGTCGACGTTAGAGATATAGGTCTATAGTTCTGCACATCTGTTCGACGTCCCTTCTTCAAAACGGGGATGACCTGTCCCCTTTTCCAATCTTTTGGAACGCTAGGCTCTTTTCTAGAGACATACGGTACACCGCGGCAAGAAGAGGGGAAAGTTCGTTCGCGTACTCTGTTTAAAATAGAACTGGTAACCCATCCGGTCCAGCGGCCTTTCCTGTTTACAACGATTCTAATTGCTTTTCTATCCCTCGGTCATCTACTTCGATATGTACCATTTTGTCATCTGTGCTACAATCTAGAGAAGGCACTAGAGGGCAGTCTTCCTCTGTGAGACAGATTTGGAAAAAGACATTTAGCATTTCGGCCTTTAGTCTCTCACGTTTCAGTACCATTTTGGTCACAGAGTGACTGGACATTTTGTTTTGATCCACCTACCGCCAAAATTTCTTAGTATTTTCTGCCAAGTCAGTACACAGAACTTTATTTTCGAATACGTTGAACGCCTCTCGAATGGCCCTCCTGACATTAAATTTCGCTTCGTGTAATTTTTGTTTGCCTACAAGGCTTTGGCTATGTTTCTGTTTGTTGTGAAGTTCCCTTTGCTTCCGTAGTAGTTTTCTAACTCGGTTGTTGTACCACGGCGGCTCTTTTCCATCTCTTACGATCTTGCTTGGCACATAATCATGTAATGCATACTGTACGATGGTTTTCAACAGTATCTGTACTTGAGATAAAACTTTTGTTTTGAGCCTTCAAGTACTCTAAAATATGCTTTTTGTCACTTTTGCTAAACAAAAAAATCTTCCTATCTTTTTTAATATTTCTATTTACGACTTAAATCACCGATGCTGCAACCGCTTTATGATTTTTTTCCTCAGATTAAGCTCAATATTCGATACTAGCATTCTTGTCTTGGCCAAGATGCCCAGTTTTTCAGTGACGGTCTGCCTATTATGTCCTCCTTGCTTCGTCCGACAGATGTAGTTGCTTCTAATACAGCACTATCTCTTAAATTCGCCTAATTTAAGATTACAAATTTTGATGTTACGTTTATCGCTGTTTACTCTTCAGTTACTCCTCATTAAGCTTTAGCTTTCTTCGGTTTGATATCAGCGTGTGGTATGTGCTCAAAGGCTGTCTATTCAATTCGACAGGTCCAACGATTCCTTGCCAGTTTCACAGAGAATAGAAATTCCGTAACCGATAAAGTTGATATCCTTCACTCCTCGATTGTAATCTCGCTCCTAAAGCGTTCTTCTGTTTCCGCCATTCCTTTCTAAATGCGTGGACTGACGGCCACTCGTCTAGGGATAGCCAGCGCAGAAGCTCGGAATGTTTGATGATCCACCGCAACGAAAAAAATCTGAAGGACGTGTTACGTGACGTCCGCCCAGACCCACAAAGAGGGGTAGCGTCTTTGCTTATGAAGTCATCACGCACATGTTCGAACCTCGATACTGCTCATGTTTTGAATTAAAAATCATCAGCATTGGCGGAGGAAGCCTTTAGGCATTAGAAGTCACCTTCGTGCTTCCAACGGCCTTTTCCAAGAGAGTGGACGTGCGGACAGCCGTATAGCGCACTCCCTTGTCCTTGAGGTCGGGCCCTGCTCCTTACAGGCTGAAGACTCAACAGTGATGTACCGTATGAGGATGCTGAAGGAAATGGAAATCACTAAATTAAAAACACACAGTGTGTATCCATCAGGCATATGTCCGTACCTGAAGAAGGATCATGACGATTTCTCCGCTGGCAAAAGAATTCAGATTATGCCCACATTCGGATATCCGAGTGGGGACTGTTACTGAGGAGGTAACAATGAGGAAGAGATGGAAGGATCAACGATATTGTAAAGTTATACGAATCAGAATGTAGAATATCAGATATCTGAATATGTTAGGCAACCAACAAAATTTTAAACGTAAATACATAGGCTACAAATGGTGGGAGCTAGCGAATTGAATTGGAAAGAAGATAAGGATTTCTAGTTCGAATGGCTCTGAGCACTATGGGACTTAACTTCTGAGGTCATCTTAGAACTACTTAAACCTAACTAACCTAAGGACATCACACACATCCATGCCTGAGGCAGGATTCGAACCTGCGACTGTAGCGGTCGCGCGGTTCCAGACAGTAGCGCCTAGGACTGCTCGGCCACCTCGTCCGGCAAGGAGTTCTAGCCAAACGAAAACAGTATAATATGAGGTGCAACTGTAGAAGCAAGTATTCGTTGTCAGTAGAAGGAAGAGAGGAGAGTGAGTTGCTGCAAATAGTCCAGTGTAGTGTAGCGGAATATTAAAGAGTTGGAAACGTGGAATATTGTCAAAGTTTCGTTGCCTATGCCGAAAGCCAGAGGCAGTAGGTTAGCCAAGAGCTAAGAGGATTGCACATGTATCGGAATGTGTCGTCACGCAGGGGGCAATGGCCTGGTTACACACAGCAGGAGAGAGAGAATTGCTTAGCACGCGGGTTTGTGTTAGGCGGACACTTTCGTAGAGTGTAAGACAGAGGTATAGCGTCAGCTGTACTGCATTTCACAGCTTCGCGTACGTCTGCCGTGACAACACGTAACGCTGTCGTAAGAATACCTAAGGGGCGAGTGCGACAGATGAATCAGCAGTGTAAGTGGAACGAATGCGTTCATTACAAACGAGCATGACTTCAGGACGTTGCTCGTGCTTCCTTTAAATACGCGAGCTTTGATAGCAATAAGGCACTCATAGACTTTCAGTTAGATGTGTACTGGGACGCTGCGTAACGCTCAGCTCGGTGATCGACATTTTAATCTTTATTAAGGAGATGTTGCAGTAAGGGCGGCCCATCCAGCAGCAGACGTGCGGGGACAGTACCAGCTCTGGTCCTCTCTGCCGCCGCTGTCAATTATCAACCCAGGATTAGCAGACGTCGCGGCAGACTCGCTCGCCGCCAATGCTGACCACATCAGAGAACCGTCGTCGAGATCGTGCGGGGCCTAGGCCCTGTGCATCCGCCGTCACAACTGGGTGAGCCAACGACGCTGGGGGATTGCAGCCCGTTCCGCCTGTCCACCGCGGACGAGCGATCAGGAGGAGCAGGGAAGAAGACGTGGTGGGATAGACTACACTCCGCACTACGAGAACGCCTCTCGTGCCGACAGCGCCGTGACTCCAACCCGGAGCCTCCTGTTGTCCGCCGCCGAGCCGACCGGCCAGCCGGACGCTGCCAGCCACGCGCGGCCAAAGTACGAAGTAAGGACATTCCTTCGCTACGTCACAGCACGCAGCACTGTGCTAGCAAGACTGTGCGGCCCGGAGCTGGTGTCATTGCTACAAGTCAGCGAGGACTTGGGAAGGTCGTTGATATCACCAAGCCACATTGTACTCGGCAGGAATAAAGGTGTTACGAATTAATAATGTTTATTTGGCGTTCTGACGCTTCTACAGCCATTTCCTAGCATGCTGATAGCTGGAGAGGTCACCGCTCGGCCTCCAGTCCACTGTAGGCGACCGGAACCACCTACACCAGTAACAGGGTTGTTGCCATCAGAATCGAAACTTAGGCTGACAGAAATAGCTGAATGTATGTAACGATAATGAAAGCAGAATACAGAGAAATAGACGTAGTGCATGAGGAAAATGAAGAGGCAATCAAGTATTTGAAGCAAGATGAAAATCTGCCAGTTCTGCGGGCCTGGAATGCAACTGTACAGGAAGCAGTAAAAGAAAGTACAATCTAACTTCTGCACCATCTCAGTGCAGCAATGTATTCATTGTAAATAAGTATTATAGTAGTTGTACTACACGTTTATTACCTTATAAATAAATAAAAAATTTTATTTTAAATTCAGTGCATTAGTATTTGTAAAATGACTCTTTCATATAGTGTTCATTAAAAAATGACGATCATTCCACTTGGGACCTGTGGAATGGTACATTAGCTTATTTGTTTTAGTTGTAAATGTTTGTCATGTATTGTTGTTTTTCTGACATGTTCTACATCCTGGAGGACCTCCTCACTAAGGATCAATTGGAATGAAAGTAAATAAAAAAATAGAAATAAAAAACAAGAGAATAACAGCTTGGTAGTAGGAATGAGTGAGGATATAGAGTAACTGTGCTTAGAAATAAATTTAGGTTAGGGAAACCGCTTGTGATTAGCAATCCAAACGACCCCGATCCTGGGTTCGAAACCCGCCAATGCTTAAAATTTGATTAATATTCAGCACTGGCGTCCGAGCACTTCCGGCATAAGAAATCTCACTCATTCCAGAAAGGCGTTGTCAAAAACGGCGTAGGAGCGGACAGAGATTAAGGGCACTCTCTTGTCCTTGGGGAGGAAACTGCCCCTAAAGGTGGAAGAATCAGCATATGATCTGTGGAATGAGGATAATAGTACCTACAGAGGTGATTGTAGTATCAATTCGTATGGAAATACATATGGTTCTGTCTCGCGTAGTTCGCTAGTGCCGAATCGCATCGTAAGGAAAGCTAGCTGCAGTTACTATAAAGATGGCTGCCTTCACTGGACATGGGCGTGCTACCTGTGTGTTTTGGTTTGAAGGACTGAAGTCGGCGACAACAGTTCAGCGTCATTTCCGCAGCAAGTACGTTAAAGATCATCCTGGTAGGCCTACAATTTATGAGTGGCATAAATGTTTAGTAGGAACTCGGTAAGACATGGGGAATCATCATGTCATCCAAGCACATCTAACGACGTCGTTGATCGACAGCCCTACGAAATCGATCCTGCATGCATCTCCGAACTACAAATCCCACATACGACTGTTTGGCGTGTGTTGAGTCACCGTTTGAATAGGAAACCGTACAGATTGACAATCGTACAAATAGTAAAAGGCACTAATAAAATTGTTTGCAAGAACTTTTGTGCGGATCTGTTAAATCGATTACGTAAGGATAATCATTTCTTACACAAAATCATCATTCCTGATGAGTCGACTAAGTAGCAAGGTTAACAAACATGACTGTAGGATTTGGGTAGTCAAAATCCATATCAAACATTGTAACATGTTCGTGATAGCCCTAAAATGGATGTTTTTTTGTCACTGAGCAAGAACAAAGTGTGTGACCCCTTTTTTGCCGTGAGAAACCCTTTAACGGGATAGTGTACCCGGACATGTCACAATTCTTGATACCACAGATCAGTGAGGATGACAAGAACGAAATGTATACTCCTTGAAAGATGCTGCACCAGCCCACTATCTGACTGACGACCGGGGTATTATCAGTGATCGTTTTCCAGGTCAATGGATTGGTCGTGATGCGCCAGTTGCATGGCCACGACGATCCCCTGACCTGACACCACTCGATTTTCTTTGTTATACATCAAGGATATCGTGTTTGTACTTCCTGTGCCGGCTTCTCAGATTAACTTAGATCAGGAATTTACACAGCCACTCAGCAAGTTACACTGGCAATGCTACAGCGAGTTTTGGAAGAAACTGACTCCCGTTGGGATGTGTGCAGGATAACCGGCGGAAGCCACATACGACATCTTTAGTTTAACGTAAAAATAGTTCATGTGTTTACCTACGAAATAACACTAAACCCACGGCTGGTCCCGGCGGAGGCTCCAGTCCTCCTTCGGGCATAAGTGTCTTTGTTTGTCCTTAGGATAATTTAGGTTAAGTAGTGTGTAAGCTTAGGAACTGATGACCTTAGCAGTTAAGTCCCATAAGATTTCACACACATTTTTTGAACATTAAACCCAGCTCTATATCTTTTTTCGATAAATTTATATGAATTTTTAAAGTTGTGAAGTCCTTTTTAAAACACCCTGTAACGTCCTCGAGGATTACAGCAGCCGTTGAATTCCTGTTTCTTAATTTCCTTTCTGGGATTATACCACATGTCATATAAGAGGAAACAGCCTACCTTTCGAAAGTATATGTGGTTTACCTGTGCTGGTTTATTTTTACAATGAATAACAAATCTTCGTAGCTATTTTAGAACAGCCATTTTCGTGTCGTCTCTATCTTTTCGAAGTCTCCATTACAATTGTTGAATTTCTTAGAGTGCAAACTCTCTTTCATCTTCATTTGCTTCAAAATGCTCACAAATGCAACATACCCAGGCAGATACCTCGTCATCCTTTGGTCGTCGAACGCTGCGTTCCATGGTATCTACATTCAACCACAGAGGATTTCCGATGCACCCTACTCAAAATTTTACTTGAGCGACTAAGTCACTACTGCGTCTCGTCAACATTTCCATGACCGATTTTGAAAATGTCTTTGTAGCATCACGAACCTCGTTGTTCATTTAATTCTGTAATACGTTTTTGCCACAACATAAACAGTTTCTTTAAAGGTAAAATTTTGAACACACACCTTCTGGCATAATGATGCTTCCTTCTCAAGTACAACAGCGGTACAGCTCTCCAAAACAGCTTGTTTACCATCCTTTCACGTCTAATTCGTCTCAAAAACGTTTGTATGCCTTTTCCTTTGTTGCGCCACAACACTCGCACCACAAATAAAATATTCAGACGTCCCGCTGACCCACTGATGAATGTAAGTTAACAATCGTCAGTTAGCGTGTAATAGGTCTTCCACTTCCACACGTGTCAGTAGTCAATGAAAGACCCAGCAAAAAGCACATGTTTCCGACAACGGAGCAACAGAATTCATAGAATGATTCTACTGATAAATAAATAAAACAGCATGAGTGGAAAATGAAAGCAAAAGAAAAACACTGACTGTAACGCAAAGAAATGGCGGTCAGAAACCGCACGATTTCCATAAAACTACTATGTGCCAATAGCTGCCAACCAACTGGGTCTTTCAAGTCTTTCTTTCACTTTTTCAAAACACTCTTTAGTGCTCTACAGTTTTTCGTAGAATTTTTTTCGTTAGGCTTACCAGTTCTTAGATATTTTCGGTTTTATGGTAACGAAACAAGTATTTATCGAAAAGAGAAAAACTAGTTTCTTCCTGCAGCGTGAGAAGCGAGTAAGTAACGCTGTTCCGTAAAATCTAATTACAGATACGTTCACGTTAACATGCAGTTTGTTTGGAATTTGTAGTGATGGGGATGCAGTCACATTAACCCTGTTCTAACATCATTATTCATTTGATTACTAAGGTTTGAAAGGGACCTCAAACAGAACACCAACGAGACGAAGCCGGCTAAACTGCCAAGAAAACTTTTAAAAGCTGTAGTTGAAATCATCATGCCTATTTGTAGGTAAAAGTCGTTCAGCTACGTTCAGTAGTCGACCACTGCCGACATTAGCAATCTGATATTGTTACAACATGCTTAATTTAGTTTCCTGTTCATTAGTATTAATAAATGCCACATTTTAAGATAAATGTTACTATTCTGCGCTTGCATAAACCTTAAAATTTTCATCTGTTATTTGTACCGAAGCAATCCGAATGATGGCGTAGTGTCTCATGCAACCCCAGAGCCAGCTATGTAAAATAGGGTTTCTCGTAGTTTCTCAGTCCATTGAATGACGGGTTGGTTTCTGGAAACACGACGCCGCTTCCTTCCCATACAATAATAAAATGTCCGAGCAAAAGTCTGCCTCTAATGACGTTAGCTATTGATGAGACGTAACAGTAATCGTTCTTTCTCACTTCTACCATTTTAGATGATCGGTAGGCTTGAGAAGTAGATCTCCGCGTGTGTTGTCAGCTTTGAGCAATTCTTTTCTATATGTTTCTCTTCTCTGAGTGAGTATTATTGTACTGCTTCCTGCGATCACGATTTCGTATTTGTTTGAAACTATATTGCTAATTGGAAAGATGTTGATTGCTGAAACGTATACGCAGATGATCACTTCCGTCTGTAAACAATATTCACTGCCATGTTCACGGCAAAGAAAACCCTGGAAAATGCAGTACCATCGAACTGGACGTTGAGGTACATTCCCCTGCAGGTCAAAGTGAATCATTAATTTACATTCACTTAGCTGCACCATTTTGTTGAAAAATGAAGTTGTCTGAAGTGTTAGAAATGCGCCAAGATAGCATTAGGAAAAAGAGCCGCCTACATAAATGCACCTTCCTTTAGTGGTGTATCACATTTGTATGTGTTGTGATTCAACTTAAGCAAAACTTTTTCAACTAAACACTCGTAACGTCCTTCTCAGAACACATGTGTAGACACAATAACGCCAACGAACCGATCTGTTTGCAGACTTTGGGATATGGCATTATTTATTTCTTCCTTTAAATGTTTCTAAGCCGTGGCGCCACGGAGTTAGTAGACTTGCCTGGCGCCACTGGCTCAGCTGTAGTATCGACTATCCCTCATGCAGCCCCATTGCCAATATCTATGAGAAAGAGTTGGTACCTGTGGGTTGTGTCCTCAGAAGGTCTTTGCATGCCGATATATACGGGGTTCGCTCGCCCGACAGGGAGAGGGGGGGGGGGGGGGCGGGGACTGGAAGCAGCAAGCCGACATCCCGTCGTTGGTTGGCAACATTCATGTCGGGCGACTGCTCGTGGCCTGGATACCCCCTTCTACTTTGCTTTCATCGGCACCACTCAGTAACCGCAGTGAAGCACCGTGGATCCATGGAACTGCTTGCTCGTAAAGGGGAGTAACATTCTATAATTATCGTGGAGATTGTTTCATTGTCTCCCTGCCCTCCTTATTATTTTCTGGTTTGTACCCGGTCCTCAGAGTTTTACTCGGTCGCCTCTTTGGTCGTAAATACAGGCAATAGTGTTGTACTAAATCAGCAGTTGTCATTTAAAAATCTGTCCCTCTATTATATTGCCTTTCCTTTCTGGTTTCTGCCCGGTCATTAATGTTCTAATTAATCAGTTCTTGGTCGTAAATACAGCAGGAACAATTGTGTTAAGGCACAGGTTGCCGTTAAACAAAGCTGTTAACCGGTTCAGTTGTTTGATTGTAATTGCATTTCTCAGTTATTACTCATAATCTGAACAACTTGTTGTACTAAGCTGTTCGTTTCTGTGTTTGAAAGACCGGGCATTATTGGTGTATTTTAGCTGTATCTTCTGTTTCACAAGTAATGTTTTAAGTGTTCCTTCAGAGCGGTCTTAATAATTTACAATCAGTTTAACTTTGAAAACAATAACAGCGAACTGTCAGCAGGGATTTAGTCAAAAGAAAATTGTCGGAAAGGGCGGGCTGGGATCCATTTGCACCTCGGCGGCCGATTGAAATTAAGAGGTTGGTGGCTATGAAGGAAGCCTTGTCATTGTCATATTGTTTGCTAATCTGTTTAACCTTTAAGCACAGGTGCTCATCTTAACCCTGAACCTTTCGACATACAGTTTTCAATTTAAAACTTCACTAATTTGTTTTGAGTGATTGAATCACTTTTGTCATCAATGGTGCTAATATTTTTTTTATGTGTTTCAGAGGGGCAGACTGTTTCCAGCGTGTTAGTAAACACCGCTGTTTCACCCGATAACGGACGGGCTGCAGGTTCGGCCGTCTCGTAATCATTGTAATATTGTTTGCTGTTTTGCAATACAGCACATCAGATTTCTTCTGCAAAGATTAAAAGCTTATTCAACTGTTAAAGTTAAAAGAATTTTGCGGATTTGTACGTTTTGTTAAAGTAACTTTTATGGTTAAATGCTTCGATTATCTGTAAAACACACTTTATCATCATCATCATCATCATTTATTGCCTTATCGGGCCTTTAAGGCCTACAGCAAGAAGAACAAAAGGAAAAGTAAAGACAAAAAGACTTACAAAAGTACTCTATACAGTAGTAAAAGTTACATATGTACATTACAGCTTAAAGAAAAACGAAAAAATAAACAGGGCATTCAATCAAAGGTTTAAAAGGCAAGAGGGATACATTACAGAAACAAAAAAAAACAAAAAAAAAACACACACGCAGTGTCTGTCAATTACACGAGAGGAGGGAGCTGTTGCAGATGGCGGTCCATCTCATCCGGTCGTTGGCGTCCTCCTCCACGGCTGCTGGTTCCACTTCTTTCAGGATCGTTGTTATCCTATCCTTCCATCGAGTTCTTGGGCGTCCTCTAGGGCGTTTTCCTGTGGGTTGAGAGTGGAGGACTCTGTTTGGAAGGGATCCGTCTGCCCGTAGGATGTGGCCAAACCATTGGAGTCTCTTCTGCGCCAATATTCGTCCAATGTGTGGCTTTCCATACCGCTGGTATAAAACACACTTTATATATTGTTAAATAACCAGTTGGTATGAAAAGAAAATTATATTGGTGGGTCCTCCCTTCCACGTTTTCCTTAATTGCAGGGAGTATCATTGGTATCAGAGCGTAGTTTTCGACCCGTTAGCGAGGGGTTGTCACGAGTTTATTTCACGCAACGTCCGTTTTTTAAATTTTGTACTTTATTCGTTTGCAACATTGTCCAATTATTCTCTTCTATTCACAGCTGCACCATGGATCCACGTCATTGTCCCTGTATTTCGTACCTAAATGGGATCAGCTCGAGTATGAACCGAGCATTAGGCAACAAAATGTTCACAGCGCGATGGGGGAGTTGGCAGCCGGGCTACGGGCAGCGTTGTCAGCACCACTCTCCGTTTCTGTCAGCACGGTTGGCGAGGTGAGCCAAAATTTAGAGACTATTATGGTAGCAGTGAATTCGTTATGAGAAAATCTCTCCTTTCTCCAAAATAACCAACTAACCGTAAGGCAGGTGAAGTGTTTTCATGCACAATTAGTCCTCCTGGGCAATTGAGTAAAGGATCTTGAACTTCTAGTACGAAGACCTGAGCACTTCGCGATTCTCATTCAGTTAAATAATCTTTTGTTTGATTTGACAATCCAAACTGCAGTTTTAGAATTAGAAAATGGGGATGATACAAAATGATATAGAATGTGTTTCTGACAATGTAATAGCCGAATGTGGACCCGTCGCCCGATAAGTGATCCGTCTGCGGAATATTTTGCCCACCTCCCTAACCCCATGATGTGTCTCTTGAATAGTATTCGGGAATTGTCAGTTGAAACCTTAGAAAATATGCAACAGGAATTGTGGCTGCTAGTTAAGTTCCAGTCGCATGCTGACTCATTAAGTACTTATCGCACTCTACCCAAAAAAATCTGTGTGAAATCTTATGGGACTTAACTGCTAAGGTCATCAGTCCCTAAGCTTACACACTACTTAACCTAAATTATCCTAAGGACAAACACACAAACCCATGCCCGAACCACCATGCTCGAACCTCCGCCGGGATCAGCCGCACAGTCTGTGACTGCAGCGCCTCAGACCGCTCGGCGCACTCTACCCGTTAGCGTGCGGTAGCGTAAGTAACCTGCTATCCGAAACCTTATAACAGGCTAAGACGATCGGGCTACTGAGGCAATCGGTCGTGGAGGGTAAATTATCAGACCGTATGCACAAAGAGCTAGAGTGTAGATATTACTGGCGCGTGCAGAACTCACACGAATCGTTGTTTGAATATGTAGAGCGGGTTCGTGAGGCAGTATCGCCACTACGCATGGATGTTCCCGAGGCGAATTTAGTTGCTCATGTATTGGAAGGTATTCGGCCTGAAGATAGGTGTCTGGTCGCACTCTCTCCTCGACCGGTCACTCTCCGTGAATTAAGGAATTCGCTAACTCTGTTGTGAAATTGTCTTTTCCGACAAGCAGCGAAATGAGTTAACGGAGGGACATCAAAACTTATCTAACTCCGGTCCAGAAGGTAGCATGATAGGTAGATTGCGCGATTCAGTGAAATCAGGGGCTTGTTTTAGATGAGACCATTGAGTACGAGGATGCCCGGTTCCAAGGACGCCTCGCGCTGAGAAAGGACGCCGGGCGGAGGCGGGGTCGCATCCTCGGAGACAGGGGTTGTGTAGTCGTACACAGGCAGCCACCACGCGTACCTTAACATTTGTTTGTGCGACTGTAGGGCATGAACCGCTGTGTGGGTTGCTAGATTCACGCAGCTCTGTGTCACTCCTTAATTACGAGTGGTTTATTGGATATGGACATCGGCCATGGATGTGTGTGATGTCCTTAGGTAAGTTAGGTTTAAGTAGTTCTAAGTTGTAGGGGACTGATGACTTCAGAAGTTAAGTCCCATAGTGCTCAGAGCCATTTGAACCATTTTTGAATATGGGCACTTATGTACATTATCTCCAATACGTCCCGCGACTGTTAGATGACGGGTGGCCAATGGCCAAGAGTTATCCCTGTGCGGGGAAATCTTTCCGTGTGTGAATTTTCATGGCCTGTGAAGATTATATTGCTTAAGGAACTGGTGCCTGACTTAATTCTAGGGCATGATTCCATCCGTAAGACGAGTATGGTGTTAAACTTGGGCACCCGGATCTTTTATTTCAAATTTCCCCCTAACGATCGAATAGCCTTTCGTTCATGTGCTTACTTGGGGATGGGACATGACACCAATAGTAACACGTGCCTGCTTGGGGTTGACCTCCTCTCCAGTCAACAAGGGCAACAGTTAAGTGCACTTTTGGGAAAATTTCCTGACGTACTTGGTGACAGGTTTTGAGTCACATACGTAATTAGATACCATATTCGTGTCATGGATGACGTGCGGGTTCGCCAGTCTCTGTATCATTTATCACCACCTAAGATAAAGATATTGTGGCAAAAAATTGAGGGCTTGTTAAAAAACAGTCATAAAACTGCCCACCTCCCCCGATGCTTTCCCCCTTTTTCTTAGTACCTAAAGACCAGGGGCAGGATATCCGACCTGTGGTTGATTACAGGCTTCTTGCTAAAAAGGTGATCTTGGTGCCACTGCTTGATCTCCACAACTGTTTCACCCGCTTTTCTGGAGCATCTTGGCTTACGGTCTTAGGTCCTAATCAGGCTTATTACAAGATACCCTTAAAGGAGGAATACCAGCATCTCACGCCTTCGCCACGGATTGGAATGTATGCGCTCAACCGGGTTCCATTTGATTGAATCCCGTTTATTGGATAAAATTATGGGTGATTTAACATTTAATTGTGTCTTCAATTATTTGGACGATGTGGTCATATTTTGCCCCCTTTGATGAGCATTTAGAGCACATCCGGAAGGTACTATCCAGGCTCACGAATGCGGGACTGACTGCCAGACTCTCAAAGATAAACTTGGCTGGCAAGTGTCAATTTTAGGTCACTTGGAGTCCGCGGACGGAATTAGCATTGATCAGGAACACACGAATGCGTTAAGGAATTTTACGCAGCCACGAAATAAGAGGGAGGCTGCAATATTTGTAGAGATGGCTAATTATTTCCATAGGTTTGTCCCAAACTATGCTCAACCTGCAGGTCCGTTAAATTTGGTACACAGAAATAAAGAGAATTTCGTTTGGACTGAAAGTCAGCAGGCGGCCTTTGAAGGAATTAAAACTACGATTGCCAATTCACAGGTTTTAGCAGTACTTGACTAGAAGAAAAGATCTGTGGTCCTGACTGATGTTTGCAATATAGGTGTGGTGGCAGTTCCTTTACAGGAATATAAAGACATCAGGCGTCCGTTAGCATTTGCTTCTCGACGTCTGGAGGGACCTCAGCTCAATTACCCGATTTATGAGTGCACAGAGTTATCTGTGTCATTTGCCTTATAAAAATTTCGGTTCTGTCTCTAACATCGTGAATTTGACCTAGAGATGGATAATCAGGCTCTTAGTTGGGTCCTAGCTCGTACTATAAAGACAGGGCGTACCGCGAGATGCGCGGTCCGCATTTTCGTCTTCCGTTTCAAGGTTCGGCACGTTAACGGATCTGATAAACAGGTTGCTGGCACCCTTAGCAGGATGTTTCAACCGCAAGAGCCTGATGAGGAAACGCCTGACAGTCACCTAGTATGTACGAGGTACCCCAGCTGTAAAATAATTTGAAAACCTAACAAGAACAAGGCCCATTGTGGAGGGGGACTCAGGAAGCAAATACTAGACGGACAAGGGACAGGAATCCAGTGATTATTTTCCGAAGAACGGCATTCTGTGTAACAGCAGGGGTAGGTCTAGGGATGCTAGACTTTTCCTCCGACGAACCTTAGTTATTCCGGTCTTCCGGTGCTTCCATGACTCTCGAGTAGGAGCGCACTTGGGTCTTTATAAAACCTTAGAGATGGTCAAGCAGCAGCTGACCTGGGCGACACTTTGTAAAGACAATAGAGGTTTAGTCAAAGAATGTCCGAGATTGTAATAACGGAAATCCAACTAACTCACTGTCGAGGGGATTGCTGCAGCCGGAATGGGAGGAGCATTCATTGGACAAATTGTTTGTTGATTATGTGGGTCCACGTCCCGTGACGAAAAAAGGCAATTCGTATATTCTCGTGGTAGTGGACGCCTTCTCCAGGTTTGCTAGGTTGATACCTAGCCGGGGGGTTACCGCTCTTATACCATCTCTCATCTTCCTAATATTTTTAGGTGGCTCGGGCCACCACGGGCGTTGGTGACGGATAACGCTCCTGGCTTTTTGGCAAGGTCGTTTACTCAATTACAATTTGAAAATAGGATAAAACATGTTACCACCACAACTTTTTATCTTCAGGCTTCCTTTGCCGAAAGAATCAACAGCAACTCGAAGTCAGCGTTGATTACAGTAGTCAACAGTGGTTTTGGTACGGACGAAGTACATATAAAACCTAATTCTGTATTGTAATGTGACGCGAAATCAGAAAGTGTTCATCACGTCAGGATTAAAAGTTATGACCTGTATCATTTTTAAGTACTTTGTGTTCGAAAGGAGTGTGATAAAAGTTACAGCAGTGCCCTTTTTGTTCTTAACTTTAATGTGAACTACTTTTTAAATGTAATATGTAATATTATTGTATATTACGTTGTATATTTAAACCTCCTAGTCACATACCTTTGGTTACTCTTCCTTCTATATTATTTCAAGTCTTTGAATTTTTCTTTTCTGTTTCAGGAATTGAACTGGCTGAGTTCGCTGGACAGAAAAATGTTTTGTAGGCATTGAAAACACAACATGAAGAAATCAAAACGTGGATGTACAAACCATCCCTATACATTTTGTTATACATGTGGTGAATTCACGACAAGGAAACAAAGACGACCAGTTTCTAACTTACTGAAGACGTCGTATCATCTCTACTTCAAATGCCAACTCAGAGATCAGGATAAAGATTCGGCACCTCACATAACCTGCAATTCTAAACTAACACAATGGCTGAAAGAAAAAAAAGAGCACTTACCATTTGGCACACCAATGATCTGGCGAGTGCCTTAAAATCATGTTGATAATCGCTACTTCTGTTTGACTAATGTAACTGGCTTTTCATAATAGAATAAGAAGAATATCAAATACCCTAACCTGCCCTCAGCAATGAGACCAGTTCCCCACGGTGAAGACCGGTCACTTCCAACTCCTCCACTCGTGTGGGAAGAAGTTCTGATTGTGATCATGAGTCTACAGACACTAAGGAAGCACAATATCAATCAAGCGAAGAGGAGCACTTTTCAGAACAAAGACCACATTTAATTAGACAAGCAGACTTGAATGACCTATTTCGTGATTTATACTTATCCAAGGAGCACGCAGAAATTTTATCTTCACTTCCTAAGGAATGGAACTTGCTTCACGAAGAAAAAAGAATTACTCACTCTAGGCAACATAATGCAGATCTGATGACATAATACCGTATGGTAGAACACATTTGTGCTTGTAGTGATGTAGTAGGATTATGAAACAGTTAAACATGCCATACGATGTTGCTGAGTGGCACTTGTTTATTGACCCTTCCAAGACAAGTCTGAAGGCTCTACTATAGCATAATTTTAATACGTTTCCATCTTTACCTGTAGGATACTCTGTGACTATGAAAGAGAACTACGAAATTTGTCTGAGATACTTGAAGCTATTAAGTATAAGGAAGAAAATGGGAAAATGTGTGGTGATTTTAAGAAGCTAGCCTAATGCTCGCATATCCCATCAATTCCCCGCTCTCCAATTTTTGGGAGATAAATGATGTTTTACCTCCATTTATCACTACGAATATTCTTGGGGAGAAATGCCGGCGAGGTTGGGCAAAGATTAGGAAGGCTCACCATCGTCAAGTGTGTAACTATAACAGAAACAAGTGCCCCTTTCAAGTGAAGATAGAGGATTTTGTCTACATCAGGAACGTTTCTGGACTGAATTACCGGGATAAACACTTGAGGAAGCTTGTCACACCTTTCCTAGGTCCATAACTCATTGTCAAAATTTTAAAACTGGTGAACCTTTTGGTCAGGTACCCAGGAAAGGGGAAGCTTATAAGGGTGCATCTCAGTGAGATCACACATTTCAGCACATTCCAGGGGAGACGCGTTCCGATTAGAGAGGGGGAGGTTGGCCCGTGTGGCCATTGAGTTAGTGGACTGTTCTGTCTAGCGCCACTGCCTCAGGTGTAGCACCGACTATCGATCATGCAGACCATTGCCAATATCCATGAGGAACAGGTAGTATCTGTGGGTTGTATCCTTAGAAGGTCTTTGCTTGCCGATATACTATACGGGGTTCGCTGGCCCGACGGGGGAGGGGAGGGGGGATAGCTTCGCGAGAAGAGGCAGTCATGAGATCCGAGCGGCCGAAGCCAGGAGCTGCACAAGGAGGACCTGTGCAGAGCGAAGATACCGCAGTACTTCGACGGGGTCAGCGTCGACTTCAAGCAGAAGTCCGACATCCCGTCGGTTGGTTGGCAACATTCATGTCGGACGACTGCTCGTGGTCTGGCTACCTCCTTCTACCTCACTTTCACCGGCACCACTCAGTAACCGCAGCGACGCACCGTGGATTCATGGAACAGCTTGCTGATAAAGGGGAGTAATATTCTGTAATTCTCGTGTAGATTGTTTCATTGTCTCCCTGCCCTCATTATAATTTTCTGGTTTGCACCCGGCCCTCAGAGTTTTACTCGGTCGCCTCTTTGGTCGTAAATATAGGCAATTGTATTGTACTAAGACACTAATTTTCATTTAAAAATTTCTCCCTCTATTATTTTGCCTTTCCTTTCCGGTTTGTGCCCGATGATTAATGTTCTAATTAATCAGCTCTTGGTTGTAAATACAGCCGGAACAATTACATTAAGGTACAGGTTGCTGTTAATCAAAACTGGGACCTTGTGGCTAGATTTAAATGTTAACCGGTTCAGATCTTTGACTGTAATTGCATTTCTCAGTCATTACTTATAATCTGAACAACCTGTTGTACTAAGCTGTTCGTTCATGTGTTTGAAACACCGCGTCATTATTGGTGTATTTTAGTTGGATCTTGTGGTTCCGCCGAGTGGGTTCTCTTGTAATAAGCGTTCACAAGTAATGTTTTAAGACGTTCCCCCAGAACGGCTTAATAATTTATAATCAGTTGAACACTGAAAACATTAACAGCAAACTGTCACCAGTTATCTAGTCAGATGAAAATTGTCGGAAGGGATGGCCTGTGATCCATGCGCACCTTGGTTGCCGATTGAAATTAAGAGGTTGATGGCTTTGAAGTATGCCTTATCATTGTCATATTGTTTGATAATCTGTTTAACCTTTAAGCACAGGTGCACATCTTAGGCCTGAACCTTTAGACATACAGTTTTCATTTTAAAACTTCAGTCAATTCTTTTGGTTAATTGAATTACTTTTGTGATCAATGGTGCTAATATCGTTTTCATGTGTTGCACAGAGGCAGACTGTTTCCAGCGCGTTGGTAAACAGCGCTGTTCCACCCGATAACGGGCGGGCTGCAAAAAAATGGTTCAAATGGCTCTGAGCACTATGGGACTCAACTGCTGTGGTCATAAGTCCCCTAGAACTTAGAACTACTTAAACCTAAGTAACCTAAGGACAACACACACATCCATGCCCGAGGCAGGATTCGAACCTGCGACCGTAGCGGTCGCGCGGTTCCAGACTGTAGCGCCAGAACCGCTCGGCCACCAGCGGCCGGCGGCGGGCTGCAGGTCCGGCCGTCTTGTAATCATTGTCATATTGTTTGCTGTCTTGCAATAGAGCACATCAGATTTCTTTTGCAAAGATTAAAAGCTTAATCATCTGTAGGTTTAAGGTTAAATAAATTTTCAAATTTGTTCATTTTTTTAAAGTAAATTTTATGGGTAAATGCTGGGATTATCTGTAAAAGACAGTAAATATCTTGTTAAATAAACAGGTTGTGTGAAAAGAAACTTACATTGGTGGGTCCTCCCTTCCACGTTTTCCCTAATTTCAGTTAGTACCACGTACCAGTTTCGACTGTTTTGCTAAATATTAGTTCAAATGATTCTGAGCACTATGGGACTTAACATCTGAGGTCATCAGTCCCCTAGAACATAGAAATACTTAAACCTAACTAACCTAAGGACATCACACAAATCCATGCCCGAGGCAGGATTCGAACCTGCGACCGTACCGGTCTCGCGGTTCCAGATTGAAGCGCCTAGAATCGCTCGGCCACACCGGTCGGCTAAACATTAGCAAATTAATATAAACTACTCTTATTTTTGACACATTTTCATTCGAAGAAGCAAGTGGCGCTGTTATAAAGGGCGCTAAATGTCTAAATGAGGGTGATATAGACGGAGAATCATCTAATGCTTGCAACACTTTTTCCCATGGACAGCTCAAATCGATGGAGGTTCGCAGAGGAACTCATAACTTGGTTGTATTTGTAATTAATCTACGAAATTTAATAGAACAATTTACTTTCTAACGGGATTCGAAGGCTCTTGAAATGACCAGTAAGGTGATAAAAGCATCTTAATGTTGCCGTCGAAAATTTTCGCAAAAATATCCGATGAATGAAATTCAATTGAAGGGCTACGCGGCCTGAATTGTCTGTTTCTCACATCAGGCTCCGACATTATATGTCTCACTTTTAAGGAAAAGCGTTAATCCTCTACCTCTACCATAAGTATGAGGCCAGCAACGGTTTTTGTGCCTGGAACTATAGTATCTGATCGAAAGTATCGTGGCAACCCTATCTAAAGGAGGCGAGGGCAAATGTGTTGGCAGTAGAAGAACGGTAGAAATAAGTTTTCGTCATTCAGGAGGGCTCACTGAACTCGAATGTGAACTTGTTAATGGATGTCAGCCAAGTAACAGATCCATCAGGGATATTTCAGCTCTACTGTTGGTGTGACTATTGTAATATTAGTAATTTTCGCCTCACACACATTTACATACGCTCAGTAGTAAACGCCTGATGGCCTAAAGTTATCGAACTGTGAAGTAAAAGAAATGAACCATCGCATAGCTGCGACAGAATCTATTATTGTTTATCTTTGCCGTTCTTGCGAGGTGCCTGTAAATCTCTATGTACATGTATCGATTAATGATATAAAAAAGAATTCTGTTGTTTCAAGACAAATGAGGCATTTGGCGCTCCACCTTTTACTGTTTGCATTCCATGAAAGGCGGACGCGGATTTGCTGCGTTCCGCAGCGGTATTTTGTATTTCATGTGAAAATATTGAGTGAATATGCTAATTGTTATTTTACCAATCAGAAAATATGTAGTTTATTGTAACTGATTACGAGCAGACAGCATCAAGAGGACATTTTGACTTTTATGTATAAAGTATTTAACTACAATGGTCATCTAATGTAATTTAATATGAAAAGGTACGTAGCATTAAAAAAAGGGGGTTAAAGATAAGTGTGCTTACGTTAGTAAATTAGCATTGATGATTTCCATCTCCTTATGTACTCGATTGATAATTGTTTTGTGTTAGTTCGTCATCAGAAATTACGATCACGCTGATGGACCGAACGCAGCATGAGGCAGACGGAACATTATCGTTTTCCTATTATTTCTGAATCAACACTATTTTTAATTGTGTAGTGTTGCATTTCTTTCGAAGTCTATAAATCTTCTGGTCCCTTAGTGTTGTTCCGGGGATGACTACATCGCGACTGTAAAAATGCACAGAAATAATAATGTTTCTTCCGAACGATCTCATATATATCAATTTGCTGCTCTTATTCAGGTATTTAATGCTCAACGTATGTTATTATATTAGTGTAATCAATCCCTGATTCTGATGCCAAGTGGCCCACCAAAATATTCATTTTTTCGAAATTTTTCAAGAAAAAATATAAAATAAAAATTCTTTTTCTTTTCGTGCTACACTATGAAGCGGAGACGCGAGGGAGCAGCCACAGCTAAACATAGACGAGACAGACATGTAGTCGAGGACACAGACCTTTCTGCGTTGGGGAGCCTGATCGTAACAAATCGAGAGAAACCAGCAGAAGGAATCTCTCGTGAGTTCCTAAGTACTACAGGCGGTGAAGATGGCACAGGAAATGTGCACAGGACGTTAAAAGAAAACGGGGTAGAATGGTGGAACAGCTCCTCGTATGTCACATCTATCTGTAGTCACTGCTAAGGAGTACTTGAACTGTGTATAAAAAGCGACACCGCTGGACGGGATATGACTGGAAACGAGTGATGAACCACCTTAAACCCAATGGTGATCCGTAGGAATAGTTTCGGCTTAGAAAATGTTTGGAGAAGATCACTTGCCACTACCTGTAATGCCAACAGTGAAACACGCAATAGATCGTGTTAAGCCGTGGGGGAGATTTTCCTTGTTACGCTCTGATCCGCTTGTGATTATTAAACGTGAAATGTTGCAGGATATGAACACATCTTACAGCAATGTGTTCTGCGTACAGTAATGAAACAGCTCGGAGAAGTTGATTATATTGGCGGAGGACATCGAAACAGTTCCAAGAAGGGGAGCTCGTTTCGTACTGTTGAGAAATAGGGGAGAATGTTCCACGGATATGACACGAAATGGGGTGGCAGTCATTAAAGCAAAGGCCTTTTTCACTTCGGCACCACTGTGCAGTGCTTAGTCTTCAACAGCCAGTTAAGGCCCTTGCTTACAAATTTCAGCTCATTTCTCCGATATTTTTGCGAGAAGTTTCGACTGCTACATTAAGATCTGTTGTATCACTGGACCAGTCTTCAAATACAAGTCGGAAAACCTCTATTCGATATCACGAATGGTTCATGAAATAAAAATACTGCAGTTCATAGGCGATACCCCTTGTCCAGTATGTACTTATTTCATGGTCTCATGGAGCACAGTGTGAAAAATCCGATCGTAAGTGTAATGGACGTTTTAACGTCGCATATTCAGTGATGTCTGTTTAGCTAAGCGTGCTACAACGCCGTAACTATTAAACCAACACCGTAGCCACCGAACCATACCCGTTGTCCGTTGAACAGACTATCAACATTGCAGCCCAGAGCTGCCGGGCATTCGCTTCAGAGATCCGTTGCTCGTCTGCATTAATGGGGCCCCTAGCGTACAGCGGCGCGGCCGGTTATCTAATTGGGGCCACTCATTAACTGCACAAAGGGCCTCGTTCAATGAGGGCGAGAATTCCTGCCTACAGAAGCGGCAGACGTAGCAACACAGCAACTCCAGCTCCGTGTGATTTGTAATAGGCCGACGTGACTACGATTCTGTTCTATTAATACAAACTCGGAACAGATCACACGTATAATACGAGCCGTTTGGAAAACAATCATCCAATTCCGTACGACTGTATCTTGTACGGGGATGGAGACAGAAACGTGGGGCTAATTTTGACTCATGCGAAAATGGTTCAAATGGCCCCAAGCACTATGGGAATTAACATCTGATGTCATCAGTCCCCTAGACGTAGAACTACTTAAACCTAAATAACGTAAGGACATCACACATTCCCGAGGCAGGATTCGAACCAGCGACCGGAGCGACAGCGCGGTTCCGAACTGAAGCGACAGAACTGCTCTGTCACAGCGGCCGGCTGATTAACGCGTGGAGATACAAAGTTTGCATATTCAAAACAACCATTCGCTTTCACATGATTGTATATTCTACATCCAAGCAAATACAACCGTACTGCACTGTTTAATATTACGTTAGGGTCAAAATACCCATTTATCAAACAATCGTTAAACTAGTTTCGTACTTTCTGGAGTATGCCTGGATTTACTTCATTGTCTGTTGCTCCTATGTGATACGATAGCTCACCCTAAGTTGTTGGAAGGGAACTCAAAACTGCGACTTTCACAAACATCAACAAAACTGATCTTGCTGACAAGTTAAAACTGTGTGCCCGATGGAGCCTCAATCTCGGGACCATTACCTTTTAGCAGCAAGTGCTCTACCCACTAAGCTACCGTACCACTATTGAATACTGCTTCTTACAGCTGTATTTCCACATATACCACATATTTTAGCTTCCAAACTTTACAGAAGTTTTCTTGCATGTCTAACAATTCTAGCACCCTCTAATTAAATTGTTTCGTGGTGACATAGCTTAGCCACAGCCAGGGGGGTTCCCAGAGTCAGTTTTATACCATGTAGTAGACAGTGCGCTGATATGAAATTTGCTGACTGAACCTCTTTCCTTCAAGGAGATGAAGCACTGTCGGAAGTAGAGCTGTGAGGGCGGGTCGTTGAAAATGGCTCTGAGCACTATGGGACTTAATATCTATGGTCATCAGTCCCCTAGAACTTAGAACTACTTAAACCTAACTAACCTAAGGACATCACACAACACCCAGCCCTCACGAGGCAGAGAAAATCCCTGACCCCGCCGGGAATCGAACCCGGGAACCCGGGCGTGGGAAGCGAGAACGCTACCGCACGAGGCGGGTCGTTCATCGTGCTTGGATGGATCAGCTGCTACAACACTTGCTTCCGCTTTCGAGTTCCGGTCCGGTACACACGTTTAATCTGCCGTTAAACTTCGTATTAACACTGTGCTTGATCATGAAAAATTCATTCGGGAAACGAACCCACACATTGTGTCTAAACCATGTCTCCACAATATCTATTCTTGCAGAAGTGCGAAGCCCGAAAATTCAGGGAAGTTCGGAAAGTACACCTGAAGTGCTGGTGCAAGAAAGGCTCCCTGACGGGTTGCGAGCCGTGCTCGGGAATCTCAGTCGGCATAGCACTTGTTCTCGAAAAACAATGGTCTTTGGTTCGATTGCCAGTCCTGCACACAGTTTTAACCAGCGTACTCTCTGCTGCAGAATGAAAACTTCATTCTGAATTAAAAAACTTACATACTGTAGGATCAGGAGATATTTAAGGCCAATATCTACGTATATATTCTGCATACCACAGTGCAAACACTGGTACCCCCTTAGCTGGGGCTAACGCACACCGGTGCGATGACGCTCAACCCGGAGATATGCCGGGTTGAATCCTGGTGTTGGATGAAATTTTTCACTCCCACTAGTTGGCCGGCAGGGGGAGAAGAGGTGTTGGCATTAAGTCTTGGCGCCAATGTCCTGGGTTAAATACCCAACTTCTCCGCAGTGTTTCACGAAGTGAGGGATTCTGACACTGTTGTCTGTGATCCGTCCGTCGGATGGGACGTTAAACTCGTATGCCCACTTGATGCATTTCGAGAAAAGTAGGCCATGTGTCGGCTCTGATTTTCAACCTCTGCTTTTTCTCTTCGTCTCCAACACGAACATGGGTCTGCACTTGCACGGAATATAGTTGCCTACACTTCAGAGATATACTTACGAACACAGTTCATACTTCGCGAAGGAAAGCTGCCTGCGGGCACGAAGGACAACCAAAACATCTCAAATTAGGCGGTTGGACCTGCCATTCGGGGTCTCCCAGCCATTAATGCCATAAGACTTTAGTGAAGTCTATAACAGAGGGTCTCATTGTACCAACTGTTAGCGATTTCTCCAGTTCAGTTCACGAATTGATCGTGTAACAATGATTGCTTGAACACCTCTGTGCTTACTGTAATTGCTCCAACCTTGTCTTCGTTATCCCTGTGGGAGTAATATGTAGGGATTGTTATACAGAGTGATTATAATTAAACTTTCAAAACGCTGTAGAAATAACACCACTGGTCTGAATGACGTCAAACTGCAACGGAATATTATCGGAGAATGGGGAAAGCGTATGGCAAAAGAAAAAAAAATAGTGTGAGAATTGTTCAGTAGATGGCTCTGTGTCAGAACGCGTAATTGAAAACAGCTGTTATGCGAAAACCCATTGAAGTTGGCCTAAACATGCCGATTACGCGGTTTTTTCTCGTTTCGCGTCTGCGACTTTCCCAATGACTGCCTGAATGCAGGATCGCCGTCTGCTTGTAAAGCTGTGTTACAAGAATGATGACTTTGCATACGTCGCTCTGCAGAAGTTCCGGATACCGAAGGGTTTGAAAAAAGGCGTTGGTCCGACTGCAGTGGATCTGGAGAACATGCTTAGGAAATTCAAGTAGACGGTTTCTTTTGGTGTGAAACCTGGTGGAGGGTGGAAATGAATTGATTCGACGGTAGTGAAAGCAGTGGCACAGCAATGCAGGAGGAGACGAGTGGTGGTGTGCAAACGTGTAGTGCATGCCCGAACATTGGAAATACCCGTGAGCATGGTGCGTAAAATCCTACGAAACATCTTTTTTGATATCAATTCAAAATTACCCATGTGCTTCCTGTTGACCTGCCAGCAAGAGAGCCGGCCGATGTGGCCGTGCGGTTCTAGGCGCTTCAGTCTGGAACCGCGTGACCGCTACGGTCGCAGGTTCGAATCCTGCCTCGGGCATGGATGTGTGTGATGTCCTTAGGTTAGTTAGGTTTAATTAGTTCTAGGATCTAGAGGACTGATGACCACAGATGTAAAGTCCCATAGTGCTCAGGGCCATTTGAACTATTTTGAACTACCAAGAGAGACCTTTGCTTTATAACTTCTTGGTCGCATCGAAGTGGACAATTTTGTGGATATGTCAATACACAGAATTGAGGAATATGGGAATCGGAAAATCCACACGCAAATCAACCAGTTCCACTTCATCCTGGAAAGGCCACTTTGTGGTGCTGTTTTACGGCATCATACGGCATAGGGCCATATTTTTTCGGAGTGACAGCTGCTTCCGGTCCTGTTACCTGTACCGCCACTGACAAGCGCTATGAGTGTCTTTTGCGCCACCAAGTCATTCCAGCTCTCTAACAGCGTGGATATGTGCATGGTATTATTTATGCGCATGATGGCAACCCCCCAGACTTTGCAATTCCAGTTACGCAGCTGCTGAAGCGCCATTTTGGAAGGGTTAAAGTTATCAGCCGCCATTTCCCTACAGCCTGGCCGCCCCGATCACCTGATCCTAATCCGTGTGAATTCTGGCTGTGGGGCTGTCTGATAGATGTTGTGCTCAGTGTTCCGATGGGAAACGTAGCTGCCCTGAAGACACACATTGCGCAACACATACTGAACGTGACCACCGAAACACATAGATCAGTTGTGGAACGTGCTGTTTCTCGATTTTAACTTGTTGCGGAAAACGGTGGACAGCTTATTGCACATGTTTTGCGCCAGTCACACGGAAATTAACAATCCGATGTGATTC
Organism: Schistocerca americana; assembly: GCF_021461395.2. Taxonomy (NCBI): domain Eukaryota; kingdom Metazoa; phylum Arthropoda; class Insecta; order Orthoptera; family Acrididae; genus Schistocerca; species Schistocerca americana. The sequence continues at coordinate 583,339,789 of NC_060119.1, read as the reverse complement.
TGATTTATGCTTTTTGTCCTGATTTTTGCCTCAGGATAATTGAAAACCGATCTGATTTATGCTTTTTTGCGGTTTTTAGGCTCAGGACAATTAAAACCGCCGGCCGAAGTGGCCGTGCGGTTAAAGGCGCTGCAGTCTGGAACCGCAAGACCGCTACGGTCGCAGGTTCGAATCCTGCCTCGGGCATGGATGTTTGTGATGTCCTTAGGTTAGTTAGGTTTAACTAGTTCTAAGTTCTAGGGGACTAATGACCTCAGCAGTTGAGTCCCATAGTGCTCAGAGCCATTTGAACCATTTGAACAATTAAAACCCCATCTGATTCATGCTTGTTATGTGGTTTTTGGGCTCAGGACAATTAAAAACCGTTTTTACCCATTCGATGTGATATGACCTTGCCCTGGTGTATGGGCTTACGTAACTAACAGCACACCCCTGTACACCCACGCACACTGAGTAGTATAGGTTGTTTAACGTCAAACGTACACTTTAGGCATTGTTGTATGATTCATTTGTCATTTGTAGTCAACCACTATTAAATTACGATGCTTACAGCGCCATCTATTGCTACATTTTGTAACTATTTATTTTTCTTCTGCCATACGTTTTCCCCTTCTCCGATAATATTCCATTGCAATTTGACGTTATTCTGGCAAATGGTGTTATTTCTAGAGAGGTTTGAAAGTTCAAGTTCAATTATAATCACCCTGTATATTCCCGCAGGAGGTCAGACGCAGTTGTGCTTCATCACTGAAGAAGATGTATTCGTTGCCCAATGAGGCGAATCAACTAAATACTAATGCGTGTGTCTGTTTTCTTTTCTTAGATTTGAGAATGAACAGAGGTGAGAAAGCAATTTCTGAAATTCATTATAAATCAGACATGCTCTTTGCTGAGCTACAGACGTAAAATGACGGCCAGTAGCCGGGTAGTGCGAACGTGTGTCCGGTAAGCGAATATGTTTGGGTGTGTCTGACAGTGCGGATTTGCTCTTCTGAGCTGCTGCAATGATATTTTCGACTATGTCAACTCTCTGTCGGTGCCGCTGCTTGATCCCAGTGTGTTGACACCAGTTCCTGTTCGCGAGGCTGGAGCACCCGAAACGCACTGGCACGACCAGATGGTTCTGCGGATTGCAAGAGTGCCGCAGTTTTATTCTCTTGCTATCTTAGTGACATTCATTCGAATGTTCCACACTATGTCACCAGTCTCATTCATTCGACACACTAGTAACTTGAAGTATTGCACACTTATACTTCACTAGTAGATCAGGTAAAGAAATTCTGCGATAGAAGATGGGGTTCTTAAGAGAAACCTTGATGGCCAACAACAAATATGGTATTTCAAAAGAGAGGGTTTTCTAACGAATTTGTACATGTAACATTAACAGGTGCCTTTCGGTTTTGTAGCGCCCGTGTCGTCGGCCAGACGGTATACCTCGGGTGTCGGAGAGAGATCTCTCAAATTTCCTAGTTTAGTATGGGCAGAGGTCATTGTTGGCAACAGGAATAAAACAATAATAGGATCCTTTTACAGACCTCCCAATTCAGATGATACAGTTGCTGACAGGTTAAAGGAAACTTGAGTTTGATTTCAAACACATACGCGACTCATACGATAATTGTTGGTGGTGACTTTAATTTACCCTCTAAATGTCGGCGATAATATATGGTTAATTCCGGAGGTGCACACAAAATATCATCCGAAATTATGCTGAACGCTTTCTCTGAAAATTAATTCGAGCAGTTAGTTCATGAGCCCACGTGAATAGTAAACGGTAGTGAAATCGCACTTGACCTCTTAGCAACAAATAATCCTGAGTAACAACGAGCATCAAAACTGATACAGGGATTAGTGAACACAGTGTTGTCGTAGCGAAATTGAATATTGTAATCCCCAAATCCTCCAAAAATAAGTGAAACATACACCTATTCAAAAAATCAGAACAAAATTCACTGGAGACCTTCCTGAGACACAATCTCCACTCATTCCAAATTATTAATATAACTGTAGACCAGATGTGGCTTGAATTCAGACAAATAGTACCGGCAGCAATTGAGATATTTATACCAAATAAATTAACAAACGGCGGAGCTGATCCTCCTTTCTAAACAAAACGGTCAGAACACTGTTGCAGAAACGACGAAACAAATATGCCAAATTTAAACAGACGCTAAATCCCTAAGATTGGCGGTCTTTTACAGAGGCTCGAAATTTAGTACGGACTCCATTGTGAGAAACTGTTATCACAACGAAACTTTGCCTCGAAACTGGCAGAAAACCCTAAGAGATTCTGGTCGTATGTGAAGTATGTTAGCGGCAAGAAACAATCAAAGCCTTCTCTGCGCGATACCAATGGAGATATTATCGAAGACAGTGCTTCCAAAGCAGATTTACTAAACATAGCCTTCCGAAATGCCTTCACAAAAGAGGACAAAGTAATATTCCAGAATTCAAATCGAGAACAGCTACCAACATGAGTAACGTAGAAGTAAATATCGTCGGAGTAGTGATGCAACTTAAATCACTTAATAAAACCAATTCTTCTGGTCAAGACTGTATACCAGTTAGGTTCCTTTCGGAGTATGCTGATGCATTAGCTCCGTACTTAACTACCATATACAACTGTTCGCTCGACGAAAGGTCCGTACCCAAAGACTGGAAAGTTGCACAAGTCACACCAATATATAAAAAAATGTATTCAAGGAAGGCAGTAGGTGTAATCCACTAAATTACAGGCCCATATCGTTAACGTCGATATGCAGCAGGATTCTGGAACATATATTGTGTTCGAACATTATGAATTACCTCGAAGAAAACGGTCTTTTGACACTCAGTCAACATGTGGGTAGAAAACATCGTTCCTGTGAAACACAACTAGCTCTTTATTCACATGAAGTGTTGAGTGCTATTGACAAGGGATTTCAGATCGGTTCCGTATTTCTGGATTTCCGGAAGGCTTTTGACACTGTACCACTCAAGCGGCTCATAGCGAAATTGCGTGCTTATGGAATATCGTCTGAGTTATGTGACTGGACTTGTGATTTCCTGTCAGAGGGGTCTCAGTTCGTAGTAATTGACGGAAAGTCATCGAGTAAAACAGAAGCGATTTCTGTCACTCCCCAAGGTAGTGTTTTAGGCCCTTTGGTGTTCCTTATCTATATTAACGATTTGGGAGACAATCTGAGCAGCTGTCTTCGGTTATTTGCAGATGACGCTGTCGTTTATCGACTAATAAAGTCATCAGAAGATCAAACCAAGTTGCAAAACGATTTAGAAAAGATATCAGAATGGTGCGAAAATAGGCAGTTGACCCTAAATAACGACAAATGAGAGGTCATCCACACGAGTGCTAAAAAGAATTCGTTAAACTTCTTTTACACGATAAATCAGTCGGATGCAGAAGCCGTAAATTCACGCAAATATCTAGGTATTACAATTACGAACAATTTAAATTGGAAGGAACACACAGAAAACTGCGTTTTATTGGCAGGACACATAGAAAATATAAGTCTACTAAGGAGATTGCCTACAATACGCTTCTCTGTCCTCTTTTAGAATACTGCTGCGTGTTGTGGGATCCTTACCAGATAGGACTCACGGAGTATATCGAAAAAGTTCAAAGAAGAGCAGCACGTTTTGTATTATCGCGAAATATGGGGAGTGTGTCACAGAAATGATACAGGGTTTGAGCTGGACATCATTAAAAGAAAGGCGTTTTTCGTTGCGACGGAATCTTCTCACGAAATAGCAGTTACCAACTTTCTCCTCCGAATCCGAAAATATTTTGTTGACACCGTCCTACACAGGGAGAAAAGATCACCACCATAAACTAAGGGAAATCAGAGCTCGTACTTAAAGATATAGGTGTTCATTCTTTCCGCGCGCTGTACGAGATTTCAACAATAGAGAATTGTGAAGGAGGTTCGATGAACCCTCTGCCAGGCACTTAAATGTGATTTCCAGAGTATCCATGTAGATGTAGATGTAGTTTCTTAAGGGGGAGCAATCGCGAAGTTCTGGGGGTTTCTGTACTTGGAGCTGGACGACAACCGGTGTCTGCGAGCGACACAGAGAGGGAAGAGCGGACTGTAGGCGGAACGTTCGCGTGTGTGAGGGTGCAGAAGGCCTTGGATGAGCGTCGGGGGCGAGCAATCCGTCCGGGCAGCAGACGTGACTTTGGAAATGCCATTTGCCGTCAGAAAGTCTCGCAGGAGTAGCGGGCAGTTTGGCGGTGCTGGCTGACGTTTCTGCAATGTGTGCCGTCTCACGGAATTGGTTCCAGTGTAGAGCCCGTGTGAGACGCTTTGCTAGCTAGTACCCTCACTGGTGAGCCACAGATTGATTTCAGCGTTACTGATATGAATATGGTTCATTTGTTTTCCCCTTTGCTGTGTGCTGTTGAAGCTTCCCTGCCCGCATTGTACTATATTTTGCTACACCACGTTGGCGTAGCTGTCATGTGATTTGTGTTGGATGTTGCCGCGTTTTGAGTTCCCCCCAGCATGCCACGTTCTACGGAACTCCGGGCTTATTAAGAAATTCTTAGTAGCTGTAATATGGAAATTTCTGGCTCTGAATTGAAGGGGATGTGGGAGTAAAATTGTGTGCCCTTTGAAAATGGCAGTGTAATCTTAATACTCTGAACCTGTGTAAAGTCTGAAAGACGTCTACTACTGTTTAAAGATGAGTAAGAATAACCTTACTGTTTTTCAAACTGTGAACATTTATTTATATTTCTATTTCTCTCTTGAAAATTTCCCTAAGCTTAGGAGAATTATTTTAATTTCTTCTTAAAAGGCGCCTCTGAATTAATTCATTCCACTCACTAAAGGTTGTTTAGAGTAATTTAAATTAAAACAAGGAAAGCTTTATTCCAGCCTTTACACGTCGCTGTGTGGCATTGTAGGCATTTGCTTGGAGTAAACATTAACGTTTTCCTTTTTCTATGATTAGTGGTTCAAAAAATGGCTCTGAGCACTCTATGATTAGTGGTAGTGTTATGTCCAAGAATTAGGCTTGATCACTTGTTTTATAGCAGTGTACGATTTATTGATCACCTTTAGATGTTTTTAGGTCAACGCAACTTATTGGTGCAACATTGCTGAAGTCATTCTCAGCGCAGCCTGCGCCTAGGTCAACTAAGAGTGTTAGTAGTCTATTTGTATGTTGGCAGCGCTGTGGACTATGCTAATATCACTGACAGCGCTCTGCGCCCTCGAAAAGAGATTCTATGGTTGGACGGACTAGCGGTTAGCGAGTGGAAAGGGAAGTGGATGGACATGATGTTCTTAGTGGAGACACTGCGTTGGTAGGAGGTGCATTGTAAATTGAGATGAAATGATGTGCTTATCAGAATATACGCAAGAAATTTATGATGATGATTGTTTGGTTGATATTGTTTGGGCTGTGGAATTAGTGACATCTATATAATTTCAAGAACTGGATGTCGAATGAGTAAGGTAAAATTTTCTAAATAAGTTGTTTGCTCTTCAACAAACTCTTTCTTTCTCTAACTATACGCCTCGCAATAGTTAAAGTCTACAGTAGTTAAAATCTTTTTATTTAACTGGCTGTAGCTGTTACATGCTGTAATTACTGTAGTTCGCGTTATAAAGATTTTCTGTGAGGTAAGTGATTTATGAAAAAGAATGGGGTTTGCACTTTGGAAATTCGTGACTGAAATGAATTCAGGCAATTAACAGAGTTAGTATTTCTTTAATTTTGTATTTATTGGATTTGTATTACTGTTAGGATTTCATACAATTCACGGTAATTGGAAGTCATGTTATCACCGTACAGCTGTCAGATTGTGTTGAGCTTGTAATTAAAGAGGTAGTTTCGTTTGTCGACCCTGCCAGGATCTTGTGATTTCCTTGTAGCTTGAATAATCAGTGCATGATTAGAAATTAGTTATTATTTACTGCTAACGTGTAATTGAGAGATTTCCTTTGTGGTTGTAGTTTCTTATTTCTGTACTGTACTTTATTGACATGGGCTTGTCATGGATGGATTAAAGTTAGATACAGTGAGAATTAGTGGACTTCTGTGGTTGGAGGAACAAGACTTCTGGCCAGTTGAATACAAGGTTATAAATACAAAATAAAATAGGGGTAATGCAGGAGTAGGTTTAACAATAAATAAAATAAGAGGAGTGCGGCAAGATACTATGAACAGCATAGTGAAAGCATTATTGTAGCCAAGATGGACTCGAAGTCCACGCCCACCACAGTTGAACAACTAGCTCCACAGATCACGAAGAATTTGATTAAATGTATGATGAGATAAAAGTAATTATTCAGATATTGAAGGGGCTGGAATTCGATAATAGGAAAGAGAAGATCAGGAAAAGTAGTAGGTGACCAAGGACTAGGGGACACGAGGGGAAGAGGAAGCCGACTGTTAGAATTTGGCACAGAGCATAACTTAATCATAGCTAACACCTGATTCAATGGAAGAAGGTTGGATACGTAGAAGATGGCTGGAGACGCTGGAAGGTTTCATATAGATTATATAATCATAAGAGCCAGGTTCTAAATAGTGAAATATTTCCAGGGGCCGATGTGGACTCTGACCACAATCTGCTGGTTATGAACCGTATATTAAAACTGAAGAAACTGGAAAAAGATGGGACTTTAAGGAGACGGGACCTGGATAAACTGGAAAAACCAGAGTTTGTAGAGAGTTTCAAAGAGAGAATTAGGTAACGGGGGAAAGAAATATAGTAGAAGCGGAATGGGAAGCTTTGAGAGGTGAGATAATGAAGGCAGCAGAGGATCAAGTAGGTAAGAAGAATAGGGCCAGTATAAATCCTTGAGTAACAGTAGAAATTTTTAATTTAATTTATGAAAGACGAAAATACAAAAGTGCAGTAAGTGACACAGGGTAAAAGGGAGACAAACCTCTCAAAAATGAGATCGACAGGAAGTGTAATGTGGCTAAACAGATATGGCTAGAGGACAAACGTAAGGATAATGAGGCATATATCACTAGAGGTAAGATAGATAATGCCTGGAGGAAAAGAGAACCACTTGCATGAATATCAAGAGCTCAGATGGAAAACCATTTCTAAGCAAAGAAGGAAAAGCAGAAAGGTGGAAGGAGTGTATAAAGGGTCTATACAAGGGCAATGTACTAAAGGACAATGTTGTGGAAATGGAAGAGGAAGTAGATGAAGATGAAATGGGAGATATGATAGTGTGCGAAGAGTTTGACAGAGCACTGAAAGACCAAAGTCGAAACAAGGCCCCGGGTGTAGACAACATTCCATTAAAACTACTGATAGCCTTGAGAGAGCCAACCGCTGACAAAAATCTACCGTCTGTTGGCAAGATGAATGAGACAGGCGAAATACCCTCAGACATCAAGAACAATATAATAATTCTGAACCCCAAGAAAGCAGGTGATGACAGGTGTGAAAATTACCAAACTATCAGTTTAATAAGTCACGGCTGCAAAATAATATCATGATTTCTGTACAGAGGAATGGAAAACTGGTAGAAGCCCACCGCGGGGAAGATCGGTTTGGATTCCGTAGTAATGATGGAAATCGTGAGGCAATACAGACCCCTACGACTTATCTTAGATTAAGGGAAGGTAAACTTACGTTTCTAGGATTTGTAGGCTTAGAGAAAGCTTTTGACAATTTTGACTAGAACACTCTCTTTCAAATTCTGAAGTTGGTAAGGGTAAAATATAGGGAGCGAAAGGCTATTTACAATATGTATAGAAACCAGATGGCAGTTATAAGAGTCGAGGAGCATGAAAGGGAAACAGTGGAAGCGAAGGGAGTAAGACAGGGTTGTAGCCTATCCCCGATGTCATTCAATCTGTATATTGAGCAAGCAGTCAAGGAAACAAAAGAAAAATTCGGAATATCAGTTAAAATCCATGGAGAAGAAATAAAAACTTTGAAGATTTCCGATGACATTGTAATTCTGCCAGAGACAGCAAACGACCTGGAAGATTAATTGAACGGAATGGACAGTGTCTTGAAAGGAGAATGTAAGATGAACATCAACAAAAGATAAATCAGCGTAATGGACTGTAGTCGAATTAAGTCGGGTGATACTGAGAGAATTAGATTAGGAAATGAAACACTTAAAGTAGTAGATGATTTTTCCTCTTTGAGGAGCAAAATAACTGATGATGGTTAAAGTAGAGAGGATATAAAATGTAGACCGGCAATGATAAGGAAAGAGTTTCTGAAAAAGAGAAATTTGTTAACATCGAGTGTAGATTTAAATGTCAGGAAGTCGTTTCTCAAAGTATTTGTATGGAGTGTAGCCATGCGTGGAAGTGAAACATGGACGATAAATAGTTTAGACAAGAAGATAATACAAACTTTCTAAATGTGGCGCTACAGAAGAATGCTGAATATTAGATGGGTAGTTCCCGTAACTAATGGGGAGGCGCTGAATAGAATTGGGGAGAAGAGAAATTTGTGGCACAACTTGACTAGAAGAAGGGATCGGTTGATAGGACATATTATGCGGTATCAAGGGATCTCCAATTCAATATTGTAGGGCAGCGTGGGGGGTAAAAATCGTAGAGGGAGATCAAGAGATGAATACACTAAGCAGATTCAGAAGGATGTAGGCTGCAGTAGGTATTGTGAGATGAAGAAGCTTGCGCAGGATAGAGTAGCATGGAGAGCTGCATCAAACCAGGTTCCGGACTGAAGACAACAGCAACATCTGGTTAGAAATAACATACTCCTCAAACGTTGCACTGTTGATGACAAGGTATGGGTATTGTATATTCCTGACGAATTTGTTAATAAGCTCATCTAGCACATTCATTTCAGCTAAGCACATTTTACTCCACGAGAATGTTATCATGTACTTTGGATGACTTGTTATTTTAACAACATGAAAAAGAGAATTAGGTAATTTCTGTCTATTCAGAAACTTCGTCAGAAAGCTAAACCATCTATCACCTCACATCACGCTCCATTTTTTCCTATCACTGCTACTAGATTAAAAGAATTATCTGCAGCTGATTTTCGGGAACCCCTTGTTAAACCATTGAATGGATTTTTGTACGTCTTCGTCGCTATTGAAATTACTTCAGAATTTGTTTCTTTCATACTGTTAAGTAAGGCCTCTGAATGTCCTATGTCCAACGCCTTTCTTAAAAATTTCTTACGTGAAATTGGACAAATTGACAATGTCATTTCAGATAATGGGCCACAATTCAGATCTGCTGTTTGGTCATGCTTGCTTCGGAATCGTAAAGTGAAACCTGTTTCTATTTCATTGCACTCTCCACATTTTAATCCGTCTGAACGCTTTATTGTCACAGGAAGCATCAGTAGTGGGACAGACACAATTATTTCAAAATGTGCTGAATAAAAAGTCTCGTGACTCCACTGCTCTACCACCTACTCTTGTACTGAAGATTGAGATAACACCGAACAGAATCAGAAAGCTTGCACGCTTTGCGAGCACACATAAGCTTTGACATAAAGATATAAGTTATTTGACTACTAAAAATATAAATTCGTCTGCAGACAAAAGTAGAAAGCTACACGACAAGACAAACGAAAAGAAACTACACATTGGTCAAAACGTTCCCGTTAAAGTCTACTCATTGTCACGTAAGAAGAGACATTTGAGTCCCAAATTCTTTCTGACTTACAATGGACCTTACAGTGTACGACGTGTACCGAACGATAATTGCGTTGAAATCGAAACTTTTTGCGTAATAAGTAAAGGATTGCACCTCATTTCTCATGTAAAACTGTTTATTGAGAATTAATTTGCTTTCTGCCTCAGTCTTTGCTACAAAATTTTTCACTTCAAGTCACTATTACGCTTTGTCACGTTTAGAATCTGTTAACATGCAGTGATATTTTCAAGTTAACTATTCAGTCAAGAACCTATGGAACGTATTGAGACAGTAATTTTACGAGTACACTTTTATAGGGAACATGCTACACAGTCTCATTGTGAATACATTTCTGCTTGTCAGTTGCGCGATTACTTCACGATTATGATGCTTACATTCTTGGAACATATACAGCTAATAAGGTTTTACTGTAACATTTTGGTTTACTTGAAAAGACATTTTTAATTAAAGTACTTTTTGAGAGATCAAAGACGACACAGTATTTGGTTTGTTTCACAGCTACACGATTATATTACGACGCGTGATTGACAGAATTCTCATTGTTGCTTTTACGTTGTAACTGTTTTATGTCCGCACAGTTTTTCTACCTTCTTCTGGAAAGTAAAACACGTTTTGCTAATGACTTTTGTGGCATGGCTACAGTGAGTTGCTACTTGCTGTAATTGCTATATTTCGTGTTATGAAGGTAAGTGACTTATGAAAAGGAATGGGGTTTGCATTTAGGATTCATGATTGAAATGAGTTTAGGCAATTAACAGAGTTGGAGGAACCTTCATATTTCTTTAATTTCATATTTTTTGGGTTTGTATTATTGTTAGGATTTCTCGTAATTCATGATGTTCCTTTTGTGTTAATTATTGGAAGTAAAGTTGTCAATGTACAGTAGTTAGACTGCGGTGGGCTTGTATATTGTGGTTAATAAATGGATTGGTTAAATTTGAGTTGTCTTTGTCAGGGAAATTTCTGTAGGTCAGTGTTTAATAAAAAATAATTTAAGAGGTATTTTCAAGAGGGCCAACACTTCATCATAGTGTTATACTTTGTTCTTAACATTCTGGGAGAACTTCCTTCTGTCTAAATCCTAAATAAAGCTATGAAATTTTTGTTAATGTTTATTTCCAGGTATCAGATATTGCCTACTTTTATTGCATTGGAAAACTTTTACAATTTCTTTAGTAAAACGTTGCTTTGATTAAGTTTCCGTGAGCATTTGTTCTTAGATTGTTTTACTGGTAAGAGTCTTGAGCCTGCCCGAGAAACTATATTTTGCTTAACTGTTTCAAGCTAATTTTTACTTTAATCGAAGTCTCTCAAAACTTGTGCTCTGATGTTCTGCTTCACTTTATAGAATATTGAACATGCCTCGAAGGCAATATTTTGCTTTAATGTTCCAAGCTAAATCTTTGCGTAAATTTCAGTTTGTCCAAACCATGTTCCGAATCTTTGTTGTACTCCTCAGGTCACTGAAGTTGTTCGTAAAATCTAAATTGGCTTAATTGTTCTGTCCTACCAGCGTGTTGTGTCTCAGCAGATAATAGAAAAAATTAAATTTTTTGCAATATCCTCGACTGAGGTTTGCTACTTCCATTACAGCAGCCCGTGTCCTGCTGTCGTACCGTATCAAATACGAACATGAATTATGAGAAACTTACTTCTCACTCTCTACAGTTGCCGTTCATTACTAGAGTAGCTGCCAGCAAAAACTGTCTTGTGAGAAATGGTATAACATGTGTCCATGTAGCGTCGTGCGGATGAGGCAAAGTGGACACGGAAAAATTATATGCCAATAAACAAAGCACTAAAGAATACCAAAGCTACTTACATTTTTAAAAAAGTGCAGTAGGAAAACACTAAGAAGGCTGTGCCACGGATACGGATTCTTATAATATCAATAAACAACCGATTCTATCAGAACCGAACTCCCTTGAACAAAACAGCTTAAAACGTTTGGTTGATTTACGAACGAGTTATTTCATTAGATGTTATACGTTAACTATGTAAGTGAGCAAAACCTTAGGAACGGTTTGAAATTAGGTTCAAATTTTGTTGAAAGTCACTAAGTGCTCTCATTCTGAAATGCTCTGTGAATATAGTCTGGATGACCTGTACGCTGTAAGATACACTGCCTCAAGAAATACATGTTGTTTATAGCGTTCCGTACTTCAGTCGGTAAAAACCGAACCCTTATAGGGTCACCTTGTTGGCTGTCTGTGTTTCTGTCTGTCTGTCCGATTGGTAAAAACCCTTTTTCTCAGAAACGAGCAGACGTGTCAACTTGAAATTTATGTCACTTACTGAGGGCTAGGGCACTTTATGGTTCAAAAAGTTGTAGTTTATAAGTCAATGGAGTCAAACGATATGGTCACTTATATCACATATTTTGATACCCCTACACTCACTATCAAAAGCTATAGGGTAATTTTCGTTGATCTAGAATCATCAAATTTGGAAAGTTTGGTTTCACAGTACAAGAGAAGGGAACGTCCGAAACTTCTGATTTGTTATTACCTCGGATGGTATTTTTTTTTTTTGTTTCATTTGTAATCAGACTGCGTCTATCCCTCCGTCTGTCCTTTTTCTCATTAACGGTTAGGTGTACCGAGTTGAAATTCGTATCACATACTTAGACCTATGGTCGTCTACTGGAATAAAGATAAGTTAATTTTCTAAATCAGTGCTATAAGAAGATATGCCCGTTTATTCCGCATATTTCAGTACTCGCAAGCTCACTCATTAAGAGCTATAGGGTATATCCCTCTTACGTGGAATCATGAAATCTGGCAGTAAGCAGGATTTCACAGAACAAGTAAAAGAAAAAGAATCAGAAAATCGTTAATTTCTAATTATATCACACGGAGAAATATTTCTTTTGTCATTTGATATTCGACTTCATACTTGAAAATAAAATATTCTCGACAGTATTGGAATCCAATTCATCGATGTCTTTCGAGTATCAATGTTGATAACAGGCAAAAATCGTTGAGATTCTCGATTCTCTGCCTATATAAATAATGAAGTCTGCATGGAATCGTCAGGGCACGAAACGTACTCTCATTCGTTTCTTTTAATTGCGATATCGTTTTAAACATTTAACATACAATTGTACTTCTTAATCAGTAAATTACAATAGCAGTTTCAATTTTCAAGTGTTATTAAATATATGAAATAGTGAAAATCATGATTTTGTTTCCTTGGAAGCCACTAGACAGGCAACTTGCAAATGGAACCGTTCACCATGAGCCATGTACCGGATCTGTCGCTTGGTATTACTGATGCACGTTTTATTCAAAGATTGTAACGTTTCTGGGAATGTAAGAATTACAGCAAAGTAAGGAATATCTATGGAGATGAAGGCTAGGCTGCCTGCTTCTACAATTCCCGCAATCAAGGAAGTGTCACTCCATCCATGATACGGGAGAGATATAAATCAGAACTTGGAGGACGGTTATGCGACAGAAAAACGAATTTTGGTGGCGTTCTACCTGTCGTTCATCAGTTACGATATCCCAGAAATTACAGCTCGAGGAATTATACCCAGTGACTCTGCATTTCTGTTAAATGCCGGGAAAACATACTGCAGCGTGATCAATAGGTGCTGAAGCGCCCTGCTCAAAGATTTAAAGGTGGACAGACTGGGATTTAAAGTCAGATATACTGAGTTGCGAGAAGGGGGAAAACCTCTAAGGCTGTGTTGGCAGCATGGCGGCCGTTTTCGAGACCGCTATCTTGGATGGAGCTCTTAGCTTTCAAGTAGAAATGGGATTATATTATACATCAAACGGAGAATTAGACAAGAAGAACGCTGCGGTTTTTCACTTGAGCATTGTATCAGCTAGTTTTGTTTTAGAAGGGCAGTTCCATCCTTACCGACCACTATCTATAATGCTGAGACACTAACCCGTTTGTCTGTCTGACACCTTCCCGAACCAGAAAAAAGCCCATATTTAATATTTCGTATCAATAACGGCCTACTTTAAAATGATGACATAATCTACTCATTAACAAGTATGACCGTATGTGAAAAGTTCAACACAGTAAGACAGTAACACTGACGGAAAAGAAATCGCAACACCAAAATTATTGAATGTACAGTAATGAAATTTATCTACCTAACATATTTTAGTGATAAAAATTGAAAGATCACTGGTTAATGTAAGCGCAAGAAAAGCCTTTGCAAATGTGACGTTCTGATACATTAATAACCAGCATAACCGCAAGGGTATTGAATTCAAGGATTCAAATATGCATGCATCGTGTTGTATATGTGATGGATGTCAATTTGTGGGTTGGAGTTCCTTGCGTGTTGCACTTGGTCTGTCAATACACCGACGTTTAGTTATATTCGTGGATGGCACTGGACTTGTCGTACGATGGTGTTCTATTTGTGCTCGATTGGGGATAAGTCTGGTGATTCTGCAGGTCAACGCAACATGTCGACACTATGTAGAGCATGTTGGGTTGCAACAGCGGTATGTGGGGGAGAGTTATCGTTCTGGAAAACGTTCCCTGGAGAGCTGTTCATGAATGGCAGCACAACAGCTCGGATCACGAACGGATGTACAAATTTGCAGCCAGGGTGTGCGGGATGAACAAGGGAGTCCTCCTGCTGTCATATGAAATGGCACTCCACACTGTGGCTCGAGTTGTAGGTCTAGTAAAAATGAATTGATCGTGTGGTACTGATGACCGGCAGGCCCAATCTGGGGAAGTTCGGCCGCCGGGTTGCAAGTCTTATTTCATGTGCTTCCACAATGGGTGACTTCCGCGTCGGTGATGATGAAATGAAGAGGAGGACAGGACTGAATCCAGACCAATATCGGGGAAATTCTCCAGCTCGGCCGGCAATCGAACCCGGGTCCGCTGAGGATCCATTCACCTAAGGAGGCGGCTACAGGTCTAGTGTGTCTAGCACACAGTCAGGCTGGTTGCAGGCCATTACCTGGCCTACTGTCAGCCAACATACAGACATCATTGGTATCAAATCAGAACCCTGCCCTCCATTGAACTCTCGTGTGACTCTAATGAAGTAGCAAACTGCTGTGGTTTGGTGTCAGTGGAACGCACACCACAGGACATCTGGCTCGGGGCTGTCCTTGAAGTAACCTGTTTGCCACATTTCGCGGTGTGACTGTGGTGCAACCTGCTGCTCAAATTAGTGGTGGAGAAGCAGTACTACCTGCCGTATCTGTTTGCCGAACCCTAAGGAATTCTGTCTCGCTAGTGTCACGTGGCCGTCTGGTCTTCTTGCGACAATACTACCACTGCCTGCAGTCAAGTACAGCGGCTACATTCCTGCCAAATCTACCTGCAGTATCACAGAAGGAATATCTGGCACGGGCTCATTCAAACTCAGCGAATTTTTATGCCGACTTGGTCGCCTTAAAGGAATTCTTGACTAACATCAACTCGCCACATCCAGTTTGATAGGTAACTAATGCTCACGAACGTTAGAGCGTGTATTGAAAGCAAATATGATTTGAAATGATAATTAAATGGACACCCTAGCTGCAAACAGGCGTTGATGTACTCAATTGGGGACATGTTGAGAATGTGTGCCCCGACCGGGACTCAAACCTGGGATCTCCTGCTTACATGGCAGACGCTCTATCCATCTGAGCCACCGCGGGCACAGAGGATAGTGCGTCTGCAGGGACTTACCCCTTGCACGCTCCCCGTGAGATTCACATTCCCAACATGTCCACACCACTACATTCGTAGTGCCATGTAAGTAGGAGATCTCGGGTTCGAGTCCCGGTCGGGGCACACATTTTCAACATGTCCCCAATGAAGTACATCAACGCCTTTTTGCAGCTAGGGTGCCCATTTAATCATCATTTCATTTCTAGCAAAGCTGCATGGTCATCCACGGTAACTGTTCTTTCGGGAACAGATACTACCGTCATATATAGTATAAATATGATTTGCATCTTCGTAGTGATGATTCTAGCGCCAATCTTGTGCAACTGGGGTGAAAACTGAATATACATCATGTTTTCAGATGTAGAAATCACCCATCAATTTTCGCTTCGTGCGGTTGCTATTTCTTTCCGTCAGTGTATTGCAGTTATAAGCTGCGTGTCTGTCTTGAGTTGCCGTAACTCACTGTGTACAACTACATTATGTTATTAAAATAGTATTTGAGAATCAGAGCACTTCGTAACATGCAACAAACTTTACACATTGTATCAAGCCATTTTTTCTGGCTGTCACCTTCCACAAAGGATTAAAGAAAAAAATCGGTTATTGCATTTTAGTTGATCATGCAGAAATACTGCCGCAGGTAGTCACTTCTGATGGTGAATTTGAGATGCCAACTAATTTACATTAGACCTTAGGGTTTGTCAATCCTGGATACTAGTTCGGAGTTCCCGTGTACATTTCCTAGTGGCCACCAAAGTTTATTTTAGGCTGGGAATGGTTAGCAAAATATCAAAAATCGTGAAGAGGCCAAATGAGAACGAGTAGGTAAGTTATTATGCAAGTCGCCGAAATAGTTTAAATCTAAAAGAATGCGCCAGGATGAGATCCAAATGAAATTAATTTGCCAGAATGTCAACGTAATAATTGTTGACCTTGCTCTTAGATATGTTTTGATGCCTTGCCTATATTTCCTCTTTCACCCTTACATGTTTGTTTTTCTCTTTACTTCATATTACCGTAAATCTTAGCTATATTACAGCCAGCAAAATATGTGTAATACAGTCAGTATGATACTAATCGACGATACGCTGTAACATTGATCACTGTAATTACTGAAATACGTGGTATTGATTGCCGTGATAATTCAGGACAATTGCTATTTTTCCTGAAAGAAAGAAGTAATAGTGTCTACAGTTTAATGTGGAAGTTGATTAATCTGATGAGACGGAATGAAAATCTGGGTAACAGGAGGATAGATAAACGCATAAAAAGAAACTTCTGTGTAGAAGCGGCTATGTGCTGAATGAGAATTGTAGAGAGCTATTTTGAAAATCTTACACAATTCATTAGACAGCTTTTCTAATAGGTGAACTGTCCCAAAGCACATTGACCAAAAAGGACGCCACATAACAAAATAATTTCATTGTCGTTATGAATAGGTACTACTTAATAACATAAACCCCTCAATTGCTTAAAGAAGTAAATTAGGCAAAATATATTCATCTGGCCTCAGTGTTAGATGAATTTTACTGCTTCGTAGGTTACTGACTTTCTCGTTCATTAGTTTCAAGAAGCTGTCACTTTGCAAGCCACAGATGCTTATGTTAAACTTCAACTGCATACAAAAGTGTATCCCAGATACCCTCTCATACACAATGTTTGGACCAAGACAATCATGTATTAATGCAATCTGATTGCAAAATTCTGGAAATATGGCAAAAACAAAAATTCCTTTGTGCATCGTACTAGTAATGGGTATAAAGAATTACTTAACTGACTTGCTTGAACCTAATAGTCTATGATAAACATATGAATTAAAATGAATTATGTGTGTGCTATAAAGCATTTAACCAAGCTATGTTGGTTGGACAACATTCACACACCCTGTTGGAGAAATTTTTCTATTCCTAAATCTAAGAATCTAGCGTGTAAAGCCGCCACATTATGTATAATGACGACTGGAAAATCGCGGTCTGGCCAGAAGACTTGTGATTTCACTTGGTAAGTGCTGATGGTACGGTTCGAGTGTGGCGCAGGTCTCACTAAGTCTAGGACCCAGATTGTCAACAAGGCATCTTGCAAGCTCTCTCAGCAAATACCTTCAGTTCTGCAATGCCATCCAGGGAAAAGGACAAAGCGTAATCTTACCTGTGATAACTGAAATACGCAGTACTGATTGAAAAGCTAAATCAGGACATTTAGTGTATTGGGTGAAAGAGAAATTCACGTTACATAGAACAGCTTGCTACTGACTGCAAACTGGAACACGGCAGTAAGAACACAAGATTACAAAAATATTGGCAAGCAGTAAGGAATAGCTTTTAAAATGTTTGAGCAGAAATATATGTAACTGCATTTACACTAAAGTGACAAAAGTCATAGCATAGCGGTACCGACTTACACAGATGGCGGTAGTATCATGTACACAAGGTATGAAAGGACAGTGCACTGGCGAAGAATAACTCATTTGTGCACAGGTGGTACACGTGAAAAGGTTTGCGACATGGTTATTACTGCACGACAGGAATTAACATGCCTTTAATGCTGATATTGTGGTTGGAACCAGACCCACGGTACGTTACATTCCTGAAATCATTAGGGAATTCAATGTTCTGTTATGCACAGTGTCGAGAGTGTGCCGAGAATACAAAATTTCGAGTATTACCTCTCCAAGGACAAAGTAGTGGTCGGTGGACTTAACAACTGAGATCAGCAGCGTTGGCGTAGAGTTGTCAGTGCTGACAGGCAAGCGACACTGCGTAAAATAACCGCAGAAATCAATGTGGGACATAAGACAAACGAATCTGTTAGGTGTTAAAGAGCTATGGCACCAGATTTCCGACGCGACTATCTTCGCTAACAGCACGTCATCGCCTGCAGCACCTCTCCTGGGCTCCTGACCATATCGGTTGGGCTCTAAACGACTGGAAAACCGCGGTCTGGCCAGATGACTTGTGATATCACTTGGTAAGTGCTGATGGTACGGTTCGAGTGTGGCGCAGGTCTCACTAAGTCTTGGACCCAAATTGTCAACAAGCCATCTTGCAAGCTGGTGGTGTCTTCATATAATGGTGTGGGCTATAGTTATGTGGAATGGATCCTCTGGTCCAACTGAACCCATCGTTGTCTGTAAGTGGTTATTTTCGGCTACTTGAAGACCATGGACTTCATGTTCCTAAACAACGATGCAATTTTTATGGATGACAGCGCGCCATGTGAACTCCGTTAGTGTCAAAAATTCCTGCACTGATAGTGCTTTCGCAATTATGGACGGCTTTAGAGGCAACATGACTCAAAATTTCTTCAGTGGACTTCGAACGACATGTTGAGTCCATGCCGCGCCCTGTTGCTGCACTATGACGCCTAAAGGAAAACCCACACGATATTAGGAGGTATCCCATGACTTTTGTCCTCTCAGTGTATTGTTAAGTCACAATGACACAAACAACATTCGCGCGAATGGCATGTAGTACAAAAAACGAAAACATCAGAAATGTCTGAACGAAGAAAAATTCAAATACCTCAAAAATATTGAAGAAATTTCATTAAACGGGAATGCGACAGACTAACCAGTACAGATAATATTTGCTGGTCGCATTCCTACTCTTAGTGAAAGTGAAGAGTTACAAGCCCTGTCCAATGACTCATGAGTATAGAAGACGAACTGAGAGTAAACCAAAGAAAGCCGAAAGTAATCACGACTAATATAAATGGTACTGACATGAAAACTGGGAACCACGAAGTAGAGGCAGTTACGGAATTAGGTAAAATTGAAAAGAAAATGACACATAATAGACGAAGCATGACGGGTAAGCAGACTAGCATGGGAAAAAATGGTATTCCTGGCCAAAAGAATAGCAATATCTGAATTGGCTTTCATATGAGAAAGAAATTTGTTACAATGTAGTTTTGAAGCATCGCATTATGTTGCGCAGGAGAATAATTTCGTTGCACCAGCTTAAAATTTTGGTAAATTTCTACCTGGTGAGCTTGGAACAGAGTGGATTAGCGCTGGGCTGAGGTGCCAGTCGGTATGTCAACAAGATGTACCGCCAGCACAACAGACAATAGATTGGACCAGTCAGCAGCGCAAGCTGTGCTACTCAATGAGGCGATGTCAGGTAACACAATGTATCGTCATCGCCCGAGCGCCTCTACGAGAACAAACGTAGACAGGAAATAAACGATCTCAAAGACTCATCATTATTACTGAATTACTACAGCGAGCAGAGAGCACTAATGGGTCCGATATATGAGGACAAATGCGCTGATTCGCTCATTACTACTGCGTCACAGACAGAGAGGCTTTGCCCGCATCTCGTGGTCGTGCGGTAGCGTTCTCGCTTCCCACGTACGGGTTCCCGGGTTCGATTCCCGGCGGGGTCAGGGATTTTCTCTGCCTCGTGATGGCTGGGTGTTGTGTGCTGTCCTTAGGTTAGTTAGGTTTAAGTAGTTCTAAGTTCTAGGGGTCTTATGACCACAGCAGTTGAGTCCCATAGTGCTCAGAGCCACAGAGAGGCTTTGGGAGCTGAAGTACACGTTCTGTCGTGCTGCAGTGCTGTCCTTGCCACTAGAACTAGACATTGTAACGAGTTTCAGCGTAATCACGACAAGACGATCTATGAAGTCCAGCCTTCTACTTGCTTGTTGACTTCATCACAAAGTTAGCCAACCTGATGCATACCACAGCCATTATCAGTTGGTACCGCTAACTCAGTCTTTGTAGATGCGAAGGCTATTTAGTGGCCACCCCTCCTACACCTTAGTCACGTCAGCGGATTGGCAAGCTGCCATCTTCACACCGAACAAGCGAGGCGCGTCTGTGCAGCCTCCTGGTTAGCTTTTGAGCAGCCATAATGGTTGAGCAGGGCCTAGCCTTTACGAAAGCTTACATGCTGGACCAGAGCTGGCAGTTTGCAAGTGAGTGCACGATGGGATTTCTTCGAGAGCAATGAGGCCATCATAAGTGCCAACACAACACACGACCGTAGTACTGACCTGCAAAGGAACCTCACAACTCATTAACGAGACATCACCACTCGTTCTCGGTACGTGCCGACTACAGCTCTGAATACTCCTGTACGCATTAACACGCTGCACAGTAAATAAATATTACAATAGACACTGCAGTATCACGCCTCCAGATGTTCACCAGATTACTCAGAATTGCTCTACACTCGCCGTACTGGTCACGACGTGGCCCCAGCATGCTGGTCGCAACAACTGTGTGGTTCTGAATTATTGACTGTGAGAAAACTGAAAAAGAAGAGAATGGAAGCATAACAAATATGGTACTACTCACTGAGCTGACAAAGGTCATGGGTTAGCAATACGCACACGTGTATATGGCTGTAGTATCGCGTAGGCAAGGTATAAAAGAACAGTGTATTGGCGGAGCTGTCATTTGTACTCAGCTGATTCATGTGAAATTTTTTTCCGCGTCATAATGACCGCACGACAGGAATTAATGGTAGTTGGAATTAGACGCATGGGACATTCCATTTCGGAAATCGTTAGGGAATTCAGTGTTCCGTGATCCACAGTGTCAAAAGTATACCAACAGTACCATATTTTAGGCATTACCTCTTACCTCGGACAATGCAGTGAACGATGGCCTTCACTCAACGACCGCTACAGTAGATTTTGTGTCGAGTTCTCATTGTTAACACACAAGCAACACTCCAAGAAAAAATCACAGAGATCAATGTCTGACATACGACGAACGTATCCATTAGGGCAATGTGGCAAAATTAGCGGTAACGGGCTATGGCAGCACCATATACGCTGCAGTGCCTCTCCTGGGCTTGTGACCATATCTACATCTACATCTACATTTATACTCCGCAAGCCACCCAACGGTGTGTGGCGGAGGGCACTTTACGTGCCACTGTCATTACCTCCCTTTCCTGTTCCAGTCGCGTATGGTTCGCGGGAAGAACGACTGTCTGAAAGCCTCCGTGCGCGCTCTAATCTCTCTAATTTTACATTCGTGATCTCCTCGGGAGGTATAAGTAGGGGGAAGCAATATATTCGATACCTCATCCAGAAACGCACACTCTCGAAACCAGGCGAGCAAGCTACACCGCGATGCAGAGCGCCTCTCTTGCAGAGTCTGCCACTTGAGTTTGTTAAACATCTCCGTAACGCTATCACGGTTACCAAATAACCCTGTGACGAAACGCGCCGCTCTTCTTTGGATCTTCTCTATCTCCTCCGTCAACCCGATCTGGTACGGATCCCACACTGATGAGCAATACTCAAATATAGGTCGAACGAGTGTTTTGTAAGCCACCTCCTTTGTTGATGGACTACATTTTCTAAGGACTCTCCCAATGAATCTCAACCTGGTACCCGCCTTACCAACAATTAATTTTATATGATCATTCCACTTCAAATCTTTCCGCACGCATACTCCCAGATATTTTACAGAAGTAACTGCTACCAGTGTTTGTTCCGCTGTCATATAATCATACAATAAAGGATCTTTCTTTCTATGTATTCGCAATACATTACATTTGTCTTTGTTAAGGGTCAGTTGCCACTCCCTGCACCAAGTGCCTATCCGCAGCAGATATTCCTGCATTTCGCTACAATTTTCTAATGCTGCAACTTCTCTGTATACTATAGCATATCGGTCGGTCCCTAGACGACTGGAAAACAGTCGGCTGCCCATGTGAGTCCCTAATTCTGTTATTAACCCTCTAACGGTGAGGTGAAGTTCCCTGACATAAACGGTAAGGTGGGTTTGGACCAGACCACACCCTCCAAATATCGATTTTTCGGGGTAAAATAAAAAATTAATTATGGGAAAAAGTTTTATTATTAATTAAACACACATAAAATTTGTTGGAACAACAAGTTTTTTTTTATTTTTATAGTCAATAAGTAAGAATATAAAGTACTTTGGAAAAAAATAGGAACTTGATTACAAAAAAATACCTTAATAGAATTATTCTCTATAAAATTATTGAAAACATAGTAAAAATCAATAGATTCAGTCATCAACTAGGAACGTGAGTACTTCAGAAATTCTTAAAATAGGAACTAAATGAGAAACATATCTTACTAATTGTAGAAAATAATTACAGTGTCAGCAGTTTCGAAATATAAAATTCTCAATAATAAATGTCTTTGTACACATAATGTGATAGGAACAAATAATAAATGTATAATGTTATCCTGGAAACGATCACATACAGTCCTGAAAATAAATATTTGGCACAATTTATCACATCTCAGTTTCTTTACAGCCAGGGCATATGATTTTATGCTCCCCACATATAGAACGATTACACTGACTACAAAAAGGATTCCCTTTCCTATCTTTTGATCTGTCACAAATATCACATCTTCTTTTCTGTAGTGGCTGTGCTTGGGTAGGCTTGTCTAATTCGATTGGTTCTTTTTCTAAAAAATTTCCAATAGACGAACGGAGCCCACGGGGAAGATGTGTGTTATTCAACCTCTTTTCCATAAGAGGTTTTGTCAATGAGAGCGCAAGATTTTTGAGAAATGATATTCTCACGTCATTTGAAAAGCTGTCCATTTTGCTATTGCTTTTGTAAATGATAAAACTATTTATAGCAGCGATGTCTAAAATAGCATAAAAGTACCGCATGGCCCATCTTCCCGATTTTCTTTTTGTGGTCCTGCTGTGGCAAAGCATATGTAATATATCGACCCCTCCTTTAGTTAGATTGCAGAACTCCACAATTTCAGACTTATTTGATTTTTCAGTTATCTCTCCAGAGAAATGCATAGACGATATCAGTAAAACTTTTTTATTTTTCTTTGGGGTTAATGACACCAAAGTTTTGTCGTCCTGATACATAAACGTTGAAGAGCCACTGGAGCGGAAAGCAGCATTGATGGTGGTATTTGCGGTTTGTTCCTCCTCAGCGTACCTACAAATGTGAGTTTCTTTTGGAGGAGGGCGTCAGTCACCTCCAGTGAGAAGAACCAATTGTCCGCTGCAGTGTTTCTATTAGAACCCCTGATAGATTCCGTCAGGCGCAAAACATATTGGGCAGGTAAAGGCAAATCTCCAGGTCCCCTCTTTATTCTGTTGTCCTTGCCAGTGTATGGAATGCCACGCAAAAAATAGAATGTCCTAGCGTCGCATCGCTCTGAGCACTATGGGACTTAACATCTGTGGTCATCAGTGCCCTAGAACTAAGAACTACTTAAACCTAACAAACCTAAGGACAGCACACACATCCATGCCCGAGGCAGGATTCGTACCTGCGACCGTAGCGGTCGCGCAGTTCCAGACTGAAGCGCGTAGAACCGCACGGCCACCCCGGCCGGCGACATTATTTTCAACCCATATTTGTCGGGTTTCGATGGGATATACGTTTTGAATGGACAGGCACCCATAAAACTAAGTAGAGTCTCATCTTCTGTGACATATTCAGATGGACTATAGTTTTTTTATTTTTTATTTTTTTCACTGTTAGATTCAAACATGTCCCACACTTCCCTGAAAGCCGCAAATTTGACGTTGATTTTTCTGGCCTCTCTGGTGGCTTTATCATCGAAGCGGAGGTTCTCTAGAAGAAATGAAAACCTTTTGGTACACATAGTGCAACGGAATACCGGAGGTCCGTAGGTTGCTGAGAACATCTCATTTACACTGAGCATAGAATGTTTTAGGACACCACTCATGAAGAGAAGGCCCATCAACCCTTTCATTTCAACGCTCTCTGTTGGTGAATGAAACCACTGGACCGTATTGTACTTTTGCCTAGATTTATCGATTTCCAGATTGGTGCACAAAACCATTTTTTCTATAATTTCCGAATGTATAAATAATAAAAATATTTCGAATTCACTAGTGACCCCCCTTGCTTCCCCACGTGGCTCAGGGAGTTGAATAATAATATTTGATGCTGGTGTCCTAGAAAATTTTGAATGGATGGGTTTGTTAGTCCATATTGTCTCTAAGTCTTTACCTAGCTCCAAATTTCTCTCGTCATTTACATCTGATAGAGAATTATCAAACTCGACTGCTCCTGCGCACAATGAAATACATCATCCTCGTAATCAGTATTAGATAATATATCATCCTCGGTTTCTGAACAGTTTTCTGCATCGGTATTGTCCCCATCCTCTCACTCAGCCTCCTGTAGGAGAAACTCGTTGTATATCTCCTCAGGAGTTCTAAGGAGTTGATGCGCCATTTTAGTAAGATACTAGAAGAGATGTAATATAAACATCAATATGGGGTTGAATCCTCCCCACAAAAGAAACTAATAAGTGTGACGTAAACAGTAAGGTGGGGTCGGATCCAACCCGAGCGCGGGTAATGTAGGTTTCGGATAGAGAGGGTAGTTGCAGGTCACTCACCAGACTGACGTGGCCTCCTCGGCGTTCTCGGGACGATTGGCTGGTAGTGTAGCTGGAACCACAGCGCTCTCAGAAAAGGGAGTGGGGAGTTATCAACAAAACAGACTCGCTGGGGTCGGATCCAACCCCAACCTTACCGTTAGAGGGTGAAGAAGTGATTGTAGCATTCGAGTATGGAACAGACTCCACGAAGCCAAGCACCCAAGATGTCAAAGCGACACTGTGCAAGCTAGTGGTAGCATCATAGTGTTCACATGGAATGGACAGGATCCTCTGGTCCAACTGAACCGACCATTGACTTAGGACGGTTATGTTCGATTACTTGGAGACCATTTTCAACTATTCAAAAATGATTTTTTATGGATGACAATGCGCCGTGTCACTGGAGCACAGCTGCTATCGACTGGTTTGAAGAACATCGTGCACAGTTAGTCGAATGATTTGGCCACCGTCATCGTTCGAAATAAGTTCTGTCGAACATTTATAGGACATAATCGAGACCTTGGACAGCTGTAGAGGCAGCATGGCCAAACGTTTATGGAGGGGAGTCCTTGCCCTGATGAGTTGCTGCACTACGCCGGGCAAAAGGAGGTCCTATACGATGTTAAGAAGTATCACACGACTTCTACCATGTCACTGTAGAAGAATGTTGAAAATTAATTTGACCGATACAAAATGTCTCTCTGCAGAATCTACATCTACATCTACATGACTACTCTGCAATTCACATTTAAGTGCTTGGCAGAGGGTTCATCGAACCACAAATATACTATATACCATTCTACTCCCGAACAGCGCACGGGAAAAACGAACACCAAAACCTTTCTGTTCGAGCTCTGATTTCTCTTATTTTATTTTGATGATCTTTCCTAAATTTGTAGTTTGGGCTCAACAAAATATTTTCGCATTCGGAAGAGCAAGTTGGTGACTGAAATTTCGCAAACAGATCTCGCCGCGACGGAAAACGTCTTAGCTTTAATGACTTCCATCCCAACTCCCGTATCATATCTGCCACACTCTCTCCCCTATTACGTGATAATACGAAACGAGCTGCCCTTTTTTGCACCCTTTCGATATCCTCCGTCAATCCCACCTGGTAAGGATCCCACACCGCGCAGCAATATTCTAACAGAGGACGAACGAGTGTAGTGTAAGCTGTCTCTTTAGTGGACTTGTTGCACCTTCTAAGTGTCCTGCCAACGAAACGCAACCTTTGGCTCGCCTTCCCCACAATATTATCTATGTGGTCTTTCCAACTAAAGTTGTTCGTGATTTTAACACCCAGGTACTTAGTTGAATTGACAACCTTGAGAATTGTACTATTTATCGAGTAATCGAATTCCAACTGATTTCTTTTGGAACTCATGTGGATCAACTCACACTTTGTGTTATTTAGCGTCAACTGCCACCTGCCACACCATGTATCAATCTTTTCTAAATCGCTTTGCAACTGATACTGGTCTTCGGATGACCTTATTAGACAGTAATTTACAGCATCATCTGCGAACAACCTAAGAGAACTGCTCAGATTGTCACCCAAGGCATTTATATAGATCAGGAACAGCAGAGGTCCCAGGACGCTTCCCTGGAGAACGCATGATATCACTTCAGTTTAGGTCGGTGATTTGCCGTCTATTACTACGAACTGCGACCTTCCTGACAGGAATTATCGAATCCAGTCGCACGACTGAGACGATACCCCATAGGCCCGCAGCTTGATTAGAAGTCGCTTGTGAGGAACGGTGTCAAAAGCTTTCCGGAAATCTAGAAATACGGAATCAACCTGTGATCCCCTGTCGATAGTGGCCATTACTTCGTGGTAATAAAGAGCTAGCTGCGTTGCACAAGAACGATGATTTCTGAAACCGTGCTGATTACGTATCAATAGATCGTTCCCTTCGAGGTGATTCATAATGTTTGAATACAGTATATGCTCCAAAGCCCAACTGCAAACCGACGTCAATGATATACGTCTGTAGTTCGATGGATTACTCCTACTACCTTTCTTAAACACTGGTGCGACCTTTGGAATTTTCAAATCTGTACGTACAGATCTATCGGTGAGCGAGCGGTTGTATATGATTGCCAAGTAGGGAGCTATTGTATCAGCGTAATCTGAAAGGAACCTAATCGGTATACAATCTGGACGTGAAGACTTGCCCGTATCAAGCGATTTGAGTTGCTTCGCAACCCCTAAGGTATCTACTTCTAAGAAACTCATGCTAGCAGCTGTTCGTGTTTCAAATTCTGGAATATTCCATTCGTCTTCCCTGGTGAAGAAATTTCGGAAAACTGCACTCAATAACTCCGCTTTAGAGGCACAGTCGTCGGTAACAGTACCATCGGCACTGCGCAGCGAAGGTATTGACTGCGTCTTGCCGCTTGTGTACTTTACATACGACCATAATTTCTTCTGATTTTCTACCAAATTTCGAGACAATGTTTCGTTGTGGAACCTATTAAAGGCATCTCGCATTGAAGTCCGTGCCAAATTTCGCGCGTCTGTAAATTTTAGCCTATCTTCGGGATTTCGCGTTCTTATGAACTTCGCATGCTTTTTCCGTTGCCTCTGCAACAGCGTTCGGACCTGTTTTGTGTACCATAGGGGATCAGTTCCATCTCTTACCAATTTGTGAGGTATGAATCTCTCAAATGCTGTTGCTACTATATCTTTGAATTTGAGCCACATCTCGTCTGCATTTGCATAGTTAATTCGGAAGGAATGGAGATTGTCTCTTTGGAAGGCTTCTAGTGACACTTTATGCGCTTTTTTAAATATAATTATTTTGCGTTTGTTTCTGGTGGATTGGGAAGAAACGGTATTGAGCCCAGCTACAACGACCTTGTGATCACTACTCCCTGTATCAGTCATGATGCTCTCTATTAGCTCTGGATTGTTTGTGGCTAAGAGGTCAAGTGTGTTTTCGCAACCATTTACAATTCGCGTGTGCTCGTGGACTAACTGGTCGAAATAATTATCGGAGAGAGCATCTAGTACAATCTCAGAAGATGTTTTCTGCCTACCACCGGTTTTCGACAAGTATTTTTGCCAACATATCGAGGGAAGGTTGAAGTCCCCACCAACTATAACCGTATGAGTGGGGTATTTATTTGTTACGCGACTCAAATTTTCTCTGAACTGGTCAGCAACTATATCATCGGAGTCTGGGGGTCGGTAGAAGGAGCCAATTATTAACTTAGTTCGGCTGTTAAGTATAACCTGCACCCATACCAATTCGCAAGGAGTATCTACTTCGACTTCACTACAAGATAAACCACTACCGACAGACACAAACACTCCACCACCAATTCTGCCTAATCTATCTTTCCTGAACACCGTCTGAGACTTCGTAAAAATTATTTCAGGCTTTAGCCAGCTTTCTGTACCTATAACGATTTCAGCTTCAGTGCTTTCTATTAGCGCTTCTAGCTCAGGGACTTTCCCAGCACAACTACAACAATTTACAACTACAATTCCGACTGTTCCTTGATCCAAGCACGTCCTGTATTTGCCACGCACCCTTTGAGATAGCAGGCCACCCCGTACTTTCCCGAGGCCTTCTAACCTAAAAAACCGCCCAGTCCACGCCACACAGCCTCCCCTACCCGTGTAGCCGCCAGCTAAGTGTAGTGAACTCCCGACCAATTCAGCGGAACCCGAAACCCCACCACACTATGGCGCAAGTCATGGAATCTGCAGCCAACACGGTCGCAAAACCGTCTGAGCCTCTGATGCAGACCCTCCAC
This sequence comes from Schistocerca americana, assembly GCF_021461395.2. Lineage (NCBI taxonomy): Eukaryota > Metazoa > Arthropoda > Insecta > Orthoptera > Acrididae > Schistocerca > Schistocerca americana. Next base: position 583,311,430 of record NC_060119.1, on the reverse strand, counting down.
CCGGCTCTGCACCAAAGGTCCGCAATCGGATCTGTCAACAATGATGCAGATGGTGAGCTCAGCCCTCATCTCGTGAGCAAGACCGGCAGCCTGCACCAAATCAGATAGCCGCTGGAATCCAGAGAGAATGTCCTCAGATCCAAAGCGACACACGTCATTAGTGAAGACATGCGCCACCACCTGCAGCTGGCTGCACCCTGTGCTCTTCATGGCATCCGGAAGGACCCTTTCCACATCAGGAATGACTCCACCCGGAATGCACACGGAGTGCACATTGGATTTCTTCCCCTCCTTAGCCGCCATATCCCTAAGGGGCCCCATTACGCGCGTAACATTGGAGCTCCCAACTACCAATAAGCCCACCGTCGGCGATTGCCCGGACCTTGAAGGCTGAGAATGATCCTCTGAAACAGGGCAGGCAGCTGCATCTGGCTCAGCCAGAGACAGTGCCTGAAACCTGTTTGTCAGACACACCGGGGAGGCTTTCCGATCAGCCTCTGGGGACGTCTTTTGCTGCCTGCCACGTCTTGGAACGACCTCCCAATCAACCACAGGCGAGAGCTCAGCCCCACTGTGGGCAGCAACCGGGGCAACCACGGCGGGAGACCGATCTGGGGAAAGACTGAACGAGGTTGACATACCCGCGATACCCAAGTCCGGCTCTCCCCATTGGCAACAGCCTCAAGCTGCGCGACCGATGTGAAGTATCAGTATTTTAACATTTATCTTAGTATTTTGTTTGTTCTGTATCGTTCCACATACGTTTCCAAACATAGCCAGATTTATATCTATGAAGCAGTGGTTGTTACCGTTTAGGACAGGGAATAGTGATGAAAGATTTCGTCGCTGTGTTCTAGGAATAAGGAAGTGGTGTCATTTTACCTGTGAGAGACAGGGATTTGGATTCTACTCCTGGTCAGGTGTATGATACTTACAAGGATTTTTGCCGTGTACGTTACTTTGAAAGATCAACAGCAAGAAAAATTTTAGCTGCTCTACAATCATGTGATTATATCAAATATTAGTTTTGATTGTATCTTTGTCCTGATAGCCATCTCCCCAGTCGTAAATCACACTGATTAAAAACACAATGCAAGTAAACATTTTAAATCATCTTCCGTTTGTTCTTTCGTCGGTGTAAACTGAAGTTTAATAAGCCTGAGACCTATGTAAATTTACACTGACGGAAAAAATCGCAACACCGAGAGGACGATGTGCGACATAAATGATAGTTGGTAGACGGCTTTCCACATCTAGAAAATGACGTATACTAAAATTTTGCGCCAGTCACATAAAAGTGGCGCTCGTAGCGCCACTATGAGGACGAAAATGAGGTTTACTTCAAACTGCTCCAAGCACTATGGGACTTAACATCTGAGGTCATCAGTCCCCTAGACTTATAACTATTTAAACCCAACTAACCTAAGGGTATCACACACATCCCTGCCCGAGGCAGGATTCGAACCTGCGACCGTAGCAGCAGCGCGGTTGCGGACTGAGGCGCCTAGAACCACACGGCCACAGCGGCCGGCAAAATCAAGTTTGCTTAAAATACATGCTGTAAAGGGTGCGAGCGTTCGTTTGAGACTGGACGTGGTGAAATGATGTTCGTCAAGACCGCCTTTAAGGCAGTCGCCATTATCAAAACCTCACTGGGTTTAAATGAGGTCGTGCAATAGGGCTACAAGAAACTGGATCTTGCTTCTGTGATATTGCAGAAAGACTTGGAAAGAATGTAGCCACTGTACATGATTCCTGGCCGTGGTAATCATGAGATGTACGGTCGCAAGAATGCCAGGCTCCAGACAGCCATGTGCCATTACCGACAGGGAATACCATTGTGTTCCGTGTAAGGCTTTGTCGCATCGCAATGCACCTGCAGCAGCAATTTGAGCAGATGTTGGCACCGTAGTCACAGTAACTATCACAAATCAATTACTTCAAGGACAGCTCTATGCCATACGAGCTATATCGTGCATTTCACTGACACCAAATCATCGCCATTTGCGACCTCAGTGGTGTCAAGAGGGAGCCCACTAGAAGGCACGGTGAAGGTATGGCGCGTTTTCTGTTGAAAGATGTGTCTGCCTCAGTGCCAATATGTTTGTCAGAAGAAGCCCAGCTGAGGGCTTGCGAGCAACCTGTCTACGAGCTAGACGCACTGGATCTACACCTGGAGTTCTAGTCTGGGTGCGATTTCGCATGGCAACAGGAGCACTGTTGTAATTATCTCAAGCACCCTGACTGCAAATCTGTGCTGCATATTTGTACGTCAGCCTGTTGTGCTGCCATTAATATAACAGTACTCCAGAGGTGTTTTCCAACAGGATAACGCTCGTCCACATACCGTTGCTGTATCCCAACATATTGCCTTGGACTGCTAGATTACCAGTCCTGTATTCAATCATCACATATAGGACATCATCGGACGGCAACTCAAGAGTCATCAACAACCAGCATTAACCGTCACTGTATTGATCGACCAAGTGCAACAGTGGAGCAGTGGTACAAGTGGAACACCATCCCAAAAACTGGCATCCGGCACCTGTACGACACAATGCATGCTCGTTTGCATGCTTGCATTCATCATTCTGGTGGTTAAACTGGTTACTAATGTACCTGTGTATCACATTTGCAATGAATTCCCGCGCACTTACATTAACAAAAGATCTTACAGTGTTAATTACTTACACATGTTGTCTAGAGAAATGTATTTCCGACAGATCATCACTTCACGTTAATTATTTTTTGATGTTGCATTTTTCCCGTTAGTATGTTACATTCGCTGACTCTTGAAATCCAGTTACACGGATATTCTGAGGTATAGATTTGACGTGGCAAAGCATTCTCATGTCGGTGGGTTTCACAGTTAGTGCATTTCCCACATACCTGAGGAAATAGGGAGCCCGATGTAGTCCTCACACTTCCTGAACTGTTAGCGATTTTCTTACGTTGTTGTATACTGTGTCATAATCAACGCAAACAGGTGATCATAAGCGACATTTATTGGTGTGTCTACATACGGTAACACCAGTTACTTCCTATTATAGATTAATCAGCTCGACAAAGATAAGCTTGTTTATTCTAGGGTCATCGATTACACAGAGAAATAAACGTAAGCGTTTCCATATAGCACAGGTGGCCGTAATTATCAGATATCAAATAGTTATCGCTCCACAGAGCCAATCCTATCGACAGACGATAGCTAGGCCGTTGTTACCCGTGGGCAGTGGAGTGAACTGTTCAGATCTCGTATGTATATGACAGCGCTAAATTACTGCATTGACGTAACCGCTCGTCACTGAAATTTCTCGTATCTAAAACCTTGCTACGTTGATCTAAATTGCAAAATTTAGCGAATTTAAATGTTCTGGGAACGAGTCGCTGCTCGTGATATACACTCCTGGAAATTGAAATAAGAACACCGTGAATTCATTGTCCCAGGAAGGGGAAACTTTATTGACACATTCCTGGGGTCAGATACATCACATGATCACACTGACAGAACCACAGGCACATAGACTCAGGCAACAGAGCATGCACACTGTCGGCACTAGTACAGTGTATATCCACCTTTCGCAGCAATGCAGGCTGCTATTCTCCCATGGAGACGATCGTAGAGATGCTGTATGTAGTCCTGTGGAACGGCATGCCATGCCATTTCCACCTGGCTCCTCAGTTGGACTAGCGTTCGTGCTGGACGTGCAGACCGCGTGAGACGACGCTTCATCCAGTCCCAAACATGCTCAATGGGGGACAGATCCGGAGATCTTGCTGGCCAGGGTAGTTGACTTACACCTTCTAGAGCACGTTGGGTGGATCGGGATACATGCGGACGTGCATTGTCCTGTTGGAACAGCAAGTTCCCTTGCCGGTCTAGGAATGGTAGAACGATGGGTTCGATGACGGTTTGGATGTACCGTGCACTATTCAGTGTCCCCTCGACGATCACCAGTGGTGTACGGCCAGTGTAGGAGATCGCTCCCCACACCATGATGCCGGGTGTTGGCCCTGCGTGCCTCGGTCGTATGCAGTCCTGATTGTGGCGCTCACCTGCACGGCGCCAAACACGCATACGACCATCATTGGCACCAAGGCAGAAGCGACTCTCATCGCTGAAGACTACACGTCTCCATTCGTCCCTCCATTCACGCCTGTCGCGACACCACTGGAGGCGGGCTGCACGATGTTGGGGCGTGAGCGGAAGACGGCCTAACGGTGTGCGGGACCGTAGCCCAGCTTCATGGAGACGGTTGCGAATGGTCCTCGCCGATACCCCAGGAGCAACAGTGTCCCTAATTTGCTGGCAAGTGGCGGTGCGGTCCCCTACGGCACTGCGTAGGATCCTACGGTCTTGGCGTGCATTCGTGCGTCGCTGCGGTCCGGTCCCAGGTCGACGGGCACGTGCACCTTCCGCCGACCACTGGCGACAACATCGATGTACTGTGGAGACCTCACGCCCCACGTGTTGAGCAATTCGGCGGTACGTCCACCCGGCCTCCCGCATGCCCACTATACGCCCTCGCTCAAAGTCCGTCAACTGCACATACGGTTCACGTCCACGCTGTCGCGGCATGCTACCAGTGTTAAAGACTGCGATGGAGCTCCGTATGCCACGGCAAACTGGCTGACACTGACGGCGGCGGTGCACAAATGCTGCGCAGCTAGCGCCATTCGACGGCCAACACCGCGGTTCCTGGTGTGTCCGCTGTGCCGTGCGTGTGATCATTGCTTGTACAGCCCTCTCGCAGTGTCCGGAGCAAGTATGGTGGGTCTAACACACCGGTGTCAATGTGTTCTTTTTTCCATTTCCAGGAGTGTATGTGTCTAATTTCAAACCTGAGGAGAGGAGTACCTCAGCTTCAGTAGCCAAGACCGACTGAAAATGCTTTTAGAGTATGCGGTTTCGTGTGATCTGCTAACCGTCAAGAAAAATTGAAAAATCCTTCAGCTGAGTAGAACTGATATTTCAAAGCCAACAAAACAAAAGCCTGAAGTACCACAAGTCACTAAAATCAATATCGCTTAACAGACAAATGTAGCTAAAAACATTAAAATATCTTATTGATTTACACGGTTGCAAACTGAAAATCTCTCTGTTACATAGCCAGTAAATTTCTCCCTCCAATCTCTACCAACTGTCTTCACCGTGGCACTTAATAAATCCTTGCCACGTATCCCGTCACAAAACTCATATTATTTTTGTTTTCGTTCTCTGATACTTTTATCACTATGGCTGTTGATACAAAACCGCTTCAGTGCGAGCAAGGCGTAAACAATGTACCATGTTCACATGTTGCATTCATGACATTATGACGTGATGCAGCAGGAATATCAACTTTTTAAGCAGGTCTTTGGCACGCGTATTTTAACATAATTCTCTAGTTCTCTGTCCTCGGTTAACTGTTTTCCAAGAGGTTTTCAACAGATCCATCTTCTTTTCTAATTTTTCCATAGATCGTTCGCTTACGTTCACTGATGTGCTCGGGACATACAATTTGAGATACATGGAGATAAGACATTGTGGCTATTCGCTGCGATCATTAACGTTTTCAGCCGGCCTGTGTGGCCGTGCGGTTCTAGGCGCGTCAGTCTGGAACCGCGAGACCGCTACGGTAGCAGGTTCGAATCCTGCCTCGGGCGAGGATGTGTGTGATGTCCTTAGGTTAGTTAGGTTTAAGTAGTTCTAAGTTCTAGGGGACTGATAACCTCAGCTGTTAAGTCCCATAGTGCTCAGAGCCATTTGAACCAATTTTGAACCTTAACGTTTTCACGTAGATCTTAATTTTCTCTCTTATTAGTCTCACTAGATTAACGTAGATTCTGTAGATTGTTCATATCTGTCTGTACTTCATCTCCGTTACTACCGTTGCTTACTAACTTAAAATTCCACCGTACATTTTTTCAAACATCATAGGCCAACATATTCAGTTATCCATGTTTTCCTACCCACAATGAAGTGGACAATACGTTCACATTCAGTGCTTTCACATTTTAACTACGAAAATTTTAGGACTATTTATGCGTCGCCGTGCAGTTCTAGGCGCATCAGTCTGGAGCCGCGTGACCACTACGGTCGCAGGTTCGAATTCTACCTTGGGCATGGATGTGTGTGACGTCCTTAGGATGGTTAGGTTTAAGTAGTTCTACGTTCTAGGGGACTGATGGCCACAGATGTTAAGTCCCATAGTGCTCAGAGCCATTTGAACCATTTTCTATACGTCCTTTGGCTCGTTGTTCTTGTTTTTCACAATTCTGTTCTTTAATGCTATTTCTGGGAAAGTGATTTCGTTTCCCATATTTTGGCCTAAAGATTGCCCTTGAGCTGATGAAGTACAGGGTACATAATTCTCAGCCTTTTCCTGCAAATGATTCTATTTCAAACTCTTTGTGTCAGAGTTTGTCGTTGCTGATGAAGAGTGTGTTTATGAGTAGGAATCAGTCCGAAATGGTCCTTCGTACTTACTCTTCTAAAAGGTGAAGTTCCATAACGTAGCAAAAAAATAGAAAATTCATAAAATAACTGAACTCAGAAAATTTTTAATTCATTGTTTCATCTTGACTTTTCCGCTAAGAGATTCCACGATGTAAAGGATTTATATCAACACATATTTAGAAATTTACCAACAATCTTTTGCATTTAACCTTCACTACCAGCCTGTTATCACTTCTTCACCACTATGAGCACATTGCTTTTTTCAGTGGAGGTTGTTTACTCATCTACGGCTGTAACCACTATAGTGCGCGCAAAACGCTGTGGCCGCAAAATGCGCAGTCGGCTGGGGATACATTTGGAGAGCGACAGTGCAGGGAGGTCGTTCAGAGCGGTGTATGGGGAATGCTGATGGCAGGAGGGGAAATGCCGTTCTAAATAACGCCTACTCTCACATTTCCTGTAAACAGCAAGTGGGGCCCCTCCACGCCTACACTTGCATGGTGACCATTCAAAAAGATGTGCTTTCACTGCTGCTTTCGTTAGTTTCTAAATAGAATTCCGCCTAAAACGCAACGATTTATTTTCACCTGAGTTCCTTTAACCATTTGTAACTTTCAGAGAAGCGTCATGAGTGGTGAATTGTAAGTAAATTCTATCATTTGTCTGTTTGCCACGTCAAAATTTCCTTCTTTTGTCCAAATACAGTGCAGTTCACAGTGCCTCACCTCACTAACATGTTGTGCAGACAAGTACAAGAGAATTCTGAAACAATGGTTTATTAAGGGATGAACTGAGGAAAAGTAAAGTATTAGCTTATGAAAAAGCACATCTTCGGTATAAAAAATTGTTTAATATCATCACAAATGTCGTTCCGGAACCAATAGCATATCTCGATTGACCGGCTATCGATGGCCCTTAAAAATTACATTCTTTCACTAAAAATTCCTGTAATTAATGGAATAACACGATAGATAATGAAGTTTTACGTAATAACAGCATGGTAAAATACTCTCCTCTTCTCGTGCTATCATTTGGCAAACTCTCAATTCGATATCTGAAACAGGTTATGAAATAACGGGAATGTTGTGGATATTTCACTGTGGCTTTATCGCTGGCGCAGCGCGATCGCAAATGAGTGTGATACATCAGATCAATTTTCTCGAGATTGGTGACGGATTGATAACTCTACCCAAATCTAAAGAAAAATTCAATATGTTAGCTAAATTTCATACACAGCAACATATTATGTAATATGCACAAAACGCAGAAACATAGAGACTTGAATTATTCATTGCACACTTTTATGAATTTCACGCAGTGCCTTATTTTCGCGTAAATATCACAATAACTATGACAATTAACGAAGTGATGGTCACATCAATATGAACCTGATATATAAAGCTATATGTGAAGCTATTTTTTAACCAAACAGTGTCTGTGAAATCGTTTGAGAAAATTAATTTGAGGATGCGCGTCTAGATTCTGTCGTCGCTGACCGGGCAAAAGTTGGAAAACACATATCGGTTTCCTACCCCCCCCCCCCCCCCCCCCCCTTCACACCCGTGCCTCCTTACGCGCGCAGGAAAAGGTTACGTTTGTAATAATGATTCGAAAATTATCAAACATCCAGCAACTGATGGCAGGTTCTTGTAAACTATTGATAATGAGTGATTTCTCCTCATCGACTATATTTTAGACCAGACACCGAGCTGCATATCTTCCTGTGCTTAACTTTTTTTTCTGTGTAAGCAATTTAAGTTAGTCTAGCCTGACTTTTCGTTTTCTAAAGAAATATTATACCTCAGTAATGCGTATTCTTCTTGCACCCACAAATCCTGAAAATTGTATTAATTTTGAAATCGATATACATTATATTTATCTATGGTTCAAGTTAATCCATAGAAACGGTGAATTAAATATCTGTGTTACTTTCTATTCCTATATGTGCATGCCAATGTAAAACCAGGTTATTATATTTTTGGAACAATGAGAACTCGTAATCCGACTACGTTGGACAGGTTTTCATCCACTTGGGAACTCGTAATCTGACTACGTTGGACAGGTTTTCATCCACTTGCTATTGCCTTTCCTTCGACAAAAGTGATGTGCATTTTCGGCAGGACAGTGCACGTCCACATAAGATTGCAGCGATGTAACGTGCTCTTCCATATGTGCAACAACTGCCCTTCCATCAAGACCAACAGATCTCTCATCAATTGAACGCATATGGCATATGGTGATGTAGAAACTTACTCATTCTCCAAGCCTGCAAGAATCATTGCCGAATTACAACAAAAGGTGCTAGAGGTTTCAGACAATCTACCGCAGGATGCGTTTCGGTACCTTTACGATAATTTGCAAGCGAGAATAAACGCCTGCGTTGCGCCGTAGTGGACGGGGACGGGGTACCCTGTGCACTGATCCAAGTATTTCGGAACATTTTGTGTGATGTGCGTGTTTCATTTGGTCTGAAATTGTGGTTCTACACCCTCATAATGATTCAATACACACCAGATCAAATGTCAACAAAGCGGCATCGCCCTTGAGGATTTTCCTTAGTATACTTGGACCTTGCCGTTGGTGGGGAGGCTTGCGTGCCTCAGCGATACAGATGGCCGTACCGTAGGTGCAACCACAACGGAGGGGTATCTGTTGAGAGGCCAGACAAACATGTGGTTCCTGAAGAGGGGCAGCAGCCTTTTCAGTAGTTGCAGGGGCAACAGTCTGGATGATTGACTGATCTGGCCTTGTAACATTAACCAAAACGGCCTTGCTGTGCTGGTACTGCGAACGGCTGAAAGCAAGGGGAAACTACAGCCGTAATTTTTCCCGAGGACATGCAGCTTTACTATATGATTTAATGATGATGGCGTCCTCTTGGGTAAAATATTCCGGAGGTAAAATAGTCCCCCATTCGGATCTCCGGGCGGGGACTACTCAAGAGGACGTCGTTATCAGGAGAAAGAAAACTGGCATTCTACGGATCGGAGCGTGGAATGTCAGATCCCTTAATCGGGCAGGTAGGTTAGAAAATTTAAAAAGGGAAATGGATAGGTTAAAGTTAGATATAGTGGGAATTAGTGAAGTTCGGTGGCAGGAGGAACAAGACTTTTGGTCCGGTGAATACAGGGTTATAAATACAAAATCAAATAGGGGTAATGCAGGAGTAGGTTTAATAATGAATAAAAAAATAGGAGTGCGGGTTAGCTACTACAAACAGCATAGTGAACGCATTATTGTGGCCAAGATAGACACAAGGCCCATGCCTACTACAGTAGCACAAGTTTATATGCCAACTAGCTCTGCAGATGATGAAGAAATTGATAAAATGTATGACGAGATAAAAGAAATTATTCAGGTAGTGAAGGGAGACGAAAATTTAATAGTCATGGGTGACTGGAATTCGTCAGTAGGAAAAGGGAGAGAAGGAAATATAGTAGGTGAATATGGATTGGGGGGAAGAAATGAAAGAGGAAGCTGCCTTGTAGAATTTTGCACAGAGCATAACTTAATCTTAGCTAACACTTGGTTCAAGAATCATGAAAGAAGGTTGTATACCTGGAAGAATCCTGGAGATACTAAAAGGTATCAGATAGATTACATAATGGTAAGACAGAGATTTAGGAACCAGGTTATAAATTGTAAGACATTTCCAGGGGCAGATGTGGATTCTGACCACAATCTAGTGGTTATGAACTGCAGATTGAAACTGAAGAAACTGCAAAAAGGCGGGAATTTAAGGAGATGGGACCTGGCTAAACTGAAAGAACCAGAGGTTGTAGAGAGTTTCAGGGAGAGCATAAGGGAACAATTGACAGGAATGGGGGAAAGAAATACAGTAGAAGAAGAATGGGTAGCTCTGAGGGATGAAGTAGTGAAGGCAGCAGAGGATCAAGTAGGTAAAAAGACGAGGGCTAATAGAAATCCTTGGGTAACAGAAGAAATATTGAATTTAATTGATGAAAGGAGAAAATATAAAAATGCAGTAAATGAAGCAGGCAAAAAGGAATACAAACGTCTCAAAAATGAGATTGACAGGAAGTGCAAAATGGCTAAGCAGGGATGGCTAGAGTACAAATGTAAGGATGTAGAGGCTTGTCTCACTAGGGGTAAGAGAGATACTGCCTACAGGACAATTAAAGAGACCTTTGGAGAGAAGAGAACCACTTGTATGAATATCAAGAGCTCAGATGGCAACCCAGTTCTAAGCAAAGAAGGGAAGGCAGAAAGGTGGAAGGAGTATATAGAGGGTTTATACAAGGGCGATGTACTTGAGGACAATATTATGGAAATGGAAGAGGATGTAGATGAAGATGAAATGGGAGATAAGATACTGCGTGAAGAGTCGAAACAAGGCCCCGGGAGTAGACAACATTCCATTAGAACTACTGATGGCCTTGGGAGAGCCAGTCATGACAAAACTCTACCATCTGGTGCGCAAGATGTATGAGACAGGCGAAATACCCACAGATTTCAAGAAGAATATAATAATTCCAATCCCAAAGAAAGCAGGTGTTGACAGATGTGAAAATTACCGAACTATCAGTTTAATAAGTCACAGCTGCAAAATACTAACGCGAATTCTTTACAGACGAATGGAAAAACTGGTAGAAGCGGACCTCGGGGAGGATCAGTTTGGATTCCGTAGAAATGTTGGAACACGTGAGGCAATACTAACCTTACAACTTATCTTAGAAGAAAGATTAAGAAAAGGCAAACCTACGTTTCTAGCATTTGTAGACTTAGAGAAAGCTTTTGACAACGTTAACTGGAATACTCTCTTTCAAATTCTGAAGATGGCAGGGGTAAAATACAAGGACCGAAAGGCTATTTACAATTTTTACAGAAACCAGATGGCAGTTATAAGAGTCGAGGGGCATGAAAGGGAAGCAGTGGTTGGGAAAGGAGTGAGACAGGGTTGTAGCCTCTCCCCGATGTTATTCAATCTGTATATTGAGCAAGCAGTAAAGGAAACAAAAGAAAAATTCGGAGTAGGTATTAAAATTCATGGAGAAGAAGTAAAAACTTTGAGGTTTGCCGATGACATTGTAATTCTGTCAGAGACAGCAAAGGACTTGGAAGAGCAGTTGAACGGAATGGACAGTGTCTTGAAAGGAGGATATAAGATGAACATCAACAAAAGCAAAACGAGGATAATGGAATGTAGTCAAATTAAATCGGGTGATGCTGAGGGGATTAGATTAGGAAATGAGACACTTAAAGTAGTAAAGGAGTTTTGCTATTTAGGGAGTAAAATAACTGATGATGGTCGAAGTAGAGAGGATATAAAATGTAGACTGGCAATGGCAAGGAAATCGTTTCTGAAGAAGAGAAATTTGTTAACATCGAGTATAGATTTAAGTGTCAGGAAGTCGTTTCTGAAAGTATTTGTGTGGAGTGTAGCCATGTATGGAAGTGAAACGTGGGCGATAACCAGTTTGGACAAGAAGAGAATAGAAGCTTTCGAAATGTGGTGCTACAGAAGAATGCTGAAGATAAGGTGGGTAGATCACGTAACTAATGAGGAGGTATTGAATAGGATTGGGGAGAAGAGAAGTTTGTGGCACAACTTGACTAGAAGAAGGGATCGGTTGGTAGGACATGTTTTGAGGCATCAAGGGATCACAAATTTAGCATTGGAGGGCAGCGTGGAGGGTAAAAATCGTAGAGGGAGACCAAGAGATGAATACACTAAGCAGATTCAGAAGGATGTGGGTTGCAGTAGGTACTGGGAGATGAAGAAGCTTGCACAGGATAGAGTAGCATGGAGAGCTGCATCAAACCAGTCTCAGGACTGAAGACCACAACAACACTTTGTAGATGTACAATAATAAAATTTCATTTTCTAACATTCCTGGTGTCGCTATTTTAACGACCATCAGCGTAAGATGGAACTATTCATTTCCTTCCCCATCCTTCCCTAATATGAGCTCGTTTCACCTTGGCGACGGAGACGTTGAACAATTAAGCTGTGTCTATTCCTTTTCAATGACTTCGTAGTGGTATGCTAATTTACACATCCACACAGGACGCATCCTCACCTGGATATGCTACCTGACTGGTGGAACTTTCGCGAACAGTAATGTGGACGAAATAGCAACGCAAGTGAGAAATTGTTCGTGTTAGAAACCGGGCGGACACTGCTGGCACCCTGCACAGTTCTCTCGGCGCGGTCAGCAGGATTAGCGCCAAAACCGGGCCCTCAGGTTGGCCGGCCGTGTTGGTGACAGGCGGTCGGCCTGGCCATTAACTCAAACCATCAACGTGTGCTCACGTCGTCAGCCCGACGTAAAGAAAGAGGCTGCTGTGGAACAGCTGGATTAACCCTTCGGACTGAGCTATATCGAATAAATTTAGCTCGATGTTCTAACTTACATTTACATTCATTTCATCTGCAGGGAATTATGTGAATCACAATCCATTAGAATCAATCCACCGACAATATATAAAAAATAATTTTACTTCGTTATTCTTTTCACGTGGTAAAGTGAAGACTCTGGGCTGTCTGTCAAATCTAATACGCGTCCTTTTACAAAATTACACACTGCTTATTGATTCACTCAAGAGAATAAAATTCACAAACGGTTCAAATACTATAGCAAGACTTCTGACATATCTGGCTCTGTGAGTCATTGCATTCACTCCCCAGTCCCACTCAGTCATTGTGAAAGTAAATGTTCCAGTACGATGTAAGCGTGACATGGTGTGATGTGCAGACATACTCTCATTCATTAACATTTCTTTGATATACACTAATGTAAGGAAGACGTTGATTTTGATATGATAGCACATGTCACCTGGCAGACAGTAAATGTCCTAATAATGGCTTCAACTTTCTCCACCAACAGGTAGCGCAACGGCATTGCTAACAGTGCGCTATCTGTGTTTACCCTATAATAGAGAATTTTCATAGCCAGAAGGTTCGGTGTAGTGAAAACGTGTGAAGCAACCAAGCAACCGTATCATGGAGACGCAGTCGTGCTTCCTACAGCCAGATAAGCGAGTTTGAAAGAGGTAACATCGTGGTCCTTCGAGTGGTGGGACGTGCTGCGTCAGATGTGCAACGACGCTCGTATCAGTGGTCACATGAACACTCTCATACCCACAGACGAGGTTCTGGACGTCCACGCATCACAGACGCCCGCCAGGATCGTCTTGCTGTAAGGGCAGCAGTGGCAGATCGTACCGCTACCACAGCACAGTCAAGAGAACATGTGAGCCGAGGCGTGTGATCACGAACTGTTGGTGACCGGCACGTACACCCCAGGCTTGCCTTCCACTCACGCCACAGCAGTAATCTGTACGTCTCGACTTCTGTCGTCAAAGGATCACTTAGAAGATGGATTGGTGTTCCGTGGTCTTCAGTGACAAAAGCAGACTTTGCCTGCACGCAAGAGATGGTCGTTGGCAAGTACGACGTAGATTTCGTGAGAGCTGTGTCGTAGAGTGAATTCATCCTAGACACACTGGCTCCATCTCAGGCGTTATGGTCTGGGGTGCTATAAGTTACAACACTCCTCCACCTCTGGTGTTTATGGAGGGGACTCTAACCAGCGCTCGGTACGTACAGAATGTTCTTAGATTCGTCCTTTTGCCATCATTGCGACAAGAATGTCATGCGTTGTTCCAACAGGATAATGCTCTCCCAAACACTGCTCCTGCAACTCAACGTGCTCTACAAGATGTGTAGCAACTTCCCTGGCCAGCACGATCTCCGGACTTGTTACCAGTCGAGCTGATGTGGGATATGTTGGAACGAGAAGTGACTCACGTGATTCGTCAACCAATAACTCTTACGCAAGTACATGAACAGTTCGGGCAGGCGTGACATAACTTATTCCGAGACAGTATTCGCCATCTCTATAGTTAACTGAATGTCAGTGTCAGCTCCTGCCTTGCCGTACGAGGTGCTGGTGGCTACACCACGTGCTAATTTGATGCTACTGATCCGTAAATGTAATTGTCTCATATACTCCACATGCACTGTCGCATCAATAAATCTTGAGTGAACTGAACATCTGCAAAGGGGTGTACTACGTTGTTCCGACGATTATCGTAAGCATCCTTAGCAGTAAGATGTTATAAACTTTACTGAAATTCCCTTCATTGCCTACATTCTTCAATAACTTGATATTATGCAATGCACCTTCGACACGCCTACATTGCGCGCGGAGCGAAGTGTTACTGGCTAGTCAGCTAGAGTTGAGTTTTGGACAGAACCGAGGGAACATGCTCAGTTAGAACAGCTGCCCAGTGCGGGTAATGTAATTACCTTAATGTATAGCTCCCGTGTGAGCAATGCAGAGTGGAATTTAAACAGGGATTTAGTTCTGTTGTGTGTTTTATTTAGGGTGGTTTAGGTGTATTCAGATAGTTACGTATTGAAACTGTATCAAATGTGATACTATAGTCGAACATTTACCATATCATTTGTCAGTAGTTTACAGCTTTGTCTGCTATGAGATACGCGTGTTTATCAATAAGTCACTGACATCCCTACTTCTCATTTAGAAGCCCACTCACTAGTAAGATTCTGCCAGTCTCACATGACCAAGTAACCTGCTTATGCACAGGGACATCTCTTGAAGACACTAATTGGGTGGACATCCCAGAAAGTCTGTTTCGTGTCTTGATGCAGAAGAATACATGTAGGGAGCCTCACATTCTCTGTATTCACGGTACAAATGTGTCCAGTTTCATGTTATCTGTGAAGATACATGTATGGGAATACTCAGGACGCTAATTCCGCTGAACGTTTAATTTTTTCCATCCCACTGCGAAGATTAATTAGTTTCAAACAGTTATCGCTGCTTATAGTATTGGTTCCGCCATAGACTGTGTGTACAATTGTACATTACAATGTTTCTGAGCTTGAATATTTTGATATTTAATAGTGAGTAGCAAATAACCTCAGATTCACCATAAGCTAACGAGTTAAAATGTTTATTTTTTCCGTCTTAAAGGATGTCCTTTTAAAGCGCGATATGGCGTAAAATAAAAACTTGTTGAACAGTTTTCGGTTGTTCATGCATCTCAAGACGCTTTTCCGATATCTGTTACCATTGTAAAGCTACGTGTGAGATACCGCTGGTACTGGATGAAATGTCTACGTTCATTTTGGCCTCTCTTTACCTGAAATCGTCTTGTTATGTTCGTGCTACAACCGAAGAACCGGAACGGAGCTACGTTGTTAGTCTAAAATATTGTATTGACTTGCTTAATAAAATGGTAGTCCACCTTTTTAATGCAATATACAGCGTTTCGACTTGACAGGCAGTCGAGAAGTCCGCGATAGCTTTCCGGAGGTAGATGCATTAGGTATCCACTCACAGGTAACGCAGGTCTCGTAAATTATGAGGCGTTGGTTTGCGGGCGTGGGGCTGGCGCCCGATGGTTTCAGGTGCAGTCCATCCATCAGATCAGGCGAATAATGTTTTAACTAGAAACGTGACTCGTCCGATGAACCGACACGTTTCCATTGATCCGAAGTCCCATCTCGATGATCCCGTGGGCCCTGCTGTCGTAGCTGACGATGTTGTTGACTCAGCATGCCAACGCGGAGCCTTCGCCTGCTTCCGAGCTCGGCATGTTCAACGATGTGCGCTGAACGATAATTCCTGAAACACTTGCCCTGTGTCAGATCCGCCACATATCGCCGACTATTCTACTTTATAGAGCGCAGAAGGCTCTGACTTCCACGTTGTGTGATGAGGTGTTAACGTCCAAATGCTTGTCTCCTACTAATGATTTTGCCGTCTTTGAACTCTATATAGTAGACGCCAACGGCAGAATTACACAAATAGCCGATCAGCTTCTCAGTTCCCAACATACTTGTTTCTAAGAGTCGGACAACAACTTCTTCTTCTTTTTATTTCTTCCGAAGCTAAAGCCTGTTTCATTCAGTAACCTTCATTCTACCTTAAGCAGTCACTCCATCTTTTCTTTGGGCGGCCATCATTTCTTATTCCTGCTGTTGATTAATTTGTTACGATTTTTGCAGCCTTCTATTCATCTATCCTGTCCATGTTATCTTTCCACTAGTTTTAGGTAATGGGGTATACTTTACACCCTTTTCTAATGCTTTTATTTTTCCATTTGTCTTAGGTACCCACCTATTAAAGGAGGACACTTAATGACCTTTTATAATGGTTTTACTTCTCTTTCTCAGTAGCTTCCCTTTCAACATTATCAGAGTTCCGTGGCTTTTTGTTTTTGATGTTTTCATCCTTATCTCAGCTATGTATATGAATTTTAGTCTGACTTTCATTTTTTATGTCTTGCCATTTCATCCTTTCCAATACACTTGTTTTACCAAAGAGTATCGTTTAATTAGCCTGCCCCTTTGTTTGGTTTTTCTACTTATTCTATAATTTCCTTTACGACCTTTACGACATTTCGAATGCTGGACCGAACAATACCACGATATTTAAATTTTATTGCCTGCTGAATAATTTTCCCATTCACTAGATCCCTTCCAATTGGTTCCACAGATGTGGTCATTCGTTTAGTTTTTGAGTGAGTATGATCATATTTATGATTTTGGCTGTCATGAAATATGCGTAAAACTTTTTGCAGGTTATCTTCACTGTTTTCTGTAAGAAATACGTCATCAGCATAGCAAATTATTTTTATTTCTTTGTCACCAGTTATGTAATCATTAGCTACCAACACTTCCTTTCTCACCTGGTCAATGGGTATTAAAAAAGTAGAGACCTCAGAAAGTCACTATCTTTGATAGCACTCTTAACTGCTACTCAGCAAGATAAGTTGGAATCAATTTTCTCCTGGACGTAATTGTTATAATAAGTAAATATCTTCAATCGTTTTTATTAATCTGGAAGGAGTCACCCGATTTTAGAGCAGGTTTAAAAAGTCTTTTAACTAAATCTTGTCGAAAGCCTTCTGCAAATCATTAAAGCAAATATAAGTGACCTGTTGTATTCAACATACTACTCTTCAACCTGTCTAAGAATTAATACTGCATCTGTACATGACCTACCGGATCTAAATCAGTACTGCTCCTCTGCAAGGGTCGTAATACTTTTAGTTTTACTCTATATTATTTTTATTGTGTGTTTAAGTAGAGAACTCTGTAGATTTATGCCACTGTAATTGGATGGGTCTTTCTTATTCCCTTTTGTGTACGTGAGAATTGTAATTCATGATTCCTTTGGACTTTTATTACCAGTTATAGCTCTGTTAACTAAGTTAGTTAATTGTTCTGTTAGTAGATATCCTCCAAACTTCAAAAATTCGTCCGAGAGCCTATATCTCTCTGGAGACTTCTTCTTCTTTAACAGGCTTACAGCTATTGCCACCTCTACATGTGAAACAATTGCATCATCATTTACTTGCCTACCGATATCTGATCACTCTTCGTTTGTTAGTGATTTTTTTACCTGTATACAACTTTGTAAAATATTTAATCCATGACTGCTCATTTATGTCGTTCACTTTCATAATTTCATTTAATTTTTTCCTCTGCTGTCGTATTATTTTCCAGATTAGTTTCTACAATTCATAGAAGTAATGTTCTAAATCTTTAGAGAAGATTTGCCAGTTTTCTTATTTAAAACAGTTCAATAGTGAATTTGTCTCATTACGAGTTGTTTGGCAATCTTCATAAGTCTCTTGTGTTTTGAATACTTCATATTTACAAAGGGACACTTTTCTTTTTACACGAAACCGTGGTGTTGTGTTTGTTTTCCTCTCTTGCTTTATACTATATAGTATAATTAGTGCTTCTTGAGCTACTGTTTCAATACAAACTTTGATTTTCTCCCAACCCTGATCTACATTATCCCCTGCATTAATGTTTTATTTTTCTTTTAGTTTCTCTGCTAATAGTTTCCGCTGTTTTGTAGTTCACTCGAGTTTATATTACTTGTCTTTTGTGACTGGTTCTCTCCAATTTTGTGAAAGTTTAATCACAACGAACAACACACACTTGAATTTTTATTTCGGTTCACGAATTAAGACAAAAAAAAGTATCATCTATCTTCGGTCAGAGATCATGCTTAACTTATTTAAAAAAAAAATATCTACACATGCATGAGAAAGAAAGACGCCGTTAGGTGTGAAGGAAGCCCAGCTTTGGACCCTGTCCTTTAGGCTTGGTGAGCGCCTTCTCTACAACGTAACGGCGAAGTGAGCAGACCAGCCGACAATGTTGCAAGGGGTGGATTTGTCTCGTTCCGTTTTGGAAACACTTATTATGTTGAATAAAGTTTACCGCCGGCTGATTAAGAAGGAAAGATGTAGCCAGAGATCAGTGACAAAAACCAATTATAAATCTCACTGTGGTCCGCATAACTTCACTCTCTGCGCTAAAATCTTCACAGGGTATTTAAGGAACACTTTTATTAATACTTCTGTATTGAAACGTTGTCCCTGGTAATTATTAGGTGTGACTGCGAGACACACCGGTCTCAGTTACGGGTTTCCAGCGGTTACACAGCTTTGTTTCACATACGCTGAGTATGTGTAGCCTAGGGTCGCCAGTGTCATACCGTTTCAGCAGCAAGACTCAAGCTGCAAATTCTTTGTCATTACTGTAGAGGAGAGCTAGACTTAATTCATCTCTTTCTGTGATCAAAAATGTTTCGTGCAATATATTGTCATTTATACACACATTTTCATGTATATTTTCAGGGCGTTACGATTTGATTTTTAAAGTCCTTTTCACTTTTCACAAATATTTTGCTCATATGGAGGTTGAGTCAGAAGGAAGGTACATGCTTTAAAGAGTGATGGTATTGTATTCCGAACAAAAATCTAGACGTGAACATATGCCAGTATCTTAACAGTAACTCACATGTTCCTCTTCACCAGCATTCACTTGCGGACAAAGCCAAAGTGACATTGTACTACATAGTGTTGCCATTATTAATCATTTCAATGCGCTCTTCACTTGCGCATTCCATTCGGCCTTTGATACGGTACCACACTAAACGTAACCTGGGCGTTGGATAGACCGCACTGTGGAAGTTAACGCAAGAATTTATAACAAAACGTCCTCTGTTCACTGAATGACGACTGGTGGCACTGTGGGAACGTAAAGTCGTTTCTTCACCAACGATGTCACCAGATCTTACTCCATTAGATTACTCTTCGTGTGGTTGGCTTACAACCGCAGTTTACAGGCACGTAGAGGAAGTTCTTGCTCGTTTCTTAGATGGGTGTTATCAAGTAGAGGACCGTACAAATGAGTTCAGATCAGCAACACACCACCTGTCTACCAGAGACGCAGACTGCTTTGCTGGTAACGGAGGACTTTTTGAACATCTTTCGTGAGAAAATGTGCATGATTAAACAATACATTAAGTCACAATGTTTCGCTTACTATCAGCTGCATTTATCCTGCTCCCTACTGTTGTTATGAGTTTCCTCAGAAACTGTTAAGAACCGGACATGCGTTCATAAGAGGTTTTGTTGAGAATCACTATCACCCCCTGAGATCATATAGCTTTCCTCCTGACTCATCCGCTCTAACAAGGATGATGGAACAGCCACAAGCATAGTTGCAGCGTTCTCATAAATCACAAGAATCCGAGTACTACGCCTGATGATGGATCGCTTTGCTACAATACTTGAGTAAAACTGATTTGCACAGAACAGTTTTCTCAAAGTTTCAATAGAATATTGTTTTTATCTAATAAACACTATCTATACTTTAATTTAGAAAAGTCTTAGAGTACTGAAAGGAAGCTAATATATCTGTTCTCAGTTTCATCGTAATAACATACTCTCGAGCTTCCAGTCGCATCAGTGGTCTAAAATCCACGACCTTTTGGTAGTGTGTTCCTCGGGCATTGTCAGGTGGTAATACTAGTGGGTCGAAAGCATGTCGATATGAAGTCACTTGACGCGGAACTAAATTCGAGAGAGTTTTTCAGTTCATGTCGCCGGGAGGCCATGCATTAAAGAAGTTTCATTCTATTTCCGAAAATCAAGTTTCGACGATATTAAAAACTAATTTGACTAGAGGCCAGAAAAACGTGTGGTTCCTGAAGAGGGGCAGCAGCCTTTTCAGTAGTTGCAGGGGCAACAGTCTGGATGATTGACTGATCTGGCCTTGTAACACTAACCAAAACGGCCTTGCTGTTGTGGTACTGCGAACGGCTGAAAGCAAGGGGAAACTACAGCCGTAATTTTTCCCGAGGGCATGCAGCTTTACTCATTGTAGCATGGAGAGCTGCATCAAACCAGTCTCAGGACTGAAGACCACAACAACAACAACAGGTGTTCCAAGTAGAATGAACAGATATAACTTCATAACTCGTACCTTCAGAACGGAGCGACCTTATATAGGAAATAGTAACGTCCAATTTCAAGAAGTATTCCTCAAGCTGAGTTTTGTCACAGTTCATGCTCCAGCAGGAGATGCAATCACTCTTTTTAGTGGACAACAGAAATCTAGGTGAACAATGAAGTGCTTCGAATTCTTTGTTCCTAAGTACACAAACACGAGATCAAGATGAATCAAGGAGTGCCCAGTTGTTTGAAATATTATTCAAAATGCAAATATTGTGGTTCTCGTTCGCGATTACACTTTTAGACGACATATAAGACAGAGAAGGTCGTATCGAACTCAGTTTACTTCACAGAAGGGACCATATTATCGAAGGAACTAATGTGAGGAGAACGCTATTTTAGAGTACAGGAATGGTGGCGATAAGGTTGTTTCACCAGCACTTTGTCAAGTTGCTCATTTCAACTCATTCCCCCGTTGTCAGCTCTTATCGTCACTAGAATGATTCACCACTGGTCTTTGCTCCACTTAAATAATGTGATCCCGGCGTCACGTTCCCACAGTGCCACCAGTCGTCATTCAGTGAACAGAGGACGTTTAGTTATAAATTCTTACGTTAACTTCCACAGTGCTTGGAAAGTTTTATAATGCGTCACGTTACCTACGAAAAACTCTATAATTTTCACTAGTGTGAATTAATAAAGTAGTAAGAAAGAATTCAATCTACAAAACAGTGACCACATTTATAAAATTGGTTTTAAATTTTATTCAAAACTTTGACCTACTGTCCATTCGACTATGCAAATGATCTTGATCACGTGAGACCAGTGGGATCAGCAAATTAATGCTATCATTTCCAAAATTACAAAATATTACTAGGGAAAGCGTACAAGAAGTTACTTCTACAAATAACAAAGCGACGGATACATATGTTCTGTGGAAGACGTACTAACTACACGGAGTGGTACT
Organism: Schistocerca americana; assembly: GCF_021461395.2. Lineage (NCBI taxonomy): Eukaryota > Metazoa > Arthropoda > Insecta > Orthoptera > Acrididae > Schistocerca > Schistocerca americana. Next base: position 583,289,774 of record NC_060119.1, on the reverse strand, counting down.
CTTAATGTGTGTTGGACAGACTGAACTCGCACAAACTGACCGTGATATACAACAGCTCCTCTTGGTGAAACTGGGTCATACAAGGAAGATACTGAAATAATGGGAGTTGATACACGCCGCTCTGTGGGTAGATGCTAGCGAGGTAACCCAATTTTTGAGAAAGTTTATGAACATGTTCGTATGGAGTTCGGCGCTGCATATAAGGGAAATGTGGATTGTCGAAAACCCCGACAGAAGAACCCGGAGGAATTTTTATGTCGTGATATCGGAGGGTGATATAAAGTGAAGTTAACAGTTCAAGTTGGAAATGAAGAAGTATTAAAATATAAGTGGGCAAATAAGTCTGTGCAAGACTTATCAGGGTGTAGATAATTCCCTATATAGGTTGGAAGGACACCAAAGCAAGAAAAAATAGTTTAGCAATAGTATGTGTACCTTATGAGATATGAGCACTTGTTCAATAGAAGAGATGTGTTTCTCAGTAGTGGAGATGAACAAGTGCATTGAACTCTTTATGTATTTTCGTTGAATTTTTGTAAGGAGCCTCTCCTCAAAGTCTGTATCGGCAATTTATTTACACCCTGTATAAGAGGAAAGGATATGTTAGGGGGACATCTGCTACAGCATGAAGGAAGCAACAGTAGAAGAGACAAATAGTAGTGGGGATAGGTAATCAGTAAGCCTAATTGTTCAAAGTGGGTTTTGGGTGCAGATGAGAACACAGTCACAAAATAGAAAAAGATGGATTACAGTAGCCAACGGATCGGACTGACGGCATAAATATAATTCTGCATTACCAGAGGTCACAGACCGGTTCACTCATTTTAATTTAGGTTTTGCACTGCAAACAATTTAGCTAAATGCATAGCGCTTTACAGAGGTAATCAACACTTCCATTCTCCTACGTACACCACAATATCGGTGATTCGTTAAGCTTACAAATTTTCTTACTCCTCCATTCTTTTAAAAATCTGATTCTCTGTTGCACACATTCAGTAATACATAACTCACAGTGCTATCGGACTAAAGTAATTGCAATTAATTATTTATTGTAATTCCTAAGTGTTGATACAAATTTTCTTCATTTATTTGGTGCACATCAATACCAATGACTTAATTTTCAACATTTTTACTTACCAAAGTAGTCTGCACTGGGAGATCAAAGTTGTGTTCTGAGCCATGACTTGAACCTGGAAACTTCACCTTTTGCATGTAAGTGCTCTACCAACAGCAAGTGCTCTACCAATAACAAAACTCAAGACTCGCTCTTACAGCTGTACTTCCGATAGTATCTTTTCTCCTGCCTTCCCAAGCAAACAGAAATTCTGTTGCATACCTTGTGGGGCTATTAGTCCAGGTGGCAAGAATACTGCAGAGAAATGGCTTAACCACAGTCTAGAGGATTGTGTCTAGAATGAATTCTTAATCTGTAAACAAGTTTGCGCTGATTTAGAAACAAATGGTTTATAAGTGTGCGCTGGATCTGCATAAGAAACGGCTTTTGCATATCGTGAGCATCGATCTGCCAGGAAATGTGAACACTTTGCTTTGTTACTCGCATTATGTCAAGTACTGGAAACTCTGTATAAAAATAAAACAAAATAAAAAATAACAAAAATTGGGGCGTCCAATGTATCTGATCAGAAATCGTTGACTGAGTTAAGAATTAATTACGGCATCTGTCTCATGCATCGGTCTCCAGAAGCTAACGTTTTATGATACAAACTCAATTCTAATTACTGCTATCCAGTAGAGGTTCAATGTTTTGCATGTAGAATATGACCACTGCATGACTTCCAGACTTCTGCCTCCAGCTGAGGCACAGATAATCATTTCCCTTACGCCGGGTCGGAGGCAACGACCGGACACGGCGTCATCCAGGCGATGTGGTGCTCGAGATACACATGGCATCGCGGTCACAGGTCGGTGGACTTCCGTTTTTGTGGGTCGTCCCGTTTATCTTCACAGCTATATATAAAGATAAATGTTCTTGTTTCTGCTTTCTTATATATTTATTGTTAACAGTAGTACATGGGTCACATTTTATTCTTTGAACCTAAAACTGCACCATGATTAAAGTCCTATTTGCACCAATACTCTGATGAAAAAACGTGACCTTTTAGAACAACAATCTCACAAATTGCTCCGGCTGCCACATTCACTAAATAGTAGGATCTGTACGCTAACTTACAGTTACATTCAAATACAGCGGTACGTAAATACTGGTGTATTGGGAAGCAAGTCTGATATAGTGTAGCTCAACTAACAATTTTCTCCACTTTATTTTATCTCACCGTTTTGTTTGAATTTTGTCGCTTTTTATAGCCAGTACAGAACCCAAACGACGGCGAAAAGCCATAAAAAAATTTCACTTCAACTGAACACTGTAACTGCGTCTGCTGGCAGATTCCGACTCAATGGCTGTAAATGGCCTTTCTAATTGGGAAATCAATAGTCGTACATCATATAAAATATGTTCACTTCATCTGACTCTCCATACAAAATGAATATTTTGTTCCTCCGGGAATTAGCGCAGTCAATCATATAAAAAACTGATCGAAAAATGGACATTTGCCAAAAAATATGCAATGCATTTAAAGAATTTGGGATTATCCATTACCACCTTCTTCCAAGTTATTTAGCAGTACGTCCCAGGTCGGATGTAAGATTATGGAACATTTAATTTAATTTGTACCCATAATAATTTATCCTTATCATGCAGGTCAATGTTTAGAGCATTCTGTTGAATCTAATGATAAAAGGTCTCTTCAAAGACAGCAATATACGAGTGTTATGCTTCTGAGACATTACGGAATCATCGATTTAGTATTGGAGGGAAGCGAGGATGGTAAAAATCGAAGAGGGAGACCAAGAGATGAATACACTAAACAGATTCAGAAGGATGTAGGTTTCAGTAGGTACTGGGAGATGAAGACGCTTGCACAGTGTAGAGTAGCATGGAGAGCTGCATCAAACCAGTCTCTGGACTGAAGATCACAACAACAACAACATGTTTCTCTTGCACATCTGTTTGGCCTCTGAAATATGTTTTCAATTCTTTCACTGATTCTTTGACGAACTAGCTTAGGAACAGTGGCATTAATCGAACAACTGCTGGCAGTTTGTACCATATTGTGCATTGGAGTACTGTTTCTAGTCTATAGTTCATAGATTAAGTCTCTGTAATGGTTAAGCTTTCCGTGTGCGTGATACATTTTCCCAGTAACCAAAGTTTCTTATTTTCTTCAGGTTGCTTCAACTCATCCTCAGTTGATCTAGTCTTACTTCGCCTTTAACTTCAGTGGCTCAATTAGAACTGTTTTCAGAGATGATTCCCGAATCTAACTGAGCCCTGATGCTTGGAAATGCCCTGGACATTGGTAAGATAGCGACCTGACTGTCGCCCTCCAAAATGGGCGACAATCTGCAGTGATGGTCTTCGGTGCCATTAATTTTTTTGGCAGGGCCCCTTTGTCATCCGCAGCATCCCGAAAGCACAGTGGCAGGTCGACGATATTCTGTACCCCGTGCTTTTGCTGTTCATGGCAAGCCAACATGAGCTACATTTCAGCATTTCAGCAACACAATAGCCACCGCAAACGGCGAGAGTTTCTATTGCTTGTTTGCGTGCATGCCAAACCCTACCTTGACCCCCAAGGTCGCTCGATCTCATCCAAATTGGCAAACTTTGGAGCGTACAAGCAGGGCCGTTCAACCAACTCGGAATTTTGGCTATCTGTCATGCCAATTGGATGGAATTCGGCACGATATCCCTCAGAAGAACACCCAACGAGTGTATCAATCAATGACAAGCCGAATAACTACTTGCGTAAGGGCCAGAGGTAGACCAACGTGTTGTTGACAATCTCAATTTTGTCTTGTCTCGTCTCGTTGGAATTGTATGTTTGTTCCATGGGAAGCCCAGAGGGGGTGTTGTTTGGCGGCTGGTATTGTAACAGCTCAATGTCATTCAATACGATCACGACGACACCCCTCGATCGACGTTAACACTCGTGGTGTCACTCACCTTCATACATGGCAGTGGACGTTTGAAAATTCGTGACGCTAGTTCAATGGTCGTCAATTGATTTAAATGTATTTCCCGGCTTACTCTTAATTCAATTACTGCCACGGGGGTAAGGAGAAAGAATACATTCTGGTGGTACCAGCATTATGCGTTTTTAGATGTTAGATTAATCTGAATGGTTCGCAATGTTCCAGCGATTCTTTTCAAACTCTATGCTGATGTACCGACAAGGACCATTCTCGCAGATAAACATGCAAGTACGTAATGGATGTTCAGTTTCTCAATATAGTTCGTCGCACTCAAACATTATACACCCGCTATAAGAACAATTTCATGCATTTACATTTTTGGTGTCCCACAATATTGGTTGGCTAAATATTACGACGATACGTTGCATACAACTTCCACAGCTATTGTTTATCGTGTAGTCAAGACTACGTAATGAAGCCAAAATCGTGGACAAAATTGAAATGTAGTTTGTTGGTTAACACTTGTCTTTTCAGTAATTAAATATGAAATATGAATCGGGATTGGAGGTGATGATCCCATCCTTCTTTTTTAGTATTTTGGGTCCCCGTTAATTAATATCTGGTAGTTAATAAGCGAACTATTTTTTATGCAGGCGCGTTTTTGTATCAGTTACCTCCGCAACCGTACAAGGATAAGATTCTATTAATGTTCCACGCACACACGTTTCACCATTTTATAAAATGCAGAATTACGTACACTATAGCTTTCCCTTCCGCACAACTTTCGTGGGTTCCACAACCATAATAGTATCCCAAGAGTAATTTTCCCAGTTAATACAAAGTTCGAATTATACTGTCGGATTCATTTTCACTTTATCCGACAATAAACGTCTCTGATCACTTCGTCACACGTAATGTATTTTAAACGTTCTTGAAGAGTCTTTAAATAATCTCCTTAAAGAATTTCGTAGTTGCGTACCACTTTTTCATCGACTAGCCCGATAGCAATAACTGAAGGTAGAGAGCTCAATAATGTGTTACATGTTCTTTTATACGTATTAAAAAACAAACGCGCCCCTATATCTTTCATTCCCGCTTTGTCTTTGCTACTTTGCTTTCTATTACTTTTTTCTATATTGCTTCTTAGTGTTACTGTGCAGTTATTAAAGTTTCGTATTACTTTACCCTTTTTAATTCTTCCAAAATCAAGTCTATTTATCCCCGATTTTAATTGCTATGATGCTAATTGACACGCCTGCCCGCAAAGTACCGTTATAGTATCCACTTCCATAACACAAACGCATGAATGTATTAATTCGGTTCTTCATTGATAAGCGTCTGTCGTTGGCCTCTCTCCTGATAGGCTCTCTTGCTCTGCTGCTTACAATCGATCTTCTCACAATCTCTTCTCAGCCTGGTGTTCTGGCACAGCTTAACCAGCACACTTAATTTGTTAATCTTCTTCCCTTGAGTAAATCATCTCATTTTTCTGAAATTTTTATCGTTTCTTTGTAAGTACATGTACATCATATCTACCGATCTCCATCCCTTCGGATGATATCTTTGTCGAACATCACCTTTCTGGCTTAGCAAGCATTACGATAACTTTCCTGATAGCTTCATGCCTCAGACGGACACAATAGCTACTTACGGCTGATGATACCCTGCCGCCAGGACTGGAATATTGCTGAAGCAGCTTGGTGCAAAACATCAGTCCACCACAGTGACAGGCTAATGATCCTCATACTGTGGCCCAAACATGTGCTGCCTTGATGACATACACAACCAAGGTGCAGATCTGTTATAAGAAATCAGGGCAGAGTCACTACATACGCTTGACCTGAGCATTAGTAATGCGTTATCTTCGTCTTCTGTTGATGCTGAGGCGTACTCCTTTAGCTGTTGATCCTATGCGGCACAGGGAGCTTTGACTACATGTAGCGGCATCATCTGCTTCCGAACCACAGCTACAGCGGATGATGTTGGGACCACCTCTGAGTCATTTCATCCAGACCTTGGGTGTCTTTATGTGGTGCTGGATTCAGGACCTTTGCAACAGCGTGCTTGAACTGTCCAACAAACGCACCTACTGCCTACGCCTGACACCAGTCGTGCACCACCAACTTTGCTCTCAGCACTCCAGTCCGCCGTTCTCGCACTGCTGCGACCAAGCATGCCACCATGTGCTGAGCTAACTGCTATTGTGTGAGGGCCTTCGCATGCCAGCAAGTTGCCGCTATAATCCTCTGTACGAGCATTTTAATTAATAAAGTTTGCAATTCCTGACAGAGCCCTTCTGAGTCCACAACCACAGTGGACCTGGTAATACCCAAACTATCGACCTGTACACGCCATCCTTAGATGAGTATCCTGGTATTAATGGCGTCTGCAGTTAAAGTCAGCATTTACTTTTCGTGTTTTTTGAGTAGTTAACGAAAATTAAAAATGCCAGTAAAACAGTGGTTCAAAGAACATAGGGTTATTGTTCCTAAGCAAAATGGTACAATATCAGATACAGGACAAATGGAAAATAGCAAATATCTTTTCAGCAAACAAGAAAGACGAAAGGAGGAATACATCTAACTGCAGGAGTAAAAGTATTCTACTGCTTACAAAATGCACAGTAAAGTAATAAATAAGAGGCTACAAAGCTTCTCGAGGGTAATTTTATTAGAGGAACGATCAGGTTTCTGAAAGGGAAGATTCTGCATGGACCACTGATCCACGGCCTCCTGTCAGTGGGTTCTTGGGGAATGAAAGGAAGGGACAATGGGAAAACTTAAAATCTTCCTAATAATGACACAGATTATTGAATGTCCATGTGATGTGCTAAATACATAAGAATTTTGGAGAAACAATTACCAAGACCACCAGATTCAATGTGGTAATCCTACCTCTCAGTGACATATGGGGAGATGTGATTCAAATGCCAATGCCACCTATTAGTCTGGCCGCGCCACAGCACACTGTAGTCGGGTTACACGGGCATGGAGCACTTCTAAAAGCATATATGCAAGAGATTATTAACAGAGCAAACAATTAAGAAATCTAGTAGCTCTTTAAAAAGAAGTGTTTTTAGGTGATACAAATGATAAAATGAGGGCCCTGCCTTAAAGCAACAGCAATCAATAGAATCCAAGTAACAGGTGGGAGAAAATTTTGCGAGGTAACGTCCGAGCCCTAATGTTCAACGAATGAACATTAACAGTTCAGTACCCTCTGGGAAAGTTTACAAGTGAATAACGTAATCTTAACGCGCACACATTTTGCTGACCAAGCAGTGGAACATAGTTGAAGGAACAGTTTATTTGTGACACCCATACTAGTCTCGTTCCAAAATTGATATTTGACATTTACCATAATATAATATATATAATGTCTGTGAAATCTTATGGGACTTAACAGCTGAGGTCATCAATCCCTAAGCTTACACATTACTTAACCTAAATTATTCTAAGGACAAACACACACATCCATGCCCGAGGGAGGACTCGAACCTCCGCCGGGACCAGCCGCACAGTCTATGACTGCAGCGCCTGAGACCGCTCGGCTAATTCCGAGCGGCATAATATAATATAAATACCCCTTAGAAACCAGTGTGTAACACTGATGCGAGAATGAAACTGATTAACAATCACCATGGAAGACTGTTCTGTTCTACAGATCAGATCACTGGAACTTTAAATTACTTAGAATTAATACAGGTGTAGTCGAACAGCACTTGGAACCGCAACAGAACGTGATTGACACAAGGGTGCACTTATGGAAGTAACTAAATGGCATTGACGCGACGTATCTGCCGAAACTAGATGGCAATCCATAATTACTTCATTCAAGATCACACAGAACAACCGAGCAGCTGCGATATAGCGCACTCACCCGTTATAGTATTTTGTCGGGGGCCTGCCAGCTAGCTGCAAGGGTACGCCCGCGAAACCCATGCCTGACTGCAAAGTCATACATACTGCTAGGTGATGATTGCCCCCCCTCTGTGAGCTGCTGACCACAAGACCTCATGTACGCACCTTGGCTGACAGGGCGCTGCTGATACGATATGACATACTTCAGGCGTCGGTGCAACTGGCTACACTCCAACACCAAACCAGAGTTACAGCCTCCTGCCTCTGCTGCTGAAGACGGTCTGGTCCTGTGGCCTGTCCCACCCTGCTCCGTTCACTAACTGCACTCTGCCCTTTTGTTCCAACACGCACCACGTGCTCGCGGAATGTGGGCAATTAACCCAGGAAGAAGTGGCTTCGAACAAGAGCAGACTCCTCATCAAGGTTTTATGTCAAGGGAAGAGAACAACTTCCACTTACCGATTTGATTCATATTGACAGGCTGTGTAAGATTTTACATAAGCGTAAAGTCTATGGATAGACTCTGGCTATCGGAACTCTTTTTTATTTCATTCTCATGTACTCCTAACGACAGATATGCTTGGTAACTAGTGAAATTGTTCGACGGCCGAGTACGGAAAGTATTCTTTCGCAATACACAGATTGAAAATGCCTCCCATACAGTAAGGTTTGGCGTTGATTACATGGGGTGTATGTCGCATAAATAATGTTTATCTTGTTTCTGTGATCAGTTTCAACCAGATTCGTACAGTTCTCCATAGGTTACACATTATACTTGTCACACCTGTAGATAAAATAATATAAATAAAACGACTATACCGCCTTTGTTGATGGTTCTTGTGTAACTACTGTTTTCAGTCTCATTACGAATTTTTCCCTCTTTCATTCCTCGATACAGGTCATGAAAATAATAAGGAAATCGTTCTTAATGAGGGTTTGTACAGACAGAATAATTACTAAGGAATGCAATGAGGAAAACAAGAAGTGCAGGTAGGGATAATCGATCCATGGACATCAAACTCGTGACACTAACTACATAACACGCCTTTTTCTATCATTGTTCATGCTGCAGTCACCACAGACACCTACTGCAGCGGCAACACCGCAGACAGACCAGCTGTGCGGGTTGCCGACTCGTCTGAGAAGTCAGGCCGATCCAAAAGTGTTTACAAGCAAGTACCACAGTTGACAACAAGCACGTAGGTGTGGCCAACGTCCATCAGAGGGCACCAATCAGCAGCAGAGGAAGAGGGCGCGACGACCAACGAACTATTTCCTGGCGATCTCGTGTTTGCAAATAATCCCAGAAATATCTTTCCGCCCAGGGCAAGCAAGATAAGCCAGCTCCCGATCATTTAGCAGCCGGTTGTGGACTCGCTGAGTGCAGATATCAGCCTGTCCAGTGGTGTACCACCTCGACCACAACGATTGTGATACGTCGCTTCTGTCATGCTTGGCTAACAACCAGCTGCTAACAGACGATTTCGATGTGGAACATTTTTGTGGGTATAGAGTCGAAGGGGACTCTGATTATAGGAATTATTTGCTATTTGCTTAATCCGCTGAAGGGATCCTTATTGATTTTTTAAAGAGCATGTTTCTGTTGGTTGTTTATTGTCGTTCCCTCAATAAAAAAAGGGCTGGCACAACGAGTTCATTCTTGCTCTGTAGATTCAGCACTTCTTGTCAGCATTTGGTCTGCGTGAACGTCACATGACACCCTTTGAAGCATCGGTTTCATCGTCGAGTACTTCACTCAATACCACGGTTCGGCTGCGGACTGCTTAGGCACTAACGACGATACAATCTCGACTTCTACGGAAACCTCTGGGAGCTGCGTCTTTCTGTTAACATGTGGTAGTGTGATAGCCGAGCCCTACACGTGCCGTCAATATTAATCAAGTCGCTGTGGCGAAGTTCGTGCTATGCCTTAATAACACAGCTAGGAGCGCACAGCGCGCGAGAGCGCTCTACAACCAAACGCTCTCGGCAGTAAAATACGTGGAACTTTGGAGCGTGGCGTAAAATATCGACCCTCGCGACATGGCTCAATCATGGTTTTCGCACAAGAACAGAGTGAAAAAAGACCAGGATTTAACCTGAAAACTAACGTAGCTTTGACGAATTATGGAAAAACCTTTGACACAGTTCACAGACAAGAGGTATCGGCAATAATGGAAGAAAGAGAAACCCCTAAACATACGAACCAATTCGCAAAATGTCTATATATGAACGCCAGTGTTGACGTAGGTAAAGGGGTAACACCTGAAATAGAAACAAATCAAAGAATAAAGCGTGTCACTGATATTTTGAAATATGTATTTACATGATGTGATCACGGCCTGGAGGAAAGACCAAATACCATCAGCCATAAGTATTGGGAGGAAAAAGCAATTTAACCTGGTATTATTCGCAGTTGATCAAGTTGTCATGTAAGACAGTGATGGTAAATTACGAATGTAATTACATAAATTTAATGAATGTAAGCTACAGTCTGACTACAACTATGAATAAAACGAAAACTGTGGCCTTGTTAGATATTCACCCACTATGAACAAAAATAGTTCCCAATAACTATATACCGATACGAAAAGGAGCTCATTTCAAATATTGACAATGTGACATATGATATGGTCAACATATGGATAGAGAGAAAAAAATTAATACTTACTAGCGTATTTGTGGAAGAAGGTGGAGAAGGAAATGTAAATAAAGGAGAGATTTAGACACACGTCACTGAAATGTCATGAAACAATTGCAGTCCCCACGTCAATATATGCGGCACAGAGTTTGACACTGAAAAATAAAGATTTACGTCAACTAGAAACATCAGAAATTAAACTTCTGAAGTCTTTGAAAGGCTGCACAGCGAAAACAAGATTAGAAGAAATAACAAGGAAAAACCTAGGGGCGCAAGTTATAACACGAAAGACATTACTATATAAAAGAAATGGAGAGAACATTTATTTCGCGTGCCCCCGCAAAGAATAGCAATGGATTACAAGCCAAGGGTTAAGAGAAGTGTAGGGAGACCGAGGAAGAGATGAGACCGGAACAGGGCCGAGGCCTTGTCCTGGAGTAGTTGAAGACGAGGGCGATCAAGGATACATCTGATCAAAGTGCAGTGATTCTAGCCTGTCAAGAGGTTGATATTTCTATCTACATCTACATGTACATTATTACTCTGCAATTCACATTTAAGTGCTTGGCAGAGGGTTCATCGAACAGAATCATACTATCTCTCTACCATTCCACTCCCGAACAGCGCGCGGGAAAAACGAACACCTCGCCGCGACGAAAAACGTCTTTGCTTTAATGACTTCCATCCCAACTCGTGTATCATATCTGCCACACTCTCTCCCTTATTACGTGATAATACAAAACGAGCTGCCCTTTTTTGCACCCTTTCAATGTCCTCCGTCAATCCCACCTGGTGTCCTGCCAATGAAACGTAACCTTTGGCTCGCCTTCCCCACAATATTATCTATGTGGTCTTTCCAACTGAAGTTGTTCGTAATTTGAACACCCAGGAACTTAGTTGAATTGACAGCCTTGAGAACTGTACTATTTATCGAGTAATCGAATAACAACGGATTTCTTTTGGAACTCATGTGGATTTGCGGTAAATTATACTAATCGCAGCAACATTCAACACTATATAATAATTTGATGAGTGAATTGCTGTAATAAAATTTTAAAAAAATCATGGCGATGTCGTTTAAGTAATGGTTGAAGAATCCAAACGTAGCGGAGAAAGACTGAAGTGTGATCCTGGCGTTGCCATGTCATTCTATACCGGTGACCGCGTTGTCAGTTTGTTTTCAGAAGATACCAGCGTTGCGCGTGTTATGCCAGATCGATGAGCGCGTTGCCAGTTTGTTTTTAGAACCTAATGCGGTCTTTGCAGTCGTGAAAGACAACTAAGAATCGTACAACATGTTTGACAGGCTGATGATCTGCAAACAGCTCGTTAGCGATTTCATGAAATAATCTAAGGGCAGTATTACTTTAACATGAATATTTGGCATGCTATGCAGCCCTGAAATAAAGTTTGTTCAGTATATTTCTTGTATGAGAAAATTTCAGTTTGCAGATAGGTGCACTTTTACGATCCGAATCCACTGGAAACTTAGGTTTTTTAATGATCTTGATTTGGTAACACTATTTGCTGGCTCCACTATGTTTCATTACTTTAAACTAAACCGTGTTCCCCAGTATCTGACGAAGTATGAAACATATTAACGATCTATAATTACTTGAGTGTTAATCAGAGGCAGTTAGTACGTATCACTGTAGTGCATTGCACGTTTAATGATCACTTGATAATTTTACACACAAACTACGAAAATTAACACAGGGCAAAAAATGTCTTTGCAGCGACATTGTTGGTGGTGATGGACGGGGTAGTCTTATTCCGAAGCTGGAGTCGCATCGCTCTCGTGTGTGTTTTGGATTTGACACCATCTCGGGATTTATCACTATCTGAGGATTCACAGAGGACGGAGGTGACCTTGGCCTAATCAGACTTTTTCACCTTACTTGCAGACCGTCAGAGGTGAGAATTCAGTTATACAGGCACTGTGAGTTTTGAAATATGTTCGAATGTCTTTGTGTGTATCCCTTATAAAGACTCTTTTCTTGTGGTCCCATTCTTTTCAAAATATTGCGGCTGTGTTTCTGTGGATTTAACTTAGTGGCCTGATAGATACGAGTATATTCCCCCATATTTTTTTGTGTTTTTTCTTCAAAATTAGAAATGTGACTGGGGATACCATTGTTCTTTTCTTAGAGGCGATGAACCATCATATGCCTCACTACGAATCAGAAAGAAAAAAGACACCCACAGTGTGTACGAAAGAAAAGATCCATCCGAAAGCGTGGAAAAGAGAAAACACCTAACGTCAAGTTAGGATGAAACAGCCTTTGAATGATTCATGGCCCATATTACATTCGGTACCATTTATACAGAATGAAATTCAAAAGTCGTTTAATAAGTGTCAGCTATATCAGCTAGAATCAGTTACTTACCTTATTCCAGATGGTAAGTTACAAAATATACTTCAGGCATAAAATACTTTTGATAATACTTCCCTTTTTTCTCATACCATCCTGATATTTCACATCTGGCGAACAAACAAGATTCTGATTGTTACAGTTCCGTTGTCTAACTCCAGCGTACAAAATACTTTATTTGTGTGCCACAAAAGCTCTTGACGCGACACAGAAATGATTTTTCTATTTAAACTGGTATAACTGATTAATATATGTTTACAAAGTACACATTAAATTTTTTAATACGCAAGTTTAACACTTGATATCGCCACTAGAACTGTTCATGTAACGAAAACAAACTTGTTTTGTACTAAAACTTAGAATATCCACTTTCTCATTCGTTACTTACATAAATATATTTACAAAAATCAACTCACTATGTCTTCATCAAATGACTAAGTGTTTACATGCGCATAAAATGGAAATTCTGTTAGACAAGTATGATTCAATTATACTCTGCATAACTTCATCTTAGGGGGTTAATACATTCCTGTATACACACACAAAAAATAGACATTTACTGCTTAGAGCTCTACAGTAAGCAATGCTCCTACACAGCTAGGTGGCAGACAAAACATCACATGGTATACGTAAAAATAATTTAACATACAAAAATACAAGAAAAAGAAAAGAGTTCAAAAATAAAATCTCTTGTACGAAATCTCTTTTATGTATCTCTCACTTTACCACTTCCGGTCAACATGACGTAAAATAATGCGTTACGATATTTATATTCCTTATTTACTCCTAGTTCACAATGAAGACACTAGCAGAATGTGATAATAAATCTATTAAATCCTTTCTCTGTTTTCACTGAAAAATTCAGGTTCCATTGTTTTGTCACAGATGAGGATGGGATCAACATTCACAATTTTATGAAGCAGTTGTAGTACTTGCTTAGGCTGGGTGACTGTGTACCTACACACAGCATCCTACATTTAATCATATTCACTTTAACGCTATGGCACAATCTGCCGTGGTTTATCTTTGATCCGATTAACTTCAAAACAACACTACCATCCACTATCGAATGACATTTGCAACTCAGAAGTTCTGTTCTGGCTTTCTGTCCTTGCAGGGTATCCATCCCTGTTAAGCTGTTCACTCATAAATTTCACACCATGAGAAAGTACTTCTGAAAACTCTGCCCTCAAATTCCGTATTCAACTGGACTGGTGTATTGATCCTTTGGCCTCTGGCATCAATAGCACCAAATAACACACAATTCTGCACTGGCAGAGTGGGCATCTTAGTTGTGTCTGTAATCCTCTTAAAGAAATTATGAAATATTACATTGATGCTAGCATCTATAAAACAGTTGTTGGAATTCCATCCACAGCAGTGTCAACTGCTGCAGGTTCCCTGCATGATTCAAAACCTCTAATGTCCATTTCCTCACTGTATCAAAACATGTGAGGTCACTCACTAGAAACAGTGTCCCCCTCCTACTCTGTGACTGTCATCAGGGAGTGCGATGAAGTCACGTTTGGATATTTCGTCCATGGCTGAGTGGCATACCTCTGCCACCTCAAATACGCAAAAGTGTGATTTTCCGGTGATGGCCAATCCGGTGCAGGTCCCGTTTTAGCCATCTGTCTACGACCATGATTATGGTTATGGTTTTGAGATGATGGTGGTAGGTTACCTGCGTATATGTGCCATTGGTTACCACAAATTGGATGCCACTGAGTATTGCGTGGTACACTTCAATTTACGTGGTAGCCCGCCTTGAACCTATTTTTATTGTTTCCCAGCCACCTGTTGATATGTGACGAATTCTGTATATGCACAGGTCAATTTTGATTTGCACGTCCTGTAACTGATTCATTCTGTAACTCATCCGCTCTGTTATTACGTAGTAAATATCTCATCCTTATGGCAGGTAAAAACTAAAACTTGCTGTAACTGATTCGCTATTTAATTACATAGTAAAATGTTTACTCTGCCTCGTGATGGCTGGGTGTTGTGTGGTGTCCTTAGGTTAGTTAGGTTTAAGTAGTTCTAAGTTCTAGGGGACTGATGACCGTAGCAGTTAAGTCCCATAGTGCTCAGAGCCATTTGAACCATTTTTTTGTTTACTCTTTTGGTTTATCTTTTTTCTGCCGTTTTAAGCCATATCCCTTGTATACTGTCAATATAAGAACACACCTGCAGCTAACAAAATTCACCTAAATATATTTTCTGTACTTGTAAATATTTATTTGACAATCTGTAATGCATTTCAGGCCATAAACCATGATATAGCAAGGTGTTATATCTATAATATACATGTTCTTTGTATATACATGCGGTGTTTACATTCCATGGAACACTGCGAAACCAAGTGATGCTGAACACTGTGTATATTCGTGTGTACACTTAACAATTTTCATTATGAGACAGGAATTTCTGTTGAACCCACGACGCGGTGCAATGTAATCGCCTGACCCAGCACCACAGCGTCTAGCAACACTTGGTCCGCGATATAATGTTTCTGTATCACGTGCACATGACGATGAGCCTGGAGTGGCTCATAAACTAGTTAGTGGTACAATAAATGGTATCAAAAATAAAAAATTAAATCCACTGGTGGAAGTTTATACCCAGTTAATTCACCAATTACGTTCAGAATTTACTTCATCTACGCTACCCGTTTTTATTATTTTCCCTATCTTAAGATTGCAACACAATAATAAAGGTTCTTAGATTTTATTATCTTGTATTACACAAAACATTGTTGAATCTGCATGCTGAAAACTGTATTAACACGCAGTTGTACAATATGGACGCAACTATACGAAGCCGGCCGGGGTGGGGAAGCGGTTCTAGGCACTACAGTCTGGAACCGCACGACCGCCACGGTCACAGGTTCGAATCCTGCCTCGGGCATGGATGTGTGTAATGTCCTTAGGTTAGTTAGGTTTAAGTAGTTCTAAGTTCTAAGGGACTGATGACCTCAGAAGTTAACTCCCATAGTGTTCACAGCCATTTGAACTGGACGAAACTGCAGAATGGTATCCTCAATTGCATGACTTTTATCAATAACGTAACTTACAGATTTTGGACTTTTTCCAGTCACATCTTGTAATGATGAAACACAGGTCGTGAATTACTCAATAGTCCGCAGCTCGTGGTCGTGCGATAGCGTTCTCGCTTCCCGCGCCCGGGTTCCCGGGTTCGATTCCCGGCGGGGTCAGGGATTTTCTCTGCCTCGTGATGACTGGGTGTTGTGTGGTGTCCTTAGGTCAGTTAGGTTTAAGTAGTTCTAAGTTCTAGGGGACTGATGACCATAGATGTTAAGTCCCATAGTGCTCAGAGCAAATTACTCAATAGAACGTTCGAAAAGTGGTGACGAGCGAAATGCAAGGAACCTGACAATGGTTGCACAATTTCGTTTTGTGATGTTTCGGTACTTACAGTCATATTAAGAATGTCTTTCTCTTATCATTTCTGTTGAATGATTCATATTTTATTTTTCACAGATGCTGTTGTAATACATTTCTCTTCAGATAGTATGGACGTTTCCTCCACAATTGGTAACTGAACTTGTAACGCAAAAACACATCCATACCAGGCACTCTAAGGTGACAAAAGTCATGAGATACAACCTAATACCGTGTATGACGTCTTTCTGCCAGGCGTAGTGTACCAACGAGACGTGGCATGGATGCAATAATTCCTAGGGAGCCCCTGCAGAAATAGTGAGCCATGCTGCTGCTATAGCTCTCCATAAGCGCGAAGAGTGGCCAGAGAAGGATTTTGTGCACGAGCTGACCTCTGGATTATGTCCGATAAATGTTTGATGGCAAGACAAATCATTCGCTTGAATTGTCGAGATTGTTCTTCAGACCAATTGTGAACAATTGTGGCCCGGCGACGGTGCACTGTCATCCACAAAAATTCCAGCAGTATTTTGCAACACGAAATCCGTGAATGAAAGCAAATCGTCTCCAAGTAGACGAACAGAACCATTTCCAGTTAATTTTCGATTCAGTTGGCCCAGAGGACCCAGTCATTACATGTAAATACAGCCCACACCATTACAGAGCCACCATCAGCTTGCAAAGTGCCTTGTTAGCAACTTCGATCTGTAAATTCGTGGGTCTGCGAAACTGTCGAACCTTTAGCATCGGGACTCATCTGACCAGGCCACGGCTTTCCAGTCGTCTAGGGTCCAACCCATATGGTCACGAGTCAAGGAGACGCGCTGCAGGTGATGTCGTGGTATTAGCAATGGCACTCTCCTCGGTCATCTGCAGCCATAGTCCATTAACGCCATATTTCGCCCACTGTCTTAATGAACAGGTTTGTCGTGCGTCCCACAGTTATTCCTGCGGTTATTTCATGCACTGTTGCGTATCTGTTAGCACTGAGTACGCAAATGCCGCTGCTCTCGGTCGTTAAGTGACGGCTGTCGGCCACTGCGTTGTCTGTGTTGAGAGGTAATGCCTGAAATTTGGCATTCTGGACACACACTTGACAGTGGGTAACCATACTGTATTGAATTCCCTAACGATTTACAAAATTGAGTGTAACATGCCCCTAGCTGAAACTACCATTTCGCATTCAAAATCTGTTAATTACTGTAGTGTGGCCATATCACGTTGGAAACTTATTCAAGTTAATCACCTGAGTACAAACGATGGTTGGGCCAATGCATTGCCCTTTTACACCTTGTGCGCGCCATACTAACACCATCTGTGTATTTGCATATTGCTATCTGATAACTTTTTTCATCTCAATGTATTTATTTTATATTGATTCGCATGACTGGGCAAATTCGGCAGTACAGGTCATTGGCACGTGCTATAGGTTATAATATTTTTGTTACCACAGCAATTAATAGTCTGTAAGGCCGACTTAAGTAGTTGTGAGAAACCTAATGAAGTAAATATTTCTTAAAAAACAGCCGATATGAACCCACGGAGCCATCTTTTTACAGATTGACGGTATATGATGCATTGTAATGCATCGTATCAACTGATCCCTTCTATTTCACAAGTTATACCATTAATTTATTTCCTCGCCAGTTTGATTCCTGTTTCCTGATTAGTTACCTAACCTACCAATCTCATCTTCGTACAAGTGTGAACTGGGGTGATTAACTTGTAACGTGGGCTTTTTAACACTTACATTTATTTCGGGTTTTAGAGTATTTCTCTTTACAAGAAACTCATTTTTGCCCATTGCGTATCTGCGTTTTGTATGGTCTCTACTTCGGCCTTTGTCATTCATTTTTCTGCCAAAATCGAAATACTCATCTGTTACTTTCCACTGTCTCATTTCCTACTCTAAGTCCCACAGTGTCCACTGGTGTAATTCAGATGCTTCCATAACAGTCTATTTTGTTTTGTTGATCTCGTAAACTGATCTCAAGGCACTATCCATGGCGTTCCACCGATGTTAGAAGTCCTTCGCCAGCTCTGAAAGAATTAAAATTTTTTCGGTAAACTTGAAAGTTTTCAGTTCTTCTCTATGCTGATATGTACACAACTGTGCAGCATTAGCCCCGCTTAGCTTCATATCTCCACGATACGTGAAAATGCACGAACACACTTGGAAAGAAAGGACAGCTCGTTCGTACACTTTGTATGACCTGTTGTAACGAAAGTTGAATGTGGCAAACTGTTCTTTGGTAATGAGAGGACTCCTGCTCCGTTTTGATTTTTTTTTTTTTTTTTTGCTTTCTCGAGAGCATAAAGTTGCCTCTAAGAATAATGCCATATGATACAATACGGTGAACATAAACAAACTAAACTAGATTTTTCGATATAGCGATGTGCGTCATAGTTCTGCAGTATCGGAGGTTTAAAGATGAGCAGTATTCTTATGTTACGACAAAAACATTACTTCTCATCGTTAATTCGCAGCTTCGCAATCCTCTGGAGTTTCGAGCGCCAAATGGCTTTCCAGGTACGCCTTAATGGACTTTGAAACGTACTGCCGACTAGCCAATTATCTAATTGGGGCCGCTGATTAACTGTACAAAGGTCCAACCCAGTGCGGGCGCGGTCTGCTGCTGTGCCAGGAACTAACTCACCTGGCTGCAATGTTTCTTGGGTCTGCTTTCTTTTTTGCACCCACCACCAGCCCTCACCGTCACAGTATGTAATAGCATTAAGCTATATTACCATGTGAGAAACACGTTCCAATATAAATTATACGTTGGAGAGACCACGTCAAGCAGTGGATGAATTCATGTTTGGGTATTGTTTATTTGTGTTTGCTTACTTTTTAACAGAATGGCGGTTTATAGTATTGTAGCCGTAAACACTACTATTTTCTATATAATCACAATTATTTTACCACATCTAAAAGCTAACGCAAAAGTTAAAACAGTGACAAGAGATGAAGATTATAGACAGTTCAATAGTTAGTTAAGATTACCACATATTAAACGAATACGTCATGTCTTTTCTTTCGTACATGTCGGAAAGAGAAACATCAGGCATTCATACAACTTATTCACCTCGATGGGCAATGCATCCAACGTCTTCAGCGTAGATGCACAATAACGTTATATCTCCTGTGGGACTTACACATTACCAATCATGGAGGACACAGAAGGGAAAGTGGTCAGGTGGTATAGGTTGTAACGCGGGCCCACTGAGGGCGTGCCGAGATAATTCGTGCAATTGCAATAAACACTGTGTGCGGGTGGGGGAGTGGTTAGCGCAACTGCCTAGTAATCAGGAGATCCCAGGTTTCGGTGACGGTCTTGCACAAACTTTCTTTCGTCGCCGCTGTTTCCACATAGACAAAGTACAGATGAGATCAATAGTTCCTTGTTTTCCCTTTAATTTCTTCGACAAATAGCTGTCGTGAGTGTTCCCTGACATGTCGTATATAGTTTTCAAGACATTCATCGTAAGGTCTTCTGAAATAACTAATGCGGTTATGGTTGTTTTTCCATAGACAATATGCGTTTCACAGTAGCTATTTGTAAATATCTTATTCTTCTTAGCCTCATTCCAAAAATCAATCACTGTTTTTAGCACCACTGGCCCTTACCAATTTGGCACTCACCGATAACGTTAACCTTGTGTGTGGGGTTTAGGTTGATCGTGACTGTACCTGATGACAAGCTCGGACTGCAATTCGTAATCGCGAATAATTGAGGCAGCAACAACAGCAAAACAAGGGTTTTGCTCTTACGTTCTGATAATACGAAAGTAAACTGTAATTACGTATACATACTGTCGACAGCCTAATTAGGCAATGCACTATCAAGTACCATGACAAAGTGGAGACAAACATCACCTAATCACTTCTAATATAGTTACTCTCAATATTATACAGCAGCTCGCCCTATCAAATGAAACAACAGCTAAATCTTATGCAGAACATAGAAGAGTCAATAGATACAGCAGTGTATACACGCTCACAATAACGCTTACTGTTGGCAAAAACTACTATGCAGTATAATGAACGAATGCATAAGGATATAGGAACCTACTAACAAAGTCTGACAGACAATAGCATTAACTAGTATTGTTATAATTAACTATCACCAAAAAATCATGATTTGTAAGAGTTCTGATTACTATGGGCTTCAGAAATTTGTGCGTGATGCTACTTTATACCAATGGGCAATACAGTTATTATTTATAAGAAAAGTTGTGTTGCATAATAAATAATTGTACTGATCCTGTACTTTTTCAGAAAGAGCCATTCCCTTCACTTACTACTATTATTTTTACTAATTCTCAATTTACGCAACATTATCACAAATTCCTTATTTAATATTCTGATTTTGTGTTGGGAATTAACTGCGGATAACTGTTTCTCGTTAACAAAAATAGAACACTAATTTGTCTCCTTCAAATGTTCTGTGGTCCTCAAGCCACCGTGTGTGCCATTTGCGTAATTCCGTCTTGTTCTCTCGTCGAGCGTTAACGTTTATCACATCATATGCAGGACCTCTTTCGAGGCTTTTCCTGTTCACTTAAAACTTATTCTTCCATTTCGCGTGCTTCCTTATCGATAAAGAGCGTTTTTATAAGAGAGCTTATTAAAGTAGTTGCACATGGCATAGACAGACATTGTCGACTTTTCTAACAAGGCTTTTCCTTTAGTATGGTTTAAAATCGATACTGCTTCGGCATCATTTTGGTTTAATGGCAGCAGCAGTTTCTCAAGGCAAGAAGATTTCTTACTATGAAGTGAATACCTTTAGCTGCATATAGGCGTTGATAAGTCATCGAAGACAGTTGAAAATGTGTGCCCCAACGGGGACTCGAACACGGGGTCTTCTGATTACATGGCAGACGATCTATCCAGCTGAGCCACCGAGGACACAGAGGATAGTGCGACTGCAGGGACTTATCTCTGGCACGCCTCCCGTGAGACCCACATTCGCCACTTATAGTCCCGCACTATATTCATAGTGCCCCAGCCCATCTTATTCATTACTCGCGGCTTTACAGCAGATTCCCGTAACAGTTCGGGCAGAAATGTGGAATCTAAGGACATGGAACTTCGATAAACTGAAAGAACTAGACGTTCTATAGAGTTTCCGAGGAATCATTAGAGATCAACTTGCAAGAGCATTGGAAAGGAATACAGTAGAAGAAAAATGGGTATCTTTGAGAGATGAAACAGTGAAGGCAGCACAGGAAGAAGTAAGTAAAAAGACGAAAGGCAGTAGAAATCTTTGCCTAACACAAGACGTTTTGAATTTAATTGATGAAAGGAGAAAATACCAAATGCAATAAATGAAGTAGGCGAAAGGGAATACAAACGAATAAAAAGTTAAATCTACAGGAAGTGCTAAATGGCTAAGCAGGAATGACTAGAGGACAAATGTAAGGATGTAGACGCAGATATCACTAGAGGTAAGACAGATGGTGCCTCCAGGAAAATTAAAGATACATTCCGTGAGAAGAGAACCACCTGTATCAATATCAAGATTTCAGGTGGAAGACAAATCCCAAGCAAAAAAGTGAAAGCAAGACGGTGGAAGCAGTATATGGAGAGTCTATACGAGTGACATGTCCATGAGAGCAATACTACGGAAATGGAAGAGCACTTAGATGAAGATGAGAAGAGAGATATCATACTGCTTGTAGAATTTGACAAGGCACTAAAAGACTCATAACAATGGCTCAGGAGTAGACAACATTCCGTTAGAGCTATAGGTATCCCTGGATAGGTATCCCTGGGAGAGCCAGCCATGACAAAACTCTTCCACCTGGTGAGAAAGTGAAATGGTGAAACAAACGAAATCCTCTCAGTCTTCAAGGATATAACAACTCCAATCCAAAGAAAGCAGTTGCTGACAGGTGTGTAAATTACCGAACTACGAGTTTCATAATTCACGGCTGCAAAACTAACACGAATTCTTCACAGAGAAATGGAAAAACTGGTAGAAACCGACCTCAGGGAAGATCAGTTTGGATTCCGGAGAAATGCATGAACAAAAGTGGAAACACTGACCCTAGGTCTCCTCATGGAAGACAGGTTAAGGAAGGGCAATCCTACGTTTATAGCATTTGTAGACTTAGAGAAAACCTTAAAGAGTTTTGACTGGAATACCCTCTTTAAAATTCTAAAGTTGGCAGGAGCAAAATGCAAGGAGCGAAATACTATTTACAGTTAGAACAGAAACCAGATGGAAGTTATAAGAGTCGAGGGGCACGAAAGGGAAGCCATCATTGGGAAGGGAGTGAGACAGGGTTTTAGTCTATCCCCATCTTATTTAATCTGTTATTGAGCAAGCTATAAAGGAAACAAAAGAAAAATTTTGAGTACGAATTACAGTCCATGGAGAAGAAATAAAATCTTTGCAGTTTGCTGATGACATTGTAATTCTGCCAGAGACAGCAAAGGACTTGAAAGAGCAGTTGAGTAGAATGGACAGTGTCTTTAAAAGCGGATATAATATTAACAACAACAAAAGCAAAACGAGGATAATGGACTGTAATCTACTTAAAGCAGGTGATGCTGAGGGAGCTAGATTAGTAAATGAGACACTTAAAATAGTAGATGAGGTTTGATGTTTAGGAAGCAAAATAACTGAAATCGATGTAGGGAGGATAGAAAACGTTGACTGGCAATGGCAAGGAAAACGTTTCTGAGAAAGAGAAATTTGCTAACATCGAGTACAGATTTCAATGTCAGGAAGTCCTTTCTGAAAGTGTTTGTATAGAGTGTAACCATGTATAGAAGTAAAACATGAGCAATAAACAGTTTAGAAAAGAAGAGAATAGAGGCCTTTGAAATGAGGCGCCACCGAAGAACGCTGAAGATAAGATGGGCAAATCACGAAACTACTGAGGTAATGGATGGTAAAAGCTCATTAGAAGGGATCGGTTGGTAGGACACATTCGGAGGCATCAAAGGATCGCCAATTTAGTACTGGAGGGACACATGGAGGGTAAAAATCTTGGAGAGAGGTCAAGAGGTGTATGCAGTAAACAGATTCAGGGGGACGTAGATTGGTTCAAATGGTTCAAATGGCTCTGAGCACTATGGGACTTAACATCTGTGGTTGTCAGTCCCCTAGAACTTAGAACTTCTCAAACCTAACTAACCTAAGGACATCACACACATCCATGCCCGAGGCAGGATTCGAACCTGCGACCGTAGCGGTCACGTGGTTCCAAACTGAGGCGCCTAGAACCGCACGGCCACAAAGGCCGGCGATGTAGATTGCAGTAGTTACTTAGAGAATAAGAGGCTTATACAGGATCCAGTAGCATGGACAGCTGCGTCAAACCGTCTTTGGACTGAAGACCACAACAACAGCAACAGCTACCTATAAGTAAAAGTATAAAAAGACGGCAGTATTATTTCACTTCGAACAGGTTTGCAAACTTGTAATTGTTTGTTTCTTTTTGTATGTTGTTTTAAATTAGTTCTCCAAGTTGTTTAGTTATTTACAAACTAGTTTGACTGAGAGTCCAATGCGAGACTAGTTGCTAGGTCTCTTTGTTAATTGTTGAACTATTTTGCCTTATTCATTATACTTGAAGTTCTTGGTAAAGGAATTTGCCATTTTCTTAATTTTATGTGTTCCCATTTACAGTTGATTATGGTTCTTCTAACCATATCAGTTTAAGAGACCCCATAATCTAATTAGCTTTTGTGGTAAGTTAAGGTAAAGGCTCTTTCTGAAAAAGTGCGGGATTAGTACAATCATTTATTCTGCAACAAAACTTTTCTTATAAATAATAACTGTACTACCCATTTGTATAAAGTAACTTCATGTGCTACTTTCTGAAGCCCATAGTAATAAGTACTCTTTCAAATCATGATCTTCTTTGTGATAGTTAATTAAAATAATACAAGTTCATGCTACTGTCTGTCAGTCTTTGTTAGTAGGTTCATACGACCTTTTGCACTCGTTCACTATACTGCAGAGTAGTTTTTGCCAACACTAAGTGTTACTGTGAGAGTGTGTACTGCTGCATTTATTTGCCATTCTATGTTCTGCTTAAGAGTTGGCTGTTGTGTCGTTTGCTAGGACAAGTTGCTGTATAATATTGAGAGTCGGTATCTTAGAAGAGATTAGGTGAAATTTGTATCCGCTTCGCCACAAAACTTGATACTGCATTGCCTAATTAGGCTGGCGACCGTAGTATATATATAATTACAATTTACTTTTGTATTAGTAGAATGTCAGTTCAAAACCCTTGCTTTGCCATTGTTACTGACTCACTAATTTCACGATTACCAGCCATTGTCATCAGGTACAGCCACGATCAACCTAGACCCTACACATAAGGTTAACATTATCAGCGATGGCCAATGTGGTAAGGGCCAGAAGTGTTACAAACAAAGTTTGATTTCTGGTGTAAGGCTAACAAGTATAAGAAATTAACAAACAGTCTCTGTGAAACGCATAGTGTCTAAGGAAAAACAACCAAAATCGTAGCAGTTATTTTACACCAGCTTTTGGAGTATCCGGAAACAAGACTTCCATAACCTCCTTGTTTTTGAGAGAAAAGTGCTTCGGAAGAACTTCGGTCCGGTTCTGAATGCAGATACAGGGGAATGGAGGATCAGATACAACCAAGAGCATAAGGAACTATACCAGCAGCCCAACATAGCAGGAACTGTCAAAGCCAAACGAATGCAGTGGGCCGGCCATGTCGACCAGGTGGAGGATCACAGATGGCCTCTGTAGCTCCTGGATTTCACACCTACAGGAAAGAGACCACCAGGGAGACCCAAGAAGCGTTGGACGGATGGACTTCATGAAGATTTAAACCAAGTGTCAATAGATGTGAACGGATGGCGGATAGCAGCAATGGACAGAATACAGTTGAGGAGGAAACTTGTCGATGCGTGCGGTCCACTGGGCCTGATCACGTAGTAGTAGTAGTAGTAGTAGTATGGCGAATGTCTTGAAATCTATGTACAACACGTCAGGTAGCGCTCACAACAGTTATCTGTAGCACGCTGTGGTGTGACATAGTTTTCACTGTGCGAGGTTTCGGTATCTCGGCTTCCGAAGCCCTAGTAGTATTCGTATCATCACGATACCTAAAGTACGGGCTTTGATTATTTGTCTTAACCTATTCTTAAACTGGGTCAGTCTGCAGTACGTCTATGAGGCGCCTGGGTAGGGTTATATACTGCCATTTCTCTTCGAAAATTAATATTTTGCCCATTATTTTTTACTTTTTATTCGTAAGATGGATGTATGCTGCATTATTTCATTTACCTACGCGGATAACAGATACTACAGCAGATTTCTAAATCCCTCTAGCCTAAGAAACTGCTAAAAGCATCAAGTATTAAAGGTTTCTAATGATTTTTAAAATTATCGTTACATAAATTTCGTTCCTAAAACTTTGAACGTTTTGCTACAAATTTGTTTGATTCTATGTTAAAGTAAGACGTACTGAAATCCACATTACATTTCAGAACAAAATCCGCAAGATGATAAATTTTTTTAAAGATTAACAAAAGCAGACGAACTAATCCTCCGTAAGTGTGGATTCGTTAGTGTTGTGTATTAAATTATTGCTGTAGTTTTACCGGCCGGGGTGGCCGTGCGGTTTTAGGCGCTACAGTCTGGAGCCGAGCGACCGCTACGGTCGCAGGTTCGAATCCTGCCTCGGGCATGGATGTGTGTGATTTCCTTAGGTTAGTTAGGTTTAATTAGTTCTAAGTTCTAGGCGACTGATGACCTCAGAAGTTAAGTCGCATAGTGCTCAGAGCAATTTTTTTTTGCTGTAGTTTTAAATGAAACTATACTCAAACAATTTCAGTGAAATTGACCCAAAAGATATTACGGCTCGTGAAAATTCCAATGAAGATTAAAGATTTCGGTACACGTCAGCTCGTCAGTATCCGTGAAATCAATGACGATTAGAAATGCACTTGACGTGGCTCTCACAGTTCCTTGACGTTAGATCGCCAAACTGCTACATAGCATTAAGTTCTCTCTGTATTACGTGTGTTGAGCGATAAAGAGAAAAAGTAAAATGCAGACACTATAATACACCGAAGCGCCAAAGAAACTGACATAGGCACGCGTATTCAAATACAGACATATGTAAACACATGGAATACGGCGCTGCCGTCGGCAACGTCTACTTAAGAGAACGGGTGTCTGGTACAGTTGTTAGATCGTCCGCTGCTGTTACAATGGCACGGTATCAAGATTTAAGTGAGTTTCAACGTGGTGTTACAGTGGGCGCACGAGTAATGGGACACAGCATCTCCGAGGTAGCGATGAAGTGAGGATTATCCCGAACGACCATCGAGTGTACATTCAATATCAAGAGTCCGGGTCTGGTGTCACCGCCAGACACCGCACTTGCTAGGTGGTAGCCTTTAAATAGGCCGCGGTCCGGTAGTATACGTCGAACCCGCGTGTCGCCACTATCAGTGATTGCAGACCAAGCGCCGCCACACGGCAGTTCTAGAGAGACTTCCTAGCACTCGCCCCAGTTGTACAACCGTCTTTGCTAGCGGTGGTTCACTGACCAAATACGTTCTCATTTGCCGAGACGATAATTTAGCGTAGCCTTCAGCTACGTCATTTGCTACGACCTAGCAAGGCGCCATATTCAGTTACTATTGATATTGTGAATCATGTACCGTCAAGAGCGACGTTCATCATTAATGGATTAAAGTTAAGTATTCCACCAGCTACGTCCGTTTTTCTAAATTCTAATTTCCTTGTCCTGTTCCAGACCTCACGCCAGCCTGCGTGAGCTAAAACGCGTGCATTTCGGCCTCCTCCAGTAACACGGTGTTGGCTCTGTTGCCAACCACAACACTGGGAAAAGATCACATCTCCAACAACGCTGCGGACGGAAAAAGTTCCTGCAAGTACGGTACCAACGACGACTGTAGAGAATCGTTCAATGTGACAAAAATTCCACCCTTCCACAGATTTTTGTAGATTTAAATGCTGGGCCGTCAACAAGTTTCAGCGTACGAACCGTTCAACGAAACATCATCGATATCGGCTTTCGGAGGTGAAGGCCCACTCGTGTACCCAAGATTACTGCACGACACAAAGCTTTGCGCCTCGCCTGGGCCCGTCAGCACCGACATTGGACTGTTGATGACCGGAAACATGTTGCCTCGTCGGACGAGTCTCGTTTCAAGTTGTATCGACTGGATGGACGTGTACGGGTATGGAGACAACCTCATGAATCCATGGACCCTGCATGACAACCGACGCTCTTCAAGCTGGTGGAGACTCTGTAAAGCTGTGGGGTGTGTGCCGCTGAAGTGGTATGGGACACGTGATACGTCTAGATACCCCTGACAGGTGACACGTATGTAAGCATCCTGTGTCATCACCTGCTTCCATTCACGTCAACTGTGCATTCCGACGGACTTTCGCAATTCCATCAGGACAATGGGACACCACACACGTCCACAATTATTACAGAGCTGCTCCAGGAACACTCTTCTGAGTTTAAACATATTTAATGGCCAAAAAATTCCCCAGACATGAACATTAATGAGCATATCTGGGATGCCTTGCTTCGTGCTGTTCAGAAGAGATCTTACTGATCGTACTGATTTATGGACAGCCCTGCAGGATTCATGTTTCAAAAATTGAAATGGCTCTAAGCACTATGGGACTTAACATCCGAGGTCATCACTTCCCTAGAATTATTTAAACATAACTAACCTAAAGACATCACACACACCCATGCCCGAGGTAGGATTCGAACCAGCGACCGTAGCAGGATTCATGGTGTCACTTCCCTGCAGGACTACTTCAATCATTAGTAGATTCCATGTCATGTCGTGCTGGGGCACTTCCGCTTGCTCGCGAGGGCCCTAAATGGTATTAGGTAGGTGTACCAGTTTCTTTGGCTCTTCTGTGTCAAATAGCCCTATAATAAACTGGAAATAGTAACAGGTGACTACATTAATTTATAACGAAACCTGAGATAGGAATAATAACCGAAAATGCTATTAACTACCGAACCAAAATGTGTAATCAGAGATTATATTTGAAATATGAAGGAAAGACGAGTAGGGCTGTGGGAGAATTTAGATAGTCTGCAATGGTGTCACATTCCCAGCGACATCATGAACTACACCATGCAGTATTGCCAGATTTCCCTCCATCCCTTCTCCTTCCTCTGCCCTTTCCCCACTCCTATGACATCAAAGGCTATTGGGTGTATGTAAAATGGCGGGAATATTGTGATCTGCGAGAAATTCAAAGTAGCCAATTATGCTACAAGTTTTTACCTCACAGCTGAGAGCCTAATTGTGATGAGTATAAAATGGAGAGAAATTCAGAAACTTCAGATTGGCAATTGTCCAGTTGATGGGAATTCTCAGTCGGCTGTGTGTGTCAAGTGTCGAATCCAAGATGGTCGCCCAGGTATACAGGGACAGCTTGCATGGTTGTCAGATTTCCTAGGTTTTTCCTAGTCCTATGATGCTAGAGCCAAATGTGGCAGACTTGACGGAAACAGGGATGATGGGATGGTTGGTGGATCACTAAGTCTGTGATCATATACTAGGTTTAATATGGAGGGGAAATTACAAATAACTATTGGTTTTCCTCACTCCTACGGTGTACCTGTTCATTTCAGCTAAGCAAATATTTGCCCAACACATAAAACAGTGTCCCAATCCCTCTGGTGTTACAGCTCGCATATTGTACCAACTAAACCCTCATATTGGAACCCAATAACTGAAATGTCGTAAGTTTACGTACACCTATGCTAGATAAGCATGACTACATCTACGTGAATGCTCTTCAGTTTATACTTAAGGGCTTGACAAAGGGTTTATCGAACCACTTTGGAACTACTTCCCTAGTGTTTCAGTCTCGGATAGAATGCAGAAAAAACAAAGAATTAAATAATTCGTGGATGCTCTGAATTTTCATATTTATTATGATAAACATTTCTCCATTCTTAACTAGGTATCAACCAAATACTTTCACATCTGTGAGAGAAATATAAAGATTGAAATTTCGTGAAAGGTCATTTTCCGATATAGAACGCCTTTGTTTCAGTTATTGTCACCCCCAACTAACGTATCATATCTGTAACACTCTCTCCCCTATTTCGCAATGTTTTCTTTATTTTCTTTTAAGAATCATCAGTCTTTTATATGATTTAATGTGGCCCACCATGGATTCTTCTCCTGTAATAGCCTCTTCTCGGAGTAGCTCTTGTGACCTATATCGTCAGTGATTTGCTGAATGTATTCCAATTTCTGGCCTCTGCTACATTTTTACGTTCTGCCTCTCCCTCTAGTACCACGGAACGTATTTCCTGATGTCTTAACAGCTGTCCTATCACCCAGTCACTCCTTCTTGTCAGTGTTTTCTATATTCACTTCTTCTCCGAATCTGTGCAGAATCTCCTCATTCCTTACCTTATCAGCCCACTTAATTACGACATTCGTCTGTAACACCACATCTCAAATGCTGCCATTCCCTCCTATATCAATTTCCCACAGTCCATGTTTCAATACCATGCAATGCTGTTGTCCAAATTTACATTCTCAGAAATTTCTTCCTGAAATTAAGACCTATGTTTGACACTTCTCTTGGCCAGGAGTGTCATTTTTGTCAGTGGTACTCTGCTTTTGATGTCCTTGTTCCGATCGTCATGTATTTCCTTCATGCAAATATGATCATTATTTTCCGAAATACTGACAGTTACAAGGAGTTGCACATTAAGTGCCAGCCGATTTTCGCGTTACTGTAAGTTTCCAGCCATATGAGTTTGTACTGTCTCCATGTAATGTAAGTATCTTTGATTTATATTTCAGTATTATTTCCCAGTGTTTATCCAATGCGACAAGATGAAGATATTTTTCTCTTGTTTATTTGGAGAAAAGGTTGGAGGAATACAGCCGTACCCGTACAAAGCCCCGATTCGTACACAGCCCAATTATAGTACACAGTCCAGTCTAACCACTGTCACGAATGATGATGAAATAATGAGGACAGCACAAACACGCAGTCCCCGAGCAGAGGAAATCCCCAACCCGGAGGGGAACCGAACCCAGGACCCCGTTATCCAGAGGCAGCAACACTAGTCACTAGACCACTAGCTGCGGACTTCTTTACCACTAATTGTTTCGAGCACAATATAACATTTATTTAGGGACAGTGCTAATAACGACCTACTGAAGATGTTATTACGTGGTAAAACTCAAAATCTCAATGAAATTTTGTACTATGTAGCTTGGTATCGTCTAGCAGAACAGATTTTGTTACACTACGAAGCTTTAAAATTCGGTGTGTAAGATGATGTTTGATGGTTTAAAGATGGCACATCATGAGAAATTCAGCTACTGGAGACACTAGGAGTCAGTGCAGATGCAAATACAAGACTGGCCTTACAGACCATGGACTTTTCGTGAATTCGTAATGCAGACGTACTGTAATCAGTTGCACGAAAGGAGTGAGAAGACGAAGAACACCCAAGAATAAAAGAAGAACCCTACGATACAAATTAGGCTGAATCTGGTTCAGGAAGACATAATTGCAAAAATGTTATAAAATTTGTAAATAATACAGCAAATAAAACTTTAAATCAAGTGTTCTGAAAACTAAATTTTTTGTCCCATAATTATCAGTATTTGAGGAGTGTTTGTCATAGTCTTGAAATTTTTAGTATTGGTTCCAAAATAACAAATGAACAAACAAGTGCACAGCTGGCTTTCTGAATGTATTTCTTTTGATTCAGCCTCAAAAGGAAGATTGATTTCTGAATCTGTAACTGAGTTTTTTAAACAAATATCTCACCAGAACTGTAAGATTCAATGTGCCTGAATCTGCGATATGCTAAACCAGTAATTACAGGAAATCTCCTTTCCATGTTTCAAGGTTCTGTCTTCAACTGTTCTCTCAGAAATGGTACCTAACTACCCTGAAAATTTGCACAGCGCAACAGCGGATGTGGCTCGTCACCGTCCCTTTATGTGAAAGTTGCTTACACTCTATTTTGTCCCACGCCTGGGTTCCCGGGTTCGATTCCCGGCGGGGTCAGGGATTTTATCTGCCTCGTGATGACTGGGTGTTGTGTGATGTCCTTAGGTTAGTTAGGCTTAAGTAGTTCTAAGTTCTAGGGGACTGATGACCATAGCTCTTAAGTCCCATAGTGCTCACAGCCATTTGAACAATTTTGAACTTTTTTTTGTTTGTTTTCTTCCTAGAATTCTGCAAGGTACAGTTGTTCCGTGTACAGAGATACCTGTATTGGAAGACAAAACTATTTTTCAAACTTGTTTACTGATTGAATATGAAAATATATTGTCTTTATAATTTAGCTAGTTCAGTATCAAAAATAGAGGACAAGGTCCATAGTGTGAGGGCATGATACCAAATCGTGCTCACGTTGTATTTACGATTCGACGTGTGCTCAATTCGTTCACTTGATTAGCGGCTCTAATGGATGTTCTACACCCATCGTTCATGAGTTAAACCTTCATTTGACGCAGTGAAATCTGTTAGTTATGTGTAAATTTTTATTTTAAAACTAAGCAAAGGCAGACGGATGTCAAATCCTCGTTTACAATATGATATAGCTAGATCATACAACCTGTAATTACTTCAGCAATGCACATACCTTTCGTATAAGATTGTATGCCTTTGATTCATTTACAGTGTACATATTTTTCTTGCATTCATCTAGGCATATGTTTTCTAAGAGAATAAATACATTTACCCTTTATTTAAAGGGTTTTCTGATTGAAACGGAATCACCCACACTTAACGCCAGACAGTAGTACGGACTTAATGCTTGCTATCTCTGCTGATGATGATGTGCTGGCAGTTGGTGCATGCGCTCCTTCCGTGTGGACCTAGCGATTTTTGGTCCGGTACAGAACTACGCTCATTAGCTTTGTGACGAGGGAAGAGATTGTCCTGCATTTTTGTTTGAAGCGTAAGTTCCTATAGCGTAACAGCAAAAGTGGGCTGACAATGGGGTGTGTTACTTGTTTGAATATTGTATGTCAGTGTACCACAAGAGAACTAAAACTCAGGACAAGTAAGCTATTGGGTTCCAGAACATAAAGACCACTTTCGAGAAATTCACTTTCATAGTGTTGAAGCAGTCTGAGCAGATGTGAGTAGCAGGGCAAGGTTCGTGTCAGGCCACGCTGAATTATGGCAAAATTTATTCAAGGTGACAGCGATGACGTCATCCAAGATGGCGGCACGTAGACTTGGCAACAGTGCATGACATCATCCAAGATGGCATCTTTTGGCGGGAAAATAGGCCAATTGTGCTACGTCCACTAACCTAACCTCCACAAAAAATGGCGGGAAGTTTGAATTTTGGCGGGAAAATAGACCAATTGTGCTATGTCCACTAACCTAAGTCTCCAGAACATAGAATGGCCAGAATTTTGAATTCCAATGGGATAATGCATGCAAAACCGTACTTGCCTTTATTATTATTCATCATTATTCATTATCATTTATTATCATTTATTATTATTGACCTGCTTCCACTAGAAAATTCCCTCCAAATTCGAATTCCAACATGATAATATCTCGAAAACTGTACTTCTATTTACTATTATCGTTTATTATTTATTCAAGATGTCCGACTTTCTCGTCGAGAAAGCCATCACAAGCTCAAATCCCAACACCATAATCGATCACACGTACTAACTTTCTCTGTCATTTATCTTTTTTCACTGGTAACCTATCACAATCGTGTCAAATAATAAACTGCACTTATATTAACCTAAGTCACGTCCTTCGATTTTGCAGGGGGTAAGGGACTGAAGACTTTATTTCAAGCAGTACAGTCATCACTTGTTCTCCAACACAATCAGCACACATCTTTGATATCGCAGTGCAGTCGCCACGATGTCTGCGCTCCAACTGAATTAAATCGAATCCTCGCCAACCCCTGGCCAGTGCGTGGAGCCACTGCCGACGCCTGTCACGTGAGGCGGCCGATCGCGATGGACTGGCGGTACGCTGGGGGCGAGCCCAGCGATCGCCCCCACGTCGTAATCGTGTTTTCGCTGGACACGCTGGAACTTGCCGAGTTTTACGTCTCAGCGGTCCCTTGTCCGCTCACCACGTGTATTCGTCGGCTCCGCACGTTTACCGCCAAAATTGTTTGCCCCGGAGCTGAATCACACAATGGTCGGCCATTCCCCGCCACACTTTTGGCGCCAAATTTATTTTCTTGGTCATGTTCAAAACTGTCGATGCCGACCGCTCACCGTCCACCACGTGTCCTTGTGCGAGCGAGAATGCAGTGCTACACTTACGGCGGCAAAGTTTGCTCGACAGTGGAATCCGCCATGACTGTATAACAGCACTTTTGGTCGGCACTAGAACGCTCGCTAATTGACTCTCTCTCATGCGCGCATTATTACTGTACAATCGCTGCCCCATCGCCCCGCTTTCGTCACACACCCTCCATACACGCTACGGACATAGTGTTCTGTAAATGTACTAACTCTCACATCGCTCATCTAACCTACCAATTACCTTAGTACTTAATTCCATTTCGGTTTTAATCATATTAAATAATTCAATTTACAATATCATATACGTATGCAAAGGTGTTCAACTACCTAATTTCAACTACATATCGAGGACCAGAGAGCCACCTCTTCCTTGGAACCAGCGCCGAGTTTGAATTCTGGCAGTAAAGAAACGTAGCTTCCTCTTTCTCTACCAACCTAACAAAATTGTTGGAAAGAAAGGGCACTTGTACTAACCTCAGCCACGCGACCGTCATTTCCTCCTAGGAACCAGCGCCAAGTTTGAAATCTGCCAGTAAACAAAGCTCACTCTTGCTTCTGCCACCAACCTAAGAAAATTGTTGCAAACGAAGCTCATCACATCTAAACTAATCCACCAGCACTCAACCTCTTCCTACACGTTTCGGGTAAAAGGACTCACCCTGCACTAGGCACATGGATGGAGGAACCAATTTACTTTATTTAGGAATGGAGTATATGTATCACACCGACATGTTCCACACCATACAGACCTGTAAAATACTCCTACATAACTCATTTATAATGCTCTAGACACACGCTTGCTAATTGTAAACAGTTAAAAATAACTCATAGCACAGCCTACAGACATGCGAAACGCTCGTACATAATGCAAAACATTTACGCCCAAATAGCCAAACAACTCCTAATTTTCGTAAATAATTTCTGTCCATAGGCTGATAGAAGGTTGAAAGAGTGTAATTTATTTATTTGGGACATATTTCTTTGAAACTTTTGCATCTCGTAGGTTTCCATATGTAGGGCTGACATAAGGCAGGTTCTGAACTCCAGTAGTGCACTACACGTGACAACACAACCACACCCATCAAGATACTCATTCCAATCCGCACCTCTAACTCCTCTACAGATAAATTTGTCCAGTTATTTGTTGACTCACTCACAGTCTGACCAGATTGCAGTTTTTGCTCAAAAACTACTCAGACTGCGCTTTGCTGCTCGGGGAAGTAAGCAAGGACTGCAATCTATTTATTTGGATCCCTTTTATTTAGTCGTGGAGTATATTTGTCACAAAACACCCGCACTGATCCGACTGTGGTCATCTGACACAGGTCACAAACACTTAAACAACTCCTAATTTCACCACACAATAGCAAATAGCTCTTAAATAATGCAGTACACAATATCAGCAGACGAGCTCTGTTCTCTTAAACTCTCCCAGCAAAGCACAGCACAGTGCACAGACATGCTTGCAAAATAGGTCAACAGATGCGCCTAAACCTCCGCAGCTGCCAAACTGACCAAAAGTTTCTGCTCGGCCTCCCCCGGACATGACCTGAACACAGTCGCATTCGCGCCTAACACCGGAGGAATTGATATCGCCTATGCGCCTTAGATTACGCTCCAAGGCAGGCCGCGCGCGCGTGGGGTCGGCGGGGGTGGGGTTCCAGAGCCTCCAGCCAAGTTCAGCTTCCGAGCGCTCGTGACAGCCGACCAGAAAGGGCACTCTCCTCTGACACATGTCAAAGCTGCATTGTTCTTCTTATGTTTACCGCAGGCGTCTCAGGTCTGGACCTGCCTTCACGTCTATTGTCAGAATAGCGCATAGCTCGTTGACACACACGATTAACGCAGCCGGGAAAACATTTACTGCTGACATGCATCCGAGATGGTGACGGAAAACCAATCACTCTGATCTATGCTGCAGGCGTGTGTAATCATTGAGGACACTTTATTTTTTCGAACAACTTATTTAACCACACAGTATATCTATCACGTTATCACAAAAGACCCATCTAGATGTGCCATGAGCCATGTTGCACAGTCCACAGACACGCACCCAATCATAATGGCAGTACACACTATAGCAAACTGCTACTAAATAATTCTTCATACAGATGTGTATATACACTCAGTACTAGTAAACTACCCTAATGACGCACAGCAGAGCCTGCAGATCCGCTCGCAAAATAACTCATATAGGTACGAGAAGGGGTTCGCTACGCTTTCAACTACCTAGTTTCAACTAATTTTCAAGGTCATCCAACGGCTCAGTTCCACATCCAAAATACAGGCTCATAGGTCGTTGTATATGGGAAATATCTTACGATTTTCGCTAGCTTAGCAAATAATAGAGGTCTAAATTCTCGTATAAAATATTTATTACCTTTGCATATTCATCTACACAGAAAACATCTCTTTCTTTACTTTTCTTAGGTGTAGTTTTAATAATGTCCAATTTAATTTTTAACTTATAACTTAAATCCTCATCTGTATCATTTATTTCTTTCTCCAACCAGTATTTTGACAAATACAGAGAAGGTATATTCTCGAATTCTAATACATATCTAATTTTCTTCCTCTAAAATACTTGTTTTATGGCTTTAACTATTAGTTCTGTTCCTTCCTGCAGCTCTTCTAGGCGAGAGCATTCAGGGATTTTAATTATTCCTCGTATCTCCTCCATGACGCTACAGTTAAAGCGTTCCATGTCTTCCTATGTGTATGTCGGCAACCCGCTGCTCCACATTCTCGCGGTATTTCTGTGTAGAACATTAAGTTTACAACTTTTGCAAACGAGTGTCCATTAAATGTAGTTATTCCATTAGCTTTAAACTCAGCAAACGGCCGTTCTGTTGCTAGGTGGACAACATCTAGTTCGCCACACTTAGATATAATATAACCATCATTTTTAAGCCGATCCAAATGATAACAAAACCTAATAAAGACATTTTTACTCTGTCCCGTGATGTAGCAAACATTCTCGACCCCACTGATTTCGACCAGTACTCCAACATGTGACCAGTTTCCATGGGTGTTTACTGTAACTGCCAATATTTTGTATTCCCCGTTCGTACAGAGAATTTTCTATACACTGTGTATACCCGGCCTGCACATCCGCAATCGCCTCCTCCTTTCCCATTTGTAGCTTATATTCTTCCTTTATGGTAGCTGTCTTCCCCGTATACTCTAGTTTTCATTTCTTTAGCTCGATGTCATCCATTTCCAGTTTCCTTTTTAGGGCACATAAAACATTAACTGCACTTAGAAGAGCAATTTCTTTAATGGGGACTGGTTTAAGTCTGTGTGATACATTTACTCTTTTTCTTGAGACTTGGGCTATAACCAGCCCAATTTGGCGATATCTATATCGTACGGTATTTTGAAGAACAGGTTCTAGATTGAGAAAAATAACTTTCTCTTTCTTTAACATAACACTTCTGCTTAATACTAATATTGTCTTTGTTGGAGTCTGTATTAAGAACCTCTACGTAGTTTACAGGCAGATAATTAAAACTGTTTGCAGACAGAGCATTAGTTATAAGCTTTTCTCGGTCCTGAGAGTCCGGCAAACTTTCGTACACACCAGTCAATTTTCGAGTGTTCTTATTACCCCAGTAGTCAATTGCAGAACGTTGTTAAACACCACACAGCAACTGTCCTGTAAATTATTGGTTAGCCGACACCACATAGATGCTATTGGCACCGAGTAAAGTGTAGCACATTGTAAATAGCGCTTGTTAGTGCCTAATACACGTAAACAGCTCTGCACAGGGTCGAACACGCGATCCATTCTGTAGTTGTATATAGTTGCCTCACCTGTCCCTAACCTGCATGCTACAGTAAAATTCCAACTTCGCATTAGTGACACCCTACACAGCGTTCAACTGATCCCATTTCCAGATCATTGCTCATCTGATATCTGCAATTTAAGTCCGAGAAAGACATATCCATTACCTTCTGCAGCCCGTTTAGAAACAGGAGGACCTCATTTACTGCAACAGGACCTTGTCTTGACCATTCGCCGGAAATGCGAGCGTCGTCGGCGGCATTTCAAAGCCACATATCTGTTCATCTAAACAACCGTCCACTCAGCCCCAAGACCAGCATGATGAGGTGAGCTCTCTCTATACCTGGTCTCCAGCTACTGTCTAACCACATACACTGCACAAATGGATTCCTGAATAGCGCAGATCTATTTACTCCCCTGCATCTGCAACTCGACGTGTAAACACTGTCTCTCCCCAAGCCAGTGAACGCGACGTCATTAACGCTGTGCTGACAATTTCCACTCACAAATCTTAAACACTCATATATAAAAGCCTATTCACTCCTGCCAAAACTCACTTAATAATAAAAAACGTTCTCAATTTCTACGCATATGTTAGTATGGATTTAGAACAAACAGAGAAACATATTTCCCAGCATAAGTCATACATATGATTAAAAAGAAAAAAAGACCTCAATTTAGGTTATCCGACATTTATTTACAAGTCCTAATGATACAGTCGTAGATGAGTCACGTCATCCACTCGCTCAGTCCATCAACACACACTTTCACAGAACTTGTTCTAGTTATATGCCCCCCATCCCGTTATAATAATTATTTAAAATCATTTACGCCCCTCACATACAACCCAGCTCAATAGAACATAACACTGGGCAACAACCAAAAAAACGTCATGGGTTTCTCAGCTGATTTAGACTAATTTTGGTGTTCTGAGTCCGAATATCACATTGATTTTGCTCTATCAGGTCAAATTTTTGAGATACAGCCATAGGCCTACATGACCATTTTTCCCTGAAATGTAAGCTTTTTTATAGGCTTCAATATGCTAATATTAGGGGTTTTAAGGGGATTATTCAGGACATATGAAAACAAAAGAAGCCTTTAAGATTGTAACAGTTAATCATTCCAATAGATGCCTTTTTTTCTTACTATAGTATAAAATTTATTCTAATTTTTATTGTCTGACAGTCAACTGCATATTTCTATTACTATTTCAGATTGATATGGCTTCTGCGCGACGTTCATGCATAAATAATCCAGACGTTTTCTGCTACATCTGCGGAGAATACACGCTTTCAGTGGACAGGAAGAACATCACGGGATTTGTGAAGAACGCCTACCAGGCTTACTTTCAAGTCAAGCTGGGTGACCAAGATAAGCCCTGGGCACCGCACACGGTCTGCAAGAAGTGCGTGGAATACCTCCGGCGGTGGACGAAGGGCACGAAAACTTCACTGAAGTTTGGGATTCCGATGGTTTGGAGGGAGCCCTTGGACCATGCATCGGATTGTTACTTCTGCGCCATCAATACTACTGGCATCAACCGGAAGAATCGGCACAGCCTCCAGTACCCCGACCTTCCATCTGCCCGCCGTCCAGTTGCTCACTGCGAAGAAATTCCTGTACCAGCGTTCACAGAGCTTCCTAACATCGACGACGAGGCCACCACTGCAGACGAGGGAGGATATATAGCAGACGAGGAGTATGAAGCACAAGATGGTCGGCAGCTCTTTTCACAATGTGAGCTTAATGATCTTGTTCGGGATCTCAGCTTGTCGAAGACTTCATCCGAGCTGTTGGCCTCCAGACTCAAAGAGAAAAATCTACTTGGCGAGGACGCTCGTATCACTTTCTTTCGTAGAAGGCATGAGGACTACATGGGCTACTTCTGCCAGGAGGAAGACCTAGTGTACTGCCGAGATGTCGCCGGTCTTCTTGTTAAACTCGGGGCTCCTACATACGATCCGAGAGATTGGCGACTCTTTAGTGACAGCTGCAAGCGCTCTTTGAAGTGTGTGCTCCTCCACAACGGGAACGAGTTCGCCTCAATCCCTCTTGCTCACTCCACAACTCTCGTAGAGAAATATGAAGCAGTGAAGTACGTGCTCGACAAAATCCAATATGAGCAGCAGCAATGGATCATCTGCGTCTACTTGGTCAGCAGTCCGGGTTCACGAAATACCCATGCTTTATATGTATGTTGGACAGTCGAGACAGAGCCCAGCACTATGTAAAGAAAGTGTGGCCGCCACGAGAGCAGTTAGTACCTAGTGCGAGGAACATCATAAACGAACCTCTTGTTGACCGGGAGAAGATATTGATCCCACCGCTACACATGAAGCTTGGGTTAATGAAACAGTTCACGCGTGCTCTGGACAAGGATGGGAGGTGATTCCACTACCTGTGCCGAGCCTTTCCGCGACTGACCATTGAGAAGCTGAAGGCCGGCATTTTCGATGGGCCACAGATACGGCAGCTCATAAAGGACACAGAGTTCGAAAAATCCATGAACACGTTAGAGTGCGCCGCGTGGAAATCGTTTGTGCAGGTGGTGAACAACTTCCTGGGGAACACGAAGGCAGAAAACCACGCCAGACTCATCAGCAGCATGATAGAGGCCTTTCAAAAGCTCGGGTGTTTGATGAGTATAAAGATGCACTTCCTGTACTCACACATGGAGAAATTTCCTGAAAACCTTGGGGCGATGAGCGACGAGCAGGGAGATAGGTTCCATCAGGACATGCGCCAAATGGAGGATAGGTA
This sequence comes from Schistocerca americana, assembly GCF_021461395.2. Taxonomy (NCBI): domain Eukaryota; kingdom Metazoa; phylum Arthropoda; class Insecta; order Orthoptera; family Acrididae; genus Schistocerca; species Schistocerca americana. The sequence goes on along the minus strand of NC_060119.1, from coordinate 583,249,670 downwards.
CCAGGGGAGGTGGGACGCAGTCATGATGGCGGACTACTGCTGGATGCTGAAGAGAGACAACCCAGCAGCTGCTCACAAACGGGAATCGAAGAAACGCCGATTCATGCCGTGAACTCTGAACTTTTGTGTCACGTAACGCTCATTGTTATACTAATATTATGATAAATATGCTTATTTAATTTGATGGAGTAAATAAAAACTTAATGAATTTGCATACGTTGACTTTTATTTCTTGAGGAAAACGGAAAAAATCTTCCGGGGTTTCTCAGCAGATGATACAAAGAAATTTGTTTTTTTACGAAAAATCGATTTTTAAAAATTTCTGTAGCAAAAAATCCTGACCTGATAGAACAAAACCAAGGTCATTTTCGGACTCAGGGCATCAAAATTAGTCTAATTCAGCGGGAAAACCCTAGACTTTTTTAAAAAAATCTTTTTTTGTTGCCCAGTGTAATGATTCCTTTTTCCACAGATATTCATAACCAGTGAACAATTAAACGAACTAAATTACGCATACATGTAGTCAAATAAGCAAATACTTTTACCTACATACACACCCCTCTCACCGAGGATAGGGCATAACATTGAATGATTTTAAATAAAGGACAGCCACAACACAAGGAAACTAGAAGAGCTTGGTTTCGTTGTGGCGACTTCCCAAACTAGCCCCCCCCCCCCCCCCGAAAGTGATTGAAGGCCTCTACATTTAAACTCATATGTCGCAATGACCCAATATTTGATAACTGATAACTCTGCCTTCCATCACTAGTGATTGCTCATTTTGCGCACAAGTACGGGATCACCGTTTTCGGTGCAGGTAACCACAGAAGTTGCGGTCCATCAACCAAAATTTGTTCCCCGACTCATACAAGCATTGTCATTCAATCATTATGTGGTACCCAATGCACGGCTGGTATGGATAATACACCATGGATCTACTGTAATATTAACCATCACAACTGATATCCCGAAAAATTTTACAGCAAGTTCAACACTGGCCAATCATGTGACAGCATGTTTTCCTAATTTCAGTATCATAGCTAAACCATACCATGTCTACTTTGCAAGTACCATTGCGAGCATTGATAGATGACTGCTCAGTACATCCATTCACACTTAATTCTCGAACACATAAAAACTATCAATGTATACCAGACAACGATATACACATTTCTAAGACCTCGCGCGTAGTACTCGATCAATCTCTCTGCCTATGGCGGTCACAGAGCAATCTCGCCCTCTTAGACCATCCTCACTTCGGCATTGACCACTATACCCACAACATCGCTGCCCAATTAATCCTCAACAGAGCAGAGGAATATAGCTACACTTCACCTTTCATGTCAGAATAGAGCTTTCCTAGTCCCAACCCCTCCAAGTACACCACATTTCTCGAGATATAACCAATTCTTGGAGCTTAGCACACCATATCGATCTATAGTAACAGATCTGAAAGTGCCTTAATTTCATAGCATACAGTTAAGAAGAACAAGAACGGAGTGATATTTATTTTCAATGTAGTTCGACACATATGTACGTAAATCATCCAATCTATTATGTGTAAACACTGTAGGTGCATATGACTAGAACGCTGGCTATATCACGTGACTAAATCATCCAGATAGAACACTGGAAAAAAATTGACCTTCATCAACTTGTCCTTCACTAGAATAAATGAGTCAACGTTTAAATCGTACCTTGTTACAGCTGTATCTCAATCGATCATCCCGTACACTCTCTGTTATCATTTAACACAGATGTGAGTAAGTTTACATGTGAAAGATTCTATGTCCTCCTGAAAAGCATCAAATACAGTATTCAACCCGCATGTATCACTGCTACCTTAGTAGACATACACTATAACACGAACTCAAAGAGAACAAAATTGACTACCTTCCTGATTCCGCTCGCTTCGATGTTATCGTTTTCCTAAATCCCTCCTGTTGCCGCATACTTGACTCTATGTACAAATTGCTCCCTGCGAACCAGAAGATAAGCAAGCACGTCCTCATTTTCACCGCATCTCCGTTTGTATTAGGTTAGTTTATACGTATGCACTAATCAGTTTTCGCATTTCTTTCGATTTTATGTCAGATCGATCCAAGCGACCACGACATAACATACCGTTCTATGTTCTAAAATTGAGTGTAAATGTAACCCACACCTATCCAGTTACCTCCACATTCGGAGAGCGCTTGCTCTGTTTTCTGTATGTCTGTGTACATGCACGCCTTGCGGAAGGCTCCCAGGACCGGTGGTATACTAGGGTTAACGTTCGAATGTGGATCCGCCGCGAGTTATATCGGGAGCGGTGCTGAGATGCGGATCCACAATATGCGGCGCACGGTGTAGTGTTTGAAGGTGGATCCGCCTCGCGCAAGCTAGGAAGCTGTATTCGAATACTGATCCTCATCACACGACACCTGAGTTAACGTTCGACTGTGGATCTGCAAAGTGCTATATATCCTGAGCTGTGTCCGGAGGGGAGGAACCACCACACGCAGCATCCACGATAGGGTTCGCGGGTGGACCAAGGACGCGTTACGTCTGGACAAGTATTCCATGCGCGAAGTTTGGTCCACCAGCCGATGGGACTGGGTCCTGGGAGCCGTCGCGAGGCACCCATGACACAGACATACAGAAAACTGACCAAGCGCTCTCCAAATGTGGAGGTGACTGGATAGGTGTGGGTTACATTTACAGGAAATTTTAGAACATGGAACGGTATGTTATGTCGTGGTCACATGGATCGATCTGACATGAAGCGAAAGAAATGCGAAAACTGATTAGCGCATATGTATAAATTAACCTAATATAGACCGAGATGCGGTGAAAATGAGGAAAAATGACTATTAGGCTGGAATTAATATCTTGATGGGTGTGGTTGCGTTGTCACGTGTTGTGCACTACTGGAGTTCAGAACCTGCCTTATGTCAGCCCTACATATCGAAACCTATGAGATGCAAAAGTTTCAAAAATATATGTCCCAAATAAATAAAGTACACTCTTTCAACCTTCCATCAGCCTATGGACTGAAATTATTTACGAAAATTAGGCGTTGTTTGGCTGTTTGGACATAAATGTTTTGCATTATTTACGAACGGTTCGCATGTCTCTAGGCTCTGCTATTAGTTATTTTTAATTGTTTACAATTAACAAGAGCATTATAAATGAATTATTTAGGAGTGTTTTGCAGGTCTGTATGGTGTGGAACGTGTCGGTGTGATACATATACTCCATTCCCAAATAAAGTAAATTGGTTCCTCTAACCATGGGCCTAGCGCAGGTTTGAACGTGCCCATGAAAACAGCTTTATCGCCGAAAGTGTGGCAGGGAACGGCCGACCGTTGTGTGATTCAGCTCCGAGGCAAACAATTTTGGCAGTAAACGTGTGGAGGCGACGAATACACGTGGTGAGCGAACAAGGGTCCGCTGTGACGTCAAACTCGGCAAGTTCCAGCGTGCCCAGCGAAAACACGTTTACGACATTGTGGCGATCGCTGGGCTCGCCCCCCGCGTACCGGCAGTCCATCGCGATCGGCCGCCTCACGTGACAGGCGTTGGCAGTGGCTCCACGCGCTGGCCAGGGGGTGGCGAGGATTTGAATTAATTCAGTAGGAGCGCGGACGCCGTGGCGACTACACAGCGATATCAAAGATGTGTGCTGATTGTGTTGGAGAACAAGTGATGACCGTACTGAGTCTTCAGTCCCTTACCCCCCGCAAAATCGAAGGATGGGACTTAGGTTAATGTAAGTGCAGTTTAATATTTGACACGATTGTGATAGGTTACCAGTGAACAAAGATAAATGACAGAGATAGTTCGTACGTGTGATCGATTATGGTGTTGGGATTTGAACTTGTGATAGAATTTTGTTATGGATGTAAGGAAAATGGCTTTCTCGACGAGAAAAGCGGACACATAAAATAAATAATAAACGTTAACAATAAATAGAAGTACAATTTTCGACATGTTATCATGTTGGAATTCGAATTTGGAGGGAATTTTCTAGTGGAGGCTGGTCAATAATAATAAATGATAATAAATGATAATGAATGATAACTAATAATGAATAATAATAAAGACAAGTACGGTTTTGCGTGCATTATCCTGTTGGAATTCCAAATTCCTGCCATTCTTTCTTCTGGAGGCTTAGGTTAGTGGACATAGCACAATTGGTCCATTTTCCCGCCAAAATTCAATCTTCCCGCCATTTTTTGTGGAGGTTAGGTTAGTGGACATTGCACAATTGGCCATTTTCCTGCCAAAAGTCGCCATCTTGGATGTTGTCATGCGCTGTTGCCAAGTCTACATGCCGCCATCTTTGATGACATCATCGCCGTCATCTTGAACAAATTTGGCAACAATGAAGCTTGGTGTGACACGAACCTTGCCCTACTACTGATGTGACATTGTGGTCCCATCAAATTCAGACATTTTACAGTGAGGGAATCTACAAACTGGTTTCTTGTTGGGAGACGTGTGTTCATCATCAGTGTGAAAATGTAGAGAAATAAATATGTAGACATGAAAAGTAAGGATATTTAATGTTAATAACATTTATTTTATTTAAAAATCTTGAAGAGTTTTCAGATAAAATGTTCGGCGGCATCTCTTTTCAGCACATCTTTCTAGTCAGAAGTATCAGAAAGGATAAAAGCGAGAAGCTTACATCAAAGCTAATCATTAAGTAGAAATAGGTAAGGAATTATGCTACCTTGGAAGAAGACTATCGCGTTAAGTATGAAGCAAGGAGGGCATAACCAGCAGGCCAGCACAGACAAGGCATTCCTAGTCAGAAGAAGTCTCTCAGAATCAAACACAGACTTTAAATCGAGTAATAAATTTATGAAAATATATGCTTTTAGCTCAGCATTGTCTGTCAGTGAATCATGGACTGAGCGAAAACCGGAATAGTAGAGAACTGAAGAGTTTGAGACGTTGCGCTTCAGAAGAATGTGGAAACATAGGCGGTCGGATGTCTGCGTCTCCTTAGAGTTGACACGACTCGGCGGTAATGGTTGTCCCAGCCGGTATGTCGTGAAACGACGTCCGTCGCTCACGACAACGCCATCCTCTAACTAGTAGAAAACCACAAACTCATCGTGTGGTTTTCTTTTGTTGTGAGTCCACTACAGACTTTTCAGCTTGCGCGAACTTGTGTAACAGTACTGACACTAAATGTAACACTTCTGTCACTAAATGTAACTGAGTTTTCTCTTTTGATGCTAGTCAGTTGTCAGGATGAGCATTACTGCAATGGGCATTTAAATCTAAAGCATTATGTCAGGGTGAAAATCCTAAACAAAGTAATTTTTCTCTCTTAACAACATGTGGTCAAGGAGGGTTCTTCCGTGGCTCGGGTATGAGATAGAATGAAACAGCGTTTTTACATAAGATAAATTTTATTGAAAGTTTTGTACAACTGTTTCTTACTGGATGTTCTGGCTCGAGGAGCGGCAGCTGTGTCGTTTGCTCAGCCTTCTGCTGCGGCAGCGGCGGCGTCTGATTACGCCTCGCGGTGTGTATCTCGTGTCGCCGTCTCGCCCAGTTGACTGGAGACGCGCTTCATGCGGTGGCCCGTTTAAATATTGAGAGCGATGTCGTGCATCGGATGGTGATACGTTGGATGTTGTGTCCCAGTGTTTCTCTTCTCTAAGCGGCCGCGTGTGTTGTGGATCGGCCAGCGGAGCGGCGCGGCGGGGGGGAAGGCCAGTGTCCTGAACTCGAACAACGGACTCCTGCTTGCCAGTCTTCGGCTGTCAGATCTTTTTCCCAGCTCATAGGTGACTGCTGATGTGGGGCTGTCTCCTTCCCGTCCTCACGAGTCACCCGGGTACATAAAAACCAGACTTCAAATACCTTTTAACTTCTGTCTTCTGGCGGCGAGGCTGCTGCTTGCTATTCCATAACAGCAGCAAACTTGGTGCGTCTGTGTATGATGTAGTCTCTTCTTGCATGACGGTCTTCAGCACCGAAACTGACTGAAAACTAGTGCTACTCTCTTTTTTTCTCGTCAGGCCCACTGCGTTTCGCGTATTTATTCACTTCAGTTTGCTGGAGGTGAACGACTTCACGGTCATTGCGTCTTCTGTCACGTTGAAAAGCTTCTCGAAGAATCTTCTTAACGTCGGTCATTGACTCTTGGAATGCAGGTGAGGGCCTTTGCTCATTTTATCACTTTACTAAAGCACTGTACACTCATGAATCACATAGTTCACACATTAATGGTTATAATAAGTGTAACAAGTGAATAAACAAAAATAGGTTTTTCACTTAGAAAATAACATAGCAACACCTGTTTAATCTACTGTGTATTAATGAAAGAATATCTATTCTACAGTATTGTTTATTTTAACATGAGACTGTTTAGTAAAGACTGAAGTACAATAAACAAAATTAATACACTATTACCCAAAAGTAACCTCTGAAGTACACCAATTAAGAGTGTGGTATCCAGTTAACAGGGATTTGATGAAGTGGTATATTATTATTTGGTTTATTTTTTGTCTTAAATGAAACAAAACTGTAAAAAGCAGAAATACCAACACAAATGTTCCAGATATACCCGTTCTTAGCATTATAATTTTAGTTTTGTGTTCACTTTTTAATTTTAAGACATGTTGCATCATAACATTGGCATCCATTTTGCCTTGCTGTGAGTTTATGAACATATCTAATGACTTCAGAACTGTCAAGGGAGTCATTGAGGTAGGATAGGTTTTGTGTAGGAAGTGCTTGCACCGAGCAAGGTGGCGCAGTGGTTAGAAGCTGGACTCGCATTTGGGAGGACGATGGTTCAATCCCACGTCCGGCCATCCTGATTTAGGTTTTCCGTGATTTCCCTAAATTGCTCCAGGCAAATGCCGGGATGGTTCCTTTCAAAGGGCACGGCTGACTTCCTTCCCCCTCCTTCCCTAATCCGATGAGACCGATGACCTCGCTGTCTGGTCTCCTTCCCCAAAACAACCAACCAGCCAAACGCTTGCATGGCGATTTCCGGCCAATAAATTAGAGGGAAGGTGGTTATGGACGTACCGACATACTAAAAACAAAAACAAAGAAAAGAAGGAATACATTGTTAACAAGATCTACATGTTTCCACATTCACCTTTTTTTTCTTAAGAAAAATAAACCACTATCATTTATGAATTATTTACATTTGTATACTATCCACAGTCTACTATGATTCAACTAGGACATTCGCACCCTTGGTGGAAGATTGTATGGAGCCATGCCTGTATGTTGTGCTGGCGTCGCCACTCTTTTTCCTTGTCGGGAACTTCCTCCACCCTTCGGAAAAGCAGACACTATAGTTGAAGGAATTACATCTGGAGCGCCCTTAAAATGTTTTAAACGACTTGCATGAACAATAGTAGTTCGGGTGGGCAGTTGCAGTTTAACGTTGACTGGCGACATGATCTCAATAATTTGATAAGGACCTCTAGTTTGTTACAAATTTTTTTAGTTTTTCCTTTCGCAATGTATGGGGTTGACAGCATCACCCACTGACCGATTTTGTAATTTGGATATTTAGCTTGGGCATTACCTAATATTTCCTGTCGTTCCAAAGCCTTTGTATTAGATTTTTCGCCGGTCGGTGTGGCCGTGCAGTTAAAGTCGCTTCAGTCTGGAACCGCGTGACCGCTACGGTCGCAGGTTCGAATCCTGCTTCGGGCATGGCTGTGTGTGATGTCCTTAGGTTAGTTAGGTTTAAATAGTTCTAAGTTCTAGGGGACTGATGACTACAGAAGTTAAGTCCCATAGTGCTCAGAGCCATTTATTAGATTTTTCAACCTTTTTCCATACATCCTTCATCATTCGACCTAAGTCTTTTACTGTTTCTCCGACTTTTCCGTTTTTCTGCCTGATTACATCAAAAGGGGACGGCATTTTTCTCCCATAGACCACTTCATAAGGTGACATGCCAGTTGCTTCATGCGTTTTGGCGTTGTATACCGACACCATTATTGGTAAATATGTATCCCAATTACAATGTTGTTCGTTAATGTAATAACTAAGCATCTTGCCAATTGTCCGATGAACACTTTCTGTGCGTCCGTTGCACTGAGGGTGTAATGGAGTTGTGCGTAATTTACGTATTTTTAGTAAGTGGCATAGCTGTTTCATTAATTCAGACATAAAATTAGATCCCTGATCTGTGATAATAGCTTCAGGTACACCCAATTTAAGTCTCCGGTTGTTAACTAAAGCTTGGGCAACTGTATTTGCTTGCTGATCTGGGAGACTCATCATAGCTAGATAGCGTGAAAAGTGATCTATAATTGTAAGAACATACTTATTACCAGCAGGTGTTTTATGAAATGGCCCGTAGAGATCCATGCCACAGATTTGAAATGGACATGAAGCCTCGGGAAGCCTCTGTAAGGGTACTTTTAAACGAGAAAGTTCAGCTCGTTGTGCGCGCGCAATGCAATTACGAACGTACTGCGCAACATCCTGCTTTCTGGTTTGCCACCAAAATCGCTCTGCTACACGTCTTTTGGTTGTCCGCTGTCCACTGTGTCCTGCAAGGATATGATCGTGGGCCTCTGCCATGATTATTATTTCTTGTCTAAGGTGTTGGGGAACAACAATTCGCGGTCCAAGTTATGTTTTACGGCATAATACACCATCTTCAAAGCAAAATTGTTTTTGAGTTGCGTATTTTTTGCATTCTGTATCCTCATCTTGTGCCTTTCTCCAGTCCTCAGTATCTCGGCCTGTTGCTTCCAAAAGTGCTATTTTCCGACTTAGGCAATCTGCATTCGAGTGTTTTTTTCCTGGTTTATGGATAACTTCGAAATCCATTTCGGAAAGACATAGGGCCCAACGGGTAAGACGACTAGATGGATCCCTTAACCCAAGCAACCATTTTAAAGCTGCGTGGTCTGTAATAACCTTGAATTTCCTACCATACAAGTAGCATTTAAGGTATATGATGCCATAAATAACACTTAACAATTCTTTCTCCGTTGAGGAATAATTTCTTTCTGCCGTTGTTAGTTGTCTCGAAGCATAGGCTATGGGGTGTTCCGCGCCATTAGTATTCTGACTCAAAACAACTCCTACTGAATGACCACTTGCGTCACAGGATAAAATAAATTGTTTATTATAATCTGGGTAGGCTAATACTGGAATATGTGTTAATTTAACTTTAAGATTTTGAAATGCTGATTCACAATCTTCAGACGAATGAAATTTTGCACCCTTTTTCAACAATTGGGTTAAGGGTCGGGCAATTTCAGCAAAATTTTGAACATAATTTCGGTAATACGATGCGAGATCATTGAAACTTTGTACTTCCTTAACGCGTTGTGGTGTTGGGAAGTCCTTAACTGCCGAAATTAATCGAGGATCTGATTTAATTCCTTTTTCACTAATGACATGCCCTAGGTATGTAACCTCTGTCAATGCAAAACTACATTTTTCCATATTTAATGTTAATATAGCTTTTCTCAGTCTCTGAAAACGTTACGCAGACGCACAGCATGTTCATTAATGTCTTTGGAGAATACAATAACATCGTCCAGATATACACAACATTGCTGTGTTTTGAGTCCTCGTAGTACTCCATCGAGTAGTCTTTGAAAAGTTGCTGGTGCATTTTTCAAACCGAAAGGTATTCTTTTAAATTGCCAGTGGCCTCCAGGGGTATAAAATGCTGTTTTATACCTATCTTCAGGTGCAACTTCCAATTGATGATATCCGCTACGTAAATAGATTGATGAAGAGTATTTACTGTTACCCAAACTGTCAATGATATTTGTAATGTTTGGAAGAAGATAAACATCTGAGATAGTTTGTTCGTTAAGGTGTCTGTTGTCACAACAAAATCTATATCGTTTCGGGCCGTCGGGAGACTTCTTTGGAATAATTACAATATTTGAATTATAAGGCGAATCAGAATATTCTATAATTCCATCTTTTAATCGCTGTTCTAAAAATTCATCCAGTACTGGCTGTAAGTGATGCGGAACTATATAAGGCTTCCTATGAACTGGGGGTCTATTCCCCGTTGGGATCCTATGCTGTGTGATATCTGTTGCTGGCAGTGCACCTTCTGCATTAAATAAATCTTGGAACTCAACTAACACTGCTTCTATCGTGTGTCTATCATTTCCTTTCAAATGCTCAATCTTCTGGCGTAATGCGGTTTTATAGGCGTCTGGTTTCTGACCATCAGTAACGTCTGACGAAATGAAATAATCATCTTCAAAAGTACTGACTGTAGCTACTAATATTTTCTTATGCAACTCTTTCTCTTCCACTCCGAAATTGTCAATATGTACCGGTACTTTTCTTTCTCCCTCAACGTCTTGAACCCGTACAACATTTCTACGTACAAAACAATGTGCTACATCTAATTCCTCATTTTCCTCTACTGGCTCTATTAGACACACTGTATCTGTAGGTACCTCGGAGTCAACGGTCATCCATAAAAGTTTTCTTGACCCAAATGGTATCTTATCCCGCGAATCAATCTTCAAGGACGTTGCACGCAGTGTAGTTGATTTCGCCTTCCGGTTGGGGAAATCTTGCGGCAGCGGGCCCTTTGCAGCGGTGTCACCTTCCTGAAACACTAATCCGCTAAGTTCTACAGTTTGCTGTCTGAGGTCGATTTTAGCGTGATGTTTATTCAGGAAATCCAGTCCTAGGATCGCGTCGTACCCGTCAGTTATCTTCGTTACCACTTCTACATCTTCTTGAAATTGTACACCGTGAATACAGAAAATCAATGCTGTACATCCTAATGACTTCACTGTACTTCCTCCTACCCCTCTCAATCTATACCTTGGAGGGTCATATTTCTTTTCTCCAATGGATTCATTACTCACTATTCATACGTTTGCGCCTGCACCTTTGCCTCTTTATCCTGTATGGTAGCAGATAACCAGCATTCCGCCTTCACATTCGCCTTAATGGCATGAAATTTTATTGGGAACGCCTGGCGGCGGCTCCGACATTCCCGTTTGAGTTTAACTGATTTCTATTTAAATAACTTTCTTAGACCTGCATTCCTTGCATGTGTGACCTACTCTTTGACAATTAGTGCATTGAGGTTGTCTGCAGTTTTTGCTATATGTCCCTGTCGATCGCACCTAAAACATCACACTCCTGCTGAAAATACATTTCGCTTCTCTTTGTATCTGGTGGCAATGTCTATTTCTTCGAAAGCCGTCGCCACAGATACAGCTTCCGCTAGATTTTTATGAAACTCTGCCCTGACACGATGGGACGTTTCAGGAAGTAACCCACGTAAAAATGTATCCAGAGCTCTATCTTCTGCCTCTTGTAAAATAACTATTTGCTTCATCACTAGTTGTCAGCTGATAGGTGATAATATTAACTTTTCTAATCCTATCTACAAAGCTTTCTAACGACTCGTTTTGCCTCTGAGTGATAGTGTTTAACTGTTCCCTATAAAATCTACAGCTGTTCTGATTTGAAAACGTTTGAGTAATCCTTTCTTCAATACCTCAAATGTTGGAGCATTCCGTAATTCTTCATGGTATAATACGTGTGCTTTAGCCTCTCCTAGAAATCTTAACTTCGTCATTTGTAAGAGCTGTTCATCTGACCGTGATCCTAACTTTGCAGCTGCTACCAAATCATCAAAAATGGCTGTTATGTCTTCGCCAGGTTTACCTGAAAAAGGAGTTACAAAGGCTGCAGCTGAGGAATCTAGGGTGGGAGGGATTAAACTGGTTTGCCTAACGTCACTGAACTGTTTAAATAATGCATTATTATCGATTTTAACCTGTGCTATCTGATTAACTAAGCTCAGAATAGCTTCCTCAGAAGAAACCGCTTGTGGTGCTGACTCTGACTTTGTAAGATATCGCAAAGAATTTATATTCTCTCCTGAGGCAACTTGGCTGATAGCTTTTGTACCTGGTTCTTGATGTCCTGGATACTGGCAAACATGTTCTATTGGGGAAAGATCTGGGGATCTTGCTGGCCACGGGAGCAACCCAATGTCACCCAGACAGTTCATAGAGACTCGTGTGGTGAGCATTGTCCTTTTGAAAAATGACGCCTCGGTACTGTATCACAAGAAGTAACTCACGGGAACCAGGATATTTGTGACGTACCGTAGTGCGGTCAAAGGTCCTTCAAGCACCACCACTCGTGGTCTGAAATCATACGTAATGCCTACCTTCGCCATAATGTCAGGAGTAACAACGCTGAGCCTCTCCAATATGGAGGGTGAATGGGAAATCTGTGGAGCTCGCAGCCATACTTGTCGACAATGTTCATCGTGCGTAATACAGGGCAGTTATTCGTCACTGAACACAAAGCGATGACGCTTCCCATCAGTAGTCCATGATTCTCGATCACGCACCACACGAACTGAAGTAGTTTTTGTTGTGGTGTTAATTACAGCCTACGAATGGAGCTGTAATTCTCTAATCCCATTGCTACTAGTTTCCGACCACTGGTGTGGGATGACACACAAAATTGCAGGAAGCTCATTTCATGTTCATTTCCGTCACATACAAAAGGGACTGAATCACGTTTTCCCTGTAATGGTCAGCGGCTGTCGAACGGAAACTTAACGACGAGCACCCCTGTCCCCACATTCCGATTCATTTCGAAATCGGGCCACTGTGACATCCTGACGTCTACAAATGTGGGTACTGCATGACTCGACCAGAGGGTCGGGTGGAGAGGCACAATGATACCCCCTTTCGAACTCTGCTATGTGCTGATAACACTGCCCCACATGAGTACGCTATACCTTCGTGGCCTCCATGGTGATCACTCAACATGTGACAGTGTTCATGCGTCTTGTACCCTAACAGGCCTGATGACACCAGACACGAACACTAATGAACACGAGTGGACGTTCTGCAGGTCAAAGAGGACTCAAACTCTAAATCGTTTACATAAATGCCGATTCTGTGTACAAGCAGGAAATTTTATTGACAATCGATCACGTCTTCTGAGCACTTCACTTTACTGTCAGACATTGCCCACAAACTTCTAACACGGGTCTGATTCATGAGTCTGGTTTTTATATTAAAAATACATCTGTTATTAATTCATTTAAGGAAATATTTACAGTTTGTCTACTTATAAATTCCACTTCTTATATCGTAAATGTACACTAGTGGCCATTAAAATTGCTACACCACGAAGATGACGTGCTACAGATGCGAAGAAGATGCCGTGATATGCAAACGATTAGCTTTTCAGAGCATTCACACAAGGTTGGCGCCGGTGGCGAAACCTACAACGTGCTGACATGAGGAAAGGTTCCAACCGATTTCTCATACACAAACAGCAGTTGACCGGCGTTGCCTGGTGAAACGTTGATGTGATGCCTCAATAAGGAGCAGAAATGTGTACCATCACGTTTCCGACTTTGATAAAGGTCGGATTGTAGCCTATCGCGATTACGGTTTATCGTATCGCGACATTGCTACTCGCGTTGGTCGAGATCCAATGACTGTTAACAGAATATGGAATCTGTGGGATCAGTAGGGTAATACGGAACGCTGTGCTGGATCCCAACGGCCTCGTATCACTAGCAGTCGAGATGACAGGCATCTTTTCCGCATGGCTGTAACGGATCGTGCAGCCACGTCTCGATCCCTGAGTCAACAGACGGGGACGTCTGCAAGACAACAACCATCTGCACGAACACTTCCACGACGTTTCCAGCAGCATGGACCATCAGCTCGGAGACAATGGCTGCGGTTACCCTTGACGCTGTATCACAGACATGAGCGCCTGCGATGGTATACTCAACGACGAACCGGGATACACAAATGGCGAAACATCATGTTTTCGGATGAATGCAGGTTCTGTTTACAGCATTATGATGGTCGCATCCGTGTTTAGTGACGTAGCGGTGAACGCACATTTGGATGCGTGTATTCGTAATAGCCATACTGGCGTATCACCAGGCGTGATGGTATATGGTGCCATTGGTTACACGTCTCGGTCACCACTTGTTCGCATTGACGGCACTTTGAACAGTGGACGTTACATTTCAGATGTGTTACGACACGTGGCTGTACCCTTCATTCGTTCCCTGCGAAACCCTACATTTCAGCACGATAATGCACGACCGCATGTTGCACGTCCTGTACGGGCCTTTCTGGATACAGAAAATGTTCGACTGTTGCACTTGCCAGCACATTCTCCAGATCTCTCACCTATTGAAAACGTCTGGTCAATGGTGGCCGAGCAACTGGCTCGCCAAAATACGCCAGTCACTACTCTTGACGACCTCTGGTATCGCGTTGAAGCTGCATGGGCAGCTGTGCCTGTGCACGCCATCCCAGACTCAAAGCGCAGGCGTATCAAAGCTGTTATTACGGCGAGAGGTGGTTGTTCTGGTTCCTGATTTTTCGGGATCTATGCACTCAAACTGCGTGAAAATGTAATCACATGTCAGTTCTAGTATAATATATATGTCCAAGGAATACTCGTTTATCACCTGCTCTTCTTCTTGGTGTAACAATTTTAATGGCTAGTAGTGGATAAAAAGTAAAAAGAGGTTAGGCAGTCGGAATTTTCCTCCTAATGTTTGCACAAACGTCAGGTTTCTCTTTGGTTTTGAATGAAATATGCCATATTTTTTTATTTATACCGTGAAAAACTCCGGACAACTTCCATGTTTGTTTCACTTACTCCATTACTTAGCACTGAATTTTTTTTAAAAAAAGTCTAGATTTCATCATGACAGAACTCTTACACTTTATATAGCTCTGTAGACTTTAGTGAACATTGTCAGTGATCGACAATTCTTGTAAGTCATTAGGACATGTTGCAGCTCTCTTCAATCTTCAATACTTGGACATTTCCATCTACCTGCTGAAATTTTCTTCAGGATTAGACTCGTGTCCCGGATGGCGAAAAGCTGGCGAAAGACCGAATCGAGTTCACTTTCAAATGACTATTTTTCCCATGCTACTCCGAAGAAGCACCATTACTTGGTGTGTTGAAAAATGTGGTTGTATATACTTCAGAGAACCCACCACGGCTATTGTTCCTAGCAATATACTTAATTCGCAGGTACCTCTCAGTGTACATTAATTCAACGGTGATGTTCCTGTAAAGTCACGTTCTATGTGAGATAAAAAAAAATCTGCATGCGCAGTGCGAACCTGTGCCGTTTATTCGTTGGAACGTAAGGAGAAAATCATAATAAGTGTTTCATATTAAAATTTAATTATAAGTCACTTTAACGTACTGGCTGCACACAGAATAACTACCGATCAAAAAGTTTCCATCCGAAGGCCATACAACGCCGTACAGCGGTATGGCAGTTCGGCAAAGTCACCATGTGCACTGAGGCAACCATCCCACAAACGCACCAACAACAAGATACCCGTTTGGCAGTCCATAACTCTCTGCTGCACATCCTCGTCCGACAGAGATCTGTAACCAATCATGGCCTCTTTTAAGGGTCCAAAAGCTTGAAAACAGCATGAGGAGAGATGAGGACTACAGGCTGGGTGCTCAAGGGTCTCCCAATTTTCAATAATGGATGAGGCTGTCCTCCAAGATCGACTGGGAACTTGCGTCGATCCACGACCAGCATAGAACTTGGCGCACCACTGCACAACGCAGGCTTCCTATAGACATGTGGCGGCTAAGGATTCTTCATTCTTCAATGGATGTCTCTCTGTATTTATCCTTCGACAGTCCCGTTTGGACGCATTTGGTGCTAACGTCACCATGGACAAATCCCGAAATATGTGGTGCGATGGACAACTGACACCAGGGACGGTGGTGAGCGTACAGCGCAGAATGATGCACCCGTGCGATGCATGCGGTCGTAGCATGACACACACAAGCTATGTGCTTAGACTACGTACAGTATGTCTGTTTGGTAACCAGGGATGTTCACTGTTTATAAACGCTCCTTGTTCTAGTGGACATCAGACACGCAGGATCTTTGCGAGAGAGCGCCATCGCAGTACATGCATTGACACTGGCGGTCCTAGCCTTGAACAATTTCTGTGACCTATGTTGCCGTTGTGAGATGTATGCTGTGTATGTCTATAAAACAAAAAATATGCATTTCCAACCATCGGTTATCCGACCATTGGTTTCCTATCTAAATATAATCTATTGTGGACCCTATATCACATGTTTCAATTTGACGGAAGAGTTTTGAAACACCCTGTGTACGCGCATCGGTCCCGCTTAAAGCTGCATGTACGCTGAAGCAAAGCTCTTAGACGGAAACTTTTTGTTCAATCCTCATACACTGGTTACAAAATAGATAATCACAAGGTTACCGCATGTTGAGTTTATTGACAACACAAAAAATGGTTCAAATAGCTCTGAACACTATGGGACTTAACTTCTGAAGTCATCAGTCCCCTAGAACTTAGAACTGCTTAAACCTAACTAACCTAAGAATATCACACACATCCATGCCCGAGGAAGGATTCGAACCTGCGACTGTAGCGGTCGCGTGGGTCCAGACTGCAGCGTCTAGAACCGCTCGGCCACCCCGGCCGGGTATTGACAACACAATGATAATTTGATGCTGATGATACTTACTCATCTGGCTTTGTCATCTACATTGTACTGTTTTCTGTATTGTCTTCAAGTGACGCCCTCACATAGCCGAATGCTGGCTAACGATCATATCGCGTTCACTCACGAAAGATTATGTCCCCACGCTTTTCCATCACTGGTTGTGATGAAAGATACGACCCGCATGTTCTTCAAAGAACGAGTCATAGTTTTTCGACGATGCCGTAAGCTCTCGCGTTTGCTAGATACGGGGCTTTCTACGGTTTTTGGGTTACAGTTGACTCGCTCTTTCCTGTGACTGCCGTTTTTTATAATTGAGAACACATTTACGAGTTGTATGAGACGACGTCATATATTATGTCGTTATTTCCAGTTTAATACCGGTTGTGAAATATTCCAGCCAATATTGTTGCCTCACTTTGGTTAATCGTAGTGCTCTGCGGTCTCTTCACAATGAGGCCCGAAATAATGTCCTAGGTAAACGTGTTACCTCGTTACACCAGTTTATATTTCTACGCAAAGCTAATTCCTGGCGATAAGGTGTCTGCGCCTGCACTAGTGCAATGAAGTCGCAGGAAAAAAAATAGTACACGCTAATTACGTAGAGATGTGATTTATTCGTTGTCTGTTCAGCCACTATTTGCGTGTTATTACTCTCTTAGTTATCAGCGATCCAAATCTGGCGGTATTTTGCGACACAAGATAGTTCACAGACTATCACTGGAACGTGCGCTTGAAGTTCTCATGTCAAAAGAGACCCAACGATGTGATACACATCAACGACCTACGATGTTACGCAAACTTTGAAATATCATCGTTGAAGCCGCATAAAACGCTCACGACATGGATTCACCTTGCAGTTTGCGAGTCTGTTAAGAACAGACCCCCTCCTCTTTCTGGCCAAAGTGTGCTAGAAGCACTTCACTTAAAATCACCGGAACACATTTCTGCCGCCACCGGAGCTCATGTACGTCAAGGATCTCTTACAGAGGTGTAACGTTACGGTCAACAATTTAACGTCGTAAAGTGGAATTTGCGGGCGGCAAGTAGGCGCTGTACCTTATATTGAGTAGCTACCAGCGCCGTCGTAAAATAGTGTGCTGTATTTCTTACTTGATTATAGGCTTTTGACATGAAAATTTAACAACACGACGTCGTGAAACGATGGCGGTAGTGCCCTTCTGGCAGTATCTGCACGGTCAAAGGCGAAGACCTGATTAAAACTGTGGCTCAATCTCAGCAAAGAGAATTTGAGTGCTTAATCCAGCGTCATCTTCTGTATTCACAATATCTTTAACCATACAAACACCATTTTAGAGTAGTTTGAGTAAATATAGCGATTGTGTTGTGTGTTCTGACACACAAGAAGCGTAGTAGATATCTCACAATGTCTACGAAAGTACTAGTACCCTTATGAAAGTATTAGCCCCTGGTTTGTTGTGAATTGTAGCGAAATGATAAAAAATCAATGTCAGGCAGCATGCCTGTAACATGACGAAGTGCGATTTTTCCAAACTGGAGTTTCAGTATCTTAGTTATGTCATAAACGGCTAAGGTGTACACCCTCTTCAGTCGCATTTGTTAGCCATACGAGATGCCAGTTCCTCGCAATGTCATAGAATTGCAGTCAGTCTTAGGGAAAATGAACTATTATATTCGGTTCATATCGAATGCTGCACAAATCGCAGCTCCGTTCTACCTCTTGCGTCGCAAGAATGTCCCCTTTGTTTGGACCTATGAGTGTCAAGTAGCTTTTCAAAAACTTTAAGATGTATTGCTCAGTAATCAGTGCTTAGTTCACTTTGATCTTGACAAACCAATTGTATTCCAAGTTGACGCTTTCTCTTGCGGTATCGGTGCAGTGCTTTCTCACAGAATTGTGATAAAGTCAGACTTATTGCTTTCGCCTCAAAAGCGTTATCCAAAGGTCAGTGTAACTATACTCAAATACAAAAAATGCTTGGGCTATTGTGTATGGTGTCACCAAATTTCACCACTATTTGTACGGCACTAAATTCTACGTAGCAACGGATTACAAGCTATTGATGTCCTTGTTTCATCTGGCGAAACCAATTCCTGTCCGAACTGCCAAAAATTGCAAAGATGAGCTTTATTGTCGTATCAATAGCAATACGAGATTGTGTATCGTCCGACAGCTCAACATGATGATGGGGACGCACTCTCACGTCAGACTTGGACGCTTTTGCTGATTCTTGTTGTCACACTCATGCTCAGGATTCTGAATTGCTTCAATCTTTCCCACTGCACTATAGGAGAATTGCAAATGCCTTGGAAGCTGATTCAGATTTCAACATTTTGTTAACATACATTCACAAATCTTGTCCTCGTTCGTTGCATAGCATAAGGAATTCTGTAGTGCGCAGATACTTTGCACGTCGGCATAGCCTCAGTGTACAGAAAGGTCTCATACTTGTTCATAGTTACAGTGGAAAGTCACCTGTGTTGATCACTAAAACGTTGCGAAAAGAATAGTTCCAGTTACTTCACCAAGGACACTGGGGGACTGTACGTACGGAACAGTTAGTGTGTCGATTTGACAGGGTATAGACTCCCAAATCGAACAGATGACGTTACACAGTCACGCATGTGCGGAAAATCAGTCCGCTACGCCACAAAAATTCTCTACTTGACCTAAGTCGCAATCACTATGGCAACGTGTGCACATAGACATTGCAGGACCTTTTTCTAACACTCGTTGGTTGATTGCGGTTGACTCCTATAGCTGGTTTCCTTTTGCTGTGCCAATGAACTCGACAACGTAACGTCCAGGTGTTGTCGTCTCTTTTTACGTGAAAGGTTCCCCAGAAGTAAGAGTGTAAGACAACGGACCTCAGTTCAAGTAAAATGAACTTCAGATATTTTGTGAACGCAATGGCATACAGCATCTAACTAGTGCACCGTTCCATCCACAGTCTAACGACGAAGCGAAACGTTTTGTCAGCAGCAGACGGCCAAACTTCGCCAGGGATCAAGGGTGTTTCTCGCCTTCTATCATTCGCACCCACGAGATGAACCATCGCCGGCGGAATTGCTTCACGGCCGCTGCGATCGGACATTGCTCCACATGCTCAACCCTTCTCGGCATCCAGCGCCGAAGAAAGGCCGCAAATATCGCTTCGCGCCTCAGGATATTGTCTTTTGCAGGATTTTTAGGTGCAGCAGACGGTGGGCTCGAGGCGAGATCGTCCGTCGACATTGCTCTTTCATGTACTTCAGGTCCAGAAGAGCTGCAGCGCCGACATCACAATCAGCTTCGCCTCTGTCACATGCACGATGACCTTCCACTGTCGCTTCCCCCAGATTCACGGATCCCGAGGACAGAGTGGTCACTGCAGCCACCAGAGGGTGTAGCCTCGACACCGCGGGACGACCCCATGGAGACGGAGTCGATGGTGCAGGACCCGCCCACACCGCAGCAGTCGCGTCCTTCTTCGTCTGGTTCATGGCTTCATGACGTGGACGCGTAGCCTTCTGTTTGTTTTCCGGGGGACGTTTCCGCCAGATCGAAGGTAGGATGGCGGAGTACGACCGGAAGCTTGACGTCCTCTACTGCCACTGCTTCCGGTCCATCACTGCTCCCACACTCGTGCCTCCTCTGCTGTTGTTGCGCTCCCCACACGACAAGGGTCCGTCGCTTTGGAGGAAGGAATGTTCCAGGGTAACAACAAGCACCGGCACGAAGATCATGAACGATACACCATAGAGGGCTGTGAGACGACGTCAACCAATACCACGCTGACTAGGACGTCACCACGACTGGGTCGGTCGCTACACGAATAATAGCGACGCGCCGCCTAGCCGCGGTGCTCTAGAAGAGAGAGACACAAGAGGACGCACTAGAAGACGGGCACTAGAAGAGCCGCATTAGAAGATCTGTGACTTGTGGTCCATATCAATTAATTGCATTGAAATTGTATACTTCGAAGGACTCGGAATACTTGCCTCTCGCTAAGTGCTTCCGACACCACGTTGTACATACGCAACTTAAGTATTGACAAACTGCCTATTGGCTTCTGTCTCGGGTTCTTCGGCCGACGTTCATCTAATGATTTTTCTGACGTTTCGCCAGCACGAGTGGTTGGCATTGTCAAAGCTTCACCTTCCATTGCCGGTGGTGAACTGGAGGCGAGCTCGCGGCCGCAATGTACCTGGCGCGCCAACGTCCGAGGGCTTCTCCGCGGTCATTTCCGGTGCGGTTCTCCTCTTGCTACCTGCGACGGTCGTTCGCTGCAGTACTGGAAGCCAGGATCCGTTTACCTTAAGGCTTTCCTCTTTCTTGTTGAAACTGTACGCGTGTTTTTGTATTTCTACAGCTTCTCTAAACAAGCGCGTGCGATAGTGCTTCTCTACAGCCAGAACTTCCGTGTCGGCGAATTTTATTACGTGGTCGGTCTCATTCAGTGCGTGCTCTGCCACGGCCGATTTCTCCACCTGCCCCAACCTGCAATGTCGCTTATGCTCTTTGATCCTGGTGTTAATGGATCGTCCAGTCATTCCGACATAAACTTTTCCGCATGTGCATGGTATACGGTATATTCCCGACATTGCAAGTGGGTCTCTTTTCTCCTTCGCCGATCTAAGACACTGAAGGAACTGAAACTTGCACCAAACGACATACTGGTCAGCTTTGATGTTGTTTCGTTATTTACGAAAGTGCCACTCAGTGACGCTCTGGAGCACATCGGTTCCATGTTCCCTCGAGCCCTCGGACGTTGGCGCGCCAGGTACATATAGTCTGCGGCCGCGAGCTCGCCTCCAGTTCACCACCGGCAATGGAGGGTGAAGCTTTGACAATGCCAGCCACTCGTGCTGGCGAAACGTCAGAAAAATCATTAGATGAACGTCGGCCGAAGAACCCGAGACAGAAGCCAATAGGTAGTTTGTCAACAAGTGGCCACGAAAGCCTTAACAATTTTGTAACTTAAGTATTGTCAGTTCAATTACTGTAATAAGCCCCGTCAATATGGTTTGCTTGTATCTTGTCCAGCAGTCCGAGAAAACACCTTCCTCGGCACCCTATAATACATGAGAGGGCAGGATTCCACAAACACAGAGAGGAATTCTGACAATACTTTACCGGTTCATTTTTCGAAAAAAAAAGAATACCAAGGTTTGAAATAATTTACAGATGATCAAATGCAATTAATTAATCAACAACAAATACGGTAAGTAAACACGATACATGATCAGCTCTCACATATCGACGGAAAATTACTCGAGACGGCGATGTTAACGATCTTGATCATATTCATTCAGACAGTTTGCTGGAATTTGATAACTCACGGCGCTTAGGCGAACATTCTCGAGAAGAAAATTACTTTCGCAGACAAGACAGTAGGCAGCCAATGTCGTGCAACAAAGGGCATTCGAGTACACCATAGAATAACAATTTCAGCGTTCAGGGTTTAAAGTATTAAAACATTTTCACAAAAAACAATTAACGTAATTTCCTGTGAATAGCTGATGAAAGTTTTTCTTTTGCATATTTGTGCAAAGCTACATTTTTCGCATTCAATTGATTAAGAATTAATTGTGGAATGTGTATTCCAGTAATTTTTACTGTTGTATTTTCAGCTACATGTATTGCATTATAATGTAAAGAATATGATATGCTTTAGATACTATTTTGCTATGCATTGAACTGTTTGTTATTATATTTTATGGAGTATGCCACTGCAAAGAAAGATAAAGTGAGAGATGCACAGGCTGTCATTAAATTAGCTTTACAGCTTAAGAATTCATTAACTTTAAATGTACTAGATACTAACCAATGGTTTTCAACATGTAATAAGGTAACTTATAAGGATTTCTTCTGCTTCCAGTTGACGCAGTTCTGACGCAAGACTGAAAACTTATGGCGTGATACATAACACGATGTCCGACACCCAAGTGCAACGAAACTTTCGAACACGGTATGGAGGGAGACCACCGACCCGAACAACGACTCGGGATTGCAATAAGTCATTCACTGAAAAAGGTAGTCTTCCCCATAAACAGGGGTGAGTCACCCATCTGTTTCAGACGCCAAGCTCAACAATGTACGGCAGGCGTTTGCAAGGAGTCCACCAAAATCGATGCGTATAGTGGTCAGAGAGTTGGAAATGAGACGATCAAAAGAGCGTAATGTTTTGCATAAAAAGTTACTGCTTGTAACGCCGGAAATACATATCCTTCTATTTACATCTATTGTACTATAGATTTTTCCTTATTTTATTACCTGAAGATATGACATTTCTGTGTCTATATATTTTAATTGTATATATATATATATATATATATATATATATATATATATATATATGCATTTAGCTCGATGTATAATTGGTTTGTTTTGTAAATATTATTTGTATTTTTACGCTGGGTCTGGCCTAGGGAAAACTATGCTATCGAACGATTACATCGATAGGTCGTGTGGAGAACCAAAGTGTTTACGATCTTTGGTAGTGTTAACTCTGCCGCGTGGAGCGCGGGCAGAGCAGGGGAAGTCTGGCTGGAATAATGTGGTTGAGCAGGTGTGTTGTGTGATGCTCCCGCGAGTTGCCGCGCTTTCGGGGTTTGGCAGCATCTAATTGCGTTCGACTTGCTATGATAGTTTCTGACACGGTGCCGCGGACGGGAAGCATTAGCTGGCGCACATCAAGAGCCCGTTTCGCCTGGTGACCCTGTCGAGAAGAAGGCGCGCCAACATCCAGCTTCTGCAACAGCGACGGCCGACAATGAGTGACTGTCGCCACCTCCTCGATCGACGGCTTCAAACCTTCAATCAACCAACAAGGAAGACTGGAAGCACGTAAAGTTTTAGAACTGTATGGCAGACCTCAGCTTTTCAAACTTTTAAAATTGTTGTATCACAAAGTTACAGCAACTTAGCATGAACCTTTGTTGCTCATTGTCCCAATTGCATTGCCAAGCTGGGTCCCTTCCTTTTCCGAAATGAACCCGAATGTCGTTGAAATTCAGACGCCAGCATTAAAGTAATATCATTCCATTTCACTGCTTTAATTTCAAAGTTCAGTTAAGGTATTCATAGCTGGCTACAATATTTAGATTACACAAGCACAAATTAAGAGTGCGAGTTTTGTTACCATATTTTAGCTTACCTGTGACTGCAGCTCAGCACGGTACGTACTAAATTTTACTATTGTTAATTGTTCAGAATCATTTAATTCAAGTTCAAAGTTAAATCTCTTATTTCTAAAATGCGTAGATTCAAGTAGCTTCTGAAATGATTGTTGAGGTAGCCCAAGACTAACCTTATTTTATTAAATTTTGTAGTGGTTCAGAAACGAAGTTCTCTATTAATTTCAGTCACTAAATTAACTTTCAATTTCCCGGTTTTATAAATTATTTTGCTAAATTAAGTCAGAGTGTAACAAAATTTATTACTTCTGACAAACTTTCAGTTTTCACGCTACACGTGTCAACCTTCAGTTGCCACGCTTCAAGTGCTAATTATATGTGTAATAACATTTCTTTTTCAGTTACTATAGTAATTGTCCATAGGACTGGCGACCGTAATTTCCCCCAAATCTCAAATATCTAATTACCGCTAGTTAATTGTTAACGTAACGGCCGCAGACTTGCTTTCTTCATTTACTTTACCCCTTTTCAAAATTAATTTCCACCTATTTCATTTGCAGTTTTCCTTTCATTTAGATGTAACCCTTTCCTACCTCTTTTAACTTCGGTGACGATTGCTTTTCCCAAATTTCCATTAGGTACACGCGGTTTAATTAAGGTCGATAAGTGAGGAGGAGGTTACATGCTGTATCCCTAAAAGGTGCAGATGGTGCTGCAGCTTCGGGCATTGTAGTCTACGGTCAAACCTTAACGTGACCGGTTGGCAGTGGATGTGCTAGGAAAGACTGCCGCAATAAATGACATTTTGAAATATATTAATTTCTAGAATGAGGCGACGTTTCGTGTATCCAACAAACTTAATCATCATAACGTTCGTATATGGGAATCATACTATCGTCATATTATACAAGATATGGAAAAGTCAATACCACTGTGAATGTCTAGGACGCAGTGATGCACAATTGTATCTCTCGTCGTTTCTTTTCGATCGAGTCTGCTGTCAACGGTGGTACATGTTACAAGAGTTCCCTGGGCTACAATTAGAACACCTGCAGCCTGATGTCATATTCCAACAGGATGGGCACCACTCCACTGGTCCTTAGATGTCAGTTAATTATTAGATGAAAAATTTTCATATACGTGAAGTGGATGGTATGGTCCAGTGCAACAGCCGACACGAACCCGTCAGCTCTTGAGGGACTTTGTAAAGTATCTGGTCTACCGAACCTGGGTTAGAGGCCTACAAGACTTGAAATTATGCATTCGCTTTGCACTTGTATACGTGTAGATCTGGAATAGTACATGCCACTAATGATGAACACATTGATGTATGACAGAAAGCAAAACGTTATGTTTCATCTTATCACTTACTGAAAACCATGTATTAATATCTAGTGTAGTTTTAAGGGTACTAAAGTATTTAGTTGTAATTTAGTTTCCGGTTTTAGAACTTTCCATTTTAGGACCAATAATATTTGATAAGAAATGAAATAACGGATCCAGGTAAGTTATAGTATGTACCAACAGGAAGCTCTAAGACTGGAGAAAGGTCAAGTGAAAGATAGTTAATTTTCATTGTGCTTAGTGTGTTCGAGAAATTGACTTTTTGATGCGATGGTAGGCATTTAAGATTTATAACTAGAATTATAATGGTTGTTTCCATGACGTACGATGAAATGCCTGTGTTGCTATGGAATATTAACAGAGGAGGAATATGGTAATGAGGAATAGATGTTATTTGAAATAAGATGATAAGTAATATGCGGTACTTCGGAATGTTGGCAAAGGAAGGACACTGGAATGAGGTAAATATTTTACATTGTAGTGTTCAAATGCATACGAACGTAGCTTTACACAAAGAAGAGGTAAACATGTGTAACATCAAAAATAATAAAGAGTTATTTGAGAAGGATTAATAAAAAAGGAAAAGTTGTGAAGCTTTGTTAACCAGAGATAATATGGTTTATAATGAAAAAAATATGTTAAGAATCAAAAGCCAAAGGAGAATTTACGCAAAAATTCAGTGCACTGGAAGGAAATGGTTACTCCACTTCTGTCTACTGTTTACTGCTACATTTACTTGTGTCCTCTTTCGTTACATTAAGTACATTTCGGAGCAGAGGCAAGAAGAAACAAAACTACAAAATAAGTCTCTTCTGTGTACTATTGCTGGGAGACGGACGATATTTTTCCATTTATGTGTGTTCCATCTCTATAAACCTTATCGTTGACGGTATGTTAAGTGCTGATTTCATTTCGTTTCCATCCTGAATGTCCTCCAAACGTAGAAAGCAAAAATCGTACTGAGAAGACTCGTGTAGGGTCGAAGAAGTGGTAACTAATTAAATGCTGGAAGGTATCGTGTATCTCAATTCATACTGAACTGCAAGTAGATCAGAGTCCAATCTAACGATTTGGTTCTAGTGGTTTAATTTTGTTCTTTGATCTCATTTATCCCGGGTAGTAATGTAAGTTATACTTAGAGCAAAATTGGTCGCCTAGTTGGGGTGGATGTGTTTAAAGTTTGCCACTGGCAACCAATATATTAGTGTGAATGCTCTGTTTCGCACAGCATACCGCACAAATCTGACTTCCTTTAGCACAGTTGTATTGAATCACGCTATTCATAGAGGAGAATGGCAGTGTGTGTGTGTGTGTGTGTGTGTGTGTGTGTGTGTGTGTGTGTGTGTGCCACATTTAACCAGCGTCTCGCAAAAGGACATGCGTGTATCAGCGTCTCAATGAAGGACTTTTTTAATAGGGGAGGAGACAACTTAATGGTATTTACGATCAGCGCGAAGTATCTCATCACAGAAAAATCCCAGAGCTTACTCAGCTGTGATTCCGAGTTTTCACTTGCGACGGGAGCAGGTATTGGTAACTATTTACCTAACACAGCTATCAGCATCATGTCACCTTGTGATTTAAAAGCCACCACTCGTCTCGCACAAAACACAATACATTTAACTCTAATTATATGTCGCATCAAGGCATCAAAATGACAGTGTAACCATCCTCGACGCAATTATGTTTTGGTAATGTTCGAAGCTTGACTCTGGGTCCCATGAAATAGCGAAACCGTCGCTTCTGATTTCGATTCCTAACTTGGACTGTACGTTTTTAAATAAACGCATCATTTAAGCGTACTAGTATGGATACACTAGTTTTGCAAGACAAAATATTAAAGAATAATAAATATGATTTTCCATAGTTCCAGAAGTTGAAGGGCACGTTAGAAATTTGTGATTATTGCTCTTAGAAACAGGGTGTTTATTAATCAGGTCAAACATTATTTTAATGGCATCTGGCATACCCTCAACACAGCTGCAAATACAACTGACTTTATCTGGATGCGCACCACAACCACGATGATTTTAAAGGACGACATTCTTTCCAATATGCTGTTACTTAAAGTTAGTCCCTCAGTATTCACCATTAGCTGGTTTCAAGCGTCTGCTCATACTCAAGTTTTCAATGGATCTGCCCACATCCACGTAAGTAGCATAAAACAGAAATCGCATGCCACTCATAGTTACGCGTGCCATGGTCATCATTTACATTGTAAATGACCTCAGAATAGGTATCCACAATTCACCCACCCACGCACAGTTTCGCCACATGTTACCCTTGCGTCTTCACGGTTTGGGAATAAATATTCCGACGTAGTGTGTACTGACGAGCATGCCGTGCCTATATGGGTACGACATGCGAATTCTCTTTTATGTTATTTCACAGTTTTATGTATGCACATCCACTGTACTCATGCGAATGGGCACACTCTAAGCATATCACTTGCGCTAGCCGGGGTTGTGTAGCCTTTCTTTAACATCGGTTATTTCTGAACTGCAGCCCAATTACGCTTTTTCTGTGTCTGCCGTGTGGAGTTTGTCGAGACCGGAGTCTGTACAGGAACCACGAGTTTACATTGAAGATATGATAGTGTGTTGACACAGTTAACAGAGGAGAAACAAACACATCGCCAGTGATTTCTGAAGATTTCATTGGTTTTGTTCTTACATGTATGAAAGATGGATATGTCACTTACAGAGAGTACGAGTAAAAGCAAGAAAACCTTTTTTTTTTTTTTTTGTCATCAGTCTACTGACTGGTTTGATGCGGCCCGCCACGAATTCCTCTACTGTGCTGACCTCTTCATCTCAGAGTAGCACTTGCAACCTACGTCCTCAATTATTTGCTTGACGTATTCCAATCTCTGTCTTCCTCTACGGTTTTTGCCCTCTACAGCTCCCTCTAGTACCATGGAAGTCATTCCCTCGTGTCTTAGCAGATGTCCTGTCATCCTGTCCCATCTCCTAATCAGTGTTTTCCACATATTCCTTTCCTCTCCGATTCTGCGTAGAACCTCCTCATTCCTTACCTTATCAGTCCACCTAATTTTCAACATTCGTCTATAACACCACATCTCAAATGCTTCGATTCTCTTCTGTTCCGGTTTTCCCACAGTCCATGTTTCACTACTATACAATGTTGTACTCAAAACGTACATCCTCAGAAATTTCTTCCTCAAATTAAGGCCGGTATTTGATAAGACTTCTCTTGGCCAGAAATGCCTTTTTTGCCATAGCATTGTCTGCTTTTGATGTCCTCCTTGCTCCGTCCGTCATTGGTTATTTTACTGCCTAGGTAGCAGAATTCCTTAACTTCATTGACTTCGTGACCATCAATCCTGATGTTAAGTTTCTCGCTGTTCTCATTTCTACTACTTATCATTACCTTCGTCTTTCTCCGATTTACTCTCAAACCATACTGTGTACTCATTAGACTGTTCATCCCGTTCAGCAGATCATTTAATTCTTCTTCACTTTCACTCAGGATAGCAATGTCAGCAGCGAATCGTATCATTGATATCCTTTCACCTTGTATTTTAATTCCACTTCTGAACCTTTCTTTTATTTCCATCATTGCTTCCTCGATGTACAGGTTGAAGAGTAGGGGCGGAAAGCTACAGCCTTGTCTCACACCCTTCTTAATACGAGCACTTCGTTCTTGTTCGTCCACTCTTATTTTTCCCTCTTGGTTGTTGTTCATATTGTATATGACCCGTCTCTCCCTATAGCTTACCCCTACTTTTTTCAGAATCTCGAACAGCTTGCACCATTTTATATCATCGAACGCTTTTTCCAGGTCGACAAATCCTATGAAAGTGTCTTGATTTTTCTTTAGCCTTGCTTCCATTATTAGCCGTAACGTCAGAATTGCCTCTCTCGCCCCTTTACTTTTCCTAAAGCCAAACTGATCGTCACCTAGCGCATTCTCAATTTCCTTTTCCATTCTTCTGTATATTATTCTCATAAGCAGCTTCGATGCATGAGCTGTTAAGCTGATTGTGAGATAATTCTCGCAGCTCTTGCCGTCTTCGTAATTGTGTGGATGACGCTTTTCCGAAAGTCAGATGGTATATTGCCAGACTCATATATTCTACACACCAACGTGAATAGTCGTTTTGTTGCCACTTCCCCCAATTATTTTAGAAATTATGATGGAACGTTATCTATCCCTTCTGCCTTATTTGACCGTAAGTCCTCCAAAGCTCTTTTAAATTCCGATTCTAATACTGAATCCCCTATCTCTTCTGAATCGACTCCTGTTTCTTCCTCTATCACATCAGACAAATCTTCACCCTCATAGAGGCTTTCAGTGTATTCTTTCCACCTATCTGCTCTCTCCTCTGCATTTAACAGTGGAATTCCCGTTGCACTCTTAATGTTACCACCGTCGCTTTTAATGCCACCAAAGGTTGTTTTGACTTTCCTGTATGCTGAGTCTGTCCCTCCGGCAATCATATCTTTTTGGATGTCTTCACATTTTTCCTGCAGCCATTTCGTCTTAGGTTCCCTGCACTTCCTATTTATTTCATTTCTCAGCGACTTGTATTTCTGTATTCCTGATTTTCCCGGAACATGTTTGTACTTCCTCCTTTCATCAGTCAACTGAAGTATTTCTTCTGTTACCCATGGTTTCTTCGCAGCTACCTTCTTTGTACCTATGTTTTCCTTCCTAACTTCTGTGATGGCCCGTTTTAGAGATGTCCATTCTTCTTCAACTGTACTGCCTATTGCGATATTCCTTATTGCTGTATCTATAGCGTTAGCGAACTTCAAACGTATCTCGTCATTCCTTAGTACTTCCGTATCCCACTTCTTTGCGTATTGATTCTTTCTGACCAATGTCTTGAACTTCAGCCTACTCTTCATCTGCACTATATTGTGATCTGAGTCTATATCTGCTCCTGGGTACGCCTTACAATCCAGTATCTGATTTCGGAATCTCTGTCTTACCATGATGTAATCTAATTGAAATCTTCCCGTATCTCCCTGCCTCTTCCAAGTATACCTCCTCCTCTTCTGATTCCTGAACAGGGTATTCGCTATTACTATCTGAAACTTGTTATAGAACCCAATTAGTCTTTCTCCTCTTTCATTCCTAGTCCCAAGCCCATATTTTCCTGTAACCTTTTCTTCCACTCCTTCCCCTACAACTGGATTCCAGTCGCCCTTGACTATTAGATTTTCATCCCCCTTTACATACCGCGTTAGCCTTTCAATATCCTCATACACTTTCTCTATCTGTTCATCTTCAGCTTGCGACGTCGGCATGTATACCAGAACTATCGTTGTCGGCGTAGGTCTGCTGTCGATTCTGATTAGAACAACCCGGTCACTGAACTGTTCACAGTAACACACCCTCTGCCCTGCCTTCCTATTCATAAGGAATCCTACACCTGTTATGCCATTTTCTGCTGCTGTTGATATTACCCGATACTCATCTGACCAGAAATCCTTGTCTTCCTTCCACTTCACTTCACTGACCCCTACTATATCTAGTTTGAGCCTTTGCATTTCCCTTTCCAGATTTTCTAGTGTCCATACCACTTCAATTTTCTGACATTCCACGCCCCGATTCGTGATCCTAGCGACTGGTATTTACTAATTAATCCCAAAGTAGCATGAAACTTGACTAAAACCATTTTCACTCAATACCTTACCAATTTTTAGTAGTATATTGCTGCAGTCGTGTTTGTTAAGAGCACGTGTTGATTGTGAAGAGCAAGTACGAGAAATTGATGTTGACTCTGCTAACAGCCCAGTTTCCGACAGTTAATTGAACTGTGAAATCACTGTGTCCCTCGGAGTGTGAAACTGCTCAAAAAAAAAAAAAAAATGGTTTAAAGGACTCTGATCACTATGGGACTCAACTTGTGGGGTCATCAGTCCCCTAGAATTTAGAACTACTTAAACCTAACTAACCAAAGGACATCACACACATCCATGCCCGAGGCAGGATTCGAACCTGCGACCGTAGCGGTCTCCCGGCTCCAGACTGTAGCGCCCAGAACCGCACGGCCACTCCGGCCGGCGTGAAACTGCTCATGAGAGGTGGAAGTATCAGCAATGATCAACGGCACAAGGATGTAGAAGGCAATGGGAACAAATATATTACGGAAACGTAGTGTGTATCCACAAGACATGTGGCCTTTCAGTGGGAAAGTGCCATGGTGATCCCTCCATTGCCGAAGATTCCGGAATAGTCCCCCTTTCGGATCTCCGGGAGAGGACTGCTAAGTGGGGGGAGTGACCTGAGAAAAAGACTGAATAACAAACTAAATGGTAACGATCTAGGAGTCGGAGCATGGAATGTCACTAATTTCAACCTGATAAGGAAGATAGAAAATCTGAAAAGTAAATGCAGAAGCTTCACCTGAATACAGTGAGGTCAGCGGAGTAAAACGGAAAGAAGGCAAGTATATCTGGTCTGACAGATACAGGTTAATATCAAAAGCGGCACAAAATGGTATACCGGGCGTAGGACTCATAAGTAGGAAGACAGGGCAACGAGCTATTGTGAACAGTTCAGTGACAGGGTTGTTTTGTTCACAAAAGACAAGAAACCAGTACCTATAACACCAGCTTAGGTCTACATGTGAGCATCGCAAGCAAAGAATGAGAAGACAGAGAAAGTACATAAGAATATGAGGAAATGAAAATCTAATACTAATGGCAGACTGTAATGCGTGTATAGAGGGGAAGTAAATGAAGGGGTTACGGGAGAATATGGGCTTGGTGGTAGGAAGAGAGAAGGATGGCTGAGTTCCGCTTTAAATATCAGTTAGTGAATACACTGTTCAAGAATCGCAAGAACAGGTGGTATACATGGAAAATGCCGGGAGATAGATTACAGCATAGTCATGGAGACATTTCGAAGCCGGATATTGGATTGTAAGACATATCCCAGGGCAAATAAAGACTTAGATCGCAATTAAGTAATAATGAGGAATAGGCTGAACTTTAAGAGACCAAACAGGAAGAGTCACTGTGGAAACAAAGTACGGAGGAACTAAGAGAAGAAGAGATACGCTTGAAGTTCTTTGTGGCTATAGATATTGCGACGATACACATTCTGGTAGGCAGTTAAGCTGAAAAGGAATGGGCTTCTGTAAAAAGAGCAATCACAGAAGGTAGAAAGAAGGATGCATGTACAAGATCTTCAGGGAAATTGAGGAGTACAGAAATACAGATCACTTAGGATCGAATAAAACAGAAAGTGTAGGTAAGCTAAGGCGAAATGGCTGCATGAAACATCTGAAGCAAACCTAAAGGAAATGATTCTCGGATGGACTAAATCATAATTCACAAAATTCAAAACAACTTAATCAAAAGCAGAGGTGCCAATATTAGAATTGCAGAAGATATAGGTGGGAAGAGTACATCGAAAGCCTCAATGAGGGAGGACTCGTCCCATGACATTCTGGAAGAGGAAACAGGATTTTAATGGAAAGAAACAGAGCATTCGATATTTGAATCAGACATTATAAGAGCTCTAGAAGACTTAATAAGAAATATGGCAGAAAAATAAGATTCCATCGGATCTCTAAAATAATTTGGGGAATGTGACAACAAAATTATTATCTACGTTGCTATGTAGACTGTACGAGACCTGTGATACAACATTAGATTTTTAGTTAAAAATGATCCATACATTTTCGAAGATTGCAAGAGCCAACAAGTTCATGAACAATCACATAATCAGCTTAATACCTCATGCAAGAATAACATACAAAGCAATGGAAAAGAAAATCAAGTATCTCTTAGAGGAAGATAAGCTTGGCCTTGAAGACTCCACAGAGGCTGTTCTGAAGTTGCGGTTGATAACGGAACGCAGACTGAAGAAAAATAAAGACACATTCATAGGGTTTACCGACTTGCAAACAGCGTTAGGCAATATAAAATGGTGAAAGATGTTCGAAACCATGAGAAAATTTTGGTTAAGATATAGGGAAAGACGGTTAATATACAATATGTACAAGGACTAGGACGGCACAGTAAGAGTAGAAGACCAAGGCTAAGTGCTTGTATTAGAAAGGGTATACGGCAGAGATGTCATCTTTTGCCCCTACTGTTCGATCTATACCTCGAAGAAGCAATGATGGAAATAAAAGGAAGGTTGAGGAGTGGGTTTAAAATTCAAGGTGAAAGGATACCAATGATACAATTCGTCCATGACACTGCTATCCTGCCTGAAAGTGAGGAAGAATTACTTGATCTGCTGGATAGAATTAACATTCTAATGAGTCCAGCATATGGACTGAGAGTAAATCGAAAGAAAGCGACAGTAACGCGAAGTAGCAGCAATGAGAACAGTGAGAATCTTAACATCAGGTTGATGGTCACGGACCAGATGAATTTCAGGAATTGTACTGCGTAGGAAACAAAACAACCAGTGATGGATTGAGGAAGAAGAACATCAAAAGCAGACTAGCACTAGCATAAAGGGGATTCTGACCAAGATAAGTCTACTAGTATGAAACATGGGCCTTAATTTGAGAAAGAACTTTCTGACAATGTTCCTTTCCAGTACAGCATTATGTAGGAGTACACATTGTGTATGGAAAAATCGGAATAGAAAGAATCGAAGCATTTGAGATGTGGTGCTACAAAAGGATGTTGAAAACTGAGTGAGGATGTTTTCCACAAAATTTGTGAGGGAAGGACTACATGGGAAATAGTGAGTAGAAAAAGCGAGAAGGTGACAGGGTATCGGCAGAAACATTTACGAATATCTTCCATGGTACCAGAGGGAGCTGTAGAGAGCAAAAACTGTGGAGAAAGACAGGGAATACATCTAGTAAATAATTGAAGCCGTACGTTGCAATTGCTACTACGAAATGAAAAGGTTGGCACAGGAGACAAATTCGTAGATCGCCTTATCGAACCAGTCAGAAGGAGAATGGTGGCTAGTAGAAAACTTCCAACATACGTCTAGATGGCATTCGTTAAGAAAGATACCATTTTTAGATACCAGGCTGGTGAAACCGTTAATATACGGATATTTTAATTAATACTGTAATCAGAAGTAACATTATGAAAAAAATACCCGTAGGTTCGTTTTACAACGCCGGGCGTAGTGAGACATAAAGAGTTATTCACAAGACATCCAGGGTTTCATACTGAGTAAAAACTACAAGACACAGAGGAGAACGCCATCTCTCCAAGTTTCGAACTCTCATTTCGGGTCTTCAATATGGACACCATTTGTGATATGCTACACATAAAAACGCACATGCAGATCACTGACAATAACTGTCCTGGAAGGCACAACAACTACCTCTTTGCTAATCCGTTCACTGAGTGGCCTTTTGGCAGGCGTGATCTAATTCGATGCGACAATTCGGATTGTAGTGTAGCAAGGCTTAACAATGAAACGTCAAGACACCGCGACGTAGAGGTGCAAGCTACGAGAATAACAAAACCTTAGCTGGCTTCCATTTACCAATGGTACATTGATTTAGAGCAATAACGTGCAGCAGATTACCACTAGTTCTTTGATAACCTATCTTGGGACACACACGTCCCAGTGGTAGAGGAAAGTGAAAGTGAAACTAGAGAACTCATAGTGTCCTTTAATACAAAGAAGGCGGACTAAAGTGCTGAAACTTCTGACAGTAGCAAGTAGCTTCTGTTTCAGGTTTTTCTTCCAATACTAAATAATCGTGTTTTTTATTATCATATAGCAAAAGAAAATTCCTCTTTCTTCATATTAATACGGAATCTCGCTTTGTAAACTATCGTTCCTACCAAAAGCGTAATTCGTTTCAATAATAAATCGTCATTATCCAGAGTCGTCCCACAACTTACGATAGTGATGAACTCAGCAGATAACAGTTACAGTTCTCGTAATGTCATGTTGAATACAACTGCTTCAGCCCTTAAGGTCAATACTGAGCATCTTTTAACACTGCCTTATCTTTGTGGAATAGAGAGACGTATTGGACTGATATATGAAAATGAGGCTGTTCAAGGAGAAGTTGTACATTTTGTTGAGAGGTGCGTTGGAGTACTTTTACGTAGAGACGTGCTTGGTATGGAGTTTTCCCTGCCTAGCTGGAGCTGCTGCTCTTCCTGCTCTGAACCAGCTCACGTGCGACAACAGAGTTCTCTGCCGGGAAGGGGGACGGGTGGAATCGAGGAACAGGTCTCGTTGCCTACCTGCTCCACTCTTGGCAGCAGGCAGGGGTTTCTGCAGTCTCCCAGAGGAGCGTAATCTGGCAAAGTTCCAAAGACAGCAGGCATCGAGAATGTGCACGACACCTCTATGACATCGCACGCGCTCCCTCAAAAAATACAGAGGTTCGACACAAATACACCGCGTAAAATGCATGTTCGAACGTAAACGCAGATTCTAGTAAAACCTGGGACGCTAAATGGTAAGTCACTTGTGTGGAGAAATTTCTCGAACCAGCTGTGCCTACCGGTAACCGGTTGAACATCACCTGTACAATGTCCTCAAAACGTTACAAATGTCAGTCGTGGTCGGAATACTGTCTACGTAGTTGTGAGTGCATTTTGTCGGAGCCAGGAGATTTCGAACGAGGGAAAGCTGTTGGTGCTCGTGTGTTGGATGCTTCGGCAACCAAAGTAGACGAAGTGTTTCGTAGTTCAAGACGCACCGTAACGAAGATTTATAATGTGTACTGGGAAAGCGGTTGAACATCATCCACTACGTTACAACACAGACGAAACTGTGAGCTTAGTGATAGTGATGGACAGTAATTGAAGATGGCTGTGATGGGAAAGAGCAGGACGACAGCTGTAAATTCAATGCAGCACTGAATGTCGCACTCGCGAATCCATCTGCACCAAAAGAACAACGAAA
Source organism: Schistocerca americana (assembly GCF_021461395.2). NCBI lineage: Eukaryota > Metazoa > Arthropoda > Insecta > Orthoptera > Acrididae > Schistocerca > Schistocerca americana. The sequence goes on along the minus strand of NC_060119.1, from coordinate 583,213,895 downwards.
TGGAGATCCATGGGCGAGGAAATACAGGGCGAGCTGGAATTCCAAAACCATTCATCGGTGATGGAGATGTTCGTGATAAGGAAACGTGGTACCAAAGCCTTAAAACCTGCACTATGAAGCAATGGGAAAAGTTATTAGGTCCCTATTCGGAGATAATATCAGTAGTCATATGGTCTTTTCCAAAGGCCCAAAGGGATACTTTACAAGGTCTCATGATTGCTAACGATTATGTGATCATGTCACAATGTTTGTTCCCCAATGTTGATGTGGAGTTACAAAACCAAAGGGACTCTGCTGGCACGGCTCGCATCGTTCATGACTGATTTTACGAGCACGAGGGTGAGTTGTCGCATCTTTCCAGGCCGCCACACTAAGTAGATCTCAATATTATCGAGCCTTTGGAGAAAAGTGTGCGGGGTCTCTAACCACCAACACCACCTTTCCTGAAATTGCCACTATTTTGATGCAACTAATGGTACAAGAATCCTTTGAGAACCATTCAGGACCTACATATACACTCCTGGAAATTGAAATAAGAACACCGTGAATTCATTGTCCCAGGAAGGGGAAACTTTATTGACACATTCCTGGGGTCAGATACATCACATGATCACACTGACAGATCCACAGGCACATAGACACAGGCAACAGAGCATGCACAATGTCGGCACTAGTACAGTGTATATCCTCCTTTAGCAGCAATGCTGGCTGCTATTCTCCCATGGAGACGATCGTAGAGATGCTGGATGTAGTCCTGTGGAAAGGCTTGCCATGCCATTTCCACCTGGCGCCTCAGTTGGACCAGCGTTCGTGCTGGACGTGCAGACCGCGTGAGACGACGCTTCATCCAGTCCCAAACATGCTCAATGGGGGACAGATCCGGAGATCTTGCTGGCCAGGGTAGTTGACTTACACCTTCTAGAGCACGTTGGGTGGCACGGGATACATGCGGACGTGCATTGTCCTGTTGGAACAGCAAGTTCCCTTGCCGGTCTAGGAATGGTAGAACGATGGGTTCGATGACGGTTTGGATGTACCGTGCACTATTCAGTGTCCCCTCGACGATCACCAGTGGTGTACGGCCAGTGTAGGAGATCGCTTCCCACACCATGATGCCGGGTGTTGGCCCTATGTGCCTCGATCGTATGCAGTCCTGATTGTGGCGCTCACCTGCACGGCGCCAAACACGCATACGACCATCATTGGCACCAAGGCAGAAGCGACTCTCATCGCTGAAGACGACACGTCTCTATTCGTCCCTCCATTCACGCCTGTCGCGACACCACTGGAGGCGGGCTGCACGATGTTGGGGCGTGAGCGGAAGACGGCCAAACGGTGTGCGGGACCGTAGCCCAGCTTCATGGAGACGGTTGCGAATGGTCCTCGCCGATACCCCAGGAGCAACAGTGTCCCTAATTTGGCTGGGAAGTGGCGGTGCGGTCCCCTACGGCACTGCGTAGGATCCTACGGTCTTGGCGTGCATCCGTGCTTCGCTGCGGTCCGGTCCCAGGTCGACGGGCACGTGGACCTTCCGCCGACCACTGGCGACAACATCGATGTACTGTGGAGACCTCACGCCCCACGTGTTGAGCAATTCGGCGGTACGTCCACCCGGCCTCCCGCATGCCCACTATACGCCCTCTCTCAAAGTCCGTCAACTGCACATACGGTTCACGTCCACGCTGTCGCGGCATGCTACCAGTGTTAAAGACTGCGATGGAGCTCCATATGCCACGGCAAACTGGCTGACACTGACGGCGGTGGTGCACAAATGCTGCGCAGCTAGCGCCATTCGACGGCCAACACCGCGGTTCCTGGTGTGTCCGCTGTGCCGTGCGTGTGATCATTGCTTGTACAGCCCTCTCGCAGTGTCCGGAGCAAGTATGGTGGGTCTGACACACCGGTGTCAATGTGTTCTTTTTTCCATTTCCAGGAGTGTATGTGTTTGATGTTCCGTTGTTTTTTCCTTCTACTGTATGACACACAGATTTCTCCATAGTTCTGCACATTGGAGTTTTCCAAATTTTGTTTTGGTGCGACTTATTTGTCTGTGATATCACAGCATTGGAAGTTCCTGATTCCATAATCATTTTCTTGGTAATGAATTAAGGAATATTGTGACTATGAAGTGCACTAGTGCTTTCTAGATTTTCCAATATATTTTATTTACATTGACGAAATTCAGGTACAATCACAATCACCGAATCAATGTGCATATTTAGATTAGAGATGTGGTAGTGATCAGTCCGAAGAATGGTTTGGTGCAACTGTCCACGCTAGTCTGCAGGCTACCTCATCTCTGCATCCATTTGATTCTGCATCCATTTGGTCCTCTTTAATATGTTCGAGCCCTGGACTCCACATTCTACACATGTACACTTCCCCCACAAACAAATTGGCGATCGACTATTGCCTCACGATGTGTACTAGCAACTAAGCACTTCTCTTAGTCACGTTCGCATCACAAAGTTTTTCTCCTCAATTCTATACAATACCTCGTCACTTGTTACTAAATATACACATCTATACTTCAATGTTAGCCTGTACCACAAAATTTCTAAAGTTTGTTCTCTTCCTGTCTTAACTGTGCACTGCGGATAAACACCTTAAAAATGACATACCAGCACTTAGATTCATTCATCTTGTGGTTGAGGCTCACTCATTTCATCGTGATTGCTTCCTAATATGTCTTGATTGAGATACAGAAATACTAAAACAAATTATCAGCCATACATCAAATTGTCACACACTCTCATAAACATCAGCTGTAACACTAATGTATTTTTCAGTTAATATTTTTGTTATTAACTGTATAACTACACCGTAATTAGAGGCATATGTCACCAGGGGTAAGACAGATATTGCTTACACGAAAATGAAAGAGACCTTTGGAGAAAAGAGAACCACCTGTATGAATATCAAGGGCTCAGATGGAAACCCATTCCAAGCAAAGATGGGAAAGCAGAAAGGTGGAAGGAGTATATTGTGGGTCTATGTAAGGGCGATGTACTTGAGGGCGAAATTATGGAAATAGAAGAGGATGTAGATAAAAGCGAAGTGGAAGATATGATACTGAGTGAAGAATTTGACAGAACGCTGAATGGCCTAAGTCGAAACAAGGTATCGGGAGTGGACAACACTCCTTTAGAGCTACTGAGAGCCTCGAGAAAGCCAGCCCTGACAAAACTCTGCCATCTGGTGGGCAAGATGCAAGAGATAGGTGAAATACTCTGAGACTTTAAGAAGAATATAATAATTCCATTTCCAAAGAAAGAAGATGTTGATAGGTGTGAAAATTACTGAACTATCATTATAATAAGTCACGGATGCAAAATTCTAGCACGAATACTTTACAAACGAATGGAAAAACTGGTAGAATCCGACTTCGGGACCGAGCGAGGTGGCGCAGTGGTTAGACACTGGACTCGCATTCGGAAGGACGACGATTCAATCCCGCGTCCGGCCATCCTGATTTAGGTTTTCCGTGATTTCCCTAAATCGCTCCAGGTAAATGCCGGGATGGTTCCTTTCAAAGGGCACGGCCGACTTCCTTCCACATCCTTCCCTAATCCGATGAGACCAATGACCTCGCTGTCTGGTCTCCTTCCCCACAACAACCAACCAACCGACTTCGGGGAGACTCAGTTTTGATGCTGTAGAAATTTAGGAACACGTGAGGCGATACTGAACATACGACGTATCTTAGAAGATAGATTAAGGAAAGGAAAACCTACGTTTATAGCATTTGCAGACTTTGAGATGGCTTTTGACAGTGTTGACTGGAATACTTTCTTTCAAATGCTGAAGGTGGTAGGGGTAAAATACAGGGAGCGAAAGGCTATTTACAATTTGTATAGAAACCAGATGGCAGTTATAAGAGTCGAGGGGCATAAAAGGGAGACAGAGATTGGGAAGCGAGTGAGACAGGGTTGTACTCTAACACCGATGTTATTCGATCTGTATATTGAGTAAGCAGTAAAGGAAACAAAAGAAAAATTGGAGTAGGAATTAAAAGCCATGGCGAAGGATTAAAAACTTTGACGCTTGTCGACGACATTTTAATTCTGTCAGACCCAACACAGGACCTGGAAGACCAGTTCAACGGCCGGCCGCGGTGGTCGTGCGGTTCTAGGCGCTCCAGTACGGAGCCGCGCTGCTGCTACGGTCGCAGGTTCGTATCCTGCCTCGGGCATGGGTGTGTGTGATGTCCTTAGGTTAGTTAGGTTTAAGTAGTTCTAAGTTCTAGGGGACTAATGACCACAGCAGTTGAGTCACATAGTGCTCAGAGCCATTTGAACCATTTTTGAACCAGTTCAACGCAATGGATATTGTCTTGAAAGGAAGATACACGATGAACATCAACAAAAGCAAAACGAGGCTAATGGAATGTAGTCCAAATAAAGCACATGCTGCTGAGGGAATTAGATTAGGAAATGAGACACTTAAAGTAGTAGAAGAGTTCTGCTATTAAGGGTGCAGAATAACTGATGGTGGTTGAGGTCGAGGGGATATTAAATGTAAACAGGCAATGGCAAGGAAAACGTTTCTGAAAAAGAGGAATTTGTTAACATCAAGTATAAATTTAAGTCTCTGGAAGTCTTTTCTGAAAGTATGTGAATGGAGTGTAGCCTTGTATTGAAGTGAAATATGGTCGATAACTATTTTAGTCAAGAACAGAAAGCAACTTTCGAAATATGGTGGTACAGAAGAATGCTGAAGATTAAATGGGTTCATCACGTAACTAATGAGGAGGTACTGAATAGAATTGGAGAGAAGAGGAATGTGTGGCACAACTTGACTAAAAGAAGAGATCGGTTGATAAGACACGTTCTGAGGCATCGAGGTATCACTAATTTAGTATTGGACGGCAGTGTGAACAAACATCGTAGAAGGAGACCAAGAGATGAATACACTAAACAGATTGAGAATGATCTAGGAAGCAGTAGTTACCTGGAGATGAAGAAGCTTGCGCAGGATAGAGTAGCATGGAGGGCTGCATCAAACCAGTCTCTGGACTGAAGACCACAACCGCAACAACGACAGTAATCTTTAAATTGTATATACTATCACGCAAAATTCATTTACAAGTTATTTAACTAACAAAAATTAAACCTGCCTGTGATGGTGAAACTTTAGCGAAAAATGTTGGGTCTAAACACAAAGAATAGGTACCCCACTCAAACAATTGTAGTCCATGGTGACTTTAAGATACCTTCGATATGCTTCAGAAATTGTACATTTAAAGCCGGCGGCAGGCATAAAACGTCATCTGAAATTGTACTGAATGCTTTCTCAGAAAATTATCTAGAACAATTAGACCATGAGCCCACTCGAAGCGTAAATGGTTGGGAAAGCGTACTTGACCTCGTAGCAAATAATGACCCTGGACAAATCTGGAGTATCGTGACGAATACAAGGGTTAGCGTCCACAAAGTTGTTGCTGCTAGGCAGAATATTGTAACACCTACATCCATCAAAAAGAAATGAAAATTATGTCAATTTAAAAAAGCTGATAAAAATGCTCTTTACTCTAAGAGACAGTTTTCACTCCTTCCGATCTGATCATGTAAGCGTAGGAAAGACGTGGTATTATTTCAAAGAGATAGTATCGACGGCATTTGAGAGATATATACCACATAAATGAATAAGTAATAGTACTGATCCCCAATGGTACACAAAACTGGTCAGATCGCGTTTGCAGAAGCAACGAAAAAACATGCCAAATTTAAAAGAACGCAAAATCCTCAAGACTGGCAAAGTTTTACAGAAGTTCGAAATATAGCGCGTACTTCGAAGAGAGAAGCTTTTGATAATTTCCAAAACGAAACTCGGTCTCGGCATCTGGCAGAAAACGCAAAGAGATTCTGGCCATACATAAAGCACACCAGTGGCAAGACGCAATCAATACCTTCGCTACGTGATAACAATGGTGAAGTCACTGATGACAGAATAATTTTTCCGAAACTCTTTCACCAAAGAAGACGAAGAAAGTATTCCTGAATTTCAGTCAGGAACATCTGCCAAGAAGAGAAACGTAGAAGTAGATAACACCGGTGTAGAGCAGGAGTTTAAATTACGTAATAAAGGCAAGGCCTCTGGTCCAGATTGTATACCAGTCAGGTTCCTTTCAGAGTATTCTGATACAATAGCTCCATATTTAGCAATTATATACAAACACTAGCTCACAGAAATATACGCATCTAAAGACTGGAAAATTTCTAGAGTCACACCAATATCCAAAAATGGAAGTGGCACTAGTTCGCTGGATTACAGGCCCATAACACTAACGTCTATTTTCCGCAGGGTTTTGGAATATATATTGCGTTCGAACATTATGAAGTACCTCAAAGAAAACGATTTTTTGGCACATAGCACGGATTTAGAAAATATCGTTCTTGTGAAACACGACTAACTCTTTATACGCATGAAATAATGACTGCTATCGACAGGGGATGTTAAATTGATTCTTAATTTATAGATTTCCTGAAGGCTTTCGACCACGTTCTTCACAATGGTCTTCTAATGGCCTCAGTTGTTGGACTGGGTACATGTTTTCCGGTCAGAAATGTCACAGTTCGTAGTAACAGGCGGAAAGTCATAAAGTACAACAGAATTAATATCCATTGTTCCCCAAGGAAGTGTTATAGGCCCTCAATCGTTTCTAACCTATGTTAACGACATAGCAGACAATCTGAGAAGCCGTCTTAGATTGTCGTCTTGTATAGTCATCAGATGACCAAAACGATTTAGGTAACATATCTCTGTGGTGCGAAAAGTGGCAGTTGATCTTGAATAAGGAAAAGATGAGTACTAAAAGAAATCCGCTATATTTCGATTACGCGAAAAGTCACACAGATCTGAGGGCTGTAAATTCTACTAAATATTTAGAGATTAGAATTAGAAATAATATAACTTGGAACGGTTACATAAATAATACTGTGGGTAGAGCGAACCAAAGACCAATTCATTGAGCGAACATTCAGAAGGTGCTACAGATCTACATCTACATGATTACTCTGCAATTCACATTTAAGTGCTTGGCAGAGGGTTCATCGAACCACAATCATACTATCTCTCTACCATTCCACTCCCGAAAAGCGTGCGAGAAAAACGAACACCTAAACCTTTCTGTTCGAGCTCTGATTTCTCTTCTTTTATTTTGATGATCATTCCTCCATATGTAGGTTGGGCTCAACAAAATATTTTCGCATTCGGAAGAGCAAGTTGGTGACTGAAATTTCGTAAATAGATCTCGCCGCGACTAAAGACGTCTTTGCTTTAATGACTTCCATCCCAACTCGCGTATCATATCTGCCACACTCTCTCCCCTATTACGTGATAATACAAAACGAGTTGCCCTTTTTTGCACCCTTTCGACGTCCTACGTCAACTTCACCTGATAAGGATCCCACACCGCGCAGCAATATTCTAACAGAGGACGAACGAGTGTAGTGTAAGCTTTTTCTTTAGTGGACTTGTTGCATCTTCCAAGTGTCCTGCCAATGAAACGCAACCTTTGCCTCGCCTTCCCCACAATATTATCTATGTGGTCTTTCCAACTAAAGTTGTTCGTAATTTTAACACCCAGGTACTTAGTTGAATTGACAGCCTTGAGAATAGTACTATTTATCGAGTAATCAAATTCCAACGGATTTCTTATGGAACTTATGTGTACCACCTCACACTTTTCGTTATTTAGCGTCAACTACCACCTGCCACACCATACAGCAATCATTTCTAAATTGCTTTGCAATTGATACTGGTCTTCGGATGACCTTACTAGACGGTATATTACAGCATCATCTGCGAACAACCTAAGAGAACTGCTCAGATTGTCACCCAGGTCATTTATATAGATCAGGAACAGCAGAGGTCCCAGGACGGTTCCCTGGGGAACACCTGATATCACTTCAGTTTTACTCGATGATTTGCCATCTATTAATACGAACTGCGACCTTCCTGACAGGAAGTCACGAATCCAGTCGCACAACTGAGACGATACCCCATAGGTCCGTAGCTTGATTAGAAGTCGCTTGTGAGGAACGGTGTCAAAAGCTTTCTGGAAATGTAGAAACACGGAATCAACCTGAGATCCCCTGTCGAAAGCGGTCATTACTTCGTGCGAATAAAGAGCTAGCTGCGTTGCACAAGAACGATGTTTTCTGAAACCATGCTGATTACGTATCAATAGATCGTTCCCTTCGAGGTGATTCATAATGTTTGAATACAGTATATGCTCCGAAACCCTACTGCAAACCGACGTAAATGATATAGGTCTATAGTTCGATGGATTACTCCTACTACCCTTCTTAAACACTGGTGCGACCTGCGCAATTTTCCAATCTGTAGGTACAGATCTATCGGTGTGCGAGCGGTTGTAGACGATTGCTAAGTAGGGAGCTATTGTATCAGCGTAATCTGAAAGGAACCTAATCGGTATACAATCTGGACGTGAAGACTTGCCCGTATCAAGCGATTTGAGTTGCTTCGCAACCCGTAAGGTACCTACTTCTCAGAAACTCATGCTAGCAGCTGTTCGTGTTTCAAATTCTGGAATATTCCATTCGTCTTCCCTGGTGAACGAATTTCGGAAAACTGCGTTCAATGACTCCGCTTTAGCGGCCCAGTCGTCGGTAACAGTACCATCGGCACTGCGCAGAGAAGGTATTGTCTACGTCTTGCCGCTTGTGTACTTTACATACGACCATAATATCTTCGGATTTTCAACCAAATTTCGAGACAATGTTTCGTTGTGGAACCTATTAAAGGCATGTCGCATTGAAGTCCGTGCCAAATTTTGCGCGCCTGTAAATTTTAGCCTATCTTCGGGATTTCGCGTTCCAGTGAACTTCGCATGCTTTTTCCGTTGCCTCTGCAACAGCGTTCGGACCTTTTTTTTGTGATTTTAGGGCGCACAACTTCAATGGTCATTAGCGCCCTGACTACGTTAAGAATGCACCGCGAGGCACAAGTTTAAAACAACAACTAAAAGGGAAAACACGATAAAAGACAGACTGACAGGCATAGGATTAAAAAACAGCATCATCAAATGTCCTTAGAGAGGTTTGTCAAATTGATAAAACGAAGAACACGAGCAGCTGCTCGTGGGTCATCCGCTAAAATGGCATCTAAAGTACATGGCAGGTTAAGATCTAGACGCAGTGTGTTAAAATCCGGACAGGACGTTAAAATGTGGCGGACCGTCAGGAATTGCCCACATGGGCAGAACGGCGCCGTCGCAGCCGTCAGCAGATGGCGATGGCTGAACCGGCAGTGTCCAATGCGTAACCGGGCCAAAACGACCTCCTCCCGCCGAGAAGGGCGGGAGGAGGTCGTCCAAGCCGCGGGAAGAGGTTTCAAGGCCCGAAGCTTGTTCTCTGTAAGTGCAGGACAATCGGCATGCCACAGCGATAAAACGCGCCGACAAATAACCCTGCTACAATCTGATGAAGGGACACAACAAGAAGCAGTCCGAGGCTGGAGGACCGCAGCCTTGGCCGCGGCATCTGCAGCTTCGTTCCCAGGGATACCGACATGGCCAGGGACCCACATAAAGCTAACCGGAGAACCGACGTCCACCAGCTGCTGAAGAGAGCGTTGGATCCGGTGCACGAAAGGGTGAACCGGATACGGATCACTGAGGCTCTGGATGGTGCTCAGGGAATCGGAGCAGATGACATAAGCAGAATGTCGGTGGCGGCAGATGTAAAGAACAGCCTGGTAGAGGGCAAAGAGCTCAGCTGTGAAGACCGAACAATGGCCATGGAGCCGGTATTTGAAACTTTGTGCCCCGACAATAAAAGAACACCCGACCCCGTCATTGGTCTTGGAGCCATCTGTATAAATGAAGGTCATATTGATGAACTTCGAACGAAGTTCAACAAAACGGGAGTGGTAGACCGAACCGGTGGTAACCTCCTTTGGGAGCGAGCTGAGGTCAAGGTAAACGCGAACCTGAGCCTGGAGCCAAGGTGGCGTGTGGCTCTCGCCCACTCGAAAGGTTGCAGGGAGTGAAAAATTAAGGTGTTGAAGGAGGCGACGAAAGCGAACTCCAGGGGGTAGCAGGGCAGAGACATACAACCCGTATTGACGGTCGAGAGAGTCGTCAAAAAAGGAACGATAAGACGGGCGGTCGGGCATTGACAGTAGCCGACAGGCATACCGACAAAGCAGTATATCGCGCCGGTAGGTGAGTGGCAATTCGCCAGCGTCAGCATGAAGACTCTCTATGGGACTAGTATAAAACGCTCCGATCGCAAGTCGTAAACCCCGATGTTGTATGGAGTTGAGGCGGCGTAAGATGGATGGCCGTGCAGAGGAGTATACGAAGCTCCCATAATCCAGCTTGGAGCGGACGATCGACCGATATAGACGAAACAGGACGGTTCGATCCGCTCCCCACGACATACCACTGAGAACACGGAGGACATTTAAAGAAGGGGTACAACGGGCAGCCAAATATGACACATGTGGAGACCAGCTAAGTTTCCTGTCAAACGTAAGACCTAAAAATTTTGTTATCTCCACGATTGGGAGAGCAACGGGACCGAGTCGTAAGGACGGTGGGAGAAACTCTTTGTAGCGCCAGAAGTTAATACAGACCATCTTCTCGGCAGAAAAACGGAAGCCATTGGCGACACTCCAGGAGTAAAGACGGTCATGAGAACACTGAAGACAGCGCTCCAAGACACGTGTACACTGCGCGCTGCAATAGATGGTAAAATCGTCCACGAAAAGGGAACCTGATACATCAGCTGGGAGGCAATCCATTATTGGATTGATAGAAGAGGGCGACGCTCAAAACTGAGCCCTGTGGCACCCCATTCTCCTGGCGAAAGCTGTCTGACAGGACAGAACCCACACGTACCCTGAACTGTCGATCCATTAAAAAGAAACGAATAAAAAGAGGGAGGCGACCGCGAAGGCCCCATGTATGCATGGTGCAGAGAATGCCCGCCCTCCAACCGGTGTCGTAAGCCTTCTCCAAATCAAAGAACACAGCCGCGGTCGGGCGCTTCCGCAAGAAGTTATTCATAATGAAGGTCGACAAGGTAACCAGATGGTCAACAGCAGAGCAGCGCCTACGAAATCCACATTGTACATTGGTAAGTAGGCGTCGAGACTCGAGCAGCCAAACCAATCGAGAGTTAACCATTCGCTCCATCACTTTACAGACACAGCTGGTAAGCGAGATGGGTCGATAACTGGAAGGCAAGTGCTTGTCCTTCCCCGGCTTAGGAATCGGGACAACAATAGACTCATGCCAGCATGCGGGAACATGTCCCTCAATCCAGAGGCGATTGTAAGTACGAAGAAGAAAACTTTTACCCGCAGGAGAAAGGTTCTTCAGCATCTGAATATGAATAGAATCAGGCCCTGGAGCGGAGGACCGTGATCGGCCAAGTGCGTTTTCGAGTTCCCGCGTGGTGAATGGGGATTATAACTTTCACGATTCGAGGAGCGGAAGTTAGGTGGCCTAGCCTCCTCTGCCTGTTTGCGGGGGAGGAAGGCAGGGTGGTAATGAGCGGAGCTCGAAACCTCGGCGAAAAAGCGGCCGAAGGCATTGGAGACATCCTCAGGGGCCACAAGGACGTCATTCGCGACCGTCAAGCCAGAAACTGGTGAGTGGACCTTAGTGCCAGATAGCCGGCGCAGGCTACCCCAGACAACAGAAGAAGGAGTAAAACTGTTGAAGGTGCTTGTGAAAGCAGCCCAGCTGGCTTTCTTGCTTCATTTAATAATACGACGACACTGAGCACGTAATCGTTTATAATTGATACAATTCGCCACTGTAGGGTGGCGTTTAAAGGTGCGTGAAGCACGTCGACGAGCACGTAAAGCGTCTCTACATGCTGCGGTCCACCAGGGGACCGGTGCACGACGTGGAGAAGAAGTAGGGTGAGGGATGGAATATTCAGCAGCAGCGAGAATGACTTCCGTGAGGTGTGCGACCTGACGATCGCAGCTTGTGAAGGTTTGATCCTGAAAGGTCGCCCTGGAAGAGAAGAGCCCCCAGTCTGCCTTGGAGATGGTCCAACTAGAGGAGCACGGAGAGGGGTTATGCTGCAGGAGATGGATAACACACGGGAACTGGTCGCTCGAATATGTATCAGAAAGTGCATACCACTCCGGCGTGCAAGTTGGGGAGTACATATAGAGAGGTATAAGTGGGAATAGGTGTGAGATGTGTCCGAAAGAAAAGTAGGGGCGCCAGTATTGAGGCAGACAAGATTGAGCTGGTTGAAAAGGTCTGCTAACAGGGAGCCCCCGGGCAGGATGCTGGAGAGCCCCAAAGGGGATGGTGGACATTGAAGTCTCCAGTTAACAAAAATGGTGCAGGTAGCTGAGCAATAAGTTGCATCATGTCTGCCCTGGTAACGGCAGATGACGATGGAGTGTAAACGATACAAATGGAAAATGTAAAAGTGGGGAGAGTAATGCGGATGGCAACTGCCTGCAGGCCGTTGTGCAACGTGATGGGTGTCTTAGTAAATATCATCCCGGACCAGCAACATAACCCCTCCATGAGCCGGGATACCTACCACAGGGGGTAGGTCAAAACGCACAGAGGTGTAGTGTGCCAAGGCAATTTGATCGCATGGGCGTAGCTTCGTTTCCTGGAGGGCTACGACGAGCGGACGGTGCAAGCGGAGCAGCAACTTCAAGTCCTTTCGGTTGGAGTGAATGCTGCGAATATTCCAGTGAATAAGTGCCATCGTAAGAGGAAAAGGAAGATGAAAGAAGGGGTCACCTCGAAGGCCGCTAAGGGCCTGGCTTCGAGCGAGCACTGCCGCCGCTATCAGTAGGCGGACAGTCATCGTCCATTGGGTCAATAGGTTCATCGGCCATCTTGGGAAGATGGCCGGGAGGGGGAGCTTCCTCCACCGGTGAACGGCCAGATGATCGGCTACCAGCGGTGCGGCCAGGCGAAACGGATGACGGCATGGGGCGGCAACCGCTGGGTGGCGCAGGAGAAGAAATGCGCCGTGGCGGAGAAGGAGAACTGTGCTTCCTATGAGCCTTCTTGGAAGGACGTTTGGTGGAAGTACCGGTCGAAGGCTGGGAGGTCCAGGTACGTAGGAAGTCTGCACGGGACGGTTCCTTCTTGAAGGCCCATGCATCTGACTTCTGGGTCGTCGTCTTAGCAGAAGCTAATGAAGGGGCTGGTGTCTGTGGGGTGATGGGAGGAAGAGGAGACGTCGACCGCGCGATCTTAGCACTGGCCGAACGGACGACCGTGGTGCTGAAGGTCAGATCGCATGTCTGGGTTGCCACCTCCCTGGTAGTCCGAGGAGAGGCGAGGACAGTACTGTATTTCCCCGCTGGGAGCAGCGTGGGCTTCCTACTAGCCAATAGCTTGCAAGCAGCGGAGGTGGACACTTTCTCTTTGACCCGAATTTCTTGGATACAGCGTTCTTCCTTATACACAGGACAGTCGCGGGAGGATGCGGCATGGTCACCCTGACAGTTCACACAACGAGGAGACGGAGGTGGACAGCCACCCTCATTGGCATCCCTGCCACAAGTGACATTTAGCCGCATTGGAACAAGACTGTCGAGTGTGATGGAAACGCTGACACTGGTAGCAGCGCGTAGGTGTCGGGACATAGGGGCGAACAGAAATAACCTCGTAGCCCGCCTTGATGGGCGATAGCAGCTTAACACTATCGAAGGTCAAGAAAAGTGTCCGGGTCGGTACAAGGTCATTGTTGACCTTTTTCATGACCCTATGGACAGCCGTCTCGCCCTGCTCAGCGAGGAAAGAGTGAATCTCCTCGTCAGTCAATCCGTCGAGGGAGCTAGTATAGACTACACCACGAGACGAATTCAAAGTTCGGTGAGCCTCCACCCGGACAGGGAACGTGTACAGGAGTGTGGCCTGAAGCAGTTTTTGTGCCTGTAAGGCGCTCTCAGTTTCTAGTAATAAGGTACCGTTACGCAACCTGGTACTAGATTTGACAGATCCGGTTATGGCATCTACGCCCTTCTGGATAACGAAAGGGTTGACAGAGGAAAAATCCATTCCGTCCTCACATCGAGAAACGACGAGGAACTGTGGGGCAGGCGGTAGTACTTTTGTCACTGGTGGCTGGTCATGTTTCCGTTTTTGGGCAGAAGTCGAGAGAGATGGAGTGAAATCCATTGCGGAGGAATCCCCCATGATTCCCAGCGTCTGTGATGGCGCGCTCCTTCCTTGTGGGGACCCTCTCAGAGGGCACTCCCGCCTTAGGTGAATGTTTACACCTCAGGTCAAACCTCCCGAGAAACAGACGGAGGGACCAATCGGCATGGTCAAAAGGTATCAGCTCAGGCAATCACCCCTCCCCGGGCCTGGCCTTTACCAGGGGGTACGCGTGTGCCTTACATGTCTACCCAGGGCGGGGAATTACGCGTTATCCCGTCACCGGCTACGCGTGCGAACGCGTGGGTCGGCCTTCAGGCGCGCACAGGGAGGAAGGAAGAAGAGGAAAAAGGAGAGAGAGAGGGAGAGAGAGAGAGAGAGAGAGAGAGAGAGAGAGAGAGAGAGAGAGAGAGAGAGGACAGACTGTCTCAAACGCCGAGGCGGAGAGCAGAGAAGGCAAGGAGAAGAAGGCAAGGAGAAGAAGGCAATGAGAAGGCAAGGAGAAGAAGGCAATGAGAAGGCAAGGAGAAGAAGGCAATGAGAAGGCAAGGAGAAGAAGGCAATGAGATTTTGCTGGGGAAAGAGTAAGGAAGACAGTGAGGTGGAGAAGAGCAAAGGAAGGAACCAACCAAAGGTAGGAAGAAACGAGAAGTGAAAAAGCAAAATGACCGCAAATAGAGGTCGTGGAACCGTCCGTCTCCGGACGCAGGCGCTAACTACCCCCGTGAGGGGGAGGGACTCCTTTTAGTCGCCTCTTTCGACAGGCAGGAATACCGCGGGCCTATTCTAATCCCCGGACCCGCAGGGGGGCGTTCGGACCTGTTATGTGTACCATCGGGGATCAGTTCCATCTCTTACCAATTTATGAGGTATGAATCTCTGAATTGCTGTTGCTACTATATCTTTGAATTTGAGCCACATCTCGTCTACATTTGCATAGCCAGTTCGGAAGAGGCTGCTTAAATCACGCTTGTCCGGCATATTCTGGAGTATTGCTGTGCGGTGTCGAATCAGCATCAAGTTGGACTGACGGATGAAATCGAAAAAG
Organism: Schistocerca americana; assembly: GCF_021461395.2. Classification (NCBI taxonomy): domain Eukaryota; kingdom Metazoa; phylum Arthropoda; class Insecta; order Orthoptera; family Acrididae; genus Schistocerca; species Schistocerca americana. The sequence goes on along the minus strand of NC_060119.1, from coordinate 583,198,725 downwards.
TTCAAGGAAGGGCAGCTCGTTGTGTATTATCGTTAAATAGGGGAGATAGTGCCACAGACCAGATACGTGAATTGGAAAGGCAATCATTAAAACAATGGCGTTTTTCGTTGCGATGGGATCTCCTTATGAAATTTCAATCATCAGTTTTCTCCTTCGATTGCAAAAACATTCGGTTGGCACCCACCTACGTAGGGTGAAATGATGATCGTGATAAAATAAGAGAAATCAGGGCCCGCACAGAAAAATGTAGCTGTTCGTTTTTCCGCGCGCTGTTCGAGAGTGGAACGGTAGACAGCTTGAAGATGGTTCACTGAACCCTCTGCCACGCACTTTATTGTGAATAGCTGAATAATCACGTAGATGTATATGTACATGAAGAATTTGTGGTTGTGCCAGGCAAAACCGTATATGTTGGTTTTCTACTTTTTGGAAACCATTTTCTTGCATTGTAAGTCTACATTTTATATGATTTCTACTTTGGCCAATATGTTATTTTGGTACGCAAATAGCTAAACACATGTAGTACTTCTAGTGCTTCATTACCTAATATAATTCCTTGAAGATCACTTTATTTAATTCGTCTACATTCCGTTACCCCTGTGTTAAAGGTCTTTTTGAAGTGTTCCATCTAGGCTGTTTACGCAAGTACTCAATTTATAATACACTATGTGATCAAAAGTATCCGAACACGTAGCTGAAAATGACTTACAAGTTCGTGACGACCTCCATCGGAAATGCTCGAATTCAGTATGGTGTTAGCCTACCCTTTGCCTTGATGACAGCTTCCACTCTCGCGGGCATACTTTCCATCAGGTGGTGGAAGGTTTCTTGGGGAATGGCAGCCCTTTCTTCACGGCGTGCTGAACTGCGGAGAGGTATCGTTGTCGGCCGCTGAGGCCTGGCACGAAGTTGGCATTCTAACACATCCCAAAGCTATTCTACAGGATTCAGGTCAGGACTCTGTGCAGGTCAGTCCATTACAGGAATGTTATTGTCGTATGACTACTCTACCTTAGGGTGTGCATTATGAACAGGTGCTCGATCGTGTTGAAAGATGCAATCGCCATTCCCGAATTGCTCTTCAACAGTGGGAAGTATGAAGGTACTTAGAACATCAGTGTAGGCCTGTGCGGTGATAGTGCCACACAAAAAAGGCAAGGGGTCAAGCAGCCTCCATGAAAAACACAACCCCACCATAACACCATCGCCTCCAAATTTTACTGTTGACACTACAGACGCTGGCAAATGACGTTCACTGGGCACTCACCACACCAACATTCTGCCATCGGATCGCCACATTGTATACCGTGATTCATCTTTCCACGCAATGCTTTCCCACTGTCCACTCGTCCATTGTTTATGATCCTTTTTTCGGGGTGTCCGAATAGTTCTGATCACATACTGCATCTTGCACGACTGGCCAATTTCGGACTTACAGGCCACATTCAAGCGCAGTAAGAGTCGATGTATTGTACAATTATTCTGTTAGTAAACATAAATAACTGTACAAGACATCAGTACCTAATGTAAGCCCGAAATGTTCTAACCGTGCAAGATAATATAAACTGGATACTTGTGAAAATCAGCTGAGATGAGAAACTTTAAAATGTCCTTTAACAGTTATACGGCTGTGGTATCCAACATATAGATAATGACATTTGGTTTAATTTTGTTGAGGTGCTTCTTCAGCTGCTCTTTCAAACTCATAGCCATCCATTTTCAAATTTGTCCTTGGTGGCCTTCACAGCTAGCTCAGACCGTATACCAATAGTGATAGGCTAGTCCTTCGGCTGTTGTTACTGCCATCTGACTTTTGTGCATGTCAGGAAAACTTGTAGCTCCTTCTGTTTTGTCTCTGTTACCTTCCCAACTTCACAGAGTGTAATCGGGTAAACTTTGTCACAAACTTTCTCTAAATCTACGAAAGCTATAATCAACTGTTTCCCCTCCTTAAACCTACCGTCTAATCCAAGTCGCTTTTAATGTAGGCCTCTACCAATTTTTGCATTCTTTTGTAAGTAATTCATGTCCGTATTTTGCAACCTTGACTTACTGAACGCACGGTTCGGTAATATTCACAACTGTCAGAATCTGCCTTCTTGGGAGTTAGACTTATTACATTTTGCGTGAGGTCGTCGTTCCGCTTACCTGCTGTTTTGTTGAACCTTGTTTTGATGATTTGAACCCTGATTACTCGCCAAACTGGAATAACAGACACAGAACAGATGTCAGGAAGGAGAGATTCAAATAATGTAAACTGTACATTAAATGAGTTTTAATGGCGGTTACTCATAATATATTTCACTGTATTGCAGATGGTGGTCAGTTCCGCAGTTTCACAACTCACAGCATACAAGATTTAAAGGTAAGCGAAATAGCGTGTCCTTATTAGTAATCCCATAAGGAAGGACAATTACCCGACTACTAAACAATGTCAGAGATTTAGTTAAATTTCACAGTGGCGGAATATATAACGACAGAAATACGATTGTAATAGTTCAGAGGAAAGGGTGCGAATTATTGTCTGCAGTACTTACAATGCCGTCATGCAACTATAGTTTGCCGATCAGTAGCACTTTTAAAATTACTATTTCAAAACAAAAAGATATTACACAGTTCCATATTCTTTTCAGATGTTCATATTTCGGGTATTATGCTGAGGTGCAGGATGTCGTTTTAATCGATACAAAATTGTAAGAAGCAGGCTAGTAATATTCAGATGATCTCAAAACAGCTCTGAGCACTATGGGACTAAACATCTGTGGTCATCAGTCCCCTAGAACATAGAACTACTTAAACCTAACTAACCTAAGGACATCACACACATCCATGCCCGAGGCAGGTTTCGAACCTGCGACCGTAGCAGTCGCGCGGTTCCGGACTGAGCGCCTAGAACCGCGAGACCACCGCGGCCGGCAGACGATCTCAAGAACCAACATATTAATATTTTATGTATGCAAACTAGCCACAAAAATATTTAACGTGATCCGAAGTAGAGATTTTACCAGTTTCTGGTCGAACGTGGACTCTTAGGTGATCTGGCCGTCACTGAGCTGAAGAACGTCATGAGATGCCTAATACTATCGTCTCAGACCATTTGCTAGGCGTAGTGCAGTTACTCGATGGTGAATAAACTCAACAATTTGTTGGAAGTCCCCTGCACAAATATTAAGCTATGCTGCCTCTATAGCCGTTCGTAGCTGCGCAAATGTTGCCGATGCAGGATTCTGTGCACGAAATGACCCCTCCATGGAGTCCCATTACTTTCGATGTGATTCATGTCGGACGATCTGAGAGGCCTAATCATTCGCTCGAATTGTCCAGTACGTTCTTGAAACCAATCGCTGACATTTATGTCCCAGTGACATGGAGAACAGGGACTCCCTGTTCTGCGCTCATAGGTAGCAAACCGTGCCTAGTACACGTCCACCGCGTCACTCAGGGGCCACAGCAAAGTAGCGACACCTTTGGATGGGCTTATGAGAGCCCGAAACCTGTCGTGATAATAAAAGAAATTTACAACTGAAGCGGTATATTCAACCTGTAGATATAATGCTCAGTTGCGGATCTTCGTCCAGCAGGATTGTTTCTAAATTGAAATCTCTGACTACCTTCGTTTGTGCTTGTTTCTTCACTTCGGTTTTTGTTTTATCCTAAATTCTACGGCAGTAGTCAGTGTTTTAAAACTAGTTTCTAAGTTACCGATTTTAGTCTGCATATCATTTACTTTGTTGGGAATGTCTGCCAACGTTTGATCGTGTTTTTAACTGCATTTACCTCCGCATTAAAGTGTGCTGACGATGCTTCATCCCTGTTGATCATCACTTGGTTAGTATTTTGAACAATTTGTTTGTCCCGCTGGATAAACATCTGATTGATTTGTGCTAAGAATTTTCATTCTCTTTCCCGTTCTTTTAATTCGCGTCGATCGGTGTTTAAAGCCTTTGCTTCTAAACGCTGCTGCTCTTTAATAGCTTCTCCCTCCTAAGTCGCTTTTCTTTTGAAGCCTTTGCTTGTAAACGTTGCTACTCTTTAAGAGTTCTTCTTTCCTACGTTGCTTTTCTATCAACTCTTATTTCTGAAGTTACATGGCTAATATATTACCATCTGTCAATGACATAACTTGAGCATTGCCAGGTTCTGCCCCTTGACCGGTGTAACTATCATTTACTCGTAAAGTTTTCACCACAGGCGTGTCACTCAACACTGGCAACTCTTCATTTTCAATATTAATATAAAATAATATCATCATCAACATTTAAGCTATCTAGCTTCTGCACCAAGGTGTGTGGAATTTGGCTCACTTCGGCATCTGACTCTAAATCTGTGTCACCCTGCTCATTCTTTTTAGCCTGATTCTTAGACCTAACCATTTTATCAGCAAATAGCTCACATTATAAAGCAGTTACAACAAATTCAACTCCCCAGAAACATTCTATAAGTAAACAAGAAATTATCACAGAAACTAAATGTGTGTTTGTGTACATAATACACTATTTGTGAGCCAAGGATATATTTGAAAATTCTTCTCTCAGCCACACTATGACACTGCTACTACTTATCGCTGGAGTGATTTCCGGTGACTGTACTGCAGAATTTTGCTAACCACTTTACCTACGCTTGATATAAACTTGCAACATAAGTGCGTATGTGCCTCCTTTTAGCAGACAGGCGACTTTCTCGGAGTAAGAGAACTGCACATTTTGTGCTTGATACAGCATTATATTGTTCGTTCAGTCGGAACATGAAAAGCTAAACAAAACATGCATTTATAATTTACAGTGCCAATCTATACATAAAGGATATACACTGTTTACAGTTGACATGATAACAATATTTATACTCGAACCCCACGTGACAGAGTGCCAGTGTTTTGGTTCTATTTAATCTTGCGGTGTTGTGTACGTGTTATTGTAAGCCGTATGAAAATGCAGCAGCAAGAATAACAGTATTATTTGAAAGAAATAAATAATCTCTGATAATTCTTATTTATGTGTTGCTGAGCCCGACTATAACGAGTTTCAATAATTCTTTATTTGACATTAAAGTGCATGCACCAAATAATATATTACACCACAGCCTCTACCCATTACAGCACAGGTGTTGTAAATATTTTTTTTAGAGTCACTGGTCAATTAGTCTGGGAAAAATTAATCTTACGCATCAGCCATAAAACTATTTCATTTACGTAAGGTCTAAGATTGTTCTACTTAATAGAAAATAATTAATTGCTGTGAGTTCTTGTCCTCAGAGTTCAAATATCGTAATAACGTTCGAAAGAATTAGTGTCTAACTATTTCTGCAGTTTAAAATTGTCGCTTCATGCGTTCACGTCATGAGGCCAAGCAAAGAACAGTCTGGATTGCTGCGGACACAAAACTTCAAATATTCATAGTTGGTTATTTAGCACAAATAGAAGTCCGTAAACCAGATTTCCATTTAGTAAATTGTACGTTGTATATTTCTGTTGATTATTTATAACTACCTTTTACAATATTCAAAAGAACAGACCTCAGCTTACCTTCGATATCATCCACTCCATACTCATAGAGAAGAAAAACAGAAGACGGAAGATTTCACAGGCAATACAATCCCAATACATTCTTTCAGTGGTATTATCTTTTGTTATATGATAATTCCTTTTGGAGAATAAAAGTAATAAAACATTGTTGTGGCACGTTTCACAAAATAATAATAAGTCACAATATAATTATAAGTCTTTTCTCAGTTCTCACATGTATGCTTAAAGGGCATTTCCGGAAAAAATATTGATTAGTTCATAAATCTCGAGCACTGTCTCATACACTGGTGACTCAAAATATTGGCGTTGACATTACATGCCACAGCCCATTAACTACAATTTTCACCGCACTGTCCTAATGGACACGTTAGTTTTACGGCCTACATTGATTTCTGTGGTTATTTAGCGTAGTGTTTCTTATCTGTTAGCACTGACAACTCCACGCAAACGCCGCTGCTGTTAGTCGTGAAGTGAAGGCCGTCGGTCAAGGCGTTGTTTGTGATGAGAGGTAACGCTCAAAATTTGGTATTCGCTGCCGATATTCTCGGTAGACTCCTTACGCTGTGGATCTCGGATTATTGAATATCATAACGAATGTTCCGTGCCTCTAACTCCAACTAAAATTCAGCTTCTGCGTCTGTTAATTGCCGTTGTGCGGCCTTAATCACATCGAAAACCATTCCAAATGAATCATTTGAGTTCAAATGACTACGCCGCCGATGCACTGCTATTTTACACGTTTTTCACGCGGTACTATCGCCATCTGCATATGTGTATGTCTCTATCCAATGAAAGTTGTCACCCTGGTGTATATTTACGTGCCAGTAGCTGCCAGCGTCTTCCACAAGCCGCTGGTGCCCTTAAGACCTTAGTGCACAGGGCACACTGTATATCCGGTAGTAATAATAGTTCACAAGAAGAGCGCAAGGAATCCATATTCCCAGAAACAAATTCGCAGGAAACTTAATGTGAATCCTAGAATGTAGGTACGTGATTTGAAGAAGAAATTAGTATCTTCATGTAAAAAGCGTTCTTGGCTTACATGGGTACTCTTTCCTTGAAAATAAACCGTATTTTCGAAAACCACCTTGTTGAGGTGGTCTTCTGGACTTCTACCAAAATTGTAGTCTTAGGCAGTTCGGTGAAGGATGATTTACTTCTTCGTGAAGTAGGTGCGTATTATAATCCTTGTGAAAGTTGTGGGGTAGTCACATATAGGTCAGACAACACGCACCGTTCGTAAGAGATGCTTAGAACAACGAAGATACACACGCCTACTACAACCAGATAAGTCAGCTGTGGCGGAACACAGTGTAATTATGGGCCATTCAGTTAACTACAGTGAAGTACAAATTTTAACATCCACCTGTTTGTTTTGGGATTCTGTCTTCAAGGGCGCCATAGAAATTAGCTTAACCGATAACGTAATATTGATAGAGGTTTTAATTGGGATGAAGAATGGAATCTGGCTCTTGGCGTAATTAAACTACAGAAAAGTCGTCAGTGTGTTAGTATTTCCGAATATACATCGATAAGCGAATCGAATGTCTGAACGCTTTCACTATAGATGAGGAGCTTATATGTGCTCCTCTTTGCCGCTGATTGGCATGCGAGGGAGAATCGAGCGACGTTTCACACTCACATGAAAAACAGGACGTGCATGTAGACGCCAACCAAGACACCACAGAAGAAGACGATTACGACGAACACTCAACTATTGTCTCCCCTGGGAGACCCATACGCTGGAACACTGCGCAAAGGATACACCAACAGAAAAAGAACACGACCATCGAGACAACTAACGAATACGACGCCTTGGCCACAACATCAAACGAATCACTTGGACAACAGGTCACAGCACCACAAGACAACGTTGAGATGTCTGCGATGCGAACCATACAGAACTTACAAAGGCTATCGAAAACGTGATAGAAGGGATCCTCAGAATGATATTCAGAGGAAACAATATATCACACCATTTCGACTGCATAGCTGACTATGCCACAGGATTCAACTTCTGCCGTATAAAAAAAATACCGTTCTACACACAGCACCAAATACATAGAAGGGAATTGAAGTCGTCATCAAAGAACTGCCACTCGGTACAGAAGAAGAAGTCCTACAGGAATTACGCAACCTGTATTTACGGCTTCCCTGATAAACGTTCAGAAACTAGATGCCATCTGTGCTGTCAAATGTATGAGTTCCGTGAAGTCACAATAGAAAATTATATTCCACGAAAAGTCATCCCTCAGTGCAAAAATTACGAAGAATGGGCGCATACAAGAAACTACTTCTGGCTTCAAGCAAGAACCGTTAGATGCAAACGACCCCACAATAGGGAAGGCTAACCCACCCGAAGAACAATCCAGTCAAATGCGTACACTGCTAACGGTACCGTCATGCCACAAATTGGAAATTTTGCAAGAAAGCCCAGGAAGCCATCCAAGCCCACAACACACGATCCACTGTTAAATCAAAAGCTACAACTCTGCCTGCCGTAAAAATAGGGACATCAGCAAAGAAGACAGAACCAACTCGAAGAGGCATCAAGAAAAATGCCCTGAAGAGGATAACTATATTACAATGTAGTCAGGAGTCAGGAATACGAGATGGTAGCAACCTCAGGTGACATCATAGAAAAACTGAAAGCTACTACCAGGGATATTCAAACTGTTAACTTTGCTAAAAAAGACGGCAGCTGGCTACCTGGCTACAATAATTAATCAACTTCAGGAGGAATCTTAGGACAGCACCTGAACCATTACTTACGTAGATATCTTAGTCGAAGAATTAGTGAACATCATTGACCAAAAGTATCGCGTACCAAGGAAAGAAGATGAACGAAGGATTTAAAATTAAGCATTTGGAATGTAAATGGAGTTCGAAATAAGAAAGCAGAACTACAGGACTTTAACTCCACTAAAAACAGTGAGGGTCTGTTATTAATAGAAACATATCTTTGAGTGACTGAAACTTTCCGACTATGGAATATGACTGGTTGAGGAGCGGACAAACAAATTAGGGGAGGAGGTAGGACGGTAGTTTTCCTTCGCAACAACATCACGCGTCGTGAAGAAAGGCAGCGACCATTACAATAACTTGAGGTAAGCACAGAACCATCTGGACAACAACTGGACAAGTAACAATGATAGCCACTTACTTAAGACCAAATGCCCAGCTAATAGCTCAAGACATTCAGAAGAAACTTCACGGTTTCAAAAAAGTATTTCTCGGTGGCGACCTGAACACGAAGCATCCCATATGGCACTCAACAAGAACCAATCCGAAGAGAACGATTATTGAACTAGGTGGAAGACATTGACGCCGCAATTTTGAAATCTTTAGAGTTCACCCATAGTCCAATACCAACCAATCATCGACCCGATATATTGCACATAGCGAAACGTAACGGCATGTACAATGACCCAGAGCTTCCAATCCAGCAAAAATCCAAACAGCTCTAAAACACCCGCAGCCTTGTAAGACAGTTGATATTGAACATATCCAGCAAATATATGAACATCAACGAAAGACCAACTATGAAGGTCGCAAATACAGATATTGACTACGTCAACGTAAATATACTAAAGGCGACCAAGGAGACTAATACTACGTTTATATGCGACAGACTGCGACAAGTAGCTTTGCCTCCACTATTACAAGAAAAATACCTAAATCAGGAGGCGGTGGCAACAATTTCGAAACTCCAATGACAGACAGAACGTGAATACATTCCAACGTGAATTACTACAGCGATTGTTGGGAAACTGAGAAAAATCGAAGTAACTGCTACAAGCCAGAGATGTTCGGAAATTTGTTTGAAGACTGAGAGGAGGAAAAAACCCGAAACACCCGCTCGAGACTTACGCACGACCAGATAGAAAAAGTACTATCCCTTGCTAAGACTTTTGCACCATAAAATTGGCGAATACAGGAAGATCTTCCCATCCGGGAACGACGGTGCGAAAGTACAATTAACCAAACAGCGCAACGGATAGCCACGCATGAGACTAGCAATGCATCTCGACTAACAACACACAGCTAAGTGAGGACAAAATTAAAGAATCTTGAGAACAACAAAGCACCTTCCTCAAATGCAGTAAGATATGAGCAACTCGTCCTATTGACTAGTATTTACGACTGATGGTTGCTCAACTGCTTTTCCCCGGAAAAATGGTGACTGGCACGCTTCATTCCTATTCCAAAACCAAGAAAATACATGTTCAACCTCTCAATCACATACCGATCAGTTTACTGAGCAGTCCTGGAAATACTTTCTAGAAGATCATTAAGGACAGAGAAGATCATTAAGGAAAGATAACAAAACATTTTAACTAAAGACGAGTCGATCCAACCAGATCAATATGGCTTCTAGCGAAAGGTTTCGGCGGAGCTGCAAGTACTGAGAATTATGGAACATGTCACGAGGAATGTCAATACGACAATGTCGACTGCTGGTGTTTTTCTAGACGTGGAATAGGTCTATGATAATTTCTGGCGTGAGAACTTGTTACAGAACATGGGAGACCAATCAATGATAAAAAACCAACAATTTTAGACTTACGGCGAGCTTTGTCTGCAGAAGAAAATGAGAGTGCAAACTGAAGTATGAGATCGGAGATTAGACTCTTAGAGGCGGGAATTTTCCAAGGCTCGGTCTTGTCACCACTCTCGTTTACAGTCTACGTCAACGACGTACCGACGTTCAGTTTTCACAGTTTGCTGACGACACTGCGTTCTTTACGAGTGGAGGTGAACACAACGCCATCAGAAGATTGCAGACACAACTGTACCACGCAACAGAGTGTCAAAGACGTAAGAAGACAAAAATTGACCAGGAAAAAACAATGGCAATATCCTTTAGTAAAAAACATCCACAACTAGACAGTACACTTACTACCCAAGGGCACGAGGTACCACGGAGGTAAGCTGTCAAGCATCAGGGAGTTCCACTGGATCGGCACCTTTCTTACATAGCCACGTGCAAGACCTAAAACTTAAACCCTCTGGCATGGCGAGGAAACTGAAACCATTATTCCACAGTAGGGGGCTCAACAACTCAATAAAAGTTAGGCCCTACAAGGCAACAGTACTATCAAAAATTCATTACGGGAGCACTGCATAGGGCTTCACCAGGTAGACCAAAATACAGCATATCCAGTTTACGAAATATAGATCTCCTGCGTGTACTTTGGGCTTCACCATACACGCGCATTCAAAATCGGCATGAGGAGCTCGATATGGGAGCTACAGTAGAAATCGTCAAACACAGGCCCACCAAAATTTATGAGGAACTGACCAACTCAGATATGTCATACGTGGTATCCGAGAAATAGGTATCACCAGAGCAGAACCCTGGCATAAGTTTATACTCTCCAAGTCATTAGTTGAATAGGAAATGACACGCTAAAACTTACAAGTCTTCCCGAGGTGCACTAAATAGTGGTGATAACTAATGCCTATGTCGTCTCCGAGAATCAGAGATGGGAAGGAAAACCTTTCATCAGTCTTGCGACTCGCTCTGAGGATGGTTGAACGATACACGGCCGAAATATGAGTTGAAGTAGTAGTACTTGTTCGGCTGTACGCTCGAAATTTAATAGATTGTATGTCATGTGAAGAATTTCAAGCATTTATAGACCGTGGCATTATGTTGACATGAGTACTTAAAGAATAAAATGAATGTGGATCGATTGTAGTGACATTCCGTAGCACTCACACGTATTTCGCCGGTGGCTTGAGTGGGTCCGCTACCATATCAGAGAAACGACGGTAGTTTGGTCGTATTCTAGGTCACTTGAACACCTGAATCTAGCTGAATGAATACAGGAGGCAACGTAATTAGTTGTTAATAGTTATTTCCCTTTATTTCAAAATTTGAAGCGGGAATTACGATGCCTTAAAGGGGGTAACGAATGATCTCTTCTAAATTTCTCAGTTCTTTTCCTATTGTTCTCTCCTACGTCTTTTCGGTTTTTTTCGGCTGCTTTTAAGCCAACTGCAGCGTCAGAAGAGTAATTCAAATTTCAGTCCAGTCATTAATACTTTCCCTATACCTTAAGTATTATACATGCACGCAATAAGTCGTGAGTTGGTTGGAGCGTGCGTCCCTTATATTAGGTTCGTATAAAATTTTGTAAGGCTTTGGTTGTGCATGTCGATATTCCGGCTGCTATGGGTTTCTCGAGTGTCAATTTTTATTTGTAGTTCACTGTTGCTACTTAAGTTTGCATATTGTCAATTTGTTACCTGGAGATGAGTGGAGCTTCAGGCGTTAGGAAACGGAGTGCCAAAAGGAGAAATTGGAACATTTCAGACATATTCTTGCGTTTGAGTTCAATAAAGGGTTGACAGCAGTGAAGGGAGACAGAAATTTTGCACCGTGTGTGCAGATAATGGCACTGGACAGAGCACGCCACGAAAATGGCTTTCTTTTTAAGGAGGATTCTTTTGACGTTAGTAACTCTCCACATTCAGGAATGCCTACTAGCTTTGTTGTAGATCGTTTGAACGCGGTAATCCACAACGATCCACGTCAGTGTACTCGAGAACCACAGATGTAATGAACTGTCATCATCCCAGTATCATACGACATTTGTATGCCATGGGAAAGGTTAAAAAAATTATGTGTATGTGTTACGTATAGGGTAAGTCAAAATCACAAAAATCATTGCATGTCCATATGCGCTCCTCTGCTTGCTTGTCATCAATTTGTTCGTGAATAACACTGACCATTCTTATCCTGTGCCATTACAAGTGACGATAAATGTTATTTTAATGCTAGCATAAGGAAAAGGGTGGAATGCTTGAGCCCAAGCAAAACAGCAACTTCCCGGACAAAGATGATGATGATGATTGGTTTGTGGGGTGCTCAACTGCGTGGTTATCAGCACCCATACAAATTCCCAACCTTTGCTCAGCCCAATCTCGTCACTCTCATGAATGATAACGAAATAATGTGGACAACACAAACACGCTGTCATCTCGAGGCAGGTGAAAATCCCTGACCCCGCCGGGAATCCAACCCGGGACCCCGTGCTCGGGAAGCGAGAACGCTACCGCGAGACCACGAGCTGCGGACCCGGACAAAACCCTTCGTGAATCCACAAATGATGAGGTTATGCATCTGGTGGAACAACGACAGTGTGATGTACGATGAATTGCTGGCAGAGGTGTAACCATTTCTGTTAACATTTGTAGTCAATAACTGAAACGCTCTACAGACGCTGTCCAAGAACAACTACCAGAAGGACCGTGTGAAGTGATGCTATTCCACTGTAACGTCCACCCGCATTCTATTAGACGGACCAAACACACTACACAGAAGCTGAGTTGGGAAACTATTCCGTACCCACCTTATTCACCTGATTTTGTGCCCCCAGATTTTCACCTTTTTCCGCTCTCTGTGGAACAACTTTTAAGAAACTACCTTTGCAAATGAAATTGCGTTCAGAACAAGGTGAGTTCTACACCTCAAAACCACGTCATTTGTACAGTCGCGGAATAGAAAAGTTATCCAGCTTTGGTAGACTGTTGTAAATTGTGAAGGAGAATATGCAGGCTGTCTCTAAAGTCACTATTCATTTCAATGAAGGAAGACAGTTATTGAATATATCAATTTTATTTGAAGTTTTAGACATATTCTGCTGCCCTCTATGAGGTCGCCATCTAGGTCAAAACACATACTCCATCTTTCAGTAGTGGAAGGAAGTGAAAACAACATTTCAATAATAACGTGGCCTGCTGCTTCCCTGACACTATTCCGTGGAGCAGGCAGAACCTTCACTTTTCTATTGTACGCCTTGGACCTGATGTACCCCCATGCAAAGAAGTCTAAAGGAGAAGGGTCTGGTGAACGCGAAGCCCACAGGCAAGGTGACCCTCTGCCATTCCACGGCTCTGGAGAGGTTCTGTTCAGGTAATCACGGACGATGCTAAATGTGCACGGTCACTACCTTGCTGAAACACAGCTGTATCTCGTATGCCATCATCCTGAAGCTACAGCTCAAGGAGCAGTTCTGACATGTCAAGGAAGCTGTTACCTGTTATTGAACTTTTGGCAAAGAAAAATGGGCCAGACAATTGTGTGCAACAAAACATTGACCTCCGTAGTATCACGTTCCCATTCCGATCCTTTATGTGGTTCTTCACATGCCCATATTCGGTTGCTATGTCTGTGCACTTTCCTACAAACATGGAATGGGGCTTCATCGGAGATAAAATTTTGTATATTAAATTTTTGTTTTCTGCTGATTCCTGAAGGTCATAAGACGTTGCCAGACTACAGGCGAAATCCTTGTCTCAAGATGGTGCAGAACCTGAATAAGGACATATTCGTAGAGTGAAAGGTAGCATTTTCCACACTGCGTTGCGGGGGGCCATTTAGTTCCTCACGAAGGTGTCGAGATGATTCCTTTGGACTCCTATCAGCGGCGGTTTCAATCTGCTGCACTGTTTCTGCCGATACGAGCGGTCGTCGTTGATATACCTCGTCACACACACTGCCGACACGCTTAAATTTATTCACAATCAGGAGAATGTGTACCCTTGATGGGGCTGGCCTGTTGAATTGACGGTTAAATTCATCTCTTGCGTGTTCATATGACAATCCGCGTACCCGTGTACAAACGATGACAACCCGTTCTTCTGTGTAAACCGTCTTTAGATTAGATTAGAATCAGTTTTCGTTCCGTAGCCCCAAAGGATGAGATGATTCTCGTGAGTGTGGAATATGTCAGAAACTATAACAAAAAACGAAAAACATTTAAATATAATGCTTTTTACCCTTATCATTTGTCATTTGTCGAAACAGGTGAATACAATATGGAAAACTGGAACAGCTAATACTGACAGAATTAACATGCTGCCAGAATGAAACATTGTTATGCACTACTAATAAATTTATCATTCACAAAATACTTAATCTTGACTATTGTTACCAAGTGCTGCCAATATTGAAATCTAATAGATATTTTTTCTTAAGCTGGCTTAACAGTCTCTTAAGATATTTATCTATGGAGTAGAAGTAGATGCCTATCTAAAAAACTTTCAAACTGTCTATAAACCGTGCTTTATCTGAAGCGAAGTTTTTAACGGTTGCTAGCAATTTAATGAAAATATGTGTTCCTGAATATTGGACCCCTTTTTGGACAAAGGTAAGTGATTGTAGGTCTTTCTGTAGATTGTTCTTATTCCTAGTATTAATACTATGTATTGAGCTATTGGTTGGAAACAGGAATGTGTTACGTGTAACAAATTCGATTAAGGAATAAATATACTGAGAAGTAGTGGTTAGAATACAAAGTCTCTTGAACAAGTTTCTACATGATGTTCTTGAGTTTCCACCACAAATGGTTTTTATCAAACGCTTTTTCGCACTAAAAACATTTGCTCGGTTTGATGAGTTACCCCCCCAGAATATGATCCCATATGACATTTTGAATGAAAGTAAGCAAAGTATACAAGTTGTTTTATATTGATACCTCCTACATTTGACATCATTCTCACTGCAAATACAAACTTGTGTGGGCGCTTAAGCAATTCTGGGGCATACCGTTCCATACTGAATTTATTATCGAGTAGTAATCCCAGGAATTTGACACTTTCAACCTCTTAGATCTGCATGTTTCCACTTATTATACACATGCTGGAAGGAAATCTCTTACGGATTGTGGATTGCATGTAGTGGGTCTTCTCAAAATCAGTGACATTTTGATTAGCAACTATTTCTAAATCTGTACTTAACTTGCTACTTATTGCAATCTTTGTATCATCTGCAAACATAACAAACTGAGCATCTGGCGATGTAACAGATGAGAGGCCGTTTATGTACACAAGAAACAGCAAGGGACTCTAGATGGAACCTTGAGGAACACCACATGTAATTAATTCGCAGTCAGTTGAGGACTGACTGCTTACTGCACAGGTATTTCGCAATGACACCCTTTGTTTCCTGTTTGATAAGACAAACCATTTCACAGCGTTGCCGCTGATACCATAACATTTTAATTTACTTAAGGGATTGCTATGGTTCACATGGTCAAAGACTTTCGGCAGGTTACAGAAAATGCCAGGAGCCTCTAATTTATTATCTAATGAATTATGTACATTCTCACTGTAAGTGTAAATAACTTTCTCTATGTTAGAACCCACAAAAAATCCTAACTGTGGCATGGTCAATATATTATTTGCAGTCAGATGCTTAAGGAGATGCTTGAACACAAACTTTTCAAATATTTTTGAGAAAGCTGGCATAAGTTAAACTGCTCGATAGATTTATGGTATCTCTTTATCCTCCTTCTTGTGAAGAGGCTTAACTTCAGCATATGTTATCCATTCTGGAAGTGTTCAGCTGATAAGAGATTGATTACACAAATAACTTAAGATAGAACTCAAGTCGCATGAGCACTCTTTGATTTATTATGTTGATATATTATCACACCCACTGAAATACTTAAATTTTAAAGATTGCTACTTCTTTGCGAGATATGAGTGCCTTTTCCATTTTCTGAAGTTATTTTATAGATTGGTCTCAGATACTCCATTGCACTGTTCACCGAACATGATAACCCCAAGCTGTCAGTAACAGAAATGAACTTGTTTAAGAGGTTTGCAACACTACATCTATTTGTTACCAAAGTCTAATTTATTTTTAGAACTATATTTTCCTCTTTCTTTTTGGCCCCACCTGTCTCTGTCTACACTATATCCCATACTGTTTTTACTTTGTTGCCTGATGTAATTATCTCTTTCTCATAATAAAGCTGCTACGATTTCTGGATTACTTGCTTCAATATTTTCCTGTATTCTATGTAATGCATTACAATTCTAACATCAGGGCCGTTCCTAGATAGTAGATACAGTTAGTAGATACAGTCTCCTTTTTGTCCCACATGATATCATCATTCCTTGTGTAGTGCACCGTTTACTTTTTTAATTCTGTGTGATTTGAGATACCTTTAGGGGAAAACAGTTTTCGGAAGTAGAGGTAATTTCAGTAAATAATGTTTTGTATTTTCGATTTTGTACGTAGGTACCAGTATCTGCAGAGAAAAGAAAAATAAATTAGAATTTATCATGGTTACTGACTTAAGACACACACATAAAAAGACACCAGCTTTTGAAGTGACACGAAAAAACAATTAGCGTTTTCATGGAAATGGATAGTGACTTTGGAGACACCTTGTATTATTGATGTTTGAATTTTCTGTTGTATGTATCTGTTGTGCTTATTAAACTTGTGGAAAAAGCTAGGGGCTAATGCACCAACCTAATGTTACATACTTAATTTGTATTTATTTATCAGTTTCCTTCAGACCATACGAGCTACTAGGCCACAGAACGAAACCTCCCTTACTATCTCGTTATATAGCAGGCATTTATCACGAATGTATCGTTCGGCGTAATGTCCGAAGCGTTTAGAAAAAAGCACACGTGACTTACTATAGATGGATAATAAAGGAGCGGATCCGCAAAATTACAGGCCAATATATTTAACAGTGGTTTGCTGCTGAATGCTTCAGCATATTTAAAGTTCAAATATATTAAATTTTTTCGAGAGGTAAAACTGCTAATCACGAATCATCGCAAGAATATAGACAGTCGTTTGTCTTTCACTTCATTTGCGACTGGAACAAGATACGGAATATCTAGCAGTGATACGGGGTAACTTTCTTCATGCACCGTATGGAATGTATTTATACGTATGTAGATAGTTTACAGAATGCTGATTATAGAATAGGTAAACAAATTAATTAAATAATTAGTAAAATATGAAAGAAACATTGTTGACGGAGTATACGAATAAATAACACATTACAGAAAAATATTACGAACTACTGCGAGAAATTTTCGTATAGTATGTAAGGGGTGTACAACAAGCATACCTTTTTACTTAAATACGAATAACTGCTGTTTATCATTCATTCTTAAACCTGCTGGCCGCCTACTGAAAATGAGATCCGCTGATTAGATCACTCTTTTCTGTGAAGTGTTATTCAGGTACGTATTGTTTTCCGTCTTGTGTTCACAGAATAAATGTGGTAGTTTCGTCTGAATAATTATCGGTTCAGAACTAGAAGAAACCGTTTTAAAAAGATCTACTTCACGAAAATTCGACGATGAATTTGTCGGAATACTTAACATGGAAACGTAATGAAGCAAATTTTGAGTGCTTTTTTTCACTACCAAAATTACGGAAATAAATTGCATTAGAAAATGGTTAGGAAACTCAAATATATATGCAATACATTCTGAAGATTCGGGAAACGGGCTGTAATATTATTCAGATGTTACGACGAAAAGCAAATAAACTCACCCTTCGTCCTCAGTGTGCTATATGGTGTCTTACAGAGTATGTATACGGATGTAGACAGTTTACAGAATGCTGATAAAATACGTAAACAAAGAAACTAAATAATTAGAGAAAAGTATGAAACAAACGTTGTTGAGAGAGTGTGCGAATAAATAACACATTTCACCGTGGTGAAATTTAATGCTCCCACCGATATCATGCCTTGCTCCAATGACAAGCGAGTAGCCTAGCTTTTATTGGTCGGTGCCCGAAAGCTAATAGCGCATGCCACTGCTTACGCGATTTACCACACACCACAGGTCATTAGTAATTTTGCCTCATGTAAGCGTAGCATTGATACGGGCTATTAGGGGTATAAATGCAGATATTGTCATCACTCATACCTCAATATGTTACCACTACAATATGTTAGGTGTTTCTTCCCTGCGGCTAACATAATTTACTTTCTGATGTTTTCTGCTAGTGCACTACACCTGTCAGTATACAGGGTGATTCACTAACTATTGCCACCTAGAACCAAGCAGAAAATATGATAGTAGCTGAAAAGTCTGTGGAACAAATGTTGCATGGGACAGGGGGGGGGGGGGGGGGGCGTGATGTGACGATGTTTTGTTGTTATTTGGGGTCGCGTCAGAGATATGAAGGTCAACTTCCTTCTTTTTAAATGGGATGCTATAGTTTGGTACTTATTTTCTCACAGCGGCTATCGAGATAAAGCGAATGATGTGTAACAGTAAGGTCTTTGAAGGTCAACGGAGGTCAAAAGGTGGCATGAACGTCCATTTACAGAAGGTGTAAATGGACGTGGTTCAAATGGCTCTGAGAACTATGGGACTTAACATCTGAGGTCATCAGTCCCCTAGAACCTAGAACTACTTAAACCTAACTTACATAAGGACATCACACACATCCATGCCCAAGGCAGGATTCGAACCTGCCACCGTAGCGGTCGCGCAGTTCCAGACTGAAGCGCCTAGAAGCGCTCGGCCATACCGGCCGGCGATGACCATTGCTATGAGTGCAGTGCTGCAATCTTCTTATCAGGGATTGAGTGGTATTCCTTATCACTTGGGCACCTTTCGAAGCACATGCTCTGACAATTGTTTCTCGCATATCGTGTAAATATTAAATATTCGCCGAATACGCCGTATCCATCTAACGTGCCATTGACATGTAAACACCATTCGTCGGTTTGGGAATACAACTGTAGTAGAGCGGTAAGAATAGTATCGTCGAATCAGGCGAATGTGAATGCTGTATTCCTTCGAAGAACAAGACGATATACTTCTTTTTACGGAGAATTACAACGGAATTCAATGAGAACTAGAGACATATATGCTGAAAGGTATCCTCAACGTACTCAACCTACAAGTCGTACATTTAAATATGTGTATGATAAATTGATAACAACAGGATCTTTAGCGCATCAGAAACAAATCCGGCAAAGGAAAGTTAATATCGAGGAAACGGATATTGGTACTCTTGCCACTGTGGTTCGAGATGCTTGTGTTAGTTCGTATCACATCGCAAGGTATCAGGCATGAGACAGAGGAGCGTTGTTATTGTTCTGCTTCACCATAAATATCATCCTTACCATATCAGTCTCCGCCAAGAATTAACTGGTGCAGATAGTATGCGTCGCATTGAATTCTGTCGATAGGCTCAACTTCAGATTCAGAGGGATGACACATTTATTAATCTGATTTGATTTACTGACGAAGCTACTTTCAAGAACCATGGCAATGTTAATTTCATAACATGCATTATTGGGCAACTGGAAATCCACGTTGGCAGCGGAAAGTTGCACACCTAAAACCGTGGTCGGTCAATGTATGGTGTGGGACTCTGTAGGACCGAATTATAGGCCCCTATTTCATCGAAGGAAATGTTAGTGGTAGGAAGTACAACACATTTCTGCAAGATACATCAGTTCTGTTATTGGAAGAAACACCTTCAGGAACCAGGAACAGAATGTGGTATCAAGACGGAAGGTGTCCGGCACATTTTTCACTGATGGCTAGAAATGAGTTACAGAGACAATTCCAAAATCGTTACATTGGACGCAGAGGAGATGTCTTGGCCGGCTAGTTCGCCAGACTTGGCACCTCTTGATTCTACTCTTGTGAGGATTCGTAGAAAACATTGTTTATAAAGACGTTACTACTACACCTGAAAATATGCCAGAGAGAACTGTCAGAGCATGCGCTCCGATAAGTACCGATGTGATAAGGAATATCACTCAATCCATAATAAGAAGACTGCATCACTGCAGTGATACCAGTGGTCATCACTTCACCTCAAACACCTTCTGTAAATAGATGTTCATGCGAGCTTCGAGACCTTCGTTGACCTTCAAAGACCTTACTGTTATACATCATTGGATTCGTTTCGATAGCCGCTGTCAGAAAAGAAGTACGAAACTATACCGTCCTACTTAAAAAAAAAGAAAAGAAACAAAGTTGACCTTCATACCTCTAACGCGACCACACCTAGCAACAAAAAAACCGTCGTATTATGGCCCCTTTGTCCCATGCAACTTTTGTCCCACAAACGTTTCAGCTCCTATCATACTTCCGGAGTTATTCTTGATGTCAATAGTTAGTGACTCACCCCGAAGACTGACAGTTTCGCGTCCATGCATGCACACTTTAACACCTAACTTTCTCCGATGGGGACAACACGCATTAATGGTTTACTCCCGCCACATCTCGTTGGAGGTACTAACCAAAACATATTACTCCTAATAGCTACAATTGTCAATCTGCAAGTGTAGATAATGAGAACTTGCTCCCTGGGGAAGATCCTTTAAAACGTATGCAGCAGGAACTACAATAACATCAAAAATAAAACTGGAGTTGTTAAATAGGAATGAGAACTGCTAATTGCCGGATAAACCACGTCAACCTTAATTTCAAACACTCTTCACTGAAACCACAGATATTTATTCAAAGGTCAATAGTGGCTACAAGTTCATTACAAAGAAAAAGTTATCATATTTGAAATTTAAAATAACATAGTGTCTTTATGAGTAAGACAGAGCTTTTTGCTTTCCAGCGTGTCTATACGAGGTCGGTGATTTGCGGCGATTGGGACTGTCGGAAGAAGTTGTCGCTGTATAGATCCAAGATAGTATATTACTATATACTGTTCCTTACACATGTTATTATGTTATTAATGTTTCACATACGGTTTTTTAATGGCGTAAAATTCACTTTAATTCGCCATTCATGATGCTCTAGTCCGACCGTTTTCTTGCATGAGCATCACTTGGCGGAATTCACTATTTGGCAAGTAAGTTTCGAATACATCAAACCCGTGTTTCCACAACGGCGGCTAATGTTTTAACGCGTGTGGCAATTCACTAGATTGCAAATAAGAGAAGAATCATGAACTGCATTAGTGTGTGCAACTTGATTTGAAGCAAACAATTTGGTTCTAAAAGCTACAGTCACTGTCCACTCACATGTACATTGTAACTGCTGTTTATAGCTCTCCATGAAGCTTGCAGTATTCAGCCTAACAATATTCTTCCTAACTCTCACGTTAATATCTATTCCAAACTGTGTTAGAAACAAAGAAAAAAGTCAGCAGCAAATTTTGCACGGTTTTCTATCCGTCACGGTACCACGGTACACGCAGCATATGAGCCCTAACCCGCCACCGTAAATTCCCTGACTCACAGACTCTGTTCAACAGCAGCAATCGATATCGCACTCGCGTCGCAGTTCGTATAACATTTACTTTTACGCGATATGTTTAACAAAAGCATTACAAGAAAGACGAGAAAAAGTTGAAATTTTTGTATGTTCAGTTAATAAGAATAAACGTATTGATAAGGATTTTGAATAAATACGAATTCAGTAATTTTTTCCCACTGTTTGTTAAATTACACATGCATTTCGTTTCCTGTGGATCAATTTGCAGGTGCAAATCGTCTAACACATAATTATCATTTGCTCTTGACCGAGGTAAATGTGTTTTCTTTTATTCTTCCTCATGACAGGAAAATACATTTAACCTCGCTCAAGAACAAATATACAATATGTATTAGCTGATTTGCACCTCTTGCTCCAAAATTCATCACGTAATTTAATAAAACACGAAAAAATAGTGACTGAAAGCCTTTTCACTCAAACATCCACTGTATTGTATAGAATCAAGTTCACAGCTGCGAAGTATGAATGAAATGATGTCAATGAAAAATTAGAATTCCTACACAAGTAAAATATAGATACATTCCATACCAGAGAACAAAACAAAAAATATAGCCGGAACCATTTAAGGATATGTATAGACAGAAAAAGAAAAGCGAAAGGAAATAAGCAAATATTTACCAGTCGCAGTAGCGATGTCGTTCAAATATTCTGGGTTCGTTTGCCGCATTGTATTTCTTCAAAGAATCGACGTTTCGTCCCAGCTGCTGGACCTTCTCTAGGATCTTGTGCTCAGTCTACAGTGGACACCACAAAATCCTATAGAACATCCCAGGACAGGGGTCGAAACGTCGATTGTTTGAAGAAATATCATGCTGCCTAAGAACCCATAAAACTTCAGTTACTACGGCCACGAAAGCCTGCAGACTTCACAGTAACGTCTTCACAAGTAATTTGTGACCATACGTAGTGCGCTTTCATTCCACTTTGTGCACGTAGATAGTTAGAGAAACCGTAAAGAATTTCTGAAACCTGTATCAGAGAAACACTTTCAGTCATCTGTACCTGACATTCGGCTGGCAGTGTTCTTGTTATCGGCCGTGCCAGAGGATTTTTCTCTTCGGCGACACGAAGCGTGGTCTGTTTGGCAGCGCCAGTTATTGGCAGCGCTCCAGAACGGCCTCGAAATTTGCGGTGAGTGCCTGCCATCGCACGCTCTCCTCATTTCGGATGCAGATAGCCCATAAACGGCGTGGGCGAGCACTTCGCTCCTGTGCAGCTGTAATCGGGCAAACGGCCGTCGGGAGGAAGTGCGCTTTCCGGCCTCTGTGTTATTACAGACGCAATGACTTCGGCATCGTGTTATATTCTATGCTAAACACCCGTTAAAATTCTTGCGACTCAAATTCAATGGAAGGAAACGAAATAAGGGGGCAGTCAGCTGCCCTTACCAATAAGTATTATGCAACCCGCAATACCTTCAAAACCCCATGCAGTGATCTCATATTCTCTCACTCGCTGTTCACTAACTATTGGCCCTGCAGGAAAAAATGAACAGGACGTTTTCGTAGGAAATGCAGTTCCACTGTGTTCAAATTGTTCAAATGGCTCTATGCACTATGGGACTTAACTTCTGAGGTCAACAGTCCCCCAGAATTTAGACCTTCTTAAACCTAACTAACCTAAGGACCTCACACACATCCATGCCTGAGGCAGGATTCGAAACAGCGACCGTAGAGGTCGTCCGGTTCCAAACTGTAGCGCCTAGAACCACTCGGCAACTACGGCTGGCTACACTGTGTACAGGGAAATGTTTACGCTAGAGGCTATAATTCCCGAATAATTCAAGGAAAAGTACAAAAGTGACCTTCAACGCGTTTTCCTTGAATAATTCGAAAACCATGGTTTACAGCAAAAAATTATCCCAGGACAAAATTTAATTACATAAAATGTCGTGCAGAATATCCTGTTCATTCATTTTTCTGTAGGGCTAGTAGTTTGTGCGTAACCAGCGAGAGCATGTGAAAACCACGTGTGTGTTTTTTGAAGACATTGTGGGTTGCATAAAACCCATAGGTAGGAGGAGTAGCATCACCCTGTTTATAACTGAAATTACCCCAGCAGTGTATGAGTCTGGTGACATACCATCTGCCTTTCGGAAAAAGCATCATCCACACAATTCAGAAGACGGCAAGAGCTGGCAAGTGCGAGAATTATCGTACAATCAGCTAAATAGCTCGTCCAGCCAAGCTGCTTACAAGAATAATAGACAGAAGAATGGAAAAGAAAATTGAGGATGCGCTAGATGACGAATAGTTTGGCTTTAGGAAAGGTAAAGGCACGAGGGAGGCAATTGTGACATTTCGGTTATAACGGTAACAAGACTAAAAAAAATTCAAGAGACGTTCATAGGATCAGTCGACCCGGAAAAAGCGTTCGACAATGTCAAATGGTGCAAGATGTTAGATATTCTGAGAAAAGTAGGGGTAAGCTGCAAGGAGGTACGGGTCATATACAGTATGCACATCAGCCAAGACGGACTAATAAAAAGGGTGTTAGACAGGGATGTAGCCTTTCGCCCCTACTCTTCAATCTGTGGGATATGCTCAGCCTCCTCCAATATTTCAACGAAGGGTTAATCAGTCTTATAGCAACAAAATATTATATGCGGGGATAGGAAATCACGGGCAAAATTGAAATAGCGCATCACTTCACTGCAATTTGCATTTATTGTAACACTTGATAACAGACCAAGGAAATTTGAATTACATTAATACCTTCAGCTCCTAACGGGCGTTGATACATATCGACGGGGACAGGTAAAAATGTGTGCCCCGACCTGGACTCGAACCTGCGATATCATGCTTACATGGCAGACGCTCTATCCACTTGAGGCACCGACGGCACACAGGACAGCGCGACTGTAGGGACTATCTCGTACACGCGTCCAGCGAGACCCACATTCTCATCTTGTATGTCCACACACTACATTCGTAGTGTCCCACCCCAACACACTCATTACTCGTGGGAGACATTCTTACCAAGTCCTGCAAGCGTTCGGGTAATTTGTGAGCATCCGCACAGAAGAGGAAGGTCAGGGCCGGTATTGCCATAACTATTGCCAGAACATGTCCGAAAGAACAGACATCATATCCATATAAGTATATAGACCAAGAAAATGTCGCATGTCACACATGGCAGATAATCGCACTAGAACAATAACAAACACCTGATTCAGTTATCTGCACTTTAGTTAAAAGTTCAACAGGCGAATACAATTTAAGTTGTCTCATAATTATTAATATGCGTGTAGGCGCGTTAAGGAACTTGTTATGAAACTGTCACTTATAACATCAAGGCAGGCACATGCCATTTAAAGGGAATAATTACCAAGTTTACACACTGACTAGAACATTGAAGTGAATAACACGAAAGTGCACCATCCCTGACACGTTACGGCGACAGTTAACCTCCAATAAGTTCCTTCCTTTACAACATGGTATTAAGTACTGCCCAATAGTAATAAAAAAACATTTAGTTTCCACCGATATACATAAAACTGTTGGAGAAACAGTAAATTGGAAACTTCATCTAAACACCCTAAAAATGGCAACTTAATGGGTACCTAGAGTAACAAAATTAATAATAGCATGCTTATAAATTTACTAGAATAAAGGAATAAATAACACATACACGGCTTGTGACGGCCGACAAACTGTGTTGAGCTATTGAGTAGTGATTAATTTAAGCTATCCACAACTTACGCTAACCAGGTTAGCGAGGTATTTAACGACAAGCGTCGAGCAAGAACCCTGATCAGAAGGTAATGGGACCAGCACTATTTACAACTAACTACGGCACTGAAATCAACTGATGACAGGTTGACCATTACCGATGTGACGTACGATGGACAGTCAATAGCCTGAACACTCAGCTGAAACCCAAGTATAATGCTGAGCGGCGAAACGCCCAGCCCCAAGCATGTTTAGCGCAAACACCTAGTTTGAGAACAAAACAACCATGAAACAACAGGCTGATATTGCAGTTTGCAGTACAAATGCCAGAGCCCGAATACAGCCTTAACCCAAGGCAGGACTAAAGAACATTAGTTTCTCGAATAATACCCCAGAATCAACTAGCACAACATAGATCATTAACACATTTCAGATAATATTTTAAAACAACATACTTAAATACCTTTGTTTACCACAAGCCTTAATTAGTTAACAGGTTAGGCTCTGTTACAAATACCACGCAAATGGGGTAGCAAGTTAAGGTCTACAATTCTACTTTGCCGTTTAACATGCGTCGTGACGAGGAAAGAAAGAATCCAGATAATTAATTGAAAGTCACTACAGGATTCAGTATTTGTCGATGCGCTGAAAATCGACATGGGTGAGAGACAAGTTTACACTCGCAAGCAGCACACGCAGAACACGAGCATAAGGTGAGCTTTAAATAAACTTCTCCTTACACAGCGACGAAACAAATAATCTTCAACGAACTATTGCAGACGCCGGAATCCCCAGTTGCTTGAAAATGACGCAAATAATGACCAAAACGCCTTACTTCAAGTCAGATGACATCCGTGGGATAGGAGTTCCAATGGACAACCAGGACCTTGGATCCACCATCAACAAAACGGCGTGGCCTCCTGTACGCTCCCAGGCGTCTGCAATCGGCGTTCCTCCTGCCGACCAACGCTCTCCCGCAAACACGGCAGGCAGCCGACCGCAGCAATGCCACAGTGCCCTCTAAATATAGGGTAAGGAAACAGCAGGGAGCGAAGTGGAAATTTCAAAAGCAACGCGCTACAGACAAGGAGGAAACACATAGAATCTACGATGACATTTCGTGACAGGTCAATCTGTAAATCGAGAAAGCAATGATGGAAATGAAAGAAAGGTTCAGGAGTGGAATTAAAGTTTAAGGTGAGAGGATATCAATGATACGATTCGCTGATGATATTTCAAAGGTTTCAAAACCTTTTCTTAAGAATTTACTTTATTTGTAGCGATTCATGAAGAACATTAACACCTTTAATCACACTATGTGAGCGTGGAAGTAGTTTCCAATGGGTAACTGATGGAACAAAAAAAAAATTTTTTTAATAATTGGAAATTTTACTCCTGAAAGCCCCCCCTTTTTTAAACAGATTTAAAATTAAATAAGAAAGAATTCTGTAAATATCAAGTTACAATTTATTCAGAGGCAGAAATAACATTTTTTTCAATTACAGTATGAGCTTTCGAGCTCAGAACCTTGCCGCTTCGTTTTCACGGCCGTTGTCACGACCGCTCACAACAACCTCTGAAAGACTGCACTGGTGCAAATCTGCAACACACCAGATTACTTTAAACTAAAAATTTTAACAACTCACACAAACACATAAACTATACACTCCGTAAAAGGGATGGAAATGGTACAGAAAACTCACATTAAAATTATTTGCCAGTGAAAGTACAACTCGTTTTTAAAAGAACTCTCACGGTGGAAGGGTGGCAACTGTATATACTAAAATAACCATTTAAATAAAAACCCATGAAATGTAGTCTTACATAAAATGTACAAACATGCTCTACATTACACATATACCTCCTCTCAAGATGACAGACAAGATGAAAACTATTTCAGGAATTCGGCCTTTACACCTTAACCAATAAATTCGTTAACACAGAATCCGAAAAACATGACAGGGGCAGCTATTAACGTATGGCAGACCGACAGGCAGACAGACAGACACTAACTGCCTAAAAACTGCGGGCGGGTGACAGGCGAGCAAGCTGGGGACGAGAGACTGACCAAGAAAACAAGTAAAATTTAACAAGTAAGTGAAACAACATATCACGAATCACTTAACTTCTACTAATAAACTGCGAAGTCTTTCGAAGACCTGGCGCAGCACCCCCAAAACGCTCTCCCGAACCGTCCGCTGCCAGCCGCTTCAACAGACGCAGGAAGGCGCGCCGATCTCCCGTCTCACGGCGTCGCAGCTCACGCCTTCCAGACCGATGTCATGTGTTGACTCCTGTTGCTCTCGTGTCGGCCGCAAAGCCACTACACCTCGCTATACGGCGCAGCCCACTGGACTGACGTGGCGACCTCACATGCGCCGACGCTCAAAACGGACAAGTCATCTTGTGTCCCAGTGCGCGACCGACCAACAGATAGATCCAACCGCCAAAGCCCATTGCCTAAACAAACTCGAGCAGACTGGCGGCCTAACACATACTAGCACTCCGGACGACATCAGACACTGACTGCCGCACAAATGCGAACGAGAGACAGACCAGCAACTGGTGACGAGTGACTGACCCAGACTCACTCCGCGTGACTAACTGACCAGACTCCCCAAGACTGACAGACTGCCGCCCTACCGAGTTCATAGCGCCCCTTAAATGCACGTGAACAGGCAACTTTTCCCCTTTCCCATCACAGGGAGACACCAAAGCTGCGATTGCACAGCGGCGCCACCGCCAGAAACGGAGGGCGACTGCTTCACACAACGCGCTGTGGCTCGCTCTTCAAAACAGCAAATTTTTTACCACGGCTCAACATTGCTATTCCGAGTGGAAGTAAAGAGGACTTACATGATCTGTTGAATGGAATGAACAGTCTAATAATTACAGAGCATGGATTGAGAGTAAATTGACGAAAGACGAAGGTAATGAGAAGCAGCAGAAATGAGAACAGAGAGGAACGTAACATCAGAATGATGGTCACGGAGCAGATGTAGTTAAGGAATTCTGCTACCTAGGCAGTAAGATAACCATTGACTGACGGAGGAAGGAGGACATCAAAAGCAGGCTAGCAATGGCAAAAAGGGCATTGCTGGCCAAGGTAAGTCTACTGATATAAATTATCGGCCTTAATTAGAGGAAGAAATTTCCGAGAATGTACGTCTGGAGTACAGCATTGTTTGGTAGTGAAACATGGACTGTGGGAAAACCGGAACAGAAGGGAATCGAAGCATTTGAGATGCGGTGCTACAGACGAATGTTGAAAATTGGGTGGACTGATAAGATAAGGAATGAGGAGGTTCTGTGCAGAATCGGTTCAGAACCGGAGAGAAAAGGAATATGTGGAAAACACTGATAAGGAGAAGGGACAGGATGATAGATCTGTTAAGACATGAGGGAATGACTTCCATGGTATTAGAGGGAACTGTAGAGAGCAAAAACTGTGCAGGAAGACAGAGATTGTAATACACCCAGCAAATACTTGACGACGTAGGTTGCAAGTGCTACTCCGAGATGAAGAGGTTAGCACAGGAGAGGAATTCAAGGGACAGGATGATAAGATATCTATTAAGACATGAGGGAATGACTTCCATGGAATTAGAGGGAGCTGTAGAGAGCAAAAACTGTACAGGAAGACAGAGATTGTAATACACCCAGCAAATACTTGACGACGTAGGTTGCAAGTGCTACTCCGAGATGAAGAGGTTAGCACAGGAGAGGAATTCAAGGGACAGGATGATAAGACATCTATTAAGACATGAGGGAATGACTTTCATGGTATTAGAGGGAGCTGTAGAGAGCAAAAAGTGTACAGGAAGACAGAGATTGTAATACACCCAGCAAATACTTGACGACGTAGGTTGCAAGTGCTACTCCGAGATGAAGAGGATAGCACAGGAGAGGAATTCGTGACGGGGCGCGTCAAACCAGTGACAAAAAAAAAAAAAAAAAAAAAAAAAAAAAACAGCAAGTAAACACTCGCATGGAGAACACGGAATGTGGAAGTCTTTTAGCAGTCTGGCTATATCATTTTGTCATATGATTATTCTTAAAGTTTATGATCGATACAACGAACTGACATGAAGTGCCTTTTTCAGGGCCCATCGCCCAGCAAACTATCGGCTTCTGGTCTCACACTGTTTATTGGCCAACAAAGTAGTGAGAATTCATGTAGCTCCCCGGAAATGGTATTCTGTTTGCAACAGAATAATTAATGACTTATTTATAATTTTGTTACTCTGAACGGAGGACCTTCAAATGTCACTCCGTTCACTGGTTGAGGCTATGCGTTGGCTTTATACTTCAGTATTGTTGAAAAATGCTATATAAATGACACATTACATACTATCAGCTGATGGTTCCAGGAATCTTCATCACAATAAATAAAACCTGATTACATAACACTAATGATACACTGCAGACGGTGATGTTTTCTCAACGCCTTTCTGGGGTTTACCGTTGTGACACTTATAATATTTTCATAAACAAACTTTGATTGAGGATTATAGAAACTTTTAGATGATTTATCAGCCCATAGAGAGTAATGGGCTTTCGAAAACCTTTTCGAAAGTTATCGTTGTTGCATTACAATATCTACATACATAAATAATAAAGTAACTACTTGAATATGCGGTATGTTTAAGTTTACTATAAAAAATTCATAATTTACTCTGAAATAAAGCTGTGCATTTGATTTCTGTGGCAGTACAGAGATAATGACACAGACGTCTTATTTATGAGGGTTAGAGTATATACAACGTATGGCCATTTTGACTCACTTTCTTTAATTGCTGCTGTAAATTAATTGATTAAAATATGAGGTTTGTCTCACGAAGAGTCTGCTGGTCTTTCACTGGCTGTTTTTCTAAACTTAGGACTCGACAAAATTATGGAGATTGTTGTAGATACTCTGAAAATAATAACATGGTAGCATCATGGCGTAATGTTTGCCGAAGCTTGTATGAAAGCTCACGATCTTGTGTCCTTGTGCCTCACGTACACAGAATCACGGAAATCGAAATGAGAAACTCATGATTATCTTTAAGTATGCTTTTCATTGCACTATGTAAAAGGATAAATTTATAAGTTTGTCAAAAAATGTGAATATTGAGTTACTCATCAAACACAACTTATTTATCAACTTAATCTTAAACATCATCGATTAATCTCCTCTTGTGCGGTCACAGTTTGTAAATCACTCTTCATTCGACGAAACCTGTTTAATCCCATTCTTTGTTTATTTGTTAGGAAACAAAAAAAAAATTAACCTAATATCATACATGCAGACGAAGGCTGGATGAGTGTGGAAGTGCTTACAAGTCCACATCTTGCTCACGTTAAGCCATTATTCCCTAAGTTCCACTCCTTTACCAGAATCTGTGAAGGGGCCGAGCTGATATGACGGATGTCTCTGCCCTGGCACTGTACACGTGATGCAGTGCTTTGTTTCTAATGTCGAGTGAAAGATATTCGCATTTTTCGGTGCTATTTACGAGCCGACACACAGGATAGAACACCTAAATTGCGATACTTACTAGCAAAACTTAGTTCTGGAATAACGTTTAAATGTGCTAAATTCTATAGGACTTACGCGGTGTGTGCACCTGGGCCCCTGAATTGTGGGTCAGCAGCGTCTTGCTGAAAAATCTGTGAAATTTTGGCAATTGTGGATCAGTTAAAAAAGTGATTTCCGCCACATACGGGGTCATCTTCCATAAATGTTTTTTGTGTCTACTTGAAGTTCAGCCTAATTATGCGTTCCTTTGACACAACGTAACAGAGCCATATCAAAGCAGACATAGCTAAAAAGAGGCACCAATCCTTCTATTACAGACAGAAGTTCACATGGCATCCAACACGAATTGTTTACGAACTGCTTGTAATCCCCATAGAGCTAAAAATGGATCGTAGCATCCAGATACATTTTTAGCACGGTCAAAAATAATGTAAGATCTGCGCTTACGACGTTTTGATATATTAACGTGGAGATATTCAGTTTGAAGAAGCTATTGTGTCTCGTATATATATACAAGGTGTTTCACTAAATGTGTTTGCTTCTGCAAGTTACGAAGTAATAGGTGACGGAAATAGTTATTGCGGTCGATCAGCATAAGAAACGTTACACTACCTGCGGAACTATGAAAATAGTTTATTGTGTTATTATCCAAAGAGTTACAGGAAAAAGAGATAATTTTTAAATGGAACAATAGTTGTTTCTATCATGCACAGGAATCAGTAATACCAACTGCGTATACATCAGTTTAAATTACATTCCTATCACTTTTAGTTTGGGAGCTACAGCCCTTCAAAGTTTCAGGGGTAGATACCACACACACTGCGACTAACATAATGCGCCTTCTAAATGTGGTGCGGCCGAGTCGTAACGTCGCCAGTGTCACGGAGCGAGAAGCTTCCTCGATGCGCTGTTAGATTGCCGTCTCTGCACACGGCTGTATACCCGACAGTTAGAGCAACACAAACAAACGGGGCTCAATATGCCACAGCTACTGACATTGGATGAAGATGGCATACACGAACAACGAGTACGTTGACGTGTTGCTGATGCTCGGCGAGTGCCTACACGATGCCACTTAAGCAGCCATGGCGCACGCCGTGAGATATCCTAGGCCAAGTTGTTATGTGCCGAACAACGACTTCGGGAAACAGGCAGTTTGGTAATGTGCCGCAGGAACAGATTAAGATCTGCAAGAAGTGAGCAGACGGAAGTGTTTGTTTCAGCTGCAGTACACCACGATCCTCATGTCCGCTTACGAGTCACTGCTGCATTCTCTGGTGTCAGTCTCACATCTATGTGGCGGGTAGCACACGGCCACAGGTTTCACCCGTATTGCCTATCACCGACCCAGGGGCAGCATGGGAACGATTTACAGGCGAGAGTTACATTCTGTGAATGGGCAATGCATAATTTCACGTTGGAGTCTTTACAAGGTGTTATGTTCTCTGGTGAGTCCACGTTCACATATTCTGGTGCAGTGAGTCTCCATAACGTGCACTACTTGGCCGCAGACAATCCTAAATGGGTACGACCTGTCGACCGTCAGCGTAGGTGGTGTATTAGTGTTTAGTGTGGAATCCTTGGTGATGAAATCATCGGTCCACACTACTTCCCAGGTGCACTGACTGATGAGTTATGTCGCGCGTTCATAGTCGACAGGTTGGGTGGTCTCCTTGAACATGTGTGTCTACATACGAGAATCCATATGTGGGTGCGGCACGATGGTCACCCAGCCCATTCTGCGCATGCTGCTGTGGAAGAACTAAACAATAGGTTTGCACGAAGGTGGTTCGGGCACCATTGTCCTTATTCATGGCCCGCAAGGTCTCCCGATTTAACACCATTAGATTTCTTATTGTTGGGATATTTAAAGTATCGTGTTTATGTCACAGAGCCCACATCCCCAGATGATCTGAAAAAGGCGCATCGAACACGCATGTTGCTCCGTGACATCGGTGACGATACATCTCGTCCGCAGATCCTTTAGAAGGCGCATTGCATTATGCGTTCAGGAACACGGACACACATTTGAACATCTCATTTAAATTTATAATGATGTATACACGTATGTGTGTATGTGTATATGTGTGAGTGTGTCTGCTTACAAGTTTTTTTTATAATACTGTGTGATTATTGATAAAACCGACAAACTGTAGTGACGGATTCCTGATTGAAAAGGGAGGAAAAAAAGTTCTATGAACATGTGTCTAGAAATGCATTATTGCCGTGGTAGATGGCGCTGACGAATGAAAGTTCCTCTCACCACGTGCCATGTGTTCCTTGTGTGTTGCAGACTGTATGATTTACGCAACATACTGTAAGGAAGACAATGTTCCGTATTCATATCAGGAACAAGCCGTGATGGTGTTTGTGTACGGCCAAGCACATCGAAATGGCCAGGAAGCAGCACGGCTATACCAACGTAAGTCCCATCACAGACACGAACGATACCATACAAAATTAAAGCCTTTTTTGCACCTACGTGTTATGACGGGTCCTTTCAGACAGACAGACTTGTAGGGAGGCGGCGAACTGTGCATACTCCAGATTTCATGGAACGGATTCTATTGGATATAGAAACGAATCATAGTACCAGCGCCATGCAAGTGACCCGACAGCATGCTGTAAGCCAAAGTACGATTATGTGTGAACGCGTGCATTAAATACCATAGAGGCCACCTTGAATAACTGTTGCGGCGTGGTTGCGATGCAAATCTGTTCTGTGTTCCATGAAGATTTTTTGTCGTTTCACGCACACCGTCGATTTCCGGACACACGTTCACAGCATTATTGTTCCTCTATTTCGAGTCAGGAATCCGTCCTGCAGTTTGTCCGTTTTATTAATGTTCAACCTGTGTATAACGCTGCTGGAAATTGATGTTGATACTCTTTAACGTGTCAGGCCGTGGCAAAAAGTACACTGCACTGTGATTGGCTGAAAATTATTGCCTGCCGGTTCAGTCTTGCACTATTATTGGCTGAACGAAACTTCCCGCCAACTCCAATTTTTTAATTTATCACAATCCACCAGCTTGACAGAGCCACGGGTTCAAATTCATTGATGACTTCTTAAATTCAAAGTTATTGATGGCATCATAGGAAATACGCACATACAAGGCGCTGAAGCCGAAACCTATAGATCGGAATCCAGGACCGAGCGAAGTGGCGCACTGGACTCGCCTTCGGGGGGACGACGGTTTCAACCCTACGTCCGGCCATCCTGATTTAGGTTTTCTGTGACTTCCCTAAATCGCTTCAGGCGAACGCCGGGATGGTTTCTTCGAAATGGGACGGTCGAATTCCTTCCCCATCCTTCCCTAATTTGATGGGACGAATGACCTCGCTGTCTGACCCCTGCCCCAAATCAACCAGCCGAACCAAGGGTTGAGGTTAGCGCTGGACTTCCCATAGCATTCCTATTGATGAAAGTATTTGTAGAGACGTTGCTGGAATTGTCAGTCGTTAACATTATTGCGCTACTGGGATGGCCATGATACTGGTTCACCCCTCCTAACAACACAACGGCCCACCCCTCATAACCAAGCAATCGAAGAAGACACACTCAATATGTTCTGTGACAATAATGAAAAAGTATGATTTGGCCCCGTATCGCGACAAACATAATAGCTGCTGACTGTTACCAACACATTGCGTATCATTTTGATAGTGCTGTACATCCCGGAAAAAGATGTGGTAACTTTGTCCATCAATCGGATTAGGCAGAAGATACAGTCCAGTCAGGTAGCCGTGAAAACTTGCAACGCTATATTAATGGTAAACCTCCGTTGATGATGGAACACACAACTGTCCTTGAGATTTTAAAACTCTCAGTTGAGGCTATCATGGCTGTTAAATATTCATTTTCTTGTAAAAGCAGCCTCGCCAGTAAACAAAACACATGAGCCATGGGCCATTAAGTTTGTTTTGTGTATGTCATCGACTATCGCTCTTGCGGCCCCGTTGCCAATAACTATATGGAAGAGTAGGTATCTCTTGGTTGTGTCCTCAGAAGCTCTTTGCTCGCCGATATATGTACGACTTTCTCTGGCCCAAGGAAGGGCACATCTCGAGGGTTGAACCCCCTCATTCCAAATCTACGGATTACATTGCCTGGACTATCCTCAGGGTGCAATCTACGATCTGGAAGCGCCTCTTGCTGCTGTCGTCTGTCTCTCTGTCTCCCTATCCGTCTGCCTGCCTGTCTGCTTGCCGGCCAGCCACTGTCGTCCGTCCGCCGTCGCCACCACCAGTTCTCGCCGTCGTTCGCCGTCCGTCAGCTGCCGCCGCCGGGTGCTCGCCGCCGCCTGCCGCTGTTGTCGTCCGTCCGTCCGCCTGCCTGCCTGTCTGTCTGTTAGCCGCCGCCCGGAGCTCGCCACTGCCGTCTGGGGCACGACTCTGCCGCTGCTGCCGCCGCCGCCGCCGCCGCCCGGTGATCGCCGCCGCCTGCTGTCTGCCCATCGCCTTCCGTCCGTCCGCCACCGTCCATCGTCGCCGCACGATGTCCTTCCGCCGCCGTCCGCCCTACTGCCGTGTCCACCGCCGTTTATCGTCGCTGACCATCCGTCTGAGCCTTTCCACCTCCACTGTTATCTACACCCGCTCTCCCAGTTCCATTGTCACTTCCTCGAGCGCCGCCACTGGCCTTCCCCCTTATACCTCCCCTCCCCTCCCCTAACCCAAACATTCCCCCTTCTCCTCCCCTGCTGTTTACTCCCATATCTACACCCTTCCTCCAGCCTCCACACTGACAATAGCTCCCACTCCTGCCCCCATCCCTACTGCTGCCTCTGCTGCCACCCCTCTTTCACCCCCCCCCCCCCCAATCACTTCATCATCTCTCTCCCCTGCCCACATCACGTCACTCCACCACTGAACCAGCCACATCTTCAATAACCTCCATTGTGCCTACAGGATCTGCCACCTGCCACCTCCCTCTCCACCCTGTCCCTCTCCCCTCCTCCCAGCCTACATTCTCCAAAAAATCCCAGAAGTGCATCATTGATGACTTTTCTCCTGCCGCTTCCCTCAAAGTGTCACTGCCTCCTCCCTCTCCTGCTGTCGTCTTCACAGACACCACACCTCCTCCTGACACCCCTATTCCAGTCCCCACCATCCACACCTTTGTCCTGTCAACCCCAGACCCAAAGTTCCTTGATGCTGGTGCTCCTATCTCCCAACTGATCCCCACAGGCACTCAGTGCTCATTAAGACCCCCTCTCATCTTTTCATATGGACCTGCTCTGTAAACTCTCTCACGTTTGGCCCCATGGGTTCCTGACTCCCTTCCACTTCTCTTCCTCTCCTCATCAGCCCCAGCCTCCCCATCGCCCCTGCCCCCCCCCCCTTTACTGCCATGATCACCAAGCTCAGCCTGGTGATCAGAGAGGGTGAGGGGTTGGCAGAATTGAACTCACACCCTGGCCTGGATATCTGCTCTGCCTACTGTATCCACCTATCTCATGTGTGTCTTTTAGCAGTCCGTCCCCTCCATCAGCCAACTCTTCACCCAGGGTGCCTTGATTTTCCACTGCTGCCACCCTCTTAAATCCTCAAAATCCCCTCCCCTATCCTACCACTGTCCGAGCTGCGTCATGTATAACGATAACCTGAACCCCAACTGCAAACCCTCCCCCTCCAGTAACCACTGCAAAGCCTCCCATTTTCTCAAAAACTGCCCCAACCACGCCACCCTTCCGTCCTGTTACACCTGAAATGGCCCCCTTCCCACCTATTCTAATAACTGTAAAATTTACACCCCTCCAGCCACCCTCAAGCTTACTGCCCCTCTCTGTCCCATTGATTCTCCCATCCACTCCCACAATTCCCTCTGTCCACTCCCATGGCTGAAGACATCATCTGGTTTCTCACCATAGTCGTCTAAAACATTCACCCTATCCAACACCTCCTCCATCTTTCATCTCAACACCT
Source organism: Schistocerca americana (assembly GCF_021461395.2). NCBI lineage: Eukaryota > Metazoa > Arthropoda > Insecta > Orthoptera > Acrididae > Schistocerca > Schistocerca americana. The sequence goes on along the minus strand of NC_060119.1, from coordinate 583,162,052 downwards.
TAGCCATTTACTCCCACAACCAAGCCCACTTTACCTTCACCAGCCTCGACATGCTACTTTAAGCCCCACTTTCTTCCCATCAGGGCACAGCATGAGTGTCATATCCTCTTCCAGAACATCTGCTCCTTCTACACCAACAAGTACGTATTCATGAACACCCTCTCCCACCACCGGGTCGACACCTTCCTCCTGAATGAAACCTTTTGCCAGCCCCACCATACTACCTGCACATCCCTCTATCTCCTCCACCAAACTGATGCTCCTGGTCCCCAAGTACAAGGTGGAGTCACCATCGCCCACATTAAGCACATCCCTGTCCAGCCAAAACCCCTCCTCAGTGACCCCACTGAACACTTTATCCACAGTGTCTTCTTCTCCTACATAATCGTCACATGGGCCACCATTTATGTCTGCTCTACTGTTCCTATTCTCTAAGACTTCATCTCCCACACTGACCACACCCTCTCCACCCATGCCACCGATGTAACTGCCACCGACATCAACATCCATAGCTGCTCCCTTGCCACCCTTTGGTGGTGGCATCAGTTCCTCCTCATGTTCCAAGGTGACCTATTTGCCCTTCCCCAGCACACCCATCCTAAGAGCAACACCACCCCCAATGTTGTCATCGCCTCTGCCAACCTCCTCAGGCATATTTCTGTTGACTTCCACGACCCTACAGGTAGTGACCACCTCTCTATCCTTCTGGCCATAATGTCTGCTCTCCACCCACCTCTGGCTTCCTGTCTTGCACCCCCTTCCTAGGTAGTCCATGACTACAGTCGCACCACTGGGATGCCTATTGGGAATCCATCGCCACCCAGGTCGAAAGCCAATTATCTATCACTATCCTCACAATATTGTCCACACCTCGTCCGTTGTTCTGAAGGCCACTAGTGATGCTGTGGAGGCCCATGTTCTCACCATAACCATCCACCCCCATAGTCCCACTCTCCCTCTGTGGGCTGTCCTCCTCCTGTGAATCCCTCAACCTCTACCGCTCCTTCTTGCACACTAGTGCCACTGGAAAACACAGCGACATGTATGGAACCTCGTTACGGCAAAGAAACCTGTACATGATTCAATTCCACCCTCCGTACCAACTCCTCCAGGTACTGGTCAGCCTTCCATCAACTTACTGGTTCCCATTCAGCACTCCATTACCCCATTTTCCATAACGACCACCCCCATCCCGACAAATAAAGTAATGCCAAAAACTTTGCTTCCCACATTTCCGAGTTCTTCATTGTTGATGATCCCCACTTTGGTTATTCCCTTTCCCCACCATCATGGAATGCGCTGATGCCTCGGACACTTCATTTGCTCCCAGTCTCCAGTACTTGGGGTAGTTGCCCACCACCAACATTAACACTCCAATCACAGTGCAAGACATTAAACTTCTCCTCTGGTCCAAACGCAAGAAAGCCCCTGGTCATGACTGTGTCACCTACTGCCACCTCAGAGAATGTACCTTCTCCATACTGACTGTCCTTTCCAATTTATACAACGTCATCCTCTCTACTGGCTTCTACCCCAACCTGTGGAAGACTTCCCACATCCTCTTATTCCTCAAACCCAACAAATACCCTTCAGTCACCTCTTTGTATCATCCCATCTTCCTCACCTTCATCTTCAGTAACGTCATCGAATACATCCATCCCATAGTGCCCATAACCAACTCCATTAACACCACCTCCTCCCCCTTATCCAGTTTAGCTTCCGACCCTGCTTCTCCACTGAAAACCAACTCCTTCACCTCATCCACCTTTTCTCCCTCCAACTTATCTCCTGTCGCCCTGCCATTTTTTTTGATTCCCTCAACCTCCAAAATGCCTATGATGATGTATGGCATCCCGATCTCTTCAAACTCCACATCTACGATCTGCCTATCTATTTTGTCCATCTGGTCGCTTCCTTCTTTTCAACCATCATTCCCATGTTACCCTCCACAACACCAACTCCCGAATCTTTTATCCCACTTCTCGGGTAAATCAGGGCTCAGTCCTCCCCCTCTCCTCTACCTCCTGTGCACCGCTGACATGCTCAAGCCACCCCAACCTGTCTATCTCCTCCAGTATGCTGATGACACCACCTTCCTGGCTCCCTATCCTACCCTTCAATGGTCCCAACACACTCTCCAAACCCACCTTGACCAGTTCGCCACTTGGTGTAACCAGTGGTTCCTTTGTATCAACCCCTCCAAAACCCAGGCAATCATCATAGGCTGCACCATCCACTCCTTATGGTCGTCCTCTCCGGGTCACCCCAACCCAGAGATACCTTGCCCTCACCCTCGACCATCATCTCACATGGACCTCTCATCTGCTGACCATCCAGCAGAATGTCCATTCCCGCCTCTGCCTCCTGAAACTCCTGTCTGTCCACACATGGGGATTTCATCCACCATCCTCCACATCTACAAATCCCTCATCCACCGTGCCTTCTGTATCCAACTTCCTTCCCCCATATGACTCCTAGATGACATCATCCCCTTCCCCCCGCCTCCTCCTTTTCCTCCAACATCTCTGCATCCTTTACACTGTCTGCAGGCTTGATCCCACCCCTCAAGACCTGGTTTTCTCCTTCCTTTCCACCCCACGCCCATTGCCACGCCTCTATCACCGTACCCCTCCCTCTCTTTACCTTCACACCCCCCATCTCCTTCATTAAGCCATTTCCCAGCACCTACCACTCCCATATGTTGAACTTCGTCTTGACATCTACACTTCCTACAAACTGTAGCCTGACCTTGTTTTACCGCCCCCCCCGCCCCTTCCCAGGGCATAGGGGGCTTTCCCTTCCTTCTCACTGAGCGGATTACCCTACTTCCACCCTGAGTCTGTGCACCCCCTCCACACCTGTTTCCCTCTACCATATCTTCCCTTCCCAGCCCCCCTTCGGCACACTCCCTACTTCATCACCCATTCTCTCCCACCCTTCTCGCCTCCTTTCCCTTCTCCCTCGCCCTAACCCATGGCACATCCACCAAGATTCTTATTCATCATCAAGTGTGCTGCATTATTGTTGTGTCCAGTGCCGCTCTACAGTATCATCAGTGATGTGGTCTTAATTGTGTGCTCAACCTGTATATCATCCCTGATTATTCCATGCTACGCCATCCGTCAAGTGGCTGTCTTAATCGTTCTACAACTTTTTATGCCCTGGCCCTACTTTGCCTGGCGCGTTTTAATCCTTACAGTGTGTGTTTCCGTGTGTATGGTACTTTTTTAGATCTTTACCTCTATTTTACAGTCGCAGATTTTTGTATAATTTCTTCTCTTACGTTCCACCTTTTTTGTTTCTATGTTCCGCCATGTTTTCTCCTTTATGTTTCAGCCATGCACGGCTCATGTTCATGCCGTTTATTGTTTGTTATCTTCTCTTATGGTACTGCTGTCTCTTTTTCTTATTCCATTTACTTGTTGGTGGATTTGAGCGTTTATTCTGACTTTTTTGGATTGGGCCCCATCATCCAGAACGTTGAGCTATCGACGTCTTGTTGTCGGTTTGCTCTTCTCTTGGAGGGAAACTGATTTTTTTGGTTGGTTTGTCGGCTGCCCTTCGGTTGGGATGCCTTCTTGTTAAGAGGTTGTCGGGCCGCTGCCTGTCTCACCTAAACGTGCGTCAGTGATACTTTCCCAGGCTGACACTTGGAACTTTCTGCGCGCCGCTCCTTGTGTTAGTGATTTCCTTTTAGTCATAAGTACTCTGTGTGGCCTTCAGCCGAGTTTTAACTTATTAAAATGGTAAGCCTCTTTCTCCTGAGGCCTTAAGCCGTGAAATTGTTCTGTCCATGGTATATGGCCTTCTGCCGAGTTTTAATCTCTCTTAAACTAAAAATTTAAAAACTTGATCTTGCCTTAAGTCTTCCTAGGTTTTAAGCAGTTACATTGTTTGGTTGATTTGCTTTCCGCCGGGTTACAGCCTATTTAGAATTAACATTGAAAATTTTTGTTTGGGCCTTAAGCCGTAACACAGTTCTTACTTAACGTGTGGCCTTCAGCCTATGTTTATTGAAGTAAAAAAAATTTTTTTTTAAAGAAGTGAAACTTCCAAAAGAACTCCCGTACCTCAATTCTTTGCTTAGCCCTTGGGCCCTGGATTTTCGTATGTGGCTTTCAGCCGATTTAAATCAAATCAAAGGAGCTCTTACGTTAAAACCATGAGAGTTTTTAATTCTTATTTATGTTATTGTGTTTTTTAACCAGTAAAATTTATATGTTGAGTGTAATTGCCAGGAACTTATTTTTGCCCCTTTCCACAAATATAACCTCACCCGCTCTGTCCCGCTAGTCCAGGGATTTCAGTATTGTTTTAAATGTCTTCCAGTCTACTTTTAACGTTTTCCGGCTGAAGAGCAGCCCCTTTGCTGTTACCATCCTTCCCCAGATAGGGAACTGAAAATACAATAAAAAAATAGAAAGGAGGGCCGAAATTTGGGGATTGGTGGTAGCTACGCAAGGAGGGCCTGCGCAGAAGAAGGATAACGAAGTACTTAACTGGGGTCAATGTTGACTACAAGCAGCAGGCCGACATTCCGTCGGTTGGTTGGCAACATTTGTGTCGGACGACCGGTCGTGGCCCGCCTGACACTTCTACCTGGTTGTCATTGGCACCACTCAGCAACCGCTGCAACACACAGTGGTTCCATGGACCTGTTTGCTGATAAAGGGGAGTAGCATTCTGTAATACTCGTGGTGACTGGTGACGTTGTCTACGCGACCTGCTAATTATTTTCTGGTTTCCACCCGACCCTCAGAGTTTTACTCGGTCGGCTCTTTGGTCGTAAATAGAGACCGTAGTATTATACTATATTTGTTCTAATATTATACTGCCCTTCCTTTCTAGTTCATAGCCTACCATTTATGTTAATGAATAAGCTCCCGGTCGGAAATACAGTCGAAACTATTGGAATAAGGCACAGGATTCTGTTAAACAAACAGTGATCTCCTGGTTAGACTTAGATGTTAATAGGTTGAATTCCTTGATTGTAATTGAATTTGAGATAATCTGAACTCCCCATAAATGCGATTAATGTTAATGAAAGGCTTGGAGTGTAATTAGCCTGGAGCGTAATATCAGTAGAAGCTTTCTTTTAAACAAAACGTAATATAAATAACAGTACGGTACTTGTATGTCACGCTTTTTTTTCCCATCATGAATGCTTCTCGTGTGCAACCGTTTCATCACAGAGTACAAGCTGCAGCCTCCTCAATTACTTGCTGGGTATCTCCCAATCTCTAGCTTCCTCAAACTTTTTACTCCCTAAAGCACACTCCAGTACCATGGAAGTTAATTACTGACGTCTGAACAGATGTTCTACAATCCTGTTCGCCGGCCGCTGTGGCCGAGCGGTTCTAGGCGCTTCAGTCTGGAACCGCGCGACCGCTACTGTCGCAGATTCGAATCCTTTCTCGGGCATGGATGTGTGTGATGCCCTTAGGTTAGTTGGGTTGAAGTAGTTCTAAGTTATAGGGGAGTGATACCTTCAGATAAGAAGTCCCATAGTGCTCAAAGCTATTTGAACCCTTTTGAACCATCGTGTTCTTTCTTGTTGTCAGTTTATCCATACGTTTCATTCCTCGATGATGCTGCGGAGTTCCTCCGCACTCCTTCGCCTGTCAGCCCTCATAATTTTCAGCATTCGTCTGTAACACAACATATCAATGTTTTCCATTCCCTCCTTTCCCGGGTTTCTCACAATCCATGTCTCACTACTACACAATTCAGTGCTCGAAATGTACATTTTCTAAGATTTCTTCCTAAAATTAAGACGTATGTTTGACATTAGCATACATCTCTTCACCATGAATGACATTTTCGCTAGTGCTACAAAAAATGTGTGTAAAATCTTATGGGACTTAACTGCTAAGGTCGTCAGTCGCTAAGCTTACACACTACTTAGCCTAAATTATCCTAAGGACAAACACAGACACCCAACGTAATATAAATAACAGTACGGTACTTGTATGTCACGTTTTTTTTTTTTTTTTTTTTTTTTTCCCATCATGAATGCTTCTCGTGTGCAACCGTTTCATCACAGAGTACAAGCAGCAGCCTCCTCAATTACTTGCTGGGTATCTCCCAATCTCTAGCTTCCTCAAAATTTTTACTCCCTAAAGTACACTCCAGTACCATGGAAGTTAATTACTGACGTCTGAACAGATGTTCTACAATCCTGTTCGCCGGCCGCTGTGGCCGAGCGGTTCTAGGCGCTTCAGTCTGGAACCGCGCGACCGCTACTGTCGCAGATTCGAATCCTTTCTCGGGCATGGATGTGTGTGATGCCCTTAGGTTAGTTGGGTTGAAGTAGTTCTAAGTTATAGGGGAGTGATACCTTCAGATAAGAAGTCCCATAGTGCTCAAAGCTATTTGAACCCTTTTGAACCATCGTGTTCTTTCTTGTTGTCAGTTTATCCATACGTTTCATTCCTCGATGATGCTGCGGAGTTCCTCCGCACTCCTTCGCCTGTCAGCCCTCATAATTTTCAGCATTCGTCTGTAACACAACATATCAATGTTTTCCATTCCCTCCTTTCCCGGGTTTCTCACAATCCATGTCTCACTACTACACAATTCAGTGCTCGAAATGTACATTTTCTAAGATTTCTTCCTAAAATTAAGACGTATGTTTGACATTAGCATACATCTCTTCACCATGAATGACATTTTCGCTAGTGCTACAAAAAATGTGTGTAAAATCTTATGGGACTTAACTGCTAAGGTCGTCAGTCGCTAAGCTTACACACTACTTAGCCTAAATTATCCTAAGGACAAACACAGACACCCAACGTAATATAAATAACAGTACGGTACTTGTATGTCACGTTTTTTTTTTTTTTTTTTTTTTCCCATCATGAATGCTTCTCGTGTGCAACCGTTTCATCACAGAGTTCAAGCAGCAGCCTCCTCAATTACTTGCTGGGTATCTCCCAATCTCTAGCTTCCTCAAAATTTTTACTCCCTAAAGTACACTCCAGTACCATGGAAGTTAATTACTGACGTCTGAACAGATGTTCTACAATCCTGTTCGCCGGCCGCTGTGGCCGAGCGGTTCTAGGCGCTTCAGTCTGGAACCGCGCGACCGCTACTGTCGCAGGTTCGAATCCTTCCTCGGGCATGGATGTGTGTGATGTATTCAACACATCCTGTAATTCTTCTTCACTTTCAGTAAGGTTAACAATATGTTCAGCGAATCTTATCATTGATATCCTCTCACTTTAAATTTCAATCCTACCCTTGAACCTTTCTTTTATTTCCGTCATTGCTTCATCGATGTACACCTTTAACAGTACGGACGAAGCACTACCTTTTCTAAACTAAGCACTTCATTCTTGGATTTCAAGTCCTATTGTTCTCTCTTTGTTCTCATTCATATTGTTCATTATCCATCTTTCCCTACAGCTTATCATTATTTTTCTCAGTATTTCCAACATCTGGCAGCATTTCACATTGTCCAGTGCTTTCTCCATGTCGACAAATCCTATGAAAGGGTCCTACATTTCCTTCAGGCTTGCCTCCATTATCAACCGCAACGTCAGAACTCCCTCTCTGGGCCTCCACTCCTCCTATAGCCAAACTGATCGTCGTATAGCAGATAGTCAACTTTCTGTTCCATTCTCCTGTATATTACTCTTCTCAACGACTTGAACGCATCAGTTGTTAGCTCAGTATGCGATAATTCTCGCGCTTGTCCGCTATTGCTACCGTTGGAATTTTGTGGATGATGACTTTCCAAAAGCCAGATGGTATCTCATCAGTCTCATACATTCTACAAACCAACGTGAATATTCTCTTTGTTGCCACTTCTCCAAAAATGGTTCAAATGGCTCTGAGCACTATGGGACTTAACATCTGTTCCTGCAAACGTGACAGTATACCGACACGAGGCACGAAGTGTACAACGTTTCAGCAACTCTACTCAACATACACGTTTCAGACACACGTCGCGAATGCTTTGTTGACTCACCTTGCGTCATCCACTGTTGCGTCCCCTTCGCAGAAGATGTCGCACGTTGGTTGATCAGCTGATGGCAAGCAGCTAGACAGGAATGAGGACTGATACACTGTTGACAATATATCCTGCGTGATTGTCCGGTATGTCACAATATCTTTTATTAGCTACCATGGTACAATGTGCACCACACTTTAACACAATCATTACGAACGAGGGGACCTATGCGAAACTTTTGCACTTTTATAGTTTTGCATATTTTTGACAGTATTTGGAATAAGTGTAGTCACTGGGATACGGGCAGTAGCACAAATAATGAGGAACGTCTATAAAAACTAACGGAACGACTTAAATAATAATCATGAGTTTATGATACATCCTCGTACATACATTTCCCTGCACGTAATTCTGAACAAGATTCTTTAGAGAACTCTAAAATGCGCTCGTGTAAACGATAGCTGACGTAGTAATGTAATCTTCGTGTATTTTCTGTTATCATTTTCTTTAAAGGTTAGGGGCAGAGATAATGGACTACCGCACATCTATTATCGTGGACAGTGCTGTATACAAACTACCCAGTTAACAAGTACTTTGAAACAAATGAAATGATATTTGTAATAAGTTAATATGAAAAGGCAGTCTCTTATTAGTGAACAGTAAATTAGCTTCGTAAAATATAGGTGTGGGCCTGGGCATCCATTATGAGCATTTGCCTGTTGTTAATTGGAAGTCGCTTTCACGGTAAAATTTTCCACCGATAGGAGTCTTAACGCAATATCGATATCCAGTGTCAACAACCGACCAGAAAACCTTTCTGACGACATCTCATTCATTCCTGTACCATTTATAAATGTTCAGAAAAAGGGACGTCGACTTGAGAAATAATATATGTAATTAATGATTCACAATTGAAAATAATAATGCGCACACATCACCATCAAACTGTTTCCCGATTACGTTATATAACTGCTACTACGAGCCTGTGCTATGAACATATCGCACTGTACGCCACCAGCATCAAACTGGCTCCAACACTTCATATCAGCACTTCGTGTTCTGGAGTTTCTGTTCTCAAAACTAATCAGAAACCACAAAAAGCGACGCTTCCTTATAAGGACACGTGCTGGACATACGAGAACATGCGATCGACCATACAGCCAGCGTGCTCTCGCGGTTCACCACCAGGTTGATTTTATCCCTCAGTGCACAAAATTACAGCTGACATCAGCATATGGTCTGGGACATCAATACATGCCTGTAAAATGGTACAAGACTGATCAAATACCTACTCCGGTACTGGTCACGCGTTGACGTGGATATCCTGGCTGGTCTTGAATATGACCCTCTTAAGTCCACCTATTGGCATGACAGTCGTGGTATCCCAAACATCGTGAGCACGGCGATGAAGAACTATCTCGATAGGACACGATCCTGCTGCAAAGTTACACACGCTTCCTCTGTTTACGCGAGGGATAAAACAATCTTCTCACAAGCAGGCAACAATCAAATGCGATTTCTGAATTAGAAACATACTGCGACATGTTTCCTCGAATTCTAAATATTGGTTGTCCTATTCCAGACCCACAAGCAACAGCTAGGTACTGGTTGACAGTGGATTCTGTATGGTAACTCCTCTGTGAGTGAGCTATACTTCATGAGGATTCCTCCAATGAATCTCAGTCTGCTATCTCCCTTACCTGTCATTGGTTTGGTCACTGCATTTCATATTGCTTCGTACACATATTCATAGATATTTTATGAATGTGCCTGGTTCTAGCACTTGTACCGTAACCTAGTAATAACACTATAGGGCACCTCTATGTCCGTTTGTGTGCAAGACGTTACATTTCTTTATGTCGAAGTTAAGTCTCCGTTTCCCACATTAATTTTTCTGATCTGCAAATCTTCTTGGATTTCGGTTCAGTCTTCTGACGGAGCGACTTCCCTGTATAAAACAGCACCATCTGCGAAACGTTCTACGAGAATACTTCCGTCTTCCAGTAAGTGCAATGAGGTTGCTCAGTTGTTAAGAAAGTAATATGTTGATGTGGAATGTATAAGGGAACTATTATTACTGTCGAACTATGATTTAAATGTGGAACACTTGCGGTCAAACAAATCAGTAGGGATAAAAAAATACAGTATTCCTTCAGAATATACACTATCAAATATAAATCGTCTGCCAAAACATTATCTAAGAGAATGTATACAATCAATAATAGGAAAGGGTGCTGAAAAGTAATGTGCTGTGTGAAAACTCTTTATTTTTTTATATTTTAGTCATCAGTGTTCTGAGAAGTTTGATGCACCCCGCCACACATTCCTCCCCAGTGGCAACCTCTTCATCTCACAGTTGCATCTGCAACCAACGCAGTCACCTATTTGCTGGATGTATCCAAATCTTTATCTTTCTGTACAGTTTTAACCCTAGTACCACGGAAGTTAAAAAAATGCTTCAAATGGCTCTGAGCACCATGGGACTTAATATCTGAGGTCATCAGTCCCCTAGAACTGAGAACTAAATAAACCTAACTAATCCAAAGACATCACACACATCTATGCCCGAGGCAGCATTCGAACCTGCGACGGTAGCAGTCGCGTGGTTGCGGACTGAAGCGCCTAGAACCGCTCGGCCACCACGGCCGGCACCACGGATGTTACTCCCTGATATCGCAACACATGTCCTCTTACCCTAACCCCACTTCATATCTGTATTTTCCATATGTTCCTTTCCTCGATGATTCTGCGGAGAACTTCCTCATTCCTTACCTTATCGGTCCACCTATTTTTAACAAGCTTCTGTACAAACACAACTCAAACGCTTCGTTTCTCTTCTCTTTCGGTTTTCCCATAGTACACGTCTCACTGCAATACAATGCTGAGCTCCAAACTACATTCTCAGAAACTCTTCCATAAAGTAATAAATATGTTTGATAATAATAGATTTCTCTTGGCCAGGAATATCCTTTTTGCCTTGCTACTCTGCTTTTTATGTCCTTCTTGCTGCGTCCGTTATTGGGTATTTTAATGCCTAGGCGTACAATTTCTTAAGTTCATCTACATCATGTTCACCAGTTAAGATGTTAAGTTTGTCATCAGTGAATGTTAACATTGATGTCCTTTCATCCTTAGTTTCAATCCCATTCTTGAAACTTTATTTCATTTACATCAGGAGAGAAGCCTCCGCAAAGGATGTGTCATTAATAACACATTCAGGCGTTCCCTGGGCAACGGCTCTAAGCCGGCAGATTCTCTCACACCAGAAGCATCACAGTAGAGCGACATAATGTCTCGAGAAAAACCGAATACGTTCTTATCAGAACCGGCTTTGACGTTCATCTCTGTGAACATAGAAGGTCTTTCGTCCTGCAAAGAACAATTGCTGAGCGAGCTTTGTCAGAAAACCAAATGTGACGAACTCTGCGTGCAACAAACGCATAGGGACATCCAACACCGACGCCCCAAGGTTCCAGGGATGACACTAGTAGCAGAAAGACCGCACGCGCAATACGGGAGTGCCGTGTTAACCAAACCGGGCCTCCAACTGAGGATGGCGGATCACACTGAGGAGAGAGATATCGAGATTATCAAGGTGGAATTTGGGGAATACACGGTGACCTCACTGTATAAGCCCCCAAATGTAGAATTCCACTTTGAACCACCAGTAAAAATCGGTAAACAGAAAACGGCTTTCATCAGCTGCCATTTCAACAGCCATAGTCACGTATGGGGATATGCACAAGAAGACAAAAACGGTGAAGTCGTTCTGGTGTGGGCCGAGTCAAACCACCTGGCACTTATCCACGACGGCAAACTTCCCATATCTTTCAACAGCGGCAGGTGGCGCCGCGGATACAACCCATATCTCCTATTCGTCGGCGAAGAAATAGCACAACAGAGCTTTAAGTCCATCTGCGCCCCATCCCAAAGACACAACATCGCCCAATAATGAGCCAAATGTTGCCAATAGTTATACCACGAAGAGTAAAGCTCAGAAGGAGATATATATTCAGGAAGGCAGACTGGCCCAAATTCACCAGAATACTAAAAGAGAGAGTCCAGACATATAGCCCAGACCCGGAGAACTATGACAGCTTCGTGGACACTGTCAATATCTGCTCCCGAGCGTCTATTCGAAGGGGATGCAGAACAAGTTACACACCAGGACTCACCCAGGAAACAGTGCCCTACTTGAAGAGTATCAAATGCTCTTCGAAAGAAACCCCTTCAGTGAAGAAACTCTCACCAAAGGAAGAGTTATTACCTCCCGGATATCAGAAGTGAGGAGGGAGCAATACACCAAACTGATGGAGGAAACTAATTTTGGCAGAGATAGTCAAAAGGCCTGAAAACTCATAAAACGCCTAACCAATGACCCCATCAAAACAAATCTACCCGCGAACGTCACAGTAGACCAAATTGCACACCAGCTTCTCAAAAATGGGAAACCACCAAGATACGACAACCTAAAGATAAAAAAGAGGGGCATAGAACGAAACCCCCCTCAGGAGACCGAAGAACTATCCAAGCCATTTACCTTGGCGGAACTGGAGAAGGCGAGCAGTAACTGCAAAATGCGGAGAGCAGCCGGCCTTGATGATACATGCGTCGAGCATATAGAGCATTTTGGACCTGTAACAAGGAAATGGCTAGTCGATATGATGAACAACTGCATGAAATCCTGCAAAATTCAAAAAATCTGGGGAAAATCGCGAGTCATTGCCATCCTAAAACCAGGCAAAGAACGTGACAATCCCAAAAACTACAGGCCGATCTCTCTGCTATGTCATATGAACAAGGTTTTGGAAAGGATGATACTCCACAGAATCACGGAAGCCATCGAGCCCCTCCTGATCCCACAACAAGCAGGCTTCATACAGGGCAAATGCTGCACGTCACAGGTGCTAAAATTAATGCTACACATAGAGGATGGGTTCGAGAACAGGAAGATCACCGGGGCTGTCTTCCTAGACCTATCAGCAGCCTAAGATACAGTCAACCACCGACTGCTCCTGGGGAAAATGTACGCAATGAGTAGCGGCTACAGACTAACCTTACTGATTGGAAACCTACTCCAGAATCGAAGATTCTTCGTGGATTTACAGGGACAGAGAATCCGGTGGAGAATACAGAAAAATGGCCTCCCCCAAGGAAGCGTACTGGCCCCAACACTTTTTAATATATATACAAATGACCAGCCCCTCCCCCAAGGCACCGATAGCTTCATATATCCAGATGATTGCGCCATTACCGCTCAAGCAGACAGCTTTGAAACTGTTGAACAGAATCTGTCAGAAGCTCTCAAACAGCTTGCCACCTACTATAAGGGGAACCATCTCAAACCCAACCCAGGGAAAACCCAAACCTGCGCCTTCCAGTTAAAGAACAGGCAATCTGCAAGAAGATTACAACTTAACTGGGAAGGAGTGTCCCTGGAACATTGCGAAACACAAAAATAATTAGGCGTCACCTCGGATAGAGCACTCACCTATAAAAAGCACTGCATGAACACTAAACACAAAGTAGCCGCGAGAAACAACATTGTGCGCAAACTAACGGGCACTACATGGGGGGCACAGCCTGGAATAGTGAGAACCACAGCTCTTGCTTTGTGCTATTCAACAGCAGAGTACGCGTGCCAGTGTGGTACGATTTTAGCCACGCCAAGCAAGTGGGCATACCGCTTAATGAATCTTGCCGCATCATCACAGGCTGTCTGAGGCCAACCCCGACTGATAAATTGTACTGCCTGGTAGGCATGGTCCCACCAGATATTAGAAGGAAAGTAGCGGCCAGGAAGGAAAAGATAAAGGCGTTGACCTCACCTGCCCACCCGCTGTACAAACACCAGCCAGCCCGCCGTCGACTAAAATCTAGAAAAAGATTCCTGCACACAGCAGAAAACATCGTCGGGACACCGCAGCAAGTGTGGATGGCGACGTGGCGAGGAGAAAACGCGCACGTTGGGGAATTGTTAGTCCTAAACGAAGAATTCCCTCCCGGCTATATGGAAAGATGGACGACATGGAAATCTGTTAATAGGCTGCGCTCTGGTGTCACATGATCCAAAGAGAATATGCGCAAATGGGGCCTCTCAAATGAAACGGCGCTGTGTGACTGTGGACACACTCAAACCACCATCCACCTCTCGCAGTGTTTGTTGTGCCCAAGCACCTGCACCATGAAGGATTTGATGAATGCCACCCCGGAAGCGCTGGACGTGGCCAGGTTCTGGTCCAAGACTTCATAAAACAAAAAATAAAAACTACTTCACCCTGCTCATATATCTGTATACTTTTATACTCTTTTTGTATTTGTTATATACTTCATATGTATGTGTTAATCATTCTGATTTTATGTACGATGCTTCTGACACGATTAAATAAATAAATAAATTGTTCCTTTGATGCATAATTATAGAATGAACACCGGGGGCGGCAAACTTCACCCCTGTATTACACTATTTCTAATCCGTGCACTTCGTTCTCAGTGTTCCACTATTATTGCATTCTCTTGTACATATCGTAGATTAACGTTCCCTTTAGCTCATCCCCATTCTTCTCACAATTTCTTAATACTTGCACCATTTTATATTGTCGAACGGTTTTTCCAGGCCAAAAATCCTATGTACGTGTCTTGATTTTTCTTCAGTCTTGCTTCCATTATCAACCGCAAAGTCATAACTGCCTGTCTGGTGCCTCTACCTTTCCTAAAGGCAAACTGATCGTCATCTAACAGATTCTTAATTTTATTTCCCACTCTTCTGCATATTATTCTTGTCAGTAATTTGGATGCAAGAGCCCTTAATCAAATTTGCCATAATTTTCTCACCTGTCGACACTTACAATCGTCTGAATTATGTGGGTGATGCTTTCCTCAAAATCTGATGGTATATCTCCTGCCTCTTAATTCTACACACCAACGTGAATAATCGTTTATTGCCACTTCCGCCAATGATTTTAGAGATACCCTTGGAAAGTTTCCTGCTTTATTTGATTTCAGGTCTTCCAAAACTGTTCTAAATTGTGCTCCTAATACTGGATACAGTATCTCTTGTCTGCCGTCTCCTGTTTCTTCCTCTATTATGTCATCAGACAAGTTCTCTGCCTCACAGAGGCCTTCGATGTACTCTTTCCACCTATCCGCACTCTCTTCTGCATTTAACATCGAAATTCCCATTACACTCTTAATTTTTGCGCCCTTGTTTATAATTTCACCTAAAGCTGTTTTGACTCATCTGTGCGCTGAGGGAGTCATTCCACAGCTTTATCTTTCTCGATCTCTTCACATTTTTCATGTAGCCGTTTCGCCTTACGTAACCTGTACTTCCTATGTTTTTCATTCCTTTATCTTTTCATTTAAAACAAACGCTATTAATATTTTACATATTTAGTCATCGTTGCTACATATTTTCAGCCCTCTGCCGCTAGAGGGTTCCGAATTGTAGTGTGTAACATGGTAATGTCTAATGTAACTGCACTGATGCGTGAGAAGTAGCCTGCTATAGTCGGGATTCGAAATAGAAGAGTTCGTCCACAGATGGTGCACTCTCTTCTTCAGCAGGACAATGCCAGACCATAAGTGAGTGCTGTAACATCTGCCACAGCTGGACGCCTTGGATTTTCTGACATCGATCATCCACCTTACAGCCCCGATTTGGTTGAAATGGCTCTGAGCACTATGGGGCTTAACTACTGAGGTCATCAGTCCCATAGAACTTAGAACTACTTAAACCTAACTAACTTAAGGACATCACACACATCCATGCCCGAGGCAGGATTCGAATCTGCGACCATAGCGGTCCCAACTGTAGAGCCTAGAACCGCTCGGCCACCAGACCGGCTCCCCGACTTGGCCCCCACCGATTTTCATCTCTTTCCAAAACTTAACCCCTTGCCGTACTTTGATTAGTCTGACTCGTTGAGACAAATGGAGGTCAAATGTAAATATCAGGAGTCACATCCGTGGGAACGAAAGTCGGCCCAAAGATTTTGTGTCGGACATGGCTCTATTCCAGAAAACAATACACGGTCTAGAAAGAATAATATGTTGATTGCCAAACAAATATAGCAGAAGTTAAAAAAATGTGCAGTTACCTGACTTGGAAAAACGTAGAAAACCACCATTAGATGAATCACCTGTGAACATTTTCAAAACATACCTCTCCGACGCAAAAAAAAGGAAAGCTGTCGAAAATTTTCATGAAACACAAAGTACGAAGCGAAGCGACGTGGAATGTACAGGGTGTAAGATGGCGTTACATCTACCATTACATGAATGACGACAAATTTTTAAAGGTGTCGGCATTTTCTGTTTAGAAATTTGTTCAAGGGGAGAATTTTATAATTTTTTGCTGCTAATATCTACATTTATGCGTCGTGTTACTACATTCCTTCTGGAGAAAACACATCCGAAGACGCCCAGGAATGTTACGCTTATAATTTCGATTAAAGTACTGTTTTGTGTAAAAATTTACGTTTGTGTTTCGCAGTTTTTTAAGATTTTTTATTAAAAAATATATACAAATAAAGGAACAAGATTTAAGTTAATGTTAAAGTCTACAAGAGCAGTAGCATGCGAAACTAATGAATGTGTAGCTACATAACAGGTATCGTCAAATCGGCTTGTACTGCGATTTTCTCGCCGATCACACTGGGCCGCTTTGCACTCGTCGGCTGCAGTCGCTTGGGCAGAGATTTAGTCTAACTAAACGGTACGGCAATGGTATAAAGAACACTTTCGAGAACTTCACTTTGATAGTGATGAAGCGGTGCAAGCGGAGGCGAGGTTGTGACTCCGTCAGCAAAGTGAAACATTCTACAGTGCCGATATGAACAAACTGGTTGTTCGTGGAGAGAATGGGTTCGTCACCATAATGACTATGTTAAGAAATAAATATCTAGACATGACGAATAATGATAAAGAACGTTAAGAAGGTTTGCTTTATTTTTAAAGTTTTCACATTAAAAATTCGGAAGCCTTACTTTTCAGCAAGCCCATGAACTTACAGTAAAACCATCGGATTTTCGAAAGATAACATTAACACGCTACCGACTATATCCAAGATTGACAAATGTGACAACCACCACAGGATCAGCTTAGAAACATAGAAGTTACTAGGGAAGATAGTATATACAATAGTGGAAAACAAAATATCCTTCTGTTTCAATACTTCCAGTTTAACTTCAGGAGGGATAAACTCTCCAGAGAGACTTTGGTAACTTTTCGATGGTTGCTGGAGAAAATATCTTTATTTCTTCATAGGATTTGTTGACATAGAGAAAGTGTCCGATCATAAAACGGTACTAAATGTTTAAAATCCTCAGAGAGATAGTTATAAGCAGTGAGTATGGGTTTGTAACATATTGTATTTACGTGAACCAAAAGGGAACTGTGTTGGAAGAGAGAGAGAGAGAGAGAGCAGTATTCAGATTAAAACCGGTCTAAGGCATGGGTGCAGTCTTTCTACACTATTGTTCAACCCATATATCCAAGAGTCTATGACAGATAACGAAAGAGTGTTCCAGTATTGGGATCAGATTCAGGATGGAAGCATATGAAGAGTAAGTTTCGCTAATGACGTTCCTTTCCTCAGTGAAACTGATGGTAATTTATGGGCCTAGTGATCGGAATTAACAATATACTGAAGTAACAAAGTCGTGGGATAGCGATATGCACACATACGGATCGCTGTAGTATTGCGTACACAAGTAAAAAAGGGCTCTGCATTGACGGTGCTGTCATTTGTACTCAAGTGATTCATGTGAAAAGTTTTCGAACTGGTTATGGCCGCAAGACGGAAATTAACACACTTTAAGTGCGGAATGGTACTTCGAGCTACAAGGATGAGACATTCCATTTTGGGAATCGTTAGGGAGTTCAACACTCCGAGATCCACAGTGTGAGGAGTACGTCGAGAATATCACATTTCAGGAGCTACGTCTCACCACTGACAACGCATTGACCGGCGGCCTTCGCTTAATGACAGAAAGCGGAGGCGCTAGCGTAGAGTGGGAAGTGCTAACAGACAAACAACACTGCGTGAAATAACCGCAGAAATCAATGTGTGACGTACACGACAGCCTCCTTGGTTAGGACAGTGCGACAAATTTTGCGTCAATGGGCTGCGGTGGCAGGTGACCGGCGCGATTGCCTTTGCTGACAGCACATCGCCTGCAGTGCCTTCCTGAGCTCGTAACGATATCGGTTGGACGCCAGCCGACTGGAAAACTGAGGCCTGGTCAGATGAGTGCCTATTTCAGTTTTTAGGAGCTCATGGTAGAATTCCAGTATACAGCGGATCGCAGGAACTCATGGACCCAAGTCATCAAGTTCCCAAATTGGTGGCTCCATTGCAGTGTGGGATCTGTTTACAGAATGGAATAGGCCCTCTGGTCCAGCCGAATCGACCATTGACTGGAAATGCTTACATTCCAGTCGTTCATGGACTTCATTATTTTGGATGACAAGGCACCATGTCACGGCCACAATCGTTTGCGATTGGTTTGAAGAACTTCTTTGACTGTTCGAGCGAATGTTTTGGCCACCCAGATCGCACGTCATGAATCCCATCGAACATTTACGGGACATAATCGAGTGGTCAGTTTGTGCACTTAATCTTGCTTCGGCAACACATTCACAATTGTGGACGGCTATAGACTCAGTTTGGATAAATGTTTCTGCAGAGGACTTCTAAGGAGTTGTCGAGACAATGGCACTCCGAGCTGCTGAATTACGGCCGACAAAAGGAGGTCCGACGCGATATTGGGAGGTATCCCATGAATGTTGTCGCCCCAGTGTATACTAACCACAAATTGTAAATTTAAAGGAAACAAAGGAAAGATGAAAGCATTTAGGAGTGGATGATATAAGTGATAATGCCAAACTGGGTACCACTACGTATGCGATCTGAGGATGTTCTGGTGCCTGGAGCAGAGTCACGCATGATAGACGTAGCAAGGAAGATCTAAGAAGGAGACTAATGCAGGAAAAGCATGCTTTTCTGATTAAATGAATAATACCAGAATGAAAAAGAAGTTTCAGTTCGCAAAAGAAATATCTGAGAATAACGTTTGGAGCACACCATCGTTGGGAAGTTAACCAAGGACTGTGAGAAAATTGGAGCAAGAGTAGAATCGAGAATATTGCTGTAAATTAAATGGGCAAGGATCTGACCAACTAAAAGAAGACACAGCATGTAAGCCTTGTATTAAGACTGGTTTGTGTAAATTCAATAGCGAGAGACACAGATTAGTAAACATTCACAGCCATAGTGTAGGAATTTGGACGTAAGTGTTAGTCTGAGGTGAAGGAGTAAGCACAGGAGAGAAATTCGTAGCGAGCCACATCAAGACCGTCAGAAATCTCTAAAGAAGTGTTAAAATATAGAAAGAAAATACCACCTGATTCTTCACAGTTACCCTTTTCTACTTTTTCCAGTTTAAAAGCTATTAAAATCAATGCGAAACTTTTGTTTGTTTGTAAGGATGGTATTCTACAACCGTCGACATTCTCCGAGTATCATGTGTTATGTGTAGCGTTCTGGGTTTCGTGTCCATATCAGTATGGTTATTTTTGCGGGAAACTGCAGAGGACAACACTTCCCGAAAGTCCTTTTCTGATTGATCCGTGTATCTTACTTAATGATACATGTTTTCTCGGTGAAATACTTAAATTTATTCGTAGTGTTGCATTTCTACTGCCGCAGTCCTAAACTGAAGTATATTAGAGTCCACAATTTATTTTACTAGGTAGGATTTATCTAACTGTATACGGTACTGCGTAGCACTCTCGTTTAAACTGATGAATCTTTGTCCAAAGTAATTTTGTTATCTACTAAATGTGTTAGCGTTATTTGGGTTGCATGTGTCACATATTCTTCCCTATATACTGGACCTTTAAATCTGTCAGGTTCCAAGATTGCAGTCTCCTGAAGCACAGTACGACCAAGAAAGCTGAGTATCCTTTGCGTCACGGTAGTACACTGCAGCCAGACACTCAAACATTCACCCTCCTCGGGAATGTATTTTGCTGATGTCAGAAGCCAGCAGATGAAATTTACTGTGCCATTGGCAGCAAAAGAAGTCCGTCTTGGCTATCGGATTCCGATTCAAGCGGACGTCCTTCTCAAGAAGCAACTGGCGCTGCAGTTCTACTTTCGTTTTTGTTGAAGATTACGACTGTCAGCGAAACGAATGCCTGACTGATGCAGAACTGCTGCTCCGAACTTTACGGTCGACTCTTATCTGAGTAACTCGGCGTATGGAATATTTAGTACTTCTTAACGCATGTTTAAAGAAATTAACCGACATCAGTAACATATGTGGTGAACAATGTAAGAGAAGCATGTCTGCGAACGGATAAAATTATACAATTATTACATTAATATATAACAGTAAGAACAGCTATTTGAGTTAAAATAGCTTTACTGCTGAGGAAGTATACTCAGCCTATGTCATTTAAGACCAAACAAGGAGTGAAGACGCAAACCAATTTTTTGGGGCAGTGCTTTTACGACTCTGTGTCTCACAGAGGGACTCAGCGCACCTATGTCATCTGCAGGTGCCCGGGAACGAATCCCGGTCTTGTACGTATCTTCAGCATGTCCCACGTGTTCGAAATGTCCGTTCACAAATGAGGGTTAATGAAATACCTGATGCCCTTTGGATATGAAGGTGCAGTCACAAGAGATCACATTAGTACTAAAATTTACTGTAACTTATTTAAACATCACGAAACAATACTTAAAAGTAACTTGTTAACCGATTACATATAGTGTATGTGTTACGCTTCTTACTCTTGGTTTGATAATTCTTGAGAAATGGGTCGGTAATGTGATTAACATGAAAAAATTACGCAAATTATCTCTTTTATGGAATAGAACCACATGAATCCACTTTGACAATTCGAATAGGAGAGGACATACAATCACAGTACCAAAAGACGAATCAGCAGGATCGATGTCGCAAAGAGTCTACAGTCCTCAAGTAAGCAAAAAAATTTAAAAAAATAAATAATAAATAAAGAAACCGTAGCATATATTTTCCTCCGTGTGAAAAAAAGTGAGGCGTCATTAAGATCTTGCGATGACTACCTCAACGTCACATGTGGACGACCATTGTCCTGACGAAAACTGGCATTCCGTTACTGTCGCGTGAGAGGCAGGAAGTCCGTGACGTACTGCTATCCTGTCAGCCTTCCCTCAGTAACAGCTAATCGTAATCTCAGTCATATCCGGTGCCTTCCCGTACTACGACGCCAGAATTATCAGCTCTAACCCTCTCCAAAACATTGGAAGAATTAGACCGCGCCCCAGGTCGTTGCCACAATCACCAGTGATGTTCATCTGGGATAGTGCAGAACCGCGATTCATCACCGAACACGGTGTGACGCCATTCAACAACAGTCCATGCTTCCCAGTCAGAACACCATTCCTAAGGCAGCACTCTGTGGGTGGTACCAATGACAGACAATGCACGCAACGGTAATTTCCTAGAGATTCAATTACTTACCATCAGAAGGCAGGCACAGTGCTTAGTGCTGAGTAGGGAGATCCTGTCTTGTGGTCTTCAGAAGTGGACAACTTTGACCTTAATGAAGAGTATGCCTGATTTCACATTCCCGTGCAGTCCAGCATCAGGCCCCGTCTCATTTGAGTGCCCTCAAATTTGGATATTGCATGATTCTAAGAGCCGGCCAAATGGAGTCCCGCTATTGGGCCTTTTTCAAACTCTGTCCCGTTTTCCCACACGAATATGTGGCATCTCGGCCCCCCTTACAGTGACCACTCAACTTCTGACGATTTTCATCCCCCTTACACACATCAGCAGTCCTGGTAACAACATTAAACTCGAACAAGACGTTTGCACTCTGGTTATTATTCTACCTGTGACACAGAACTATAGCTCTAACGTTCGTGGCTCGTGGTCTTGCGGTAGCGTTCTTGATTCCCACCGGGGTTAGGAATTTTCTCTGCCTCGAGAAGACTGGGTGTTTGTGTCTTTCATCATCATTTCCTTTTCATTCACTCGCAAGTCGCCGTAGTGGCTTTAAAGAACTTGTGGAGTGGCGGCCGAACCGCCCCGCGAGGGGTCTCCCGGCCACCAATGCCACACGCTCATTATTATTATTATAGCTCTAATCATTTAAGTACTTGCCAATTACATTGTCATCTGGCCATGTCTTTTGAGTGCTTCACTTTCTTAGTCTGGAAGCTCGTCATCTGATGTTGCGAAAACAGTCAACTTAGAAAGCCCAGTTAAACGGCGTGGGACGAAGTATGGTCTTTTTATTTGGGAACAAATAGCTCACGCCAAGGGTGGGTCTAGAAAAATGCTTGCGATCCCATACGAGCGTACATGAGGATTGTCATCTCTCCAGAAATACCTATTGTCCACCTCCGCAGCTGCCAGCGCGGCTTAACTGCCTTGCATAGGACTCGGGTTTAGTTCCCGGTGCTACCACGGTATTTTTATTGGTGGGAGGACGGTTACGTGTGAGGCGAGCTGCGGAGCTACTCGACTGGTTAGAAACGTCTACAAGGTAAAGAAACATGACGACGAACGAGGGAGCGGATTGTTGGTCACATGCCCCTACATATTTCATCTAATGACGTCTTTGGTGGTCAGACGAGCCTGAGAACCCAAATCAAAAATGGTTCAAATGGCTCTGAGCACTATGGGACTTAACATCGGAGGTCATCAGTCCCATAGAACTTAGAACTACTTAAACCTAACTAATCTGAGGACATCACACACATACATGCCCGAGGCAGGACTCGAACCTGCAACCGTAGCGGTTGCGCGGTTCCAAACTTAAGCCCCTAGAACCGCTCGGCCACACCTGGCTGGCCTTATCCACCCGTCTATGGACAGAAAACGGAACTCTGCTTTCACTAGAAGTGGCTACTGGGATGTTTAAATGCACTGTCTGAGTTGAGTATTGAATAGGATTGGGAAGAATAGAAGTTTGTGGCACAACTTGACTAGAAGAAGGGATCGGTTGGTAGGACATGTTCTTCAGCATCAAGGGATCACCAATTTAGTATTGGAGGGCAGCGTGGAGGGTAAAAATCGTAGAGGGAGACCAAGAGATGAATACACTAAGCAGATTCAGAAGGATGTAGGTTGCGGTAGGTACTGGGAGATGAAGAAGCTAGCACAGGATAGAGTAGCCTGGAGAGCTGCATCAAACCAATCTCAGGACTGAAGACCACAACAACAACAACAACATCTGAGTTGAAAGGAACTTCATCTGTCAACAATACTAACTACATGTGCAAGTTGTTCATAGCAAAGGTATGCTTCTTCCATGTGTATAATTCACGGGAAAGTGGCGGATACCTACAATTTTCTGTAGTCTATGGCTAATCCAACCAAAACTTACGCTGCACTTTCACTGGTACAGCAACCTGCTACAGTGTACAGTATAAGCTACATACTTGTCTGAAACGCCGGCCGCTGTGGCCGAGCGGGCAGTTCGGCGCTAGCGGCCGTGCGAAGCGGAGGTCCGATACTTCCGCCTGTGCGGCGTCTGCGAGTGTTTGTTAATTGTGGACTTAGTCTGCACGCGGGCTAGTAACACCGATCATGGCGAACAAGTACAGGAAAACTACATTACGATTCAATTTCTGCAAAGACTACGAACGACCAAAGGCTTTAGCAGTGGAACGATTCATTCGAGAGGACATCAAGATACCGCCAAACGATATTATCGGAATTCACCTATCCATCGTTAGTCCCACGGTGTATGTTAATATGGTAAATGACGCGGCGTGTGAGAGAATTCTACAGACGAAAAAGCAGGTCTCCGATTTTGCCATAGTGACGGGAATGTCGGCACGGTAACTGTAGAACATGCTGGTCTGGGTATACGGACAATACGTGTTTTTGAGCTGCAATTTGAGCTCCCGGCTGACGAAGTTATCGAGGCTTTTAAGCCATACGGCACAGTGCACGGTCACACAGCAGAACGCTGGACACAATTCGCCACATACCCCGTTCTTAACGGAGTGCGGCAGATCACTATTGATCTTCAGAAGCATGTACCGTCCTATCTGACAATTGGTGGTTGTCGGGCGGTGGTGATTTGCGATGGTCAACCACGTACATGTTCTGGATGTGGCCAGGAGGGACGCCTCAGGTCGAACTGTATGCAACGGCGGATTACGCAACTGCCTTCAGATGTGCAGGAGCCGTGGCCGGCGATGACAGTACTACCGATCACCTATGCCAAAGCCCTCACTGCGTCCGCTGATGACCGAAAGGACACAGCCTCGGTGGAAGATCAAGATGGCACTCTCCGAAACCTTGTCGCAGACGTCGGGATGACAGAGCATGCTGCTCCGTCGAGCATACAATCTACGGCGACAACATCAGATGAGACCGAACTCCCACCCAGCACACCGATAGTACAAGAAGCAGTTCCAGCCACTACAGATGCTGTTCCGTCTGAAACGCACTCTGAGACGACATCATTAGTTTCGACCGAACTCCCGCCAAGTTCAACGATGGGACTCGAAACACTTCCAGTTCCTACGGATGCTTTTCTGTCGGGCAGCCGTGATTCCTTGCAATCTGAGGACACGGACGGAAGATCACGCAAACAGCGTTCCCCGAAAAGGAGGAAACGGCGGCGTCGCACGACATCTCCTCGGGATGACTCCCCTTGCCCCGACGACGATGTGCCTGTGGACCAAGACGACACAACAGCCTCTACGAAACAGGATGAGGCACTGGGAACTGTTCGATCCGACCCACAGCGGTCTGTCACATTGACGGTACCGGGACGTGGTGATGCTGAAGAGAAATCACAGCCAGTTGGCTCTCCAGACGCAGATGCTGTGGCTATGGACACGAATATATCACAGCCTGAAAAGATGTAGTATGAGGATATTGAGGAGGCGCCGGACGTCATACAGAGGCTGCCGGCACTCACGAAGACGGACTAATACTTGCTGAAGGTGAAGGGAGAGGGGCAAGAGAACGTCTTCTAACTCAGCCCCCGGCGCCGGTGCAGGGAGATGTTGTTGCGCCTCGACAGAGTGGGATTCAACGCCATGCGAACCGTACTGCGACATTAAATATCAATGACGTGCGTTCACCGGCCAAAATACACCTACTGAAGGAAACGGTTTGGGCATCTGATGTGGATATTGCTTTGCTGCAGGAAGTCCACATAGCTGCACTCCCATACATCGCAGGCTACCAATCCTATTCGTCACATGGAGATCACAATGGGAGTGGGGCGGCAGTTTACGTGCGAGATGGCTTCCCAGTGGGAAACGTGTGTTATCTTCCGTCGGCCAGGGGAATGGCTTTTACGACGTTTGAGACACGCATCATCAATCTTTATGCACCGTCGGGAAACAATCGGCGGCGGGAAAGGGCGCTATTTTATGCAGAAGACATTGCTCCACTATTCCATGGACGTTCTGAATGTGTAATAATTGGTGGAGATTTCAACTGTGTTCTCAGCCAGAAAGACCAATGGCCGCAAGCAAACATCAGCCAGGAGTTGCGAATCGTTGTCAACGACCTTGTACTTAGTGACACGTGGGAATTACGACATGGAGCTGCACCGGGATACACCTATGTGACAAGTCATTCGGCGAGCAGATTAGATCGCATTTATATAGCACGGGCTCATGCAAATGATGTCCAGGACGCGGAACGCTGGCCATTGGCATTTTCCGATCACAGCGCTTACATCTGTACGGTGCTTCTTCCCCGTAGAGAGGTGTGGAACAGTAAGGCCCCGTGGAAACTAAACATTCAACATCTACATGATCCTGAATGCCGTCAACGGATCCTTGAGACATGGACGATGTGCGAGCGAAGGGTTGGAAGGTATGCGACGAAGCTTGATTGGTGGCTGACTTGTGCTAAACCGGCGCTTCGCCGTACGTTTACCTCATATAGCAGGGAAATGGCAGAATGGAGCCACCGTACCACCGACTTTTATTTTGCAACACTGCGCGACCTGGATGATGGCCCGCCGGGACAGGACATCTGGATCGAACGCAAAAGGATAAAAGCTAAACTAGTGGCTTTAGCTCGGTACATCTTCAGGGAACCATGGTGAGCGCCAGATGTCACGATACGATAAGGCACGAGATTCCTTCCATGCACCACGTCGTGAATGAACGAAAGCACCACGACGCGTTTTGGTACGGGAGTTAATCACCCGCGAAGACCGAAGAGTGACGCGTCAAGCGGACATTGTCTCTGCATTCGTCGACCATTACCAACACATCTATCGGGAAGAAGCAGCCTCTTTCGATGACCTCGACCGTATAGCCACGTCCGTCTCCCGTACACTGACGGTGGAAGCCGCGGGAACCCTACTGGAAGCCATTAGCTGTGAGGAAGTACATGATGCGATCGCACAAGGTGCGTTGAATCGGTCCCCAGGCATTGATGGGCTTCCTGCTGAATTCTATCGCGAATTTCGCAACGAAATGGCACCGCAATGGACGGAAATGTACAACGAGATGTTAAATTCCGATATGCCTATTCCACCGGCTTTTATGGAAGGCCTCCTGGTGCCAGTACATAAACCGAAGCCAGGAATTACGGTCACACATTATCGCCCCATCACCCAGCTTAATGCCGACTATAAGATCTTTGCACG
This sequence comes from Schistocerca americana, assembly GCF_021461395.2. Classification (NCBI taxonomy): domain Eukaryota; kingdom Metazoa; phylum Arthropoda; class Insecta; order Orthoptera; family Acrididae; genus Schistocerca; species Schistocerca americana. The sequence goes on along the minus strand of NC_060119.1, from coordinate 583,135,468 downwards.
GTTGCTAGCGTCCCGATGTCGTATGTTAATTCGTAGCGTTCTCTCTCCGGAACAGACGACACCGGGTGGATCGGTGAATGTGCAAACAGCTATTGGCGAATGCCGTGATGTAATAGCGCTGGCGGAGGAGTGGCGGCTTAAAGCGGCGATGGTGGCGGTTGATTTTGACAGTGCTTTTGATAAGGTGCGCCACAACTATCTGTATGCTGTACTGGAACAATTGGGTTTTCCAGACCGTTTTACTGGTCTCATTAGAAGGATTTACGGGGGCGCACAATCCTTGGTACAGGTTAATGGGCGTATAGCAGGGCCCATTCAAATTCGACGATCCATTCGCCAGGGCTGCCCTCTGTCGATGCTGCTGTCCGCAATAGCGTTGGAACCATTAATTGGGAGGCTCACCAATTCTCTTTCTGGGATGGAACTACGGGGCTACACCTTCAAATGTCGTGCCTATGCGGACGACCTCCTGCTGCTCGTTCGTTCTGAGGAAGAGGTGAAGACGGTCCTTGAACTGTTGTTGGACCACAGTGTGATCGCGGGTAGTGCAGTGAACATGAACAAATCGGCGGCAATGCCGGTGGGAAGGGGCCTTACGCCGGAAGAAATCAGTCCGTTTCCTTATGTGCAACGATTCCGCTATCTCGGCATAGACTTTACCTCATCTGTAAAACATGCTGCAGCAGTTAACTACCGACGTATTTTACAGACAACACGTACCATGGTCCGACAACATCCCCTACCGCGCCTTGATCCTTTGCAGCGAGTCGAGTACCTGAACACTTATGTGGTTTCTCGAATGGTGCATATTTCGCAGATCCTGCCCCTACCAGTCACGCTCGGACGTCGACTTCAGTCAGCACTAGGCTATTTCGTGATGATTGGATCGCCCCTCAAGGTGCGATACGAAACGCTCACTCTCCCTACGGACAAGGGGGGACTCGGACTTACGAATGTTCACTGCCGTGCGACGGCGCTCCTTCTAGCCACAATGTATAAGCAATGGCGTAGCGGGCGTGATTCCCTTACATCCCGCCTACTGGATCTCCTGGTTCCAACGTCCCTCACACCTCCGGTGGCGGTGGGCAACATTACGCCACATTTTGCGCATGTCTCAACATTTATCGTGGAACTTAGTTATATCAGAGACGAGCTTCCGCGCACGAGACCGCCATGCGCGAAGGATTTTTGTGTTTGGCTGCTACGACGGATAAGTTGTAATGTAATTGAACTGAAACACCCCAGGTTCCATTGGCCGAAGATTTGGAGACATGTGCACCAAAAATTCTTTCCTACCTTCGTTCGGGCACTGTGGTTCTCTGTCGCCTGTGGCAAGTTCAACACCCACCAACGGCTCCATGCAATTGGACTAGTGGACACTCCACTATGCCCGAAATGTCACCAAGTGGATGACGACCATCACCGCTTAACTTGTATCGCGGTTGAGGACGTCTGGCTCCTAGGAAGACAGATGGTGGCTTGCTACCTCCGTGTGACCCCGCAACATATTACACCTGCTTCCCTCTTACATCCGGAGAGTGACTACTTTCCGGCGGCTAAATCACAGTCGATCATCTGGATCAAAGGTTGGACGATCGCGTACCTCTATGGGGATACTGCCACGTCGCGACTTGACTTTTGGTATTTCTTGCAGCAAGCCCACAGTGAGGTTCATAGATGGTCACACTATCGGAAAACCTTTGCCAATTATCTTCAGGCAGTCTTCCTTGACCCCCCACGCAGTTGGAATGTGCCGGGTGCAGTCGGTGTGCACATTTGACAGCTGATGATGAACCTCACGCTTCTCTCACCACTCACTATGTAATGCACATACTATACGATGAAATGGTCTATATGTTCCTTTTAACAGAGTGATCCTTATTGAAAATAAATAAATAAATAAATAAAAACAACATCCCTGTTCCTTTCAATTTGTGATTTGTTTTAAAATCTTTTGTTTTCTTTCTTTTTGGCAGAGGATGCATTTCATTTAGTGTTTGTAAAAAAAAAAAAAAAAAAAAAAAAAAAAAAAAAAAAAAGTGGTTAGGGTTCAAGTCCCGTAATCACCGGGTGGATCGACTCCCACCAGTCAGTTTTTTTTAATTTCTAACACAGTCATTTTCTTTCTATTTATATTACAATTGATGTAATGGGTAAATTACGTGTAATAAAAAAAAAAGTGGTCAGCGTGACGGATTGCCGTCCTACGGGCCCGAGTTCGATTCCCGGCGAGGTCGGGGATTTTCAACTTAAAAAAAAATATATAAAAAAAGCGGTTGTAGGCGCTTCAGTATGGAACCGCGCTGCTGCTACGGTCGCAGGTTCGAATCCTGCCTCGGGCGTGGACCTGTGTGATATCTTTATGTTAGTTAGGTTTAAGTAGTTCTAAGTCTATGGGACTGATGATCTCAGATGTTAAGGCCCATAGTGATTGGAGCCATTGGAACTTGTCCAAAAAGTCTGTATAACTCACATGTAATACTCCATGTTAAACCACGGGTCATGAACTGTAAGCAATGGTGATACCTGTCGTTGGTTTCCTAGGCAGCACCACAGAAAGACTTATTTCTTTCACTGGTGTTAGTTATTATTTATTTATTTACTTATGTCTTAGTTTGGCTTTGTATTACATGGACCATGCAGCCAACAACGACTATACAGTGCAAAAGAAACATAATCGCCAAAACGGAGAATAGTGCGAAATTACGACATTATAAAAATAAGATTAAAGCGCAATGAGACAAAACCCAGAGAGCCGACAACAGTGATGACAATGACATTGGAGCAGAATTACAAATAGCACTACACAGCAACATTATGACAAACGTACATATCTTCTATAATAACATTAGAGGGTAAACACCGCACATCATACAATAAGTATAACAATAGCGGAAGAACGGCTTTGCAAGTAAGAATTTGATAATTATAGCAGACAGATAGTCATACTTAAAATAAAAGAAAATCGCAAACTAGCGTTACTTATGTAAGTGCTTGTTTAGAAATATTAACTGTTTACAAACATTGGCCTTTCAGGTACTGCACACTCACGGCCTTGTATGTACACAAACATTTATTCATAGCAATCAGTTACTTATCACAAACCTACTCTGTTCCTGATAGTCTATCGGTAATATAATGGTACCCTTAACAGTGTGGAACACGATTTATATGAAAAAGAGACAACTATTCCACGATATTTAAAAAATTTAAGACATTAACGTTGTTAATAAAAAAGACTCCCATTGAATGTGACAAGAGGACCAATAAACACGAATTCGTAAAAGAGGAAGCTTATATGTAGAAGCTTTGCAGGAAGAAGAAATGTTCAACTAAATTACATATTTTAATATCTGAAGGGGGGAGGGAGGTGCGGGGAGGAAATTGGATACATAATAAACACAAATCAATTACCTAACCTAGATATATGTTAAGGAGCACGTAGCCGAGACTATAGCAATGAACGCAATAAAGTCATGTTAGAGATTCTCTGACTCTAGGACTGTTCAAATTGAAATGAAGACGTGTGTCGGGAGAATTTCATTTCGACGACGTTCTAAATAATACTATGTATTTCGTGTCACTCATTCGTAACCAACTAACAGGATTGGTGTTCTGGTTCGACGTAAATCCTTGCGACTGCGGCAGTGCACCCATTAACCCAGCAATTGACAATCAACTGGGATGTGATTCTGATTAAGCGATCGATAATTGGAATTGCTTCGCTGTGGTCCCTCCTATCAGTGCGTCACGTGCCCCCCTCCTCCCCCGCCCCCCCGCCCTAAGTTAACCACGTATACGACAGCTTAACTACTCGACGTGTGGAGTGGCCACGCGCTTTGAAGCGCCATGTCACGGATTGCGCGGCCCTCTCGCCGAAGGTTCGAGTCCTTCCTCGGGCATGGGTGTGTGTTTTGTGCTTGGCATAGGTTAGTTTAAGTTAGTTAAAGTAGTGCATACGCTTAGGGACCGATGACTTCAGCTGTTGGTCCCTTAGGAAATCACACACACACACACGCTCAACAACACAACTGTAATTGAGCGCGAGAACTCGCGTCTGCTCGCACTCTTACTCGCGAGCAGAGCAGTTGAGGGAGAGACATGCGCGCCCTATGTGGACGCGACAACATGGGAGAAGCATCAATTTTGGCAGCGGTGCCATCTAATAGCAGCAATGACGAGTCGGCATTGTGTAACAACAACAATGTCTTCGCATTTCATTTCGCATTGCGAGCAATCTTATTCTTTTCCCTCAAATATCGGTATGTAATATGTTTATTGTATCATATAACACTGACTGCTTTCAGTAGTTCAGTTTACCGTGCCACTGCTTGTCTTACAAAGTCAAGGAATTAACAAACGGAAAATATGAAGGACCTTAGCGTGGACATAAGGTTTCAAAATTACTAAGAGGGTCTCTGTCGAGGAGGAAGAACGATAGAAAAATGAAGTGAGTATGCCGTTCAGGTGAGCAACAAAACTCCCTTTCACGACTGGTGATTTAATAAGAGAGTATTGTTAGTTGCACATCAGCATTTATGTCCACGTCTGGTAAAACAGATTCGCATGGGGTCGTTACCAAAAAAAGAGTCGTGCGGCCCACACAGGTCATGGCAGATGACACCGCGAGCAGGCTTGGAAAATATTTGAAAAGTATTTGTTGCACATTCTTGCTCTGACTTAGTAGCTAGTTGAAAGAAAAATTGTTTAACGTACTGTACCACAGGTAGGCATTTGTCCATTTGCAGGACTGTTTCCTGTCTCATTTTCTTTACAATTTACGTTGGGCTAAGTAATTTTGACACAGCTTGTCACTAGCGCTTGCGCATGCGCTCGCGCATGCGCTTGGCCGCTGTCCGAGCCTCGCCGAGGAACTGCTCGCGACACCTAGTCTCCTTGTTTCTTAAGTGTCGCCCTTATTTCTGGCCCGGCATAGTTCCGTCTACGTTTTTATTATTGTTTTTAGCACTGACAGGCATATTCTTATGATTATGCGTCCTTATTCTGTATTAGCTTTATTCTGTAACATGGCCAAAGTTTGGCCTTCAAAATAATATAATTTTTGTAAGTATCACGATTGTCCTTATTATGAAATCATTAGATTGATATATACGCCGGTATGGGTTAATTTATAGGTTCTGAAGAAGATACCATTATTGGCATCGAAACCCAGGTAAACTAAAAAAAATTAGCTTGCAACTGAAGGCTTAATTTCTTATTGTCTGAACAATTCACGCTTGCTGAACCGATGCATTATGTTAAACATTTGTAAATTTGTACCTGCCGAGGCAAGTAGAGCAGCTAACAGATATATGCACGTAGTATATATAATACTTAAAACAGGTATGGCAATATCTTCCATTGAGCAATGCAATCTGTCAAATGTAGTACCTGATTTTTTGAAAGACTGCATTAATAACAAAGTTGGTATTAACTCCCCTGGTCTTAAAAAGAATGTCGTACACCAAATTTTAAGTGAAAGAAATGCTGAGTTGAATTCCAAGAAAGACAGCCTGAACGAAGAGGCATATGAACTGTATCTCGAACTTTCAAAAGTCTTTGAGACAACCTTCAACTTTCAAATTGATTCTTTTTGGCTGCATATTAGTTTATGGTTAGCTAACTGTAAAACCGAAATTAGCGTTAGAAATGAAGGAACGCTAGCCAAATTATTATATCGTGTTGGTGCTTCTGGCTTTCATAACACATGTAATAGGGCGGCCGCCCCAGTATTACGAACGCGTGGTGAGTAAGACATATTTATCTCTCCAAAGTTGAGAACGTGCTTTCATGTAAAGATTTCAAGTTTAATGCACCACCAAAATGCACTTCTCAAAGTGTAGAAAATTTAATTGTCGACCTCAAAGTTGGTCTTGATTGCTCTAAAACAGCAAAAATGCATAAACAAGAATAGATTATCATGAGTGTAAAATTTTCCAAAAAGATTACTCTGTAAAAAATTTTGTTTCTGCTGTACATCAAACGTTGCAGAGTATTAATCTTAAGCTTAAAAACAACGACGCACTCATAACTAAGGCCGACAAAGGCAATTCCTTAATTATCGCCTACAAAAGCCAGTTCATCCGCAAAACAGAAATGTTTTTTTGAGGAAAATGGCATTGCGCCAAGCGAAGTGGACCTCACACCCGTTCTCCAAAATGAGATCAGATAGGGTCTTAATAGTTCAAAAAAGTTAATCGTCCAGTTTCATAGAAAATGCCCTATAAGCCGAAACCACCTATTTAGAGAAGCTAGTTTAAGGTTCACAAAAGTTCCCATCCTATCCGTCCGATCGTTGACAGTACCAATAGTGCCTATGACAAATTAGCCCGGTGCCTACACCGTAAATTGAAAGAGAATTTTGTGTTTGAAAAAATTGTTCTGTCAAAAATTCTGCAGACCTGACCAAAAAACTCAAAAATTTAGCTTTTTCTGATATCACAAAACTCGTATGATTTGATATTACAAGTATGTATACTAATGTACCTGTTGAGCAGGCGATGGGCATTATAGAAACCAACTTGCGATACCATAAAAAATTACCTGTCTCTGAGATTGATGAACTAATGTTTCTTTTACGCACCACCCTCAAATACTATTACTTCTCATTTAATAATAAATTATATTCGTAACCCTGTGGTCTAGCTATGGGCAGCCCGTTACCTGGTATCATGTCAGAGATTTTTATAAACTCAATGGAGCAGATGTTTTTTCAGAATTATCCGGACCTGGCAAATAATATCATTTTCTATGCGAGATATGTAGATGACTTGCTGTTTGTGTTTGAAGGTTCCCATGAAAGCCTAGAACTGTTATTTTCCATTTTCAATAAGCTCCGTGAAAAAATCAGCTTTACGCAAGAAAATGAAGCAGCTGATAGGACCTTAGTCTATCTCGATCTGATTCTATCCATTATTGGCAACAAAATAGATTTCACCATTTTTCGAAAAGCAGCCTATTCCGACAACGTCATCCCACCTGATTCCACTCATCGTCATGCCCATGAAATGGCCTTCTTCCACTCGAGTATCCCTCGAGACCTTTTCTTTCCACTTTACCAGACAATTTACAGAACAAATTAAAGGTCCTCGAAAACATCGCTCAGAATAATGGATATAATCCCAGTATAGTGAGACAGTTGTTAAACAAAAAAACACGCATACGACCATCATTGGCACCAAGGCAGAAGCGACTCTCATCGCTGAAGACGACACGTCTCCATTCGTCCCTCCATTCACGCCTGTCGCGACACCACTGGAGGCGGGCTGCACGATGTTGGGGCGTGAGCGGAAGGCGGCCTAACGGTGTGCGGGACCATAGCTCAGCTTCATGGAGACGGTTGCGAATGGTCCTCGCCGATACCCCAGGAGCAACAGTGTCCCTAATTTGCTGGGAAGTTGCGGTGCGGTCCCCTACGGCACTGCGTTGGATCCTACGGTCTTGGCGTGCATCCGTGCGTCGCTGCGGTCCGGTCCCAGGTCGACGGGCACGTGCACCTTCCGCCGACCACTGGCGACAACATCGATGTACTGTGGAGACCTCACGCCCCACGTGTTGAGCAATTCGGCGGTACGTCCACCCGGCCTCCCGCATGCCCACTATACGCCCTCGCTCAAAGTCCGTCAACTGCACATACGGTTCACGTCCACGCTGTCGCGGCATGCTACCAGTGTTAAAGACTGCGATGGAGCTCCGTATGCCACGGCAAACTGGCTGACACTGACGGCGGCGGTGCACAAATGCTGCGCAGCTAGCGCCATTCGACGGCCAACACCGCGGTTCCTGGTGTGTCCGCTGTGCCGTGCGTGTGATCATTGCTTGTACAGCCCTCTCGCAGTGTCCAGAGCAAGTATGGTGGGTCTGACACACCGGTGTCAATGTGTTCTTTTTTCCATTTCCAGGAGTGTAGTTAAAGGTTTTCAATAAGTATTCTGTGTTGTGCTTCGTAAGTTAAAATTGTCTCACAATACCTTCTTACATACACTGAAGTATCGATAGGAATTTTTTCATTGAAAGCTGTACTAAGTTTCAGAGTCGTTTTCTGTGAAGATACAATACTCTCCTACAAGGCATGTTAATCATATAGACAAGAAAGTTTGTTACGAAATTACATGCAGTTATGTCAGTGTCTGATATCATTAGTGTAACTCGTTTAAAATTGAGAAATATATGCTTTGAGAAAATGTTATAGAGGATTAATATGCTACATTTCCTGTGCGGAAACTGCATTTCTTCCATGTTCCAAATATTTATTCTGTAGATTAACATGCTGTAATAATGAAGAGTCAAGTAACTGATTATTTTTACGATTTGTCTGAAATGTAACATATGAAATATGACATACCAAATTCCACTGAGTAACAGGAACCTGTGATTTTCTTACAACTCAACCCTGTGGCTTCTACGGTTTGTAGTTCACAAAAAGATATCAGAACTTATGGATTTTTCGGAATATTTTCTCGTTGTTCTAACTCGTAAGTTGGTTCGTATTTAACAATTGGTATATGAATTTCCATCGATTCTATTACAAGTTTTTTCTTTTTTGAGGATGTGTATCTTTAATTTCAATTCCAGCATTGTTATAGTCAGGTCGTCTTATAATTGCATCACCAAAACTATAAGACCTAGTAAAAATTACTGTTGCGTCTCCTTCCCACATAATTTCTTTATAATCTTTAAAAAGTGCACCGAGCACTGATGATGGATATAGTGCTTAATTTTTCTTACTCCTTCCGTTATTAAGAATATGCCCTTCCAAGCTTGTTTTATCACTAACAGACAAAATCAAATACTCATATTATATAGCTTTTGATGAAATAAAAGGATGTTCGATTCTAGGTAAAAGATTTGCAACATAATTATAAATTAATTTTTTATTAGGTTTTCTGTCTTATATCAGATAATCTGATCTGATCCATCTAGATTAGCTATAACAATTGTAAAGTTCATGTATAATTGTACATGATGTGGATGAAGCTATCAATCACCAATATTTATTTCAATTTCTGTATGTAAGAGGGTGCATTTAAATTATTTATTGTTTTCTCATTCACAGGTAGTGAGTAAGACTGATAATTCTCATCTTTGTTCATGATTTATTATGGATAACATTTATTAACGCATTTTTAAAACAACTGTTACATAAGCACCATTAAAGACAATCAGCTTTTCATTTTCATCAGTCATAGTAATTTCTAAATTTAGAATAGAATAAAAAACGGGTATATCTATGGGATAAAGGGGCTAATAAATTATTGGTCTTCAAAAACCTGGATTATGTTTAAATGAAGCAATAATAGTAGTTTCTAGATAAAAATGATCATTATGTTTAACAAATATTCCATCAGATAGATTAACTTTTTAAGAACATCTTCAGCTACAGTGTTTTTTATTAGTTTCAATACATTGATTTATTAATCCTAGCACACTTGCAATATTACATTTTTTTGTACCCATTGCAAGGTAACATTTCAGTATTGGTGGGGGTATAACGCTACCTAAATAGGAAGCTTACCGTCGCTTGGTCATGCCCTACTGCTCTTGCAAGCTACTGTCTGTAGTAAATGGTTTCTTAAATTCGTGTGGTCCACGAAATTAATGGCCACTGCGAGTTATTGCCGGGTATTAATAATTTCTAGCGGAAGGTTTTAACCAATGGGTAAGAATTTGAGCGCAACAAGTAACGCAATATTTTTGAACCACTACAGAAGGCACCTATACAGGGCTTAATAGGCAGTATATAGCTTTTATTTGCTTTCATGAGGCCAAGATTCGACTGAGGTACTGACTTTCACATATTCTTTACGATGGAGGGAGTAAACAACCAGGCAGGGCTATAGATTAAATGATATTCATTCAGTACCATCAGCGTTTCAACAACTAGCCGTGTTTCTCTTTGAATATATGTGATCACAGCTGGTCTCTCTAGTTAACATTCAGTTTAATAATAGGTGTGTTTATAAATAAATAAATCTTCCGCTACCAGTAACGATTTTTCTTGATTTTACTTTTCGCACGACGCGTTTCGAGAACTAATTCCCATTTCCAAGTGTGTTTTTTGTGTTTATTAAGCCATTTCTTTTGCTGTTATTAGTGTGTGTGAGTCTGCTTCATTTCGTTGACTTTTACTGCAATACATAAGAAAGACGCAATTTTTTAGTTAGGTGTCAATTCTTTTGGTGAATTTAGTGGCGAAATTTAGAAGAATTTGTACTTACAGTTTACTAATGCTCCATTTGTGCAGAGTCTCACACACACTAAACATTACACAAAACTTGTTGTACAGTTTACACATTGAAAATATCTTATATAAACAAAACACTTCCAAAGATCTTCTCACAGGTAGTCCACAGAGATAACATTATAGGTTTTCTACAGATTATAATATGCTTTTCTATGGCGGATATTTATCTTAACACTTCGGCTCATAAAGTACTTATATTGATTTTACAATTGTGTTTATATCTATGTTTTACTATTTTTAGTTAAGTATATTGTCGAAACATCTGAAGAAATTCACTGATTCACTTTGAAGTTTTTCATTTAATATTTTATCTTCTTATTTTCTGCAATGTGAATATATCTCCAGTTCTTCTAGCAAATCCATTTTATGTTCTTTATTTGGTAGGTGGATTACTTTGACATTTTGTTCTGTTTTTACAAATAGGTGTTCTGTATTATGTATGTGTGTTGCTATCGTTGATGTAGTGTGTCTGTAGTGTGTTTATGCTCCAATGTGCTCTGTGTACCTGGTGCTGAAATTTTGGCCTGTTTGTCCTAGGTAGAACATGGAGCATTCCTGGCGTGTTACCTTGTATATTTCAGATTCTGAATGTGGATGATGATTACACTTTATATTATGTATTTGTTCTTGCTGTAGTTTATTAGATGCACAAAACCCAATTTTTAGTTTGTGATATTTGAAAATACTTACAATCTTCTGTGATACATGGCCTATGTATGGAATACTAGATATACATTTGTTTATCTCTTTTTCTTCTGTGGTGCAGTTTGCACCTGGGTTTATCTTCACTTTGTCTAAGATTGTGTCAACTGTGGAAGCATTGTAACCATTGGCAACTGCCGTCTTTTTGACTGTGTTTGCTTCTTGCTGCATATTTTCTTGGTTCGATGATATTTATGTTGCCCCATGCAGCATTGACCTGTAATCTACCTATTTATGGATATTAGGGGGACATGAGATTGCAGGGATTGTTGTGTTAGTCATTGTGTTTTTCCTATAAATTTTGAATGTGCATGTGTTGTTACGTCTTGTAATATTTAGGTCCAGAAAGTTAATGCTTTTATTTTGCTCATGTTCCACTGTAAATCTGATTTTCTCATTTAGATTATTGAAATGATTTAGAATGTCTGTGATGTCTTTGGTATACCATTTCACTAACAGTACTGTGTCATCTACATATCTCCTATAAAATTCTATTTTCTTTAGGCAAAGTTCTTGGCTGTCAAACAATTTTTGTTCTAATTTTTTATGTATATGTCAGCTGTGGTATCAGGTATATATGATCCCATTGCTGGGCCATCTGGTTGTTTATAAATGTTGTCATTAAAGGTAAAGTAGTTGTAACTTAGGATTAGCTGAAGGAGTTCCATAAATTCAACAATTTCTGTGTATGAAAGTTTCTTGTGTTGCATAAGTTCTTTTGCATTACTGTTAGAGCGTCTTGTATGGGTCTGTTTGAGTAAAGGTTGGTGATGTCAAGTGATATAAACTATACATGTTGGGGGAACTTTCTGGTTCTTAGTTCTATAGCTAGATTCATGCTGTATTTTATGGAATATGTTGTTTCATATATATAATTTTCCATCAGTCTTTTATTCAGTTTTTGTGAGAGTTTGTACGCTGGGCTATTTATAGAGTTGAGCACGGGATGTATCAGGTTTCCATTTTTGTGTATTTTTGGCTGTGCACTTAGGTGTGGTGCTTTTGGATTCATGCATGTAAGGTATTTCTCTTCAGTTTCTTTCAAACAGGAAATGTGTGTTCTTTAATTGTTACTCAATTTTACTTTGCGATTGTTTGGTAGGTACTTTTTCTATGTGCTGAATATTATTAGCAGCAAAAAATTTGTTTGTTTTGTCTATGTCTTCTTATTCTTTGATCACAACTAATGTATAGCTTTTGTCGGACTTTACAACTATGATTTGGTGGCTTTTCAATTTATTATTTATAGATTTTAAAATTTTTGTATCATTTATTGTATATTTAGATCTAAATGTATCTATATTCATTTCTTTCTCAAGAAGCTTGCTTACCTTGTGACCTATTCCTGCTTTTGTATTTGAATTTAATTTTGCAGCATCTGCTGCACTTTTAGTTGTAGCTATAACCTGTTTCAGTGTATGGTTGTTGAGGTTAGGTTTTACATTGCATTTTAGTCCGTTTTGGAGTAGATCGTTATCTCTTTTGTTGAACTTCATGTCTGCGTTGTTCACTACTCTACTGTAAAATGTGTGTGTGCTTTTGTCAGTTATCTCAAGGTCGGATCTCTTATCTTGTTTGGATGTCAAGATCTGTATTTTCTTGTTATGTGTGTTGCAAATGTGGTCTCGCGGTTCTAGGCGCGCAGTCCGGAACCGTGTGACTGCTATGGTCGCAGGTTCAAATCCTGCCTCGGGCATGGATGTGTGTGATGTCCTTAGGTTAGTTAGGTTTAAGTAGTTCTAAGTTCTAGGGGACTGATGACCACAGCTGTTAAGTCCCATAGTGCTCAGAGCCATTTGAACCATTTTTGTGTTGCAAATGGTCTAGTACTCCTTCTCGACTATGTGTTGGATGTGCCTGGAAATGCTGTCATAAACTGTGGGCTCCATGTTGCTTGCTGCTTCTATCTGCATGTTGAGTAGCTTGTTTAGTAAGTCATTCTTCTTGTGTAACTGCCTTATTTCGGTTTTCAGCCAGAGTTTTTCTGCTTTGTGTTTTATAAGTTTTTTATGCTACTGCTAGAACTTATTTTCACTTTTATATATTTCGGAATGATGCCTAGTTGTTGACAGTATGGTTTTGGAACAAATACCATGTTCGAACATTATGAAGTACCTCAAAGAAAACGATTAATTGACACACACACGGCACAGATTCAGAAAATATCGTTCTTGTGGAACACAGCTAGCTCTTTATGCTCATGAAGTGCTATCGACAGGGGATATGAAATTGATTCCATATTATTAGATTTCCAGGAAGCTTTCAACACTGTTCCTCCCAAGTGTCTTCTAACCAAACTATGTAGCTACGGAATGATGCCCTGGTTGTGCGACTGATTTCATGATATCCTGTCAGAAAGATCACAGTAGACGGAAAGTCATCTAGTAGCACAGAAGTAATATCTGGCATTACCGAAGGAAGTGTTATATGCCCTCTACTGTTCGAGATCTATATTAATGACATAGAAGACAATCTGAGTAGCCATCTTTGATTGCAAGAACGTTCTTATGGGATCCACTTACATAGGGATAAATGATCAGCATGATAATATAAGAGTAATCAGGGCTCACACAGAAAAAATGTAAGTACTCGTTTCTCCTGGGCGCCATTCGAAAGTGGTAGAGAGACAGCTTGAATGGGGTTCATTGAACCCTCTGCCAGGAACTTTATTGAGATTGGCGAAGTAATCACATGGATGTATTTGTATATATATCCTTGTACTTAGTACTTAAATATCTATTTTGAATATGAATTCTCACTGATCGAATTTTGAAAACTTAATTTTTACAAATATAATTAATTTAATTTTTTATAAATATAAAGACCAAACAGAGCGATTCACAGTTATTCTAACTTTGATTTTAATTTGTGATTATGGTAAAGACATAAATTAACAGTATATAGTAAATTAAATAAAGAAGATATAGTTAGATTTATTAATAAACACACAAAAGTCATAAATTAAAATCTGAAACGTGAAAGTCTTTGGAAACAATTACCATATCGTAAAATTCAAAATGATAATGATGTATTCGAAACTATAGAATATAAATCATTGAAAAAATATTTCCATTCTCTACCAATGTGTAAAAATTATCAACATATGCATAAGATACATTTGTTATTTAATCTGTAATAAATGTGATTCACAGTTAAACCATATGAGTTTTCTAGCAATTTATTTACATAATTTATCAGGATATGATTCATATGTGTTTGTGAAAGAACTTAGTTATGATAGGAAAGGAATAGATTTCATACCAAACAGGACTGTCAACACTGGAGAGGAGGCAGAGACACACCAGCAACGCATGAATTGGGACCGAGAACTCATGATGGAGAAGGCAACGAAAATAATCGAAAGAGGGAGGGAAAAAGGACGAAGACTTACGAATCCGGAGACCGTCCTCGTGAGAATGCCTAGGCCGTCAGATGCCGAAGAGAAAATGAATGCACAGTTTTTGATGTTGCTGAGGAACAGTCATAGAATAATTTTTAAATGAGCACACTGCCATTTGATTGTATTGTAGTTCGTTTAATTACGACCTAGGTTTCGACCTTTCATGCCATCACCTAAAAATGCCATAAAAGGCCGAAACCTAGGTCGTAATTAAATATACAACAATACAGTCAAATGACTATGTCTTCAGTAAAAAAAAGTAGGGAAGTTCTTCCCCCAGCACGAGAGGCAACACTCGGTGCGGCAGAGAGTATCACCGAATGCCAACGCAGTCTATGAAGATGAGCGCGACATTGGGATATTTAACGCGAACAGCTTGAGAGATTCTGTGGCTCAATAGAGTGTAGTAATGGCATCGAAAATTGTAGATGACTGTTGACAACACACAGTATTTTGTGAATAGATTTTCTGTCATAGTAATTGTGCGTATTTATTGCGCTTAGAGAGTCATGTGTATGCCTGGAGTGTGGGGCACTTGTTGTGAATGTACAGAGCCGATATCCTGTTTACGTATGTGTGTGTGTGTGTGTGTGTGTGTGTGTGTGTATGAGTGAGTGTGTGTGTGTTCCGTGAGCCCTTGCAACACGGAGCGCGAGTCTGAGTGGGGACGCTCGCATACTTCCCGTAGAACGGGGTTATCATGCAACTCACTCAAGCGAATTGCCATTTCCATGTACGTTTCTTTGTTTCTTTGTTGAATATACCTAACTGTAATACATTGTGACAGATTCAAGTTTTGACGTGGTACCATGCGGGGTGTTCAATGTAATGACGCTAGTCTGTAGGGTGAAAACCACACTTGTTCCAATGTTTCACGAAATTTCAGTTGCACCACACAGAGGCCCACTAAAGGTGCCTTATAGTTGGCTGAGACGAAATTTTATCTTGCCAGAGTATTGCAAGGAAGGTGGACTGAACCATTTTAGGATTATTTTGCATGTTAGAATGTAAGGTTTGGTTAAAATCAGTCGATTGTAGAAAGTTAAGTACACGCAAGATTTGGTTATATATTATTGACACACGAGTTAGTTTGCAAGGCTCGCACAGCTGACACTATTAACGTTACTGAAAAAGATTAATTGTAACTTATACAAAAGTTAAGTACACAAGAATTCCCTTTTTTTTCTTTTGTTAACGTTCGAATCCATTCACGCGGCTTGCACAGCTGACACTGTGCAAATAAGGCCTCCCAAATATCAGTATGTGTACATTTATCAGTGATACATACATAATACTTGCTTACTGTAGGCTCTGTGGTAGAAAAGAAGACACCATTTATGAGTGAGTTCCAAGTTAGAAAAACATACTCAGTGAGAGAGAACATAGTACTGTGTTGGTAAAAACATTAAGACATTTTCCCTGAAATTCTTCAGTGTAACTTCCTGACAGATTATACCTGTGTGCCGGACCGAGACTTGAACTCGGGACCTTTGCCTTTCGCTGCAAGTGCGCTACCAACTCAGCTACCCAAGCACGACTCACGACCCGTACCCCTTTCTTCCAGGAGTGCTAGTTCTGCAAGGTTCGCAGAAGAGCTTCTGTGAAGTTTGGAAGGTAGGAGACGAGTTACTGGCAGAATTGAAGCTGTGAGGATGGGTCGTGTGTCGTGCTTGGGTAGCTCAGTTGGTAGAGCACTCACCCGCGAAAGTCAAAGGTCCCTATTTCGAGTCACGTTCTGCCACACAGTCTTAATCTGTCACGAAGTTTCGTATCAGCGGACACTCCACTGCAGAGTGAGAATCTCATTCTGGAAGTTCTGTAGTGTTTGGTCCTAGACAGTCCCTTAACGTACGTCATAAAAAAAAAACATTGTTTAGGGTGACCGAACGTTTAAACCGACACCCATTTGGTATCCATATTGTAAAGGTCTTTGATGAACAATATTACTTTGAAAGGTAAATTTATGTGACACTTACCTTAAATCTAAATGCCGAGTATCTTTTTGATTTTGGCATTTCTGACATTCATTGAAGCGCCAAAGAAACTGGATAGGCATGCGTATTCAAATACAGAGATATGTAAACAGGCAGAATACGGCGCTGTCGTGGGCAACGCCCATATAAGACAAAAAGTGTCTGGCGCAATTCTTAGATCAGCTACTGCTGCTGCAATTACAGGTGACGGCCGGAGTGGCCGTGCGGTTCTAGGGGCTACAGTCTGGAGGCGAGCGACCTCTACGGTCGCAGGTTCGAATCCTTCCTCGGGCATGGATGTGTGTGATGTCCTTAGGTTAGTTAGGTTTAATTAGTTATAAGCTCTAGGCGACTGATGACCTCAGAAGTTAAGACGCATAGTGCTCAGAGCCATTTGAACCGTTTGAATTGCAGGTTATAAAGATTTAAGTGAATTTGAACGTGGTCTTATAGTCAACGCTCGAGAGATAGGACGTAGCATCTCCGAGGTAGCGATGAAGTGGGGACTTTCGTTTACGACCATTTCACGATTGAAACGTGAATATCAGGAATCTGTCAAAAAATCTAATGTCTGACATCGCTGCTGCTGGAAAAAGATCCTGCAAGAATGGGACCAACGACGACTGAAGAAGAGTCTTTCAAAGTGATAGAAGTGCAACCCTTCCACAGATTGCAGCAGATTTAAAAAAATGGTTCAAATGGCTCTGAGCACTATGGGACTCAACTGCTGAGGTCATTAGTCCCCTAGAACTTAGAACTAGTTAAACCTAACTAACCTAAGGACATCACAAACATCCATGCCCGAGGCAGGATTCGAACCTGCGACCGTAGCGGTCTCACGGTTCCAGACTGCAGCGTCTTTAACCGCACGGCCACTTCGGCCGGCAGCAGATTTAAATTCTGGGCAGTCAACATTTGTAAGCGTGCGAACCATTCAACGAAACGTCATCTACACGGGCTTTCAGACCTGAGGCCCCACTCATGTGCCCTTTATGACTGCAAGACACAAAGCTTTAAGCCTCACCTGGGTCCATCAACACCCACATTATACTGTTGACTGGAAACATGATGCCTGGTCTGACGAGTCTCGTGTTAAATTGTATTGAGTGGATGGAGCTCTGCAGGTATGGATACAACCTCATGAATCTATTGACCCTGCATGTGTGCACGGGACTGTTCAAGCAAGTGGAGGCTCTGTAATGATTTGGGGCGTGTATAGCTGAAGTAATATGGGACCGCTGATATATCTAGATACGACTCTGACAGGTGACACGCACGTAAGCATCCCGTCTGATCACCTGCATCAAACACGTCCATTGTGCACGGACTTGGACAATGCCAACAGGACAATGCGACACCCCACTCGTCCAGAATAGCTACAGAGTGGCTCGAGGAACAATCTCTTGAGTTGAAACACTTCCGCTGGCCACCAAATTCCCCGTACATGAATACTATTGAGCGTATCTGGGATGCCTTGCAACGTACTGTTCAGAATAGATGTACACCCCCTCGTACTCTTATGGGCAGCCTTGCAGGATTCGCCGTGTCAGTTCCCTCCAGCACTACTTCAGACACTAGTCGAGTCCATGCCACGTCGTCTTGTGCCACTCCTGCGTGTTCGCGGGGCCCCTACACGATATTAGGCAGGTGTAGCAGATTCTTCGGCTGTTCAGTGTATAATATTTTGTTATCACTATTGCGATGTAAGGCTAACTTTTGTCTCAGATGTCTTCATTCTAAGTGTCTTGTTTGTTCATCATGCTGGCATTTGTGACATACAACTCTTTGGTAAACATCATTCCGTTCTATTGTTCATTTTTGTTTCACATGTCTTTTAAATCTATGTATTGTGTAGGTGTATAGTGTTATCTGTGATGTGATAAACAGGGAGTGAAGACCTTTGTTTTCCCTTTGAAGTGAAAATAGATGGGCTACTTCGCTATGACACTCAACATTACGTATGAAAAGCTTAATAGTCATGACAAAAAGCTGTGTGATACCTCCACCAGGGGCTATCTTCGCCGATTCACACCGTCAGCGGGCCAGGAGTATGCTAGTCGGAGCCCAAGCGACGAGCGCTCGAGACACAGACACTGGAGTCATCCTGCAACCACATAGGGCGTAGGAGGGTTAATGTCCTCCGTCCTCGCCACGATTAAGAATGGGCACGTTGCGAAGAGCCACCGGACAATGAGAGACGTGTGAAGACCGATGTAGCTCTGCAGACGTTGGAATGGAATCTTAGGAATGTAACGACAAAACACGTGAAGCCTTCTGGCCTGGCGGCATTCGTTTACCTGCCTTAGAAAGCGAGATTGTGTAGATAATTCCAGGATCCCACAGACAATGGGAGTAGCTACTCAAAGCGCAAAGAATTCGCACGGAGAGGCGTGTGAAAGAAGTCAGCCTCCTTTTAAAGATTCTTGCTGAATAGTAAGGACGTTCCTTATAAACCACGGATGCTAGCAGGCTCTGAGACGAAATACATACAAGGATCTGTCCAAGCCTCAAGTAGAGATAGTGGTGGCTGCTCTCACAGCGGAAAGCTGAAAAACATCGTAAGAACGTGTCACCAGTGTTGGTGAAATCGTGAGAAAGGCGGCAGTTTCCGAGTCACGGACCGACTCAAGACAGGAATTTCCTACCTTGCATACAGAGGCGTGGTCATGCTAAGACGGTGAGTCACTGGGTGGCATTGTAAATCAAGTCAGCGAATAACAACGCCGCGAGAGGAGAAAATTTCTAGGAATTGTTGAGCAGAGAGATGAATGAGGAGTGAAGAAGGGGCAGTCGGGGAGACAGGGTGGAAGCGAGAAGGGATGGAGCTCTCCGATCCATCGCCGACATCCGCCTCCGACACTGTGATATAGCAGTCTTGGCCTCTCACAAGGGGAGGCCGCCAATTGTGAAATTCAGATTCGATTCATATTGCGCATAATAAAAGCTCATGGCCAGAGGTGTAATGTGGCGAAGCACCAAGATGCACTTCTCAGCCATTGTCGAGAAAATCGACGGTTAAAAGAAACCGTTACGGTGAAATATTCTCTACGATTAATATTTTTCTACAGCGTCGTGGCGCAGCGGTAAGCGCTCGGGTTCGTAATCCGAACGTCGCCGGACCGAATCTTGCGCCATGCAACTGTTTTTATTATTAGTTTTTTGTAATTCAAATGTATACACACACACACACACACACATACACACACACACACACACACACACACACACACACATAAACTATTCATGAATTGTTTATGCATGTTGGTGAAGGCGGATCGCTCTCCAATTGTACCGCCTCCATTTTTCCATTTCTTTAACACGGTGTACCAAAGCTCTCACGTCCGCACTGATTTTCGACGATGTTATAAGTTGCGCTAGGGACCGCATCTACCTTCTTTCGAAGTTAGCAGGCAACTACGCTGTTATGCGGTGGCTCGTTTCGGCCCATTCAACATCTGTCCTTCAAGTGTAACGAGCGAGTAACTGAGTTCATATTTCATACCTGCCACAGCAAATTTGTGTTCTTGGGTATCTATTCTAATTCGACCGTTTAACCTACGCTATACGTATTCGTTTCGGAATATCGTTTCTACGTTTACGTGGTAAACATTACGAAGACAATTAATAACGTTTGTGAAATACAACTTTGTTTGCGGAAAACATAATGATGTTCGAAGTCGCCAGTTTTTCCACGACAAACGACTTTCAAAAACAAAAACTTATTATATGCATAATGGTTGCAACTGATTGCCGGGAAATATATATATATATATATATATATATATATATATATATATGTGTGTGTGTGTGTGTGTGTGTGTGTGTGTGTGTGTTTGTGTGTATATACACATTTGAATTACAGAAAACAAATAAAAAAAAGGTTGCATGGGGTGAGATTCGATCCGGCGACCTTCGGATTACGAACCCGAGCGCTTACTGCTGCGCCACAACGCTGTAGAAAATTATTAATCATAGAGAGTATTTCACTTGGACGGTTTCTTTTAACTGTAGATTTTCTCGACAACGGCTGAGAAGTGCATCTTGGTGCTTTGCCACATTACACCTCTGGCCATGAGCTTTTATTATGCGCAGTATGAATCGAATCTGAATTTCACAATTGGCGGCCTCCCCTTGTCAGTGCACAACGGACAGGGAACGACGGGAGCAGGCGTATCACACCGCAGAGCTCCGAGGGGACGCGCCGTACCTACCCAACGCCTGCCGGCGACAGCATTACACGACTAAAGACCACGAATAATGGTGAGACGATTCGAACTTCTCCCTCCCCCACCCCCTCCCCCCTTTACCATTAATAACTGAGTTGTGTCCAAGCCCAGTTAAATTGGCGCTGAAATTTGTACTGTTATGTTGGTTCGTGTAAACAATAGTGATAAATACATTTCTTTCATGTTTTAATTATCTAAGCAATCTGTTCAGTGCATCCATAAACCCCTTAATCTCATAATCTCTTGTGTTCTAATTCATTTAATTAATGATGTCACTTAATTTTTGGCTCCCGACACGAGGCGGTCTCATTGGAAATTTGCATGGTACGTGATATCACAAACGAGATTTTCACGATTCACTACACGTTGTACATAAAGTACGTAGATCACGTTATGCTCTTAGAATGTTTATCTTTTGTTGGGGATTTAAGCTATTTCTCATGGTGACGTCCCTCTATGGACGTCCCCTCCTGAAAATCGGACGCAGGCTAATCCGAAATCTTCGACAAGGCCATTGGCAAAACAAGAGTGACTCCTTGCGTCAGAGTTCTTGTCCCGTCGTTGCCGATAATGTTTATTCAAAATTTAAGCATGGTCCTAGACCAACTATGTATTGATTACTAGTCCAATACGCTACACCTACACCGTCGTAAAAGTTTCGCATAGTAGTTGCAACTCGTTAACAAACTGTTCCACCAAATGAATCGGTTTAAGAGTCTGCTAGTTTATTTATGCCTTACTTTCAGATACTGCTATTGTGATAGCCACGAAATAAGCAGCAGCCGTTCTGGCTCTCACCAGACCCTACATGATAGTCCGGGCTACCGGCCGCTCGCAAAAGAGAAAACTAAATAGCCCTATACTCTAACAGCAACAGGCGTAATACAATTCAGTCATGTTCCCACGGTGCTCCCTTGCTGGAGCGTTTTGGGGTCGTCCAGTATTACTTTCTCATTTTAATTTTTTCCGGGTGCAACAATGAGAATTTATGATTAGCCACAAAAAAAGGAGGCAGGCAGTAAAAGAAATATACAAGATCAACATCAATAAGCCTGGACACTGACGTCATAACTGTACGTAAGTAAACTTGGTTCCCTCGTATTTATATATTTATCGTTCTTACTTTATTACACACAGTTCAATAAAACATTATCGTAATAAGACACCGCCGATATTATTAAAATTGATATCTAACAAACTTTTGATTCGCATTATTAACATATTGCCAGTAGTGGACCCCTGCAGTAGTATTTACATTTATCACAGCGTAGGAAAATTGTCTATTCGACGGATTCTTGGCAAGTCCCGAGATATTGATGTACTACATAAGTTTTACTTCGAGGTAAAAGCCAAAAGAGCGACAAAATGGTAATTTTTCAGTTCCTCTTCAGTTTTAACTACAGTCCGATTGTCTTTAAAACTTTTATTTCTTTTCTGTTTTATTTTTACTTATTATAGGACATATCGCAAATTTATATTCACTGTCGCACAAAAAACATAGAGTAAGAATGTAGAAGTAACACCCAAAACTTTCCAGCAAGAAACCCCTGATGACAGGGCTAGAAGCTACGTTGCCTCGAGCTCGGTACGTTCCACGAAAGGCGGTGGCACGGGCTGCAACTATCTGACGTTTCCACACGCCAGCTCTTGGTAAACTCCACAGCACACACGTCTCCCCACTCGCCCCGCCGCTTGTCAAACTTTCCAGAGAGCCTTTCACGTGTCACCCCTCTCCGTCCCCTTTACATCTCTGTCGTCTCCACGCAGCAAACAGCACTTTGCAACAGCCGTCTTCAGTATAGTCAAACCGATCTTCTAGGAGGACTGTCTCCTCAAATTGTAAATCTCAGTTTCAGAAACGTCCATGTCATGTCACGTAGGTAATGTGCTGTTGAGTCGAGTATGAAGTGGGAAAACTTTTAGTATAAATTAGGCAGAGTATTACAAGACCTCCGCCATTGAAAGTATTATGCAGCGAGTCCCAGAATAATTGGTCAATGGCGAGCCACACGATAGGCACCACTATTTGCTTCAAAAATCTTCAGGTGGACGTAGGACCTATTTCGAATGGTTTCCGAGAGAGGACACATTGTTATTTATTTTCTGCATTAAAATGTCTCTGAGCACTATGGGACTTAACTGCTGAGGTCATCAGTCATCTAGAACTTAGAACTACTTAAACCTAACTAACCTAAGGAAATCACACACATCCATGCCCGAGACATGTAGCGCTTAGATCCGCTCGGCCACTCCGACCGGCTTTCTGTGTTATTCAATGCATGATCATTGTTAGCAACGTATCACAGTGATACCTCACACCGAGGAGAGGGATGGGTTAAGGGAAAATCATGGAAGGTGAATCGACACACTTGTCATTTGTTGTTTCGTGTATACATTTTATTAATTACTGACAATATTAACATTGCAGTTCAAAAACCTTTTAACTTATTAAAGGAGTAGAAATCTGAACAAACCCTTTAAAATGTTACCATTAAATCCAGGACATCAAAATGGGAAGAACGGAATTCCCGAAAAGAAAACTATTACATCAACTGAGCGTGGCCTCAAGCAGGTTCAACAAAAAATTTTATCAGTCAGATGAATTACGGTAACAGCTGTTAAATGTACTAACAAATTTGAAGCGTAGCTGACCGTTACACAGCTGAACAACATTCATCCAAATCCCGGCTTGCTCACGAGACACACCACTGATTGGAGTTGCTGGGAGGCCGCTTAGCAATGCACAACCCTTAACAGAAATGCCCTAAACAATAAACTGCATAGTTCCTCAAACAGTCCAACTAGAAAGGTATAAATTTAAACATAAATGGCCAACCATACATCGCAACCAAACATTAACAACAAGGCTTAATAAATATACGATTGCCCAAATTGGAAGATAAGTTGAACTACATGCAATTCAAATATTCTTGGACTTGATCCAGACCAGCAGAAACTTTTATGCAATCCTTAATAAGTAAACAACTTTCTAAAATTCAAAGTAACCTCAGAGCTACAGCAGTCGGCTATGGTAGTCAACAAGGAACGAGCAGCAGAATTTCGCAGCTAGTGTAGCAGCTATTGACTATGGGTCAAGGTAGGGATCTTGATAAGTAATAGGTCTTATACTACCATCGCTGAGAAGTTGTGATAAGGGTGTCATCCTTGAACAACACTTACAGGGATGTAACGAGGTAAAACCTCAGGCTTGACAAACAGCGCTAAGCTCCTGAGCTCTTTAAATTCACCAAACAGATCTAACTACTGGTCCCCGCACGAACGGCGATACTCCGCCATGGCCAGCATGAAAGGCTCGAATTTACTTCACTTGAGCCACACCGACGCGGCCGGTAGGGGCGGCCGAATGTCAACCGACCCAGACCCCTTGATACGATTGGAGTGCCGCCGGGCCAACAAACAAACACGCCTCTGCTCCGGACCCAGGGAACAGGAAAGCACCGTTTGCCGCTAAGGCTGCCCTGACGACACAGATGGAAAGGGAACAATAATCTGTGGAAATAGAGCTCCTCACAAGAATGACCGAGGAGTAAAAAGGAAATATTTAGATTAATGGCAAGCGGGTACAAATACGTTAATTCAACACTCCTTAAAATTACTAATATTCACTGCCAATCATGTCAGCACGCGCTGATTCAATGGCACAAAAATATGCATATATTCACAAAACCCTTTTAGGGACTACTCTTACACTTGCACGAAGTATGGCTTAGAAAACAAACTGTAACTAGTAACACTGAAAGATGGTCTTGGGCTGAAACCCTGTTGATATAGCAGGCCCTATTCCATATAACACAGGCATGGCCTTACATTATAAAGTGGTCCCCTTAAATGAGGAAGAGCCGTGACTTGCCATATTCCCGCCAGGGCATTATTGCTTCCAACCCACACAGACGATCTTCGAGGAGGCGTTAACCTTAAGTTTGCAGAGTAGGCCGGGAACCTGACGACCAGGTTACAAGCGACGTCCTTTTCTCCTCACGCCGCTACCAATTCTGAAGCGAGTCGGCCACCCTTGCCCCCACGGATTTAACCCTACGGCGTTCTTCCAGACTTGCGCCGGACGGCCGGAGTCCCCGAAAAGCCACAACTTATCAGATACGTGCCCCTCAGCCAGGCCCTGCAAAAGCCCACAACACACACACCTCGACCAAGGACCTTAGTTGGCGACACACGATCGACTCGACGTTGGAAACCTAACGAGCTAATGGCGCAAGTGCAAAGCCATACCGCCAAAATTAGAGCCGCCACGGTTGACATTGTAGAGTAGAGGAATCACAGACGAAAACTCCGTATTGGAAATTTGTGGTCTGTCAAGTCGGGAAATTACCCCAAATTGGGCTACAAAACCTAACTAAGCTACAGCGCATGCAGCACGCGTGAAGCTTTCAACGTTGTCTCGCTCTGTTCACACAAACTGTTAGTCCTAGAGAATAAATTAATTAGACATATTTCTGTAAGAACTGTAACGTAGTTTAATTTTTTGCTGTGACTCGTTTTCTCTAGAGACCGCTGTTTTCGAGTTACACAAGAAGACCGCACAAAAGAAACATTACATGTGTTGTATCTCGGAAACCATTTGCAATAGGGCATATGTAGATAGGTAGTCTTTTGGCTTCAGATGAGCGTTCCTGGCTTATCCATGAATATTGATCATTACTCCTACGATATTCGGTATCCATTCGTTGCTCAGTTAGCGATTTCCTTAGTTACCATCGAAATCATAACATATGCCAGCGATTGCAGCTGTAACAGGAAATATTCTCTTATGCGGAGTCCCAGCAGCGCAGTTTTGTTTCCAAAGAGAAAAGTTCTTTGTATCTATATCTGCATCTTCACTCCACAAGTGATTTCACGGTGTGCGGCGGAGGCTATATCTGCTTCAACATACTTTGCCCGTTCTCTGTTCCATTCGAGGTTGGTTCACAGGAAAAACAACTGTCAATAACCTTCCGTATGAGATCCAGTTTATGTGATTTACGGGACGAGGTCATTTCACGAGAGCTGTAGAAGAGTAAGTAAAACGTTGCCTCAGTCATCTTAGAATTCCAATAGTAAATTTCTCTGTGATACAAAACGCCTCTCTTGTAGCTACTGTCACTAGAGTCTGTTGATCGTCCGCCTAACTTTTTCGCTCAAGAGCCAATACTGATATTGTAGGGCAGCACCTCGGACCGCATAGGAAGTGGGAAGGTGGGACGGGGGGGGGGGGGGGGGGGAGGGGGGGGGGTGTGAGGCATAATGTGACCACTGAAAGTTGCATCGAATTTTCACCAATCCATGGTTTCTGATGGAAACTTGCCACTCACCTATTCTGAGACTACATATTGTGAAGCATCCATTAAATATTTTTAATAAATGATGACTAACTGAAACCCTCAGCTGCCGACAGGTGTTGTTTATATACCTCGATGTGGACATCGGGACTCGAACCCGGGCTGTCCTGCTTACATGGCAGACGCTCTATCCATCTGAGCCACCGAGGACACAGATGAATAGCGTGACTGCAGGGACTTATCCCTTGCACGCTTCCCGTGAGAGTGGATCGGCAAATGTCTGTAAGGTACATTACATATGTAGAATTGTGGACAGTTGGGAATGTGAGTCTCACGGGAAGCGTGCAAGGGATAAGTCCCTGCAGTCGCGCTATTTATCTATGTCCTCGGTGGCTCAGATGGACAGCCGGCACGGTAGCTCCGCGTGTTCGCTGAGAGAGCCAGTTGGCCTCTGTAATAAAAAAACTGAGTGGAAGGATCAACCACCGAACTTGAACAGGATGTCTTGCGACGTCCGCAACGACCAAACACAACGATCAATAAAGAATAAAAAGAGATGGATAGAGCGTCTGCCATGTAAGCAGGAGATCCAGAGTTCGAGTCCCGGTCGGGGCACACATTTTCACATTTTCAGCTGTCCACATCGAGGTATATCAACAACACCTGTCGGCGGCTGAGGGTTTCAGTTAGTCATCATTTGTTCCAGGGAAAAGCTGCATGGTCATCAACACTATTCTATTCTTTCGAGAAAAGTTACGGTCTTCATAAATATTTTTAAGTTAGAAAGAAAGTAATATATTGGAGCCACATGAATTTTCCGGAAGGTTTGCATAGTGACTACTTTTCCTTATCGAAGCGGGTACAGTCGCCAGTGCCATCGCATGTTTATTTTTCTGATTCCAGGCCAAGCTTTCCAGGCATTTCCACATAATATTATCGGAAAGAAAATGAAACGCTTGCAGCATACCAATTTCCATCGGACTTTCGTCTCAGCTGTAATATAGGTGCACAGGAATTGTTTTAAATAAGGTAACCTTAGTAATTAATTATTGTGACAAAAGGACCGAATGGAGGTTATAGCTCTGTATATAAAAGGATTCAGAAGTCAGTTTTATATGTATCATTACGGGTGTTATTTGGAAGCGACTGGCTCCTGTTGGGGTGAACACCTTGCGACACATTTTCCGATGAGCAGTGTAGCCAATTTTACCGATCGGACTCGATATCAGCATTAGAGATCTACAGAAGAACTTTCAAACTGAATTAAGTAAGAAAGAAGTACGTTTATGGGAAGATATATGTTGTTTAATCGTTGAAATTGCAAAAGTTATTTCTCTCTAAAAAAGTGTAACAACAAGAATAACACAAACGACTTACATTACATCATACGACTAAAAAATAAGGAAGTTGTAACTGGAAAATAACCGAATAAGCTTTTATGTCAGTCTCAAAAGTGGTTTAAATGGCTCTGAGCACTATGGGAATTAACATCTGTGGTCATCAGTACCCTAGAAGTTACAAGGGAACCTCCCCATCGCACTCCCCTCAGATTTAGTTATAAGTTGGCACAGTGGATAGGCCTTGATAAACTGAACACAGATCAATTGAGAAAACAGGAAGAAGTTGTGTGGAACTGTGAAAGAATAAGCAAAATATACAAACTGAGTAGTCCATGGGCCATATAAGGAACATCATGGACAAAGTGTGCTTAGGAGCGCCGTGGTCCCGTGGTAGCGTGAGCAGTTGCTGAACGAGAGATCCTTGGTTCAAGTCTTCCCTCGGCTGAAAATTTTACTTTCTTAATTTTTGCATAGTTATTATCTGTCCGTTCGTTCATTGACATCTGTGTTCACTGTAATAAGTTTAGTGTCTGTGTTTTGCGACCGCACTGCAAAACCGTGCGATTAGTAGACGAAAGGACGTGCCTCTCCAATGGGAACAGAAAACATTTGATCGTAAGGTCATATGTCAACCGATTCCTCCACAGGAAAACACATCTGATATATTCTATACGACACTGGTGACGGCATGTGCGTCTCATGACAGGAATATGTTGTCGACCCACCTAACTTGTACACTTGGCGAATGGGTAAAAAGATTCTTCTACCTTGCCCGATTTAGGTTTTCTTGTGGATGTGATAATCACTCCCAAAAAGTGATGAAATCATAAGAGTTTGTCACATAAACTGAAAATAAAAAATTGAAATTTACACTTGATGGAAGATTTGAACCTAGGACCTTTCGTTCCGCAGCTGCTCACGTAACCACGAGACGACGGCGCTCCTGCGTTCCTACCGTCCTTATTGTTGCTTATCTTCCCTTGAACTACTGTTTGTATATTTTGCTTATATTTTCACAGTTCTACACAACTTCTTCCTGTTTTCTCAATTGATCTGTGTTCATTTTTTCAAGGCCTTTCCACTGTGCCAACTTATAACTAAATCTGAGGGGGGTGCGATGGGGAGGTTCCCTTGTTAGAACTACTTAAACCTAACTAACCTAAGGGCATCACAAACATCCATGCCCGAGGCAGGATTCGAACCGGCGGCCGTAGCGGTCACGCGTTTACAGGCTGGAGCGCCTAGAACCGCACGGCCACGCCGGTCGGCTATGTCAGTCTAACTGACAATGATGGCGATATCTAGTAGAACAAGTGTGACAACTTCTCGGCATGCCGTAACGCTGTTCGGGTCGAAAAATTTGCAATGGGCACATTTACCGTCCTGTCACTTCACAACTTCCCCTTACGATCTTCCTATTACATCGTAATCTAGATAACTCATTATGTTGTAGTAGGTAATAAGAGTACAACATGAGACACGACCACAAAAGTTTATAGATGCATTGCATTACAAAAGCCTTAATTTGATTTCATATTAATTAATACAAACATGTACCTCACTTGAAGATGGCTGTCTCTGTACTGTGCACTCCGGAATCCTCATTATTTCCGTTTGACATTTACGAGTATACCATAGCAGCAGTTCCATGCTAGTTGTGCACGCTCGTGAGTTGTGAGCACTCCTCTCACTTCTGTTAAGTCCTCAGTTACCGCTCTGCTTACCCCTGTGCCCCTGCCGTAAGAGGCAAGCCTAACTTAGCTCACAGACCACTTAATCCAACGTCAGTTAAAATTAAGCCCACCTTAAAATGTTATTTTATTGCTACCGAGTGAGAGAAATACCCTCTTAAGAAGCTCTTAACGCTAGTTGACTGTTTTGGATTCTGTTGTCAGTTGCTAGAAGCATAATGCTCTAAAATCCGGCTGAGAACTGCGGGGGCAGACCGCAGTTTGAAGACCGCTGTCTTAGCGCCATCTAAACAACCGCGTGACAAAACGTACGGCCCCCGTTAGATATACTTGACCCCTTAAGTTAATTGGTATGAGTCACAGACTGCTAGCAAAATTGTAGTATCCGTCTGTGTTTCGCAGGCCACATATTTCGTTGATGAACCATATTTCCTTGAGATTCTCCCAATGGATCTCCTCATGGCATCTGCCATCCCCGCTACTACTTTTATGTGGCCAGTCCACTTTAGACTTCGTCATCTAGATATTTTTTTACGGTACTTAGTTTCCTGTGGATTTTCACCATTATGTTAATCGGATAGTAACATATGTCAGCTATACGCAGTGAGTTGTATTTATTTATGGAATAAGATTTTCACTCTGCAGCGGAGTATGCGCCGATGTGAAACTTCCTGGCAGATTAAAACTGTGTGCGGGACAGCGACTCGAACTCCGGACTTTTGCCTCTCGCGGGCAAGTGCTCTACCATCTATTTATATCTATTTATGTTCGGAGTCAACTGTCCATCACCGAGCGAGGTGGCGCAGTGGTTAGCACACTGGACTCGCATTCGGGAGGACGACGGTTCAATCCCGCGTCCGGCCATCCTGATTTAGGTTTTCCGTGATTTCCCTAAATCGCTCCAGGCAAATGGCGAGATGGTTCCTTTGAAAGGGCACGGCCGAATTCCTTCCCCGTCCTTCCCTAATCCGATGAGACCGATGACCTCGTAGTTCGGTCTCTTCCCCCAAAAACAACCAACCAACCAACCAACTGTCAATCACTGTAACATTCAATTATTCAAAAGAACAGTCACAACTGCATTATTTACTTTGCCGCCAACCGGTTTCAACCCGCGATGGGGTTATCTTCAGGGCAATTCACACCATTTGGTCGCTCGCTGGAGTCGTCACCCTTCCTGTGCACGTTTGGTAACTAGTATATCCTGAATATGACCCCGTTGCTGGTTGCAACTGGTTGGCGGCAAAACAGATAATGCGATTATGACTGTCCTTTTGAATAATTAATTATAAGTAAATCAATCGCTGTTATCTCCAAACAACTATGTTGTCTTAAAAAAACTGTGACAATAATCTATAATCCGGATTCCTCCCTGAATTTCGCCTCAGTCATCTGGCTTTGCCCCCTTCCTGCAGATAACAGTGCCGTCTACAAGAAGCATCATTCAGCTTTGGACGTTACTCATCTAGATAATTAATATTTCTTGTATACAGTAACGGTCCTATCACCCTCCCTTGTACTACTCCAGATGTTATCTTTACATCTGTAAATACACGGCCCAGTCACATTAGTGTATGCAGTAGCGACTCACGGATAACAGGTGACAGCAATAGCAACGAAAGGTATATAAAGTGTGCCGTAATGCGGAAACGGAATGATTTAACAGATGTCCAAAAGGGCATTATCGTTGGATTTCCGGTCAATGGTGGAAGCATTTCAGTAAACAGTAATTTGTAATCTGTTTGCGTGCCGCCGTGGTTAAAGTATACCGTGCAGGACAAAATAGCGCTATCTAAAACAGGCACCCAGTCAACTGTAGTGCACCACAGGTCATAGATACAGCGGTGAACAACAACTACAGCGATGTGCACGAGCGGGTAGACGAGCGTGTTGAGCCACTGTCCGTCCAGATGAGCGAAGATTCTGTCGGTAGTGTTTCCTCATCGACCGTTCAGTCAACGTTGCTACATTTGGGTCACTGCAGCAGGAGACTGGTACATGCATCAGTGCTGACTGCTCTTAATCGCCGAGGAAGGCTGGAATTCGCACGCCATTAGCGCGACTGAGGTGCAATGAGTGGCGACCGGTGGCTTTTTCATATGGATCATGTTTTATGCCCCATTACACAGATGGACGTGAAACGTATGAACGCAAAAACCACCAAAATTTACAGTATGGGTGGTCCCGTCATTCTGGAATGTACTATATATCGTATGCATCTCTCCTTGGGGCCCATTCCCGTCCCTACACGCCGTTTGTTTTTCCTCGGCACGATAGCATCTACCAGCAGGACAATTGAACGTGTCATACAGCTGGCAGCGTCGTGTGTGGTTCTTCGAGCACCAAGGTAAGTCTATCGTATTTACCTGGCCACCAAACTCCCCGGCCTTAAGCCAAATGACGATCTACGGGACCACCTGGATGGGCTGTTAAAAAAAAAGTGTGTGAATATCTAAGGGACCAAACTGCTGAGGTCATCAGCCCCTAGACTTATACACTTCTGTACGCTATGGACAACACACACACATGCCAGAGGAAGGGCTCGAACCTCCAGCAGAAGAGACGGTACAATTCGTGATATGGCACCTCTAGCCGCGCAGCCACCCCGAACGACTCGGATCTTCGCTTCGGGATCTTCAACCGAGAGACAGACGCACCTGGCTATGGCATTGAAATAAGCATCGCTTCAGTCTCTGTCATTACTTTCCAGAACCTCATTGATTCTATTCCTTGAAGTCTCGCAGTGATCCACGATGCAAAAGGTGCTTATTTAGGCTTTAAACAGGTGGTCACTTTACTGTGACCGGCCAGGATATCATCCGTTAAACACACCGTAGCGCGTTCCGTCTTTTCGGTAGCCTGAATCATGTCAAATACGTGGTCCGATACTCGGTGAGTTCGTACTTTGTTTACTAATTGAAGACAGTGTGGACAATTACAGAATATCTTCCATAAGTCAAGGAACACAGAATCAACCTGAGTGTCTTTGTCTACGGCGCTCTGCATTTTCATGGACGAACAAATCGAGCTGTTTTACACGATCTCTGCTTGGGGAACCCTTGTCTTCTTTTCTCGATCTGTAATCATAACACTTTCCCTGTCACCAAAATCACCGGATTTAAACCATTCGAGATTCTATGGGACCACCTCGATCGGACAGTTCGAGTCGTGATCTTCAACCGAGAGACCGTACGCTGCTAGTAATGGTTTTGGAATGGGCAGTCACTAGCTGAACCTCACTGATTCTATTCATGCACGTCTGACAGCGCTCCATGATGCAAAAGGTGTTTGCTTAGGCTTTAGACAGGTGGTCACATTGTTGTGACTGGACAGTGGTGTATCATCTCGTTAAGAACACAGTACTGAGTTCCGTCTTTTCGAAAGTCCTGAATCCAGTGAGATATATGGTCCGATACTCGGTAAGTTCGTACTTTGTTCACTAATTAAGAACGGTGTGGACCTATATGGAATATCTTTCTGAAGTCAATTAGCACAGCATCAGTCTGGGTGCCTTTGGCTACGGCGCTCCCCATTTCAGGGACGAAGAGAGCGAGCTGTTTCACAAGATGTCTGTTTACGGAACCCTTGTTTTTCTTTCACGATCTGTAATAATAACAACCACAGAAAAAATAGCTCAGCTGAGGAATTCACTTGTTGTCGACTTTTACTTTTCTCGGTCGGTTGACATCCCTGTCTTGCAGCACATATGCTCCTCCCGCCGAAATGACAAATTTTTAGTTATTTGCGAAGGACATGAAGCTGAAACAATATTGTGTAAGACAAACATGGAAAAAAGTAGGTGGCAGTTTTGCTTATCTCCAAAAGGAACCACTGTGTAAGTCAAGTGCAGTTGTTGTCGTACGAGGGCTACTCGGAAAGTTAGGAACGATAGGTCACGAAATGGAAATCACAGTGAAAATCCAGACTAGTTTATTGGCAACAGTTAGCTACAACTTCCAGCTACGTATCTCCATAGTTGCCGATCCGACGTAGACGTTTGTCGTAGCGTTGAACCAACTTTCCAATACCCTCGCTATGGAAGGCAGCCGCCAGTGTTTCCCGTCAATTCTCTACGCTGGCCTACAGCTCGTTGTCTGTGCCAAAATGTTGTCTTCATAGCCAGAGGTTCATGTGAGCAGAGATGAAAGTCAGAGGGAGGCAATTACGGGCTGTTTTGTGCGTAATCAAACATTTCCAATTGAATACAACGCCGGAGCATCTTCATTGCCCCTGCATAATGCGGGCCGACAGGCGAAATTTCTCACCAGGCCCCCGTACTTGGCGTGAGACACTATTGTTCTAATTATCTTTATGTCCTCCCTGTGTGCTCAGAACTATAAAGAACCACGTAATGCGATCGACGGGCATACTGAGACACTGTCCATCACACCTATGCTAAACTTCATCGGATTTTCACTGTGGTTTCCATTTCGCGACCGATCGTTCCTTACTTTCCGAACAACCCTCGTATAATTTTTCCACGACGTCTAGTTAATTTTCGTGGGAGGGGAGGGGTGGGGGGGTGTGGTGGAGATTTGAGGAAGAAAACAACAAATAGAAAACAGTATCGTGCCTATGCAAAGGTACGTGCAGTAACATAACAATCTTATGACTTACTATGCTTCTCTCTGTAGCGGAAATCTGTCCTTTGGGCGTAGCTTTAATTCGACGAAATAGATACGGTTTCATCGCTATACAGCGTGAACCAGAACTCCAGCGACAAGAGTTTAGGGTGTAGTTTCTGTTTATTTTGAGATAAGGAACCGTCGTCTCCGGTGAGAGAGTGATAGCGTTTCATGTCTTGCTCTCATCTGTATTGCACTGAAAATATTTGCGTAACATGCCAAACGTCAACTGTATACATTGGGTGTCTTACTTCTACACACTTCTTTAAGTTAGTCATGGTGCATCTTGTTGAAAACAGTAAATCTCACATGACCCTTGGGCCTCAAAATTGCTTTCAGTACTGCTCAGTTCCGTCTCGTTTTTATTTATTTATTTTATTTTATTTTCTCTCCTGAGTTAGTTGTTTTACGACAACGATAAACAGCTGTTCGGATAGGGCTGACTGATTGAGTGTTTCCGGAGATACACCTCGTCTATTGGCTTACTGAATACAGTGGAAGAGACGCACAATGAGTCATGAGATGTTCTCCTTTCGACAACAGCCCAATTACACAACTCTTTCACATAAGGGTTGTTGCAATATTCGGTTTTGTGCTGGCTTATTAAAGACTTTGTCACTGTTGTGGAGATATTTTCCCATAAATAAGGGTAAGTGAGCTGACAAACTGAATAAATCATAATTATATCGTTACTATGTAACTAGCCGCCGCAGACCACTGATCCCTAATACCGAAATACTTAGAGAAAATATCCTTCACAAACCTCAGAAACTTTGTCGGTGAAGGTCTGGTTCACTCAGTATAGCGTAAGACATCGTGATTCGGCCAAAGGTGTCGTCTGGAAACGGAGGTTCCTCTCTGACAGTAACTGGAAGCGTAAATAAAAGTGCGATATCACTTGTCTCACATTCAGAGTAACCCACCAAAACAACAAAACTTAGTAAAGTCTCAGCTGCTTCTCTTAACCCACTTTTAATAGGTGAAGATAAGGTATTATGGACATCTACGTATATTTGTAACTGTATATTCAAATTGAGCTCATTAACTAGCTCCTAAACACTTCTTATCATAAAATTCCAATATTTGGGAACAAACATATTTATTTCTCTTGGTAAAAGTTAAAAAACTTACCACCTAAAGGAAAGTTTGCACATTCGGCTTACAATTGAATAGTAAGGAAGTACGGAATAAGGTGGTAAAAAATGAAGTAATCCTGTTAGTTAGGGGAAAAACATATTTAATGTATACAAAAACTAATTCTGAAATTACTCTCACTTTAATGTCTTAAAAGAATTGCTTATCATTGACAGAAAAAGCAATTAGATTCGGTAACAAATCAGTTAATTTACTAACTTCAAACTCCTAAAACAAGTATTATTCATCTATTAGCGAAAGTCACAAATGTAATCAGGTTTTCAGTACCTGCACAGCCAAGGCGGATCCACATTTTATCAAGTATTTCATATTTCCCGACACGCCATCTTGGACTTCACAAGATAACGACAGGACCAACTGTATCCATAACCTAAGTCAGAGCAACACACACCAGTCTACTACTCTTTTACGCAGTAAATTACAGTTTTAATCGTTTGTGTACATTTTCAATAATCACTGCGTACTTTTGTCAAAGTATGAAAACGATTTTTCAGTGCTACATTTCACACGATGTCTAGACTAGCTCGACTCGCTAAAGTGCATTTACGGTACATTTCAACGTAGTTCAGGTGTCTTCCGCTTGAGAGCGCCACACAATGAACGAGATATCACAGTATTCCATACTGCCCGAAGTACTGGTCGTTGTGATATAAAT
Source organism: Schistocerca americana (assembly GCF_021461395.2). Lineage (NCBI taxonomy): Eukaryota > Metazoa > Arthropoda > Insecta > Orthoptera > Acrididae > Schistocerca > Schistocerca americana. Next base: position 583,100,164 of record NC_060119.1, on the reverse strand, counting down.
CAGAACGCCAGACATTTGTCTGATTCCAGGTGCTTCTCTGGATACAGAACGAACGTCAGGCGAGAAGTAAATAAAATGAATTTACGTGCTCGGAAGAAGGTTTAATTTTGTATAATTAATGGATAGCAGAGATGTAGGTGATAACTCATAGGAACACTGGATATTTTTCTTCATTATCATTTGTGCTAATCGACGCCAGATGAAGCTAAATCATGGTCAGACGATACCGCAGTATGCTAAATGTATCAATACTTGTGATATTATACTATTGAGCCCCTCGCTGATGCTGACAGTCATGTCTTCAGAGAAAAGCAATAAACGTCTCTCAGAGTACTGGTGTCAGATAGATCGGTATATTGGGGAGAAATTGTGCTGTATTTATTCCATCTGATGTATCAGTATGGCTTCGCAGCACATAATAATTCTTATCGACTGCATTGAAAAAATTAGGCGCCAGCAATCACGTTACAATCTTTCGATTTCAAGGCAGCATGGCACTCAGTACAGTTCTGGTGTAATTTCATAACTCATTTAATAGTGAATGCCACTGCAGATATTGCACAGATCTTGTGTGATCCAGAAGATTTAGTTTTAGTAATATCGATCTGCTAGGTGCGTTTACATAATTTGTTAATTCCAAGGCTAATGGAACATTAAAGTTTTCCTTCGCCAATTAATCACAAAGAAAACACTTGATGGAGGCAGAGGAAGAATGTAGAAACCGCGAAAAGCTATAAGGCTTAATCTTGAAAGCACACGACAGTTGTTCTATACTTGTTGCACAGCTACAATTTCATAATGTACTAAAATTTGCAGGCGAAAAAATTCAGAAAAGTAAACGTTCACCTCTCTTGTCACCCTCAGACTACATGAATAAGCAATTCTGCAATTCCTTCTCTGCTTCATTCACTCAAAGGGAGGGGGGTGTGGGAGAACGTCATCTACATCTACATCTACATTGATACTCCGCAAGCCACCCAACGGTGTGTGGCGGAGGGCACTTTACGTGCCACTGTCATTACCTCCCTTTCCTGTTCCAGTCGCGTATGGTTCGCGGGAAGAACGACTGTCTGAAAGCCTCCGTGCGCGCTCTAATCTCTCTAATTTTACATTCGTGATCTCCTCGGGAGGCATAAGTAGGGGGAAGCAATATATTCGATACCTCATCCAGAAACGCACCCTCTTGAAACCTGGCGAGCAAGCTACACCGCGATGCAGAGCGCCTCTCTTGCAGAGTCTGCCACTTGAGTTTATTAAACATCTCCGTAACGCTATCACGGTTACCAAATAACCCTGTGACGAAACGCGCCGCTCTTCTTTGGATCTTCTCTATCTCCTCCGTCAGACCGATCTGGTACGGATCCCACACTGATGAGAAATACTCAAGTATAGGTCGAACGAGTGTTTTGTAAGCCACCTCCTTTGTTGATGGACTACATTTTCTAAGCACTCTCCCAATAAATCTCAACCTGGTACCCGCCTTACCAACAATTAATTTTATATGATCATTCCACTTCAAATCGTTCCGCACGCATACTCCCAGATATTTTACAGAAGTAACTGCTACCAGTGTTTGTTCCGCTATCATATAATCATACAATAAAGGATCCTTCTTTCTATGTATTCGCAATACATTTCATTTGTCTATGTTAAGGGTCAGTTGCCACTCCCTGCACCAAGTGCCTATCCGCTGCAGATCTTCCTGCATTTCGCTACAATTTTCTAATGCTGCAACTTCTCTGTATACTACAGCATCATCCGCGAAAAGCCGCATGGAACTTCCGACACTATCTACTAAGTCATTTAAATATATTGTGAAAAGCAATGATCCCATAACACTCCCCTGTGGCACGCCAGAGGTTACTTTAACGTCTGTAGACGTCTCTCCATTGAAAACAACATGCTGTGTTCTGTTTGCTAAAAACTCTTCAATCCAGCCACACAGCTGGTCTGATATTCCGTAGGCTCTTACTTTGTTTATCAGGCGACAGTGCGGAACTGTATCGAACGCCTTCCGGAAGTCAAGAAAAATAGCATCTACCTGGGAGCCTGTATCTAATACTTTCTGGGTCTCATGAACAAATAAGGCGAGTTGGGTCTCACACGATCGCTGTTTCCGGAATCCATGTTGATTCCTACATGGTAGATTCTGGGTTTCCAGAAATGACATGATACGCGAGCAAAAAACATGTTCTAAAATTCTACAAGAGATCGACGTAAGGGATATAGGTCTATAGTTTTGCGCATCTGCTCGACGACCCTTCTTGAAGACTGGGACTATCTGTGCTCATTTCTAATCATTTGGACCCTCCGTTCCTCTAGAGACTTGCGGTACACGGCTGTTAGAAGGGGGGGCAAGTTCTTTCGCGTACTCTGTGTAGAATCGAATTGGTATCCCGTCAGGTCCAGTGGACTTTCCTCTATTGAGTGATTCCAGTTGCTTTTCTATTCCTTGGACACTTATTTCGATGTCAGCCATTTTTTCGTTTGTGCGAGGATTTAGAGAAGGAACTGCAGTGCGGTCTTCCTCTGTGAAACAGCTTTGGAAAAAGGTGTTTAGTATTTCAGCTTTACGCGTGTCATCCTCTGTTTCAATGCCATCATCATCCCGTAGTGTCTGGATATGCTGTTTCGAGCCACTTACTGATTTAACGTAAGACCAGAACTTCCTAGGATTTTCTGTCAAGTCGGTACATAGAGTTTCACTTTCGAATTCAATGAACGCTTCACGCATAGCCCTCCTTACGCTAACTTTGACATCGTTTAGCTTCTGTTTGTCTGAGAGGTTTTAGCTGCGTTTAAACTTGGAGTGGAGCTCTCTTTGCTTTCGCAGTAGTTTCCTAACTTTGTTGTTGTACCACGGTGGGTTTTTCCTGTCCCTCACAGTTTTACTCGGCACGTACCTGTCTAAAACGCATTTTACGATTGCCTTGAACTTTTTCCATAAACACACAACATTGTCAGTGTCGGAACAGAAATTTTCGTTGTGATCTGTTAGGTAGTCTGAAATCTGCCTTCTATTACTCTTTCTAAACAGATAAACCTTCCTCCCTTTTTTTATATTCCTATTAACTTCCATATTCAGGGATGCTGCAACGGCCTTATGATCACTGATTCCCTGTTCTGTACATACAGAGTCGAAAAGTTCGGGTCTGCTTGTTATCAGTAGGTCCAAGATGTTATCTCCACGAGTCGGTTCTCTGTTTAATTGCTCGAGGTAATTTTCAGATAGTGCACTCAGTATAATGTCACTCGATGCTCTGTCCCTACCACCCGTCCTAAACATCTGAGTGTCCCAGTCTATATCTGGTAAATTGAAATCTCCACCTAAGACTATAACATGCTGAGGAAATTTATGTGAAATGTATTCCAAATTTTCTCTCAGTTGTTCTGCCACTAATGCTGCTGAGTCGGGAGGTCGGTAAAAGGAGCCAATTATTAACCTAGTTCGGTTGTTTAGTGCAACCTCCACCCATAATAATTCACTGGAACTATCCACTTCTACTTCACTACAGGATAAACTACGAAATGCTACTCAAGTAATTTATAGCATAACTTAAGAAAGTAGAAGAATGGAATGTACGAAAGGATAAAAATGACAAGGCTCATTAAATCTGAAACTGATTGGGTACCGTAAATAGGGTGCGACGATTCTGTGGAGGTCCTGTGTCTCTCTCTCGAATACTTTAGTTACAGAAATACGCTGCTAAGTACCCTGTATTGTTTTGTGATATCTCTATGAATATAAGCATTGCATTACTTGTCGATCATAATGAAATAAGCAGCACCTTACTAAGTAAATTGAAATTCCTGAAACAGCAAATGTAAGGAAGATGTAGTAGAAATAAAGACTGAATTGGACTTCTCAGTGAATAACGTAAAAAAATAGGTAAGAAGGTAAAATAGTGTCTGACGATCACGCTAATGATTCCTCTTCATTTCGAAGCAAGACTAAAACAGTTCTGAAAAAGTGTATTTTCAGATAACAGAGAAAGTATTATGATGAACGATTGCTATTGAATAACCGGAAAGAAGGATCGTAATGCTTCAGTTCAAGCCCAGTGTTGTCCATTTCCCTACCTGACAAAAAAGGTGGAGCAGCGAGAAGGGGAGGAGGATACCAAATGAATCTTCATGGGTGGAGACGGTGTGAGATGCTACCGCAGCGAGGTATGAACCCACTTATAGGTACAATGTTGCGCCTTCTCTGACCTGAATGCATCCGCTGATTCCAATGGGATGGATGAGATAAAGCGGTTGCAAGCAAGCTGGCCCACAGCTTTGGTAACTAGTCCTGGATTACAGGCTCTGGTACGGATTTGATGTCATACCTTGCCCACACACGTTCCATTGGTCCCAGATCTGAGGATATCTAATCACGCATACATGTCATAGGGACACGTATCATGCGTGGACGAGTGTTGTTCTGCTGAAAAATGGTACGCACCTTTCGTGTGAGTGATTACTCATGAGGATGCGGAATATTCGTGACGTCCCGTTGTGCCGCCAGAGTTCATTTCCAGCTGTGACGTAAAGGCAGACCCACAACATGGCGCCACCATTGTCGTTCCACTCCAAAACATTTGAAGAATGCTCCATTAAGTTTCGGGAATGCAGCCGCATGAATTCTGCTTCTTCTTCTAATATTTCGGCTGTATACATTTCAGCCATCTTCAGAGAGAGCCGTACGACTGACGCTCCAGCGCTCGCTCCATCCTTTTAAACTCGCGGACCGGGCCACTGCGCATGCGGCCAGAGATAAACAAGGCGCCAGTGATGTTGATCGGCGGCAAAGACGTAACATATGCATGAGTTACGTCTGTGGCTGCGCATTCGATCCATGCTGGGAGGTCGATGTATTACTGGGAGCTGAAGTGTAGCGACGTCTTTATAAGTTCAATATTGAAAGTGCCGGATTCCATGATTTATATAATGTGAAACCGCTGTCTCTATTGATTAAATTCTTCGTCAAGCGGATTTCAATGGCCTCTTTTACTACGGAGTCCCAGAAAGATGAAACAGAAGTCAGAATTTCAACATTTTCATATACCATAGAGTGACCAGAATCAATACAATGCTCTGCCACAGCCGATTTACTGGGTTGTAAGAGCCGAGTGTACCTGCGATGTTCCTGCCGTAAGTGGGAAGCCTTTCATCCAAAATAGGACGGATACTCACTAAACATAAAGTAAAAGTGATTTTTCGTCCACCGGCGAAGACGGCTGCACTCCTGGGTTCCGTTAAAGATGACTTACTACTCCGCAAGCCTGGAGTTTACAATATACCATGTGAATATGAAAATGTTGAAATTCTGACTTCTGTTTCATCTTTCTGGGACTCCGTAGTAAAAGAGGCCATTGAAATCCGCTTGACGAAGAATTTAATTAATAGAGACAGCGGTTTCACATTAGATACATCATGGAATCCGGCACTTTCAATATTGAATTTACAAAGACGTCGCTACACTTCAGCTCCCAGTAATACATCGACCTCCCAGCATGGATCGAATGCGCAGCCACAAACGTAACTCATGCATATGTTACGTCTTTGCCGCCGATCAACATCACTGGCGCCTTTTTTATCTCTGGCCGCATGCGCAGTGGCCTGGTCCGCGAGTTTAAAAGGATGGAGCGAGCGCTGGAGCGTCAGTCGTACGGCTCTCTCTGAAGATGGCTGAAATGTATACAGCCGAAATATTAGAAGAAGAAGCAGAATTCATGCGGCTGCATTCCCGAAACTTAATGGAGCAGTCTTTGCGCCGTGAAAACCTGAAGATTCACATTAGAAGAATGGTTCACCGCCGTACTCGCAGATGATGGTCATTCGGCGCAGAGCAGAATTCGTTGCTGAACATAGTGCAACACCATTAATGAGTAGTCCATGCTTCCCAGTCACGGCCAACACAACTCCACTGCCGTTTTTGTTGTACTGTTAACGCTTGCCAACAGGTGAGATGGTAATTCCATAGTCCGACTGCTGTTAATCTACCATCAATGGTGCACAACGATGCTGAACGTCCGTTACGTGTTCTTGGATGACAGGCGGTTGCAATATGCCTGGTGAACAATAAAGTGGTCCTTCCTTGCAGAGCTCAGGCGTGGTCGACGGAACCTTTGACTCCCTCACCTCTGGCTCCCATGCTTTCAAACGTCGGGTTACAGCCCCACAAATCTGCATGCTGCACAATTCGGCCATCCACCCTAACGAAAAAACCACAATGAAGTCCCTTTCGGAATCGGTTACGTCCTGATAACGCTTTCTCAGACGAGTACGCGGTATCTTTACATAATTCACATTTATCGTTCAACATCCGATGCTGTTCACGCCCCTTGTATACCGGGCCTTGTAACAATACCAAACATGGATCACTCGAATGTGCTCTTGCGACCATTGTACCAGTCACAGAGAATTGCCACTCTTATCATTTAAATTCATATATATGGACTGTACGTGTACGAAATTACATTAACATCGGACCAGGGGATTCACTTCTTTTGAAAGGTTGCATTATTATCCCCTTAGGGATATGGCTTCAAGGGAGGGGAAGAAAACCAATGTTCACTCCGTGTGGATAACAGGGGGAGTCATTGCTGATGTGGAAAGGGTCCTTCCGGATGCCATGAAGGGTACAGGGTGCACCCATCCGCAGGTGGTCGCTCATGTCGGCATCAATGATGTGTGTCGCTATGGATCAGAGGATATCCTCTCTGGCTTCCGCCGGCTGTCTGATTTGGTGAAGACTGCCAGTCCCCCTAGCGGGATGAAAGCAGATCTGCTGCATCGTCGACAGGACTGACTGCGGACCTTTGGTACAGAGCCGAGTGGAGGGTCTGAATCAGAGGCTGAGACGGTTCTGCGACCGTGTGGGCTGCAGATTCCTCGACTTGCGCCATAGGGTGGTGGGGTTTTGGGTTCCGCTGCATAGGTCAGGAGTCCACTACACACATCAGGCGGCTACACGGGTAGCAGGGGTTGTGTGGCGAAGACTGGGCGGTTTTTTAGGTTAGATGGCCTCGGGAATGTACGGAATGAGTAACCGCCTCAAAGGGTGCGGGGCAAAGTCACGACATGAGGGGACCAACCAGCAATCGGTATTGTAATTGTAAACTATCGAGGTTGCGTTGGTAAAGTGCCGGAACTTCAAGCGCTGATAGAAAGCACCGAAGATGAAATCGTTATAGGTACAGAAAACTGGCTGAATCCAGAGATAAATTCTATCGAAATTTTTTGCAAAGTAACAGACGGTGTTTATAAAGGATAGATTGCATGCAACCGGTGGTAGAGTGTTTGTCGCTGTTAGTAGTAGTTTACCCTGCAGTGAAATAGAAGTGGATAGTTCCTGTGAATTATTATGGGTGGAGGTTATACTCAACAACCAAGCTAGGTTAATAATTGGCTCCTTTTACCGACCTCCCGACTCAGCAGCATTAGTGGCAGAACAAGTGAGAGAAAATCTGGAATACATTTCACATAAATTTCCTCAGCATCTTATAGTCTTAGGTGAAGATTTCAATTTACCAGGTATAGACTGCGACACTCACATGTTTAGGACGGGTGGTAGGGACAGAGCATCGAGTGACATTATACTGAGCGCACTATCCGAAAATTAACTCGAGCAATTAAACAGAGAACCGACTCTTGGAGATAACATCTTGGACCTACTGATAACAAACAGACCCGAACTTTTCGGCTCTGTAAGCGCAGAACAGGGAATCAGTGATCATAAGGCCGTTGCAGCATTCCACAATATGGAAGTAAATAGGAATTTAAAAAAGGGAGGAAGGTTTATGTGTTTAGCAAGGGTAATAGGAGGCAGATTTCAGACTACCTAACAGATCAAAACGAAAATTTCTGTTCAGAAACTAACAATAGTGAGTGTTTATGGAAAAAGTTCAAGGTAATCGTAAAATGCATTTTAGACAGATACGTGCCGAGTAAAACTGTGAGTGACGTGAAAAAGCCACTGTGGTTCAACAACAAAGTTAGGAAACTACTGCGAAAGCAAAGAGAGCTTCACTGCAAATTTAAACGCAGCCAAAACCTCTCAGACAAACAGAAGCTATGCGATGTCAAAGTTTGCGTAAGGAGGGCTATGCGTGAAGCGTTCAGTGAATTCGAAAGTAAAATTCTATGTACCGACTTGACAGAAAATCCTGGGAAGTTCTGGTCCTACGTTAAATCAGTAAGTGGCTCGAAACAGCATATCCAGACACTCCGGGATGATGATGGCATTGAAACAGAGGATGACACGCGTAAAGCTGAAATACGAAACACCTTTTTCCAAAGCTGTTTCACAGAGGAAGACCGCACTGCAGTTTCTTCTCTAAATCCTCGCACGAACGAAAAAATGGCCGACATCGAAATAAGTGTCCAAGGAATAGATAAGCAACTGAAATCACTCAACAGTTGAAAGTCCACTGGACCTGACGGGATACCAATTCGATTATACACAGAGCACGCCAAAGAACTTGCCCCCCTTCTAACAGCCGTGTACCGCAACTCTCTAGACGAACGGAAGGTTCCAAATGATTACAGTTTTTAAGAAGGGTCGTCGAGCAGATGCGCAAAACTATAGACCTATATCTCTGACATCGATCTGTTGTAGAATTTTAGAACATGTTTTATGCTCCCGTGTCATGTCATTTCTGGAAACCCAGAATCTACTTTCTAGGAATCAAAATGGTTTCCGGAAACAGCGATCGTATGAGACCAAACTCGCTTTATTTGTTCATGAGACCCAGAAAAATATTAGATACAGGCTCCAAGGTAGGTGCCATTTTCCTTGACTTCCGGAAGGCGTTCGATATAGTTCCGCACTGTCGCCTGATAAACAAAGTAAGAGCCTACGGAATATCAGACCAGCTGTGTGGCTGATTGAAGAGTTTTTAGCGAACAGAACACAGCATGTTGTTCTCAATGGAGAGACGTCTACAGACGTTAAAGTAACGTCTTGCGTGCCACATTGGAGTGTTATGGGACCATTGCATTTCACAATATATATATAAATGACCTAGCAGATAGTATCACCTCAGTTTTCTACCATATATTTTCACCTTTCTTTTCAGCCAATTTGGTAGAGAAAGATGGTCGAGTGTTTTTAGTTTTACCTATTTGGGGGTCAAATCCTCTTTCAAACAGTCTTTGTTGAACTTTATGATTAGGTTAGTTTTCAGTATTTTCATTTTAATGTTTTTGTATGGCTGAAACACTTGAAGAACCTGGCTTGTTGGTGTAAAAGTATTTGAAGCCATTGTGACTATTTTTCGATCGTGAGTGTCTCAAGAAATATGTAAAGGATTTTTTAAAATCACCGCTACCAGTCACAAACTTCATCAACTACTGTATTACTTATTAATTTAGCGACATGTTTCAAGGTAATCCTCACCTTCGAGCTACTTAGCATTACAAAAACAACTTTAAAATAAAGCGATACACATGTCACAAATTCTCTTCGTAAATGCTGTGGTCATCCTGAGGAAGAAGAGAAAACTTAGTAAAGGGTTATGTCACTTTGGAAGCTGTTCATATGTTTGCACGAGAATGTTTTGAAATGGTCAGTCACTTTTTTCTTTTGCTGTGGCAAACTCGTAGTGATACGCCTGGGTGTCATCAGTTCCGTGCCTCTCCTGGTCACTTTTCACAAATTGTCACTAGCATAGCAGTAACTTGGAAACATGATCACAAGCAGTTCTGTAGTGCAGTGGACAAGATGGAGATCGATACACTGCTGGTTATCGTTTTGTCGATCTATGTGGTGTCAGATGTTTCCTGTCATCTGCGCATCTTGTTATCGTATTACAGACGTAGGTTGACACATTACAAACTGAGCACCTGTAATAATATTGTTGAACATATCTTGATATAAACTGTTTATTTTACATATTTCCAAGCTTTTGCTGGTGCTAGAGTCAAACGACTGTGTCACTAACATAGCAGTCACTTGGAAACGTGATCACGAAGAGATCTGTAGTGCAGTGGACAAATGGAGGTCGACGTACGGCTGGTTTCGATTTGACTGTCGATTTGTTGATCTGTGTGGTGTCTGATGTTTAAATGTCTTCTGGATGTCTTGTTATCGTATTCCAAATGTAGGTTGACGAAATACATTGCAGATTGAGCACTTGTTAGAAAATTATTGAAATCATCGTGATATAAACTAATTTATTTCACATATTTCTAAGCTCTTGATGGGGCTAGAGTCAAACGACTGTCATGTTACGTACCTTTTATTGTTGGAGTACTGTAGTGAAATTGGTAAAGAAATGTGAAATTATGAAGTCTGTCATTTCATTCACTATCTCGTTATTCCCCATGTGGCTATGGAAGAATATTTCCATTTCTTCCAAGATGTCCATTTTTCAGCTTTTTTCTAAGTTATGTAGTACTTTGAGGTCGATGTCTATTGTAACACTTTGTCCTGTTTCATTTATATGTTTCACTATTGCTGATTGATTCAGTTTGACAAATATGAAACAGTCAATGTATTCTTTAAAGCAAGTTTTTAAAATTTCTTCCTGTCTGGCCCATGTAATATTTGTTGCAATCACTGCATGTAATTTTATAAATTGCTGCTTTGTTAAGTTTCTCTGTGGGATGTGAGATCTCATGTATGAGTTTCCTTTTTAGGTTGTTGTTAGTGGCAAAGGTGATCGTGTGTCTGCTTTTTAGACAGCTTGGTTATTTTGTCTGTATGGTAACGTTATGTAATAGGGTGTTTGGATGTTGTGTGAGGAAGCTGTATCACATTGATTGTTGTTGTTTTTAGATGTGTGTAGTGATAGGTCACCTATTTCGTGTTAATGATAGCTGTTATTACGTGCAATGTATTTGATAGTGTTCATATCTGTCTCATAGTCAGCATCATTAAGTCGGCATATCTGTGCTCTGTTTAAGAAGGACATGAAATCAGCTTTATTATGTTAGTTGGGATCTGTGGAAGATTTATTAATGACTGTGTCTGCATATGTTGGCTTTCTGTATACATTAATAGATAGATTTTGGTATGTGTTACTTATTGCCATGTCTAGAAAATTAATTTTGTTATCTTTCTCGTGTTCTATGGTGAACTGGAAATTGTTGTGTAAATTAGTGAAGTTGTTTAATAGAGTTTCTATTTCTTCATGTGTTGCAATGTATATAGTGAATGAGGCATCAACATATCTTCAGTAGTGTACTATTTTCTGGGTTATTATGTCTATGTTGTTGACAAGATTATTTTCAAGGTGGTTGATGAAAATTTCTGCACAGATTCGACTCAGAGGGCTTCCCAACGCTAGACATACATCTTGTGTGTGCATTTTGCCATTAAATGTGAAATAACTGTGTGAAATAACAAGCTGTAGCAATTCTGTTAATTCAGCTACTTCAGCTATGGACATAATATGACCTTTTACTAAACTATTTTTGGGTATATCTATGAATTCTTGAAAGGGGATTTTGCTACATAAGTTCACTATGTCATTGGAGATGATCTTTGTATTGGATAGGATATGATGTTCTAGAATACTTTGAATTACTTGCTAGCTATTTTTATACTGAAAACGAGGTTGTAAATTTATATTGTTTTAGTAGAATTGCATGCAGCTTACACATAACTTTCTAGCCTGGATGATTTACAGAACTGACAATTGAACTGATAGGGATATTATGTTTATGGCCCATAGGCTGGGCTCTTAACTTTGGGGGCATAGGTTTCATAATTGTTAATCTTTGTGTTTCTTCCCATCTTAGTAAGAAGCATGTTTTATTCAACTGTTTCTTTAGTTTGTTGTTGAATTTCTGTGTAGGTTCATGAGAGATTTCTTGTATGTGGTTATTCTGAATGAACTCAATTTGTTTATTTATATATTCAAGTTTGTCCAGGATAACTACTGCCATTGTCAGATTTTACTGCTAGTGCATTGCCGTCAGTGAGTTTCTTGTTGATGCTTTTAAGTAACTGGCTCTCTTCTTTAGCTTGTTTTAGTGGATTATTGTTAAGGTGTTTCTCTATTAATTTGTTAGTTTTATGTTCTATTACTGTTTGTTCATTTTTGTTTAGCTTGGATGTATCTGCTGCCATTTCGACTGAGCAAATGATGTCTTTAATGTTCTTAAGTTACGTTTAAGACCTTTGTTGTAGCGAGAGTTCGTTGTTGTTAAAATGAATGTTTGTAGAATTGAATACTCTGGGGGAAAATTAGTGAAATCTCTTACTTTTGGTGTTGTAAGTGAGCCGGCCGATCTGACCAAGCGGTTCTAGGCACTACAGTCTACACCTCGCGACCGCTACAGTCGCAGGTTCGAATCCTGCCTCAGGCATGGATGTTTGTGATGTCCTTAGGTTAGTTAGGATTAAGTAGTTCTAAATTCTGGGGGACAGATGACCTACGAAGTTAAGTCCCATAGTTCTCAGAGCCATTTGTTGTAAGTGAGATAAGTGTTTGACTGTCTGAGATGATATTGTTTTTTTCATATGTGTTGCTTTAATTCTGTTGTAGTTTTCGTTAAGAGTTTCATTTAAGATATTTTGTAAGAAAGGTACTTGAGATGGATGGGTGAGTAATAGTAGTTGTAAATGCAATTTGTATGATAACATATTTAGGTGTTTTCTTTTTTTTTTTGGCACAGGTGTATCACCTCAGTTTTGTACCATATATTTTCACCTTCCTTTTAAGCCAATTTGGCAGAGAAAGAACTGTCATTTGTTTTTAGGTTTACATATTAGGGGGTCAAATTCTCTTTCAAACAGACTTTGTTGAACGTCATGTTTTGATATGTTGTCAGTATTTTCATTTCAATGTTTTTCTATACATCAAAAACTCGAACAACTTGGCTTGTTGGCTTATATAGCAGGATACCCATCGAAGAATTCATAGATATTATCAAAAATCATTTATTAAAATGACAGGTGATGTCTAAATCAATACAATTTCTAGAACTTGTTCTTTCGTACAATTATTTCACATTTAATTTAAAAATGTGCAAACAAGGTGTAACCCTAGCAATGTGATGTCCTCTAAGTGGAATCATTGCAGAAATTTGCATCAACTACCTTGAAAAAAAACTTTACAACATCAAATACATAATAACAAAGAAAATAGTACACTACTGCAGATATGTTGATAACACATTCATTATATACAATTGAACTGATGAAGAAATAGAAACGTTATTAGACATAGTCCATAATTTTCACAACAACATCCAGTTCACCACACAACAAGAGAAAGATAACAAAATTAATTTTCTAGACATGACAATAAGTAACACAGCTCAAACCCTAACTTTCAATGTATACAGAAAACCAACATATTCAGACACAGTCATGAATAAATCTTCCACACATTCAAACTCATATAAACAAGCTACTTTCAGATCCTTCTTAAACAGAACACAGAAATTCCCATTTAATGCTGCTGACTATGAGACAGAAATGAACACTATCAAATACATTGCACATAATAATGACTATCATGAACGTGAAGTAGATACACCATCACAATGCACAACTAAAAACAACAACAATCAATGTCACACAGCATCCTCACACAACATCCAAATACCCAAGTACTTGACGTTACCATATTTAGGTGTCATATCAGAGATATTAACCAATCATTAAAAAAAAAACAGATATCAAGATCACCCTTGCCAACAACAATAACTTAAAAAAGAAATCATACATGACATCTCACATTCCACAGAGAAACTTAACAAAGCAGCAATTTATAAAATTACATGAAGTCATTGCTACAAATATTTCATTAGCCAGACGGTAAGAAATTTTAAAAACCCGCTTTAAAGAACATATTGACTGTGTCAGTCTTGGCAAACCGAATAAATCAGCTATAGCAAAACATATAAATGAAACAGGACACAGTGTTACAATAGACATCAATCTCAAAGTACTACATAACTAAGGAAAGAGCTAGAAAATGGACATCTTGGAAGAAATGGAAATATTCATCCATGGACACGTGGGAAATAACGGGAACTTGAATGAAACGGCATATTTCAAAAAAATTCACATATGTTTTCCAATTTCACTACAGTACACCAAGAATAAAAGATAGATAACATGACAGACGTTTCACTCTAGCCCCAGCAATAGCTCGTTAATATATAAAATAAATATTTTATATCATGATGTGTTCAATAATATTATAACAGGTGCTCAATTTGCAATTATTTCGTCAACCTACATCTGTAATACGATAACCAAATGTGCAGAAAGTACATAAACGTCTGACACCACATAGATAGACAAATCGATAGTCAATCGAAAATCAGCTGTATTTAGACCGCCATCTTGTCCACTGCTCTACAGAACCGCTTGTGATCGTGTTTCCATGTTACTGCTATGTTAGTGACAACTTGTAAATTTGACCATTTGTGACCAGGAGAGGCACGGAAATGGAGGCACCCCAGCGCACCACCACGAGATTGACACACCAGAAGATAAAAGTGAGTGACCGTTACAAAACATTTTCGTGCAAACTTCAGTCTAGCTTCCAAAGTGACCTCACCCCTTACTATGTTCTCTCTTATTCCATAGGCTGACCACAGCATTCACGAAAAGGCTCTGTAACATCTGTATGGCCTTATTTTAAGGTTGTTTTTGTAATGCCATTTAGCCTGAAGGTGAAGTTTACCTCGAAACATGTCGCTAAATAAATAATACAATAGTTGATGAAGTTTGTGACTGGTAGTTGTAATTAAAATAAAACTTTTACATGGCTCTTTAAAAATTACAGTACTGGACTGAAAAAAGAGTAAAATAAAAACAGGAACTTCAGCTGTATCGACGAAGACGATTTCTGTATTTTGGGCATATGTCAAAATTCTTTCCTCATTGTGTCCTGTCATTTGCTGAAATTCTGTTTTGGTATCTCGAACGATTTAAGAGATATGAGTTATGTTATGAACATTTCACTCTCACACATGTGCAGTTGGAAGTGAACATGCTACATAAATCACTTTTTCTCAAACTGGAGAGAGGTAGAACACTCCTGCAAGCTTGAAGGCAAATTCAGTATCTTAGCTATATTTCATTCGCTTCAATTTATGGTGTAACATGCTGTATTGGTTAATAAAAAAATGGGAGAAGCGAGACCGTGAAAAAGGGAAAGAATGAAAGAAATGCAGATCGGACTTCGTATTACAGAAAAGCTATCGGACTTCGTTATTCGAAAAAGCTATTGTTGGGGTGGTCCTTGTGGCGTTTTTGAGCAAAAGTTAAACCAATTTTCACTACAAAAGTTATTGAAAAGAAACAGAGAATAACAGAATGTAACTGACAGGGGGAAGTGGCGTAGACGAGAGACCATCCTTTACCAGATTAACTTATCTTCTTTCGGGCGGCGTCCACGTCTTCAAAAATCTCCTTCATTTCAGCGTGAAAAAATCTGCTCCGAAATCTTGTAATAGTCCAGGGATCACTAATTTATACCAATTAAAATCATCTTGATACTGTATGCAATTTAATTCACTTTGCTACTTCCATCCACCGAATTTCTTAATAACTTCCACAATGTCTACACATTACAATCAGATCAAGATTAGCCATTAAGTTTTTTACGTCAGCATCAGATCACGTCTGCCTTAAGCTTCGACTAACAAGAGACAATTGAAACGGAATAAAAAACAAAAAAGAGTTAACAATTTTAGTATTTTCTCTCTGCCGTCGAGCGTTTATACCGCTGCGACGGGATATTTTTATCTGAGGGAACGAGTGTAGCGCGGCGAAATTCAAAGTCCCGCTACATCGCCCCCTCGACTGTCACGCTAAAACATTTAGCGTGGCAGGCTAGCAAACAATAGAATAGATATGCCTAATGTCTATTATACATATTTTCCCAGGAAACGCCACGTGCATACTTGAGGATTATCTTTGCCAATACTTGGTTTCTAAATCTATATACTACATACACTTGTTACAGTTTTGATCCTTTTTAGACAATTAATATATATATGTTTACATAGTGTGTGTTTGAGCAAGCTGCTCACCAGCGCAGTTAATGTTGTGCGCTTCCAGCAATCGTTGGCTTCCCAATGCATCTCTGGCAGCACGTAGTCTTTGCGCATGCGCAATAGCATCACTGAATTTCGCGTGCGGCAGTTTCAAAATCGCTGTGTTATGACAGTCTTCAACAGTATTCGCTCTCACATAGTGTTCATTACAAGTTGTTATTCCAGCATAAATGGCGTGTTAAGTTCGGTGACACCATAAGATTGAGCGTGTGCATGATCTGAAGCAACATCCATGTCTTCTGTTACGACACAACACTCCAGGTCCTTGTACGTTTTCATGACTATTGTTCCCGGGGCATATATGGTCGATGTAGTTTTTAGCCTCCACATCGCCTACGACAGGTGCTGAGTTTATTGTCTCCAAGCATCTGAAGGCCGGCCAGGAACAACGGCGTCGATGTTCGCAAAGGTAGGTGTTTCACCACATTGTTTACACTTGCCAACAAACGTTCATTTGCAACCTGAAAATCCTCATTATCGTCGAAGTAAATTGCAGTTTATATCGATTTACAAACAGTTATTTGGTTTATGCACCATAAGTTTCACAAACAACACAAAATTCGTCGTTTATAACGTTCACAGTTTAACACAGTTTGCAACATTTTTTTGCCATATTAACATTTTAACAAAGTTCACTTTGTCCAAGCATGTTTACATCGTTAATTATGAAAGCTTACATTTCGTGGTCACGTTTCAAAGTATGTTGACAATATGCAAAGTTTTAACACATATACATATACATATAAATTTACAAGAATATACACGTGAAATATTTACACTAAAAAAAAATATACTAAGTCCCATTGCCTTTCTTTTATTGGGGTTTATGGTCATTTTGATTTTCTTTATTAAGGTTTTGACGAGCCAAGGGATATAAGACTTAATGTTTAAAGCACGGGCTTTCCTTCATTTATTATTTCTCTTTTTTTTTTTTTTTTTATTCCATATCTTCGCTAGTGGTTGACCAGGCTTGTAATGCCATCAATATTCAGTTTTCTTCATGTCTTTTTATTCATACCTGAAAGTTTACTGTCACACAATATATTCTTACATTCCATAAACAAACAATACCCAGCTGCAGTAGGTGGTAGGATAATGGAGAAAGAAAGAAAGATACACTGGAAGAAACTATTCACTACCTAAAAACTGCCAAATCCTACTGCTAATACATAAAAAGAGTACACAATACGTTATAATGTTTGCATCACCTTCAAGGGGCGTGTGAAAGTGGGTGCTTACAATTTACCAAATCATGGGTAAATGTAAATGTCCTTACATCAAGTCTGTGCAGGGTAACATCATGACAGATTATTTGTTTGTGTTGTGATTGTTCATATGACTTAGCGTATTATACCTTAACAAATCCTTGCATGAGTGAATCGCATATCTGCTCAGTACTTCCTCAATATCTCCACTTCTTGTGGATACCGTCTATACAAATGGAAAATGTATCTCAGAGATTGTGTCTCTCATAATGTGTATTATATGATAACATATCAAATTTCCTCTCAAGAGTTCAACCATGAACTTTCTTCTACTTTAGTGAAGGTTAAACATCATGTATGTAGTATATATATATCATTTATATCTATAAATCATAAATAAAGAACATATTATTATAATTGACAGTAAAATGTCTCTTTCTCATTGTCCGTTGCTCGACGTCGGCTGCACGGATGGTCACTGCTCCTTTGCACTTACCTTGCATAGCCTGAAATGTCAAATGTCTTCAACGTAGATGTAATTTTGTCATTCTTCAACGTAGATGTAATTTTGTCATCTGTTCGCTTAAGTGGAGGTGTTGTACGAGTCGCAAAACGGCCTTAATAACTCTCCTATCTTTTGCTTCCTCAGAGTTTTCTGTCATGTGTAAGAACTATGTTTCAACTTAAGTTCCTTAAAATATCATTCTCCTGTCTGAACATGAACTATAAATGATTTCTTCCACGCAATGGCTTAACAAAACTTAACGAAAGGCTACTAAGTTACACTTCCGAAATAAATTAAAGCTAATGTGTTTCCAAGTTATATTCTTATTACACTTCTTTCAACAGCTGTAATCACCATTATGTTCACTCTGCTTTTCTTGCATTCATTCATTTTCAAGGGCACTGTAAATAGATTCACTTTTAACGTCTTGTACTTACGTGTTCTAACTCATCACAAATGTTTTCTTTCAAACTGAAATTCTTGTATAATCTTACAGATGTAGACTGTTTACTCACTTCTCTATGTAGCACAATATTACCAAAACATTCTCACTCATTCCTTACTCACATATTCATCATAATATATATATATATATATATATATATATATATATATACCCTTATACATTAAACATATTCCTCATCAAACATTAATATATCACATACGTGGGGCCATTTGGCACGTCCTTTCTCATAAAACTCCAATAATTTTTTCCTCAAATAATCTGCCTCCATCAACTACTTCACAGTAACTTACCTTCTTATGTTAACTTAAATATTAGCTCATTCATACTGATCATTCATTCTTACGTCCTCATTCATTCTGCTACATACCTATGTCATTACTGATCTCAATAGCTATTATTTCCTCTCATTATAGTGCCTTGAAATAACTAACTACTTGTTGATTCACCTTATATTTTACAATTAACAACAAATGTGACCTGCGTAGATCTCATTCCTATATGAATATACTTTCTCATTCAGTAAGTGTACTCACCTGAGTTTACATTCTCTTCATAATTATGTGTACAAGTGTAACTGCAGTATATAATTTCCTTAAATTAACGTTTGTGTTCTTAGGCTTTATAACTTAATGTTCGTGTATTCAATACAAATATTTACGATCTCGTTTTCACAGCAGCTTGCTCATGTTCAAATTAGCTGTCATTATATTATGTTGTTTTAGTGCACAAAGGATTTCAAATGTCTGTGGGGATGCAGCCCCCTCGGCTTGTGAGATAACGGGTATTCTAGGGAGTAACAACCTGGGTGAGGTATGCTTGCTATTCTGAAAGGACCTGAATATAATAGCTGTCATTTTGTCGTCGTACCTGAGAAAAAAAACCGTCTCAGCCGTTGCGCTCTTACAACACCTCACGACCGAAGCACGAGCGCTTAGCTCGGTCGTCGACTGTTTCCGTCGTCTGCTGTGTTTGGCTGGGTTCATTGACCAGCTCCACTATGTTTACATTCCGGCCGGTTGGCGCCCACGTGTCAGCTGATGGCGCGCCGCAATTGTTATTGCTACTTTGTGGTGGGGAGTGCATAACTGTATTGGGAAACGGGGGCAGATTCCGTGGAGGGTTATGATTTGTCATGCGTGAATTTTGTGTGTTCCTCATATTCTGTCGGTGATTGTTGGGATTGTTATTGTTTTGATGGTAATTATGTCTGTTATATGGCATGTTCCTGTCAAAGTAGCCCGGGTTGTACCTGTTATTCTCACGTCTCCTATTGTTGTTGTTGTTGTGCTGTCTGTAATTTTCATTTTGCTTGTAGTTACCATTTTGATATGGGTGATAATTATTGTCATTATTCCACGAATTTCTGCGGTTGTTCCTACCATCATACACGTTTCCATTTGAGTATGTTTCGCGCGCAGGCACCGTATTGTGTCGCGGCGCGGACGGATGGTTCCACCAACCACCGTCACTACGGTTCCTTTGGGGTGGGTGCTCGTTTTGGTTACTAATATGAATAAAATTTGAATGGCGTGAATCGCCTCTGTAAACTACGTCCATTTGATCTAAGAAGTTTAAGAAAGTCTTAACGTCATTCTCCGGTACTCCTATTAATCTGTCTCGGTATGGAAAGGGTAAGTGGCTCTTTAAAGTGTCAATTATCGCTGACAAGTCGGCTGGTTTGGACCAGTACAGTGTCTTGTCTAAGTACCTCTCAAAGTATTCTCTTAATGTCTCTTTTTTGGGTCATAGGACTCGGGGTTGCACACTTCTCTCCTTAGACTCTGTTGCTCATTCTCGGACCAGAATTCGTCCAAGAAGTCTTGTTCGAACTGTTGGAACGTAAGGCACCGCCGTTTCATAGCGGCACCCCACTTAGCTGCTCGTCCTCTCATGAGATTGGTGACGTATCTGATTTTATCGACTTCTGACCAACTACGTCGAAAAACACCGTCAAATGATCTAATAAACACAATAGGGTGGACTTTGTGCTTGTCCTCACTGGAAAATGTCTGGAAATACCCATGTATTACAAACGTGTCATCGGCCATGCCGGTTGGCATAACTGTATTGATGTGATTTAGGTCACTTGCTATTCTAGGTGTGGTAACGTAATATTGCTCGTTCGGTGGAAAAGAAAGCGGCACATTGTAATTTTGATTTGAAATAGGTGATTCCACAATAGGTGGTGTTCTGTCTGTGTCATTAGCTATGGTTTTAGCTGTTTTGTCGTTTCCTGACGATGCGTTTGCACCTACCGCCAAACACGGCACAACATTGTCTCGTAATTTTGTCACTTCGTCTTGTATGTGTTTTGTCTCGTCTTTAACATGTGTCTTTGTTTTTGAAAGTATGTCCTGTGTAAATGTTTCAAGTTTTTTGTCCAGGTAGCCGTCACACAATTTACATTCATGTACAATTCTTTCGGCCATGTTGGTGTCGTTGTTTAGTGACGCGAGGTGCGCTCGATCTTCTAGTTTTTCTATCTTTTCTTTGAGGTGGGTTTGTTCAAGAACTACCATTGTAAGTTGTTGGGTAATATTTCCCACTTCTTCAGTCAGCTTTTCTTGGGTGGAGCTAGCTGAAGTGTGGGCCTGAGCTAACTCTTCCACACGGGTGTTCACTTCCTGCTGCACATTAACTATTTGAGTTAACTGATTCTCACATCGGGTGATATTGTTTTTTGTTTCATGTGTGAATGTAACCAAAGTTTCTTCCTGTTTAGTGACTCGATCGGATAATGTCTCAAATCGCTGGCTGAGCCTTTGAGTGGTGTTATTTAATTCTGTCATCTGTTTTGTCGTTCGTTCAAAATTTTCGGTCATAGTACGATTTAATACGTCAAATTTTTCGTCGCTTTTATCTAGCCTTTGTTTAAAGTCCTGACCAAGTGCGTCCAGTTTTGCGTCAATTTTCTGACTAACGTCTCGTTTCATGTCTGCAAATAACTCTAATTGTCGGTCCAGTTTGTCAGTTTCCTGTGTCCGATTTGTGTCACATTGCTGAATTTGTCTCATATTCGGTTCTGACATTGATGTTAACAATGGCGCTGACGGTCTAGTCTCGCGTCCATTACACATTTCGTCATTTAAAGTCGCCATCTGTGTATTATCACAAATGTTGCGAGTTTGAGGCAAAATCATTGCATTGATCTGTGAACTGGTCCATGAAGGGAAACGCGGACTTCCTTGTTGGTTGAAAGATGAATCTACTTCACTTAACTCATCTGCCGAAACTATCTCTACCTTACCGCGTTCCATTGTAATAGAATGTATAATCGTAAGTCAAAAAGGGAATAATATAAGTCTGATTAATAAAAATTTGACTCAAATTTAGGTTGAAATATTTTCTCGTCAATGTAAATGATTGCTCTATTGCAAACAATGATTGAGAAAGCTGCAGCAGGGCGGACAAAATTTTTCGTAACAAATGACTGTTTGGCTGTCAAATTCACGATCTTCATATGCTACAACAATACCATAATTACCACAAACTACAATAGAGATAGATAATTTTAGAAAAATCTAGAAGAAAACTACAGGATGTGTGGAAAGGGAAAAATGGATTCTGCAGTTGGCTATTGAATGCTTGAATGAAACATAATTGTGTGACTCACCATTAAATTTTCTGTCCTGCAGCGGCTGGTCAAACACTTCTGCGTAAATCGTATTCATCAAAATATGGATTTTCTTAATACATCTCCATCGGATAATCACCAAAAGTCCTCAAAATAACAGTTTTGCATCAACATATGCCATGCAAAGAAAAACAGATTGAGTTAGTTACAAAAATTCTTTACAATATTTGCTTAGGTACAAGAAAGTTGGTGTTTTAGTTACCCTTCAAAGTTCAGGATTTTTTGATATTCTCTGTTCGGAAAAAATACAAATTAAAGTTTCAAATTTGATCAAAAACGACTCATCCGAAAATTGCGCCCTGTCGCGGGAGTCAGTCGTATTGGTTAATAAAAAAAAATGGGAGGAGAGAGACCGTGAAAAAGGGAAAGAATGAATGAAATGCAGATCGGACTTCGTATTACAGAAAAGCTATCGGACTTCGTTATTCGAAAAAGCTATTGTTGGGGTGGTCCTTGTGGCGTTTTTGAGCAAAAGTTAAACCAATTTTCACTACAAAAGTTATTGAAAACAAACAGAGAATAACAGAATGTAACTGACAGGGGGAAGTGGCGTAGACGAGAGATCATCCTTTACCAGATTAACTTATCTTCTTTCGGGCGGCGTCCACGTCTTCAAAAATCTCCTTCATTTCAGCGTGAAAAAATCTGCTCCGAAATCTTGTAATAGTCTAGGGATCACTAATTTATACCAATTAAAATCATCTTGATGCTGTATGCAATTTAATTCACTTTGCTACTTCCATCCACCGAATTTCTTAATAACTTCCACAATGTCTACACATTACAATCAGATCAAGATTAGCCATTAAGTTTTTTACGTCAGCATCAGATCACGTCTGCCTTAAGCCTCGGCTAACAAGAGACAATTGAAACGGAATAAAAAACAAAAAAGAGTTAACAATTTTAGTATTTTCTCCCTGCCGTCGAGCGCTCATACCGCTGCGACGGGATATTTTTATCTGAGGGAACGAGTGTAGCGCCGCGAAATTCAAAGTCCCGCTACAGTGCACCAAACGTAAAATCATAACGATGCTTAATTTTCTTTGCAAGCTTTTTCGAGTCTCGCTCAGATTCTTACTTAAATGCGAATATCGTAATAAGTATGACCATTAGCGAGATTAGGAACCTCATCGTATTTTCGACATATAAAGCTATAAGCAACGTAAAAATCAAAATGCATTGCTGAACAGTGTCTGTAAATTGGTGTGGAAAAGACTGCAGAACTAACACAGCAAGTGTGACAATCTAATCGCAACTGCACGTCAGAACAGTACTGCCAGAAATGTAAAATTTTTCCTTCCAGCCTGCCTGCCCCTATCTCCGATGCTACCATTCAATCAGCAGAACGGGTGATAGCGGAGACACAAAGGTACATGTGTACTGAGGCAAAGTGGTTAAAGCAGCTAGCAGGCTTCGCGGGACAGATTCAGCCTTCTGTACCTGGACACACTTAGCGCTGAAAATTCAACGTGACTACAGAATAGATAATTGTATGTTTGTGTACCTAGTTTCATTCCAGATCATTCACCGTAAGGTGGGAGTAGAAATATTAAGAAACCAAACTTAAAAAGATTGAGTATAAGAATTGAGGAGTATGTACTATTCACGAAACGGATCGCTAGTCCAGAAGCGGAAGAGCTGTTGTGTGTTTACGAGGCAGCTTACGATAAATCGAAGGGTGCCTCGTAACGCAAGTTGTATATAAAGTTTCTACATACTTCTTCGTAATCCTTGAGTTTTTTCGAAATGATTGTAAATTTGACCAGTAGTTTACTACAAAAATATTTTGAAGGGGAAAGGTAGTGTATGAGAAGTGTATTAAAATCTGTGCTAAGTACTTAAGGCCATTTACTAGTATATAGGCTTTCTAAATTCAGAGCAAACATTTATTGAAACAGCAAAAACATATTGCTCAGTTGATGTTAAATACCAGCTTCTCGCAGTCTGCTGCATAGTGTTAACAAAGCTTAGTATGATGGAAAAGCCTATTCTTTTTGACACGTACTTATTAGGTTAACATAATATAAAATTGAGCTTCATGTTTATTAAAACACATTTGAGGAATTTAGTATTGTCTATTCTTCAGACTTATAATGAATTCAGCAAACCCTCTATACACGTACAGGAACAGTTACTCAAAATTAGCAAAATTTGGGTAATATTTGACTGGGACACCATAAGGTAACAGAAATTAGACTCTAAAACCTTACATCAGTTGGCGTTGCAGTGTAATAGGTATCTTTAGGTTATTAGGTGTAAAAGATTCAGAGATGGTTCTCATTACCAGAGGTGACCTGATGATGATTCGAGTTGATAATAGCCAGTACTATTCAAAAGAGGGTGAAGTTTCAGAGGAAACCATTCACATTGAAATATATAAGTAAGCCTGATACACGCCGAAAACGAAAAAAAGGTCAAATGAAATCGACCATTTTCTGGCCTACAATGATCCAAAATGAATATATCTTTCATTGAGCCTCCTAAAACTCGGGTATTTTCATCAACTTTCGGACTCAACTGATATTGCTACAATGAAAGCGTACAGAGTAAACTGCTACGTAGCATAGCACAGCGGGAAGACTGTCAGTTAGGTATGCAGGCAAGCAAGACTCCTGCAACTGGATAGGGCTGGGTACAGCTCGGCTTGGATGGGAGTAGAGCAGCCTGCCCGTCTGCTGATAACGCACGGCAAACTGCCTGCCTGGCTACCGGGCAAGCATGGGCAGGTTCAAAGCGGAATGTGTACACCTCTAACTACAAAACACCGCTGAACTCAGGACATTACAGTGTCGGTTCCATTCTAACTTGCACGTCGGCGTAGCCTCGCTGTACAATATGGTGTGTTTCTTGAACAAAAATGACAGTGGAAGGTCACGTGTATTGATCCCTAAAGTAATTGCTTAGGCTTCCGCGGCCGGAGTCAGTCGACGTAAAAGTTTTCTAGGTGGGGTATCGCGTCATAATGTAAAAAGCTACTGCTGCTGCAGAAAAACCAACGTTTTTGCCACAGTTGCAGCTGCCCTCTTCTGGGTCTAAACGTTGGGCCGAAACGTTGGTTTTTCTCCAGCAGCAGTAGAATTTTACATTATGACGCGGTACCATACTCAGAGAACTTTTATGTTGATTGAACCCTAAAGTTTTGCAAAACGAAAGGTTGCAGTTACTTCACCATGTGCACTGGGGGATTATTCGTACGAAACAGTTAGCGCGTTGACACTGTACTTGGCAGGGCACCCAGATAGAACAGATGAAGTCACAGTGTCACGCATGTTTGGAAAAGCAGGTCGCTCCGCCACACAAGTTTCTACTTCGCCTAAGTTGCAATCGCCATGGCAACGTGTGCAAATAGACTTTGCGGGACCTATTTGGAACACTCTCTTGTTAATTGTGGTTGACTCATATAGCAAGTTTCCTTCTGCTGTGCCCATGAACTTGACAACGTCACGTGGCACAATTCAGGTGTTGTCATCGGTTATTGCCTGGAAAGTTTACGTGAAGTAGTAGTGTCAGACAATGGACCTCCGTTCACGTCACATGAATATCAAACATTCTGTGATCGCAATGGTATACTACATCTCACTAGTGCACCGTTCCATCCACAGTCAAATTGCGAAGCGGAACGTTTTGTCAGAACGTTCATCAGCAGAAGGCCAAACTTCGCTCCGTACATACCAGGGATCAAGCCTTGCGACTGTATCTCGCCTCGCGTCGTTCACTCCCACGAGATGGACCATCGCCGGCGTAATTGCTTGACGGCCACCGCCATCGGACACTCCTCCACCTGCTCCACCCTGCTCAACATCATCACGACACCGCGGGACGACCAATGCAGACGGAGCCTTCGCCTCCTCCACCTCCTCTCGTACTACCCATGGAGATGGATCCGCCCACACCTCAGCTGTCGCCGCCGTCTTCATCTGCTTCTAGCAGGAGGGGGTGGACGCCTACCATTCTGGTCTTTTTCCGGGGGAAGTTTCCGCCAGAGTACAGGCCGGATGGCGGGGTACGGCCGGAAGCTGATCGTCCCCTGCAGCCATAGTTGCCGGCCCAACAGAGCGTCCACGCTCCTGCATCCCCTACCGTTGTTCTCCGTACACGACAACGGTCCGTCGTTTTGGGGGCGGGGGCGGGGGAGGAGGGGGCGGAGGACGAATTTTCTGGTGAAACCACAAACGCCGGAACGAAGAGGCGGCACGCAAGAGCCGAGAAGGCTGCGAGGCAACGGCTGCCAATGGTGCGCGGAATTGCACTGCGCCGCCCCAGGCGCGCCCCCTGCAAGACGTAAACAGTAGCGAAGCTCCTGCTAGCCTCGGTCTCCCAGATCGGCACGAGTCTGCAACGTAATTAGTGCTGCGCTATCAGATTGTCGTGATACGCATCAAGTGTTTCCTTGGATTCTGCGTATAGCAAGAATTGTACTGTTTTCATGTAGCCTCTCGCCAGCAACATTTGTATTGTCAGTTTGCTTTCTGGAAATGTTTGAATTGTTGTATAGCATTCCGAGAACGCTGCATCCCATAAGCGCCCATTTAGCGACGAGAGAGCCAGACCCCACAGTTTGAATATATCTATATACTGATCGGATTATTTAATTCAATTACATTTCGCTGAGAAAATAAAAGTAATGAAAGGAAAAAATTACGTATTATTTAATTCAATTACATTTCGTCGAGAAAACAAAAGTAATGAAAGGAAAAAATTACGTAGATAACCCGTCTTCCAAGTCTGGACAGCTACCCCTTCTCGTAGCGACCGGAAGTCCCACTTCACTGACTTAACCGTCTTCAAACGAGAAGTATTGAGCAACAAATGTCACTGAGTTACGAAAATAGTACCGAAGTAGAGACTAAGAGAAATGGCAACTTATATGGAGATTTTTTTTCGGAAAGAAAAGTTTTACTACGTAATTTTTATCAGTCGGTTACATAGATTGCTCTGTTTGTTTACTATAAGTCAGTGTAATAATAATTACCTAAATAATGAAGTGAGCTTGAAAGCCTCTGCTGCAATTAAAACAGTTAACTAAACGACAAGTGTTAGTGTTTATTTGGAGGTGGTACTTAGGATTGTTTGTGGCTAGTAAGGTGTTGGGGCCATGTTGTGCACTAACGTGCTAAGTTTTGCGACAGTAGTGTTACGTCTTTAACAAATGGAACTCTATAGACAGGGATGTGAGTGAACTGGGTTCCGCTAATTAGTCAGATACGGTCGGAGGTGTTGTGGTTCACATCAGCTTTTCCTCAGTTTGTTAAAAATTTGTCATACCTAATCCAGTAGCAGTAGTAGACTTGAGATATAGTCAGAAGAATGTAGAGTCAATACCGTTTTATTATAGAACCGTATTGCACGAAGCCACGTCTCAACATTATAATAACAGATCATGTTGGGTTCCTAAGCATCATTTCAGCCATTACGGTGGGTAAAGCATATCAGCTGAACACAACACCTCGAAACTAAATCTTCCTTTTTCAGTTAAATTTTTCGCGGAGACTAAACGTACTGAAGACAACTGCAGTAAATGGGCTAGAAAAATCGGTTTTACGATTTGTTTCGTAAGAGCATTTTATCCCAACAGATACATGATATGAAAGCGTATGCACAGAATTCTTTGTGATTCTCAGTGGCAACATCACTCTGTAGTCTTAGAAGTGGAATAGTTTCTTTCTAAGCTCCGTATATCACACATAATGCCTTTCGTGTAACCCTGATTTGAGACAGAAGGAAATGAGGATCACACTAAAAAGTCATGCGCATCCAGTCAAATACGTGCCTGATCAACTACATATATTGTGACAGAGAAGTGTTTCACCAATAACGACGTATTCCCGGCTTTCAGATCGTAGAAGTCCGTAATACTACCTTTACTGTTTCCATTGCCGATGTTACGCACGAGTACCGCCCATAAACAGCAACCATCCCCGGATACTGACGTTTCACGAGTGACAAAGTCACATCTGCGCTAAAGTTCTGAAGCTGACTAACCGGTCCCTCTCCCCCCTCGACCTTCCCTCTCCACCCCTCCTCCCACCAACCTTCCCTCTTCCCTCTCCTGCCTGTCACCAATGTACGCACGTGTTAGGGGTAATATGGAAGCTGCGTTGGTTGGGTAACAGGGAGAAGAGTTGTGGATGAGTTTACTGTACGCTACACATTATACAACAACTGCTGTATGTCTTTGCTGTCGCAGAATGTAGTACTGATTCTGAATGGAGATTTTTTCCTATAAATTGAATGCAATCATATCTAAGAGCAAACCTATACTGTGTTGACTCTGCTGAATGCTGACTTTCGCAATACACCTATAAGCAAGAAAAACAGTCTCATTCTGATTTAGAAATCAAATATCGGAAACGCATTCACATTCTAAATGAAATACGAAAGGGCTTCTGTAACCGTTTGATTCCGTGGGTGATTTTGCCGAACTAGTACGCTCGTGTGGAGTGATTACGACTCTTTATGAGAAAGGTTGGAAGGCGGTAAGATATTGTTCATTGTGGCGTCATCGTCAGGATGAGCAAGAGAAGGTACACAAACTAAGATGTGATAATAGTGAACAGAGATTAATATTGTCTTTGTGAAGGTTCACGAGGACTCAACTCGGAAACGCTACTACAGGATAACAGGACGGACATCAATATCCATGGATTAAGCACCTACGAACAACAGCACATTACTAGAAGCTCAATTAATATACACTGAAGAGCCAAAGAATGTGCATGTGTTGTTACGTCTTGTAATATTTAGGTCCAGAAAGTTAATGCTTTTATTTTGCTCATGTTCCACTGTAAATCTGATTTTCTCATTTAGATTATTGAAATGATTTAGAATGTCTGTGATGTCTTTGGTATACCATTTCACTAACAGTACTGTGTCATCTACATATCTCCTATAAAATTCTATTTTCTTTAGGCAAAGTTCTTGGCTGTCAAACAATTTTTGTTCTAATTTTTTATGTATATGTCAGCTGTGGTATCAGGTATATATGATCCCATTGCTGGGCCATCTGGTTGTTTATAAATGTTGTCATTAAAGGTAAAGTAGTTGTAACTTAGGATTAGCTGAAGGAGTTCCATAAATTCAACAATTTCTGTGTATGAAAGTTTCTTGTGTTGCATAAGTTCTTTTGTATTACTGTTAGAGCGTCTTGTATGGGTCTTTTTGAGTAAAGGTTGGTGATGTCAAGTGATATAAACTATACATGTTGGGGGAACTTTCTGGTTCTTAGTTCTATAGCTAGATTCATGCTGTATTTTATGGAATATGTTGTTTCATATATATAATTTTCCATCAGTCTTTTATTCAGTTTTTGTGAGAGTTTGTACGCTGGGCTATTTATAGAGTTGAGCACGGGATGTATCAGGTTTCCATTTTTGTGTATTTTTGGCTGTGCACTTAGGTGTGGTGCTTTTGGATTCATGCATGTAAGGTATTTCTCTTCAGTTTCTTTCAAACAGGAAATGTGTGTTCTTTAATTGTTACTCAATTTTACTTTGCGATTGTTTGGTAGGTACTTTTTCTATGTGCTGAATATTATTAGCAGCAAAAATTTTGTTTGTTTTGTCTATGTCTTCTTATTCTTTGATCACAACTAATGTATAGCTTTTGTCGGACTTTACAACTATGATTTGGTGGCTTTTCAATTTATTATTTATAGATTTTAAAATTTTTGTATCATTTATTGTATATTTAGATCTAAATGTATCTATATTCATTTCTTTCTCAAGAAGCTTGCTTACCTTGTGACCTATTCCTGCTTTTGTATTTGAATTTAATTTTGCAGCATCTGCTGCACTTTTAGTTGTAGCTATAACCTGTTTCAGTGTATGGTTGTTGAGGTTAGGTTTTACATTGCATTTTAGTCCGTTTTGGAGTAGATCGTTATCTCTTTTGTTGAACTTCATGTCTGCGTTGTTCACTACTCTACTGTAAAATGTGTGTGTGCTTTTGTCAGTTATCTCAAGGTCGGATCTCTTATCTTGTTTGGATGTCAAGATCTGTATTTTCTTGTTATGTGTGTTGCAAATGTGGTCTCGCGGTTCTAGGCGCGCAGTCCGGAACCGTGTGACTGCTATGGTCGCAGGTTCAAATCCTGCCTCGGGCATGGATGTGTGTGATGTCCTTAGGTTAGTTAGGTTTAAGTAGTTCTAAGTTCTAGGGGACTGATGACCACAGCTGTTAAGTCCCATAGTGCTCAGAGCCATTTGAACCATTTTTGTGTTGCAAATGGTCTAGTACTCCTTCTCGACTATGTGTTGGATGTGCCTGGAAATGCTGTCATAAACTGTGGGCTCCATGTTGCTTGCTGCTTCTATCTGCATGTTGAGTAGCTTGTTTAGTAAGTCATTCTTCTTGTGTAACTGCCTTATTTCGGTTTTCAGCCAGAGTTTTTCTGCTTTGTGTTTTATAAGTTTTTTATGCTACTGCTAGAACTTATTTTCACTTTTATATATTTCGGAATGATGCCTAGTTGTTGACAGTATGGTTTTGGAACAAATACCATGTTCGAACATTATGAAGTACCTCAAAGAAAACGATTAATTGACACACACACGGCACAGATTCAGAAAATATCGTTCTTGTGGAACACAGCTAGCTCTTTATGCTCATGAAGTGCTATCGACAGGGGATATGAAATTGATTCCATATTATTAGATTTCCAGGAAGCTTTCAACACTGTTCCTCCCAAGCGTCTTCTAACCAAACTATGTAGCTACGGAATGATGCCCTGGTTGTGCGACTGATTTCATGATATCCTGTCAGAAAGATCACAGTAGACGGAAAGTCATCTAGTAGCACAGAAGTAATATCTGGCATTACCGAAGGAAGTGTTATATGCCCTCTACTGTTCGAGATCTATATTAATGACATAGGAGACAATCTGAGTAGCCATCTTTGATTGCAAGAACGTTCTTATGGGATCCACTTACATAGGGATAAATGATCAGCACGATAATATAAGAGTAATCAGGGCTCACACAGAAAAAATGTAAGTACTCGTTTCTCCTGGGCGCCATTCGAAAGTGGTAGAGAGACAGCTTGAATGGGGTTCATTGAACCCTCTGCCAGGAACTTTATTGAGATTGGCGAAGTAATCACATGGATGTATTTGTATATATATCCTTGTACTTAGTACTTAAATATCTATTTTGAATATGAATTCTCACTGATCGAATTTTGAAAACTTAATTTTTACAAATATAATTAATTTAATTTTTTATAAATATAAAGACCAAACAGAGCGATTCACAGTTATTCTAACTTTGATTTTAATTTGTGATTATGGTAAAGACATAAATTAACAGTATATAGTAAATTAAATAAAGAAGATATAGTTAGATTTATTAATAAACACACAAAAGTCATAAATTAAAATCTGAAACGTGAAAGTCTTTGGAAACAATTACCATATCGTAAAATTAAAAATGATAATGATGTATTCGAAACTATAGAATATAAATCATTGAAAAAATATTTCCATTTTCTACCAATGTGTAAAAATTATCAACATATGCATAAGATACATTTGTTATTTAATCTGTAATAAATGTGATTCACAGTTAAACCATATGAGTTTTCTAGCAATTTATTTACATAATTTATCAGGATATGATTCATATGTGTTTGTGAAAGAACTTAGTTATGATAGGAAAGGAATAGATTTCATACCAAACAGGACTGTCAACACTGGAGAGGAGGCAGAGACACACCAGCAACGCATGAATTGGGCCCGAGAACTCATGATGGAGAAGGCAACGAAAATAATCGAAAGAGGGAGGGAAAAAGGACGAAGACTTACGAATCCGGAGACCGTCCTCGTGAGAATGCCTAGGCCGTCAGATGCCGAAGAGAAAATGAATGCACAGTTTTTGATGTTGCTGAGGAACAGTCATAGAATAATTTTTAAATGAGCACACTGCCATTTGATTGTATTGTAGTTCGTTTAATTACGACCTAGGTTTCGACCTTTCATGCCATCACCTAAAAATGCCATAAAAGGCCGAAACCTAGGTCGTAATTAAATATACAACAATACAGTCAAATGGCTATGTCTTCAGTAAAAAAAAGTAGGGAAGTTCTTCCCCCAGCACGAGAGGCAACACTCGGTGCGGCAGAGAGTATCACCGAATGCCAACGCAGTCTATGAAGATGAGCGCGACATTGGGATATTTAACGCGAACAGCTTGAGAGATTCTGTGGCTCAATAGAGTGTAGTAATGGCATCGAAAATTGTAGATGACTGTTGACAACACACAGTATTTTGTGAATAGATTTTCTGTCATAGTAATTGTGCGTATTTATTGCGCTTAGAGAGTCATGTGTATGCCTGGAGTGTGGGGCACTTGTTGTGAATGTACAGAGCCGATATCCTGTTTACGTATGTGTGTGTGTGTGTGTGTGTGTGTGTGTGTGTATGAGTGAGTGTGTGTGTGTTCCGTGAGCCCTTGCAACACGGAGCGCGAGTCTGAGTGGGGACGCTCGCATACTTCCCGTAGAACGGGGTTATCATGCAACTCACTCAAGCGAATTGCCATTTCCATGTACGTTTCTTTGTTTCTTTGTTGAATATACCTAACTGTAATACATTGTGACAGATTCAAGTTTTGACGTGGTACCATGCGGGGTGTTCAATGTAATGACGCTAGTCTGTAGGGTGAAAACCACACTTGTTCCAATGTTTCACGAAATTTCAGTTGCACCACACAGAGGCCCACTAAAGGTGCCTTATAGTTGGCTGAGACGAAATTTTATCTTGCCAGAGTATTGCAAGGAAGGTGGACTGAACCATTTTAGGATTATTTTGCATGTTAGAATGTAAGGTTTGGTTAAAATCAGTCGATTGTAGAAAGTTAAGTACACGCAAGATTTGGTTATATATTATTGACACACGAGTTAGTTTGCAAGGCTCGCACAGCTGACACTATTAACGTTACTGAAAAAGATTAATTGTAACTTATACAAAAGTTAAGTACACAAGAATTCCCTTTTTTTTCTTTTGTTAACGTTCGAATCCATTCACGCGGCTTGCACAGCTGACACTGTGCAAATAAGGCCTCCCAAATATCAGTATGCGTACATTTATCAGTGATACATACATAATACTTGCTTACTGTAGGCTCTGTGGTAGAAAAGAAGACACCATTTATGAGTGAGTTCCAAGTTAGAAAAACATACTCAGTGAGAGAGAACATAGTACTGTGTTGGTAAAAACATTAAGACATTTTCCCTGAAATTCTTCAGTGTAACTTCCTGACAGATTATACCTGTGTGCCGGACCGAGACTTGAACTCGGGACCTTTGCCTTTCGCTGCAAGTGCGCTACCAACTCAGCTACCCAAGCACGACTCACGACCCGTACCCCTTTCTTCCAGGAGTGCTAGTTCTGCAAGGTTCGCAGAAGAGCTTCTGTGAAGTTTGGAAGGTAGGAGACGAGTTACTGGCAGAATTGAAGCTGTGAGGATGGGTCGTGTGTCGTGCTTGGGTAGCTCAGTTGGTAGAGCACTCACCCGCGAAAGTCAAAGGTCCCTATTTCGAGTCACGTTCTGCCACACAGTCTTAATCTGTCACGAAGTTTCGTATCAGCGGACACTCCACTGCAGAGTGAGAATCTCATTCTGGAAGTTCTGTAGTGTTTGGTCCTAGACAGTCCCTTAACGTACGTCATAAAAAAAAAACATTGTTTAGGGTGACCGAACGTTTAAACCGACACCCATTTGGTATCCATATTGTAAAGGTCTTTGATGAACAATATTACTTTGAAAGGTAAATTTATGTGACACTTACCTTAAATCTAAATGCCGAGTATCTTTTTGATTTTGGCATTTCTGACATTCATTGAAGCGCCAAAGAAACTGGATAGGCATGCGTATTCAAATACAGAGATATGTAAACAGGCAGAATACGGCGCTGTCGTGGGCAACGCCCATATAAGACAAAAAGTGTCTGGCGCAATTCTTAGATCAGCTACTGCTGCTGCAATTACAGGTGACGGCCGGAGTGGCCGTGCGGTTCTAGGGGCTACAGTCTGGAGGCGAGCGACCTCTACGGTCGCAGGTTCGAATCCTTCCTCGGGCATGGATGTGTGTGATGTCCTTAGGTTAGTTAGGTTTAATTAGTTATAAGCTCTAGGCGACTGATGACCTCAGAAGTTAAGACGCATAGTGCTCAGAGCCATTTGAACCGTTTGAATTGCAGGTTATAAAGATTTAAGTGAATTTGAACGTGGTCTTATAGTCAACGCTCGAGAGATAGGACGTAGCATCTCCGAGGTAGCGATGAAGTGGGGACTTTCGTTTACGACCATTTCACGATTGAAACGTGAATATCAGGAATCTGTCAAAAAATCTAATGTCTGACATCGCTGCTGCTGGAAAAAGATCCTGCAAGAATGGGACCAACGACGACTGAAGAAGAGTCTTTCAAAGTGATAGAAGTGCAACCCTTCCACAGATTGCAGCAGATTTAAAAAAATGGTTCAAATGGCTCTGAGCACTATGGGACTCAACTGCTGAGGTCATTAGTCCCCTAGAACTTAGAACTAGTTAAACCTAACTAACCTAAGGACATCACAAACATCCATGCCCGAGGCAGGATTCGAACCTGCGACCGTAGCGGTCTCACGGTTCCAGACTGCAGCGTCTTTAACCGCACGGCCACTTCGGCCGGCAGCAGATTTAAATTC
This sequence comes from Schistocerca americana, assembly GCF_021461395.2. Taxonomy (NCBI): domain Eukaryota; kingdom Metazoa; phylum Arthropoda; class Insecta; order Orthoptera; family Acrididae; genus Schistocerca; species Schistocerca americana. Next base: position 583,065,664 of record NC_060119.1, on the reverse strand, counting down.
TGGGCAGTCAACATTTGTAAGCGTGCGAACCATTCAACGAAACGTCATCTACACGGGCTTTCAGACCTGAGGCCCCACTCATGTGCCCTTTATGACTGCAAGACACAAAGCTTTAAGCCTCACCTGGGTCCATCAACACCCACATTATACTGTTGACTGGAAACATGATGCCTGGTCTGACGAGTCTCGTGTTAAATTGTATTGAGTGGATGGAGCTCTGCAGGTATGGATACAACCTCATGAATCTATTGACCCTGCATGTGTGCACGGGACTGTTCAAGCAAGTGGAGGCTCTGTAATGATTTGGGGCGTGTATAGCTGAAGTAATATGGGACCGCTGATATATCTAGATACGACTCTGACAGGTGACACGCACGTAAGCATCCCGTCTGATCACCTGCATCAAACACGTCCATTGTGCACGGACTTGGACAATGCCAACAGGACAATGCGACACCCCACTCGTCCAGAATAGCTACAGAGTGGCTCGAGGAACAATCTCTTGAGTTGAAACACTTCCGCTGGCCACCAAATTCCCCGTACATGAATACTATTGAGCGTATCTGGGATGCCTTGCAACGTACTGTTCAGAATAGATGTACACCCCCTCGTACTCTTATGGGCAGCCTTGCAGGATTCGCCGTGTCAGTTCCCTCCAGCACTACTTCAGACACTAGTCGAGTCCATGCCACGTCGTCTTGTGCCACTCCTGCGTGTTCGCGGGGCCCCTACACGATATTAGGCAGGTGTAGCAGATTCTTCGGCTGTTCAGTGTATAATATTTTGTTATCACTATTGCGATGTAAGGCTAACTTTTGTCTCAGATGTCTTCATTCTAAGTGTCTTGTTTGTTCATCATGCTGGCATTTGTGACATACAACTCTTTGGTAAACATCATTCCGTTCTATTGTTCATTTTTGTTTCACATGTCTTTTAAATCTATGTATTGTGTAGGTGTATAGTGTTATCTGTGATGTGATAAACAGGGAGTGAAGACCTTTGTTTTCCCTTTGAAGTGAAAATAGATGGGCTACTTCGCTATGACACTCAACATTACGTATGAAAAGCTTAATAGTCATGACAAAAAGCTGTGTGATACCTCCACCAGGGGCTATCTTCGCCGATTCACACCGTCAGCGGGCCAGGAGTATGCTAGTCGGAGCCCAAGCGACGAGCGCTCGAGACACAGACACTGGAGTCATCCTGCAACCACATAGGGCGTAGGAGGGTTAATGTCCTCCGTCCTCGCCACGATTAAGAATGGGCACGTTGCGAAGAGCCACCGGACAATGAGAGACGTGTGAAGACCGATGTAGCTCTGCAGACGTTGGAATGGAATCTTAGGAATGTAACGACAAAACACGTGAAGCCTTCTGGCCTGGCGGCATTCGTTTACCTGCCTTAGAAAGCGAGATTGTGTAGATAATTCCAGGATCCCACAGACAATGGGAGTAGCTACTCAAAGCGCAAAGAATTCGCACGGAGAGGCGTGTGAAAGAAGTCAGCCTCCTTTTAAAGATTCTTGCTGAATAGTAAGGACGTTCCTTATAAACCACGGATGCTAGCAGGCTCTGAGACGAAATACATACAAGGATCTGTCCAAGCCTCAAGTAGAGATAGTGGTGGCTGCTCTCACAGCGGAAAGCTGAAAAACATCGTAAGAACGTGTCACCAGTGTTGGTGAAATCGTGAGAAAGGCGGCAGTTTCCGAGTCACGGACCGACTCAAGACAGGAATTTCCTACCTTGCATACAGAGGCGTGGTCATGCTAAGACGGTGAGTCACTGGGTGGCATTGTAAATCAAGTCAGCGAATAACAACGCCGCGAGAGGAGAAAATTTCTAGGAATTGTTGAGCAGAGAGATGAATGAGGAGTGAAGAAGGGGCAGTCGGGGAGACAGGGTGGAAGCGAGAAGGGATGGAGCTCTCCGATCCATCGCCGACATCCGCCTCCGACACTGTGATATAGCAGTCTTGGCCTCTCACAAGGGGAGGCCGCCAATTGTGAAATTCAGATTCGATTCATATTGCGCATAATAAAAGCTCATGGCCAGAGGTGTAATGTGGCGAAGCACCAAGATGCACTTCTCAGCCATTGTCGAGAAAATCGACGGTTAAAAGAAACCGTTACGGTGAAATATTCTCTACGATTAATATTTTTCTACAGCGTCGTGGCGCAGCGGTAAGCGCTCGGGTTCGTAATCCGAACGTCGCCGGACCGAATCTTGCGCCATGCAACTGTTTTTATTATTAGCTTTTTGTAATTCAAATGTATACACACACACACACACACACATACACACACACACACACACACACACACACACACACATAAACTATTCATGAATTGTTTATGCATGTTGGTGAAGGCGGATCGCTCTCCAATTGTACCGCCTCCATTTTTCCATTTCTTTAACACGGTGTACCAAAGCTCTCACGTCCGCACTGATTTTCGACGATGTTATAAGTTGCGCTAGGGACCGCATCTACCTTCTTTCGAAGTTAGCAGGCAACTACGCTGTTATGCGGCGGCTCGTTTCGGCCCATTCAACATCTGTCCTTCAAGTGTAACGAGCGAGTAACTGAGTTCATATTTCATACCTGCCACAGCAAATTTGTGTTCTTGGGTATCTATTCTAATTCGACCGTTTAACCTACGCTATACGTATTCGTTTCGGAATATCGTTTCTACGTTTACGTGGTAAACATTACGAAGACAATTAATAACGTTTGTGAAATACAACTTTGTTTGCGGAAAACATAATGATGTTCGAAGTCGCCAGTTTTTCCACGACAAACGACTTTCAAAAACAAAAACTTATTATATGCATAATGGTTGCAACTGATTGCCGGGAAATATATATATATATATATATATATATACATATATATATATATATATGTGTGTGTGTGTGTGTGTGTGTGTGTTTGTGTGTATATACACATTTGAATTACAGAAAACAAATAAAAAAAAGGTTGCATGGGGTGAGATTCGATCCGGCGACCTTCGGATTACGAACCCGAGCGCTTACTGCTGCGCCACAACGCTGTAGAAAATTATTAATCATAGAGAGTATTTCACTTGGACGGTTTCTTTTAACTGTAGATTTTCTCGACAACGGCTGAGAAGTGCATCTTGGTGCTTTGCCACATTACACCTCTGGCCATGAGCTTTTATTATGCGCAGTATGAATCGAATCTGAATTTCACAATTGGCGGCCTCCCCTTGTCAGTGCACAACGGACAGGGAACGACGGGAGCAGGCGTATCACACCGCAGAGCTCCGAGGGGACGCGCCGTACCTACCCAACGCCTGCCGGCGACAGCATTACACGACTAAAGACCACGAATAATGGTGAGACGATTCGAACTTCTCCCTCCCCCACCCCCTCCCCCCTTTACCATTAATAACTGAGTTGTGTCCAAGCCCAGTTAAATTGGCGCTGAAATTTGTACTGTTATGTTGGTTCGTGTAAACAATAGTGATAAATACATTTCTTTCATGTTTTAATTATCTAAGCAATCTGTTCAGTGCATCCATAAACCCCTTAATCTCATAATCTCTTGTGTTCTAATTCATTTAATTAATGATGTCACTTAATTTTTGGCTCCCGACACGAGGCGGTCTCATTGGAAATTTGCATGGTACGTGATATCACAAACGAGATTTTCACGATTCACTACACGTTGTACATAAAGTACGTAGATCACGTTATGCTCTTAGAATGTTTATCTTTTGTTGGGGATTTAAGCTATTTCTCATGGTGACGTCCCTCTATGGACGTCCCCTCCTGAAAATCGGACGCAGGCTAATCCGAAATCTTCGACAAGGCCATTGGCAAAACAAGAGTGACTCCTTGCGTCAGAGTTCTTGTCCCGTCGTTGCCGATAATGTTTATTCAAAATTTAAGCATGGTCCTAGACCAACTATGTATTGATTACTAGTCCAATACGCTACACCTACACCGTCGTAAAAGTTTCGCATAGTAGTTGCAACTCGTTAACAAACTGTTCCACCAAATGAATCGGTTTAAGAGTCTGCTAGTTTATTTATGCCTTACTTTCAGATACTGCTATTGTGATAGCCACGAAATAAGCAGCAGCCGTTCTGGCTCTCACCAGACCCTACATGATAGTCCGGGCTACCGGCCGCTCGCAAAAGAGAAAACTAAATAGCCCTATACTCTAACAGCAACAGGCGTAATACAATTCAGTCATGTTCCCACGGTGCTCCCTTGCTGGAGCGTTTTGGGGTCGTCCAGTATTACTTTCTCATTTTAATTTTTTCCGGGTGCAACAATGAGAATTTATGATTAGCCACAAAAAAAGGAGGCAGGCAGTAAAAGAAATATACAAGATCAACATCAATAAGCCTGGACACTGACGTCATAACTGTACGTAAGTAAACTTGGTTCCCTCGTATTTATATATTTATCGTTCTTACTTTATTACACACAGTTCAATAAAACATTATCGTAATAAGACACCGCCGATATTATTAAAATTGATATCTAACAAACTTTTGATTCGCATTATTAACATATTGCCAGTAGTGGACCCCTGCAGTAGTATTTACATTTATCACAGCGTAGGAAAATTGTCTATTCGACGGATTCTTGGCAAGTCCCGAGATATTGATGTACTACATAAGTTTTACTTCGAGGTAAAAGCCAAAAGAGCGACAAAATGGTAATTTTTCAGTTCCTCTTCAGTTTTAACTACAGTCCGATTGTCTTTAAAACTTTTATTTCTTTTGTTTTATTTTTACTTATTATAGGACATATCGCAAATTTATATTCACTGTCGCACAAAAAACATAGAGTAAGAATGTAGAAGAAACACCCAAAACTTTCCAGCAAGAAACCCCTGATGACAGGGCTAGAAGCTACGTTGCCTCGAGCTCGGTACGTTCCACGAAAGGCGGTGGCACGGGCTGCAACTATCTGACGTTTCCACACGCCAGCTCTTGGTAAACTCCACAGCACACACGTCTCCCCACTCGCCCCGCCGCTTGTCAAACTTTCCAGAGAGCCTTTCACGTGTCACCCCTCTCCGTCCCCTTTACATCTCTGTCGTCTCCACGCAGCAAACAGCACTTTGCAACAGCCGTCTTCAGTATAGTCAAACCGATCTTCTAGGAGGACTGTCTCCTCAAATTGTAAATCTCAGTTTCAGAAACGTCCATGTCATGTCACGTAGGTAATGTGCTGTTGAGTCGAGTATGAAGTGGGAAAACTTTTAGTATAAATTAGGCAGAGTATTACAAGACCTCCGCCATTGAAAGTATTATGCAGCGAGTCCCAGAATAATTGGTCAATGGCGAGCCACACGATAGGCACCACTATTTGCTTCAAAAATCTTCAGGTGGACGTAGGACCTATTTCGAATGGTTTCCGAGAGAGGACACATTGTTATTTATTTTCTGCATTAAAATGTCTCTGAGCACTATGGGACTTAACTGCTGAGGTCATCAGTCATCTAGAACTTAGAACTACTTAAACCTAACTAACCTAAGGAAATCACACACATCCATGCCCGAGACATGTAGCGCTTAGATCCGCTCGGCCACTCCGACCGGCTTTCTGTGTTATTCAATGCATGATCATTGTTAGCAACGTATCACAGTGATACCTCACACCTAGGAGAGGGATGGGTTAAGGGAAAATCATGGAAGGTGAATCGACACACTTGTCATTTGTTGTTTCGTGTATACATTTTATTAATTACTGACAATATTAACATTGCAGTTCAAAAACCTTTTAACTTATTAAAGGAGTAGAAATCTGAACAAACCCTTTAAAATGTTACCATTAAATCCAGGACATCAAAATGGGAAGAACGGAATTCCCGAAAAGAAAACTATTACATCAACTGAGCGTGGCCTCAAGCAGGTTCAACAAAAAATTTTATCAGTCAGATGAATTACGGTAACAGCTGTTAAATGTACTAACAAATTTGAAGCGTAGCTGACCGTTACACAGCTGAACAACATTCATCCAAATCCCGGCTTGCTCACGAGACACACCACTGATTGGAGTTGCTGGGAGGCCGCTTAGCAATGCACAACCCTTAACAGAAATGCCCTAAACAATAAACTGCATAGTTCCTCAAACAGTCCAACTAGAAAGGTATAAATTTAAACATAAATGGCCAACCATACATCGCAACCAAACATTAACAACAAGGCTTAATAAATATACGATTGCCCAAATTGGAAGATAAGTTGAACTACATGCAATTCAAATATTCTTGGACTTGATCCAGACCAGCAGAAACTTTTATGCAATCCTTAATAAGTAAACAACTTTCTAAAATTCAAAGTAACCTCAGAGCTACAGCAGTCGGCTATGGTAGTCAACAAGGAACGAGCAGCAGAATTTCGCAGCTAGTGTAGCAGCTATTGACTATGGGTCAAGGTAGGGATCTTGATAAGTAATAGGTCTTATACTACCATCGCTGAGAAGTTGTGATAAGGGTGTCATCCTTGAACAACACTTACAGGGATGTAACGAGGTAAAACCTCAGGCTTGACAAACAGCGCTAAGCTCCTGAGCTCTTTAAATTCACCAAACAGATCTAACTACTGGTCCCCGCACGAACGGCGATACTCCGCCATGGCCAGCATGAAAGGCTCGAATTTACTTCACTTGAGCCACACCGACGCGGCCGGTAGGGGCGGCCGAATGTCAACCGACCCAGACCCCTTGATACGATTGGAGTGCCGCCGGGCCAACAAACAAACACGCCTCTGCTCCGGACCCAGGGAACAGGAAAGCACCGTTTGCCGCTAAGGCTGCCCTGACGACACAGATGGAAAGGGAACAATAATCTGTGGAAATAGAGCTCCTCACAAGAATGACCGAGGAGTAAAAAGGAAATATTTAGATTAATGGCAAGCGGGTACAAATACGTTAATTCAACACTCCTTAAAATTACTAATATTCACTGCCAATCATGTCAGCACGCGCTGATTCAATGGCACAAAAATATGCATATATTCACAAAACCCTTTTAGGGACTACTCTTACACTTGCACGAAGTATGGCTTAGAAAACAAACTGTAACTAGTAACACTGAAAGATGGTCTTGGGCTGAAACCCTGTTGATATAGCAGGCCCTATTCCATATAACACAGGCATGGCCTTACATTATAAAGTGGTCCCCTTAAATGAGGAAGAGCCGTGACTTGCCATATTCCCGCCAGGGCATTATTGCTTCCAACCCACACAGACGATCTTCGAGGAGGCGTTAACCTTAAGTTTGCAGAGTAGGCCGGGAACCTGACGACCAGGTTACAAGCGACGTCCTTTTCTCCTCACGCCGCTACCAATTCTGAAGCGAGTCGGCCACCCTTGCCCCCACGGATTTAACCCTACGGCGTTCTTCCAGACTTGCGCCGGACGGCCGGAGTCCCCGAAAAGCCACAACTTATCAGATACGTGCCCCTCAGCCAGGCCCTGCAAAAGCCCACAACACACACACCTCGACCAAGGACCTTAGTTGGCGACACACGATCGACTCGACGTTGGAAACCTAACGAGCTAATGGCGCAAGTGCAAAGCCATACCGCCAAAATTAGAGCCGCCACGGTTGACATTGTAGAGTAGAGGAATCACAGACGAAAACTCCGTATTGGAAATTTGTGGTCTGTCAAGTCGGGAAATTACCCCAAATTGGGCTACAAAACCTAACTAAGCTACAGCGCATGCAGCACGCGTGAAGCTTTCAACGTTGTCTCGCTCTGTTCACACAAACTGTTAGTCCTAGAGAATAAATTAATTAGACATATTTCTGTAAGAACTGTAACGTAGTTTAATTTTTTGCTGTGACTCGTTTTCTCTAGAGACCGCTGTTTTCGAGTTACACAAGAAGACCGCACAAAAGAAACATTACATGTGTTGTATCTCGGAAACCATTTGCAATAGGGCATATGTAGATAGGTAGTCTTTTGGCTTCAGATGAGCGTTCCTGGCTTATCCATGAATATTGATCATTCCTCCTACGATATTCGGTATCCATTCGTTGCTCAGTTAGCGATTTCCTTAGTTACCATCGAAATCATAACATATGCCAGCGATTGCAGCTGTAACAGGAAATATTCTCTTATGCGGAGTCCCAGCAGCGCAGTTTTGTTTCCAAAGAGAAAAGTTCTTTGTATCTATATCTGCATCTTCACTCCACAAGTGATTTCACGGTGTGCGGCGGAGGCTATATCTGCTTCAACATACTTTGCCCGTTCTCTGTTCCATTCGAGGTTGGTTCACAGGAAAAACAACTGTCAATAACCTTCCGTATGAGATCCAGTTTATGTGATTTACGGGACGAGGTCATTTCACGAGAGCTGTAGAAGAGTAAGTAAAACGTTGCCTCAGTCATCTTAGAATTCCAATAGTAAATTTCTCTGTGATACAAAACGCCTCTCTTGTAGCTACTGTCACTAGAGTCTGTTGATCGTCCGCCTAACTTTTTCGCTCAAGAGCCAATACTGATATTGTAGGGCAGCACCTCGGACCGCATAGGAAGTGGGAAGGTGGGACGGGGGGGGGGGGGGGAGGGGGGGGGGTGTGAGGCATAATGTGACCACTGAAAGTTGCATCGAATTTTCACCAATCCATGGTTTCTGATGGAAACTTGCCACTCACCTATTCTGAGACTACATATTGTGAAGCATCCATTAAATATTTTTAATAAATGATGACTAACTGAAACCCTCAGCTGCCGACAGGTGTTGTTTATATACCTCGATGTGGACATCGGGACTCGAACCCGGGCTGTCCTGCTTACATGGCAGACGCTCTATCCATCTGAGCCACCGAGGACACAGATGAATAGCGTGACTGCAGGGACTTATCCCTTGCACGCTTCCCGTGAGAGTGGATCGGCAAATGTCTGTAAGGTACATTACATATGTAGAATTGTGGACAGTTGGGAATGTGAGTCTCACGGGAAGCGTGCAAGGGATAAGTCCCTGCAGTCGCGCTATTTATCTGTGTCCTCGGTGGCTCAGATGGACAGCCGGCACGGTAGCTCCGCGTGTTCGCTGAGAGAGCCAGTTGGCCTCTGTAATAAAAAAACTGAGTGGAAGGATCAACCACCGAACTTGAACAGGATGTCTTGCGACGTCCGCAACGACCAAACACAACGATCAATAAAGAATAAAAAGAGATGGATAGAGCGTCTGCCATGTAAGCAGGAGATCCAGAGTTCGAGTCCCGGTCGGGGCACACATTTTCACATTTTCAGCTGTCCACATCGAGGTATATCAACAACACCTGTCGGCGGCTGAGGGTTTCAGTTAGTCATCATTTGTTCCAGGGAAAAGCTGCATGGTCATCAACACTATTCTATTCTTTCGAGAAAAGTTACGGTCTTCATAAATATTTTTAAGTTAGAAAGAAAGTAATATATTGGAGCCACATGAATTTTCCGGAAGGTTTGCATAGTGACTACTTTTCCTTATCGAAGCGGGTACAGTCGCCAGTGCCATCGCATGTTTATTTTTCTGATTCCAGGCCAAGCTTTCCAGGCATTTCCACATAATATTATCGGAAAGAAAATGAAACGCTTGCAGCATACCAATTTCCATCGGACTTTCGTCTCAGCTGTAATATAGGTGCACAGGAATTGTTTTAAATAAGGTAACCTTAGTAATTAATTATTGTGACAAAAGGACCGAATGGAGGTTATAGCTCTGTATATAAAAGGATTCAGAAGTCAGTTTTATATGTATCATTACGGGTGTTATTTGGAAGCGACTGGCTCCTGTTGGGGTGAACACCTTGCGACACATTTTCCGATGAGCAGTGTAGCCAATTTTACCGATCGGACTCGATATCAGCATTATAGATCTACAGAAGAACTTTCAAACTGAATTAAGTAAGAAAGAAGTACGTTTATGGGAAGATATATGTTGTTTAATCGTTGAAATTGCAAAAGTTATTTCTCTCTAAAAAAGTGTAACAACAAGAATAATACAAACGACTTACATTACATCATACGACTAAAAAATAAGGAAGTTGTAACTGGAAAATAACCGAATAAGCTTTTATGTCAGTCTCAAAAGTGGTTCAAATGGCTCTGAGCACTATGGGAATTAACATCTGTGGTCATCAGTACCCTAGAAGTTACAAGGGAACCTCCCCATCGCACTCCCCTCAGATTTAGTTATAAGTTGGCACAGTGGATAGGCCTTGATAAACTGAACACAGATCAATTGAGAAAACAGGAAGAAGTTGTGTGGAACTGTGAAAGAATAAGCAAAATATACAAACTGAGTAGTCCATGGGCCATATAAGGAACATCATGGACAAAGTGTGCTTAGGAGCGCCGTGGTCCCGTGGTAGCGTGAGCAGTTGCTGAACGAGAGATCCTTGGTTCAAGTCTTCCCTCGGCTGAAAATTTTACTTTCTTAATTTTTGCATAGTTATTATCTGTCCGTTCGTTCATTGACATCTGTGTTCACTGTAATAAGTTTAGTGTCTGTGTTTTGCGACCGCACTGCAAAACCGTGCGATTAGTAGACGAAAGGACGTGCCTCTCCAATGGGAACAGAAAACATTTGATCGTAAGGTCATATGTCAACCGATTCCTCCACAGGAAAACACATCTGATATATTCTATACGACACTGGTGACGGCATGTGCGTCTCATGACAGGAATATGTTGTCGACCCACCTAACTTGTACACTTGGCGAATGGGTAAAAAGATTCTTCTACCTTGCCCGATTTAGGTTTTCTTGTGGATGTGATAATCACTCCCAAAAAGTGATGAAATCATAAGAGTTTGTCACATAAACTGAAAATAAAAAATTGAAATTTACACTTGATGGAAGATTTGAACCTAGGACCTTTCGTTCCGCAGCTGCTCACGTAACCACGAGACGACGGCGCTCCTGCGTTCCTACCGTCCTTATTGTTGCTTATCTTCCCTTGAACTACTGTTTGTATATTTTGCTTATATTTTCACAGTTCTACACAACTTCTTCCTGTTTTCTCAATTGATCTGTGTTCATTTTTTCAAGGCCTTTCCACTGTGCCAACTTATAACTAAATCTGAGGGGGGTGCGATGGGGAGGTTCCCTTGTTAGAACTACTTAAACCTAACTAACCTAAGGGCATCACAAACATCCATGCCCGAGGCAGGATTCGAACCGGCGGCCGTAGCGGTCACGCGTTTCCAGGCTGGAGCGCCTAGAACCGCACGGCCACGCCGGTCGGCTATGTCAGTCTAACTGACAATGATGGCGATATCTAGTAGAACAAGTGTGACAACTTCTCGGCATGCCGTAACGCTGTTCGGGTCGAAAAGTTTGCAATGGGCACATTTCCCGTCCTCTCACTTCACAACTTCCCCTTACGATCTTCCTATTACATCGTAATCTAGATAACTCATTATGTTGTAGTAGGTAATAAGAGTACAACATGAGACACGACCACAAAAGTTTATAGATGCATTGCATTACAAAAGCCTTAATTTGATTTCATATTAATTAATACAAACATGTACCTCACTTGAAGATGGCTGTCTCTGTACTGTGCACTCCGGAATCCTCATTATTTCCGTTTGACATTTACGAGTATACCATAGCAGCAGTTCCATGCTAGTTGTGCACGCTCGTGAGTTGTGAGCACTCCTCTCACTTCTGTTAAGTCCTCAGTTACCGCTCTGCTTACCCCTGTGCCCCTGCCGTAAGAGGCAAGCCTAACTTAGCTCACAGACCACTTAATCCAACGTCAGTTAAAATTAAGCCCACCTTAAAATGTTATTTTATTGCTACCGAGTGAGAGAAATACCCTCTTAAGAAGCTCTTAACGCTAGTTGACTGTTTTGGATTCTGTTGTCAGTTGCTAGAAGCATAATGCTCTAAAATCCGGCTGAGAACTGCGGGGGCAGACCGCAGTTTGAAGACCGCTGTCTTAGCGCCATCTAAACAACCGCGTGACAAAACGTACGGCCCCCGTTAGATATACTTGACCCCTTAAGTTAATTGGTATGAGTCACAGACTGCTAGCAAAATTGTAGTATCCGTCTGTGTTTCGCAGGCCACATATTTCGTTGATGAACCATATTTCCTTGAGATTCTCCCAATGGATCTCCTCATGGCATCTGCCATCCCCGCTACTACTTTTATGTGGCCAGTCCACTTTAGACTTCGTCATCTAGATATTTTTTTACGGTACTTAGTTTCCTGTGGATTTTCACCATTATGTTAATCGGATAGTAACATATGTCAGCTATACGCAGTGAGTTGTATTTATTTATGGAATAAGATTTTCACTCTGCAGCGGAGTATGCGCCGATGTGAAACTTCCTGGCAGATTAAAACTGTGTGCGGGACAGCGACTCGAACTCCGGACTTTTGCCTCTCGCGGGCAAGTGCTCTACCATCTATTTATATCTATTTATGTTCGGAGTCAACTGTCCATCACCGAGCGAGGTGGCGCAGTGGTTAGCACACTGGACTCGCATTCGGGAGGACGACGGTTCAATCCCGCGTCCGGCCATCCTGATTTAGGTTTTCCGTGATTTCCCTAAATCGCTCCAGGCAAATGGCGAGATGGTTCCTTTGAAATGGCACGGCCGAATTCCTTCCCCGTCCTTCCCTAATCCGATGAGACCGATGACCTCGTAGTTCGGTCTCTTCCCCCAAAAACAACCAACCAACCAACCAACTGTCAATCACTGTAACATTCAATTATTCAAAAGAACAGTCACAACTGCATTATTTACTTTGCCGCCAACCGGTTTCAACCCGCGATGGGGTTATCTTCAGGGCAATTCACACCATTTGGTCGCTCGCTGGAGTCGTCACCCTTCCTGTGCACGTTTGGTAACTAGTATATCCTGAATATGACCCCGTTGCTGGTTGCAACTGGTTGGCGGCAAAACAGATAATGCGATTATGACTGTCCTTTTGAATAATTAATTATAAGTAAATCAATCGCTGTTATCTCCAAACAACTATGTTGTCTTAAAAAAACTGTGACAATAATCTATAATCCGGATTCCTCCCTGAATTTCGCCTCAGTCATCTGGCTTTGCCCCCTTCCTGCAGATAACAGTGCCGTCTACAAGAAGCATCATTCAGCTTTGGACGTTACTCATCTAGATAATTAATATTTCTTGTATACAGTAACGGTCCTATCACCCTCCCTTGTACTACTCCAGATGTTATCTTTACATCTGTAAATACACGGCCCAGTCACATTAGTGTATGCAGTAGCGACTCACGGATAACAGGTGACAGCAATAGCAACGAAAGGTATATAAAGTGTGCCGTAATGCGGAAACGGAATGATTTAACAGATGTCCAAAAGGGCATTATCGTTGGATTTCCGGTCAATGGTGGAAGCATTTCAGTAAACAGTAATTTGTAATCTGTTTGCGTGCCGCCGTGGTTAAAGTATACCGCGCAGGACAAAATAGCGCTATCCAAAACAGGCACCCAGTCAACTGTAGTGCACCACAGGTCATAGATACAGCGGTGAACAACAACTACAGCGATGTGCACGAGCGGGTAGACGAGCGTGTTGAGCCACTGTCCGTCCAGATGAGCGAAGATTCTGTCGGTAGTGTTTCCTCATCGACCGTTCAGTCAACGTTGCTACATTTGGGTCACTGCAGCAGGAGACTGGTACATGCATCAGTGCTGACTGCTCTTAATCGCCGAGGAAGGCTGGAATTCGCACGCCATTAGCGCGACTGAGGTGCAATGAGTGGCGACCGGTGGCTTTTTCATATGGATCATGTTTTATGCCCCATTACACAGATGGACGTGAAACGTATGAACGCAAAAACCACCAAAATTTACAGTATGGGTGGTCCCGTCATTCTGGAATGTACTATATATCGGATGCATCTCTCCTTGGGGCCCATTCCCGTCCCTACACGCCGTTTGTTTTTCCTCGGCACGATAGCATCTACCAGCAGGACAATTGAACGTGTCATACAGCTGGCAGCGTCGTGTGTGGTTCTTCGAGCACCAAGGTAAGTCTATCGTATTTACCTGGCCACCAAACTCCCCGGCCTTAAGCCAAATGACGATCTACGGGACCACCTGGATGGGCTGTTAAAAAAAAAGTGTGTGAATATCTAAGGGACCAAACTGCTGAGGTCATCAGCCCCTAGACTTATACACTTCTGTACGCTATGGACAACACACACACATGCCAGAGGAAGGGCTCGAACCTCCAGCAGAAGAGACGGTACAATTCGTGATATGGCACCTCTAGCCGCGCAGCCACCCCGAACGACTCGGATCTTCGCTTCGGGATCTTCAACCGAGAGACAGACGCACCTGGCTATGGCATTGAAATAAGCATCGCTTCAGTCTCTGTCATTACTTTCCAGAACCTCATTGATTCTATTCCTTGAAGTCTCGCAGTGATCCACGATGCAAAAGGTGCTTATTTAGGCTTTAAACAGGTGGTCACTTTACTGTGACCGGCCAGGATATCATCCGTTAAACACACCGTAGCGCGTTCCGTCTTTTCGGTAGCCTGAATCATGTCAAATACGTGGTCCGATACTCGGTGAGTTCGTACTTTGTTTACTAATTGAAGACAGTGTGGACAATTACAGAATATCTTCCATAAGTCAAGGAACACAGAATCAACCTGAGTGTCTTTGTCTACGGCGCTCTGCATTTTCATGGACGAACAAATCGAGCTGTTTTACACGATCTCTGCTTGGGGAACCCTTGTCTTCTATTCTCGATCTGTAATCATAACACTTTCCCTGTCACCAAAATCACCGGATTTAAACCATTCGAGATTCTATGGGACCACCTCGATCGGACAGTTCGAGTCGTGATCTTCAACCGAGAGACCGTACGCTGCTAGTAATGGTTTTGGAATGGGCAGTCACTAGCTGAACCTCACTGATTCTATTCATGCACGTCTGACAGCGCTCCATGATGCAAAAGGTGTTTGCTTAGGCTTTAGACAGGTGGTCACATTGTTGTGACTGGACAGTGGTGTATCATCTCGTTAAGAACACAGTACTGAGTTCCGTCTTTTCGAAAGTCCTGAATCCAGTGAGATATATGGTCCGATACTCGGTAAGTTCGTACTTTGTTCACTAATTAAGAACGGTGTGGACCTATATGGAATATCTTTCTGAAGTCAATTAGCACAGCATCAGTCTGGGTGCCTTTGGCTACGGCGCTCCCCATTTCAGGGACGAAGAGAGCGAGCTGTTTCACAAGATGTCTGTTTACGGAACCCTTGTTTTTCTTTCACGATCTGTAATAATAACAACCACAGAAAAAATAGCTCAGCTGAGGAATTCACTTGTTGTCGACTTTTACTTTTCTCGGTCGGTTGACATCCCTGTCTTGCAGCACATATGCTCCTCCCGCCGAAATGACAAATTTTTAGTTATTTGCGAAGGACATGAAGCTGAAACAATATTGTGTAAGACAAACATGGAAAAAAGTAGGTGGCAGTTTTGCTTATCTCCAAAAGGAACCACTGTGTAAGTCAAGTGCAGTTGTTGTCGTACGAGGGCTACTCGGAAAGTTAGGAACGATAGGTCACGAAATGGAAATCACAGTGAAAATCCAGACTAGTTTATTGGCAACAGTTAGCTACAACTTCCAGCTACGTATCTCCATAGTTGCCGATCCGACGTAGACGTTTGTCGTAGCGTTGAACCAACTTTCCAATACCCTCGCTATGGAAGGCAGCCGCCAGTGTTTCCCGTCAATTCTCTACGCTGGCCTACAGCTCGTTGTCTGTGCCAAAATGTTGTCTTCATAGCCAGAGGTTCATGTGAGCAGAGATGAAAGTCAGAGGGAGGCAATTACGGGCTGTTTTGTGCGTAATCAAACATTTCCAATTGAATACAACGCCGGAGCATCTTCATTGCCCCTGCATAAGGCGGGCCGACAGGCGAAATTTCTCACCAGGCCCCCGTACTTGGCGTGAGACACTATTGTTCTAATTATCTTTATGTCCTCCCTGTGTGCTCAGAACTATAAAGAACCACGTAATGCGATCGACGGGCATACTGAGACACTGTCCATCACACCTATGCTAAACTTCATCGGATTTTCACTGTGGTTTCCATTTCGCGACCGATCGTTCCTTACTTTCCGAACAACCCTCGTATAATTTTTCCACGACGTCTAGTTAATTTTCGTGGGAGGGGAGGGGTGGGGGGGTGTGGTGGAGATTTGAGGAAGAAAACAACAAATAGAAAACAGTATCGTGCCTATGCAAAGGTACGTGCAGTAACATAACAATCTTATGACTTACTATGCTTCTCTCTGTAGCGGAAATCTGTCCTTTGGGCGTAGCTTTAATTCGACGAAATAGATACGGTTTCATCGCTATACAGCGTGAACCAGAACTCCAGCGACAAGAGTTTAGGGTGTAGTTTCTGTTTATTTTGAGATAAGGAACCGTCGTCTCCGGTGAGAGAGTGATAGCGTTTCATGTCTTGCTCTCATCTGTATTGCACTGAAAATATTTGCGTAACATGCCAAACGTCAACTGTATACATTGGGTGTCTTACTTCTACACACTTCTTTAAGTTAGTCATGGTGCATCTTGTTGAAAACAGTAAATCTCACATGACCCTTGGGCCTCAAAATTGCTTTCAGTACTGCTCAGTTCCGTCTCGTTTTTATTTATTTATTTTATTTTATTTTCTCTCCTGAGTTAGTTGTTTTACGACAACGATAAACAGCTGTTCGGATAGGGCTGACTGATTGAGTGTTTCCGGAGATACACCTCGTCTATTGGCTTACTGAATACAGTGGAAGAGACGCACAATGAGTCATGAGATGTTCTCCTTTCGACAACAGCCCAATTACACAACTCTTTCACATAAGGGTTGTTGCAATATTCGGTTTTGTGCTGGCTTATTAAAGACTTTGTCACTGTTGTGGAGATATTTTCCCATAAATAAGGGTAAGTGAGCTGACAAACTGAATAAATCATAATTATATCGTTACTATGTAACTAGCCGCCGCAGACCACTGATCCCTAATACCGAAATACTTAGAGAAAATATCCTTCACAAACCTCAGAAACTTTGTCGGTGAAGGTCTGGTTCACTCAGTATAGCGTAAGACATCGTGATTCGGCCAAAGGTGTCGTCTGGAAACGGAGGTTCCTCTCTGACAGTAACTGGAAGCGTAAATAAAAGTGCGATATCACTTGTCTCACATTCAGAGTAACCCACCAAAACAACGAAACTTAGTAAAGTCTCAGCTGCTTCTCTTAACCCACTTTTAATAGGTGAAGATAAGGTATTATGGACATCTACGTATATTTGTAACTTTATATTCAAATTGAGCTCATTAGCTAGCTCCTAAACACTTCTTATCATAAAATTCCAATATTTGGGAACAAACATATTTATTTCTCTTGGTAAAAGTTAAAAAACTTACCACCTAAAGGAAAGTTTGCACATTCGGCTTACAATTGAATAGTAAGGAAGTACGGAATAAGGTGGTAAAAAATGAAGTAATCCTGTTAGTTAGGGGACAAACATATTTAATGTATACAAAAACTAATTCTGAAATTACTCTCACTTTAATGTCTTAAAAGAATTGCTTATCATTGACAGAAAAATCAATTAGATTCGGTAACAAATCAGTTAATTTACTAACTTCAAACTCCTAAAACAAGTATTATTCATCTATTAGCGAAAGTCACAAATGTAATCAGGTTTTCAGTACCTGCACAGCCAAGGCGGATCCACATTTTATCAAGTATTTCATATTTCCCGACACGCCATCTTGGACTTCACAAGATAACGACAGGACCAACTGTATCCATAACCTAAGTCAGAGCAACACACACCAGTCTACTACTCTTTTACGCAGTAAATTACAGTTTTAATTGTTTGTGTACATTTTCAATAATCACTGCGTACTTTTGTCAAAGTATGAAAACGATTTTTCAGTGCTACATTTCACACGATGTCTAGACTAGCTCGACTCGCTAAAGTGCATTAACGGTACATTTCAACGTAGTTCAGGTGTCTTCCGCTTGAGAGCGCCACACAATGAACGAGATATCACAGTATTCCATACTGCCCGAAGTACTGGTCGTTGTGATATAAATCAGAACGCCAGACATTTGCCTGATTCCAGGTGTTTCTCTGGATACAGAACGAACGTCAGGCGAGAAGTAAATAAAATGAATTTACGTGCTCGGAAGAAGGTTTAATTTTGTGCAATGAATGGATAGCAGAGATGTAGGTGATAACTCATAGGAACACTGGATATTTTTCTTCATTATCATTTGTGCTAATCGACGCCAGATGAAGCTAAATCATGGTCAGACGATACCGCAGTATGCTAAATGTATCAATACTTGTGATATTATACTATTGAGCCCCTCGCTGATGCTGACAGTCATGTCTTCAGAGAAAAGCAATAAACGTCTCTCAGAGTACTGGTGTCAGATAGATCGGTATATTGGGGAGAAATTGTGCTGTATTTATTCCATCTGATGTATCAGTATAGCTTCGCAGCACATAATAATTCTTATCGACTGCATTTAAAAAATTAGGCACCAGTAATCACGTTACAATCTTTCGATTTCAAGGCAGCATGGCACTCAGTACAGTTCTGGTGTAATTTCATAACTCATTTAATAGTGAATGGCACTGCAGATATTGCACAGATCTTGTGTGATCCAGAAGATTTAGTATTAGTAATATCGATCTGCTAGGTGCGTTTACATAATTTGTTAATTCCAAGGCTAATGGAACATTAAAGTTTTCCTTCGCTAATTAATCACAAAGAAAACACTTGATGGAGGCAGAGGAAGAATGTAGAAACCGCGAAAAGCTATAAGGCTTAATCTTGAAAGCACACGACAGTTGTTCTATACTTGTTGCACAGCTACAATTTCATAATGTACTAAAATTTGCAGGCGAAAAAATTCAGAAAAGTAAACGTTCACCTCTCTTGTCACCCTCAGACTACATGAATAAGCAATTCTGCAATTCCTTCTCTGCTTGATTCACTCAAAGGGAGGGGGGTGTGGGAGAACGTCATCTACATCTACATCTACATTGATACTCCGCAAGCCACCCAACCGTGTGTGGCGGAGGGCCCTTTACGTGCCACTGTCATTACCTCCCTTTCCTGTTCCAGTCGCGTATGGTTCGCGGGAAGAACGACTGTCTGAAAGCCTCCGTGCGCGCTCAAATCTCTCTAATTTTACATTCGTGATCTCCTCGGGAGGCATAAGTAGGGGGAAGCAATATATTCGATACCTCATCCAGAAACGCACCCTCTCGAAACCTGGCGAGCAAGCTACACCGCGATGCAGAGCGCCTCTCTTGCAGAGTCTGCCACGTGAGTTTATTAAACATCTCCGTAACGCTATCACGGTTACCAAATAACCCTGTGACGAAACGCGCCGCTCTTCTTTGGATCTTCTCTATCTCCTCCGTCAGACCGATCTGGTACGGATCCCACACTGATGAGCAATACTCAAGTATAGGTCGAACTAGTGTTTTGTAAGCCACCTCCTTTGTTGATGGACTACATTTTCTAAGCACTCTCCCAATAAATCTCAACCTGGTACCCGC
The DNA here is from genome assembly GCF_021461395.2 of Schistocerca americana. Taxonomy (NCBI): domain Eukaryota; kingdom Metazoa; phylum Arthropoda; class Insecta; order Orthoptera; family Acrididae; genus Schistocerca; species Schistocerca americana. The sequence goes on along the minus strand of NC_060119.1, from coordinate 583,046,109 downwards.
CTTACCAACAATTAATTTTATATGATCATTCCACTTCAAATCGTTCCGCACGCATACTCCCAGATATTTTACAGAAGTAACTGCTACCAGTGTTTGTTCCGCTATCATATAATCATACAATAAAGGATCCTTCTTTCTATGTATTCACAATACATTTCATTTGTCTATGTTAAGGGTCAGTTGCCACACCCTGCACCAAGTGCCTATCCGCTGCAGATCTTCCTGCATTTCGCTACAATTTTCTAATGCGGCAACTTCTCTGTATACTACAGCATCATCCGCGAAAAGCCGCATGGAACTTCCGACACTATCTACTAAGTCATTTAAAAATTTTGTGAAAAGCAATGGTCCCATAACACTCCCCTGTGGCACGCCAGAGGTTACTTTAACGTCTCTAGACGTCTCTCCATTGATAACAACATGCTGTGTTCTGTTTGCTAAAAACTCTTCAATCCAGCCACACAGCTGGTCTGATATTCTGTAGGCTCTTACTTTGATTATCAGGCGAGAGTGCGGAACTGTTTCGAACGCCTTCCGGAAGTCAAGAAAAATAGCATCTACCTGGGAGCCTGTATCTAATATTTTCTGGGTCTCATGAACAAATAAGGCGATTTGGGTCGCACACGATCGCTGTTTCCGGAATCCATGTTGATTCCTACATAGTAGATTCTGGGTTTCCAGAAATGACATGATACGCGAGCAAAAAACATGTTCTAAAATTCTACAAGAGATCGACGTAAGAGATATAGGTCTATAGTTTTGCGCATCTGCTCGACGACCCTTCTTGTGGACTGGGACTATCTGTGCTCTTTTCCAATCATTTGGACCCTCCGTTCCTCTAGAGACTTGCGGTACACGGCTGTTAGAAGGGGGGCAAGTTCTTTCGCGTACTCTATGTAGAATCGAATTGGTATCCCGCCAGGTCCAGTGGACTTTCCTCTATTGAGTGATTCCAGTTGCTTTTCTATTCCTTGGACACTTATTTCGATGTCAGCCATTTTTTCGTTTGTGCGAGGATTTAGAGAAGGAACTGCAGTGCGGTCTTCCTCTGTGAAACAGCTTTGGAAAAAGGTGTTTAGTATTTCAGCTTTACGCGTGTCATCCTCTGTTTCAATGCCATCATCATCCCGTAGTGTCTGGATATGCTGTTTCGAGCCACTTACTGATTTAACGTAAGACCAGAACTTCCTAGGATTTTCTGTCAAGTCGGTACATAGAATTTCACTTTCGAATTCAATGAACGCTTCACGCATAGCCCTCCTTACGCTAACTTTGACATCGTTTAGCTTCTGTTTGTCTGAGAGGTTTTGGCTGCGTTTAAACTTGGAGTGGAGCTCTCTTTGCTTTCGCAGTAGTTTCCTAACTTTGTTGTTGTACCACGGTGGGTTTTTCCCGACCCTCACAGTTTTACTCGGCACGTACCTGTCTAAAACGCATTTTACGATTGCCTTGAACTTTTTCCATAAACACTCAACATTGTCAGTGTCGGAACAGAAATTTTCGTTGTGGTCTGTTAGGTAGTCTGAAATCTGCCTTCTATTACTCTTTCTAAACAGATAAACCTTCCTCCCTTTTTTTATATTCCTATTAACTTCCATATTCAGGGATGCTGCAACGGCCTTATGATCACTGATTCCCTGTTCTGTACATACAGAGTCGAAAAGTTCGGGTCTGTTTGTTATCAGTAGGTCCAAGATGTTATCTCCACGAGTCGGTTCTCTGTTTAATTGCTCGAGGTAATTTTCGGATAGTGCACTCAGTATAATGTCACTCGATGCTCTGTCCCTACCACCCGTCCTAAACATCTGAGTGTCCCAGTCTGTATCTGGTAAATTGAAATCTCCACCTAAGACTATAACATGCAGAGAAAATTTATGTGAAATGTATTCCAAATTTTCTCTCAGTTGTTCTGCCACTAATGCTGCTGAGTCGGGAGGTCGGTAAAAGGAGCCAATTATTAACCTAGTTCGGTTGTTTAGTGTAACCTCCACCCATAATAATTCACTGGAACTATCCACTTCTACTTCACTACAGGATAAACTACGAAATGCTACTCAAGTAATTTATAGCATAACTTTAGAAAGTAGAAGAATGGAATGTACGAAAGGATAAAAATGATAAGGCTCATTAAATCTGAAACTGATTGGGTACCGTAAATAGGGTGCGACGATTCTGTGGAGGTCCTGTGTCTCTCTCTCGAATACTTTTGTAACAGAAATACGCTGCTAAGTACCCTGTATTGTTTTGTGATAACTCTATGAATATAAGCATTGCATTACTTGTCGATCATAATGAAATAAGCAGCACCTTACTAAGTAAATTGAAATTCCTGAAACAGCAAATGTAAGGAAGATGTAGTAGAAATAAAGACTGAATTCGACTTCTCAGTGAATAACGTAAAAAAATAGGTAAGAAGGTAAAATAGTGTCTGACGATCACGCTAATGATTCCTCTTCATTTCGAAGCAAGACTAAAACAGTTCTGAAAAAGTGTATTTTCAGATAACAGAGAAAGTATTATGATGAACGATTGCTATTGAATAACCGGAAAGAAGGATCGTAATGTTTCAGTACAAGCCCATTGTTGTCCATTTACCTACCTGACAAAAAAGGTGGAGCATCGAGAAGGGGAGGAGGATACCAAATGAATCTTCATGGGTGGAGACGGTGTGAGATGCTACCGCAGCGAGGTGTGGACCCACTTATAGGTACAATGTTGCGCCTTCTCTGACCTGAATGCATCCGCTGATTCCAATGGGATGGATGAGATAAAGCGGTTGCAAGCAAGCTGGCCCACAGCTTTGGTAACTAGTCCTGGATTACAGGCTCTGGTACGGATTTGATGTCATACCTTGCCCACACACGTTCCATTGGTCACAGATCTGAGGATATCTAATCACGCATACATGTCATAGGGACACGTATCATGCGTGGACAAGTGTTGTTCTGCTGAAAAATGGTACTCACCTTTCGTGTGAGTGATTACTCATGAGGATGCGGAATATTCGTGACGTCCCGTTGTGCCGCCAGAGTTCATTTCCAGCTGTGACGTAAAGGCAGACCCACAACATGGCGCCACCATTGTCGTTCCACTCCAAAACATTTGAAGAATGCTCCATTAAGTTTCGGGAATGCAGCCGCATGAATTCTGCTTCTTCTTCTAATATTTCGGCTGTATACATTTCAGCCATCTTCAGAGAGAGCCGTACGACTGACGCTCCAGCGCTCGCTCCATCCTTTTAAACTCGCGGACCGGGCCACTGCGCATGCGGCCAGAGATAAACAAGGCGCCAGTGATGATGATCGGCGGCAAAGACGTAACATATGCATGAGTTACGTCTGTGGCTGCGCATTCGATCCATGCTGGGAGGTCGATGTATTAGTGGGAGCTGAAGTGTAGCGACGTCTTTATAAGTTCAATATTGAAAGTGCCGGATTCCATGATTTATATAATGTGAAACCGCTGTCTCTATTGATTAAATTCTTCGTCAAGCGGATTTCAATGGCCTCTTTTACTACGGAGCCCCAGAAAGATGGAACAGAAGTCAGAATTTCAACATTTTCATATACCATAGAGTGACCAGAATCAATATAATGCTCTGCCACTGCCGATTTACTGGGTTGTAAGAGCCGAGTGTACCTGCGATGTTCCTGCCGTATGTGGGAAGCCTTTCATCCAAAATAGGACGGATACTCACTAAACATAAAGTAAAAGTGATTTTTCGTCCACCGGCGAAGACGGCTGCACTCCTGGGTTCCGGTAAAGATGACTTACTACTCCGCAAGCCTGGAGTTTACAATATACCATGTGAATATGAATATGTTGAAATTCTGACTTCTGTTTCATCTTTCTGGGACTCCGTAATAAAAGAGGCCATTCAAATCCGCTTGACGAAGAATTTAATTAATAGAGACAGCGGTTTCACATTAGATAAATCATGGAATCCGGCACTTTCAATATTGAACTTACAAAGACGTCGCTACACTTCAGCTCCCACTAATACATCGACCTCCCAGCATGGATCGAATGCGCAGCCACAGACGTAACTCATGCATATGTTACGTCTTTGCCGCCGATCAACATCACTGGCACCTTTTTTATCTCTGGCCGCATGCGCAGTGGCGCGGTCCGCGAGTTTAAAAGGATGGAGCGAGCGCTGGAGCGTCAGTCGTACGGCTCTCTCTGAAGATGGCTGAAAGGTATACAGCCGAAATATTAGAAGAAGAAGCAGAATTCATGCGGCTGCATTCCCGAAACTTAATGGAGCAGTCTTTGCGCCGCGAAAACCTGAAGATTCACATTAGAAGAATGGTTCACCGCCGTATTCGCAGATGATGGTCATTCGAGGCAGAACAGAATTCGTTGCTGAACATAGTGCAACACCATTAATGAGTAGTCCATGCTTCCCAGTCACGGCCAACACAACTCCACTGCCGTTTTTGTTGTACTGCTAACGCTTGCCAACAGGTGAGATGGTAATTCCATGGTCCGACTGCTGTTAATCTACCATCAATGGTGCTCAACGACGCAGAACGTCCGTTACGTATTCTTGGATGACAGGCGGTTACGATATGCCTGGTGAACAATAAGGTGGTCCTTCCTTGCAGAGCTCAGGCGTGGTCGACGGAAGCTTTGACTTCCTCACCTCTGGCTCCCATGCATTCAAACGTCGGGTTACAGCCCCACAAATCTGCATGCTGCGCGATTCGGCCATCCACCCTAACGAAAAAACCACAATGAAGTCCCTTTCGGAATCGGTTACGTCCTGATAACGCTTTCTCAGACGAGTACGCGGTATCTTTACATAATTCACATGGATCGTTCAACATCCGATGCTGTTCACGCCCCTTGTATACCGGGCCTTGTAACAATACCAATCACTCGAATGTGCTCTTGCGACCATTGTACCAGTCACAGAGAATTGCCACTCTTATCATTTAAATTCATATATATGGACTGTACGTGTACGAAATTACATTAACATCGGACCAGGGGATTCACTTCTTTTGAAAGGTTGCATTATTATCCCCTTAGGGATATGGCTGCAAGGGAGGGGAAGAAAACCAATGTGGACTCCGTGTGGATAACGGGGGGAGTCATTCCTTATGTGAAAAGGGTCCTTCCGGATGCCATGAAGGGTACAGGGTGCACCCATCCGCAGGTGGTCGCTCATGTCGACATCAATGATGTGTGTCGCTATGGATCAGAGGAAATCCTCTCTGGCTTCCGCTGGCTGTCTGATTTGGTGAAGACTGCCAGTCTCCCTAGCGGGATGAAAGCAGATCTGCTGCGTCGTCGACAGGACTGACTGCGGACCTTTGGTACAGAGCCGAGTGGAGGGTCTCAATCAGAGGCTGAGACGGTTCTGCGACCGTGTGGGCTGCAGATTCCTCGACTTCCGCTATAGGGTGGTGGGGTTTCGGGTTCCGCTGCATAGGTCAAGAGTCCACTACACACATCAGGCGGCAACACGGGTAGCAGGGGTTGTGTGGCGTGGGCTGGGCGGTTTTTTGGGTTAGATGGCCTCGGGAATGTACGGAATGAGTAACCGCCTCAAAGGGTGCGGGGCAAAGTCACGACATGAGGGGACCAACCAGCAATCGGTATTGTAATTGTAAACTATCGAGGTTGCGTTGGTAAAGTACCGGAACTTCAAGCGCTGATAGAAAGCACCGAAGCTGAAATCGTTATAGGTACAGAAAACTGGCTGAATCCAGAGATAAATTCTATCGAAATTTTTGCAAAGACACAGACGGTGTTTATAAAGGATAGAATGCATGCAACCGGTGGTGGAGTGTTTGTCGCTGTTAGTAGTAGTTTACCCTGCAGTGAAATAGAAGTGGATAGTTCCTGTGAATTATTATGGGTGGAGGTTATACTCAACAACCAAGCTAGGTTAATAATTGGCTCCTTTTACCGACCTCCCGACTCAGCAGCATTAGTGGCAGAACAACTGAGAGAAAATCTGGAATACATTTCACATAAATTTCCTCAGCATCTTATAGTCTTGGGTGAAGATTTCAATTTACCAGATATGGACTGCGACACTCAATGTTTAGGACGGGTGGTAGGGACAGAGCATCGAGTGACATTATACTGAGCGCACTATCCGAAAATTAACTCGAGCAATTAAACAGAGAACCGACTCGTGGAGATAACATCTTGGACCTACTGATAACAAACAGACCCGAACTTTTCGACTCTGTAAGCGCAGAACAGGGAATCAGTGATCATAAGGCCGTTGCAGCATTCCTCAATATGGAAGTATATAGGAATTTAAAAAAGGGAGGAAGGTTTATGTGTTTAGCAAGGGTAATAGGAGGCAGATTTCAGACTACCTAACAGATCAAAACGAAAATTTCTGTTCAGAGACTAACAATAGTGGGTGCTTATGGAAAAAGTTCAAGGCAATCGTAAAATGCATTTTAGACAGGTACGTGCCGAGTAAAACTGTGAGGGACGGGAAAAACCCACCGTGGTTCAACAACAAAGTTAGGAAACTACTGCGAAAGCAAAGAGAGCTTCACTGCAAATTTAAACGCAGCCAAAACCTCTCAGACAAACAGAAGCTAAGCGATGTCAAAGTTTGCGTAAGGAGGGCTATGCGTGAAGCGTTCAGTGAATTCGAAAGTAAAATTCTATGTACCGACTCGACAGAAAATCCTAGGAAGTTCTGATCTTACGTTAAATCAGTAAGTGGCTCGAAACAGCATATCCTGACACTCCGGGCTGATGATGGCATTGAAACAGAGGATGACACGCGTAAAGCTGAAATACTAAACACCTTTTTCCAAAGCTGTTTCACAGAGGAAGACCGCACTGCAGTTCCTTCTCTAAAACCTCGCACGAACGAAAAAATGGCCGACATCGAAATAAGTGTCCAAGGAATAGACAAGCAACTGAAATCACTCAACAGAGGAAAGTCCACTGGACCTGACGGGATACCAATTCGATTATACACAGAGTACGCGAAAGAACTTGCCCCCCTTCTAACAGCCGTGTACCGCAACTCTCTAGACGAACGGAAGGTTCCAAATGATTCCAGTTTTCAAGAAGGGTCGTCGAGCAGATGGGCAAAACTATAGACCTATTTCTCTGACATCGATCTGTTGTAGAATTGTAGAACATGTTTTATGCTCGCGTGTCATGTCATTTCTGGAAACCCAGAATCTACTTTCTAGAAATCAAAATGGTTTCCGGAAACAGCGATCGTATGAGACCCAACTCGCTTTATTTGTTCATGAGACCCAGAAAAATATTAGATACAGGCTCCAAGGTAGGTGCCATTTTCCTTCATTTCCGGAAGGCGTTCGATACAGTTCCGCACTGTCGCCTGATAAACAGAGTAAGAGCCTACGGAATATCAGACCAGCTGTGTGGCTGATTGAAGAGTTTTTAGCCAACAGAACACAGCATGTTGTTCTCAATGGAGAGACGTCTACAGACGTTAAAGTAACGTCTGGCGTGCCACGTTGGAGTGTTATGGGACCATTGCATTTCACAATATGTATATAAATGACCTAGTAGCTAGTATCACCTCAGTTTTCTGCCATATATTTTCACTTTTCTTTTCAGCCAATTTGATAGAGAAAGATGGTCGAGTTTTTTTAGTTTTACCTATTTGGGGGTCAAATCCTCTTTCAAACAGTCTTTGTTGAACTTTATGATTAGGTTAGTTTTCAGTATTTTCATTTTAATGTTTTTGTATGGCTGAAACACTTGAAGAACCTGGCTTGTTGGTATAAAAGTATTTGAAGCCATTGTGACTATTTTTCGAGCGTGAGTGTCTCAAGAAATATGTAAAGGATTTTTTAAAATCACCGCTACCAGTCACAAACTTCATCAACAATTGTATTACTTATTAATTTAGCGACATGTTTCAAGGTAATCCTCACCTTCGAGCTACTTAGCATTACAAAAACAACTTTAAAATAAAGCGATACACATGTCACAAATTCTCTTCGTAAATGCTGTGGTCATCCTGAGGAAGAAGAGAAAACTTAGTAAAGGGTTATGTCACTTTGGAAGCTGCTCATATGTTTGCACGAGAATGTTTTGAAATGGTCAGTCACTTTTTTCTTTTGCTGTGGCAAACTCGTAGTGATGCGCTGGGGTGTCATCAGTTCCGTGCCTCTCCTAGTCACTGTTCACAAATTGTCACTAGCATAGCAGTAACTTGGAAACATGATCACAAGCAGTTCTGTAGTGCAGTGGACAAGATGGAGATCGATACACTGCTGGTTATCGATTTGTCGATCTATGTGGTGTCAGATGGTTACCTGTCTTCTGCGCATCTTGTTATCGTATTACAGACGTAGGTTGACACATTACAAACTGAGCACCTGTAATAATATTGTTGAACATATCATGATATAAACTGTTTATTTTTGATATTTCCAACCTATTGTTGGTGCTAGAGTCAAACGACTGTGTCACTAACATAGCAGTCACTTGGAAACGTGATCACGAAGAGATCTGTTGTGCAGTGGACAAATGGAGGTCGACGTACGGCTGGTTTCGATTTGACTGTCGATTTATTGATCTGTGTGGTGTCAGATGTTTAAATGTCTTCTGGATGTCTTGTTATCGTATTCCAAATGTAGGTTGACGAAATACATTGCAGATTGAGCACCTGTTAGAAAATTATTGAAAACATCGTGATACAAACTATTTTATTTCACATATTTCTAAGCTCTTGATGGGGCTAGAGTCAAACGACTGTCATGTTACGTACCTTTTATTGTTGGAGTACTGTAGTGAAATTGGTAAAGAAATGTGAAACTATGAAGTCTGTCATTTCATTCACAATCTCGTTATTCCCCATGTGGCTATGGAAGAATATTTCCATTTGTTCCAAGATGTCCATTTTTCAGCTTTTTTCTAAGTTATGTAGTACTTTGAGGTCGATGTCTATTGTAACACTTTGTCCTGTTTCATTTATATGTTTCACTATTGCTGATTGATTCGGTTTGACAAATATGAAACAGTCAATGTATTCTTTAAAGCAAGTTTTTAAAATTTCTTCCTGTCTGGCCTATGTAATATTTGTTGCAATCACTGCATGTAATTTTATAAATTGCTGCTTTGTTAAGTTTCTCTGTGAGATGTGAGATCTCATGTATGAGTTTCCTTTTTAAGTTGTTGTTAGTGGCAAAGGTGATCGTGTGTCTGCTTTTTAAACAGCTTGGTTATTTTGTCTGTATGGTAACGTTATGTAATAGGGTGTTTGGATGTTGTGTGAGGAAGCTGTATCACATTGATTGTTGTTGTTTTTAGATGTGTGTAGTGATAGGTAATCTATTTCGTGTTAATGATAGCTGTTATTACGTGCAATGTATTTGATAGTGTTCATATCTGTCTCATAGTCAGCATCATTAAGTCGGAATTTCTGTGCTCTGTTTAAGGAGGACATGAAATCAGCTTTCTTATGTTAGTTGGGATGTGTGGAAGATTTATTAATGACTGTGTCTGCATATGTTGGTTTTCTGTATGCATTAATAGATAGATTTTGGTATGTGTTACTTATTGCCATGTCTAGAAAATTAATTTTGTTATCTTTCTCGTGTTCTATGGTGAACTGGATATTGTTGTGTAAATTAGTGAAGTTGTTTAATAGAGTTTCTATTTCTTCATGTGTTGCAATGTATATAGTGAATGAGGCATCAACATATCTTCAGTAGTGTACTATTTTCTGGGTTATTATGTCTATGTTGTTGACAAGATTATTTTCAAGGTGGTTGATGAAAATTTCTGCACTGATTCGATTCAGAGGTCTTCCCAACGCTAGACATACATCTTGTGTGTGCATTTTGCCATTAAATGTGAAATAACTGTGTGAAATAACAAGCTGTAGCAATTCTGTTAATTCAGCTACTTCAGCTATGGACATAATATGACCTTTTACTAAACTATTTTTGGGTATATCTATGAATTCTTGAAAGGGGATTTTGCTACATAAGTTCACTATGTCATTGGAGATGATCTTTGTATTGGATAGGATATGATGTTCTACAATACTTTGAATTGCTTGCTAGCTATTTTTATACTGTAAACGAGGTTGTAAATTTGTATTGTTTTAGTAGAATTGCATGCAGCTTACACATAACTTTCTAGCCTGGATGATTTATAGAACTGACAATTGAACTGATAGGGATATTATGTTTATGGCCCATAGGCTGGGCTCTTAACTTTGGGGCCATTGGTTTCATAATTGTTAATCTTTGCGTTTCTTCCCTTCTTAGTAAGAAGCATGTCTTATTCAACTGTTTCTTTAGTTTGTTGTTGAATTTCTGTGTAGGGTCATGAGAGATTTCTTGTATGTGGTTATTCTGAATGAACTCAATTTGTTTATTTATATATTCAAGTTTGTCCAGGATAACTACTGCCATTGTCAGATTTTACTGCTAGTGCATTGCCCACAGTGAGTTTCTTGTTGTTGCTTTTAAGTAACTGGCTCTCTTCTTTAGCTTGTTTTAGTGGATTATTGTTAAGGTGTTTCTCTATTAATTTGTTAGTTTTATGTCCTATTACTGTTTGCTCATTTTTGTTTAGCTTGGATATATCTGCTGCCATTTCGACTGAGCAAATGATGTCTTTAATGTTCTTAAGTTACGTTTAAGACCTTTGTTGTAGCGAGAGTTCGTTGTTGTTAAAATGAATGTTTTTGGAATTGAATACTCTGGGGGAAAATTAGTGAAATCTCTTACTTTTGGTGTTGTAAGTGAGCCGGCCGATCTGACCAAGCGGTTCTAGGCACTACAGTCTACACCTCGTGACCGCTACAGTCGCAGGTTCGAATCCTGCCTCAGGCATGGATGTTTGTGATGTCCTTAGGTTAGTTGGGATTAAGTAGTTCTAAATTCTGGGGGACTGATGACCTCAGAAGTTAAGTCCCATAGCTCTCAGAGCCATTTGTTGTAAGTGAGATAAGTGTTTGACTGTCTGAGATGATATTGTTTTTTTCATATGTGTTGCTTTAATTCTGTTGTAGTTTTCGTTAAGAGTTTCATTTAAGATATTTTGTAAGAAAGGTACTTGAGATGGATGGGTGACTAATAGTAGTTCTAAATGCAATTTGTATGATAACATATTTAGGTGTTTTCTTTTTTTGGTACTGTTGTATCACCTCAGTTTTGTACCATATACTTTCACCTTCCTTTTCAGCCAGTTTGGCAGAGAAAGAACTGTCATTTGTTTTTAGTTTTACATATTTGGGGGTCAAATTCTCTTTCAAACAGACTTTGTTGAACGTCATGTTTTGATATGTTTTCAATATTTTCATTTCAATGTTTTTCTATACATCAAAAACTCGAACAACTTGGCTTGTTGGCTTATATAGCAGCATACCCATCGAAGAATTCATAGATATTATCAAAAATCATTTATTAAAATCAATACAATTTCTAGAACTTGTTCTTTCGTACAATTATTTCACATTTAATTTTAAAATGTGGAAACAAAGTGTAACCCTAGCAATGTGATGTCCTCTAAGTGGAATCATTGCAGAAATTTGCATCAACTACCTTGAAAAAAAACTTCACAACATCAAATACATAATAACAAAGAAAACGGTACACTACTGCAGATATGTTGATAACACATTCATTATATACAATGGAACTGATGAAGAAATAGAAACGCTATTAAACATAGTCCATAATTTTCACAACAACATCCAGTTCACCACAGAACAAGAGAAAGATAACAAAATTAATTTTCTAGACATGACAATAAGTAACACAGCTCAAACCCTAACTTTCAATGTATACAGAAAACCAACATATTCAGACACAGTCATGAATAAATCTTCCACACATCCAAACTCACATAAACAAGCTACTTTCAGATCCTTCTTAAACAGAACACAGAAATTTCCATTTAATGCTGCTGACTATGAGACAGAAATGAACACTATCAAATACATTGCACATAATAATGACTATCATGAACGTGAAGTAGATACACCATCACAATGCACAACTAAAAACAACAACAATCAATGTCACACAGCATCCTCGCACAACATCCAAATACCCAAGTACTTAACGTTACCATATTTAGGTGTCATATCAGAGATAATAGCCAATCATTAAAAAAAAACAGGTATCAAGATCACCCTTGCCACCAACAATAACTTAAAAAAGAAATCATACATGACAACTCACACTCCACAGAGAAACTTAACAAAGCAGCAATTTATAAAATTACATGAAGTCATTGCTACAAATATTTCATTAGCAGACGGTAAGAAATTTTAAAAACCCGCTTTAAAGAACATATTGACTGTGTCAGTCTTGGCAAACCGAATAAATCAGCTATAGCAAAACGTATAAATGAAACAGGACACAGTGTTACAATAGACATCAATCTCAAAGTACTACATAACTAAGGAAAGAGCTAGAAAATGGACATCTTGGAAGAAATGGAAATATTCATCCATGGACACGTGGGAAATAACGGGAACTTGAATGAAACGGCACATTTCAAAAAAATTCACATTTGTTTTCCAATTTCACTACAGTACACCAAGAATAAAAGATAGATAACATGACGGACGTTTCACTCTAGCCCCAGCAATAGCTCGTTAATATATAAAATAAATAGTTTATATCATGATGTGTTCAATAATATTATAACAGGTGCTCAATTTGCAATGTATTTCGTCAACCTACATCTGTAATACGATAACCAAATGTGCAGAAAGTACGTAAACGTCTGACACCACATAGATAGACAAATCGATAGTCAATCGAAAATCAGCTGTATTTAGACCGCCATCTTGTCCACTGCTCTACAGAACCGCTTGTGATCGTGTTTCCATGTTACTGCTATGTTAGTGACAACTTGTAAATTTGACCATTTGTGACCAGGAGTGGCACGGAAATGGAGGCACCCCAGCGCACCACCACGAGATTGACACACCAGAAGATAAAAGTGAGTGACCGTTACAAAACATTTTCGTGCAAGCTTCCAAAGTGACCTCACCCCTTACTAAGTTCTCTCTTATTCCATAGGCTGACCACAGCATTCACGAAAAGGCTCTGTAACATCTGTATGGCCTTATTTTAAGGTTGTTTTTGTAATGCCATTTAGCCTGAAGGTGAAGTTTACCTCGAAACATGTCGCTAAATAAATAATACAATAGTTGATGAAGTTTGTGATTGGTAGCGGTAATTAAAAAAAAAACTTTTACATAGCTCTTCAAAAATTACAGTACTGGACTGAAAAAAAAGTAAAATAAAAACAGGAACTTCAGCTGTATCGCCGAAGACGATTTCTGTATTTTGGGCATATGTCAAAATTCTCTCCTCATTGTGTCCTGTCATTTGCTGAAATTCTGTTTTGGTATCTCGAACGATTTAAGAGATATGAGTTATGTTATGAACATTTCACTCTCACACATTTGCAGTTGGAAGTGAACATGCTACATAAATCACTTTTTCTCAAACTGGAGAGAGGTAGAACACTCCTGCTAGCTTGAAGGCAAATTCAGTATCTTAGCTATATTTCATTCCCTTCAATTTATGGTGTAACATGCACCAAACGTAAAATCATAACGATGCATAATTTTCTTTGCAAGCTTTTTCGAGTCTCGCTCAGGTTCTTACTTAAATGCGAATATCGTAATACGTATGACCATTAGCGAGATTAGGAACTTCATCGTATTTTCGACATATAAAGCTATAAGCAACGTAAAAATCAAAATGCATTGCTGAATAGTGTCTGTAAATTGGTGTGGAAAAGACTGCAGAACTAACACAGCAAGTGTGACATTCTAATCGCAACTGCACGTCAGAACAGTACTGCCAGAAATGTAAAATTTTTCCTTCCAGCCTGCCTGCCCCTATCTCCGATGCTACCATTAAATCAGCAGAACGGGTGATAGCGGAGACACAAAGGTACATGTGTACTGAGGCAAAGTGGTTAAAGCAGCTAGCAGGCTTCGCGGGACAGATTCAGCCTTCTGTACCTGTGAACACGTAGCGCTGAAAATTCAACGTGACTACAGAATAGACAATTGTATGTTTGTGTACCTAGTTTCATTCCAGATCATTCACCGTAAGGTGGGAGTAGAAATATTAAGAAACCAAACTTAAAAAGATTGAGTATAAGAATTGAGGAGTATGTACTATTCACGAAACGGATCGCTAGTCCAGAAGCGGAAGAGCTGTTGTGTGTTTACGAGGCAGCTTACGATAAATCGAAGGGTGCCTCGTAACGCAAGTTGTATATAAAGTTCTACATACTTCTTCGTAATCCTTGAGTTTTTTCGAAATGATTGTAAATTTGACCTGTAGTTTACTACAAAAATATTTTGAAGGGGAAAGGTAGTGTATGAGAAGTGTATTAAAATCTGTGCTAAGTACTTAAGGCCATTTACTAGTATATAGGCTTTCTAAATTCAGAGCAAACATTTATTGAAACAGCAAAAACATATTGCTCAGTTGATGTTAAATACCAGCTTCTCGCAGTCTGCTGCATAGTGTTAACAAAGCTTAGTATGATGGAAAAGCCTATTCTTTTTGACACGTACTTATTAGGTTAACATAATATAAAATTGAGCTTCATGTTTATTAAAACACATCTGAGGAATTTAGAATTGTCTATTTTTCAGACTTATAATGAATTCAGCAAACCCTCTATACACGTCCAGGAACAGTTACTTAAAATTAGCAAAATTTGGGTAATATTTGACTGGGACACCATAAGGTAACAGAAATTAAACTCTAAAACCTTACATCAGTTGGCGTTGCAGTGGAATAGGTATCTTTAGGTTATTAGGTGTAAAAGATTCAGAGATGGTTCTCATTACCAGAGGTGACCTGATGATGATTCGAGTTGATAATAGCCAGTACTATTCAAAAGAGGGTGAAGTTTCAGAGGAAACCATTCACACTGAAATATATAAGTAAGCCTGATATATGCCGAAAACGAAAAAAGGTCAAATGAAATCGACCATTTTCTGGCCTACAATGATCCAAAATGAATATAGCTTTCATTGAGCCTCCTAAAACTCGGGTATTTTCATCAACTTTCGGACTCAACTGATATTGCTACAATGAAAGCGTACAGAGTAAACTGCTACGTAGCATAGCACAGCGGGAAGACTGTCAGTTAGGTATGCAGGCAAGCAAGACTGCTGCAACTGGCTTGGGTTGGGTACAGCTCGGCTTGGATGGGAGTAGAGCAGCCTGCCCGTCCGCTGATAACGTACGGCAAACTGCTGCCTGGCTACCGGGCAAGCATGGGCAGGTTGAAAGCGGAATGTGTACACCTCTAACTACAAAACACCGCTGAACTCAGGACATTACAGTGTCGGTTCTATTCTAACTTGCACGTCGGCGTAGCCTCGCTGTACAATATGGTGTGTTTCTTGAACAAAAATGACAGTGGAAGGTCACGTGTATTGATCCCTAAAGTAATTGCTTAGGCATCCACGGCCGGAGTCAGTCGACGTAAAAGTTTTCTAGGTGGGGTACCGCGTCATAATGTAAAAAGCTACTGCTGCTGCAGAAAAACCAACATTTTGGCCACAGTTGCAGCTGCCCTCTTCTGGGTCTAAACGTTGGGCCGAAACGTTGGTTTTTCTCCAGCAGCAGTAGCTTTTACATTATGACGCGGTACCATACTCAGAGAACTTTTATGTTGATTGAACCCTAAAGTTTTGCAAAACGAAGGGTTGCAGTTACTTCACCAAGTACACTGGGGGATTATTCGTACGAAACAGTTAGCGCGTTGACACTGTACTTGGCAGGGCACCCAGATAGAACAGATGAAGTCACAGTGTCACGCATGTTTGGAAAATCAGGTTGCTCCGCCACACAAGTTTCTACTTGGCCTAAGTTGCAATCGCCATGGCAACGTGTGCAAATAGACTTTGCGGGACCTATTTGGAACACTCTCTTGTTAATTGTGGTTGACTCATATAGCAAGTTTCCTTCTGCTGTGCCCATGAACTTCACAACGTCACGTGGCACAATTCAGGTGTTGTCATCGGTTTTTGCCTGGAAAGTTTGCGTGAAGTAGTAGTGTCAGACAATGGACCTCCGTTCACGTCACATGAATTTCAAACGTTCTGTGATCGCAATGGTATACTGCATCTCACTAGTGCACCGTTCCATCCACAGTCAAACTGCGAAGCGGAACGTTTTGTCAGAACGTTCATCAGCAGAAGGCCAAACTTCGCTCCGTACATACCAGGGATCAAGCCTTGCGACTGTATCTCGCCTCGCGTCCTTCACTCCCACGAGATGGACCATCGCCGGCGTAATTGCTTGACGGCCACCGCCATCGGACTCTCCTCCACCTGCTCCACCCTGCTCAACATCATCACGACACTGCGGGACGACCAATGCAGACGGAGCCTTCGTCTCCTCCACCTCCTCTCGTACTACAGCCATAACGGTGGGTAAAGTATATCAGCTGAACACAACACCTCGAAACTAAATCTTCCTTTTTCAGTTAAATTTTTCGCGGAGACTAAACGTACTTAAGACAACTGCAGCAAATGGGCTAGAAAAATTGGTTTTACGATTTGTTTCGTAAGAGCATTTTATCCCAACTGATACATGATATGAAAGCGTATGCACAGAATTCTTTGTGATTCTCAGCGGCAAGAAGTCTTAGAAGTCGAATAGTTTCCTTCTAAGCTCCGTATATCACGCATAATGCCTTTCGTGTAACCCTGATTTGAGACAGAAGGAAATGAGGATCACACTAAAAAGTCATGAGCATCCAATCAAATACGTGCCTGATCAACTACATATATTGTGACAGAGAAATGTTTCACCAATAACGACGTATTCCCGGCTTCCAGATCGTAGAAGTCCGTAATACTACCTTTACTGTTTCCATTGCCGATGTTACGCACGAGTACCGCCCATAAACAGGAACCATCACCGGATACTGACGTTTCACGAGTGACAATGTCACATCTGCGCTAAAGTTCTGAAGCTGACTAACCGGTCCCTCTCCCCCTCGCCCTTCCCTCTCCACCCCTCCACCCACCAACCTTCCCTCTTCCCTCTCCAGTCCTCCCTGTCACCCACGTACGCACTTGTTAGGGGTAATATGGAAGCTGCGTTGGTTGGGTAACATGGAGAAGAGTCGTGGATGAGTTTACTGTACGCTACACATTATAGAACAACTGCTGTATGTCTTTGCTTTCGCAGAATGTAGTACTGATTCTAAATGGAGATTTTTTTCCTTTAAATTGAATGCAATCACATCTAAGAGCAAACCCATACTTTGTTGACTCTGCTGAATGCTGACTTTCGCAATACACCTATAAGCAAGAAAAACAGTCCCATTCTAATTTAGAAATCAAATATGGGAAACACATTCACATTCTAAATGAAATACGGAAGGGCTTCTGTAACCGTTTGATTCTGTGGGTGATTTTGTCGAACTAGTACGCTCGTGTGGAGTGATTACGACTCTTTATGAGAAAGGTTGGAAGGAGGTAAGATATTGTTCATTGTGGCATCATCGTCAGGATGAGCAAGAGAAGGTACACAAACTAAGATATGATAATAGTGAACAGAGATTACTATTGTCTTTGTGAAGGTTCACGAGGACTCAACTCGGAAACACTGCTACAGGATAACAGGACGGACATCAATATCCATGGATTAAGCACCTACGAACAACAGCACATTAGTAGAAGCTCAATCAATATACACTGAAGAGCCTAAGAACCTGGTACACCTGTCTACTATCGTATACTACCCCGTGAGCACGCGAAGTGCCGCAACACGACGTGGCATTGACTCGACTAATGTCTGAATTAGTGCTCGAGGGAACTGACACCATGAATCCTACAGAGATGTCCATAAATCCGTAAGAGTACGAGGGGGTAAAGATCTATTTTGAACACAACGTTGCGAGGAATGCCAGATATGCTCAATAATGTTCATGTCAGGGGAGTTTGATAGCCAGCGGAAGTGCTTCAGCTCAAAAGTATGTTCCTGGAGCCTCTGTGTAGTAATTCTAGACCAGTAGGGTGTCACATTTTCCTACGGGAATTCCTCAAGTCTATCGAAATGAACACTAGACATGAATAGATGCAGGTGATCAGACAGAATGGTTACATATGTGTCACCTGTCAGAGTCGTATCAAGACGTATCAGGGGTCCCATATAACTCCAACTGCACACGCCCAGCGCCATTACAGAGCCTCCACCAACTTGAACAGTCCCCTGCTGACACACAGGGTCCACGGATTCATAAGGTTGTCTCAATAACCGTACGCGTCCATCCGCTCGATACAATTTGAAACAAAACTCGTCCGACTAGCCAACATGTTTCGTGTCATCAACAGTCCAATATCTGCGTTGACGATTCCAGGAGTGGCGTAAAGCTTTGTGTCATGAAGTGATCAACGGTACACGAGTGGGATTTCGGCTCCGAAAGACCATATCTATCATTCTTCGTGGAATTGTTAGCACGCTGACACTTCTTGATGGCCCAGTATTGAAATATACAGCAATTTGCGGAAAGGTTGCACTTCCATCGCTTTGAACAATTCTCTTCAGTCGTCGTTGGTCCCATTCTTGCAGTATGTTTTGGCGGTCGCAACGATGTCGGAGATCTTATGTTTTACCGGATTCCTGATATTCACGGCACACTTATGAAAGGGTGGCACGGGAAAATCGCCACTTCATTGCTATCTCGGAGATGCCGTGTCCCATCGCTCGACGCCGACTATAGCACCATATTCAAACTCACTTAAACCTTGATATCCTGCCATTGTAGCAGTAGTAACCGACCTAATAAATGCGCCAGACACTTCTTGTTTTATATGGGCGTTGACTACCGCAGCGCCATAATCTGGATTTGAATACGAGTGCCTATATCAGCTTCTTTGGCACTTCAGTGTAATTTCGTGTTAAGGAGTACGAATTCGGGTCGTATAGCTAAACATAAAGTTCATAGTCGCCGAGGCTCCTTTGGCTGAGAGTAAGTAAGACTTTAAAGATATTTAGATGAAATAAACACAATAACATGATCCAGAAATGGGTTTAATAGATAAACAATTGTATAGAAAGTTACCTTGAGTTGCAGAAAGGCAAATCCACTTAACGCCAGTACTAGTAGACCAAGCACGTCTCATGTACTGAAGAACAGACTCCGTCCACCATTGCAGCAGGTGATAAAAATGGCATGACACTAGTGGAAAGAATCAGCTAACAACGCTCCTGATTCTGCATCATAGCGGGAATATTAGCGTATGTCTATGGCCCACCAATGGAGCAATATGAATTTTAACCAATACTATCACTTCTCCAGCACGAACGCGTGAAAACTCCCCCTTTATAAGACGAAGCGACATTCGTCTCTGACAGCGTTCTAGCAGAAGTGGATACCAGAGGATCCTGAGAAAGGTCCCAGCAGAGGGATCGAAACGTCGATCATTTTAGAAGAAACATGACGTGGTCTAGTAACACAGAAGGTTTTAACTTCAATCACGTGTGAGTTCCAAATAGCTACCAGAAGTACAGCTGGCGCAGTGAGTACGCTTAAGGAGTTAACAAAGAGCAGCTCCTCCTAAGGTATACATTTCAGTAGTGAAGACTGAGTGAGGCTCGAGGTAGTGTAAAGTGTGACGCCACTGGGCAATGGTTGACTGAAAACAAGTGGTTACGAGTTAAGAATCACGCTATACCGTTCCAATCCGATTGAAGGCTTCGGATTTGGCAAATGACTGGACAGCGTTACCTGCCGTCATGCGTGTTGGCGATAATGAAGTACTGGGGAGTTGGTGACACGGTGCGGGGATGTTTTTAGACGTTAGGGTGTGTTCCTGATGTCGCAGTTAAGAAAACGATAAATATAGAATGACATCAACACATTTTATAGTACTGTGTGCTGCATGCAGTACACGAAATGTTTCAAGACGATGATCGTTCGTATCAGCATATCAATGCACGCTGTCAGAAAGCAGAATCACTGAAAATGTTGTTTGTGAGTAATAACACTCCTTAAATGGATTGGCCTGCCCAGAAATACCACCTTAACTCAATGGAGCACCTTTTGGATGAGTTAGAGCGTCAACTTCTCTCCCGACCTCAGCGTCTACCGTCACTACATTCACTGGTTTCTACATTCACTGGTTTCGCCCTTGATGAAGAATGGGATGTCTTCCCTCCATAAACATTCAGAAACTTCACTGAAAATATCATCAGCAGAGTTCCAGCTGGCATAAAGGTGAAGGGTGGACACACTTCTTGATAATGCCTACTTATATGTATCCGGACACTTTCGATCGGACAGTATATTCCCGACAGCCTTACAGAATTCTTTTTATCTCCTTAAACTTGGAAAATGAAGGCAATATACCTATTTATGGAAGACACCCGTAGGACCTACTAATTGCTGATGAACTTCTTCTTTGCGTGTACTGCACATAAAATTGAAATGAATTAAAGGTGGTATGTCCTTGTTACGCGTATCCGGAGCCAGTAGCTGTAAATTCTTCTGAGCTGCAGACAGTGTCATACTGTAAAAGTATGAAAACAATTTCGACTGCTATTGCAAATCCCGGTACAGTACCTTCGTAGCGTCCTTTTGCCACAGGACACTGTCGAAAATCCAGGAATTTTCTGGAGAAGAATGAAAGTACTTATGAGTCTTTTGGATTTATGAAATACATAGGTCACTCGGTGGGTAACGTTGAGATACATGTTGTAAATTACTACCCTGGATAAGGAAAACAAGTGTGGATCATGGATCAGATCAGAGTGGATGGCATAATGTTGGATAATGAAAATCGATTCCAAAAAGACGGTTCATATAACTAGGAGAATTGATGGGAGGTGGAAGAAGTTTCGTAACATGTGTCAGTCTAGCAAAATCGTTCGAAACTGCTATATGGTGCAGGTTATTCTAAATTTGCTAAATAATAGGCATAGGCCATATGGAACCAAGGGGAAAATGAGAATGGAACCCTTACATCGAATCTTACGTGTTCGAAAGATTTTAAGATGGGGGTTTGCTCTTCGCCACTACTGTTCAAACTATACATCGAAGAAGCCATAACGGAAATAAAAGAACGATTCATGGGTGCATTTAAAATTCCAAGGATATTACTGATAGGATGCGATATATGACTTTGCTATCCTCAATTAAAGTGTAGGTAAACTACGAGACCTATAGAATTTTTTAATACAGCAATAAATACTGTTCATTCGACGGAGGGCAATCATGAGATGTCGAAAGCAATGAGGAGTAGCAGAAAAGGTTACTGATAAAATTAACATAAATGTTGGTGTACAAAAATTGGAGAAAGTCAAAGTATTCTGCTATACTGAAAATAAAGTAATACAAGACAGATGAAGCAAGGACTTAAAAATCTGATTAGCACTGACAAACAGAACATTGTTCGTCAAAAGGAAAGAAGTATACTTGTATTAAAAATAGGCCTTGATATGAGAGAAAGTTCCTGAGAATGTACGTTTCGATCACAGAAATAAATGGCATTGTGTATCGAATGTGGAAATTTCGAAAGAGAGGGGAATCGATTCATATTTAGTGTATTACTACAGAAGGATCTTGTAAACTAGATGTAATGATAAGATATGGAACGAGGAGGTTCTCTGCAGAACCAATACAGACAGAAACCTAAGCAAAAGACTGTCAATAAATTTTTGGCCTATGCAGCTGTTTGTGTAAATATTCTAGAGTATTCTGTACTTTACGTATTGGTCAATTTTGTAAAGCCTAATAGATCGGTCTCAGTCGCATTTCATTTACTTGGCTATTTTGGAATATAAATATATGAACTACCAAAGTTTCCTTCATGCAGATTCTTTCTGGATGATGTTGCTGTTTGTGTAAATATTCTACAAAATTCTGTACTTTGTGTAATAATCATTTCTGTCAAGCCTAATAGATAGCTCTCGGTTGTATGTCATTTATTTGACCACTTCTTATTTAAAAATCGATTAAGTTCTCATTCTTTGAATCCTATTTTTTATAATTAATTGTTGTTTAATTCGATTATTTCTGTGACAGTGTCACAAATTGGCATAAGCCACTTTCCGCGCCCGATAGACAGCGCATCTTGTATTCTGTTTTCGTGGCAGCAATGTAAGCCACTGGGCCGATTATTCTGATGTTGTTCATTGCAAGATATACCTACCAAATGCTGGCACGTTTTAAATTTTTGACTTGAGCATGTCCGCTCGTAATTTTGACTATTGCTTGCTCGCAAAGTAACCTTATGTAAGTAACTTTCGTGTTACCACAATTTCAGCTTCGCTAATGTTTCTGCCAGACTTAATTACCAATTTATGTTATAGGGTCGCTGAAATTTCATTCTGCTGAAGACTTCCATAGAGGTGTCAATGTATCCCAGATTATTTTCAACCCGCTGGCTGTGGTATTTCTCCGTTGAAACTTCCACATGGTTGCTGAGAAACAGTCATTATCAGAATTGTCAAGAAGTAGTAACAACATGACAACACAAAACTTCCTCCTTTGTGAGTTAAGGCAGGGTCAGTCAGGGCGTCCAGACAAGACGCAAATCCCATGTGTGGGCCTCCTGGAGGGCGAAGCTCGACCTGTCTCGGCATTACTCGGTACTTCTCGAAAGTATCTGATAAAACCCAACATTTCTTTTAGCACCACAATGCGGCATTTTCCGCTCCGCTCAACGTTTTTCGGTTCTGCTAAATTGTGATGTCAGCGCCGTTTACACGCGATATTGTTCGTGGTATAAAAGAAGTTCACATGTCCAGCTGCTGTTTGCACAAAATGATGCAATCTAACAAGTTATCGTCACATGTTGTTAAAAATTGATCGAAATGACAGAGGACAAGGATAAGAATTCTCAGTATTTGTTTTGCGATAGGCAGTCGCATAATCGACGTTTACCGCAGATTTACTGTGGAACGATATCACAACAGCGTGATTAAAGATTCTAAAAATTGATGATGAAAGTACAAAAAATTACGACGATTAACAGACGGGATTCTTTGTTCTCTACATTAAGAGGCACTTTGTGCTAAATCTGCAGGCACGGAGCACGTGATGAAATTGGTGGTACTAATAGTAAATTTTGTGACGACAGAAACATTGTAACACTACCAGTTGCAACAGTTTTCGATGCAATAAAACGAAGAGTATGGAGACTTATTTGAAAGTACGTTGGTTAAGTGAAGTGGCATGCCTGGAACGATTCTCCGATGTAAAATCCGATTTTGTTGAAAAAATGAAGGATAGAGGGGAGCAGGAACGAGAACTGGAACTTCCGGGACACATTGCAGACCTCGTTTTTTAAGTGGACTTGACCTCACACTTCCCACGTTAAGACACTGCAGGATGAGAAACAACGTTTTTCTGATTTTATGGAGATACATTTAAAAAGAAAACCGCGTTGTGAAGGGGGAAAACGGTGACGAAAAACACTGTCCATTTCCCTAACTCCACTGGCGTTAAAGAAACGTGAGGTTTTCAAACTTAACTGTGGTCTTCAAAGAATTTCAAGGATACTTTTATAAACGTGTTGAGGACACTGCCAGTGTTGCATCTATCTTTGAGCTGATTTGGAGACAGTTTACTGTTTTCGTTAAAGCACCCTGCCCACGTGCAGTAACAACTGTTGATCTGCTGAGTAATTCCCAGTAAAAAGATAAATACTTTTATGTTACTACTGCCTATAAGGCCTACGTTGTTTTCCATGGTAAGAGTATACACGTCTTCATAATATAGTTGAAAACCTGATAAAATAGTTTGATCAACATATGTCTGTGAAAGGTAGCTTTCTATATTGAAAGTAAGGAACTGACGATTATGTAGAAACCTGTTGGCGAACATCTGAGCTTGTGTAAACCTCTCCACATCCTGACAATCTGTACCAGATGGTAATTTTGTTTCCAGCGTCAAAAATAATTAAATAACACTGAAAATTTGTTTTGTTTGTGATGTGTGTTGCTGCGAAACACGAAATATGGAAACAAGTTGCATGCAGTGCGATTACATTGCCATTTAAATGTGTCTGAGCTGTGGAAAAATTGCTGTTTTGAATAGCGCGCCGCAGCGCGTAGTGTAAGGCAGTCACCCTCCGTTTCTGGCGGTGGCGCCGGTGTGGCAGTCGCAGCTTTGGTGTCTCCCTCTGGTGGGAAAGGGGAAAAGTGGCTTGTTCACGTGCATTTAAGGGGCACTATGAGCTCAGCGGTGCCATCCATAATGCCAATTCCCACACCTTCTACCCCTCTGCAGGTGTGCCCCAGGGCTCTGTCTTCTCTCCTCTCCTCTACCTCCTGTACACGGCGGATATGCCCTAACCCCCCCCCCCCCCCCCCGCCTCCAGTACACCTCTTGCAATATTCTGATGACACCGCATTCCTCGCCCTCGCTCCTACCCTCCAACGGTCCCAACGCCTTCTCCAGAATCACCTTGACCTTTTTGCTGCATGGTGTAACCAGTGGCTCCTGAAACTCAATCTTTCCAAGACCCAGGCAATCATCGTAGGTCGTACCACTCGCTCCTTCTGGCTCCCGGATTTCTCCCTTACTGTTTGCTCACGTCCTGTCCGCCTCACCCCCACCCTCACCTACCTTGGCCTCACCATTGACCGTCACCTCACCTGGATCCCTCATCTCCACTCCATCCAATCCAAAGACCACAACCGCCTCCGACTCCTCAAACTCCTCTCTGGCCGGATGTGGGGGTTGCACCCCTCTACCATCCTCCACACCTACAAATCCTTAATCCATCCCATCCTCTGTTATGCCAGTCCTGCCTGGATATCTGCCCCCCCAAATTCTATAAGTCCCTACAGATCCTTGAGCGTCATGCACTCCGCCTCGCCTTCCGAATCCGCCTCCCGTCCCCCACGCGGATCCTCTATGATCTCATTCCTTTCCCCCATCTGCTCCTATTCCTCGAACATATCCGCATCCTCTACACCTCCCGCCGTCTTGCAGCCCCTCACCCCCTGGTTGCTCCTCTCCTCTCCCATCCCCGCCCCCTGCCACGTCTTCACCATTGTGTCCCCCCTACCCTCCATCTCTACACCCTACATCTCCTTTCCCAAGGTGGCTTCTGTCAACTCCCCCTCCCGGATGATGCCCTCTCTCCCTCCATTTATCCCTCCTATCAACTCTGATCCTCATTCCCCCTCCTTTCCTCTGTCCTTTCCCTGGGCTCCCTCTTCCCCCCCTTCCGTCCTGTTTTCTCCCCACTAAACCTCTCCCAACTTCCCTTCTGCCCCCCCCCCCCAAGTCCTTTTGTATTCCCCTCCTCTGCCTACCCCACTCCCTGTCGCGTCTGTCCCCCACCCCTCTTATGGGTCCTCCTCCTCCTCCATCAGCTCCTTTCCCGGTTCTCCCCTTCGCTTTTACTCTCCTTTCCCCCCTTTTTTGTTTTCCCATCATCTGTCCAGTTTCCCCCCACCTGCTATCGGCTGTGGTATGTGGCAACATTTTTGTGCAGTGTTCCAGTGACTATTCAGTGTTGTTCGTCTTTCTCGTGTTGCGAACAGAGACCGTGCTGTCGCTTGGTGTGAATTTTATGTCTTTTGCGAACAGAATCCAGACTGTCGCCGTGTTTTTTAATTGTCTATTGTTTTACCTGTCTGCTTCGTATGTATTTTATTAGCTTCATCATCCCTCTGTTCTTTGTTTTAAGTTCCACGATTACTTTTCGCCATGTTACTCTTTAAGTCTCCGACTTTATCGCCTGTTTTTATTATTTATTCTCTTCATCTTTCTCACAAAGTCTATAGGCTGAAGAGCGGCATACTAAGCTGCTGCCAGCCGCTCCCCTTCGGGGGCAATTGAAATTCAATAAAGAAAAAAAAAAAAAAACTCGGCGGTGGTTAC
Organism: Schistocerca americana; assembly: GCF_021461395.2. Classification (NCBI taxonomy): domain Eukaryota; kingdom Metazoa; phylum Arthropoda; class Insecta; order Orthoptera; family Acrididae; genus Schistocerca; species Schistocerca americana. Next base: position 583,020,285 of record NC_060119.1, on the reverse strand, counting down.
TCTGTCAGTGTCGGGCAGTCTGGGCGAGTCGGTCAGTCTGGGAGTCGGTGCAGTGAGGTGACAGAGTCAGTCAGTGGGCAGACACTCGCATGTTAGTCGGTCGGCTCTAAGTCGCTGTTGGGACGTGGACTGAGTCGGGTTCGTCGTTCCACCACGGTTGGACAAGTTGCCAGTCAGCAGCAGGCAGGTCCGCATGGTGCAAGTATGCGCCATGGCCGTGGTTGACGCAGACGGAAGGCCGTTGGTCGATCGGTCGGCTGGCCGTCGGATGGCGACATGTGGTCTGCTGAGCACTGATACCAGGATCAGTCGGGAAGAGTTGGCAGCCAGCAACAGTCGGGTCCGTATGGTGATAATAGTCGCCCGGACCGCTGTCGGCGAAATCGGGCTGCCGTTGGTCGTATGCTCGGCAGGTCGTCTCAGTAGATGACATCTTGGATCCTCAGGATGAACACCATTTTCCGAGTCGGGATGTGGTTCGACCTTGTTGGTTCTTCGGAACTGAGCAGCGACGTAGTCTCCACAGCGCGAAGCCAGGCCAGGGCTTTTAGCGGCGGGCAGGCGCTATTGCATTTTTAGGCGCTAGCTGTGAGGGCGACGTTTCGCTTTCCTCCGAAGCAGGATCCTCAAGTTGAGTGACTTCTTTTAAAATCTCGACTGTTACGATTGTTGCTTCCTCAGCTGTACACACGTGTGATGACAAGTGGTGTGTGTTGTTGTCAATAACCCACAGCCTTCTTCCATAGTGATTTGACAGTTGTGACTTGTGCTTTCTGTATTCTTTAAACTTGTCTTCAGTGGTGTTTGATGCCTTGATCTTGGTTAGGCCGAGTTCGAAAGTGTAGGTATCTTGGATTATTCGTCATCCGCCGATATTCTCTATTGTTTGTGCACTTGGATCTGACAGTTGTAAATCGGTCGGATTGTCGGTCGGAGTGCTAATGTCTGTCCGTCTGTCGGTCTGCCATACGTTACTAGCTGCCTCTGTCATATTTGTCGGATTCGGTGTTAATGAATTTATGGAATTAAGGTACAGGCCGAATTCCTGAATTATGTTTTTTATCTTGCCTATCATCTTCCGAGGCGGTATACGTGTAATGTAGAGCATGTTGTACACTTTATGAAAGTCTGAATTTCATGGGTTTCATTTAAATAGTCATTTTTATAAAAATATCACACTTCCACTGTAAGAGCTCTTTTAAAAACAAATTACACTTATGGTGGCAAATAATTTTTTCTTAGTGTGAGTGTTTGTACCATTTCCATCCCTCTTACGGGATGCATAGTTAATGTGATTGTGTGAGGTGTTAAAATTTTTAGTTTAAAGCAATCTGGTGTCTTGCAGATTTGCACCATTGTAGTTTCAGAGGTCGTTGTGAGCGGTCGTGACTACGGCCGTGTTGAAAGGGAGCGGAAACTTCTGAGCCCGAAGGCTCCGACTGAAAAAAAAAAAAATGTTATTCTGCCTCTGAATAATTGTAAGTTAATATTTAGAGGGTGCTTTCTGATTGTAATTTTAAATCTATTTTTGAAAAGGCTTTTAGGAATAAAATTCACATTTTATTTTCCATCAGTTACTTCCTGGCAACTACTTCCACGCTCACTTAATGTGATTAAATGTGTTAATGTTCTTGGTGAATCGCTAGTAAATAAAAAAATCTTTGAGAATAGATTTTTGAAAGTAAAATTTTACGGTTCAATGTCACTTCTGCACTTTCTTATTCTTCTCCCTCCGTATGCTCAGACAGTAAGGCTTGGCAGGGGGGGAAGTGTGCAACCAGGTGAAAGAACTATGGCACACGAGCAAGAGCACCGCTTGCATACCGAATTCTTCGCCATCCCGGTGTTAAGCCATCGAGGAATAACTGCCGTGATAATGGTGGGAGATACGGAGGGTAAAAACTGTAGAGAAAGGCATAGATTGCAACATACCTGACTAATAACTTAAGACGTTTGAGGCAAATGTTACGCTAAGATGAAGAGGAATTCGTGGCGGTCCACACAAATGAGTCAGACGTCTCGTAGGGAAAAACGGAAGATTATATGTCTACCTCTAATGCCAGCATGAGAAGTGTGGCTGTTACAAGTAGCCCTTAACCTCACGTTCTCGGAAGTAATTTCCTGAGTACATCATGCAACCTGACAACATGAAATACACAGTCAAACCAATGTAAACAAACATTTATGTGCTGAAGTGACGCAGTATTTATTTGAGTTTTGCATCAGGAACTTGAAAGTGCTGCTATTGCAAGACCAAAAGTGCCAGTCTCTAACGCTAGAATATTGATCAGAAGGGTTCGCAATGAGACTTTCAGATGTAAGAAGGAAATAAGCGATAAACACTGCGTCAAACAATCATTACTTTATCAAAGAAACTATATTTAGCCTACAACAATAGGTAAATATCATGTATGTTTGACTTCAGACCAGTGATGATCTCTGAGTCCAGTAAAATGAAGTGTGTATACTGAAATACGTTAATAAACACAAACATGTACACCTCCCTAGCAGTGTGGGAAGTGCATCTAACTCTCATGATGAGGACCTGGCATCGTTCTGGGGGATGTCAGGAATTTCTGCTTGGTTGGAGAACCGTAGGGGTGTGCACTCAGCCTAGGGAAGCAAATGACGGGCTAATTGAATGAGAAGTAGCTGTTCCAGTGTTCGAATTTGACAATGGTCAGGATGGTGTAAGTCCTTAGGGCCTGATCACAGAGTTTAGTGCTGTTTTTATCCCCCCGCGGGTCCGGGGGTTAGAATAGGCCCGAGGTATTCCTCCCTGTCGTAAGAGGCGACTAAAAGGAGTCCATCCCCCTCAAGGGGGTAGTTAGCGCCTGCGTCCGGAGATGGACGGTTCCACGACCTATATTTGTGGTCTTCTCGTTTCTTCCTTCCTTCGGTTGGTTCCTTTCTGTGTTCTTCTCCATCTCACTGTCTTCCTTCTTCTCCTTGCCTTCTTCACCTTGCCTTCTTCTCCTTGCCTTCTTCTCCTTGCCTTCTCTGGTCTCCGCCTCGGCGTTTGAGACAGTCTGTCCTCTCTCTCTTCCTTTTCCTCTTCTTCCTTCCTCCCTGTGCGCGCCTGAAGGCCGACCCACGCGTTCGCACGCGTAGCCGGTGACGGGGTAACGCGTAATTCCCCACCCTGTGTAGACAAGTAAGGCACGCACATACTCCCTGGTAAAGGCCAGGCCCGGGGAGGGGTGATTGCCTGAGCTGATACCTTCTGACTGTGCCGATTGGTCCCTCCGTCTGTTTCTCGGGAGGTGTGACCTGAGGTGTAAACATTCACTTAAGGCGGGAGCGCCCTCTGAGAGGGTCCCCATAAGGAAGGAGTGCGTCATCGGAGACGATGGCAATCATGGGGGATTCCTCCGCAATGGATTTCTCTTCTTCTCTCTCGACTTCTGCCCACAAACGGAAACATGACCAGCCACCAGTGACAAAAGTACTACCGCCTGCCCCACAGTTCCTCGTCGTTTCTCGATCTGAGGACGGAAAGGATTTTTCCTCCGTCAACCCTTTCGTTATCCAGAACGGCGTACATGCCATAGCCGGATCTGTCAAGTCGTGTACCAGGTTGCGTAATGGTACCTTGTTACTAGAAACTGAGAGCGCCTTTCAGGCACAGAAACTGCTTCGAGCCACACTCCTATACACGTTCCCTGTCCGGGTGGAGGCTCACCAAACTTTCAATTCGTCTCGTGGTGTGGTCTATACTAGATCCCTCGACGGATTGACTGACGAGGAGATTCAGTCTTTCCTCGCTGAGCAGGGCGTGACGGCTGTCCATAGGGTCATGAAAAAGGTCAACAATGACCTTGTACCGACCCGGACACTTTCCTTGACCTTTGATAGTGTTCAGCTGCCATCGCGCATCAAAGCGGGCTACGAGGTTATTTCTGTTCCCTACGCGTTGCTACCAGTGTCAGCGTTTTAATCACACTCGCCAGTCTTGTTCCAATGCGGCTAAATGTGTCACTTGTGGCAGGGATGCCCATGAGGGTGACTGTCCACCTCCGTCTCCTCGTTGTGTGAACTGTCAGGGTGACCATGCAGCGTCCTCCCGCGACTGTCCCATCTATAAGGAAGAACGCTGTATTCAAGAAATTCGGGTCAAAGAGAAAGTGTCCACCTCGGCTGCTCGCAAGCTGTTTGCTAGTAGGAAGCCCACGCTGCTCCCAGCGGGGAAATACAGTACTGTCCTCGCCTCTCCTCGGACTACCAGGGAGGTGGCAACCCAGACATGCGATCTGACCTTCAGCACCACGGTCGTCCGTTCGGCCAGTGCTAAGATCGCGCGGTCGACGTCTCCTCTTCCTCCCATCACCCCACAGACACAAGACCCTTCATTAGCTTCTGCTAAGACGAAGACCCATAAGTCAGATGCACGGGTCTTCAAGAAGGAACCGTCCCGTGCAGACTTCCTACATACCTCGACCTCCCAGCCATCGACCAGTACTTCCACCAAACGACCTTCCAAGAAGGCTCATAGGAAGCACAGTTCTCCTTCTCCGCCAAGGCGCATTTCTTCTCCTGCGCCACCCAGCGGTTGCCGCCCCAGGCCGTCATACATTTCGCCTGGACGCACCGCTGGTAGCCGAATATCTGGCCGTTCACCGGCGGAGGAAGCTCCCCCTCCCGGCCATCTTACCACGATGGCCGATGAACCTATAGAACCAATGGACGATGACTGTCCGCCTACTGATAGCGGCGGCAGTGCTCGCTCGAAGCCAGGCCCTCAGCGGCCTTAGAGGTGACCGCTTCTTTCATCTTCCTTTTCTTCTTACGATGGCACTTATTCACTGGAATATTCGCAGCATTCGCTCCAACCGAGAGGATTTGAAGTTGCTGCTCCGCATGCACCGTCCGCTCGTCGTAGCCCCCCAGGAAACGAAGCTACCCCCATGCGATCAAATTGCCTTGGCACACTACACCTCTGTGCGTTTTGACCTTCCCCCTGTGGTAGGTATTGCGGCTCATGGAGGGGTTATGTTGCTGGTCCGGGATGATATTTACTACGATTCCATCACATTGCGCACCGGCTGCAGGCAGTTGCCATCCGAATTACTCTCCCCACTTTTACATTTTCCATTTGTACCGTTTACACTCCATCGTCGTCTGCCGTTACCAGGGCAGACATGATGCAAATTATTGCTCAGCTACCTGCACCATTTTTGTTAACTGGCGACTTCAATGCCCACCATCCCCTTTGGGGCTCTCCAGCATCCTGCCCGAGGGGCTCCCTGTTAGCAGACCTTTTCAACCAGCTCAATCTTGTCTGCCTCAATACTGACGCCCCTACTTTTCTTTCGGACACATCTCACACCTATTCCCATTTAGACCTCTCTATATGTACTACCCAACTTGCCAGCCGCCTTTCTGATACATATTCGAGCGACCACTTCCCGTGTGTTATCCATCTCCTGCAGCATACCCCCTCTCCGTGCTCATCTAGTTGGACCATCTCCAAAGCAGACTGGGGGCTCTTCTCTTCCAGGGCGACCTTTCAGGATCAAACCTTCACAAGCTGCGATTGTCAGGTCGCACACCTCACGGAAGTCATTCTCACTGCTGCTGAATATTCCATCCCTCACCCTACTTCTTCTCCACGTCGCGTACCGGTCCCCTGGTGGACCGCAGCATGTAGAGACGCTTTACGTGCTCGTCGACGTGCTTTACGCACCTTTAAACGCCCCCCTACAGTGGCGAATTGTATCACTTATAAACGATAACGTGCACAGTGTCGTCGTATTATTAAAGAAAGCAAGAAAGCCAGCTGGGCTGCTTTCACAAGCACCTTCAACAGTTTTACTCCTTCTTCTGTTGTCTGGGTTGGCCTGCGCCGGCTATCTGGCATTAAGGTCCACTCACCAGTTTCTGGCTTGACGGTCGCGAATGACGTCCTTGTGGCCCCTGAGGATGTCTTCAATGCCTTCGGCCGATTTTTCGCAGAGGTTTCGAGCTCCGCTCATTACCACCCTGCCTTCCTCCCCCGCAAACATGCAGAGGAGGCTAGGCCACCTAACTTCCGCTCCTCGAATCGTGAAAGTTATAATGCCCCATTCACCATGCGGGAACTCGAAAACGCACTTGCCCGGTCACGGTCCTCCGCTCCAGGGCCTAATTCTATTCATATTCAGATGCTGAAGAACCTTTTTCCTGCGGGCAAAGGCATCTGGATTGAGGGACATGTTCCCGCATGCTGGCGCGAGTCTATTGTTGTCCCGATTCCTAAGCCAGGGAAGGACAAGCACTTGCCTTCCAGTTATCGACCCATCTCGCTTACCAGCTGTGTCTGTAAAGTGATGGAGCGAATGGTTAAATCTCGTTTGGTTTGGCTGCTCGAGTCTCGACGCCTACTTACCAATGTACAATGTGGATTTCGTAGGCGCCGCTCTGCTGTTGACCATCTGGTTACCTTGTCGACCTTCATTATGAATAACTTCTTGCGGAAGCGCCCGACCGCGGCTGTGTTCTTTGATTTGGAGAAGGCTTACGACACCTGCTGGAGGGCGGGCATTCTCCGCACCATGCATACATGGGGCCTTCGCGGTCGCCTCCGTCTTTTTATTCGTTCCTTTTTAATGGATCAACAGTTCAGGGTACGTGTGGGTTCTGTCCTGTCAGACACCTTTAGCCAGGAGAATGGGGTGCCACAGGGCTCAGTTTTGAGCGTCGCTCTCTTCGCCATAGCGATCAATCCAATAATGGATTGCCTCCCAGCTGATGTATCAGGCTCCCTTTTCGTGGACGATTTTACTATCTATTGCAGCGCGCAGCGTACATGTTTCCTGGAGCGCTGTCTTCAGCGTTCTCTTGACCGTCTTTACTCCTGGAGTGTCGCCAATGGCTTCCGTTTTTCTGCCGAGAAGACGGTCTGTATTAACCTCTGGCGCTACAAAGAGTTTCTCCCACCGTCCTTACGACTCGGTCCCGTTGCTCTCCCATTCGTGGAGACAACAAAATTTTTAGGTCTTACATTTGACAGAAAACTTAGCTGGTCTCCACATGTGTCTTATTCGGCTGCCCGTTGTACCCGTTCTCTAAATGTCCTCCGTGTTCTCAGTGGTATGTCGTGGGGAGGGGATCGAACCGTCCTACTTCGTCTATATCGGTCGATCGTCCGCTCCAAGCTGGATTATGGGTGCTTCGTTTACTCCTCTGCACGGCCATCCATCTTACGCCGCCTCAACTCCATATAACATCGGGGTTTACGACTTGCGATCGGAGCGTTTTAAACTAGTCCCGTCGAGAGTCTTCATGCTGACGCTGGTGAATTGCCACTCACCTACCGGCGCGATATACTGCTTTGTCGATATGCCTGTCGGCTACTGTCAATGCCCGACCACCCGTCTTATCGTTCCTTTTTTGACGACTCTCTCGACCGTCAATACGGGTTGTATATCTCTGCCCTGCTACCCCCTGGAGTTCGCTTTCGTCGTCTCCTTCAACACCTTAATTTTTCACTCCTTGCAACCTTTCGAGTGGGCGAGAGCCACACGTCACCTTGGCTCCAGGCTCAGGTTCACGTTTACCTTGACCTCAGCTCGCTCCCAAAGGAGGTTACCCACGGTTCGGTCTACCACTCCCGTTTTGTCGAACGTCGTTCGAAGTTCATTAATATGACCTTCATTTATACAGATGACTCAAAGACCAATGACGGGGTCGGGTGTTCTTTTATTGTCGGGGCACAAAGTTTCAAATACCGGCTCCATGGCCATTGTTCGGTCTTCACAGCTGAGCTCTTTGCCCTCTACCAGGCTGTTCCTTACATCTGCCGCCACCGACATTCTGCTTATGTCATCTGCTCCGATACTCTGAGCGCCATCCAGAGCCTCAGTGATCCGTATCCGGTTCACCCTTTCGTGCACCGGATCCAACGCTCTCTTCAGCAGCTGGTGGACGTCGGTTCTCTGGTTAGCTTTGTGTGGGTTCCTGGCCATGTCGGTATCCCTGGGAACGAAGCTGCAGATGCCGTGGCCAAGGCTGCGGTCCCCCAGCCTCGGACAGCTTTTTGTTGTGTCCCTTTGTCAGATTGTAGCACGGTCATTTGTCGGCGCATTTTATCGCTGTGGCATGCCGATTGGGCTGCACTTACAGACAACAAGCTTCGGGCCTTGAAACCTCTTCCCGCGGCTTGGACGTCCTCCTCCCGCCCTTCTCGGCGGGAGGAGGTCGTTTTGGCCCGGTTACGAATTGAACACTGCCGGTTCAGCCATCGCCATCTGCTGACGGCGGCGCCGGCGCCGTTCTGCCCATGTGGGCAATTGCTGATGGTCCGCCACATTTTAACGTCCTGTCTGGATTTTAACACACTGCGTCTTGATCTTGGCCTGCCATGTACTCTAGGTGCCAATTTAGCAGATGACCCACGAGCAGCTGCTCGCGTTCTTCGTTTTACCAACTTGACAAACCTCTCTAAGGACATTTGATTATGCTGTTTTTTCAATCCTGTGCCTATCAGTCTGTCTTTTATCGTGTTTTCCCTTTTAGTTGCTGTTTTAAACTTGTGCCTCGCGGTGCATTCCTAACGTAGTCTGGGCGCTAATGACCATTGCAGTTGTGCGCCCTAAAACCACAAAAAAAGTGCTGATTTTAGTACATGCATGAATGTAATAATTAGAGAGCATGATTATGTTGGGAATATACAAAAAATCTGTACTAGAGAGAAACTTTCCTAGTCTCAGCGTACATAAGTGAGAGTGAAATGGGTATTTCATGTGGTGGTGAGGAGTGTGTGGTTGAGGATCTGTACAGGGAGGCCACTGGATTCAACTTTAGCTCAATTCATATTTTCTTATCTATGTGAATGACATTTCACGTGTTATTCCACTAACTAAACTGGTACTATTGTAGACGATACTAGTGTTATGATAAGTCCTATTACAGAGAAAGCAACATAAGAGGCGGTATTTTCGAAGTATTAGTAAGCGGTTCTCTGAAAATGAACTCATAAATTTTGGAAACACATACCACTTTCAGTTCTGTACAACAAATAGAGTCATACCAACAGTTAACATGGCACACGAGCAAGAATCAGTAAATAGGGTAGAATCCTCGAAACTTCAAGGCGTATACATTGATGAAAACATGAACAGGGGGATGGATGTTACTGAGCTTATCAAACAACTAAGTTAGGCTATTGCTCTTCCTATAACTGATAATCATGAAAACAAATATGTCAGCCTCCGGCTATATTCTGCAGATTTCCACTCGTTAATGTTTATAGATATCTGGAGTAGCTCATCACTTAGAAAGAAAACACCGTTGCAAAAAAGCGAGCAACAAGAATGATATGTGTTGTTCAGTCACGGACGAGCTTTGGTACCTGTTCAAGGAGCTGCGTGTTTTAGATGAGCCATCACAATACATTCCGATATTCGCGAATAAATTTGGTCATAAGTAATCCATCACAATTTGACGATAGTGATGTCGACACCTATAACGCTAGACGAAAATAATGACCTATATTGCCCATTTTTAAAGCTCTCAGTGACTCAGAAAGGTTTTCATTATGCGTCAACAAAACTTTTTGAACATTTGCCCAGTAACATAAAATGTCCGTTTGGTAACGACCCAAGTTTTAAGCGTAATTAGATCTCGTTTCTCCTGGACCACTCATTCTATTTCACTGACGAATGTCTACTTAAGAACTGGTAGCAAATAACACAATTATTGTAGTAGCATGAGTAGGGTTAAAAATAATGTGTTCATTAATGTTAATGATATTCATGTATACACATCCTATAACTGACTCGTTTCACTAACAGGCAGTGCTGTCGATAGGTGGATGGAGCGTAGCAGGCGCCCTCCCACTTCCAAAGGTCAGAGCTACATCGTTACAGGGATGTTATTATTCATAAAGAGAATTAACTGCTTGAGAGAACTTAAGGCTCAAACTTCTCCACAAAATCTATGTACAGCGCAACGGAACCCGCTCGAGCCTGCTGAAGATAGCTGCAGTGATGATGGGACGTGGACGATGGGACGATGAGACCTCCTGCGAGCCGTAATTGGAGTGATAAACTGATGGAACTCATTTGTTCCGCCAACTGTGACTTTCTACAACTACCCTCTGCTGGTACACATACGTGTATTATTCTGCAACACCTCTGAGTGTTGATAACGAAGCAAACACTTAATTCAATTTTGTCATTTGATGACATGATGGAGACCGTGGCTGTTATTTATCTTTCGATACGACGTCACGCTTAAGTTTCTAGTATGTTTTAAGAAAAGGTACGCAATTATTAAACCACAAGGGCAAGTTAATATTCATGTGAATTCCTCTCTCTCTCTCTCTCTCTCTCTCTCTCTCTCTCTCTCTCTCCCCCTCCCTCTCTCACCACATGCTTAGTGTCATTAATTGGTGAAATTTACTATATGAGTGGGATTTCAATATATTGAGCATTACAGGTAAAAAGATAGCTGCCTGTAAAACGGGCATACTGCATCAACCTTACCATGGCGTTACCACAGTCGACAATAGGATGAGAAGTACCTCTTACTGAGCACATCGTTGGGGAACACTATACAGGAAACTAGGGAGAAGAGGAGACAGATTAGAACCACACAATGAAAGAAGTTCAAACGAGTTTGACACTTAACAACACTTGAGATTATTATTAAATTTCAACCAGTTTTCAACTCTTTTCAATTGTTGGTTTTGGCTTCTCTGCCTTCGCTTCCCCCACCATCCACTTCGCATCCATTCGTCAAGTTTGGTACACTCATGGAATGGTTACCCTTCTCTGGAAATGTAACTAGTTTTCTATCTCTAACGCTCGATATGTGGAAAGTCAAGTCTTGTTGTAACGGCTAATAGTTAATGTGTTTGATCACCTGGAGAGAGAGAGAAAGAGACAGAGAGAGAGAGAGAGAGAGAGATAGAGAGAGAGAGAGAGAGAGAGAGAGGAATACTTATTTACGAGTATTAACTTACCCTTAAGATTAACGGTTTCACTCAAGTAAACATGTGCCACCAGGTCGTTTAATATGTGGACGGATACACTGGCAGTAAAACAAATAGTGAAAAGTAAAGTAGTTAAAATGAAAATGTATTTTAATCAGTACCGACTCTAAAATGGAGTAAAAGAACCCATAAAATACGTTGATGCTTTTATTTATTTGGCCATAGCTCTGTTCATTTAGCTGTAACCTCGAATGAAGATGATGGTGATGAAGAAGATAATGATGATGATATGTATATTTCGTGGCTAAAAAGACGTAAGGAAGCAGCATAATTAAATTCTTTGGTGACTTTACTTCATCTAAAGGAATTGAGCACAGGCTAAATAAAAGAGCAGAGACGTCTGTAAAGTAAGTCTCCATCGTAGGCACCCATACTCAACCATTGAGTGTAGCCGTGTTCTTAGGACATTCCGAGGAATATTATTTAACTATTACGCTACATGCGCTTCTGTACACATTTTTATGTTCGATATACAGCATGTAATCTTAGGTTGTTCCGAAAATTCACCGAATAATGCGCTCGCCTTGTTTGAAATAATTACTAACAGTCACCGAACAAGTAATTAAGATTTGATAGTGGCACCGAAAACTATAGTGTGACTAATTCTGAGATGTAAACAAACGCCGGGCACCAGTTATCTGTGAGATTTATTAAAGTTTGCAGGTGGTTGAAATGCTTAACAAAAAAATCTACCCAGCCTTTTCTGACTGGTCTTTATCATCTGATTTAATGGTGGAAACTGTAAAATGCGGGTATATTATTAGAACATGGGAGTAACACTCACATTGGATTATCAGGGGGCGCTGCGTCATTCATTACTCGGAATCACTCGTTTTCAGTCATCCACTGCCTGCTGAAGTCACTCGTTACACCAACTCTAGCGTCACTTAGCAATACAACAGAAATGTGTGACTTGTGAGATTCTGCGCCTTCATTGTCCTAATTGAACTACTGGTAGCACTTGGAAGCACGCGAGTTATTCCTTCTGCTGATTTCTTGCGGCATTTTACAGCCAATTACTGGAGAACTTTGCATGCCGTCTTGTGAGATGCCTGTAGTGAGGTTCCACAAAGCGTTTTATTTTTTTTCGTGTATAGGGTATTGTTCCGTTACTGTGCTTAAAACAAACGCTAGATTTGTAAGGATATGAAAAGGCTTTTTCGACACGTGAAAGCACACTGTCATACTTTCTGCGGCACATTCGAAGGACTAGTCTGTGACAATAACATACCATTAAATGGACTGGTGAAACTTCTTTGCGTTTACTTAAATTGCGGCGTGCAACTGAACCTACTGTCTCGTTACTTATTTTTATCATTTCAACACTGACCTACGGACGTTTTCCTGACAAAGACATCACAAACTTAACCTACTCATTTATTACCCACAATAGACAAGCCCAATGCAATCTGACTGCTCTACAGTCAGAACATGACTTCAAATAATTAACGTAAAAGAATGGCCTTGAATAGGAAGAAATCCTAACAATAACCCATACTTTTCATAACTCACTTACCTCACAGAAAATCTTCATAACACGAACTACAGCAATTACAGCAAGCAGCAACCACAGCCAGCTAAAAAAAAGGATTATAACTACTATAGGCTCAAACTACTAGGAGGCATATGATCAGGAAAAAATAATATTTTGTTGAAGAGCAAACTATGTATTTAGCAGATTTTACCTTATTCATTTGACATCCAGTTCCAAAAATTATGTAGTCGTCAATAATTCTACTACCTAAACATTACCAACTACATCCATCATCATTTTACAATGCATGCCCAACCAGCACTGAGACTCCATGAAGGACACACGTCCAAGCCGTCCGCTCGCAAACTGCTAGTCCGGCCAATCACAGAGTCTCTTACCGAAGGCGCAGAGCGCAGTCAGCGATATTAATTTTAGTCTATAGCGCTGCCAACATACAAACAGGCTACTTACACTAGTGTGACTAAAGCCTGGACTTAAACCAATCGAGGTGAGTTACAGCGCCGACTTCTTTCCTGATTCAAGTGTCCACCGTTACTGCCTCCTCTGGTTTCTGCTCTAGAGAAACACTTAGCTGCAGTACTTCCATAGACGTTCATACACCTCCATTAGGGTTTCCTAGTGGAGCAGAAGGCGTCATAAAGGCGAGGGTCAAAGCTCTACGGCACCTCAGCCCGGAAGTGTTAAGTGATGACAACACCTGCCGTAAAAGCCTTCATTCTAGGAATCAAACTATTTGTAAAATTTCTTGTAAATCGGTAAGTGCACTCATTATGACGCTCTGGATGAATATTGTCTGAGTAATTTGAGCTTCACTTTAAGCGAAAGTCAGTTTTTCACTTATATATGTTTACGAAGTCTCATCTCCCGAACTACGTTTCGTACAATGGCATTATTTTACACATACTTCTAAATGTATATATGGATACATTTAAGAGACTTTGTTGCGAATAGAGGCACTAATAAAGAAGTAATAAAGGCTCGTCTGATTCTGAAGTGCTACTGCACGAACAGCGAAATATTGCGGTAAGTGATAAACTCTCCCCGTTTATAATTTTGTGGGGATGTGAGGGAGAAAAGTTTCGTACAGGCTTGAAGTTACATATGTAGTTTACTGTAAATCACTGTGTGCTTTCATTCTCAAATACTGGATGAACGGTGTCCGGGTATTTGAGAGTCGACAGTTTCACTGCCTTAAGAAAAACACACCTTAAGAAAAACACACACTTGCTAACAGTTATACTTGCCTTATTGCGTTTGACTTTTAGCATAAGGTTATACATCTTGGTAAGAGGTAACGACAGGATTTTAGGTTTTCACTTCGGTTAATAATTACGAGAGAGACAAATATACGTTGCCCGTGGAATACGCTACACATGAAGTCCGCAACTAGCACCGGGTTCTGGCTTACTCGCTCTGCAATATACGAGATGATTTTAATGGGAAACGCTGGGATGTTGACAGAAATAAGACCTGCAGTTTTCGTTAAATACGACACGGCACTGAATTGTCCGCAGAGTACGAATTAGTTTGTTCCAAAGAAGATAGTAGCATCAGAGAAGGAGTTACACTGCGATTAAAATGAGATGGCAGGTATTTGATGTCTGATGCGAGGTACTGAGATGTAAGCGCACATATCAGTTGACGAAGTAGATACGATTCAGGGTTTTCGCGTCTCTTTGCTGGTCGCAATCAGTCTTCGTTAAGACGCTAACTCGCTCAGATAGATGACTATTGCGGAGGTAACACGCACAGGAAATCGTGGTTGCTGTGGAGAAGACTTAAGGTGATCCCTGGTAGAGTCCGCGTTGAATGCTGGGGTAGGTAGACGCGCAGATGACAGGACACCTGTGGTGCTATGGGCAGGTGTTGCAGTGGAAACGCGGAAAGCTGGAGGGTAAGTACTGTTCTAAACTGAAGCATACGCTCACACCTTTTATAAATATTAAATGTGGCCCTTCCACGAACACATTTGCATGGTGACCTTCAAAAATATCTGTAACCTCCGTTGTGGTTATTAACTAAAAAGAATTACGACGGAAACGCAGCGATTCATTTTCGCCTAGCTCGTTAACCATTTGCAGCTTTCGGAGAAGAGTTATGAGTGGTGAATCTTAAGTAAAATTCTCTGGCCGACGTGCCAAAACACAGAGGAGTTTACACAGTCTCATCTCACTAACATATTGCGCCGACATAATTGCTATAGAATTGTCAACAGTGGTTTGTTAAGTATATTAAGCGAGAAACTGAGGAAACGTAAGATCAGTAGCACATGAAAAGACACATCCTCGATGCAAAATAACGTATAATATCTTCAGTTACGTTGTTACAAATTTTCGATTCACCAGCTGTTGATGGACCATAAAATCTAAATTCTTTCATAGAAAAATTGTGTAGTTAGTGGAATAACTCGATAGATGATGAAGTATTTCAGAATAGCTACACGGAAAAATTGTTTCCTGTTCTAGTGCTATCATTTTACAAAATCTCATTTCAATATTTGGAACCATTTATGAAATGTGACGAACGTTGTGGATATTTCACTCTCTCCTTATGGCTGGCGCTGTTCGATCTTAAGTGAGTATGCTACATTAGTTCAGTTTTCTCGAGATTGGTGACAGAAAGACACCTCCACACAATTCAAAGAAAAACTCAACATGTTAGCTAAATTTCATATGTAGTGAAACATTATGTAAAATGCACCAAACGCAAAGTCATGGTGATCTCTATTTATCGCTGCAAACTCTTCCAATTTCGTGCAGTAACTTACTTCCGCGCAAATATCACAACTAAGACAGTTTGTGAAATGATGGGCACATCGTGAAGAATCGGGCTTGTAAAGCTATAAGTAAAGCAAAAATGGAATTGTTTGCCTAATAGTTTAAAATAGCGTAAAATCGTTTGAGGAAGATTGCAGGGCGCGCCCCTAGATTCTGTCATCACCAACCGGCCGAAAGGTGGCAAACACTTGTCGGCCTCCCCTTCCGAACAAATGAACTGGACTAAAACCGGTCACTGAGAATCGGCCACCGTATCCCGCGCAGATTCTAGTTAGAGTGGGATGGGCGCGGCAGCTTCACGCTCCTACCTCAATGACATGACGCGATTCTGGGAATGTCTCTGTTGTTGTTGTGGCCTCCAGTCCTGAGACTGGTTTGATGCAGCTCTCCATGCTACTCTATCCTGTGCAAGTTTCTTCATCTCCCAGTACCTACTGCAACCTACATCCTTCGGAATCTGCTTAGTGTATTCATCTCTTGGTCTCCCTCTACGATTTTTACACTCCACGCTGCCCTCCAATGTTAAATTTGTGATCCCTTGATGCCTCAGAACATGTCCTACCAACCGGTCCCTTCTTCTCGTCAAGTTGTGCCACAAACTCCTCTTCTCCCCATCTCTATTCAATACCTCCTCATTAGTTATGTGATCTACCCATCTAATCTTCAGCAAACTTCTGTAGCACCGCATTTCGAAAGCTTCTATTCTCTTCGTGTCCAAACTATTTATCATCCATGTTTCACTTCCAAACAAGGCTACACTCCATACGAATACTTTCAGAAACAATTTCCTGACACTTAAATCTATACTCGATGTTAACAAATTTCTCTTCTTCAGAAACGCTTTCCTTGCCATTGCCAGTCTACATTTTATATCTTCTCTACTTCGACCATCGTCAGTTAGTTTGCTCCCCAAATAGCGAAACTCCTTTACTACTTTAAGTGTCTCACTTCCTAATCTGATTCCCTCAGCATCACCCGACTTGATTCGACTACATTCCATGATCTTCTACATCTACATCTACATCTACATTGATACTCCGCAAGCCACCCAACGGTGTGTGGCGGAGGGCACTTTACGTGCCACTGCCATTACCTCCCTTTCCTGTTCCAGTCGCGTATGGTTCGCGGGAAGAACGACTGTCTGAAAGCCTCCGTGCGCGCTCTAATCTCTCTAATTTTACATTCGTGATCTCCTCGGGAGGTATAAGTAGGGGGAAGCAATATATTCGATACCTCATCCAGAAACGCACCCTCTCGAAACCTGGACAGCAAGCTACACCGCGATGCAGAGCGCCTCTCTTGCAGAGTCTGCCACTTGAGTTTATTAAACATCTCCGTAACGCTATCACGGTTACCAAATAACCCGGTGACGAAACGCGCCGCTCTTCTTTGGATCTTTTCTATCTCCTCCGTCAACCCGACCTGGTACGGATCCCACACTGATGAGCAATACTCAAGTATAGGTCGAACGAGTGTTTTGTAAGCCACCTCCTTTGTTGATGGACTACATTTTCTAAGCACTCTCCCAATGAATCTCAACCTGGTACCCGCCTTACCAACAATTAATTTCATATGATCATTCCACTTGAAATCGTTCCGTACGCATACTCCCAGATATTTTACAGAAGTAACTGCTACCAGTGTTTGTTCCGCTATCATATAATCATACAATAAAGGATCCTTCTTTCTATGTATTCGCAATACATTACATTTGTCTATGTTAAGGGTCAGTTGCCACTCCCTGCACCAAGTGCCTATCCGCTGCAGAGCTTCCTGTATTTCGCTACAATTTTCTAATGCAGCAACTTCTCTGTATACTACAGCATCATCCGCGAAAAGCCGCATGGAACTTCCGACACTATCTACTAAGTCATTTATATATATTGTGAAAAGCAATGGTCCCATAACACTCCCCTGTGGCACGCCAGAGGTTACTTTAACGTCTGTAGACGTCTCTCCATTGATAACAACATACTGTGTTCTGTTTGCTAAAAACTCTTCAATCCAGCCACACAGGTGGTCTGATATTCCGTAGGCTCTTACTTTGTTTATCAGGCGACAGTGCGGAACTGTATCGAACGCCTTTCGGAAGTCAAGAAAAATAGCATCTACCTGGGAGCCTTTATCTAATATTTTCTGGGTCTCATGAACAAATAAGGCGAGTTGGGTCTCACACGATCGCTGTTTCCGGAATCCATGTTGATTCCTACATAGTAGATTCTGGGTTTCCAGAAATGACATGATACGCGAGCAAAAAACATGTTCTAGAATTCTACAAGAGATCGACGTAAGAGATATAGGTCTATAGTTTTGCGCATCTGCTCGACGACCCTTCTTGAAGACTGGGACTATCTGTGCTCTTTTCCAATCATTTGGAACCCTCCGTTCCTCTAGAGACTTGCGGTACACGGCTGTTAGAAGGGGGGCAAGTTCTTTCGCGTACTCTGTGTAGAATCGAATTGGTATCCCGTCAGGTCCAGTGGACTTTCCTCTATTGAGTGATTCCAGTTGCTTTTCTATTCCTTCGTTTTGCTTTTGTTGATAATCATCTTGTATCCTCCTTTCAAGACACTGTCCATTCCGTTCAACTGCTCTTCCAAGTCCTTTGCTGTCTCTGACAGAATTACAATGTTATCGGCGAACCTCAAAGTTTTTATTTCTCCTCCATGGATTTTAATACCCACTCCGAATTTTCCTTTTGTTTCCTTTACTGCTTGCTCAATATACAGATTGAATAACATTGGTGCATACCGGTACTGTTCGAGAGGTATTCGTTATTTACATGCATGTATTCCACGAATTCAGTCAGTGAGTTTCTTGATATTTATTGTGAAAATGGGTACTTGTATCACCGGACAGACTAAGTTTGGAAAAGCTGTTGAAATAAAAGAGGCATGTACGCGAATTTATAATCAAATCACGTGATTACTTTGAAAGAGAGAGGGGAACGGTGATCCTTTGATAGTAATCGGTAACGTGATCGACAGAGCGGCAGAGGCACTAAAGACCTCTGCTGCGACAGTAAAGAAAGTAACAAAGGAGAAGGAGGGTGTGAATTATGTGGAAGCTCTGTTACTGTGACGCCCGTAAAGTCGAGAAAGGACCTGTGGTGTGTGACAAATATCGACAACTTCGACGAAAATGCAGTTACGCGGCGTATACACTGGCGAAGCGTCCATTAGGTCTCTAAGATAAGCCTATACGAAAAATTCAGATTAATTTTAATCGGATCTGATCACACGCGCGTGGAAACCTCTTCAAATATTTTACGTTTTAACTTTGAGTATAAGCTCGCCGGTATAACGCATCACCGTCTTAGATGTGCAACCGGTAGCTGCTAGGAGTTCCGTACTTATGAACAGCATGAGCAGCACATACCTAAGTGGAATGATGAGACATTTAGCAATTCCTTAACAGATAGCGCTACTTCGTATCCTATAGCTGCCAGCTGGGCAGTACCAGAAACAATTAACTCTTAAATGTTTGTTCGAAATACAAAGAACATGAAGACATTCATGATTCACAGAAAATAAATGTGAATGCATCATTCGACATTATTGCAAGATGACAAAAAATAGCTTATGTATTTTCATTGTTCCTCACATTAAAATTTAGTACACATTGTTATTGGAATGTGAGTAGTTCCGCAGCGGTGTCGGTAGGTATTCATATCGGCATTACTACACGTGCTTATGATGGAGCAGGGATTACGTCGGCAAAAAGTAGCATGTAGTGGTAGTGATCGACTCATTGTTGAACTATATTTCGGTGAGCCCTTCACTTGTGAGGTGCCATCCCCAATTCGTCATGGCATTATGTTGTCGAAAGGAAAACTTTAAGTAGCCTAATATTTCAACCACTATCTTGTAACGCATGGTAGTGATAATTTCTTCCAACTGCCATGGATCCTTTTAATTCACCACAAGAGCCACTGAATTCTTTAATTGAAAACACTGTGTTATTATCTCGTCTTCCTTTTAAGATACAATCCTGGTGAAAGTACGAAACCCATCACTAAGTCAGTTCATTAAAAAATCTAATGGAGTATTTGTAAGACGTTTTTAAGCACAATGGTATAATTGAAACGGTGGTTAAGTGAGAGTGTTGAAATTAACATTTTGTCTTGTTTTGTTTTTACTATGTGCAAGTGGGGGGGGGGGGGGGGGGGAGAAGACCAAGAGAGTTTTCAAAATTCTCTTTCGAAAGCCAAAAAGGATAAACGTTCCATTTCACATATCATATCAGCTAAGTACAATAAGAACTAACCATGCTCCTTCAGCTTTCAGACGCTACGTTCCTGGTTGCTTTGAGGCATTACGAGAGGTTGATCGAGAGAGAAGTACTTTGTATAACGAAGAATCGTTTTAGATAGCACAAGTTACTTACTGAGAGCCACACCGAATCTTAGGTCCCAGCAAATAAGGGCATTATTAAGAACTTTTCGATTTCCTGGCAGAAGAAGAACGTTACATGGAAGATCATTTAGTATCCGATGGAGTATTCTACAGCACTCCTTCTGACACACAGAAATGGCTCTGAGCACTATGGGGCTTAACTGCTGAGGTCATCAGTCCCCTAGAACTTAGAACTACTTAAACCTAATAAACCTAAGGACATCACTCACATCCATGCCCGAGGCGGGATTCGAACCTGAGACCGTAGCGGTCGCGCGGTTCCAGACTGTTGCGCCTAGAACCGGTCGGCCGCCCAGCAACAGGATTGACGCAACTCGTGTGGACGACCGTTATCCAACATTTGTGTCATGAACTGACGATAAACTTAACGGAACAATGCGTGCGTCTAAAGGGAAGAGTGGTGATGGTGGTATGTTGCGTCTTTAGTCAAGAAACAAAAATCCGTAAATTACAACTAAAAAATGAGTTCTGCAAAGTTTCAAGACTAGTTAGTTACTATCTTGGTACTAAATGTCAGTACTGGTAGTATTTTTGTAAAGATAACGAGTTAAATGAGTCACCAACTGCGTCCACAAGCGAGGATGAAGTTTTGGTCTGGTTGAAGGAAAATATAATAGACTTTGATCACGATATGCGATAAGTAGAGTTGTTAGAATTATTGAGAAAATACATACGACAAAAGACGCAGTATTCAATTGATTCAATAGCGCAGAACTCCGACCACTGAGTCAGTCATCCTCCTCACCAACACCACTTAAATACCACTGAACTTGTCTGGGCTCAGAATAAAGCGTCTGTTACGCAGGGAATTAAAACATTTTCGTTCGAGACCCAGAGAGACCGGTGTCACACAAATAATTTCAGATATGTGGAAGAAGATTGTGAACCACGCCACATGTGGAGTACATCAGATGCTCAGACGAAGAATATGGCATAAGAGAAGAAACAATACCAAGTGCAGTTATATCTTTTGCAGAAAAGAAGCGTTTTAAATGTGGTGCTACGGAAGAATGCTCAAGATTTTGTGCGTAAATCAAGTAAATAATGAGCAGCCACTGAACAGAGTTGGAGAGAAAAGAAATTTCTAGCACAAACTGACTAGAAGAACGGATCGTTTGGTAAGACACTTTCTGAGACGTGATACCATGATGTCACAGAATGTGCCCTGTCAACCAGTGCTATTGTCAGGTTGAACTGGAGGGAAGTGTGTATTAAGAGGCAACAGAAAACCAAGTAGTGAATGCTGCAAGCTGATTCAGAACGACGTAGGTTGCAGTAGTTATTCGGAAATACAGAGTCTTACGTAGGGTAGAGTAGTACGGAGAGCTGCAGTTTTCGGATAACAAATACAACACTGTCACAGAATAAGGACAGCAGCGAAGGTAAGGTCTTCGCTATTTCACACGCAGCTATCTTGGTCTTTACAATTCATCGTGAATGTTTGAAAGCTGTACCGATCTCGCTTGTTCAAGTGTGTGCGCGCCAGCCTGTGTGTGTGTGTGTGTGTGTGTGTGTGTGTGTGTGTCTTCATCACTTTCATGTTATATACCTATATTTACGACAGTTTCATTTACAGCCATTTCACCAGATATCACAGCAGGAGCCGGCCGCGGTGGCCGAGCGGTTCCTGGCGCTTCAGTCCGGAACCGCGCTACTGCTACGGTCGCAGGTTCGAATCCTGCCTCGGGCATGGATTTGTGTGATGTCCTTAGGTTAGTTAGGTTTAAGTAGTTCTAAGTTCTAGGGACTGATGACCTCTGATGTTAAGTCCTACAGTGCTCAGTGGCTTTTTTTCACAGCAGGACGTTATTCTTCCTATACAGTGTGTCTTCCTGCAGTGTCATTCTCAGTTCTCCGCAGTAGCACACTCTAAGAGTCTACAGGATTCCACATACAGGGCTCCCCGTGTTTGAGACAAATAAATTTCCCTGGCATACTTCGCTCTCCAAAATTCCTTTTGATCATGCTAATAGTATTGCGATTAGACTGCAATTGGCTGAGAGGGAACGGCATTATGGTCTTTCCTTCAAGTCCATAGTATACGACGTCTCGGCTGGTTTATTTCTACGAGCCCAGCTTTCAGATAGACGTTTTCACTACGGAAATGTCTACGTTGCAGCCACTCAATAAATCGTGCATTTATGTGACACTTGGCGGGAGTTTTTTTGAGACTGCCTGTTATGGTGCGCTGCATTATAAATAACATCAACACCACAGCTAAAAAGTGCTAGCGCAAACAGTAAGTTGTGCCGAGAGCCGAAGTTATTAGCTGGCAACAGTGTTGGAAGCTATCAGGGATCTTCTTACAGCGAGAGGATTTTTTTATAGCTGTGACCGTCTAGGCTATAGCACGGGTGAGCAACCGCCCGCGATTGCTTTCAATTCGGCTTCCGGAAGAAATTCGTGGGAGGGAGCGAGGCGTTCGGGTTGTACTCCGCCCAGGACGCATTTTCCGTTATTTGCGCCGACACTCGGATCGCCTTGGGTCTGCAGCCCATGACGCAGAGCCTTGAAAATTTTGCTTACACCGCACATGCGTAATGCCATTTCGCTGGCGCGGAATTTGAACGAGAGAAACAAGTTTCCAGTCTCAATGCGAAATTAAGGCCCCTGCACTCATATGCACGCGGAGAAAGAGGGGAAACAGCTGACTACCTTGCAGGGGTGCGAGGAAAAGTGGTTTCGCATCTCAGTCAGTGCTGACAACCCACGCACTTTATTTACTGCCTACTTCCTGCGTCGATGGTACACGTTGCTAGATAGCAAACGTTGATGGTGAGCAACAGTAATAGAAGTGTTACCAACTACAGGCAAAATGCGCCGATTTGACACAACGACAGCAAGGGCCAGACTTGGTGGACAGACTTAGTTACCGGTTGTCGGTTCACGCCTCACGTTCCGTGCTAATAGTTTTATAATTTTCGTGCATGTGTTTCCGTGCGTCTTTACTGAGTTTATTCACAAAATGACTGGCATTAAGAAGAGAGAAGATCGTACCGAATGTCACCAATTCCAGGAGAAATGTACCAAGGATTAGTATTTACCACATTCAAAGATAAACCTGTTCGCTTGTTATGTAGTGAATCACAATCTATCGTCCAGGTATACAACAGGAAAAGACACTTTTCTAGGAAACAAATTGCTCAACAACAGTTTAAAGGGCAGTTGCTGAAACCAAAAATTGAAATATTCATTTATAATTTGAACATGCAACAGGAAATGTTTGCCAAAGTGAAGAGACAGTGAGGCAATTCGGTTAAACCATAGTCTTATAGCGGGTAAAAAAAAAAGGCAAATCGTTAAAGTCTTCTGCTGAAGGCGAACCGTAAAGAAGTACCTCTTGCACGCTGATGACTGTACCATGTCCCGATTTGTTTTAAAAGAAAGAATTCCAACAAATAGCTTTAACTGAATCAACTGTTGTTCGTCGAATTGGTATGATTAATTACATTGAAAAGAAATGTCATGAAGCCAAATTCGAAGCATTTACGATCGTTTTGTTCAATAGCTCTAATTTATCAGACACCGTTCAGTCAGCAATTTTTATTCGTGGTGTATATGAGGAAATCAGCACAACAGCTCCGCGTGTCGAGAAAGGGGAGCCATTGTTCGCAGCATTATCTCATAAATATTAACGCCACGGACGCTGCAGCTTTGACATTTTGCGCTGGGAACAACACTGTCTCATCACGTGTCGAGGCAGTCAGCGCGTTTAAGTGAATCAGCCCCCAGGGAAACCAAAGATTGCACATTGCCTATTCAGTACTCGTGCCGTGTTAGATAACATCGCAGCAGTGAATGTGTGAGTAGATTGCATAAATTTACGTCTTGAATCCTGTGGTAATAAAAAAAAGTAAAACGTTTCGAAATTTTATATTTATGTGAGTTCCTGCTAAAATAGATGTATTTGAGATATTGCTACAATGACTCAAAATTTTCCATAGTACAGCCCTTGACTTCAGACACTCTTTTGTCAGCGGCATTTTCACGATTCGAAGGCTCCCTGATAAACAAATTCCGGAAAGTCCTTAAGGATAACAAGCTACAATGTCAACACTTAGGGATCGATGGTTGTTTGCTTTGGGGTTGGATTTCACTTTTAGGAATAGGAAATAGTTTGCTAGTGCCAATTCAGAACTCTTAGGAGGATTGGGTACTGTCACGATGCCGTTTATTGTCAGGTAGTAGATGACCTTGCCAGCAGGCGTAGCTGCGTGCATTGTTGTGATGCATTTTCCAGTTTCAGAGGATAGCTGGGTTTGCCCAGTTGACTCTTCTTTCAGTCCTCCATGGCACTTCTAGGTAAAAAGCACCATTCACTGTCTGCCACTCAGGTGTGCAAATTCGTAGTGGCTCACCCCTTCGTGTCGAAGGAAACAATGAGTATGGCTTTCACTGTGAATTTTTCTGACAAGGTGATTCTGCAGTGTGACATTCGGAAATTTGACGCTTTGTTTCCGGATCCAATTCGAATATTCAATTTTCATCTCTCATGATTACGTTGCCCAGAACCCCGGAATCTTCTTCAACTCGCTGCAAAAGATTCCCGTAAACAGACACTCATCTCTGTTTTTGGTAGTCTACCAAGACATTTCGAACGAGCTTAGGATAGATCTTCCACATTGCAAAATATTCGGACAGTGTGAATTCAGAACTCCACGCAGTTTTTGCCCATTGTCGTCTGTTCTTGCTGTTAAGGGACGTCTATCACCATCTCTGGGCCACATTTGACGAGCTACTGCCACTTAAATAGTGCAGTTTGTCACATGCTTTCGTCCTTGAACACTTGGTGAATCATGGCCAACGGCTATGTACCCGATGTCTCCAGTCCGAAAGAAAATTACATGGCGTATGGTTGTTAAATCTTTCGCTGCATTTTGCACGTGCACCGAGTCAGTAGACAGGGTACCACTAAGGACAGATCTTGCCTAACGAACGCTCACAGGCGACTGGCGCTTTTCAAAAGACAATCCCCTACCCCACCCCCAACCCCCCCAACACCACCAAAAAAATTATCAAGCACGAGCGGTACAAGCATGCTCGAATGTACAGTCAAGCCAAGGCAAAATTGTTCCAGATAATTTTTAAACCGTCTTCGTAAGTGGTGAAAGCATTTTCAACTCCGTTTAGTGATCATACAAACCTGCGCAGAAGTTTTACACTGTTTTCATGATGTGGTACTGGAACATTTTCGAGACGAATATGGGACAATTGGTAATTGATTCCAGAACGAAATAACATCTCATAGGATACTAAAATTACATGTACACTGAATACAGGTAATCATTCATCATGACGATGTCAGTACTGACATATTCAACACAGGAACTTACGTAAATGTGGAGGTAGTCAGCATAGAAGTAGGTAATATTTGCAAGAGGACCGAATCGACGAGATGTCAATGACGAAGCAATTATCGGCCAATGATTAACCCCTGAGTTAATTCTGAGATAACTTGATCCAGGTCGAATTTTCATTCCCACTAACAACAATCTGCTGCCTGTTTCTCAAGTAGTTTTCAAACCATATGAGGTTACCTCAATATTTTAGCTGTTATTTTCAGCAAATATCGCAGTGCACTGTATCACATGTGCTGATAAAATCTTGCAGGTTATTATTATTCCGTTACAGTTGTCTAAGAACTATTCAGGTTTTCCGGCTTTATTAGTTTAAAGTTTGGGGTATGTTGTTGAGAAAACTGGATATGTTTGTCAAGCAATTAAAACTTACGTAAATATTCAGTAAGTTGATTGTCAACAATATACACTCCTGGAAATGGAAAAAAGAACACATTGACACCGGTGTGTCAGACCCACCATACTTGCTCCGGACACTGCGAGAGGGCTGTACAAGCAATGATCACACACACGGCACAGCGGACACACCAGGAACCGCGGTGTTGGCCGTCGAATGGCGCTAGCTGCGCAGCATTTGTGCACCGCCGCCATCAGTGTCAGCCACTTTGCCGTGGCATACGGAGCTCCATCGCAGTCTTTAACACTGGTAGCATGCCGCGACAGCGTGGACGTGAACCGTATGTGCAGTTGACGGACTTTGAGCGAGGGCGTATAGTGGGCATGCGGGAGGCCGGGTGGACGTACCGCCGAATTGCTCAACACGTGGGGCGTGAGGTCTCCACAGTACATCGATGTTGTCGCCAGTGGTCGGCGGAAGGTGCACGTGCCCGTCGACCTGGGACCGGACCGCAGCGACGCACGGGTGCACGCCAAGACCGTAGGATCCTACGCAGTGCCGTAGGGGACCGCACCGCCACTTCCCAGCAAATTAGGGACACTGTTGCTCCTGGGGTATCGGCGAGGACCATTCGCAACCGTCTCCATGAAGCTGGGTTACGGTCCCGCACACCGTTAGGCCGTCTTCCGCTCACGCCCCAACATCGTGCAGCTCGCCTCCAGTGGTGTCGCGACAGGCGTGAATGGAGGGACGAATGGAGACGTGTCGTCTTCAGCGATGAGAGTCGCTTCTGCCTTGGTGCCAATGATGGTCGTATGCGTGTTTGGCGCCGTGCAGGTGAGCGCCACAATCAGGACTGCATACGACCGAGGCACACAGGGCCAACACCCGGCATCATGGTGTGGGGAGCGATCTCCTACACTGGCCGTACACCACTGGTGATCGTCGAGGGAACACTGAATAGTGCACGGTACATCCAAACCGTCATCGAACCCATCGTTCTACCATTCCTAGACCGGCAAGGGAACTTGCTGTTCCAACAGAACAATGCACGTCCGCATGTATCCCGTGCCACCCAACGTGCTCTAGAAGGTGTAAGTCAACTACCCTGGCCAGCAAGATCTCCGGATCTGTCCCCCATTGAGCATGTTTGGGACTGGATGAAGCGTCGTCTCACGCGGTCTGCACGTCCAGCACGAACGCTGGTCCAACTGAGGCGCCAGGTGGAAATGGCATGGCAAGCCGTTCCACAGGACTACATCCAGCATCTCTACGATCGTCTCCATGGGAGAATAGCAGCCTGCATTGCTGCGAAAGGTGGATATACACTGTACTAGTGCCGACATTGTGCATGCTCTGTTGCCTGTGTCTATGTGCCTGTGGTTCTGTCAGTGTGATCATGTGATGTATCTGACCCCAGGAATGTGT
This sequence comes from Schistocerca americana, assembly GCF_021461395.2. NCBI lineage: Eukaryota > Metazoa > Arthropoda > Insecta > Orthoptera > Acrididae > Schistocerca > Schistocerca americana. The sequence continues at coordinate 582,993,504 of NC_060119.1, read as the reverse complement.
CAATAAAGTTTCCCCTTCCTGGGACAATGAATTCACGGTGTTCTTATTTCAATTTCCAGGAGTGTATTACAGCACTTGCGGTGCAGCAGGTACGATGCTAATTAGGTCGGGGAAGAGGTTATTTCCGCGTGGGGACTGACTGTTGCGGAATCACAGTAATTATGTTACAACGCTGTGGCCTGAATGAAGGTTCTGCTCAAGTAGATTTTTCCACATAATTTTTGGTTCGTATCGTTGCCCACAATGGAAAGAGCTGCCTGATTTTCGGCAGTGGGAATGTACTGCCTTACACCAGACATGGCCAACGTGAGGTGACCTGTGGGCCTACTCAATTTCGCGGGTAGTCTTGTCAAGTGACGTAACAGGAACCCTCCTAGCTCATAAAGTTAAATTACAGCGACCATAGCGTCACGAACATCGTTTACTTACTAACGACGTTCAGAATAGCTGTCCTAAAAGATTTCATTGCAAAATTCTGCAACTCCGTTAGTAAAGAAACATTGAGTTAACAGGCATCTTGAAATGTCGTGATGGAAAAATAAACTGGTTGCAGCGAATTCGATAGTACAGACCGGGTTATATGCATTTGCATTTGCATATTTGGCTCATGGCATATTTTAACTAAAAACTAGTGTCGATGAATAGTTTCGCTCTATGTTTACAATATTTTAAAAATTTAGACGGGCAGTCTCTAGCTCGATCTAGTCTTGATGATGTCTCACTGATTGACCGCGACCTAGAACTGCGTGCAATCGCTAACCGAGAGGCCAAAGCCTAACGAGATCATTACAGAAGAGGAACAGGAACAGGCAGAATCAATGCTCTTGCGCCGGTGCCCCTGGATAATGCCCTTTGCTGTCATACCGTACGAGTCGGCAACAATTAAATTAAACTATACAAGCTTTTAATCGCGAGTCTATTGTTTTACTTTAGCTTTCTATTTACTTGTGCACAGTTGAACGTGTTTACGATGTATAGTGTGTAACGTGTTGTTCGCCATGCAGCCAGAAAAAAGAAACGTCGTTTCGTGGATATCTGACTATCCTGGAACATTTAGATATGACGGAATTGTTTTATGTTGTCGAGCTTGGTAGAGAAACGTTTCGTGCAAAAAAAAAGTTTCAAATAGACCAGCATGTCAAGACAAGTCTTTATATCGCAGGAATGCAGAAGAAAGGACCACGACAACAACTTGTGACAACAGTCTGTTGCAGTAGCAGGGATCTGTCCAAAGGTAAACTAAAAAGTTGGTTTGACATGGATCTATGTGAAGCATTCATTGCAAGCAATATTCTTCTTCACAAACTTACAACCCCTATCCTCAAAGGCTTCCTGCGCACATATTGCTTAAATCAAAACATACCACATGAATCAACATAGAATAAAAATCACATACCGACAGTTTATGTAAATGATCTGGAAGAAATACGCAATGAATTCGATTTCAGTTGATTTTAGTTGACGAAACTACACTTGTGGCCGTTACATTGCAAATTTAATTGTTAGTGCTTTAAAAGAAGAGCCTTCTTCTTCCTATTTAGCAGCCTACAAAAAACTTGAAAAGAAAATCATTCGTGGATCACCAGATTTGTGAATGAGGGTATTAAGAAAATACTTCCAGAATCTTATGCAGATGGAATGGTGTTTGTGTTTATTTCAGATGCTGCTTCCTATATGATCAAAGGAGGAAGAGCCCTCCGAGTATTTTATCCCAGTTTGATTCTTGTGACGTGCATTGCTCATGGAGTACATCTCCTTGCTGGAGGAGCTCGTTCCACGTTTTTGAACGTAAATAAACTGATTTCATCCACAAAGAAAGTTTTTCCAAAGACTCCTGCTTGCATCAAGACCTACAAAGGAAAACTTCCAAATGTGCTTTTACCTCCTGAACAAGTGGTTACAATGAACATTTCGAGGCCATTAGAGGGGTGCTAAACAACTTCGATAGTGCAGAGGCTTTGGTAGTTTGCCTGTGCATCGAACCTTTTAATTATTCCGGTATTAAAAAAGACATTGCTGTGATGAGCACTCATTTTACCCATATACCAGCAGGCATTATAAAGCTAGAAAGTCAAGGTTTGGCATTGAACGAATCTATTCAGTTAATAACTTCAAAACTTAAAGAAAAGTTTGAAAACATTTTAATCAGTAACCCAGGGTTTGAACCCTTGTGCCTAATATATAGATTTATCAATGGGAAAGGTGAACTTTTACCAGAAACAATAAGTGCCAAAATAGCACTCAAATTCAAATATTGCCAAGTTACCTCAGTTGTTGTAAAACGGTCCTTTCCTGCTTATAAAATGTTTTGAGTAATGGAATACACAATCTTGCTGCCGAATATTAGGAACAGTACTTCGTAGTTTATGTTTACAACAGTAGAAAAATATAAATAATTTGTAAATGATGCTTTGGTCCAATAACATCAATTAAAAGTTGGAGCTGTTAAAAAATATGTATTGTTTGTTGTGTTTCAAATTTAATACTACGAAATTTCTGAGCGTGCTCCTCTGCGTTTGATAGATGCCGAAGGTGGTCCTGTACTAGTCGATTGTTTTGCTGCGACTCACTCGCATCGCATCCGCTTGCTGCCGACAAAAATAGGAAAGAAGGAACAATTCTTGAAACATGGTATTCGTCCCCAAGTTGCAAGTTTTTAGAAAATAATCCCAGAAAGGCCCCTTTCCTATCGTCTACCAGAAAGTATTTAGAAAGTGATATCAGCATTTTAAATGTACCGATTTTTCTCGTGGCAGGCGCCCTCCCTCGTATGGATCGACTTTGAGATATAAAACACGCAGTAACTACCATGCTTTTTATTATTTGATCGTCATACTTCGACACTCTTATGAATTTTAACATCTTTCGTGCATACTTGCATGCATATTTTAAGGTTTTTGTGATGTATACAATCCGGTCTCTATTCATTATCAGTAACATCCATTTTCAACAGTGATAGTGTTCTAATACGTCTACAAGGACAAGAACTAGCTACTAATCTTGATACTAAATGAAAGAGATGTGATTTTTTCTTGAAAGTCTCTTCGGGTAGTCACGAAGAGATGTGATGTCATGCGAATAAGGAGACCCTGTGGCAAGGCTGGTACCTTGCGACGGCATCACAAGTATCACAGCCGTTGCCAGATGCAACGACGAATGACCGAAGTCGGCGAGACACGTCCTCAAGACACGTCAAGTTGCAGACGCCGCATCTACAGCATGCCTACACACATCAGATCAGTGTGCCACTCAGCACACTCAGGTGGTAGGTCACGGTTCAGTGACAGTAACAGATACACATGACACTCCTGTAGACATGGACTGATACGAAGTATTTCATCTTGTTAAAGTGATATAACATTCTGTGTATATTGCAGTACTCTGTTGGGCTATTCCAGATGTGAATCTGAGAGCCAACCAGTCTGCTGACGACTGTTATTTTGTGTGGCATAACATTAGAAAAACAATGTTCAGCATTGAGATACCCAGTTCCTGGCGATAAACAATTAATTTAACTTTTAGGATTTCTTTCGCGAGCCAAATGAAACCAATCGCGGGCAGCGAAGTCTCGCAGCTTCGTTTACTCATCATAGTTCAGGCTTCCGAACTTCACTTGAAACGTTTGTGTGTTACTTTCTTGTTGTTCATCATTGAGTGTGTTGTCAGACAATGAGGAAGAATTTGTACCTCATGGACAGAGCCTGAAATATGCCGATATCTCCCACTTCGTCAATTTTTGCGTTGCGATTACATCTATGAGGCTGTGACTGTGCACCGCTAGGTGTGTTGGATGTAGTGAAAGTATGCTCATATTTTTACATCCAAACGATTATCTTAGTTGAATTGTGGGGGGACGCTCTTTAATTCATCTGTGTTAAAGTGTTACGTCCAGCGCCAGGCCATAAATGAATACAACAAGTTCGTGGTACCTTTTAGACTCATCCATGTACTATTATGGTTATTAATCTTAATATCTGTATTACGTGTCACTTCAATAGTACCCTCGTTTCACTGTCTTACTATACTCCGCAATCAAGCACTCTTTTAAGGCCGACGCAATATTCAGTTGCTGTTGCTGATGTTGTTGTTGTGGTCTTCAGTCCGAAGACTTGTTCGAAGGAGCGCTCCATGCTACTCTAACCTGTGCAAGCCTCTGTATCTCCGAATAACGACTGCAACGTAAATCCTTCTGAATCTGCTTATTACTCTGGTGTCCAAAATTAAAGCAACAAACGGCTATTTCCCCTTCCTGTGTCTAATTCACCATATAATCACACTAAGTCTCAACAGATGTCGCTACCATCATGTTCTGCACCGAAGATTGGATTCCGATCAACGGACAACCTCGCCGCAGTGACGTCAGGGCACCTATCAAGCTGGGGAGTATTTGCAGGGTAGTCCCACATTTTCGATCGCTGTGTACACAGTCACAGACGGTGCAGTATGGCACAGGGATGTCCCCAACAGACTCTCTGCTCTGGAGGGCCATAGGAAGATTGCAGGCAGAAGAGTCGCAAACTGTTTGACTCGATGGTCTAATGTGAATCTCCAGCAGCATTGGTTTTATGCATTATGACACGGTACTATATCCAGAAAACTTTTATGTTGTCTGACTCTGGCCGCGGAAACCTATGGAGACATGTGAATCGTTCTGTTGTTTCTCGGATGAAACGACAGTTTATAGAGACCGAAACTGTATCCCGGAGACGAGGACAGGGCCGACGATGTGTGACATCAGAAAGAGTTGACCGTTATTTAGTTCTAAGGGTACGACGGTGCTTATTACTCCACTGCAACTGGCATCATCTGGAAGCGTTGTATCGAGGCAAGCAGTGTACAGAAGGCTTCAGCAGAGTGGCCGTTATTGATGAAGACCTCCTGTCCGTTTACCTCTGGTCTGTCTTCACAGAAGAGAACGTCTGGGGTGGAGCCGTCAACATGCTACCTGGACCGTCGACTGGTGGGCCAATGTTCTTTCCACAGACAAGTTCCGATGTGGTCTAAAGAATAAATCTCGACTGTTTCGCATCTGGAGGGCACGTGGAACACGATATCTGGTCCAAACATTGTCGAAAGAGACCGTTGTCGAGGAGGATCCGTAATTTTGCGGCAGGGATTACGTTGACCACTCGAAAACCTATTCATTAAATTATTCGGTTGAATCAGCAAGATTTTACTGCTGCCAGGTACTGTGTGAGGATCTTGGGATCTCATGCGCGGTTGTTACGATGTGCTGACGCACGATAATGCTCGACCTCATAGAGCACGAGTGTTTAATGTTTTTTTTGGGTGGGGGGGGGGGGTTGCGGGGGGGTGGGGGGTGTGGGAATATATATTTCTTACATGGCGTAGCCGGCTCGCTCTCCTGATTTAGGTCTTATAGAGTATATCTGGGATGCACCATTGAGATGAGTTGCATCACGTTGGCATCCATCAACCACTATCCAAGAGTTCTGAACAGCTCTGGAGGAAGAGTGGGCGTTATTGCCTTAACATGAGATTTTGAGATTGATGACATCATTCGTAGGATGACCCGTCGTGGTCAGGCCTGTATTGGTGTCAGAGGTGGTCACACCCCATACCAAGCACATTAACCAGTTGTCAGAATTTGTGCGCAAATCCATTAAGTTCGAAAGAAACGAAGAACATTTTTGTCTAACATTATGCGTTTTGAAGTTGATTATGTTTTGCACTCATTCCATTGTTTCTACTTTACTTTCACCTGTTTATGCTTTTTTTGTGGGATAATAAACGCAAGCTTGCAAAATTTCCATTTTGTGCTTCAATTTTGGACACCAGTGTATATTCATCTCTCGATCTCCCTGTAGAATTTTTACCCCAGTACTGAACTTGTGATCCCTTGATGTCTCAGAATGTGACGTTTCAACGGATCCATTCTTCTAATCTAGTTGTGCCACAAATTTCCGTTCTCAACCATTCTCTTCAGCACGTTCACAGTAGTTGCATGATCTACCCATTTAAACTTCAGTAGTCTCCTATAGCATCACTTTTGAAAAGCTTCTCTTCTCTTCTTGTGTAAACTGTTAATCGCCCATGTTTCACTCCCATACTCGTCCATGGGACACTCCATAAAAATACTGAGCCGTGCTGCGGTGCGCGTTGGTGCTGTTTGTAGATTTCCGCCCTCTGTTGGAGGCCCGACGAAATCGTTTAGTTGGCATGGTTGCGGTTGTTTGTCTTCTTCTCGTGTTGACTGGCGCCACTCGGTTTCGCAAGCGTGTCCTGTTGTCCGCTAGTGGCAGCAGCGGCGGTTATCGGTATGTAGTAACTGTTACCCTATCTTTGGGGTGACGTTGTTGTTTTTCCGGGTCGTCAGAGTGTGCGAGTTCGGTTGGGAACTCAGGAGCAGCCAGGTCTGCGCAGGGCCAGAACACCGCGGGACCGCTCGCGACAAGCATGGACTGCTGGATGGAAGGGCTGTAGTTACGAGGGTGCACAACCTCATCGTAAACCGGATCCAGCAAGCTTTAAGACGAGTGCATTTTAATCCAAATAGAGAAACCTACACAGTTGTGATATGTCGCGATTGTCCAGTGACTTGGGTTCTTGTTGCTGCTCGTAGTGTTGCCGAGGTGAAGAGTAGCGAGCGGAGTGCTTGGGGAAGGCGGACCTGATTAGCTTTCCTGGACTTATTATTACTATTTACCGCGTTCAACTTGTTACGATTTGTTAAGTTCAACCAGCGGTAATTTTTCTTGCCTGGTGGCCGATAACGCCACAGTTACCTGCCCTGGGGCTTTCTTGATTGTAGGCCGGATGGTGATTCTTCTACTCTGGTGGTAGCGATTCCATTCTCGTTCCGAGCCTTCTAAGCATAGTATTCTGGGGACGTAACGCAGACCGCCGGTTCCAGCTTTGGCGTTTTTTTTCCATCGTTGCAATTGGTTTATCGGACGTCATGTAGCTTCAGCAATATTATAATTAGTCATTCGTTACAGTGCCACTAGTCTGAGTTGCCCTCTTGTGAAATGAATGCAACTCTTGGCTGCCTATCTTATCGCTCGCGAAAGAGTTTGTTGCCAGACCTTCTCAGAGGTCGATTCGAGAAGCACCGTCTGTGGACCATCGCTTCTAGTAAGACATGTGTGCTCTTAAAGGAGGTCTGATGGCCAGTAGTTCCGTGTAACGCCCCTTCATTCCACTCCTTCTGCGAATATAATCTGCCTCAGTATCCATTTAGGAATTTATGTACTGGTCCTTGTCTGTTATTATTGTATTATTTATTAAAGTACCTTGTAAGGCCAACATTAAAGGTCATATATGTCTATTAAATAGTTCTGGTCGCCTTCTGGAATATATCTAGCAGTGTAGTGTTCAGTGGATGTTAAGGGTTGTGTTACAAAGTTTACCATCATCTTATTTTACCAGTTTGGTGATCAGTTGCTTGTTTTTTAATTAATCTTTGCCATTGTATTTGTTGGTTTACACCCGGTTTCAAAATTTTTTATGTTATTGCCTTTCCTGGCGTGTAAGGCCTTCAGCCGTGATTGTGGTCGTTTGCCTTGATATTCTAATTTGGTATTTGTATTTTACCAGTAAGCCTTAAAACCTTATTTACTGCCATATCTGGCGTCTGATGCCTTCTGCTGTGTTTGTGGAGACTTACCTCTAATATTTCAATATTCGTAAGTTGTAAGCAATTCTTGATTTGTTGCCATTCCTGACGAGTATGGCCTTCAGCCCAGATCACAGTGGCTTGCTTTTAAAACAGTATCTGCTGTATCTGTATTTAATGATTTGCTATATTGTAACTCACTGAAAACAGTATTATTTACGCAGTTGTTTGTTCCTTCATTAATAGCGTGCGGTACTTTTATCTATTATTGAGTTTGGAATTACTGGTTTAAAATAAATTGTGTGTAACTGTAAAAGGCAACCCATAGTAACTGATTACGGCCCCGTCCACAATCGTAACCGAATCCTGCCTTTCCTTGACTACCAGGTCTCAAATACTTTCAAAAGAGACTTCGTAACACGAGAGGTAGTTGGTAGTTAAATGGAGATAGTAAAGAGAGTTGCTACAATTGTTATGTACCAATCCAATACAGACCTACATTGCTTTTAGTAGACAAAACCACTCACGAGATTATCAACACAGACGGTTGATAAATTCTTTAAGTGCAATCAATCATCTGTCTTGTCTCAACCTTCATGCCTGACGGTATGTTATAAAACTTTTCTCCCAAGGAACATTTATTTTAGTTTATTGTCTTTTACTCGACTTACTCTATCAACACAAACCAATTCGCTGGATGACACTTTTTATTATTTTTAAAAGTTACCTGACTGATTTAATATCGCTACCTACTTTCGAACAACGGCCGCTCTTGGCTAATCTGTGTTCTCTGTCGTAGCCCACGATCTCTAGCACAGTTTCCTGCTACTCTATAAGCGAAAACGCAAAATAATTCATCTGCATTATAGATGTAATTAATAGTATTAAGGAACCGTGAATCTGCGAATGGTGTATAAAACACCGACGGAAATGAATAAAATAAACTTGAGCTGCGGTATTTCATGCAGCCATATCAAACATGTTTTCGCCAATAGTCAGCAAAAGAGCCGAGCTAATCTGATGAATTATTCAGGCGTTACGTCTTTCATGAAACTCACGTGCGAGGAAATAGGTTACTGGAGCGCGAATTTTTGGAAACTGCTTCTGACAAGTGTACGCGAAACGGAAGGGGGCAGGGTAAAAAATTTCTCCAAAATGTTCGCGCTACCAATTCTTTTTTCATTTCATTTGATTGTGGCTAATGAACGTAGTTACATATCGTTGTCTGGTAAGCTTAACATTGGATGTACCGTGATTTGTGGTTAGGTAAATTTGAAGCTGGCTGCAGAACGCGACCACCGCACCAATGTACATTCCACGTAAGAACATCAAATTTACGATGAGAGAAGCCTACAGACATTTATTTTTTCTCCCTTTCTGTTTGCGAGTGGAACAGGAAAGAAAGTGACCAGTTATGGTACAAGCTAGCCTCTGCCAGCTTGCGGGAAATGTACGTAGATGGACATCGTGACGTCTGTCCCAACGACTCAAATTACGGTTGAACTTAAGTCAAAAGAAAACATGAACCGGGCGTGTCACAAAATATGGAAAACGGGTATGCTTAATAAATGCTTCGAGTGGTTGTCTGAGTATGAAAAGTGCTCTAGTAACTGGAGAATGATTTTCCAGCTCAACTTACCAGATTAGTATGATAACCAGTTACAGATTGTGTTTGCTTGTCTCTTGCGTGTGGAGCTTTATTTTAGATAAGTATTCAAATAAACGGCAGTGGTTTACTTTCCACAAGAACGACATGACAATGTTTGGTAAATAAAGTTAAAGCATAGGACACTGATATGACAGTTATTAATCTCAGTATGGATAAGCCAATATGATATTATAACCTTAACACACTTAGTAAATTAAGCCTGTTCCTCTGTGATATACCTTTTGCATTTCTTGCTTTGATGTTTTCGTTTTCTTCAAAGGCAAAGAGAAAAGGCGAAGCGGTAGCCCAACGTAGAGCCAGCGCCTACCATAAAGTATTCTTCATTTTAATATGTTACAAAAAATAAACACAAGATGATTCTTCTGTTCCTCGGTAAGAGGAAGAACTCGCTCTCTGTTAATGAACGAAGGTAGACGCACGTTATTTTAGAGCGTAATCGCCGGTAGCCATTTCGGTTGTGAGAATAAGTAAAAAGTCTGTGTTCCTAATGTGCAGCGAAGGAAGAATATAGTATTAATTTACCAATGAGTCATTATTCCAAGTAGCACTGCAATATATAGAACACCACGAAGCCCTCCTGTGTACTTCGGAGTTATCGCGAAGATACGATTACAACAATGTAAAGGACACGGTCAAGGTTTTGTAGGAGGATACGGCGGTCGGACGTAGTAGTATTATTTGTCAAGCATAAATCTACAACAAGAGAAAGACTATTTCGTTTATGTGAAACTAATATGAAAAGATATTTTACCCATTTACAGGTATAGCTCAGCCTATCGTGCTTGTCCGACACACCGGAAAATTTCACATGAGATAGTAATCAAAATTCCAATTTCAGATCAGCTCTTTATTATTTTCTTATCTGCCATTAATTAATTTCATTATTTCCAGATATCTAAATTTTATTTGTATTATATTTATATCTCGAAACTGAAAACATTCGAAATGGCATAAAATCCCTGTTCTCTTACTTCATTAGAGTTGAATCATATGCAGAACTCTGTAAATTTCACTTGTCGAATATTAGTTACTGTGGAAAGTCGCAGTTATTCAGACGATTCTGCGCCTTTTCAATCCTCATGATCAGTAGTACGTCCGATCAAATAAACAAAAATAAAATATAATTAATGTAGACAAGGCCTAAGACAGAAGATTTGGAAGTCACGGCACAAGGTGCTGCTGGCTTCAAATTACTGAAATGTTAGAAAAATTGCAAAAACTAAGTGCTTACAGAAATACAACTTTTTCTCCCAACAATTCTTTCAACTAGAACAGGCTGATAACGACTTCAGTATTGTCATTGTGAACGAAACTTTGAAGGTAGGTATGCGTATAATGTCTGATTGATATTGAATATGCTAAGAACTAAGTCATCTACAAATTGTAGAAAATTTATTATGTCTGGAACAGTACAAATAACGGAGAGAAATGCAACATTGAAGGTTGCCTTTACGTACTGTAAACGTATCATTCACGTTATAATTTTGTGGCCTTGTCATTTCTTACAATTTCAGCACATTTTTACTGCATGTACAAACTACGTACAGGCTGCAACGAATTGTTATTCATCTGTGACTTTCAGTGTTCGGGTCACTCTACCAAAGAACATAGCTTGAACAGTTCTTGCTATGTAAAACTCAAGTGCTTTTATTTTATGGTGTACTTTCTCAGCTTCCTATGTAACGTGCTACACCTTTAGGGAAAATCTCTATCTCATCTTTAATTTCTCGGTCATGAGTGTAGGGGATGTGGAAGCCAAGATATCTACAGCGTGTAACCTATTGAAAAATCTTGTGAAGCCGAAGATACCAACACTGTACAACCTGTCGTACAGCAACTCTGTCAATAGAGATTTTCTTTAGGTTGCACTCCGAAAAGTAACAATCTCAGTGATTCTTGCAGGTACACATCTAACTGCAATTTTTCTTGTATTGGTAAAGATCTTGATGCAAACATCCCTACTTGAGGAGAACTTTTAATTCTAATTTCAAGAAAATAATGTTTAACAAAACAACCAAAAAATGGGCGCAACAACCAAGCTCCATCCTAACAGGTGACTGTAGGTTTCCTTCTCAGTTTGGCCCACCTTCCTCATTGAGGGTGATATTGTTCCTTGTTGACATGTGGGAATAAGTGTCTCAACTGTTACGTGGATGCTGTTGTATTAGAAGCTAGCTAAATTTTTAATAGCTTCTGACTTCGATGGAAGGCTTTTATCCTGCCCAGTGTGGAAGTGATAACTGTGTGCCTGGCCGAGACTCGAACTCGGGACCTTTGCCTTTCGCGGGCAAGTATTCTACCATCTGTGCTACCCAAGCACGACTCACGCCCTGTCCTCACAGCCTTACTTCTGCCAGTACCTCGTCTCCTACCTTCCAAACTTTACATAAGCTCTCCTGCGTGGAGACGAGGTACTGGCAGAAGTAAGGCTGTGAGGACGGGGCTTGATTCGTGCTTGGGTAGCTCAGATGGTAGAGCACTAGCCCGCGAAAGGCAAAAGTCGCGAGTTCAAGTCTCGGTCCGGTACACAGTTTTAATCTTCCAGGAAATTCCGCTGCAGAGTGAAAATGTCTTTCTGGAAGTATTAACTGGCTCTCCGCTATAAGCTTACAAATCGGCCCATGCAGTGGAGGCGGTATACACCGACAGATAATACGAATGTTAACTTCAATAACAAGTGCTGTATGGTCCACAAGTATATTTGTGCTGTAGAGGAGTAGACACAGAACACACAGTTAACCATGACGTTATATTCACAACAATTTTCGTTCCTCAAATGTTGTTGTACGTCGATCCCTTACAAACATTCACTACTACATCCACAACGAATTATTGAGGTATCTGTACGCTTCCATTGCTGACAAGATAAATCACAGTGATGAAGTAATTAAAGCAGCGCATTTCACTATCTGATCAAATGTACTTGGAGACTCCTGAGTGGCGCGGAATTGACCACTAGATGTCATGTCAGGCAGACACGCAACAAGGAGACCGAGAGTGGTTTGTTGTCAGTAGAGAAGCAGTAACAGTGGGATTGGTTGGTCGAGAGATCTTAGGGACTTAGAACATGGGCTAGTCACTGGATGTCACCGGAGTAACAAATCCATTAGCAAACTTCAACCTTGGTAAATCTGCCTATGTTGATTGTTGGCAATGTGATACTGAAGTAACCACAGCGAAACCAAGACCCGAAGGACCTCGTGTACTAACGGACAGGGTCCATCAAACAAAGATGGTGGCACATGAAATCCGCTAAAGGAATATCTCGTGAGCTCTGAAGTGCTACAAACAGCCCATCCATCAGATTGATTGCGGTACAGTGCACCAGCGGTTGTTCATAAACGACACATTTGTGTAGTCGATGCTGTGTGACACTCGAGGTGGTGTAAAGAGGGAGATGTAAAGAGGACGCCACTGGACAATGAGGACTGTGAACGAGTGATGCTGAGAGATGTATCGCTGAGGCATGGGTGGGTTTGGATTTGGCAAACGCCTGGCGAAAGTTTCCTTCCATGATGTATAGGGCCAGTAGCGAAGTACAGAGAAGGTGATGTTATGGTTTGGTGGTGTTTCTTGTAGTCAGGGTAGGGTCTCCTTCTTGAACTTAAGAAAGCGATAAAGTACGAACGATATTAACACATTTGACATAGCATTCTGTAATGCATACAGTAGAGGAAAAGTAGCGAGACGAAGTTCATTGCGTCAGCACCTGTGAAGCAATTTTTTGTGGACAGTAGGATTCTTGTTACGAAATGGCCCGCCCAGGGTCCCGAAATGAACCCAGTGGACACCTTTTGGATGAGTTATAATGTCTACTTCGCTTCGGACCTAGCGTCCAGCATAATTACTTTCCCTGCTTTGAGCTCTTGCACAATAATCGGTTGTCATTCTGTTGCGAATCTAACTCAACAACAAGGATAAATTAACAGTAGTAAGAATAATTCAGCTCTTAAAGCAACGAAGCAGCACGTTCCAGGAAGGAAACGTTGCGACAGTATTTGATGATCGCGTTTACCCAGCACCGACACAGCATCGCCAGGAGGCAAATTAGCTTACGTGACTATAACAGGAAACCAAATAGATTTCACGCGTCTCGTAATGACGGAAATGGAGCAGTAAGTGTGGCCAGCCTCTGGGCCATATATATAGAACCTTCTAGAATGTTCTACAAGCTTTCATTGACGCCATAACGTAGTATAAATAAGGTGTCAGGAGGACCATTCAGGCAGTCGCTGGTAAGTCGAGACCTACAGAGTATACGGACACAGCCTCTGTGTCGCTCTACGGCAGACGTAGGGACAGAAGATTCGCTAGCCTCGGCTCTTCTACAACCACGGAGATAGATTCCGTACTAAGAGATTCAAGTGATAGAAGTTAGGGCAAGACAGTGCTAGTAGAAAATTTTCAGTTGTCAAACTATAGGGGATCTTATGAATTCTGCCCTGCAGCTGTAACCTCTCCTCACCGAGATCCGTGTCCTGCAACTTAGCAATTAGCTTGCTCCTTCTAGCGGTCGGAGTTGCAGAAGCTGCCTAAGCCTACTTCTACCTTCTAGAAGATCGGAGGAGGTAAGACCCCTGAATGCAATTCGTGTCAATCGCACTCCCTCTCACGACACGACAATTGCTCCACAGAAAGAGCCACAGCGTTCAAGCACTCATAAAGATACACTCCATACACATTTCCACTATTATATGTCCGGATACTTTTGATCAGGTAGTGTGTGAATGGGGAATTTGTTATTTCGAAGACAAGAGAACGTGAAATTAAGGCCGCAAACTAACATATAAACTGACATAGGGGCGTAGTATTTTCAGATAGTTGCTGGCTGATATAGGGTACTATATCTGCTTTTGGAAACTGGTTATGTGCTTAAATATGTGAAAATTTCAGTTGTACACGGCTCTTGTCTGGAAACGTAAATTATCGTCCCTCTACAGATTTATGTCTGGCATCAACCAAAGAGCTGTTGGGTTCCAGCCCATCCACGCAAGTGAAGCGATGATTTAGTAGATGAATTATTGTGAATAAACGTGCAGATGAAAGGGGTGATCAAAAAGTTTCCTTCCGAATGCTGTACGATCTATAATTGGTATAACAGCCAGGTAAAATCACTGTGAGCACAGATGCAATTATCTCAATGACGCGCCAGATTCATGACACTCGTTTGGTAGACTAATAATGTATCTTGCTTTCTGAATAGATCCGTAACTGTACGCTACATATCTTCGTCTGACAGGACTGCCTGGTCCTTCACGGTTTTCTTTGATGGAGCGAAATGTGATCACATCATTGGGAGAGATCAGGACCATGGGGAGGATGCTCAAGTGTCTCCCGCTTAATGTGGTGTAACTTCAACATTACGACATCTGCGATATTTTGATGTGAGTTAGCATGAACTTGGGCCTCCATTCCACAATAGGGGTTTTCGACAGACATGTTGCCCCACACACAGTCTTCATTCTCTGATAGATGTCTACCAGTGTTTGCCCTCCGGCAGCCAAGCAAAGAGTAACAGCACGTTGTTCCTGTCTGGACCTATTTGGTAGTAATTTCGCCATACTTAGCCCTTCCACGTTTACCGAACACACGTTTGAAGACATAAATCACTAATTCCTGGCCTACATACCGGTGCTTATGTACCCACATTGGAGTCACACCTCGTTAACATGTATGGTGCAAGAATTCCCTCAAACGGAATCTCTTTGTTCGCCCCTTACACATATACACACGAAACATTACCGAATTTACGCTACAGTTACCCGACAGTTGTCTTTTTCTGCCTTGATTGTATCTACATGGAATTGTTTTATGTAGTATATAAGCCGATTTCCTAATCTGTCTGACTATTTGCTTCAAGTGTTGCAACTGCTATTATTGAAATAAAGACAGAAATTCATTTCGCTTTATTCCTAATCTGTCTGACTATTTGCTTCAAATGTTGTAACTGCTATTATTGAAATAAAGACAGATATTCATTTCGCTTTATTCCAAACGACAATCTATGGTGCACCACCTGGTCAACACAAGTGAATCTACAACTTATACACGTCGAAATGTTTCAGCGCCTGCGAGATTTTTAGGGTGGGTGTACACGGGAGACTTTTTGTTGGACAACTATCTCGTCTTTTACACAGAGTCTGTACAATATATGTAAGAGCCCACATGGAGCGACGCGACAGCGACACAACTTTTCAGCTGTTCTGGCCGCCGACAGAAGTGCGACGCAAGTCTCTCCGTCCTGTCTCCGCTCCCATATGTTATATGTGTAAGTACACGGGCAACAATATAGTTGATGTCTCTATTGTCTACAGTTGACAAATTTAAAATTCGGAAAACGGCTGTTGTGAGGGATGAAATCATCGATAGTGAATTGCTAATAAATGAAGTAGAATAGATATCTGCATTGTTCATTGAAGTTTATAAGGTGGCAGTATAAATGAATGTCAAGCTCGTATCTTACATGAGATATTTTACACGTCATAACAGGAAGGTGAATATTTCAGACGTACTTCAGCGAAAATGAGCAGATTTGTTTTCTTTTAATATACAGTACGCAATGCAAA
Source organism: Schistocerca americana (assembly GCF_021461395.2). NCBI lineage: Eukaryota > Metazoa > Arthropoda > Insecta > Orthoptera > Acrididae > Schistocerca > Schistocerca americana. Next base: position 582,977,693 of record NC_060119.1, on the reverse strand, counting down.
GGGTTGTCACTTAGTCGACAGTATTAAGGCACCGAACCTAAATCCTGCATGTCAATGACAAGAGGAGAAAAAAGCTGTTGGAGGAAACGTTGTAGTTTGGGGGGGGGGGGGGGCAGATGCGAGTTGCGACGTCACGGCCCGAGTACAATGGAACGCTCTTAAAGCAACCCCTGGCGAGTGACGACGAACGCACTGGGTGATTCATCGAACAGAGCAGGTAGCGGGCCAGTGGCGTGGTACGGGGCGAATCTTTAGAGAACTGTACTGGGGAATTTCCAGATGGGTACAAACAGTTCATCGACACAGTTCATCATGTGAAAGGCGTGTGGTACACAGGTCATGTACGCACGTAACTTCAAAGCGTCTGGAGCTGGGCACAAGATGTCCGATTGGCTGAAATGAACTAGGAAGGAGTAAAGTGCCGAAATTTCGACACAGGTTGATGGTAGGACTTTTGTGATTGGCAGGGATAGTTTCCACGAGATGAAAGGAACGGTCCTATTGGTCGGAAAAAGCTGTGACGTGAAGCACAAAAGAACCCAGGTGGAGGACAGTTTTGCTACGAGAGAGACAAGACCGAAAATTTCAATTTCGGGGACTATCCTCTGAACCAGCATCAAGTGCAGAACAGGGTGCATCACGCTCTGTGTGACCCAAAGGAGACATTTTGTGTAAACACTGCATTTACTTCAGCTGACACTCTGTTAGATATTAGCTGTAGCATCGTTGAGCTCCAACAGCGGAGAAACGAAACAGCCCCGTACTTCATTGTTCTTACGAGAACAGAGAGGGCATTGTAATACGCACTCTGATCCATCAAAGCGCATGCATATCGCCATATTTCAAGACCGCAGATGAGTGCCTCTTTTATCGCCCAATGAGAAACGTAGGACAGTTTCCGCTGACAAAATCAGCAAAGATTTTGATTAGCTTTTATAGGACTGTCAGAGGACGAGAGCAGCCATGCAGCCAGCTGCTCATCCCAGCTAAAGCAAATACCTCTCGCTGAGGCGTAAACTTGTTGGCCTAACAGCATGCATCCACTGTGAACTCGAGCAACCTTGAGTATTCTTTTCCTCAGCTTATCACAAAAACTGATCATCCTCCATAGACATGATTGTCGTCCTAACCAGTAACGAACTTAGAACCGAAATCGGATCATTTGTCGTAATATTGCCCAACTTCACAATGTAGTTGTAAGAATAATTTTGTAGAGATCCTTCTCGTTAAAATTTGATATTGTTGTGTTCAGAGCCATTTCGATTAAACAGGGTTACATGCGTTACATTTTCATGTTACAACCTATGTAATTCGTGCTCTTCTTTGACAATAATCGTGAAAAAAAAAACAATTTGTGTACAGTTAAACACCGTTCTGCTCTGTCATAGAATATGGGTCCAATCCTTATCCCAGTCATTTATTCTATAGATGCTAACGCACTCAGAGTGTTTTTGCTGATGTCTGCCGATACAGAAAAGGAGTGGAGTGTCAGCAACTTTAAATTTTTCTTAGGCTAATTTGAAAGGAAACTATGAGAGGAGGTGTGTGTAAACGTGTGGAGCACGATCTGGGGACAACTCTCTACAGAACGAAAAACAAAGAGAAAAGAACATGCAGATAAGTTTTTTTTTTTACAGAGTTGCTTTTATTGACACATTTTAACATTGTTATTACATTACAGTTCTTAATAACGTTTTGTGGATGTAATAAGTTTTCCAATGTTGTTGAGTCACAGTGAAATCAAGGAACAGATCCTTCAGGGGACGTAAATTATGCTGCAAATAGTTTCGTCTATTGACAGCAGATGTAGTTCTAGCCTGGCGTTCAATCTCGATAGTCTGCAGTGTACATTCATAAGCCTTATCTATAAAGTTGATTCCATCTCTTCTGCGCACAGAATTGTGGAGCTCACAACATGCTTTCATTATTATTGTATCGCTGAAATCGATGGTAACACCAAGAGGTCTACGGAAAATACGCCATTTGTTCGCCAGTATGCCAAATGTGCATTCAAACATACGGCGAGTAGTTGTTTGCCTATGGCTGAAAATTTTCTTTAATGGGGTTAGCGGTTTTTTTTGTTTCTTTTTTTTTTTTTTTGCAAATCAGCGCAAAATTTGCCTCGAGAACATTGGTTTGCCTTCTGGATTGTTAGGCAATGTTCGGTTGTTTGGTATGTCCAGAAGGTTACGTTGCAGCTTTTTGCCCATATTCGAATTATAAAAACTCAGGAATCACCTGCTGCTCCATTTGCACCAACATCTACGAAGGCAAATTGATTTTTATTTCTCGTTCAGCTACAGGCAAAGCGTGATACACTTACAAACATCAACATAAAAATTTAAATTAACATTAACAATGATTTACAATAAAATTTTCAGGGTTTCCAGTCACAAAAGTGCTTGGTCACTTACCACATGTATGTCCATCAGATTTCCTCCCTTAAGTCCGTGTACGTCGCACTCAACTATATGCTGCATGGTTTGACTCTCTCCGCACTCACAATTGGGGTCCTGGGAGAAACCCCACTTTTTCAGCAAATATCCGCACCGACCAACACCTGTCCGCAGACGATTTAGGGTTACCCACACTCTACGTTGGAGTTGGAAGCCTGGAACTCGTTGAGATGTGTCCTCAATAAGGAAACTGTTATTCACTTTGCTTTCCTGCCATTGCTGTTTCCACAGGTTATCGATATCAATCTGTTGTTTGAGTTCTTTCCAGAAGGGATTTCTTGACATCAATCTGTCAGGGGGAGGAGGTAGGTCCCTGAACTTTTCTTTGTACCTCTGGATTGCTCTTTCACGTCTAATCGAGGGTGGTTCGATATTGGCATGGACGGGCAGCCAAGGTTTCGGGGTGGGTCTTACTGTTCCTGTTATGAGCCTCATTGTCTCGTTAAGTTGCACATCAATATATCTGACATGCCTACTGCGGGCCCAGACGGGTGCGCAATATTCCGCTACACTATACAGAAGTGCCAGTGCTGATGTGCGTAGAGTTTCAGTGGAACATCCCCAGGTTGTTCCTGCCAGTTTCATTATGATGTTGTTTCTTGTTTTCATTTTTTGGGCGACTTCGTACAGGTGGCTCTTATATGTGAGAGTGCGATCTAGCTTAACACCCAGATATTTTGGTGTTCTATCGTTTTTCAACAATTTACCTTTTATTTGCACTTTTAGCTCACGATTTGCATCTCTGTTACACAGGTGCATTATTGATGCCACGGATTTAGTCGGATTTACTTTGAGGTGCCAGTTGTCATGATATTGTTGTAGTCGTTCCAGATCCCTGTTTGGAAATTGATATTTAGCATCGACCCATGCCATCAACACCACAGAAAACATTTTTTTGTAATTAAAAAATTCTGAGCCAGAACTTTTAGATTGTATTATTCGAATATGTTTTCAATCTATAGCACATACGATGTTGGAGAAATAGGTATTTTTATAGAACTATTCAGCAATGTGCAACCATTCTTCTTCACATTTCTCTCGCATAACCGTAGGCTTCAAAACATTCCATATTTCAGTGCATTTGCTTTCAGTATTTTGCTGATTGTGCTAGCACCAAACAAGTAGTTGCATGAAAGACCGTTGAAACATGATCCAGTTTCTAGATACGTGAAATGAAGTTATAATAATTTATGAAGTTTCGTAAATGATTTAAAGTAACTGAATTATAACAGTTTTCATTTTTATTCCACGAAAATAAATTAGAATCTACAACAACATCAAGCGTTTCAATTTATTATCTTTGTTTCATGGGAACGGTGGTACAACGAAGATGGAATAATCTAAGGACACGCTTTGCAAGAGGATTGCATGGGCAAAAATCTACCAAGACAGGACAACCAACCGGAATGTCCTAAAAGTACAAATTTTACGGTCATATTTTATATCTTCTACCAGCCGTAGAAGTATTTGAAACAAGTGAAAATGCTGAACCAGTAGTAAGCGGTTAGGAACATGAGGAAACAGTGAACGTTCAAAGGTCACGCATTGTTAGTTCTCCACATACCTCGTACAATGCAAATAAGAAGAAGAAGGATTATGAAGAAAGTATACTTCGAGAGAAGAAAGAAACTGGTTCATCAATGGATGACCCTGCAGCACATTTAGTATTTTCTCTTGTATCTACGCTGAAAGCAATACCCACACACCGAATGATCGATGCACAAATTGAGATTGTTCAGGTAATAAGATGTTTCCAGAAGACGTGTCTACCAAATGGCACACGTGATAGCTTCAGTGGTGGTGTTCGGTATTTTAGCTTCTCCATCAATGGACGAGTGTTTACTGCAACGTCTATGTCTCACAATGTACCTGCCGCTGGAAACAGCTCGAACACCGTCCTTACTTCTCCTCAAGAGTGCGAGAGTGTAAACTTATACCTGAACTAATTTTTCTGTGCCTCAAATGGACCAGAAACTGTGTACGATATCACTACAAGCAACAGTGTTTAAACTTTATGCCCGCACTAATTTTCTGATGTTTCAATCAGTTACTTTTTGCATATTTTATACAAAATGTAACGTTTACTGTTATTAACTGGTTTTCTTGAATAATAAATAATATCAAACGAAATAAAAAACGTGCAATTTCATGAAACTTACCTTAATTTAACACCGAGCCTTTCTTCTGGTGGAATCGCCAGTCTCATATTTATATTTTGGTAGGTGATGGCAAACCCCGGAACTGTGACTGGATCGTCATATGACGTTACACTCATGCTGAAATAACTGAATATTTTTTTTGGGTAGCATCTTAGCTCTTGAAATATTGAAGTCAATTTCGCTTTATCTAGTCTTTCAGACATAATTGGGTGAGTCTAATACTTCCTTTTTCGTTGTTTTGTCCTTTGTCGAATTGGAAAGTTGTGGTAAGGTCTTATGGGAACAAACCGCTGAGGTCATCGGTCCTTAAGTTTACGCACTACTTACTCTAATTTAAAAAAGCTTACGCTACTGACAACACACACACACACACACACACACACTCCTGCTCGAGGGAGGACTCGAACCTTCGAGGGGGAGCGTGACAAGACGCCGTAGACCGCGCGGCTTTTTGTCGAATGATAAGAATACAAACCACTACAGTCTCAAAACAATCCACATCTTGGCATTGGTCGACTGTACTACAAAAACCAGTAGTTCATTGATTGCGAGCTCTCAAAAACCGAAGCAACAGGAAAGCAAGAAAGACGTCATGGTTGTGCGACAATGCGGTCACATAATACATTAAGACGCAGGTTGTCTGTGACATTCCATTATGCCGTCAGAGCTTCCGCAATCATTGACCTGAAGTCATACCCGATGGCTCTTCCACCATGACCCCAAGATGGGGTGACCAAATTATTTTCGGTGAAAGCGGGGACACATTCACCCGGGTTCCAATGGGCACCTCATTCCACAAGTACCAAGGTTTCTTAATTTTAAATATTAATGTTTTGTTGACACATTTTGTTAACCTGATTATTATAACTAATAAGAGGATACAAAAGATTGATATAATCTAGATTATCTGTATAATTAATGACATTTAATAAACGTATATAGTAATAAAGAAATGTATTACGATTTTACAAAATTTTACAGGCATTTAATAAACGTATACAGTGATAAAGAAATGTATTATGATTTTTACAAAATTTTACAGCCATTCAACTTTTAATCAATTAATAGCAACATGAGCTATAATATTACTGAGCACTTGTATATGGAATTGACTGTCCTTGGAGAAAAGGGAATTTTTCACTGCCTCCAGCCTTCTTGATCATGTCTTTGTTCTTTGATACACAGTGATAAAACTCGGCACAATCCATTTTGAAGTTGTACAGGATCTGTAGCATTGCTTCAAGAGAGTCCATCTCCATTCTGTCTCTTTCATCAGTCCAATGGATATTCATGAACGAAAATATTCTTTCCACAATGGCATTATGGACTGAGATTGTAAATAAAAAGCTTGCAATTATTACCAACTCAGAGTAATGCTGAAGACAGTCCCAGCTTTTAAAAAACCTCACCCACTTCTCATGACATTCCAATGGTGGTTTTTTTTTCATTCCACTTGTGAAGACTTTCTTCAGCAAAATTTGTCAGTATGCTGAACTGATCAAAGAGAATGGAATCATCGATTTCAATCTTTTTACTCTTCAAATAAGAAACTGTCTCTTCAACACTTTCCCAATTTGGCACTCTCTTCAGTATCATCCAATCAAACACCGGCGATGAGGGTAAATATGAGGCGCTCCACTTGCTGAGATATTCTACACAAGTGTCATAAAACTTGTTAACTTCTTCTCTAAAACTCCATTCCGCTGCTTCTGATACTTCTGGTCTTTTAAGAACAGATTTAACGTTAAAAGAAAAGAACTGCTGTTCTCTCCTCTTAGTGACAGTTTCCAGAGTATTTTTCAAAACATCATTTACCTCTATTACACTTTTCGTGCTTCCCTCAATTTCCTTTATCCCATGCTCCAAAGTGCTAAGCTGACAGTGAATGAACCATAAGTAGGCTTCACTTAAAGGGTTACTAAAAAACTGAACCAATATTTTGGGGGCTTTGTCTTCATTTAGGAAAAAATCTTTTAACGGTTCAAACAGGCGGATTACTCTTTCAACAGCTGGAAACAGTGATAACCAGCGAGTTTTCGAGTGACACATTACATTCATATATTCAGTTCCCACATAAACACAGAACTCCTTAAGCGTCTCTGTTGTAACAGTAAGTATACCTTCATGACGATAGTTTCAACATCACAGCTTAACCTGTCAGCAGATGTCTGCATGCTATTGTGTAAAACATGTGCAGGGCACCCTATGCCTTCAATGATTTCATGCAATGTTGCCTTCAATTTGGTAAATACGGTGCATTTGCCTCGTCTTTTTAAACAATCAAAATTTGAGTTGGTGGTGTCTGCACAAAATGCCACACATTTATTTTTCTCAAGACCAAACATTTCGATTGTATTCATACAAAATATTGAAATTTCGTCAGATGTTTCATTAGGTGGGGAACTCACCTTCAAAAGTTTGGTCTGAATTCCCTGATTAATATCGAAAAATTGCTGGCATCAGTGGATATCCCGTAAAAAGAAGACTTTTTGATGTGTTCAAGGCTTTCCTTACACTCTGGGGAGCAATAACTCCTTTCACTAAGGCTGACACTTTAGTTCTTGCTGAACTAAAGTTTTTTGCAATGGAAGAATCATCAAACATAATAGATCTATAAGTTTGGTATTGTTTTACCGTGTGGTAGGCTAGTGTAAGCTCGGCTGCTCGAACTTTCGTCTCTTCACTTGACTGATGTTTCACAAAAATTTTTTGTAGAGTTTTACTGCAGCTCGGTGCACTGTATCTGTAAATGTGTTTCTTTGACCTGATGTGATCAACTATGTCGGAACGTCCACCATGACTTATACTTATAAAACAGTAACATACGGAACACTCCGCTTCATAATCAAAACGACCTTTCTTAACGAAATTCCATTCCTTGGAATGACAGTCACTGAACTTGCAGGCACGTTTCGGCATTGCGTTTCACAGTACTGCAGCAATAATACCACTAATATGAGAAAAAACTATTACAGTTTGTCTGACAAAACATCAACTGCTGCACTGTTCTGACAATGAATGTGTGAGTAAGTGGCGCGACAATCGGACGGTTTCAGAGCTCTGTTACAATAATACAACTTACTACTTGTTGTCCAAAGTACGGCTCAAAGTAAATTATTGCCTGAGTTATCAATACTGATTCTGTGATTAGTAGTATGGGACAATGGAGGTTTTAGACAAATAAGCTAAAATATATTAATTTCTTGTGTTGTATTTCCTTTAATATAGCGAAATCTCAAAAATTTGAGAAAGTTTCACGAAATGTATTTAAAAACTGAATTCCGGGACGTTTCAGCGTCCCGAAACAAATTTTCGGGACACCGGAACACAGGGATGAAAACCGGAACAATACCGGTTTTCCGGGACGTTTGGTCACCCGACCGGAAGAGTAACACCGATGAGGGGCATCCAAAACATGGGAGGAATGGGGCTTCTCCACTGTCCGTCGCCGTACTCGCTGATGATGGTCGTCCGAGGTAGTTCAGATTCACGGTTAATCGTTATACATAAAACGACGCCATTAATCAGCAATGGGTGCTTCCTGGTAACGACAGTGCACACTCACAGCCATTTTTGTTGTGGTGTTAACGGTAGCTACTCATGGAATGGTACTGCCCTAATCCGGCTGCGTTAGTCTCCCGCCAATGGTGCGGACTTAAACACAATGTTCCCGGGAGTACTTTATTAGTTTTCGGAAGATACGCGCATGTGTGAAGTAGTTTCGGTGTTGTTTATAGACAATACGACTACCCTCCCATGGAGTTATCAGAGGTTGTCCACCAGGACCATGATGACCAGTTGTAAGTAGGCTGTTTAGGTTTTTTAATTTTTAACGCCACGTAGCGCTCTGTATGAAATTCACTGGCTGTGCTGTGTGCAGTCTGTGGCTGGTTTGCATTGTTGTTTGCTATTGTAGTGAGTCGTGTGAAGTTAGCACCCCTTTTTCGAGAAATATACATTTTTTTCAGAGTTCTTGATAGATATGGCATAGTTCTAGAGTTCTTTGTACAAAATTTCAATAGTTCTGCAGAATTTAGCGAAGAAAACAACAATATTCGAAAAAATTTTCGTATCGAAAACGTTCTTTGGCAATTTCCGCAAAATGTAAATAAGTACAAGAGTTCTGAGCACAGTTCTGAACAGAGCTCCAAGAGTTCTTTCGAAAATCCAAGTAAAATTTTTTTGTGCAGCTAATAGTTTACGAGATAATTGCATTTTAATGAGAAAATCTTTTCACTTTCTGTGAAGTTGGCACCCTTTTTTTTAGAAATATATTTTTTTTTCAGAGTTCTTGATAGATATGGCATAGTTCTAGAGTTCTTTGTACAAAATTTCAATAGTTCTGCAGAATTTAGCGAAGAAAACAACAAAATTCGAAAAAATTTTCGTATCGAAAACATTTTTTGTCAATTTTCGTAAAAATTAAACTTGTACAACAGTTCTGAGGACAGTTCTGAACAGAACCCCAAGAGCTCTATCGAAAATCCCAACAACATTTTTCTATGGCGATAATGGTTTGAGATAAATTGATTTAATATGAGACACACTTTCTTTACGGAAAATATTAATATATTCGTACAACAGTTCTGATGACAGTTCTGGACACCACGTGAAGAGTTCTATCGAAAATCCTAGTGATATTTTTTTGTGCAGGTAATAGTTTAAGAGGTAATTGCAACTTAATTAAGAATTCCATAAGAGCTCCTACTGTGAAGTTGGCACCCTTTTTTTCAGAAATGTATATTATTTTCAGAGTTCTTGATAGATATGGCATAGTTCTAGAGTTCTTTGTACAAAATTTCAATAGTTCTGCAGAATTTAACGAAGAAAACAACAATACGCGAAAAAAATTTCGTATAGCAAACATTCGTTATTAATTTTCGCAAAAAGTAAATTCGGACAACAGTTCTGAGGGCAGTTCTGAACAGAACCCCAATAGTTCTATAGAATATCCTAATTACAATTTTTTGTGCAGCTAACACGTTACGATAGAATTGCAATTTAATTAGGGAACTTCTTCACTTACTGTGAAGTTGGAATTCTTTTCTTCAGAAATATATATATATTTTCAGAGTTCTTGATAGAAATGTCATAGTTCTACAGTTATTTGTACAAAATTTGATTAGTCCTGCATAATTTAGCGAAAAAAACAACAATACTCGACAAATTTTTCGTATCGAATACATTCTTTGTCAATTTTCGCAAAAAGTAAATTCGTACAACAGTTCTGAACAGAACACCAAGAGCTCTATCGAAAATCCTAATAACATCTTTTTGTGGCGATGATAGTTTATACGGTAACTGCTTTGATGTTAGACCCACTTTCTCCACAGAAAAAGTAAATTCGGTCAACAGTTTTGATGAACAGTTCTGGTTAACACGTCAAGACTTCTATCTATAATCATAACAACATTTTTTGTGGTTGTTATAGTTTGTATGGTAATTGATTAATTGTGTTGCACTCTTACTCAAGAAAAAAAATTATGTCTGTTCGTATGCTCTGTTGCCATCTCTGGATAGCATTGTAAGAGTTCTATCGAAAAAACTAGTAACAAATTCTGTGCAGGTAATTGTTTACGTAGTGACTGCCATTATTAAGGAATGCTTATGAGCATTTCCCGTGAAGTTTGAACCCCTTTTACGATAAATATAAATTTTTTTCACAGTTCTTGATATATATGCAATAGTTCTAGATTTCCCTGCTCAAAACACGAATAGTTCTACAGAATTTCGGGAAGAAAACAATAACACGGCAAAATTTTGGTATGGTAAAAAATTATTTGTCACTTTGGAAAAAATAAATTTGTATAACAGTTCTGTTGGCAGTTCTGGATAGCACCAGAAGAGTTGCATTGAAAATGATAAGAACATTTTTGTGGCGATAATAGTTTATACAATAATTGTTTTAATCTGATACTCACTTTACCTAATATAGCAAAATTCGTAGAATAGTTCTGATGACAGTTCTGAATATCACCCACAGAGTTCTACCAAAAACTATAATAACATTATTTGTGACGATGACATTATATGAGATAATTAATGTGGGACTCACTTTTGTCATGTAAAAGTAATAAATTCGTACAAAAGATCTGACAGCATTTCTTAATACGACCCTAAAAGTTCTACCGACAACTGTAATAACATTTTTTGTGGGGTAACAGTTAATGAGATAATAGCATTTTCGAGAGACCCACTTGGTCTACATTATAATAAATTGGCACAACCCTTTTGCTGCCAGTTCTGGATAGCACCGAAAGAGTTCTTTTAAAAACCCTCATAACATTTTTATGGTGCCAGTAGATTATGAAATAGATTGTGTGTTCACTATGCAGTGGGTGTGCGCCGATGTGAAACTTACTGGCAGATAAAAACTGTATGCCGGACCGGGTCTCCAACCCCAGGCTGTGACCAAAGAATATCGTCACAATATCCTTTCGTCCAGGAGTGCTTCTTCTGAAATTTTCGTAGGACAACTTCTACGAAATTGGGAACGCAGGAGATGAAGTACTGCTGGAAGTACAGCTATGAGTACGATTGTAAATTCTCACTTTTATTTTGGAAAACCGAAAATCGAAAACCGGATGTATATTCTACTAAATACAAAAAGTCTAAATGTTCAGCACTATACAAATGCCAGTACACCTTCTTAAGACTGACTGTAGTAACTGTAGGTGGAAGCGTGCGATGTGCACGCTTAGATGATTCAAGGAGAGAAGGCTCGTCAGTGCAAAACAAACAGATGGCTGAGAGAGCAGATACATTCACACGCGCCACTAACCAGATGGTGTCACACCTGTCGAGAATCGCACCAGAGGTACAATGAGCTGTGGTGGAGTGTTGTTGGCGTGGTTACTATGCAACTTACTTGATGGGCATCAATACACCGTTATATTAATGTACAATACTTGAGAAACAATGTCATTCACACACTCCGAGTTCCTTATCACTCAGTACTAGACTAAATTACCGGCCTGGTGATGAGCAGCCTATGCACCTCACCGACTACACATCTTCGTGTTATAAGACAAAAAAGAGAAAAATACCAAGGGACACAAAATATGAATCCGGATAAACCAGAAATCCGGATTATTGAGGACCAAATAAACGAGGTTCTTATTTACAAATTTCGAACTTCTTATTAACTTTAATACTGTATCCCCTCAACATTATAACACCTCTATCAGTCATGTATTGAATTAGGATTTAAACATACTACTTAGTTCGTTTGTACGATATATTCAGTAAATATACTTACATTTCTATACATTGTAAAGACTTTTAACTCTCACTGTAGTGTAACTCATCAAACTTCCACACTTCCTTTCTAACTAGAACAAATGTTTGCAACAATATTAACGACATCAATTTCAAATTTATTCGTTACACACAGCACATGTTTTTATGTATTCTAGCGGCTGGTGATGTTGCAATATAACTTTCATCCATGAGGGTCCTGGGCATATTTTTAGCTGTTAGTGGGTCCTGGATGTCATGAGAGTTCAAAACAATTACTGTTTTACGTGATAAAATTCATCTGGTTCTTCCTGATTCTAAAAATATGCACTTCATGTGTGCCTTTCATTGTTGTATGTATGATTCAGTATCGACGCTAATGCTCTCTTGATGTGATATGAGCCGATTCCTCGTTTTTGTCCACTGTGCCCTTTCGTATTTCATTTCAGCGATTAGTTTATTTGTTTATCAACGTAGTAAGTAGTACAAAGCTAATCCAGAATGTAAACTGCACTTAAATTCTGTTTGAACTGTTTAATAGTCAGTGTCCGCTGTCTGAACGTCAAATATCAAATTAATACACTGCGCCTAGTTGCGTTATTTTATAGGAATTTTATTATTTTAAGTGGGAAGTACTAGATAATGTTGAAGAACTTCGAAGCATATTGTTCGAAGAGCATAATATTATTCGAAATTTACCTGTACCAATAGGTGCAGCCAAAGCAGCATTTGTGATGCTGTAATTACCTCATAGATAACGACATTTGTCTATTGTAGTTTTGTATTCCAATCAGAATTTTGAGAGCATCAAAGCCTCATTTCAGCGTGAGAGAGGGGTAAAATCAATAGATGATATTGAATTGAAAGCCTTCATCAGTCTCTTGTTTTTAATTGTTGTTAACAAAAGTAACAGATAAAGCCTGGAAGGTCTGTGTGGAACTGATGGTGATGGCATTGAAAAATTTCACCTCGCAAACGAACATAAAACGTTTCAAATTTATTCTGGAGAGCCTTAGATTTTACAGTCGCGCTATTCGTGATGAAAGGAGACAATTAGACAAGCTAACAGCTAATCGGGAAATATTTACTGTGTTTGTACGCAACTACCACAAATCTTACACCCTTGGAGAAAATGTTACAGTAGGCAAGATGCTGGAAGGATTCTGTGGAAGGTACAGTTTTCGCCGATATGTATCAATCAAAACAAACGAGTATGGATTCTTAACTGTGGATTCTTAAGTATTTTACCTGTGCAATTTGGAAATATACGCTGTGTTGCAACCAGAAGGATTTACCAACTGAGCAATAAATAATTTGATGTTGTTCTGTGACTGTGTAAACCTATATATCAGTCAGGTCGAAATGTGAAAGCGGACAACTGGTTTACTAGTACTGGAATGATAATAGAGCTATGAAGGGAGAGTTTTTCTTTTGTTGGCATGATGAAGAAAAACAAGTGTGGAGATTTCTCTAGAGTTTGCTATCAGTAAAAGAAGCGCTGCCCACATTTCCTTTTTTGACTTCCACAAGACTGAACTTTAGTTTCCTCCGTACCTAAAAGGGGAAGTGAGTGATCCAGGCATCACGTTTGCATGAAGATAATTCGATAGATGCTGACATTGTAGATAAACGGAAGCCATCCACCGTAAATTTTAAAATAGCGTTAAGTGTGGTATTTTCACAGCGGATAAGCCGAATGCTTTGTACAACGCTGCAAGAAATGTGCGCCGCTGGTCAATGGTTGTATTTTTGTAATGATCAGTACAGTTGGAATCTATGCACAAGTGATTTATTGTGGCAACAGGAAGAATTGTATCAAAAGGAAAGGGTTCCTGAATCAGCTTTGTTATACAATGTTGTTTTCTTCGCTAAATTCTGAATAACTATTGAAATTTTGTACCGAGAACTCTATAACTATGACTTATCTATCAAGAACTCTGAAAAAAATATATATTTCTGAAAAAAAGGGTGCCAGCTTCACAGTAGGAGCTCTTATGGGGTTCTTAATTAAGTTGCGATTACCTCTTAAACTATTAACTGCACTAAAAAATTCTACTAGGAATTTCGATAGAACTCTTCACGAGGTGTCCAGAACTGTCATCAGAACTGTTGTACGAATATATTTATATTTTCTGTAGAGAAAGTGTGTCCCACATTAAATCAATTTATCACAAACTATTATCGCCATAGAAAAATGTTATTAGGATTTTCGATAGAGCTCTTGGGGTTCTGTTCAGAACTGTCCTCAGAACTGTTGTACCAGTTTAATTTTTGCGAAAATTAACAAAAAATGATTTCTATAGAAAAAATTTTTCGAGTATTGTTGTTTTCTTCCCTAAATTCTGCAGAACTATTGAAATTTTGTACAAAGAACTCTAGAACTATAGCATACCTGTCAAGAACTGTGAAAGAAATATACATTTCTGAAAAAAAGGGTGCCAACTTCACAGTAAATGAAAAGATTTTCTCCTTAAATTGCAATTATTTCGTAAACTATTAGCTGCACAAAAAAATGTTAATTGGGTTTTCGATAGAACTCTTGGAGTTCTGTTCAGAACTGTGCTCAGAACTGTTGTACTTATTTACAATTTGCGAAAATAGACGAATAATGTTTTCGATAAGAAAATTTTTTCGAATATTGTTTACGTCGCTCAATTTTGCAGAACTATTGAAATTTTGTACAAAGAACTCTAGAACTATGGCATATCTATCAAGAAATCTGAAAAAAGTATACATTTGTGAAAAAAAGGGTGCCAACTTCACAGTGAAAAGATTTTCTCCTTAAATTGCAATTATCTCGTAAACTATTAGCTGCACAAAAAAATTTTAATAGGGTTTTCGATAGAACTCTTGGAGTTCTGTTCAGAACTGTGCTCAGAACTGTTGTACTTATTTACAATTTGCGGAAATTGCCAAAGAACGTTTTCGATACGAAAATTTTTTCGAATATTGTTGTTTTCGTCGCTAAATTCTGCAGAACTATTGAAATTTTGTACAAAGAACTCTAGAACTATGCCATATCTATCAAGAACTCTGAAAAAAATATATCTTTTTGAAAAAAAGGGTGCCAACTTCACAGTAAGTGAAAAGATTTTCTCATTAAAATGCAATTATCTCGTAAACTATTAGCTGCACAAAAAAACGTTACTTGGATTTTCGAAAGAACTCTTGGAGCTCTGTTCAGAACTGTGTTCTGAACTCTTGTACTTATTTACATTTTGCGGAAATTGCCAAAGAACGTTTTCGATACGAAAATTTTTTCGAATATTGTTGTTTTCGTCGCTAAATTCTGCAGAACTATTGAAATTTTGTACAAAGAACTCTAGAACTATGCCATATCTATCAAGAACTCTGAAAAAAATATATCTTTTTGAAAAAAAGGGTGCCAACTTCACAGTAAGTGAAAAGATTTTCTCATTAAAATGCAATTATCTCGTAAACTATTAGCTGCACAAAAAAACGTTACTTGGATTTTCGAAAGAACTCTTGGAGCTCTGTTCAGAACTGTGCTCAGAACTCTTGTACTTATTTACATTTTGCGGAAATTGCCAAAGAACGTTTTCGATACGAAAATTTTTTCGAATATTGTTGTTTTCTTCGCTAAATTCTGCAGAACTATTGAAATTTTGTACAAAGAACTCTATAACTGTGCCATATCTATCAAGAACTCTGAAAAAAATATATCTTTCTGAAAAAAAGGGTGCCAACTTCACAGTAAGTGAAAAGATTTTCTCATTAAAATGCAATTATCTCGTAAACTATTAGCTGCACAAAAAAACGTTACTTGGATTTTCGAAAGAACTCTTGGAGCTCTGTTCAGAACTGTGCTCAGAACTCTTGTACTTATTTACATTTTGCGGAAATTGCCAAAGAACGTTTTCGATACGAAAGTTTTTTCGAATATTGTTGTTTTCTTCGCTAAATTCTGCAGAACTATTGAAATTTTGTACAAAGAACTCTAGAACTATGCCATATCTATCAAGAACTCTGAAAAAAATGTATATTTCTCGAAAAAGGGGTGCTAACTTCACACGACTATTGTAGTGATGGGCAGTTGGATGTGAACAGCGCGTACAGTTGCGCAGTTGGAGGTGAGTCGCCTGCAGTGGAGGATGTGGGGAGAGCAATGGCGGAGTTTTGAGAGCGGATGATCTCAACGTGTATCCATCAGAGACAGTAAATTTGTAAGACTGGATGTCATGAACTGATATATATATATATATATATATATATATATATATATATATATATATATATATATAGACTTTTGAACACTATTAAGTTAAATACATTGTTCGTTCTCTATCAAAATGTTTCATTTGCTAACTATGCCTGTCAGTAGTTAGTGCCTTCAGTAGTTTGAATCTTTTATTTAGCTGGGAGTAGTGGCGCTCGCTGTATTGCAGTAGTTTGAGTAACGAAGATTTTTGTGAGGTAAGTGATTTGTGAAAAGTATAGGTTAATGTTAGTCAGGGCTATTCTTTTGTAGGAATTATTGAAAGTCAGATTGCGTTGCGCTAAAAATATTGTGTGTCAGTTTAGTGTTGATCAGAACAGGTAAAGAGCGAAATGTCTGAGTACGTTCAGTTCTACTCAGCTGTTTGAAAATCAAATAATGTAGGGGGGTTTTCAGCACAGTAATTCATTAATTTTTCTAAGGGGACGTTTCACAGTATGCTTGGCCTCACGTTACCATGCAGTCCCACATCGTACCACTGTCTCGTCAATTTTGGTGTTGTGTTCAGTCCGAAGACTGGTTTGATGAAGCACTGCACTCTGTGGAAAACTCTTGATCTCAACGCACTTACTACAGTCCACATCCATTTACACCTGCAACCCCCCGCTCCCCCCTCCTCCCCCCCTCCACCTCCTTCACACACACACACACACACACACACACATATGCGCGGATGCATACACACACAAACATACACACACACACACACATTACTCCGTTACCACAATGACGATTTTTTGATGCTTCTGGATAGGTTCAGTGAAGCTGTCGCCACTTGTTGCGTTATATATTTCTGTGTTTCTCAATTGGATCTGAGTAAATTCATGTCAGTTATCCATCCAACCATTTAATTTTCGGATTTCTCCTGTAGCACTCTATATCAAAAGCTTCTGTTCTCTTTTTGTCTAAACAGTTTATCGCCAATGTTTCACTTCCAAAGAAGGCTGCGCTCCAAAGACCTTCAGAGACGACTCTTTAACTTTTATGTTTACATTCGATGTTATCAAATTTCGCTTTCTAGAAAGTCCTTTCTTGCTATAGCTAGTCTGCATTTTATATACCCTCTACGTCGGACATAGTCATTTCTTTTGGTGCCTAGACAGCTGCTATCATTGGCTACTTTTGGTGACTTGGTTTCTAATCTAACCTCCTCAGTATCGCGTAATTTGATTCGCCTGCATCCTATCACATATGTTTTATTTGTACTAATGTTCATCTCATAAACTCTTCGTTGTATTAAAGTACTCTTTCAGAGCCTTTGTCGTTGTGTGGAAAGTGAATTTGCGGTGTCGTTCAAAGATCGCGATGCCATGCTGCAGTGGGCAACGCTCATCCACACCGCAGACACAGGGGACGCCTCGGTGCAATCCTCAACGACGAATGGGGGAGGCTAAAAATGACACCTCCTTACTCTCAGCACAGCAGCGCCCTCATACCGACATCAGTACAGAGCTGAGTGAAGAAGCACTCTACCTCAGTTCGGGACTTCAGCAGAAGCAGTCAGTATCACTGAGTAGGAATAAAGCGTTATTCAAGTCTCAGATGGAAATGTACCTTTGTAAATGTCGAACGCTGTACTTCAAGAGAAGGGTTTGTCAGTAGATAAGTGATACTTTAATAGGCAGTGACAGCTGAAAAATATTAACCACTCCTGTAGCAAAAGATTGTATCAAATTAAGCAAATGATTTTATTCCTTTGTATAATAAACATATTTCATATGTTGTACCTCCAATGAGCCATCTTCCAGAGCAATCAAAGAACCCACAGTTACGACTGGACCTGGACGATTGTAGTTTCGTCTCGTCGTAACGGGATTACTTTTCAGAGACAGGAAATGAAAATTGAAAAGTTTGCTGATGACACTGTAATTATGTTAGATTTCTTCTTTGTTTCGTTCGCGGTTTGCACTACGTACAATTTGAGAAACATGTGGGATAACATTTACACTTCTTATCCTCTGCTTTGGAATAGAATGTATTCCATTCTTCTCGTATTGCGAAGGTATTTGGCAAGTCTAATATGTATTAAATACCAATTGGAACATCCTGTGGCAGCCAGCGGTTTGTAGTGGGCTTTACGTGCCTGCGTATTTGATCCGCTGCTGAATTGTGTATCAAAACTACCCACACAATTGTCTGTGAAAGCTACTTATTGTATTCTGTTCAGTTAATCGTTACGTTAAGCGACCTGTAAAAATCGACACCCTGTTGTTACTCGGTTGTTCGACTCGCTGAAGGATTATTTGACACTATGAGGAGTTGTCTTTCGCAAGGTAACCCGCTGCGAAAGCCCATTGCATGCAGATTACTTTGAAATATCTGCTCGGAAACTGGTTGAGGTCTACAATAACTGACATCTGTAATTCTCGTCTGATTTGAAAGCGATTACCACTGACAAGGCACGTTACTCGTGCTATGTCATATGCCAGGTAGGACATTTTTACAGCCATCGTTACTTCGCTGTATGGTGCGCTATTCCTCGTACACATGGTGGTACGCACCTGTGGATACACCAATACAGTGGGGGGCTTCACTCGCAGTTGTTCATTGGTACGATGCATGGTAGCTCCTTACGTTATTCTGTTATGTTTATACAATGTGAGGTCTTGTTGTGCAGATTCCCTCAAACTCACCGGCAAAATCACTGACAGAGGGAAAAAAATGACAACAGGAAAAGGAGTTGTCGAAATAAACGAAAGATGATGTTAACCGAGACCTTGGCCCAGTCGCAGAGACTCCTAGTTAGGTTTGCTTTCAATAACCGGTGTAACTGTCGTGAGCGTTAATTACCTTTCAGGCAAGACGTGGTGAGTTGATGTTAGTCAAGAACGCTTTTAAGGCGAAAAGGACGCGCTTATGAACACCTCACTGAGTTTGAACGAGATCGTGTAGCAGGACTACGTGAACCTGGATGTTTCTTCTGCGATACTGCCGATAGACATTACAGGCATGAAGTCACCGTAAAAAAATGCTGGCACTGGTGATCACAAGAATGTACTGTCGAAATAAGGCCGGGCTCCAGACGGCCACGTAGCATTACCGGGATGGGACACCATCGTGTTCGGCTTACGACTCATTCGCATCGTATTGCATCTGCAGCAGCAAGCTGAACAGCAGTTGGCAGCACAGTTACAGAACTAACTGTTACAATCCGGTTACTTTAAGGACGGCTCCGAGCCAGGTTCCCTGTAGCGTGCATTCCACTGACACCAAACCACCGCTGTTTGTGACCTCAGTGGTGTCAAGGGACAGCTCGTTAGAGGGCAGTTTGGCCTTTTCAGATGAAAGCTTGTTCTGCCTCGGTTTCAGTGATGGTCGTGTATTGGTTAGAAGGAGGTCGGTTGAGGACCTGCACGCAACGTTTCTGAATGCTAGACACACTGGGGTGCGATTCCGTATCGCAGGAGGACCACTGTCATGGTTTTTCCACGCACCCTGTCTGTTCTTCAATCTGGTGATTCGCCTTGTATAGCTGCCATTCATGAACAGCATTCCAGGGATATTTTCCAACAAGATAACGCTCGCGCACATGCAGCTGTTGTAAGACAACATGCTCTGCAGAGTATTCGTATGTTGTCTTGAGCTTTGACCACCAGATCTGTCTCCAGTTGGGCAGATGATAACTCTAGCATCATCCACAAACAGTATTACCAGTCCCTCTATTGCACCAAGGAGGGCAGAAACTGAAATCCGTCTCCTGTAGAACGCAATGCACTCACATTTGCTTGCTTGCATTCACCATTATGGCAGTTACATCGGTTATTAATGTATCAGCAGTTCTCATCTGCAGTAGCATATGTCACGGTTGCAATAAACTGTGATCTCACAACGTTAATCACATAACTATGTTGCCTAGACAGTTATAATCCCGAAATTTAATTATTCTATAATTACTTTCTTTGAGCTGTGAATATTTTCTGTCAGTGCATATACCACTTCTAAGACTTGTGACAGCTGTAGTGTTTCATATGGCCCGGTATCATTTCTTTAACATCCATAATGTGCCCAGCATTAAGGAGGTGAGTCATATTTTGTTTCGTGTCCTTATTTTCGTCTAGTAAATTTTCTGTTACATAAATAGGCCAGTAGATCTTTGCACGTCTTTTTCTGTGCCAATGCCTCTTTTACTTTGTGGTTGAAAATCTATGGACGGGTTAACTAAAATTTAACCACAGCTGGTGTCAGAAGCTTTAAAGAGGTGGAGCAGACGGAAAACAGAAGGCCTACTTTCGGAAAGACATAAAAGTGGAGCGTGTCAGCACACAAAAATCGCTACTCGGGCCTCACAATGGGGCACGGTGCTAAATATCGAGCTTCGACGCCTTCTGCCGAACCTGGAAGCATAGTGTAGTAATGGCGACCTAGGTTACCACACGCTCATGCCAGACTCAGAATGACTTCCATACTCTTTGTGACGAGGTGAGAAGACTTGGCAAAACTATGGTGGGTCGAACCACCATAAAAACTGTCACTTTCACCTAAGCATTACCTGTCACCGGCTGCAATGAACTACGGCAGGTATGCCACGCCAATCACCTACAATCGGGATCCAGCTGTTTCTTCTGGAATGTGGTATGCCACCTTAGCGTCAGCGTCACCAACTGTTGGGTAGGAGGGCTACGCCATAGCAAGTAAACTGAAACTGTATTTGAAACGCTATTCTAAATTAAATGGCGAAGTTCAAGAAGCATTTATTTTAAAGACTTCATAAGTGGTTATGGAATTACTTAAATATTAATTGTGCCATTTAAAATAGAGATTTTGGACAGGAATCTCTGTTTAGGCGACTTTGGCAACGAGAACAACTTTCAGAACCAGTTTTCCCAACAGGATCATTGAACCGGCCCAGTAGGATCGGATAAACAGTCAGTTATAGCGACCCTCTACATTAGACTGTCCTAAGTTCGAGATTGCATATAAACTGAGATCGGATAATATTTATTTTAAAACCAAACCTGAAGCACCTTAAAATCTTAAATCCTGTTTCAACAATACTAACCATAAGAATTAGTTAAAATAATGAAAATGGTTGAGAGGAAGGGCTGGTTGAGGTTGCGTATTTATTTTTGTAATGAAAGCTTCAAAAAGGCCACGGGCAGCTATGGAGTAAAACTGATATTTACTTGGTCATCCGCAATGACGTTAAAAGAAACGAGGCCGTATAACAGCTCTTCAGCGGGAACTGTCGTTTGCGAATGGAATTACTGTATCAAACATGTGTTCAACCTGCAGCACTACACGCTATATTGACTATGCAATGTGATTCCGACTGCAGCAGCTTCACAATTTAGGAAAATCGTAAGCTTTCGTGAGCTTCAGAAGCTATAATCAATTTGCCGAATATGAGGAGCTGCATAGTACTAAAGACTACCGTTATCAAATCAAAAGCGCTTGGCTTCCCGCAGTGGCACCACAGAATATATTTTATTTGTTCCTATTGAGCCCAATGGAACCATAATAGAAAGACTTAGGAGGTTGGCTGAACAGTTTGGTCTCGATTGACGTTCAAAGGTCAATTGTAAAATAATGAATACGCTTAGATTACTATGATTATGCCTTGCGATGCTTTCGTCAGAACTGGCTGTTTCTGAGACATCACAGATAGGAGAAGAATCAATCACTATTTAAATCGAACTGTTTCCTACAGTAGAACCGATTGAGCTTCTACTGCAGATTTTGCCGTCAACCTAAACTTGAGTCACACGCCGTCAAACACTTTAAAACTGTATCGCCACATTACACAAACCACGAAATTGCTCACCAGCGATACATAGTCCCCACAGTAGGCAAGTGTATTAATACGTCGACATTCCCAGTACACGCAGATGACATTATTTACACGAAATCCAGAGAAAGGCGTTCAACCAACAGGGCCGCACTGCCCATTCCACTAAACAAAATTAGATCTACGATCCCGGACGGTGGTAATTTATGGTAAGTTCCTATGGGACCCAACTGCTGAGGTCATCGGTCCATCGGTATCTAGGCTTACACACTACTTAGTGTAACTTGAACTTACGCTAAGGACAACACAGACACCCATGCCCGAGGGAGGACTCGATCCTCCGACAGTGGGCGCCGCGCGAACCATGGCAATGCGCCTGAGACCGCACGGCGTATCCGTGCGGCAGCCCAGGATGGCGAGCAACGCACACATCCAAGCCACAACAGCCAGGCATGCTCGTCGTGATTGCTCTTCGTACTGCTGCTCACGTCCTGGCGTCTGGCCGAGCCGACCCTACCCAAATACCACCGAGCGATTCGGACACCTGCTCTCTAGCTACCTCCGAATATGCTCTCTAGCTCTGTTCACGTGACTCATATTCGAAGATTACAACTCTCGTCGAGAAACTAGATTGATAGGAGCTCTCAAGGCTCACTGCTAGATGCTTCCTTCGCTAGCTGCTAACCTACTGGCTGCAGGGAGTCGAACTGGTTCCTTCTACCTTCAGGATCACATGCTGGTTGATTTCTGCTGACTTCGGGGTGCCTATGGGCTGAGGGGTCTGATTAGATGCCAAGCTGCGTTCTGCCGTGTGCAGACACACTATACTAAGCAAACTTGCTGCTGTAGGCCACTATCACTACCTCCTACGCTGGGGTCCTAGGTTCAGCTCTGCGTGATGAAATGTTTTCTGCCCTATAGCGGCCAATGTACCCGACTTCTATAGTGTCATAAACAACCGCCTGTCTAGGCCCTGGCGCTGCCTTATGCCTCCAGAGTGCTTTGCCTCAGCTGCCGCCTCCTTGACTGGTCGACTCCGGATACTGACCATTCTGTGAGGACTCTTTTTGATCTAAGCACACTGAACCAGACTGCGTCTCTGAGCGCTGACCATCCCCCAGCAACACTAGGCCTACTATACTTTTCAAGTTGAGTAACTGCTGTTTCTATGACTAACGGTATAGCGTTTCTACAATAATATATAACCTGCCACAGATGTTATCTAAATGTGTTGTTGAATGGCCAATGGCCATACTGCAATGTTAGCGCTGGTCCCCGTCAGATCACCGACGCCGGGCTGGACTAGCACTTAGATGGGTAACAGTCCGGCCTGCTGAACGCTGTCTGCAGGCGGGATGCACTCAGCCCTTATGAGGGAAACTGAGGAGCTATTTCAGAAGTTGCAGCTCCAATGTTAAGGGGGTCATGGAGCCCCTCAGGAACATACCGGCTAGGGCGGGGAAGAAGTCCTACATCCATTCGGTGTGCTTGCTAGGGGTCCCTGTCCGGGATGTGGAAGAGTCTCTTCCGGCCGGCGGCTATCGAGAATGCGGGGTGCAGCCAGCTGCAGATTGTTGCACATGACGGCACCAACGATGCCAGTCGTCGGAGTTCCGAGGAAATCCTTGAGTACTTTCTATGGCTGGCTAAATTGGCGAAGGCGGACTCCATCCCTCGAGAAGCCAAGCTGACGATTTGCAGCATCGTACCGAGGATGGACCGGGGTGCTCTGGTTTTGAGTGGAGTGGAGAATCTAAACCAGAGGCTACGTTGACTGTGTGACGAAAATGGTTGTAGATTGCTCGACCTACGCTATGAGGTGGAAGGTTGTAGGACGACCCTCGATAGATCAGTGGTGCACTACATACAGGAAGCAGCTACGTGGGTAGCACAGTACTTGTGGCGTGCTCATGGTTTTTTTTTTATATTCGGTTCCTTCCCACAGAAAACAAACCGTTGGCCTGAAAAATTACCAGTTCATGACACTGATGTGGGTGTGCCAACTGTAAAATTTTCTAGTTCGCCTAAACAGGTCATTCCAAAGGATTTCAATATGTTAATCTCATGTTAGTAAATTGTCGAAATGTCTGTAACAAGATCCCCGAGTTACTCTCTGAAATTAACAGTTGTAATACCGATATTGTATTAGGTACCGAAAGCTGGTTGAAACCAGACATAAATAGCAGTGAAATTTTGAACTCCGATTAGACAATGTTTAGGAAGGATAGGACTGATGCTATGGGAGGTGACGTGTTCATTGCAGTTAAAAGCTGTTTAAACGAAGTTGAGGTCGGCACTGGGTCGGACTGTGAAATAGTCTGGATAAAGCTGTCAATCAGACAAGGATTGACCATTGTATTACGATGATTCTATAGACCACCAGCATCCGCAAAAAACGGTGTAGAAAGTTTCAAAAAATGGTTGGAAAGGCTCTAAGCACTATGGGACTTAACATCTGAGGTCATCAGTCACCTAGACTTAGAAATACTTAAACCTAACTAACCTAAGGACATCAAACACGTACATGCTCGAGGTGGGATCCGATCCGGCGACCGTAGCAGCAGCGCGGATCGCGATGAAGCGCGTAGAACCTCTCGGCCACAAACGCCGACACCAAAGAAACAGCGTAGTGTTCTCTTGTTTCGGAAAGCAAATTAAAGTGTCATTAATGAATATCTTCATAGTCAGCTCCAAGCATTTACCGCGGGTCACAAAGATATTGAGCACCTTTGGTCGGAATTTAAAGGTATTGTCCACCACGTGCTAGAGAAATATGTGCCTAGCAAAAATATAGGGGAGGTAAAGGATCCACCTTGGTTCAACAAACATTTTAGGAAGCTGCCTAGAAAGCAGAGAATTTTGCACAGTCGTTTTAAACGTAGTCACTACCCCATTGACAAACAGAAATTAAGCGACTTGAAAGCAGCTGTCAAAATGTCAATAAGAGATTCTTCTAACGAATTTGAAAGCAATATGCAGATTGTAAAAATAACCCGAAAAAAAGTTTGGTCGTAAGCAAAACCTATGAACGCTACAAATAATTCAATACCTTCTCTTGCTGACTGTCCGGGCAATGCAACGGATGCTGAGAAACAAAAGTCCGATATTCTAAATGTAGCTTTCAAAAACTCATTTACGGTAGGGGACTGCAGCACCATTCTCTCTTTCAATTATCGAACAAATGCAAGGATGGCTGCTGTTCTGTATATCTGGGAATGTAAAACAGTTAAGATCCTTAAACGCCAGGGAGGCATCTGGCCCATACGGTATACCGGTAAGATTTTGTGTAAACTATGCTACAAATGTAGCAGCATTCCTATACATCATCTATCAGAGATCACTGGAACAGCGGAAAGTTCCTCCTGACTAGAATAAGGCGCTGGTCATAGCAATCCACAAAAAAGGTAGGAAAATCGGATGTACATAGTTACTGGCCAATTTCAGTGACATCGATTTGTTGTAGAATAATGGAACATATTTTTTGTTATTACGTAGTGACCTTTCTAGACTCTGAGAAGCTCACCTGCAGAATCCAGCACGGTTTTAGGAAACAGCTGTCATGCGAGACACAGCTGGCCCTCTTGGTCCATGATATACACCAGGCTCTAGATACCGGCTCATGGGTTGATGCCATATACTTCAACTTTCGAAAGGCGTTCGATTCAGTTCCGCACAGTCGCTTGCTTCAAAAAGTGCGCGCTTACGGTCTATCCGATGAGATACGCGGTTGGATAGAAAGTTATCTAACAGTTCGAGAGTAGTCTGTCGTCTGAATGGGGTGACGTGAACAGAAACAAGCGTAACATCAGGTATGCCCTTGGGCAGCGTAATACGTCCACTGATTTTTACGATTTACAGAAACGATCAGGTTGATGGTATTGACAGGGGCATTAGACTGTTTACCGATGATGCTGTAGTCTACAGGAAAGTAGTATCACACGAAAGTTGTGAAATAATCAATGAGGATTTGCAGAAGACATATGAGTGGTGTAATGACTAGCAGTTATCTCTCAGTATTACTAAGTGCAACCTACTTCGTATAACAAAGCGAAAATCCCCATAAATGTACGAGACCAAAATAAATGCCCAGTCTTTGGAAGCGGTAACATCCGTCAAGTATTTGGGTGTGACTATTCGAAATGGTCTGAAATGGAACGATCTGATTGCACAAGCAATGGGTAAGGCGAGCTCTCCGATTTCGGTTTATTGGTCGAACCTTAAGCGAAGCAGTCCTTAGACAAAGTAACTTGCTTGCAATACTTTAGTTCGTCCAGACTTGGAGTATTGTTCGTCTATATGGGACCCTTACCAATTGAGTCTGATTCAAGGTGCTGAGAAGGTTCAAAGAGGAGCTGCAAGATTCGTGACTGGTAGATTTAGCCATCGCGAGAGCGTTACAAATCTCATAGAGAGTTTGAAGTGGGACACACTTGCAGATAGACGACGCGCTAAACGGAAGGGGCTGCTCACTAAATTCCAAAATCCGATCTTCACCGAGGATGTAGAGCATATATTATTACCACCAACTTTCATATCGCGCAATGATCACCATTCAAAGATAAGAGAAATTAGAGCTTCTACTGAGGTGTGATGACAGTCGTTTATGCCTCGCGCGATCCGCGAGTGGTGGAACGGAGGGGCGGGGGGAAACATCACTTTTCCGCCAATAGTGCCCTCCGCCACAGAACGCTTGGTGGCTGGCGAGTATATATGTAGATGTATATGTGAACAGACATCTGGCCGGGAGAGCGGTCTTCTGACCACATGCCCCTCGCTACCACATCCAGTGTGGCTTGTGGGCTGAGAATGACACGGCGGTCGGTCAGTACTGTTGGGCCTTCATGGCCTATTTGGGCAAAATTTAGTTTAGTTTGTGTAATTAAATTCACTACTTGCTATAATTGCTCTCTCTCTCTCTCTCTTGTGAATAGCACAGCAAAGAAATAAGTTTCCATTGAAGCCTCGTTCCGTCCAGTCAAATCCAATCTGTTAACATTTCCTTAATTTCAGCTTAATTTCGTATGTTCAGCAGAGCTGTGGTGCATCAGAACTGAAATGTGCTAATTACGGTACATTAACAAGAGCTTCCACTTTCCAATTCCGCATCGTCATTATTGCGGCGCTTTGCGACAAGTCAAACGGGTTGTTAGTTCATTGAAATAAAATTACGTAATCAAAAGATTTGCGCAAAAGGCACAGAGATTGATAAAGACCGGCCGGTGTGGGCGTGCGCTTCTAAGCGCGTCAGTTTGGAACCGCGTGACCACTACGGTCGCAGGTTCGAATCCTGCCTCGGGCATGGATGTGTGTGATGTCCTTAGGTTAGTTAGGTTTAAGTAGTTCTAAGTTCTATGGGACTGATGACCTCAGTAGTTAAGTCCCATAGTGCTCAGAACCATTTGATTTTTTTTATTGATAAAGGCTCTATTTGACCGGTTATACCTCGCACATCCCTACAACCTGCGTAGAAATACACTGAAGCACCGAAGCTACTGGTATAGGCATCATGCTCAAATGCAGAAATATGTAAACAGGCGCCGGCCGAAGTGGCCGTGCGGTTAAAGGAGCTGCAGTCTGGAACCGCAAGACCGCTACGGTCGCAGGTTCGAATCCTGCCTCGGGCATGGATGTTTGTGATGTCCTTAGGTTAGTTAGGTTTAACTAGTTCTAAGTTCTAGGGGACTAATGACCACAGAAGTTGAGTCCCATAGTGCTCAGAGCCATTTGAACCATGTAAACATGCAAAATACGGCACTGCAGTCGGCAACGCGTTTGTGAGACAACAAGTGTCTGGCGCTGTTGTTAGATCTGTTACTGCTGCTACAACGGCAGGTTATCAAGATTTAAGTGAGTTTGAACGGGGTGTTATTGTCGGCGCGAGAGCGACACCACATAGCATCTCCGAGATAGTGATGAAGTGGGGATTTTCCCGTACGATCATTTCACGAATCTACCTAGAATATCAGGAATCCGTTAAAACATCAAACCTCCGAGATCGCTGCAGCCGGAAAAAGATCCTACAAGAACGGGAACAACGACGACAGAAGAGAATCGTTCTGGGTGAGAAAACTGCAACTCTTCCGCAGACTGCTGCAGGTATCAGTGATGGGTCCTTAACAAGCGTCAGCGTGCGAATATTCAACGAAACATCTATATGAGATTCCGGAGTCCAAGGCCCACTCGTGTATACTTGATGACTGCGTGACACAAAGCTCTACACCTCGCCTGTTCTCGTCAACACTGACATTGGACTATTGATGACTGCGAACATGTTGCCAGGTAGGGCGAGTCTCGTTTCAAATTGTATCGAGCGGATGGACGTGTACGAGCGTAGAGACAACCTCATGAATCCATAGACCCTGCATGTCAGCAGGGGACTGTTCAAGCTGGTGGAAGCTCGGTAATGATGTGGAGCATGTGTAGCTGGAGTAATCGGTACTCCTGATATCCTAGCTACGACTCTTACAAGTGACACGTGAGTAAGCGTCCTGTCAGATCAGCTGCATCCATTCATGCCCATTTTGCATTCCGACGGACTTGTGAAATTCCAGGAGGTCAATGCGACACCCAATGCGCCCAGAATAGCTACAGAGTGGCTCCAGGAACACACTCTTAAGTTTAAACGCTTTCACTGGCCAAGCAATTCCCCAGCCATGAACATTATTAAACACATTAGGAATTCTTTTCTACGTGCTGTGCACGAGAGATCTCAGTCCACTCGTACTTTTAAGGATTGATCGATAGGACTGTAGGATTCATTGTGTCAATTTCTCCCAGCACTATTTCAGACATTAGTCGAGTCCACGCGACGTCGTGTTGCAAACACTTCGCCCCTACATGATATTAGGCAGATGTATCAGTGTCTTTGGCTCTCCAGTGTATAACTTATCTGAAAACTAAGGTTCAGAAAATTTCACTAAAAATCCTGGATAAGTTCCCGAAACTTAATACCATATATTCCTAAAATCAATCTTAATAATCCCAAATATTTTTAGTTCAAAACCCTTCCATAATCAGATGTAGTAGTGCCTGTACGCCAATTACAAATTTGTCACCATGTCTACTATCTACAATATGTTCTAGAAACTGCCATGAGTATCGTCACAAAATGTCACAATGTATTAGCTCAGTTCATCACAGTGCCCTCCCTCTTAAATGAAAATGAGAAAAAGTAGGCCTCTTAGATTCTCCAGAGAGCGCAATGCTCTATGTTATCGCTCTTGCGCGTGTTGTCGCATTTTCAACTAATTTCATAATTTCCTTAAATACAGATTAAAACATTGAATTAAAAATAAGAGGAATAAGGTCACAGGAGAACATATCAGTCGGATATCTACCTGATACCATGAAACTGTCTCCCTGTTAGTAGACTACGCCCACGTAACCTGTAGTGCGGTACTTAATCCCACCTGGCATCTTGACACACTGCTACACTTTACTCCCATTATTTATGAGAACGTAGCATCACAAGATGAGTTTCTCTATATACCCTGTGTGTGTGCGTGTGTGTGTGTGTGTGTGTGTGTGTGTGTGTGTGTGTATGTATTTACGCGTCAGAGTAAGTGTGTGTGAGTGAGGGAGGAGAGAGAGACAAGTCTAATGAGGAATTTCTCTAATGCCAAGTTCTCCAACGATGCTACCTTATACACTGACAGGAAAAAAATCGCACCGTGAAAATGGAGTGTTGCCCCATAAACGAAAATTGGTACCCTTGGTTCTACATCTGAAAGGTGATGTCTTTTCCATCCTCAAGCTGGTCGCATTAGAGTGACGCTGGTATTGTCACTATGAGGGTGAAAATCAGATTTGCCTCGAGTACATGCTGTAGCTGTCGTGACATGGTGAGTTGATGTTAGCCAAGAATGCCTTTAAGATGACAAGAGGCTAGAGATCGTTCTGCAGAAAAAATTGGCAGGAACGTAGACGCTGTACATATTTGCTGAAAGCGGTGGTCACTGGCGCTATGTAGAGGGAAGGCCATCGTGTTCGGGGTATGACTCTGGTGAATCGTACTGCATCTGAAGCAGCAATTTGAGAGGCAGTGGGTACCACACTGACTTTTGATGTCACATTTTTTCAGGAAAAATTTATCCCGACTCGAGCGAAGCACTGAAAATGGTAGATAGTGAAAGAGGACTGCAATATATTAACTTTCCTCTTCAACCTGCACCAAAACAATCAGCTGTTAGCGAGGGTCCTGACTGATCTCCAGAAGCCTGGTTGGCTACACAATATTTCGCGCAAAGAAGTATGACGACACAATGGGAACACCGCCTACTGATATTTTAAGTCGTCCTACGACATATGTGGAACATTTTGGCTGGATTGAAGTCCTATATCGGGGTGGGCTTATAGTTCCGACAGATGACTCGCTATATACAGTGTCACAGTTTGAACATATTAAAATGATTTTAATGGGTGACAAAGTATTTCAAAGCAAAGGAATAAACTAAAACCAATCTGCACTGCTGCCCAAATTAAATACGGCCGTTTTTCGCCAGAAATAATCCTAAATGTGAAGCTCAAAATACAAAAGGCGGCAGCAGCACAAAAGCGAAAACCCAGACAGTGGCACTCTTAAACGACTACTAAAATCTAAACAGGTAAATAAAGCTGTTTTAAACCATTTTATGAGGACTTATTGCAGTTATAATTAGTTATCTGCCCTTAAGAGCGTTCCGCTGTGCCAGCTGCTGCTTCGCTTTGCTCCTATAGTGACGTCACTGCGCCAGCCAATCACAGTCCGTTTCCTTTCGGCCGCAACCTTCACTTTATTAACCTTCAGTTGGAGAAACCTGTTCTGGCTCCATCTCCACAGCTTCCTGTGTTGAAACACATCCCTTATCACTTTGTGTGTGAATTGCAAAAACTTTTTAGGATATTTACCTTGTTGCATTCTGTTTACACGTTCTTTCCTTTTCTTCACAAATTGTTCTATTTTATATGTTTTTGCCAATATTTTAAGTCCATTTTTACATGTAATCGAATCTAGTACACTCTCATTCGCAATGAAGTACCCTTCAGAAGTTTCTTTTCTATCTCATGAGTCTATGGACTCACTAGCGCCCAGTGGCCCTCCCACCCCCACATTATATTGGACAAACAAGTCGTGAAGTGAAGATACAATTTTGGGAAAACATACTCACTAAAAGGGATGCTGTAAAAATTAATTTTTCTTTAGTAGAACATCTTAGGGCTGTTGTATCTAAAGAAAAAAAATCTTTTGGAAGATTTCGAGGTAGACAAATTTCTCAAGCGGTCGGAAGTCTTCAGTCTCATGATCAGTCGGTTGCTAAAACTCAGTTCTTCTGTGATACCACGATGTCAGTTTTATCAAAATGAAGGTAGTTTCCTTCTGTCTTTTGTCGGTACTATTGGGTCTGTTCCTCAATTTATCGGCATAATGTCTCCTACCAACGTGGCTTCATGTTCGGTTTTCCCATCAACCGAATACTTTTTTGAGCCTTTCTTTATCTTTTTCCTCCCTTTATACGTTTAGCATCTCAAATCCTTTCCCATCTCACTTCTTCTTCTTATTTATTTACACTGACACTTCGGTCCATCTCCATAGTTCACAGTTCACTGAAATACAGTGAGATGATAAAAGTCATGGGATAATTCCTAATGTCGTGTTGGACCTTATTTTGCCCAGCGCAGTGCAGCAACTCGACATGGTAGGTGCGAAACAAGTCGTTGGAAGTCCTCTTCAGAAATACTGAGCCATGTAGCCGTCCACAATTGCGAAAGTGTTGCAGATGCAGGGTGTTATGCACGAACTGACCTCTCGATTATGTCCCATAAATCTTGGGTCGGATTCACGTAGGGCAATGTGGAAGGTCAAATATTTCGTTCTTCAAACCAACCGAAAACCATTGTGGCTCGTTAGCACGGCGCAGTGTCGTCCATAAAAATTCCATCTTTCTTTGCGAAAGGGAAGTCAATGGCTGGCAGAAATTGGTCTCCAAGTAGCGGAACTAAATCATCTGCAGTCAATGATCGGTTCAGTTCGACCAGTGGACCAAATCCATACCATGTGAACGCTGCCCAGACCATTATGGATCACGATCATCGTCCTTGGCTCTTACGAACTGAAATCGGGACTCATCTGACCAGGCGACAGTTTTTCATTCGTCTACAATCAAACCGTTATGATCACCAGTCCATGAGACGCGCTGCAAGCGATGTCGTGCTGTTAGTAAAGGCACTGGCCCAGTCTTCTGCTTCCATAGTCTATCAATGCCAAATTTCGTCGCTCTGCCCTAAAGCATACGATCGTCGTTAATTCCTGCGGTTATTTCACACTGTGTTGCTTGTCTGTTAGCAGTGACGTCTCTACGCAAACGCCGCTACACTCGGTCGTTAAGTGAAGACCATCAGGCACTGCTATGCCTGCTGTGGGAGGTAATGATAGAAATTTGGTGTTTTGGGCACATTATTGGAACTGTGTATAGCGGGATACTGAGTTCCCTAACAATTTCAGAAACGTAATGTCCCATGGAACTAGCTCTCACTACCATTGCGCATTCTAAGTTACCTAATTCCCGTCATGCGGCCATAATCTCGTCGGAAACTTTTTCACGTGACTCACCCAAATGCAAATGACAGCTCCACTAAATCATTATCCTGTTATATTTTGTGTACGCGATAATATGGCCATCTGCATGTGCACATATTGCTATCCCACGATCTTTGTCAACTCAGTCTAATTATTTTCTATGTTACACGTAGTTCGTCTATATCGATCACTTTGTACTATCAACGCTGCCTATCGGGCCTTTTATTAAGCTCGTTCCGACAGCAGTCTGTTGTGCGGCTCACTCGCTTTAGCATGTGCGTTGCCTAGAGCAGTATTTGTTCACCACTTCGATACATGGCTATGATCGCTAACCTACCTTCGCATCGCATACTGCCGTGGTTTGTTGTCTTTCTTGCTTCCTAATCATGCGCTTTTGCGTATTAGATTTGTTGTTAATGTAATGTTGTTTAACTTACAGGTTTACACTTGCATTTGAGGCCCTCGGACGTCCATATATGACGACTGCAGATTTCGCTTCAACACTATCATATCAATGGTTTTTAAATGAAAGTAAGCCCATCTTCGCTGTCAAGACAAGTGAATCACTTTCGTCTGACCTGTAGCTTAGCTGTCCTATTGATCGGTGCTAGACGGGTTCGCGAATAAAACTGTTATACAACAAGAGTATTGCTGCTAGTTACAGGAAATCTGAAGATGCGCTAACCGCGCAAAACACATCATTATTAATAAAACTATGGCAACAGAGACTGTTTTCTATTTTTGGAACAATGAATCACTGTTGCTGCATCAGATCAGAATGGAATGGAGTTACTTGTGGTTTCTGATAATTTTGTTTCTTAATCTATCGTGTAGCTTACAGCCTTCAAATTGTTTGAAGAAATTCATGTATGACGTTACTATTCGACTGATATTTTCCTTGTTTGGAAACCAGCCATCAGTTCCGTGAAGCAGCAATGGACCATCAAGTGTTTAATGAATTTCACTTACGTTTCTCTAGCTTTCTTATCTTTTGATGCTCTTTTTATTGCTCATTTGACACCCAAAAGTTTCTCAATTTTTTTCTTTACATTTTTATCATTATCAGAGAGAAATTTCACAGCCCAGGTTGTTAAACATGCCTACTAGTTTGATTACATTTTAGTCTATCACTGTATTTCGTCGCAATTGTACTTTTCCTCTGAGTGATATTACTTTTGACTTTTCTAAAGACATCTTGAAATTATGATTTTGACCGGTTTTGCTTTTAATTTCCAAATAGTTCCTTGTAATTCTTCTTCCTAAGTGGCTATTATAGTCTGGTCGTTAGCATAAATGAATGCTGTTTTATAGTGCTTTTTATATTATAATTCCTTTGTTGTTCTTTGTTTTCTCATTCCACTTTTTAATCACGTCATTTACACATCAACTGAACAAAATTGGGGAAGACTGCAACTTTGTTTAACTTACTGGTTACTTATGACACCATAATTACTTATTTCGTTTCCTATTATCCTTGCAATTTAGTTTCATCGTAGAAGCTTCTTACGGCCCAAATCATCGTGGAATTCTATTTCTCTCTTAATATTGACGAGAAGGTTTCCTTTTTTGGTCTGTGTAACGTCTTGAATAGTTGATAACATCGATGTGTGTCTTATTATTATATTGTCTTCCTTTATTTGACAACAGTTCTCTCTTTATCTAGTGAATGTATTATACATTGTGGTTTTTCCAAATCTAAATCCACTTCTGTCTTCAGTTATAATTGTTACGGCCATTAGTCTTAACCTTAGGGTTAATCTTTTTGCGTATACTTTATATCCAGCTGTTACAAAAGTTATTCCCCAGTAATAGTTATGGTCTTTTCGACCTCCTTTCTTAAAAAGGTGAGTGCAGTACAGATGCTGACTAGATTTTCAGTGTCTTCGCTTCCTCCCGGAATAAATACAGGAAATGTCAAAATCTTAGTTTAAGGAGACATCAAATGTATTTTAATAAATCGCTGTTACTGTGGTCGTATTAACTACCTTTGTATTCTTCATTGTGTTTAATTCTTCTAATTCGCCAACTGTTAGTAGATCTACCCCTTTCCTATCTTCACACGTTTTTCTTTATCCTATTACGTTTCGGGCGTACCAGAAATTTTTAAAATTTTATTTCCATTACCTTTTGTAGATTGTGTTAATGTTGAATATCATTTTAGAAGTTTCGTTGCATTATAGACAGCTGCTTGTTGTACGTCACTGTCATTTTTTACATTACTTATATATCTGTTCAGCTTGCTGTAGGATTTTTTCCCACATCCTTGATTATCATCTACTCTCCTTAGATTTTATTCTGCCCTTGACCTTTATTTTATTTTTTCGTGAATGTTTTAGATATGTCTCTTTTGTTATGTTACTACTTATTCTAACTCTGCGTTCCTTATTCTTAAATCATTACCATATGTGTCTCTTAAATCCTTTTTCAGTGCTTCAGAAGCTGCTTTCTAAACACTACTATTGTTTACCTTCTTATTAGTGTACTTTGAGTGTCTTTTCCTCACACCTGCAAATTTTGTTACCCTTTCTCAATCTTATTGAAGCATTCATTTTAGAAATTACTAAATAATTCTTAAAATGTATGTCACTTAGTCCACGTATTGCTGTATCAGTTACCAGTGATGACGCTTTAATGTTAACTATTACCTAATGAGTTAATGACCTTTGGCCTTGAGCTGACCATGTATAACTATGAATATCCTCCTTTCTAAAAAAAAAAAGGATTAGTAATTTTAGAGTTATTTAAAATTTCCGAATTGTCTTAATTCTTTCCATTCCTAATTAAAATGCTTTCCATTTGGATGCCAGTTGCATCAATTATAGGTTGTTTCCTCACTGTAGCGTTAAAAGATCAACAAAATCTTTAAGGCATGTTTGTTCTGATTTCCTATTTCATTTTGCAAAATAGAATTAGAATTCTGACATTTTCTGTTCCTTTTCTTCGTCAAGTGCATATATTGCCACTATTCTCAAGTAGCTTCTGAGGTTCTTGAAGTTGTTATTTGTTAATTAATAAAAGTATATGAGTCTATTTTAGATGTCCATTTTTTGTCCCCAAGTATTTTCACTACTACTTTAAATTTGGCTTCTTTTGCACTCCGCCGTAAAAACATCATCGCATCATAATCCATCTGTGATTCTTTTATGTTCATCTCAGTTTTTATTGCAGCAAATATATATTTCTTCTTGTCTTTCTCTCTTCAACTAATTCAGGTTCGTTGTTGGGAGTACTCTGACGTTCCAAGTTACTATCTTTAAGCTATCCTGTATTCCTTACCATTTCTCCTAGTGCCTTTTCATGTTGTGGCTGACATAATTTTTACCCGCCTGGGTGTTTATCCGCTGGAATTGTAGGCGGTTAATTTTTTTTTAATAGTTGAGGTTACTAGTCTCTACATAAACCTCTATTTCTTGAGGACAGGGAGCGATGAGTTCAATGCTCTTCCCTTAGAGAAGCAGTCTTCGTCACAGCTGACGGATCTTCTCTGTCCGTTGTAGGCCAATCTTAAAGATTCCTCACGTCTTGCCGTCTACTAGGATAACGAAGTAGACTTCTCAGGAATGGACGTCGGGCTCCCTGCCTACTCGTCGCTCCTACCACGTCAATGTGAGGCCCAAAACCAAAAAACAGTTTCTTAGGCCTTCGCAACTGATAAACCATACTGAACATGGTAATATAAACTATTAAACATTATATTGGGATTTGTTGTGAATACTGTACATTATTGGTGATATGTTTACTTCGGTTTGTACCACTCAACGTATCATAACCGTCTACAAATGAATAATGTGTCTTTGAGAGAGACTAACGGCCTTGCTAGAGATAAATATCTTCACATTTTCCGCTTTATGGGGCACATGATGAACGCGAATATGAACGGAACAAAGTGTTATTGCATTCCAGACACGCCATAAATATCGCATTTATACGCAGAGAATTTGGAAAGCTGCCCTTTTCCCTTGTAACAAGGTAACTTTCCGGGTGGAAGAAACCAATCTCAGGTCGCAATATATCTCAGAAGTTTGAATGACCTGAGCCGATGGTTTCGAATGAACAAATGCTGCAGTTATTGCTGCCGATATTTTCAACTAAACTGTGTGACAGGAAAGCACAGTGTCGTAAAGGCTGAAGGCAGATTAGGGATGGGGAGAGCAGAAGAACTGTTGTCCAGCGCTTACAGGTGTATTATAACGTCCGACACTTATTTGAACAGTGCGTTACAACATTAATTTTTTTCAGAGGCTCCGTATACATTATGTCCACAGGACCACTCTTAAGGTATTTCGATATTCTTTCACAAAACCATTAAAGATGAAGCGCAAGAACACACAGTAACATCATTAGGAACTTGATGCAACATCAAACATAAATTTTGTTTACATTTGAAAACTGTTAATGTGAAATTACGAATCATATCAAGAAATACCTGGGAATAGAATAAAATCGAACTCTGTCACTCTATTTCTTGTTCAGTAAACTGCTGGTAATTTAGAGATGTACCTAAAGACTATTTATATTCGTATATTCGTCTTTCAGTAACTGTTACTGAACTAAAAGTCTGACAAAATAATAGGCAATTTTACAGTTTTCTCAACTGAAGATAAGAGGATATTAAATTTCGAATATCAAGACTATATTTTCTTTCGGTAAAAGGCATTTCGTACATTTAGATTATTTTAAAGTGTTGAGTAATACAAAACATTTTCTTGCTCTGACAAACTGACCGAAGCTGACAGACTAATAACATTATCAACCGAAAATGAGAGACGAAATAAATAATTTTTATATTTGATTTCAAAAGGTACGCATGAAATACTTATAATGGCCCTGTGGGTATCTCGCTAAAGATAGGGAAAGAGTTTGAAATATGATATCGACGTTGTTTGACAAAAAAGGAGACACACTGGCATAAGATGGGAAAGAAGAAACGAAATGAATCTTCTCAGGTTGAGAGGAAATGTGACGTTATTTCAGTGATTAGCGAATCGAGTCATTTTTACATAGAATGTAGCAATACCAGCTCACTTTTACCAGTATGATGTTGCACCCTCTCTGTACTGGATGCATGTTGGGAAAGGTGTCACAAAGCCGTTGTATTCTGTACTGACGCACGCAGGTCCACAACTGATGTAACTGGTCCTTGAGGTCCTAAACACTGGCACTGTTGCAGACTTGATGCCCAAGTTGGTATCACACAAGTTGTACCAAAGACAGGTCTGGGACTCTATCTGGCCATAGGGGTACCTATATATCATGCAGATATATCATGGAGACACGTCCCATATATGAATGATCATTGTCCTGTAGAAAAATGGCAAATGATAGTGCCACAGGAGAGGTAACACATGAGCAACATGCCCATGACGCAGACATAGAAGCGCCATACAGTTCCGTCAGTTATCATCATCCACGGCTTGAAGTCCTACGTTGTAGCTTCCCATACCATGACGCTAGGAGTAAAATCGGTGTGCCTCTCCAAAACATTGGAGGAAAGGGATTCTACTCACGTAGGCATCGTAGTAGCGACTAATGTCATCTAGAGTTCTGAAGAACTGCAAGTCACATCTAAACACAATAGGATGACATCAATCGAGTCTATGTCCCTGGTTACCGGACCAATCGAATCGCACCCATTTGCGCTGTAGTGTTAACGGTAGCCTCTCATTGGATGACGACCCCATAGTCCGACTAGAGCTAGTGTGTGGAATCTAGAATGACACAGCGTATTAGAGAAAGTCCATTACTTGTTCTAGGATGGTTCTAAGTCGAGTAGAAAGGAAACAGAGACTTAGAAGATTCTGTGACAAGCTGGTCTTTGACTTCACAGATTCTCTGCCTCGTGATGACTAGGTGTTGTGTGATGTCCTTAGGTTAGGTAGGTTTAAGTAGTTCTAAGTTCTAGGGAACTGATGACCATAGATGTTAAGTCCCATAGTGTTCAGAGCCATTTGAACCACTTTTTGCTTCACAGATTTGTAGAATAGGGCCAAGTACTGTACGATTCCCATACATAGGTCAGGTATGTTCTACACATCAGAGACTGCTACTCCGGTACCTGTGTGTGTGGTGCAAGCAAGAATTATTTTCGTATCAAGCCACTCTCCTTCCTATCCTGATAACGACAGCTGTTGAAGGCCTGGAAGTATTTGTTTACAGTCCAAAGGAATGTCTCCCCCCACCCCTCCCCTAGGCGAGAATATTTATATTCTAGTGGCTAACTACTGAAGCATTCACCAAGTCCAACAGTTTGAAGGATTATTGAAAAGCAATGAAGCTCACATGGTACTAGGTACACATAACACTAGGTATAAAATGCCAGAAAGTAAAATTAAGTACACGTAGCTTGTATGTCTTTTACACACCACCGACAAGAAAATAAGCACGAGGAAGTCACGGTTATGTGTCATTACAGCTGCATACACATACACATCATTGGTGGGTGTGTAAATGATTGGAGTTGTAACGCTCTCTGACAGATTAAACTATCACCAGAGCACATTAGTGCTGTTTGCGTGTAATACTCCTAACAGGCCCAGTGGAGTATGTATAGGTTGTAAACTGCGTCAGTTGTTGAGTAATCACTGTGGAGATCGAACATTTTCATTTAAGATCGCGTCATCAGCACCTGACAGTGTTTTAGATGGGCCTCATTGTGAGTCTCCACTTGCCTGGCTGGTCGGATCGCGCAGTATCCCTATTTTTGGGGCATTCAGATGTAACAGTGGGCCGTTCTAGGATATCAAGGTAAGTAAGGACAAGCAGACTCGTCATCAAGGATATCATCCACCATGTCTGATCACCACAAGGGATGATCTCCAAATTGTGGACCAAGAACATCGTAAGCACCTCATAACTTCATCTATACCTTCGCCTGTATTCTACAAACCTCTGTGAAGTGCATGGCAGAAAGTACGTTGCACTGCACCAATTATTAGGTTTTTTTACGTTGTATTCCCATTGATGTGCGGGAAGAATGATCATTTATATGTTTCCGTGCGTGCTGTAATAAATCTAATCTTGTTGCCCCGATCCCTATAGGAGCGATATGTAAGAGGCTGTACAATATACTGGAGTCATCATTTAATGGTTGTTCTTGTAATTATGTAGTTAGGCTTTCTCGGGTAAACTTACGTCTATCTTCAGACGTCTGCCACTACAGTTTCTTCAGCATTTCTACAACTCTCTTCCAAAGATCCAGCAAGACTTTGACCATTGGTGTTGTCCTTTTCTGTATGTGTTCAAAATCCCCTTTGGTCCTACTTCATATAGGTCCCACACATTTCAGCAATATTCGAGGACGGGTTGCACGAATCATTTGTAAGCAATCTCCATTAGAGACTGATTGCATTGGAGACTATTGCGACAAATACACAACCTTCCTTTACCGTTAGCCCAACCTTTTGATACACACTTACATTTACCCCAAAATCTGAAAGCTTTCAACTTCAGGTTTAATAATGGCGGTAACCATTTGCCTAAGAAGCACCTTAACTCTCTGTGGTTTGAGGCTTGTTTGTTATTCGTTAATTAGCAATTTTGCTGAAACACGCTGTAACATCAACATGTGATTTCGGCACTATATGCTTCCACTGGGCAACACTACTTGATTACATTGTTTCTAAGATATTGACAAAGAGGAACCTTTGTCTGCAATTTTACAGGTGGAATTACCTATATGACTAATCTGGAGATGATAACAGTTGTTGCCTGGAGGTACCTGTTTTGGTTTCTTCAGCCAACGGTTGTTTAAATGCTGACATCTCACCAGCTCCTGAATGTACATAAGACTCACCTTCTTTGTTCGCGTCCTTTCCACAGTCTGTACCTATTTGCCTTTCCGTTATCATTACCTGTGCGTGTTTCCAGATTCAGTACTCGTGTGCCTATTCACGACCAGTAGTGGCAGGGTTTCCTGTAGTCAGTACCCTTCTTGTTTCCCATGGTCGATACTTGCTTGCCTTTCTGTGGTCATTACACATGTGCCTTTCTATAGTCACTACGTATGTACTTATCCATGATCATTGCCTGCATTCCTTCCTGTAATTGGCACCCGCGAACTTTCCGTTTTCTCAGTTCCTGTGTACCTTTCTAAGTTTAGTGGCTGCATTCATAGGTACTTACACGCCTCATGCCTTTCTACTGTCAATACCCACATGCCTTTCTATTGTCAGTACCCAAAAGCCTTCCCATTGGCTACCTGTAGTCGTCGATTGCTTTTTATAAGAAAGGAGATCAACACTGGCACCGTGTAGAACTTTCATCTATGTTATTGAATTTCTTGCTGTATACTACCTGCATCAGGGGATAGCAATAATTTCAGAATGAAAGCTGAATAACTCGAATCAGAGGTCTCCACGTCATTGCCATTCATGTAAGAAAACATATATATGGTGAGCAACAGAACCGGAATGTCGTATTATGTTGGATGATGTATTGTGTACATTAACAGAATAGGTCAAAGATTCAGAGATTATACTGGAACGTGGAACAGTAATGGAAATTAAATAGCATTCAGTGGATTATTATACCAAGCTAAGGAATGGTATATGGATGAAGGAAGTCATTTGCTGGAGAATAGCTTGGGCTCGCACTAGATGATGGCGCTTCAAACCACCCGGTCACTCCCCACGGCAAGAAATTGGATTCGATTTAGAGGACGTAGGGGATCCATTATTAGAATCCGAATTTAAAATTTCTTTAGAGGACCTAAGGTCAAATAAGGCAGAAGGGACCACAACATTCCATCAGAATTTCGAAAACCATTTTGGGAGGTGGTAACGAAACTATTCACGTTGATGAGTAGAATGTATGAGTCAGGCGACGTATCATCTGACTTTTGAAAAAATATCATCCACACAAATGCGAAGACTGACAAGTGCGAGAGTTATCGCACAATCAGTTTAACGGTTATGAATCTAAGTTGCTGACAAGAGTAATATGCAGAATAGTGGAAGAGAAAATTGAGTATCTGCTAGATGAAGAGCAGTGTGGCTTTAGAAAAGATATAGGCACCAGAGAGGTAATTCTGACGTTGAGGTTGTTAATGTAAGAAAGACTAAAGAAAAATCAAAACAAGTTCGTAGGATCCGTCAACCTGGAAAAAGCATTTAACAATGTAAAATAGTGAAAAATGTTCAAAATCCTGTGAGAAATAGGGGTACGCTATAGTGAGAGACGGGTGATTTACAATATGTACAAGAGCCCAGAGGAAATAACGGGAGTTTACGAAACAAGAACGAAATGGTGTAAGACAGGGCTGTAGTCTTCCACCCCTACTGTGTAATCTGTACGTCAAAGGAGCAATGATGGAAATAAAAGAAAGAGTCAGGAGTGGATATAAAATTCAAATGAAAGGAAAACGAAGATACGATCCGCTGAAGATATTACCATCCTGAATGAAAGTGAAGAAGAATTACATGATCTGCTGAATAGAACAAACAATCGAATGAGTACAGAACATGGATTGAGATTAAATCGAAGAAGACGAAAGTAAGGAGAAGTAGATGAAATGAGAACAGCGAGAAACTTAAAATCAGGATTGATAATCACGAAGTAGATGAAGTTAAGGAATTCCGCTACCTAGGCAGCAAAATAACCAATGACGGACGGAACAAAGAAGACATGAAAAGCAAACTAGCACTGGGAAAAAGGGCATTCCTAGCCAATAGAAGTCTACTCGTATGAAACATAGGCCTTAATTTGAGGAAGATATTTTTAAAAATGTACGTTTGGAGCACAGCATTGCATGGCAGTGAAACATGGGCTGTGGAAAAAACCGGAACAGTAGTGAATCGTAGCAATCTAGATGTGGTGCTACAGACAAATGTTGAAAATTAGATGCACTGACCAGGTAAGGTATGAGGAGGTTCTGCTCAGAATTGGAGAGGAAAGGAATATGGGGAAAGCGCTGACAAGGAGAAGGGACAGATGACAGGACATCTGTTAAGATATCAGGGAACTGTAGAGGGCGAAAACTGTAGAGGAAGACAGATGTTGGAATACATCCAGCAAGTAATTGAGGACGTAGGTGGCAAGTGGCTACTCGGAGATGAAGGGATAAGCACAAGGGAGATATTCGCGGCGGGCCGTATGAAAACAGTCAGAATACTGATGAATAGCAACCCCCCCCCCTCAAAAAAAAAACAAAAAGAAGAGAAAAAGTGGAAATCAGAGGCCATACAGTTTTACAGGGCGAAGGGGGGAATTACAGTCAGATTTTAGAATTCGAACTTAGGAAAACTACAACGTTAACTTACATGGAATAATTTATTAAACAAATACAGAGGGTACAATTTCTGACCACATTCCCTTTACCGTTTAAGAATGCAAATGAATTTACCAACAAACGTCGTGCCGGCTCAAAGTACCACAACAGCCTAATGTAAGGCGCCGCCCATACTGTGGGCAGTTACATTTACTATGAACACTCAATGAACACGGAAGCTTTGTAGAAATTTTGAGCAAAGTAATACTGAAATACTGAAGCAGCCGAACTCCCACTGTTCTGTAAACACTGAATCACACAAAAGCAAATTTAATCACTTTGTCCTCCACTAAGGTGTAATAGGTAGATGAGAGTTCACCATTCACTTTCGTTGCATGACTATAACGACAAAATGATCTCGCCGGAAACACATATCAGCGAAGAATTTTCACGCTGAATTAGAAGCAGAATTTCCAATGAAAATGATCAAAACCAACAAGTTAATCTAACTGAAGAAAAGACGAGTCCATTCACATTCCAGTGACATTAGTGTGACTACCTACCAGGACCCCGAGTAACCATATTTTGTAGCGAGGACCGCTGCGATTCGTTCCTGAAGAGAGTCATTAAGGTTCTGGAATTTACCGACAGGGATGTGGAGACCTGTCGAGTCCAATGCTAGTGACTGATTTGCTAGGTTCTTTCCGTGAAAATCCACTGGAACGAATAGACCGATTGAGGTGATCTCTCTGATTCATGATTTAGTTAAAATTCTAATAATTTGGCAGTCAGAAGAATAAGCAAACTCATACTGACGCTCTTCGAATGCCGTACGTACACTGCAAGCTGGATGACATGTGCTATTGTCCAGCTGGTGGATGCAGGTGTGTCGAGGAAAAAAAGAACTCCGTATGGGGGTGGACATGTTATCCAAGGTTAGTTGCATACTTTTTTTGAAGCACTGTGCCTTCAATAACAAAGATCTCACCCATGGAAAGCCATGAAAACATTCCACAGACAATAACTGTTGGAGTGTGTTTTCTATCGGACTTTTCACTGTGTACACGCCATCGTCCATCTGCCTGATGGGGCATAAAACGCGATTTGTCTGAAAGGACCACTTGTCACCTCTCAGGCTACGTTCGGCTGCGGTACTGGTGCGCATAAT
The DNA here is from genome assembly GCF_021461395.2 of Schistocerca americana. NCBI lineage: Eukaryota > Metazoa > Arthropoda > Insecta > Orthoptera > Acrididae > Schistocerca > Schistocerca americana. Next base: position 582,933,953 of record NC_060119.1, on the reverse strand, counting down.
CCAGTCTCCGTCTCCGATGGACTGCAGTCAGCGTGGCAGTATGCTCCAGGTGCTGCTGCGAAGGTCGATATGCAACAACAATAGGTGAACGGTCGATGTGGATACGCTGTCGGTAAGTGCCTTGGTTCATTTTGGGGTGACTGGTTGCTTAACAGCTTCACGTCTGTTCGCCAGTATACGTCTCCGCAGCCATCGTTCGCTCCTGTAAATTATGACCCTTGGTGCAATTAGTTCCTCAACTACTGCATTTCTACTCATCCGTTTTCAGCTGCGGTTTACGCATGTCATCCATAGCCCGTGGTGCAACATAGTTGCCGCGACACCGATTTTGGGTACTACAACCATACCATGCACGGTATGCATCAAACCACAGCAGCACGCAAACAGTTGTACAGACTTAGCCGTTTCGGAAATGATTCCACCCTTGGCACGAAGGCCATAATAACTCACTTTTGGACGTCAGATAAATCGCTGCGCTTCAGCATTACGACAACGTCTGCAGTATTTTTCTACGTGCCCACTACACGCTCTATATACCCTCCACTGTTAGTGCTGCCACATGCCGCCTGTGAGTGATTATTGCTCGTTGACGTCGAACACAGGCGTCGGTCATATTAATGTGACTGGGATGTGTACATACAAGGAAACCTGCCGCTGGTACAAAGTAGCTCTTGCCCTCGCTCTGGACTATCTTCGCGGACTCGTGGCTGCTGTCTGACCGCTCTTCTGCGTTTGCCCGGCGCCTATACACTGCTCTCGTGTGTCCCAAAGAACTGTAAATCAAGGCATTGCCGCCAGCTAACCGACAATATATCGACAAGAACCTATCAGTTATAGGTGCCTTTAATATTGTTCATTAATTGGTACTTGCTGAATAAAGCCTTTACTACTTGTTTTCTACGATCTAGAAGAGACCTTTGATACAGTTCCCAGAGGAGCCATGTGGATGGTCTTAAAACTTTTCGGCTGCCCTGAACATTTTGTTGACTTGATTTAAGCTCTCCACGATGATACGGCAGGATAGGTCCTCTGCCAGAATGAAACAACTGGTGAATTCCCAACAACAAGTGGCCTTAAACAAGGATGCATTCTTGCACAAACATTATTTGCATTGTATCTGGCCGCTATGCTTTACGAGACATCCGTAAACAATTCAGGAATAGAACTAAAGTACAGGATCGATGGAGGATTATTCAACCAGTCCAGACTCCATTCAAAAAGGTTCACCAGTACCACTCGTGTGGCAGAGCTGCAGTATGATGATGACAATGCTTCTCCAGCTCATTCACCTGTTGCAGCTGTCAGTTGATTCCATCAATATTCCCAAGACAAAGGTGATGGCGCAGCCAACTCCTGGCTCCTCCGTTCCTGATTTCAGCATATCCATTTATGTTACACCCTTGGAACAAGTGGACCATTTCCTCTACCTAGGAAGCATACTGTCATCTAACTGCTAATCTGGAAAAGATGTGGAGAATAGATTACGTGCTCCCCATGTAGCATTTGGAGGTCTTACAAAGCGTGTCTTCCTGAATAAAGACCTAACGCTGTACACCTAACTGATGGTGTACAAAGCTGTAGTCATTTCCACCCTGCTATATGGTTGCGAAACGTGGACGTTATGTTGCTGTGATCTGAAGAAACTAGAACGCTTCAACCAACAGAAGCTAATATATATCATGAACCTTAAATGGGATGACTTCATATCCAACACTGCTGTTCTTGAGAAAGCAAAAGTGTATAGCATGGGAGCTCTTATCGTAGGGCATCAACTCAGATGGGTCGGACATGTCCAGCGGATGAAAAATGACAGACTTCCATGCCAAATGCTGTACAGCGAAGTGAGCACAGGTAAAAGGCCACGAGGTGACCCTCTAAAACGTTATAATGATCAGTAAAAGAAAAATCTGAAAAACTTGAACATCGATCCGAGTAATAGGTCCACAATAGCAGAAGATCGAAGTCTCTGGCACTCAGTTACCTCAAATGCTCTTCACAACTTCGAGCTGGAATGTCGAAGAATGGAGAATGACAAACGCCGGAGACATGAAGTCCTCCAGGCTCAGCCACGTCCTCCACCTTCCATCAGCTGTAATGTCTGTGGCCGCCTGTTCCACGCTAGAATTGGATTGCTAAGCCATGAACGACACTTCCACGCCTGAACCGTGACAAAGGAAATCTCAGGAGAGAAATGAAAACTCGGATACGATTATCAGCCGACGACGACGGCTTACTGAATGCTTCATCAAGCATACGTAGAAAATGGGTCTACTTTCTATTTAAGATAGGACCGCATTTGACAACGATCGGTTTTTATGAAATAATATACATTGCGATTGCAGATTATTTCGACTGTCACCACGCGTGCCCGATTAAGCTTTGAGTGCTTCGATATCGATAGCGATTAACAAACAACATAAAATGCAGCTGTGTGAAGCTGGTATAGTGAAAAACAGAATAAATTGTTCATTGTTCTCCACAATAAGCATGTATCAGCTGACATCCACGAGCAACTTAAGTTGGAAAGACCACAAAGATAAGATTGTGGGCGAAACAAATACTGCGCATTGTTGGCAGAACACTTAGAACATGCGACAAACCTACTAAAGAGACAGCCTACATTACATTTGTCCGTCCTCTGCTGGAATATTGCTGCGCGGTGTGGGATCCTTACCAGGTAGGATTGACGGAGGACATCGAAAAAGTGCAAAGAAGGGCAGCTCGTTTCGTGTTATCGCACAACAGGGGCGACAGTGTCATTGATATGATACGCGAGTTGGGGTGGCAGTCACTGAAACAGAGGCGGTTTACTTTGCAGCGAGATCTATTTACGAAATTTCAGTCACCAACTTCATCTTCCGAATACAAAAATCATTTGTTGACACCCACCTACGTAGGGAGAAATGATCATCATAATAAAATAGGAGAAATCAGAGCTCGAACAGAAAGATTTAGATGTTCCTTTTTCGCAAGCGCCATTCGAGAGTGGAATGGTGGAAAAGTAGTATGAAAATCGTTCGATGAACCCTCTGCCAGGCACTTAAGTGTGAATTGCAGAGTAACCATGTAGATGTAGATGTAGACGTAGATCCACAATTTCTTCCAACAAAACGGGAGCTGTAATATTACTAATTTTCCAGTTTATAACGATTTGTTCTTCATGGTCTCAAAAGCCACTTCTATACTAGTAGAGTAGTTTCCAACACACTGTTCACGATGGTTATCAGCTTCCACTGCCTGCAGTCACTCCTTTCTCATTGCGTTCAGGCCTGTATGATTTCTTCTGCACATGTGGTACCATCTGCGTAGCTAAGCGATTCGCACAGTTGGTTGGGTCGGTTGTTTGGGGAAGGAGACCAGACAGCGTGGTCATCGGTATCATCGGATTAGGGAAGGATGTCGGCCGTGCCCTTTCAGAGGAACCATCCCGGCATTTGCCTGGAGTGATTTAGGGAAATCACGGAAAACCTAAATCAGGATGGCCGGACGCGGGATTGAACCGTCGTCCTCCCGAATGCGAGTCCAGTGTCTAACCACTGCGCCACCTCGCTCGGTAGCACAGTCACTGAACATTGTGGTGAACAACCATATTGCAAGGTAGTTTGTATGATCGACTGTGTCTGAAAATTGCCCAGAGCATGTACATAAAATTTGAAAAAATGTTTTAATCCATGTGCCTTTACATTGAAATTCCTTTATACAGGTGGCAGTCGATATTAGACGAAATTGCGATAATTTTAACAGAGGTGAGAGTACACAGTTAGTAGAGCACGAGGGTAGGCATTGGACACCGTCCTTGACTTCACTAGAAGGCGGGAGCGCCAGTTTCAAGCGTGGCGGCAGACCTTTGCGCTATCTTACGTTACTCGTTCCCGTGGCGGTCTGGAACTGCCAGAAGCTGCACAACTCGCCTCCTCATGAGTGCGTCATTTCCATACACGTTGCTTCTGTGCCTGTATAAACGGAACACCGCACCAGAATTGGCAGTCAGAAGCGTTAATTCTGATGACTATGGTGGAGGGAGCTGTTGGAAGCTACATACTTTTATTTCTAACAACGTTTCTTGGACACCGAGAAGATTACATTCGAATGGAGAACGGATGCTTATCGACCAGCCAGAATCAACAGTAACACCAGGTGTCTTGTTACACATTCACTTGCTGTGTACTTAACTTGCTGCATACTCATTCTAAAGTACCAACAAATCTTCTTCACACACAATAGTATCTCACCGAAAACTAGAGAACTGCACAATTTGTAGTCGTAGACCCCCGTCTTGGAATATATAGAATCTACCGCAATGCTCAGAACAAGGTACCAGTACTTTCGCAAGTAATACACATTTCAAATGACTTAAGTGTAAGTTTTTAACTAATCTCTTTAACTAAAACCGATCGATGGCTAACTGTAAGTACAGGTTTTTACGACATTAATAGTGCCTCAGTGAGAAGTTGACGTGGTTTAACCTTAGAATCGTCTTCGTCTACTAGAACGCGTTTATTCTGAAGAAAGTAGCTTTTGTAACAACATATGAAAGAACAGACACTGTTTTGATTTGGCAGCTGTTGTGAATTAATACACAAAGGAATTACAGACGTAGGTTGCCAGTGGGAATTGATTTAAATCAGTGGGGAAAGTTTAAGGTGTGTGGTGGACCAGGCTCAAACTCTAATGCGAATTGGTGGAATTCCGTGAATAATAAAGGTAATGTAAATTCCGAGTGTGATGATAAGTTGAGAATTTGCCTCTGAAGGGAAGAGTGCTAGTGTTTCCGTGCAGTTCCGCTGACTAATGCCCCCGCGTGGCAAACTCGTCAGCGCATCTGCTCATGCATTCAATTCAACGGCCATTGACAGCCAATGTCTGTAATTTTTTTTTTGTCTTACTAGAAGTACTGAGACGATGGTGGTCCAGGGAAACATGTTATATCAAATTGATGTCAAAATGATTTGACGCGGCCCGCTACGAATACCTCTCATGTGCCAATGTCTTCATCTCAGAGTAGCACCTGCAACCAAGATCCTAAATTATTTTCTGCGTGTATTCTAGTGTATGTCTTCCTCTACAGTTTTTGCACTCTACCTCACTCTAGTACCTCAAAGTCATTCCCTGATGTTTTAACAGGGGACGCAGCATCCTGTCCCTACAGTGTTTTCCATATACTCGATTCCTCTCTGAGTCTGCACAGAACATCCTCGTTCCTTATCAGTCCACCTAATTTTCAACATTCGTCCATTGCACCACATCTCAGATGCTTCCATTCTCTCCTGTTAATGTTTTGCCTCAGTCCATGTTTCACTGCGGTACGATGCTGTGCTCCACACGTACATTCTCAGAAATTTCGTCCTCAAATTAAATCATTTATTCTAGGAGACCTCTCTTGGCCAGGAATGCCCTTTTCACAGTGCTACTTCGCTGTTGATGTCCTTCTTGCTCTGTCCGTCATTGGTTACTTTGCTTCATCTACTTTGTGACTATCAATCATGATATTAAGTTTCTCGATGCTGTCTTTTCTGCTACTTCTCATTACTTTCCTTTTTCTTCGATTCACTCTCAATGCATATTCTCTACTCAGCAGATCTCATAATATTCTTCACTTTCGCCGGCCGCGGTGGTCTCGCGGTTCTAGGCACGCAGTCCGGAACCGCGCGACAGCTACGGTCGCAGGTTCGAATCCTGCCTCGGGCATGGATGTGTGTGATGTCCTTAGGTTAGTTAGGTTTAAGTAGTTCTAAGTTCTAGGGGACTGATGACCACAGCTGTTAAGTCCCATAGTGCTCAGAGCCATTTGAACCATTTCTTCACTTTCACTCGGGATAGCAATGTCATCCACGAATCATACCATTGATATTCTTTCACCTCGAATTTTAATTGATCATTTATTTCCATCATACTTGTTCGCTGTAAAGATTGACCAGTAGATGCAAAAGACTACAGCCCTGTCTTACAGGCTTTTCAAAGGCATGTATCGCTTCTGAGTTATTTGATGTAAAGTCCTCCAAAGCTCTCTTAAATTCTTATACTGGATCCCTTCTAAATCGACTGCTGTTTCTTCTTCTGTTACATAAGAAAATTTTCCCCCTCATAGAGGCCATTGATGTACTCTTTCCACCTACTCGCTTTCTCCTCTGCGTCTAACAGTGGAATCCCAGTAGCACTCTTAATGTTACCACCCTTACGTTTAGTTTCACCAAAGGTGCTTTTGACCTACCTATATGATGAGTCAGTCCTTCCAACCATTATTTCTTTATGGATTTCTTCATGTTTTTCATGCAGCCATTGTGTCTTAGCTTCCCTACACTTCCTATTTATTTCATTCCATGGCAACTTGCATTTCTGTATTCCTGCTTTCTGCTTCCTTCTTTCGTCGATCATCTGAGAATTTCGTGGGTAATTTGTGGTTTCTTTGCAGTTATCTTCATTGTACTTCAGTTTTTCTTTCCAACTTCTGTGATTGCTCTTAGAGAACTTCAAGCGTATCTCATCATTCGTTAGTACTTCCATATCCCACTTCCTTGGAAATTCATTCTTCCTAACTAATCTCTTAAACCTCAGAATACTCTTCATCACTACTACATTGTGATCTGACTCTATATCTGCCCCTGGGTACACCTCGCAATCCAATATCTGATATCGGCATCTCTGAATGACTATGATGTAATCTAACTGAAATCTTCTTGTAACACCCAGCCTTTTCCTAGTAAACGTCCTCCTGTTGTCATTCTTCAACAGAATATTTGCTTTTAGTAACAGAATTTTTTTACAGAACTCAGTTACTTTTTCTCCTCTCTCAACCCTTGTCCCAAGCTCGTATTCTCCTGTAACCCTTTCTTCTACAACCTCTCATACATACCAGTAACCTTTCAGTGTCCTAATACACCTTCTCTTCATATTCAGCTAATGACGTGGTCACGTATACCTGAACTTTCGAGGGCGTTGGTTTGCTGTCGATTCTGATGATTCTGATAAGAGCAATCCTACAACTGGACTGTTTACAGTAATACACTCTCTGCTTACCTTCCTGTTCATAATGTATTCCACATCCATTATACCATTTTATGCTGTTGTTGATATCATCTCGTACTTACTTGAACAGAAATATTTCTCTTCTTTCCATTTCACATCACTGACCACAACTATATCTAGATCAAGTTTCCAGATTTTCCTTTTTCAGATTTTCCAGCTTCCGTATCGTGTTGAAGCTTCTGTCATTCAATGTCCTTATACACCATGCCCCGACTCATAGAACGTAATCTTTTTCTTGTGGTCACCTCCCCATTGACAGTCCCCTCCTGGAGATATGAATGGGATACTATTTTGGAATCTTTCGCCAGTGGAGAGATAATCATGGCACTGTTTCAATTACAGGCATGATGTGTTGTGGAGAAACATCATGTGTCTTAATGCTTTGGTTTCCGTTGGCTTCTGCAGCTTCATTGCACTGGTCATTGCTGGTTTTTCCGTCTTGAGGAGCAGTTTCTCACCCCAAGGACAAGAGAGTTCCCTCAAAGTCAGTCCTATCCTCCACCCTTTATACAAAAGCCGTTTGACCAAGCCATCATGTGGGTCCCCACCCCTTCACCTCTGCTCCCCTTTTCCTCCCAGTTCCCGTCCTGCCCTCTTGGCAGGAGTTTGGAACTTTTTCGTGGGTTTCGAATTCTGGCTGTAATTTAAAAACAAACTGTGTGAATTTCAAAAATAGCGAGAATTTCTTTGAACTCCTTGCTGATGTAACACCTCACCCCCACCAGGGAATTCGCGGGAAATTCTAAATGGCGGGTGCTCTTTCACGGACTCAAACCCTGGTCCTTCTGGGAGGAAAGACCAGGGAAATTTTCCAGCTGCAGAGAAGGAAGGTTAGGTAGGTTTATGTTATTAATTTTATGTCGGAAACTGAAGTAAAACTTAATCCTAATTACATAATGATCTGGTCAGTAATATAAATAAACCTCAGCCATGTACTTAAAGGTGAGTGAATCATCCATGTATTACTGTACAAGTCGTAGCCGAGTTGCACGAATGTAAGCATTTATCTGCACAAATTATTTCCACACACTCAATATTGGTATGTGTCCCGCATGTGAAAGACTTCCTTGAAGCTCTAGAAACTGGTGTTTATTTTTTTATAATTGCACCTTGAACCAAGTTTTTTGAAGTTCATTTTGTGGATTATTCCAATCGCCTAACATTTTTACCTAAAATAGCAAATACGCAGCTACTCCTTCTACGTTGTTCTAAATTACATTTCATACTCTATCACAATCCAGATAACCATACATTTGGTGAAAGGTAGTTGTACATGTCAAGGTTACGATTCATCCACCGATACGTGTACCTCATTAATAGAAGCACAGAAAATTCATTTTGGGGTCACAGGTATTCAAACGTTTATTGCATATTGTAAACGTAAAGCACATAAACTACAGCTAGGTGTATAAACACCGGACGTATACCTTTTTTTCATTTGTTCGTATGATCAACGTGAAAAGCCGAGAATATTCGATACGCGTTACTCACATGAATACGTAATTGCTCATAAATATTCAGAAAGCAATTTGGTATCCGGCAGCGTTCCGGTTAGTCATGCTTATTACAGTTCCTGTCTGCCGAACTGAAAAGTTTCACATGTCTCAGGTACAATGGACTCAGTTTATCGCTGTCTGTGTTAAACATATAGGAGACATTTCATGGCTACTGTCAATGGTAGTGAACTTACCTGCATGACCTAAACTGTTAGTAGTACTGTTAGCTGCCAATAACCAAAGAAACTTCCACTTCCTGTGTTGGCGGAAGTCAGTCTGATGTTGAGTACACGAAAAACTCTCTCCCGTTAAGATGAAGACACACAACATCTACCTTAGGCAACGTCTTTTACGCCGACGAGAAGCATCGAAGATAATTGATACAAAACACTTGCGTAGTCTGCTAGGTATATGCTTTCAATTTCAACAGAGATGTTGTTTTTATTAGTAGTAGATGATGGCAGCAATGGGACGCTTCTGATATCAAACTGATACGAAAATTAATTAAAATGATCAATTAATTAGCCGGCCGGAGTGGCCGTGCGGTTCTAGGCGTTACAGTCTGGAGCCGAGAGACCGCTGCGGTCGCAGGTTCGAATCCTGCCTCGGGCATGGATGTGTGTGATGTCCTTAGGTTAGTTAGGTTTAATTAGTTCTAAGTTCTAGGCGACTGATGACCTCAGAATTTAAGTCGCATAGTGCTCAGAGCCATCTTTCAATTAATTACATTCCCCCCTGATTGCGTCACGGGTTTTCGCAGGTTGGCGTTTGGATTCCCCACCTTCACCCTCCCCTCTCCTCCCCCTAACCCCCTACCTGCCCTAATGTCGGGAAATTCGGATTTTGGCGGGAAATTTAAAAAATGGTGGGAACTTCAAAAAGGGCTCGAATTTCTTGGTCCCAAGGGTTTGCTGACTCCTCCCCACCCCTACCCCACTCGGGAATTGTCGGGAAATTCAAAATGGCGGTGCCCTTTCGGGCAGTTGAATACCCGGTCCTTCTCGGCCGAAAGCTCTAGCGCACCCAGCTACAGAGGGAAACTGTCTAGCTGCAGGAGTGCACATTATTTATTTTGGGTGGGAAAATGACGTAAACATTGGTCCTAATTACCATCATTAGTCACAAAGATAAGGCATAATTACACAACTATATGCACAGCACTACACAACGAGCGCCTAATATTGCAACACAGCTAAAAAAATTGACCATGTCATACAAATGGTGTTATCCTGCTGGGAAAAAATTCACAATTGCACTCATAACTAGTGGAGACATACTCAAAATAAAATCTAGAAAGCTAAACTCAGTTCAACCAGGTTTTGGTAGATCCTAATGTAACTGGCTGACCGCCGTGTCATCCTCAGTTTATGAGCGTCACTGAATGCAGGTACTGAGGGGCGTGTAGTCAGCATACTTTTCTCCCAGCAGTTGTCAGTTTTCGTGACCAGAGCTGCTACTTCTCACTCCAATAGTTCCTAAATTGCCTCACAGGGGTTAAGTGCACCCCACTTGCCAACAGCTCTTGGCAGTCCGGACGGTGACCCATCCAAGTGTTAGCCAAGCCTGACATTGCTTAACTTCAGTGATATGACGGGAACCGGTGTTACCACTGCGGCCAAGTCGTTGGCCCAAAATGAACTCTCCTTAGAATGTTCCCTTTACCAAGCTGGCGGGAAAAAGACAGAGGTGGTGGGTATTACATTTTTGGAGGGGATATGTGTTCAACTGATGTGATTTGATGTCAGGTAGAGACGAGTTTAATAAGTCTATTACGAGTAAGCATACAGGTCAGGAGTGAGTCTGTCACCATTTGACGTCGGAGTTCACTGCAGATGCCTGCCACGGTATTGCGTGACAATCACCCTGATTCTCGAAATTAAAAATAAAACGATACTCTTGTCCCATTGTAACCTTTGTGTAGCTGGTATGTAACTTGTACATAGTAAGAAGGCATATGCTAGCAGACCATCACACTACCACAAATGTTGAAAAATCCTTCACTGTTCTAATTGCTCATCGAAATTCCCACGAAAAAAGAAACGCACTCGTAAACAATGATAAATAATGCAACACTAGGACTGGCAATTGAGAAATGTCATTGTAATAAGACAAATACCGCAAAACTCGACTCCAAAAGATCATACCAGGAGAGAGGGTACGAATACAGGCCTGTTCCATCCAGTCGGTAATGGTCCACAACGTGATCCAATTGGTGGCAGTGATATACTGTCTTCAGTCTGTGGAAATCAGTCACAGATGGACAAAAGTCCCAAGACCAAGACGCTTCCTGCACGCCATTAAATACATTTCTCAGAAAGACTGGACCCTCCCTCTGCAACAACAACGAAATTCTGGGGAATTCTTCAGAACGATGCTTCTAATGTCGTCCGCCACCCGTCACCACCTCTGCAGGATGCAGCCCCTGCCTCACCTGGGAGCACAGTTTTCAGTCCACTGCATCGAAGGTGGAACATGTGGCTGGTGGTGATCAGTGCTACTGATGCTAACAAAATCCACACACACGTAATAGGCAGCGAATACAGCTGGCCCACAACAAAGCGATACAAATGACAGCTATCCCGACCACGGTTTGTTTGTCTAAAAGTGCAGCTGGACTGGCTAAGAAACAACCTCCCCTTGCGGTGAGCAGCTCTGCCTGAAACGCGCGCCGTTCTGAGATGGAAAACACTGCGGTATAAGAATAGTATTCAACATCATTGCACCTCTTGTAAGAGAGCATAGAAAAGTATACAATCACGAAGTGGAAACTTCCTGGCAGATTAAAACTGTGTGCCCGACAGCGACTTGAACTCGGGACCTTTGCCTTTCGCGGGAAAGTGCTCTACCAACTTTTTTTGCGTGTTTTTTTAGCTTCAGTAGCTGTAATCATAATGAACTAAATGTCTCCTCATTACACGGAAATGAAAATACTTCTTGATAGGGACCCCTGACTCTCCGTAGGCCTTCGCTGTTTAGTCCCCCTTAAACATCCAACAACCACCACCACCTCTCCGTAGGTGTACGCGTGGAATTTCAGCAGACTGGTGGTTTCAGAGTTTGTCTTCTCGGTGAATAGCTATTGCCAATGTATTCCATTGTTGAACATTCGTTTTTTGGTCCATCTCTCAAGTGTTATTTCTGTTTCAGCTTCTCTGAACCAAGAAGCCCCGGCCACCAAAGCCTCCATGACATCCTACCAGGGAACATTTTTGGTTTTCTAACTTAAAGTAAATTATAGAATTAAAATGTCTCCCCATTAGTATGGCAAATGATATGAAAAAAAACTAGTAAATGGATTAAAAGAAGTGATAAAGTAAAGATTCTTGCAATATAGTGTCTCTATGTCAACGTTCTTAATAAAAAACAAGCATAGTTTTCTCTACATTTCGTCGTTCGTATCAGTGTCTGGTGTTCCATCGTTAAATGTATCCAATATTCATCTTTACTCTTCTCTTTCTCGGATAGGATGTAGTATACAGTCTGGCCCTTTAGCCAATTGACTGCACGTCGTTTTCTATTGGGATAGGGAACTTCGTCAGGGTTGAGTAGGCGTGTCGGTGTTATCGTTCTTGGTGATGTTCGCATTATGCTTGCGAGTTTCTGTGTGCAGAGGGACCATATGTCCTGTACAGCGTCGCAAGTAAATCTATGCTCGTCTGTGTCGACTAACTGACATCTGATACAATTCGGTGTTTCAGCCAGGTGAATCTTGTGTAACCTCGAATTGGTCGGGAATTTCCTGTCGACTGCCATGTACCAAGTTAAGTGCACTGTAGATAAAAGATGCGGGTCGTGAATGTTCTCCCAGACTTCTTTCCAGTTATAACCTTTACATTTCTCCTCCACTATATTACGTGGTTTACTTTCCGTCATTGTGGCGTAAATTGCTTTGACTTTGTGTCGGTCTGCCTCTGGAATTCTTCTTTGTATGTAGCTAAGTTCTAGGATGAAATACCTTAAGTGACAGAGCGAGTTCAGAACGTGTTTTAGATCTGCAGGTGGGTCCAGATTGGGAGGCACTATTTCATTCAAAATGTGAGCCGTCAGTGTGTTAGGTGATCTGTGCCACTGTTTGTATGTTTGACTAACATGAAAGGCTTTTGCTTTGAGGTAGACATCTGTCAAATTGAGGCCTCCCTTCCAAACTGGGAGGGTGAGGGTTACACACTTTACTTTAAATATCTGACCCCTGGTAACGAAGTGGCCAAGCGCTGCTAACATTTGTTGTGCCATAGTGTTTGGTAATGGCAGTACTTGGGCAACGTAATTTACGTTGGAAATTATGAAGGTGTCAACTAAACACAGTCTTTGAACGGCATTTAGAGTTCGCAGGCTATGTTGCCGTATGCCAGCAGTTTTCTATAGTTCAAGGCAGCCTTGCGGCGGATATTGCGTGTGTATTCAATCCCGAGGCAGGTGATCTTTTCCAAGCTTCTTATTCTTTCAGCAGCACCGAGTTCTAATCCGCGTCCAATGTGCATTAAGCCTGACTTGTGGCGGTTGAGTTTTGCCCCCGATGCAGCTTCATACGTTGTTACAATGTGGAAAGCTTTCTCTGAGTCCTCGTCTTTCGTCACTACAAAACTGACATCATCTGCGTAGGCCTGGCAAATAATCTTCTGACCAAGAATGAGCAGTCCCGGAAGGTCTTGCGTCGGGGAGTACAAGAATGGCTCCAGTGCTAGGGCAAACAATGCCATCGACATTGGGCAGCCCTGTCGTACCGAACTTGCGATACTGATCGGCCTACTTAAGCGTCCATTTACATTGATTTGCGACGAACCATTCATCAGGAGGGTTTAACCACTATCAGTGATTTTCTGAGGCAAATGCATGGCGTCCATGATTCGTACGAGATAGGAGTGGTTCACCCTGTCAAAGGCCTTTTCAAAGTCGAGGGACACGAGAGCACTTGGGATGTCACAGGATTCGGCAATCGCTATCAGATCTCTGTATGCAGTTAAAGTGTGGAAAATATTTCTATTTGTTCCGACACACGTTTGGTAGTCGCCGGTAACGCTGGTAATGACCGAATTCAATCGTTGCATAATGACACGTGCGAAAATTTTATAGTCAGTGTTAAGTAATGTTAAAGGCCGGAGATTCTCAACAGTTTTGCCTCCTGGAGTGTTTGGAACGAGCACCACTATCCCTTTACAAAAATCTTTCAGGCTGTCATTTCGAATGTTCATAATGTCATTACAGACCAGAGTCAACTTACTAGTTAACTGTTGCCTAAACGTGTGATAAAACTCGGCGGGTAATCCGTCAGGACCAGGCGATTTACACTCCTGGAAATGGAAAAAAGAACACATTGACACTGGTGTGTCAGACCCACCATACTTGCTCCGGACACTGCGAGAGGGCTGTACAAGCAATGATCACACGCACGGCACAGCGGACACACCAGGAACCGCGGTGTTGGCCGTCGAATGGCGCTAGCTGCGCAGCATTTGTGCACCGCCGCCGTCAGTGTCAGCCAGTTTGCCGTGGCATACGGAGCTCCATCGCAGTCTTTAACACTGGTAGCATGCCGCGACAGCGTGGACGTGAACCGTATGTGCAGTTGACGGACTTTGAGCGAGGGCGTATAGTGGGCATGCGGGAGGCCGGGTGGACGTACCGCCGAATTGCTCAACACGTGGGGCGTGAGGTCTCCACAGTACATCGATGTCGTCGCCAGTGGTCGGCGGAAGGTGCACGTGCCCGTCGACCTGGGACCGGACCGCAGCGACGCACGGACGCACGCCAAGACCGTAGGATCCTACGCAGTGCCGCAGGGGACCGCACCGCCACTTCCCAGCAAATTAGGGACACTGTTGCTCCTGGGGTATCGGCGAGGACCATTCGCAACCGTCTCCATGAAGCTGGGCTACGGTCCCGCACACCGTTAGGCCGCCTTCCGCTCACGCCCCAACATCGTGCAGCCCGCCTCCAGTGGTGTCGCGACAGGCGTGAATGGAGGGACGAATGGAGACGTGTCGTCTTCAGCGATGAGAGTCGCTTCTGCCTTGGTGCCAATGATGGTCGTATGCGTGTTTGGCGCCGTGCAGGTGAGCGCCACAATCAGGACTGCATACGACCGAGGCACACAGGGCCAACATCCGGCATCATGGTGTGGGGAGCGATCTCCTACACTGGCCGTACACCACTGGTGATCGTCGAGGGGACACTGAATAGTGCACGGTACATCCAAACCGTCATCGAACCCATCGTTCTACCATTCCTAGACCGGCAAGGGAACTTGCTGTTCCAACAGGACAATGCACGTCCACATGTATCCCGTGCCACCCAACGTGCTCTAGAAGGTGTAAGTCAACTACCCTGGCCAGCAAGATCTCCGGATCTGTCCCCCATTGAGCATGTTTGGGACTGGATGAAGCGTCGTCTCACGCGGTCTGCACGTCCAGCACGAACGCTGGTCCAACTGAGGCGCCAGGTGGAAATGGCATGGCAAGCCGCTCCACAGGACTACATCCAGCATCTCTACGATCGTCTCCATGGGAGAATAGCAGCCTGCATTGCTGCGAAAGGTGGATATACACTGTACTAGTGCCGACATTGTGCATGCTCTGTTGCCTGTGTCTATGTGCCTGTGGTTCTGTCAGTGTGATCGTGTGATGTATCTGACCCCAGGAATGTATCAATAAAGTTTCCCCTTCCTGGAACAATGAATTCACGGTGTTCTTATTTCAATTTCCAGGAGTGTGTTTATTGGGCTTCGGAGAATGGCGTCTGTTACTTCATCCTCGATTATGTCTGAGGCGAGTTCTTCCGCTTGTTCCGGGCCAAGTCTCCCCCACATCCTTTCCGTTAGGACTGCCTGCGCTGCCACATCTATTGGTTTTTCAACCAGTAACGCTGTAAAATGTTTATAAATTTCTTCTTGAATATCAGTTTGTGTATTGAGAAGGCGACCGTCTGCAGTTTTTAGCTCCGTCAGTATTTTTCTGGTTCTTCATTTTTGCTCTTGTATAACGTGGTACATGGATGTTGTCTCCTCCTGCAATGCATTTTGCAGACGTGTTCTCGCTTTAAAGCCTTCAGATTGTTTTCGCGTCAGTGTTAGGAGTGTCGCCTTGATTCTTTTAATCTGCAGGTGATTGTTCACTGCTGTATTATTGTCTTTTAATGGTCGCGTAGGCACTGAAAATAGAATTCTATGTGGTCCTCTGCCAGGCGCATTTCTCGCGAGAGTAACATTTCATCACTTTTATTAGAGTTGGCTTTGCACATTTTATCTACCACCAGAAAGCCGAATTGTACAGTGGAAATTTCCTTTCACAATCTGCCCATGTGTGTTGGAAGACGGCGTGGCACCCTGGATCTGATAAATGGGTAACATTCAGTTTCCACGGGCCTCTTGCTCTATACGTACCCTGTTTTTCCATATTTATGGTAGATACATATGCTACATGGTCAGAGAATATAACTGGCCATCTCTCCACTTGCAAAATAGTGTGCCGTAAATTGGAAGTTGCATAAATTCTGTCAATGCTGCTGGCAGAATGGCAGGTGACGTGAGTAAAACCGAGCGTGTCGCCGTGCTTAAGTTCCCACGTGTAGAGTAGGTTTAAGTCCCTAAAAATGTCCAGAAGTTCTATGGAAGTGTTAAAATTTTGCGTTTGGTCTCTTAGTTTTAATACACAGTTGAAATCACCTTCAAGTATTACTTGGCCTGTGCGGGTTGTAAAAAGTGGCGCGGTCTCCTCCTTAAAAAACTCCGATCTCTGACGCTTTTTTCCCGTTCCGGAAGGGGCGTAAACATTTATGAATCTGGTGTTGTGGATCGTCCCCGCGATACCTCTGCTGTTCGGCAGTGTGTCGACATTGGCTACAGTGAGGCCTTCTTTGGTCAAAAGTGCAGTTCCGAGTTCACTGCCAAGTCCCGGGATGATTAACGCATTGTAACCTGTGATACGTTCCAGATCAATATCGGCGACCTCTTGCAACAGCGCAATGTCGTTATCAGCTGCATATAAGAAGTCCGTAAGATTCTTCAGGTTTGACGTGCTGCTGATCTTGTTGATGTTGACGGTGGCAACACGGTATGCCTGTAAAGGTGGCATGATGGGAGACGTATGCATGGCGTTGAGCCGCTCCATTAGTGATGACGGAGGGGCATCAATTAAAAGAAGTTGGGGTTGGCATCCACCGCCTTAACAGCAGTTTCAGTCTTCCGTTGCCCGTGCGATTCCGTTTCCCGGACTTCTGACACTGTATCACGGTGTTTTCTCTGTACTTCGGTCATATCGTAGTCGTGAGAGCATTCTTCGACGTCGTCCGCCCAGCTACGCGGATGGTGAGCTTCACGCGGATCTGCACTGCTATCTGGCAGGTGGCCACCTGTACCTTCTGTATCTACTGACATCAGCTTCGTCTGTGACGGGGAGGGTCTATTGTCGGAATCAGCCGCTGAGTCGTCAGTGCGGGACTTTTTGGACGTCTGGGGAGTTGCAGTGGAGACCTGAGACGTCACCTCGGTCAGTTTCTGACGTACCTGATTGGCCTTCTCGCGCAGCGGTTGCGGTTTTGTGTCAGCACCCTGTTGCGCGATTCTTCGTTTCTTCTGCTTTTCCGGGGAAGGGCACTTGGAGTTTTGAGCAGTGATCTCTTGAGTGGCACAGTTTTCGTCCATGGGAAAAACTTCCGCCACTTGCGGCTGCCCGGAGACAACACTGACCTCGCTGCCACCCTGGGTCTCCCTTATTTCCCTCCTTAATTTCGTGTAAGGAAGCTCCGCGGGTGTCCGGTACATGACTCGTCTCCATTGGTATGTTCTCCTCTTTGTGGTCAGTGTACGCATCTAGGGTGAAATCGACGGTGAGCTCTGGAGCGGTGTTTACACGGGCGGCGGCTACGTAAGTGATCGGCAAAGTAGAACTTGGGCCAGCCTGCTCACGCTCGACAGTCGGGATCTGCGCTACGCGTCTTTGAATACACTGTGCACGGACGTGTGCTGTAGATCCAATTCCCGAGCATGTCCGTGGTTGGCCGTCATAAATTACTATGGCCCTGTATCCACTTATAATGATCTATGATGGAATATGCTTCAGCAACTCGATTTTCACCAGCCGCACACTGTTTCCTATTGGGAATTTATGTTGACCTGACCATTTCTCAGCAACGTTGCTTACTACCGAACCATATTCCCGTAGTTTGGCGTTAATCTGCTCGGCTGTTACTTCGAAAGGCAATTCAAATATTCTAATGGTTCGCTACCCCAGGCCTGCTTGCGTTATTTGTACGTCGCCAACGTTTCCGTCTGAAGAATTGAACTTAAGAGATCCACCACAAGACTCAACAATTTGCTCGCATCTTGCAGGCGTCACCAATTTCAAGTAGACGGTACTACTAACGATCGATAAGTGTATGCCAATTAAATCGTCAAGCGTTAATTTCATAACATATCGAGCAAATAATTCTACCTCACAGGATCTTGGTCTAGCAAATTTCGGGTCGAACGTCAATTTAAGAGTGTCTTTCCGTTCTGGTTGATTCGTGATGGCGTTCGAGTATTCATTACTGGGGTTTGTTTTAACGCTGTAAGCGCGCACTCACCATGCACAGCGCTGGCAGCGATGAAGTAAACACGACCAGCCGCTCCGTACGTCCGCACCGCACGGCTGCCCGCGAGGGAATGCGAACCTTCGCAGGAGAGCTTCTGTTGAATTTGGAAGGTAGGAGACGAGATACTGGCAGAAGTAAAGCTGTGAGGACAGGGCGTGAGTCGTGCTTCGGTAGCTCCGTTGGTAGAGCACTTGCCCGCGAAAGGCAAAGGTCCCGAGTTCGAGTCTCGGTCCGGCACACAGTTTTAATCTGCCAGGAAATTTCATATCAGCGCACACTCCGCTGCAGAGTGAGAATCTCATTCTGTAATTACAAAGTTAATAAAAGTACTGTTGCCACGAAAACGGGTGGAGTTCATTTTCTTTTAGTCTTATGAGCAACATTGTATAGCTTTTTTACTTAGGCTTCAGGGTAATTTTCACACCTCTCTCCCTCCCCCTCCCAGTCCCCTGTATGAATATCAAGAACTCAGAACGAAAACAAGTCCGAAGCAAAGTTAGGAAAGCTGAAAAGTGGAAGGGGTATGTATAGGGTCTACGCAAGGGAGAAGAACTTGAAGGCAATGATATAGAATTGGAAGAGAATGTGGATGAAACTGAGACGGGAGATATGATACTGCAACAAGTATTTGGCACAGCACTGAAATTCCTAGGTCGGAAGAAGTCCTCGCCAGTAGACGACATTCCTTAAAAGCTATTGATAGTCATGGAAGAGACGGCCATGACAAAACTCTTCCATCTGTTGTGAAAGATTTAAGAGAAAGGCGAAATATCCTCTGACTTTAAGAAGTGTATAATAGCCCCAGTTCCATAGAGGGCAGGTGTGGACTGGTGTGAAACCGGCGGTTGTGGCTGGAACCGCGAGACCGCTACGTCGCAGTTTCGAATCCTGCCTCGGGCATGGATGTGAGTGATGTCATTAGGTTAGTTAGGTTTAAGTAGTTCTAAGTTCTAGGGGACTGATGACCTCAACTGTTAAGTCCCATAGTGCTGAGAGCCATTTGAACCATTTTTGAACAGGTGTGAAAATTACCGAATTATCAATGTAATACGTCATGGCTGCAAAATGCTAACAGGAATTCTTTACAGGAAATTGAAAAAATGGGTGGAAGCCGACCTCTGAGAAGTTCGTTTTGGATTTCGATGAAATGTAGGAAAACGCGAAGCAATACTGATCTTACTGGTGATCTTAGATGCCAGGTTAAGGAAAGTCAACCCTACGTATTTGGCATTCGTAGAAATACGGAGAAGTTTTGACAATGTTGACTGGAGTACCCAGTTCGGAATTCTGAGAGATCAAATACGGGAAGCGTATTTACAAATTTTATCGAAAACATAAGGCAGTAATAAGAGTGGAGGTGCATGAAGGGAAAGCAGTGGCTGTGAAGGGTATGAGACAGGTTAAGCCTATCCCAGACATTATTCAATCAGTATATCAGCAAGCAGTAACAAAAACAAAAGAAAAATTAGGAGTAGGAATTAAAGTTCATGGAGAAGAAATACAAACGGTGGGGTTTGCCGATGACAGTGTAATTCTGCCAGAGACAGTAAAGTATTTACAGGTCAGCTGAACGGAATGGATAGTGTCTTGAAAGGAGGATATAAAACGGACACCAACAAAAGCAAAAAAGAGGGGAGTGGAATCTAATGGAATTAAATCAGGTCATTCTGAGGAAATTCGATTAGGAAACGAGACACTTGAAGTAGTAGATGCGTTTACTTATTTGATAAGCAAACCAAGTAATGATGGCCGAAGTAAGCAAGATATAAAATGTAGAGAAATTTGTTAACATAGAATAAAGGATTAAGTGCTAGAAGACCTTTTCTGAAAGTATTTGTATGGAGTGTGCGCATGTACCGAAGTGAAAATTGGACGATAAACATTTAAGAGATGTAGGGAATAGAAGCTTTTGAAATTTGGTGTTACAGAGAGATGCCGAGATTGAGATAGTTGGTTCACGAATCTAATGAGGAGGCACTGAATCGAATTGCTCAGAAAAGAAATTTGTGGCGCAACCTGGCTAGAAGAAGTGATTGGTTGGTAGGGCACATTCTGAAACATCAAGGGATCACCAATTTAGTATTGGAGAGAATTGTCGGACTTAAAAGTCGTAGAGGGACCAAGAGATGAACACAGTAGACTGATTCGGAAGAATGTAGGTTGCAGTAGTTATTTTGCAGCTGTTAGAGAGGAAAGCTGCATCAAACCAGTCTTTGGACTGAACACCATAACAACAATAACAATAATTTGTTTCCTGTGTCCAGATCGTTCTCCTCTACATTCGTTTCGCAATTTTCTGTGCTCATCGAATTCGTCCTCTACAGTGTGGTCTGGAAAGAGGATGTCCATCAGTAACTGTGGTGATTAACGCCAGTTCTGTGTCATGGTGCCGTCTGCTCAGATTAAATATTGATTACTTTTTCAGAGATTTTATCTTCTGACTGCCGATTTTATACGGCCAGGATGTAACTTCTGTACCACGAATCGGTTCAAGATCTCTCTTCTTGCGTGCCGCAGGCGGTCTTTGTAATTCTATTACAGGTCGTCTGTATCTGCCCAGTCTCCGAACTGTCTTCCGAAGTACGACTATTCTAGAAAAATCTTCTTCCTCTTCTACTCTCAGTCCTAGAAGACCCTCGTTCCATGGTGCTTGAGAACTCCAGCCCGTTAGTATTATGACTAGTAATGCACAATTCACAGCCTTGTGTATTGGAGTGACGAGTTCCTGGGATTTTCTGTCTACTTGTCGTCTACTTCCACCGCGATCCAGTCGACTTGGCATATGTGTTACCGTATCTTCAAAATGTTTAATATGTCGTCATAACTCAGTTCATTTTTGTAGTAGTCAATTGCAAAGATTATAAAGTTATAGCTACTCGTAATGAGGCTTCTTTCAACTTATCGGTTCTAGTTTTTCTGATGGCATGTTCGTTAACTATTATGACATCTGTACCGGACTGTGCAACAACTCTTGCTTTATATGTGAGTGAATTTTCAGTTCTGTTTGTTACTTCATGTTAAATTCCGGTATTGCTTCCTATGGTAAAATGGCTCTTTCACACTGTCCTGAGCTGACCATTAAGCCAGTTTAGCTAATGTTTCCAAATCTATTCAATCAGAATTATTAACAAATGAAATGATGTTTGGGAATAAAGAAGGCTAATATGGTAGGCTAATGCGCTGATTTAATTCCTCATCTAAGTTTCCATGCAAGCAAAGAATCAAACAGAGAAAACATGATCGATAAAATGGCCACTGATTTCTAAGAGACTTGCAGCAGATACTCAAAGCATGCAGAGAATCGAACGAAAAGTTCCGAACAAATGCGAATCTCAGGCGTTTTAGCGCATGTAACACAAGATCAACAGTTTAAAATGTTTTCAAAATTCCCGTAATAATCAAATTAACTGCAGCACTGATATCATTCCTACTATTCACTTTTTTAAAATTTTAGTGTCCCAATACGGTCAACCCTTTTTTTGGTCATCAGTTTTCTGACTGGTATGATGCGGCACGACAAAAATTCCTCTCCTGTGCCAACCTCTTCATCTCAGAGTAGCACTTGGAGCCTACGTCCCAAATTATTTGCTGGATAAATTCCAATCTCTGTCGTCCTCCACAAATTGTCCCCTTTACAGCTCCCTCTAGTACCATGGAAGTCTTTTACCGATGTCTTAACAGATGTCCAATCATTCTGTCCCTTCCCCTTATCAGTGTTTTCCACATATTCCTTTCCTCCCCGATTCCGCGCAAAACCTCCTCATACCCTACCTTGTCAGTTCACCTTATTTTCAACATCCGTCTTTAGCCACATCTCAGATGCTTCGATTCTCTTCTGTTCCGGTTTTCCCGCAGTCCATGTTTCACTACCATACAATGTTGTGCTTCAAACGTACATTCTCAGAAATTTTTTCCTCAGCTTAAGACCGATATTTGATATTAGTAGACTTCTCTTGGCCAGGAATGCCCTTTTTGTCAGTGCTAGTCTGCTTTTGATGTCCTCTTAGCTCCGTTCGTCATTGGTTATTTTGCTGCGTAGGTATCAAACTTCCTTAAATTCGTACTTCGTGACCTTCTGTCCTGATGTTAAGTTTCTAGCTGTTCTCATTTATGGTACGTCTTATTACTTTCGTCTTTCTTCGATTGACTCTCAATCCATATTGCATGTTCATTAGACTGCTCATTCCATTCAGCAGATAATGTAATTTTGCTTCACTTCTACTTAGGATAGCAATGTGGTCAGCGAATCGTGTCACTGATCTCCTTTCACCTGAAATTTAATTCTACTCTTGAAGCTTTCTTTTATTTGCACACAGAACAATAGAGGCGAAAGACTATAGCCCTGTCTTACGCCTTCTTTATGCCGAGCACTTCGTCCTTACTCGTTCAGTCTTATTGTTCCCTCTTGACTTTTGTACATACTGTGTATTATTCGTCCCTCCCTATAGCTTACCCTCATTTTTTTCAGAATTTTGAACATCTTGAACCATTTTACCTTGTCAAAGACATTTCCAGGTCGACAAATCCTATCAAAGTTCCTTGATTTTTTCTTCAGTCCCCCTTCCATTATCAACCACGACGGTAGAATGGCGTCCCTAGTGTCTTTACCTTTTCCAAATCCTAACTGATCGTCATCTAACACATCCTCAATTTTTTTCCAGTCTTCTGTATATTATTCTTGTTAGCAAATTGGATGCATGAGCTTATTGTGCGGTAATTCTCACACTTGTCAGCTCTTGCAATCAACTATAGCTACAAAAAGTCTGTGCTACCACTACATTAACTCCTTTATCACAAGTGTCTCGTCGACAGCCCAATGTTGCCGACAAAGATTTTCTCTTCCAGCGCCAACGACCAAAGAATCTATCTTCACTCCACAGACGACAGCGACATAAATATCATAAGGCTCCTCCGATTGCTTACTCCAGACGTTGGTGTCGTGACCAGGTACTGCAGACTAGTTTTTTACTTTCTCTGGCCGAGCATACCTACAATACATTTTGCTTTGTCTTGAATACAGTATGAAAATTCAATAGCGATAGTTGGTAATCTACATAATTTACATGGTATTATATAACTAAATGTCAACACTTTTCTTTTGTTACTTTTGTTCAGAAAGGAAATTACGGTATCTTGTGAAATAGATTTCTGTACTCTACTCGCCATTCCAACGCTAAAGCGTATTTCATAATTTTTATGAACACAGCAAATCACAATTACATTAATTGTTATACAACAGTCCCGAACGAAATGACAACTGATGAAGTTAATTGAAAGTGTTCGTAAGGGGAATTCTCTGCTCCGTCTCAATTTAAATACTACAAATAATTTGACTAATAATTTTTTTGTGCACATCACACAGCTAGCTTTCTCATAATATATCTGACGTCACGACCTATTCGTCGATGTGTCTTACATGTTAATACGGTGCCTGCTAATGGTTATTACTTAATATCAATAAATAAACTTTCATTTTAATATCTTCTTAACAAGACGTGTAAGTAGGCTGTTTAGGTTTTTTTATTGGTAACGCCATCTCTGTATGAAAATCACTGGCTGTGCTGTGTGCAGTCTGTGGCTAGTTTGCATTGTTGTCTGCCATTGTAGTGTTGGGCAGCGGCAGCTGGATGTGAACAGCGCGTTGCGTTGCGCAGTTGGAGGTGAGCCGCCAGCAGTGGTGGATGTGGGGAGAGAGATGGCGGAGTTTTGAAATTTGTCATGAACTACTATATTTATATATGATGATATCAAGGTAAATACATTGTTTGTTCTCTATTAATATCTTTCATTTGCTAACTATCCCTATCAGTAGTTAGTGCCTTCCATAGTTTGAATCTTTTATTTAGCTGGCAGTAGTGGCGCTCGCTGTATTGCAGTAGCTTGAGCAGCGAAGATTTTTGCGAGGTAAGTGATTTGTGAAAGGTATAGTTTAATGTTAGTCAGGGCCATTCTTTTGTAGGGAATTTTGAAAGTCAGATTGCGTTGCGCTAACAAAATATTGTGTGTCAGTTTAAGCACAGTCATGCATAATTGTTAAAAAGGGGACGTTTCAGACGTCGTAAGAATATGGCAATAATTTCATTGTGTTCTAGTGCTTCCGCCGATTCCAAAATTGTCATTACATTTTCTGTAGCTCAACTATGGACATTTTTGGCTATTTTAGTATACGTAAAATAGTCTGCTTCTAATGTGACACACTTGGTTGCCAGGCCATTTGGTGTTCTTCTGCTCTGAGGCTAGGATAGTTATCCAAGAGATTTCCACAGTGCCGTGCTCTGTCAGTCGACATGCCGGTCCTCTTTAGCTTTGTTCGTGCTGCTGTTCTGTCGAACCTTCCCGATTCACCTAGACCGGGCACAAACAACAACGAACCGGCTCTCCACTGCTCATCTGTGTACAGGACTCAACAGATCGACAAAGCTCCTCGTTTTGTCCCACCTATCTCATTTCGTCAGTTACTTGGCGAATCTGACGCATGACGCCCTGACTTCTGACGTACATTAGGTATGATTTTCTTATACTACTTGTAAAATTCTATGCAAAATATATGTGGAAAGAGCAGAACGTTTAAAAAAAGAAATCTTAAAAATCAACAAGATTAAAATGCAATTAAAGAGGCAAATCAAATAAATAAATAAATAAAAAACAAACATATCAAGGCTACGTGGAAAGCCTTAATTAAGGCTAAGCAGATAGACATATGCAAGGTGCAATACCAAATGCTGAAGGCCACAATTAAGTTTCAAAATTTTAAAATATATGATCCCGGCAGAGGTTCGAATCCTCCCTCGGGCATGAATGTGTGTGTGTTTGTCCTTAGGACAATTTAGGGTCTGATGACCTTAGCAGTGAAGTCCCATAAGATTTCACTCACATTTTTTTTAAATATATTGCCATAATCTTTTAAAGCCAGAAGGCCGCAATGTTTAAGCTTGAAAGATAAATTTAAGAATTAGTTTTGCGATATTTTTAAGAAAAAAAAATAACCATAAGCCTTAAATTTAAAGTAGCTGAAAACAGACACTTAAACACCGGCGGCACTCACAAGCCTTCATGGTAGTCGGTCAGCCCCCGTTCACTTAGGCGAGACAGATGGTGAGCTACTTAACTACACTTAATCCGAAGGAACCCAATCAGGGGACAGCCATGGACCGACCGACACAACGACTTGCTTGCCACCAACCAGTACATGAGTACACAAACACCAAAATGTTACGGACGTAATTATCCACAATCAACCTTGACGTCCTGGATCGGTGAGACATGAAGCTCGTAGCGATCGAAAAGCTCCACACACTCTCCGACACTGCGCAGGGACCGGCAGTGGACCCAGCTGACTGCACGGCGCGGAGATAACCTCCCTCGTCCGCAACAACCGACCGACTGCCTGCTGGTGCGTCGCGACTGCTGCTCCGTCGCGACTGCACTGCTGGTGCGTCTCCCATTCACTTCCATACACACGACTGCGGAATTACTGGCTCGGACCCAACCATGCAGAGGAATCACGCCCACTGGCTAAACGACATCCCTGCACCTGGAAAGGACAGACTCAGGTTTCACAAGGTGGTAACTGAAGGGGCGCAGAAGCTCTCGGAGAACCAGTATCACTGTGCCCGATGAGACGACCGACCTCTGAGAGTCAGTACGCCGATAACATTTACAATAATTTGTCAAAGGAAATAACGCCGCCGTCCGGGTTTGCCGAGCGGTTCTAGGCGCTACAGTCTGGAACCGCGTGACCGCTCCGGTCGCAGGCTCGAATCCTGCCTCGGGCATGGGTGATGTGATGTCCTTAGGTTAGTTAGGTTTAAGTAGTTCTAAGTTCTAGGGGCTGATGACCTCAGAAGTTAAGTCCCATAGTGCTCAGAGCCATTTGAACCATTTGAAATAACGCCACATACACACACAACCTGACAGACACTTGCACCAAGACCTGAACGATACCCAACAGTAACTAAACACGCACGAAGACAAATCGGGAGTCGATGCGCACACACACACACACACACACACACACACACACACACACACACACAGTCGACTCATGAACGATCGGCGAGCCAAAACACGTCGCCCAGTAGGACGACCAACCGACGATCCACCAAGACCGTGGACCGGCTCAAGTGATGCGTGGCGGCAATGGTCGGGCGAGCCATGTCGACGCAGACCTCACTGCTGCTCCAACCCGACTGCACTAGTGCCGCATTACAACTCCCCAACTGGCAGGTCCGGACTGCGGTCCAGACTAGTTCCATCTGACTGGCAGACCCGAACTCGCGACGCGAACTCGCGACCGGAACTGCGACCAACTAACTTAGACAACGAGCGGGAAGTAATAGCACCCGAGCAAAGATACTACGAGAGGGGTTATATCGATACGCTCTGCTAACGCCACTCACGGTCAGACAAAGCAGCAACTCAGTGACAGTAGTAATTTAAATTAACGTAGTCAGATGGAAATACGTCAAAAACAGCATGTAAAGTACATGATGGCGGAATACGAGCCACGCACAGCTCAATAACGAATTGCATGTTGAGCTCCTCAGTATCGCACACTATATTTATTCTATGAAAAACTTTAAACAGTAAGTTCTTCAAAAGCTGACGACCGGTAGGTAGTCCTCGATCCACGCTGAATACAATCGACTGCGTCGGGTACAGAAAACTTTACAAATTCTTCCTTCGGATGTTTCGCTATAATTATATCGCTTAGTGCTGTTAGCAAGTTTAAAGTATTGCGTCTCCACAACCTTCATAAATTTGTTGTGGCTATATGCACGTTTCACTCTCAATTAAAGTTTTACATCGTTGTGTATATGTCTCAGCGTTTGTGTTACAAAACTCTTGATTGTTCCGACTAAGAACTTAAGAGGTTCGTCGATTATCGTTCTGTTGATTTTGGCATTTCTCTGTGCTGGCAGTTCTGTTATTTTACCGGTACTTAGCGGCACTGGGATGTGTTATTCGCTGTCTCTCATCTTTAGTAGCTGTGATCGACACCTCACTGTACTGAAGTTTGGCATCCTGTTTGTTTTGTTGGAACCTTATTGCACCGTTTCTCAACGTGCGTTGCACATTTCCAGGTTTGTACAGATTCCAGTTGTATTTATGGCTCGGTGGCGAATGATTCTCTCGGTCATAATAGCTGCATTTCTACTGGAACCTTTGTTTTTTATTTTCTGCCACCAATGCTGTGCTCTCTCCTAGACAGAGGTTTTTTGCCCCTCACGCTTCCGGCATGTTATGTTTTCATCTCGTAGATAATAGCAATCTTCTACCTATTAACGGAAATTTCTGCTTTAGTTTTTTTCTAGCTACTGATTGTCACCTGTAACTGAGTACTGCGTATAACTGGTGTTGAACAGTAAAAATTAGTAGTTTCATTACCCACAGTCATAGACGATGCTCTGAATACCTCGTTTAAGCAGAAGCGCACATGTACAATCCTAGACATAAAAACTGACCTCCGAATGAGCGCCACAGGGACTAAGTCCGAGTCGTTCGCTTAAGGTGGCCAACGAAACCGACCGCCCCTGACATCGCTAAGTTCGGCCATCTGCACAATCTGGCAAGATTGTAAGATGCAGAAGCGTCAGGAGGAAGTGTTGTCCACTTCTGAGATGTCGAGTTGTTCAATCCCGCGATGCAGTGGACTGTCGGCCTTTTGATGTGGTGAGGAGCACTTGCCTTGTTTGCATTTCGCCTGTTGTGCTGTTTGCGAGTGAGCGCGCGTTTGTTTACTTCCGCGTAACGGCTTGCTTCAGGGTCCGGCTGCACTGACCATCATGGCGTTTTCTTGCCGCCAAGCCACAATTAAATTAACTTTTCCATTAAATCACGAACGACCGAAGGCGTACCAAGTTGAACATTATATACGGGACGAAATGCGTCTCCCGTCACAAAACGTTCTGCGAATACATTTTTCAGTCCTTAGTACTACTGCGTACATAAAACTCGCAAATGACGAGATGAGCGCCGACGTTGTGCGGCTCCATGCTAACCATCTGAAATTTCTATACTCTGACGGACATTTTGGGACTTTAGTGGTTAATCACGTTGGTTCTGGCGTCCGAACGCTGCAGATCCGTTTGAAGTACCGTCGGACGTTGTTGTGGCTGCTTTCAAAACTTACGAACACGTCGTCAGTCACATGGCTGAAACTTGGAAGACGTCCAAAACGTACCGTGTCCTCAGTGGTGTATGTCAGATAAAAATTGAACTACGGAAACGCGTGCCTTCCTACTTGAGTATTGCCGGCTGCAGGACTGTGTACGATGTACGATGGCAAGCCGCGCCATTGTTCAGGTTGTGGCCAGGAAGGCCACGTCAGTTTTGAATGCCTCCGACATGGACTGGTTCAGACGCTGATTGGATACGTCGCGCCTCCTGCGGCGCCCACTGTGTTAGCTCTGTCTTAAGCGTCTGCAGCGGTACTGCCTGCTAGGCCCCCTCTGAATCAGTTGGTACCTGCGTCAGTTCCTCTTGACTACGCGATGGACGTTTCGCATTTTTTCTCCTACACCGCTGCCAGAGGCAGTACAAATGAACGACGACCGTCAGCAGGCACAAGCTATCTGTCCCGACCCCTTGGTTGTTGATAATGGAGCTGTACCTAAATCTGCCTATCTGCCAACTGGCCACATGTCGGACGATAGCCACCCTCCATCCGACACGAAACAGCAGGTTAGGAAGCAAAGGTCGCCGAGGAACGGAAGAGAATGCTGTACCACTTCTGATGACTGCGTTCATCGGATGTCTGCACAGGAAGATGACCCTGCAACTAATGGTGCGCCGTCCTCCGACGCCCTGCCACCTGGCGACGCGACACCCTTCATTGCCTCCATCTCAAGTCAGAGTTCACCTGTGGACACCGATCTTCCCTCCCTCCACCCCCCCCCCCCCCCTCCTTGCTTCCGCTGAACCGCTCCGGTGAGACGTCTGTCTCCTGCGCGGACGTCATCGATGCTGCGGATGGACGTTCTAGAGGTCTACAGAACGGCCGGCCGTTGTAGCCGAGCGGTTCTAGGCACTTCAGTCTGTAATCGCGTGACTGCTACAGTCGCAGGTTCGAATCCTGCCTAGGGCATGGATGTGTGTATTGCCATTAGGTTAGTTAGGTTTATGTAGTTTTAAGTTCTAGGGGACTGATGACCTCAGATGTTAAGTCCCTTAGTGCTCAGAGCGATATGAACCATTTCTTGTACAGAACGATAGAATCCCCCTTAGCAGGACTGACTCCCTCCCCATCAAAGTGATGTACCGTTCTCTGGGGGCCTAAGAGGGAGTTCCCTGTGCTTCCTCCATGTTGGAATCGTGGTGCTGGTCATCCTGGCGATGGCACATTTCCAGACTTGGTCAATGTCAACACTATTCGCGTACACCACAAACTGGCTTCAGGAGGTGCGTGTTGCAACTTTCTGTGCTCCCCATCCTTTTACAGAAAGTCTCACATGCTTCCCCTTCTCGCTGCGGGTTATCGATCCTCTTACGTGACGGTATGTTCGCTGATGCAGTTACCTGTCTCCCTCATGCCAGAGACACGACACTCACATTCAGTGGGGTCAGGGTTATCAAACCTATGCGCCATGAAAGTTCCAGGTTATTCTCAGTCACGCCTCTCTTCCTGAGTCGGCAGGATGCATTCACCATGGGAGGCGATTTCACCTGCACCCAGGCACCCAAAGACTAACTACCATTACAGTCTCCGTGCATGTCGCAAGCGACAATTCTTCAGGACCTCATCCTACTGGATTCTTGGGAGTATGTTCATGGGTATCGTACAGGGTTTACACATTTGACTAGCCACTTTTCCAACCGACTCTATCGTGTTTACATCTCCCACGATATTGTCAGTGGGGTGCTGGCTGCTGAGGTCTTGTCCACTTTCTCTGACCTTTCTCTGCGTCATCAAACTCTGCCGCCAAAGGTTGTGGCGCGGCCGTGGACCATGAAACTGAACATGATCCACCTTACTTCACCCCACTGCCGGCAGCTCATCGAGACCACTTGGGCAGCTTGTCGTCAACGCCGTGTTGCCTGTCAATCTGCCCTGTCATGATGGGTGCTCTGTGCAAAGCCTGCTCTCCGCAAGGCCTTGATTGGTTACGGAAGGGAGGTTGCGGAGTGGCGGCGACTGACTCAGCAACTCGATTTCACAATTCCGTGGGAATGTTCTACGATGCTGTATTCTCCAGAGTGCCAGGAGATGGTGAATTGTGCCAAGGCTCAGCTCACGTCCCTCTCTTGCCGCCAGCTTGAAGGAACTATGGTCAGGGTGCGCACACACGATAGCTTAGTGCAAGAGCGTCCATGTAGGTATCATGTGAAAGGGTAAAGACGCCACCGCTGGGGAAATTTGATAAAAGGTCCTTTGACTGTTGACGGTTAGCGTTTTGACACCCAACGGGGTATCGGATCTGCCCTCCATTATAGTTATAGTACGCTGTACTCTGAACAACGTCACCGGCCTGGTAACATTACAGCGGTCTCCAGACTGTCCTGTGGCTCGGTTCCCACGGATGCGACAATGGATCCGTTTCCTAACGTCACGGAGGCCGAATTCCATGACGCAATCCAGGCTTGACCCTGACAGCCTCCCAACTGGAGTTTTATCGGACATTTCGTCCACTTCTGCGACAGTGTGGACGGAAATTTGCGAGGACCTTACGTCACCTTTCGTGCTGACTCCAGATGGTTTACTCGATGGTTTTCTCATTCACATCCACAAGCCTCGGGGTACCTCAGGGATATACGATTACCGCCCGTTGAGGTTATTCAACAGCGCTACAAAGATCTTTACCCGGCTGTTGGCTGCGCTGCTTAAATGGACATCACGGTACATGGTTAGCCCTGATCAAATGTCTTTGGGAGGTACCAATAATATCCGCACTGTCCTCTGTCTCTGACGGGACATAATCGCTCTTGATCACGCACGTTGTATGCCCGGACTTTTGGCAGCTCTTGTCTTCAGCCAGGCATTCGATGGCGTCGCAATATGGGCTACCCTGATACTACCGTCGACGTCGTAACGCATCTCCTTCGTGGAGCTACGTGTAATGTACTCAAGAATGGCCGCCTTAATCCTCCCATCTCGATCCGTCGATCAGTGCGTCAAGGCTGCCCGCTCTCTGGAATGTTGTATGCATTCGCCATTGAACCGTTGCTGTGCGGCTTCCGTCAACGTCTCCCTGGGATGACTCTCGGTAACGATGTATTCAGGTGCACTGCATATGCAGACGATCTGGTCTTCGTCTACGGCGAAGCTTCTGGTAGATGCCTCAACGTCCGCAATAGGTATAGGTGTGGAACTTTCGGCGGACAGTGCTGATCCTTTGCGTCTAGCTGATTCTCTCCGACGCTTAGGACTCGATTTCTCAAGTGATTTGTGGCGGAAAATTGCCCTCAACTGCGGAAGTTACTTTTAAAACAACGAGCTGCGCTCTTAGATCACCGTCTACCGCTTACGAGTACTCAATCTTCTGCAACGCACACAATACGTAAATGTATATTTGGCGTCGCGTACCCCCTACATGGCACAGACACTTCCTATTCCGCCATTCATGGCCTGCCACATGCTAGTGGCACTGGATTCGTTCGCCACAGGCTTGATATTCAGGATAAGGTGCGATACCCTCACCCTCCCGCGGCGCAGTGGGAGTTTAGGTCTGTATCATGTGCCGTGCCGTGCCGTAGTCCTACGTGCCTTACTATCTTATTTCTGGAAGCCCTTGCACCACACTCTTTCGGAGTACCTATCCACTTTGGGATGTACCGCCGCCCTTCTACTGCTTCCGCTCTATTTTCCTTCAACTGAGCTACGTCCGTAGTGTGATATTGCCAGCGTAATTGACATCCAAGAAGGTGTTCTATGATTTCCTTTATCAGCACAGCTCACCGAAAGTGGTTGAGAGGAAGCTTTCCCATGTCGACTGACATGCCGTTTGGCAATCAGTGTGCGCTCCATGTCTTGACAGTGACGCCCAGTCTGCATGATACCTTACTGTCAATGGGAAGCAAGTATGCCAGTCACGCCTT
Source organism: Schistocerca americana (assembly GCF_021461395.2). NCBI lineage: Eukaryota > Metazoa > Arthropoda > Insecta > Orthoptera > Acrididae > Schistocerca > Schistocerca americana. The sequence continues at coordinate 582,901,827 of NC_060119.1, read as the reverse complement.
CACAGATTTCGCCTCGTATTACTCCGTTGCATGTCGACTGTGATGTCATAGACACGGAAGAGCACCGTTGGTGTGCAGATCGGCGAAAGATATCTGGTTCTTGGCGCGACAGATGTTACCCGTCCGACTCCTCATCAGATACCTACTTAACTGCTCTTCTTTCCTGACGCGGGATACTTCCCGCAAACCAAGACGAAATCTGTGAGGTGGATTTGAGGACACGAAGCACACTACTTGTATGCTGATAGCGAGAAACGTATCCTTGGCTTTTGGCATTTCGTTAATGAACGCCACACTGAAGTTGACCGCAATACAAAATACAGACAATTTTTCTCCACTTTCCTTTGCAGTGTCTTTCTTAACCCATCCCAGAGCGAGGGTGTTCCTGTCGTGAAGTGTTCATCCCCGCCTCTTCCACACTTATAACCCATATATTCACTGGTAATCGGAATGTTCTTCTTAGTCTGGCGTCTTGTTACGACCCCCACTTCACGTGACGCCGGTTTCTTGATATTCTCGCTGGTATTAATGCCAAAAATAAATGTACAAATAAAAAAATTAAAAAACGAAAAGCAAAACAAATAAATAAACGATGTTCATTGTACCTCTACTCCACGCTCCCTACATTTTCCATGGTTTCTGTAGAGTGGGAACGACGGATCGTCACCAGGACTCGGGTTGCTACCCCTGCCTACTTCGCCCCATCACCTCCATTCGGGCGTCGGGAAGGTTCCATATGACAAAATTGGTAAACATTAGATCTTTAACCTAAGGATCCAGGGTAAAAAAATCCCGTGTTAATCGTCGTGCATTCTAAACTTCCAGCCGTATGATTTCTTGTTTGTTTTTGTTTTACCGTGTTTCGGCTCTTGTTTACGAGTCTGATTGAACATAGAAGACAATTCGCTTCATATTCTACCCACCAGTAATAACAAATACTTCCGGAAACAATTCCGCACAACAGCCCGTGCTTGCGTCGCGATCAGAACAGCTGACGCTCGAGCGTTTCCTCGCGTTGCAGCAGCTACCGGCCACCGGCGAGTCGCCACCCGCCGCCTGAAATCGGGCGCCGCCCATGTGAAAGCAGCGCGACGCTGTCAGTGTATATGTCAACTGCAATTTTTCGGATCTGAAGTTCTAATTATCGTCTTGCAGTTAAGCATAGGATTGTGCATAGCTGAAATTCATGAACTACGGTTAAGCATTGTAAAATTGAGTCACACGTGGAAAAAGGGGTAACATTTGCAACACAGTCTTTACTATTGGTACAATAGAGGGGTGAATGCAGAGGAAGCAGCTCGAAAGTTTTGAACTGTGTGTGGAGCAAGTGCTTTTGGCAAAAATACGTCACAAAAAGACATTCTTGTTTCAACAAGGATCGCTCTGGAATGAATGATTTTCCACGTTAAGGAAGTCTCGACTACTGATATTAATGATGGATTACCGTTTAACTATCATCCGACATTCGCATTCAAAAGGCAAGGTTCAGAAGTCTGGTTTAGGAGCACTGCATGCTCTAATTCAAAACAACAAACATCAATGGAGTGACTATTATTGCAGTTTCGTTTGAACGTTAGCAGGTCGCTCGTTGAGCATTCATATGCATTACTGTTGCTGGTAATGTGTTATGAAGCCTTTAACGTTAACTTACTAAGTAGAAATTAAAGCTGAACCCTATCAAAAGACGTAAAGTCGACCCAAGAATAATGTGAACATAATATTTTCCATCTGATAGCTCCAAAAGTGTGTTTTGCACTACGAATTCTTCCCAAAGTGTGTGTCCATAACAGCTGGAATATGTTACCAACATCTGAGACACCTTTTGGTCGCCGTATAAGATAATCTACCGACAAAACTACATCACGTGTGCTACTGCGTGATAACGCACTCTGTTGATTTGAGAAACAAAACTATGCAGGAGATTGATAGTGAATTCATCTCTCAGTCACTTGACCCTCTGATCGTATACTCGTAAAATTTTACCTTTCACGCTCTTGATCGATCATTCGTCAAGACTACTCTGGTTTAATGACAGCATTAGAACCAGTAGGTTTCCACAGGCATAGAATTTTTAAACTACTTTAGCATTGTCAGATTGTTCTAGATACTGTGAAAGAATATACTGTTGCTGATTAATTTCTCCTTCATGATAACTGCTATGTTCAATAAACTAATGGCAAACGCAATTAAAATATCCACTGTATTAAAAAAAATTAAATTTAACTCACTACAGAAACTTTACGACGGCAGTTTATCTTAATAAAGCATTAAATGTCTGTAAGACGATAGTGCCGATTTTAACACCAATTACTGAGATATTACCGACTTTTGACTTCAAAAAGTCTGTATTTACTTCATGTCCTGTATCATACTCAATTGTTATGAATATTGTGGTGTTACCGCCAGACACCACGCTTGCTAGGTGGTGGCTTGGATCGGCCGCGGTCCATTTAGTACATGTCGGACCCGCGTGTCGCCGCTGTGTGATCGCAGACCGAGCGCCACCACAAGGCAGGTCTCGAGTTACGGAATAGCACTCGCCCCAGTTGTACGACGACATTGCTAGCGACAACACTGACGAAGCCTTTCTCTCATTTGCCGAGAGACAGTTAGAATAGCCTTCAGCTAAGTCCATGGCTACGACCTAGCAAGGCGCCATTAGCCTTACATAGTTTGATAGTTATCGTATGAAATGTCTCATCAAGAAGGTTGTAAACCAATGACGGATTAAAAGTTAAGTATTCCCAAAGCAACGTACTTTTCTTTATAGCAATTCATTGAGCGTCCTATTTCAGACTTCAAGATATTCTGCGTGAGCTTATAGCGTGCCTATCGGCCCCCTCAAAATAACACTGTGTCGGCACTTCTGTCGACACATCAAATATGAGGCAGTTCATAGAGAAATTATGTATTCATAAGAACAAAAATATGTCGTTAGAAAACAAAAATGCCGTTAAGAAATTTGCAGTACCATATGGTTTTCGCTCTGACACTAAGGGGTACTGACAGTAGCAAGACGAAATTTGCTCGAGGGCTGTCTTACGATTCCCTTATTGAGTTTCTATCTGCCTGCTTGTAGCTCTGCTAGAAGATAATTACATATCTAGCTTTCAGCGAGTCTAGAAAGGCGAACGGGGGCAGATTTTATGTGGCAGGCAAGCGCGTTACGCCGGAGCTAGTGTTCTGATACGGTGTATGTGTCTTACTTATTGGCTCAGTAGCCGCTGTGACGTAACTGCAATATAAGAAACGAGAAAAGTGTTATTTCTCTTGCGGAACGACTTTCGTGGATTCAAAACCATTAACCGATATCCTTATATCACATATCAAGGGATAATTACTCATATTATGCAACTGAAATGACACGATATTATCAAGTGAATTTAGCAGGATTGTTCAGTGCCATCAAGGAATTAACTCGTTGGCCACAGAGTTGCCAAGCATATTCTGCGTAGTTGCCAAGCTGTAGTTATACTATTAGGAAGGATACCAGCTGTGAGTGATCTCGGAGCTGACTATAGCTTCGTCACAAAGTTGCGGGTGGAAATGACCTAAGTATCCTCATTATATGTCTCTCAGTCATATTTGCATTTCTGTAACTCGGTTTATGGGCTAGAGTATAATTACTTGTAATATATCGATGCACTGAGTGCAAACGAAACGACATAAATTAATAATTGGGAAAATTATTAGTGTTTTACTATCTTCATTGAACCGAAAACCTAAAAACGTATTCACCAGACATGATTCGCAGTCTTGGAGCTTCTCCAGTGGTTGAGTTGGCAACGTATGTATGCTATACAATATTGAGATCACTGTCATTGCCACGACCGCCAGAAACCCCTGACTTGAAATATACTTTTCCAACTGGATTTGAATCTTTGGCTACAATTGCAATAGCACATCCAGCGAGGTATCAAGAATGTGACCATTCACTCATTGCTATAGAAAGCAAGAGCAGTTTCCCCACATAGTTAACGATGAGAGACACTGTAATTAACGCCTAAAGTAACCATCTCGAAAACGTAAATTTTCCTAATCGCTGTCATATTAAACATGAATTGTCCTGAAAATTATAAATAATTAGAAATATACATAGCGAAATGAGTAGGTTAATGCAGCTCCAGTCCGTCGCTGTCACTGAGCTGCCTAATATTTTCTAAAGACACACACACGTACACACACACACACACACACACACACATATATATATATATATATATATATATATATATATATATATATATATATATATATATATATTCTTTCGGACATGACCGTATCGAAACTGACAATCTTTTGATCAATTAAAAATTGAAGGACAGATGTTGAGGCCGTCATAGGCCGTAAGACTACAGCTACGACGGAATATGAAAATTTTTTTACCTCACGAGGTTCAAATGGCACTGAGCATAATGGGACTTGACATCTGAGGTCATCAGTGCCCTAGAACTTAGAACTATTTAAACCTAACTAATCTAATGACATCACACAAATCCATGCCCGTGGCAGGATTCGAACCTGCGTTCGTAGCGGTCGCACGGTTCCAGACTGAAACGCCTAGGACCGCTCGGCGACACCAGCCGGCCCCTGACGAGGTTCGAACTCCGATTCGTGGTGTCCTTTCTTTGGGACATGTCCGAAAGAACAGACGCCACACATATATGCGTATGCAGGGTGTTTCAGGAGGAATAGTAGATAATTTATCAGGTGCATGTATAGACGAATTGTATAAAAATTCCATATCAGTATGTCTACAAAGGCAAAAGATGACGTTCAAATTTTGTTTGCAAAAATTCCCCCACCAACTTCAATGTACTTTTGGCTTCTCTTGATAACAACACGTGTAGCACTTCTGAGGTCGTCTTTGCGTTCTTTTATGAGGGCTGCTCTTTTCATAAACCGAACGATCATATCAGCTCTGGGTTTAATTCTGCTATGTAAACATCGTCTTTCAATCATCCCCACAGGCAAAAATTAAAAGGGATAAGGTCCGGGTCCCCTGGTGGTTAAGAAAAGTGCCCATATTCCGGAAAATATAAGGTTTGGATGATGACTCCTGACGACTAGAATGTGCGGTAGTCCGGTCATGCTGGAGAAACGTACACATTGTGGTAGATAAAGGAACCTTTTTCAATAACGCTGGAAGCTCATTTACAGGAAAATGAAGACGACGGGGTCCGGTAAGGACAAACGAACATAACGAAAATGCATTGCACCCAGCTGTATACACTCAATGAGAATTGGACACATGTTACATAGCATTTTTTTTTTTTTTTGCAATTTGTTGATACTATCACCTTCACAATATTTACTGTTCATCATGAAATATGCTGTATAATTTTTGTTCAGTGTCGAGGGGCCATCGGAAGTTTTCAGTGCTAGACGCACGTCATCGCCCGATCCATCGCGGGAATACAGTTTGGATGCGAGGGTGTGGAATAATGGTGGATGGGGAGGGGGGTTATCACGTATGTGGTATGCGGCTTGAGTCTGACGAGGAACGTGTGTGAATAGGTCCTGCAGGAACGTTTGGAATTGTGTCTCGATACTACAATGGTCAGCGTGTCTGCCTAAAAAGCGGCAGGTAAAGGTTCGAACCCCGGTCGGGCACAAATTTTCATCTGCCACCGTTGCCCTGTGGCAGTGTTGACATCTGTTAGTCGATATTTAAGGTGTAATTGCTTTTTGAGGCAATACAGATGATTTGCGGCCATTTGTCCAGCCATCAATGTAATGGAACTTCAACGGTATTCTTTCCTTTAGTCACTACTCCGTGATGGGGCAAACTGACGTCATATTCATGCGAATTAGATTGTAGCATACACTTAGTCAAATAACTAATGGTCAGGATAAAGTATTTACCAACAGTAGTAGCAGGACTGCAGCGAGCTGATCACAGAGAGAATCCTAAATAACAGTAATAAGTTACCCAGCGATGGGAAGAGTCCACGTATTGTCTCGAGATCGTGCAGTTTAATATGAATATAGTTCCCGATGGTTTCATACTAAGAGGTTCTTTTGGCTGTCGGAATACTCCTATAGAAATAATCAAAGTGTAGTTGCTAGAACACACGACTACCTTAATAACATCTTATTTTTGATTTAATATGACTCGGGAACCGACGTTAATTTGAGTTTCCGTCCGTCTCCTGAAGCTTTACTGAATGAGGTCTTGTGCACTCACAATTGTGTGGCCTGGCGCATGAATTCTGTAAAGTGTGTTGGCAGCTGGCAGTCATTGTTGAATACAGACATGTTCAAATATCTTTACTGTTCTAGGGGAACTCGTCTTTGTTGCATGTTTTCCATACCGTAATTAGTACAATAATATAGTGCTTATTCTGCTGAAGAATTTGATGCCGGTAAGTTCTTTAATGAGAATAACTGAGCGGCAGTGTAACATTTCCTAGGCCGATGTACCGACTTATAACATACCCTCTGCCGAATGACAAACCCTAACTTGTGACATCCTTGATCCTTAGGCCTGTCTGATATGGTAAGGGGTAGATTTCCAGGGGTGGGTGGCAGGTCCTCTTTGTGATACCTGCTCGGTGGCTGCGAATTCAGCCTCCGCACTTTCTCGACCTGTGGCCGGCCGGTGTGGCCGTGCGGTTCTAAGCGCGTCAGTTTGGAACCGCGTGACCGCTACGGTCGCAGGTTCGAATCCTGCCTCGGGCATGGATGTGTGTGATGTCCTTCGGTTAGTTAGGTTTAAGTAGTTCTAAGTTCTAGGGGACTGATGACCTCAGTAGTTAAGTCCCATAGTGCTCAGAGCCATTTGAACCATTTTTTTTCTCGACCTGTAAACTTACCTGCCCTTACCGGCACTTCAGCCGCTCGTACGTTATTCGGCACTCTGTGGACTCTGGACTTAGAAAATACCTAGGTGTTGGAGAGGAATTTCGGTGCTACTAAAATATGCAACGCAGCTCTGATAAAAGCAATCATATTCTAGAGACATGTTGGCTCCCAAATCCTTTGATACAATTTATTACAAACAAATTGCAAAAACGTGCACGCCAGGATCCAGCCAGAGAGCGGTCAGACGGAAATTCCCCTCTAAGTGGGTTTGAGACCACTGACGGATACAGACTGCATTTGATTGTTGTCTCAGTCAGGCTAATTCCAATTCTGATCGTATTAATATAACTCACTCAGCTGCCACACGGGTCTTTTAGTGCACAGAGCCAGGGTCTTGTATTAACGGATGCCATGGAACTCAGTCTTTACTTACACTTGATACCCCACATAAAAATAAACATGATCGTAGTCAAATGGTCATAATGATCATTGGCAGAAAACAAAAACAGAATTGCAACAGCAGGAGCGACAACAGAAGGTGACTTACTGTGTCCATTGATTGTCGTGTTCCATGCACTAAGCTTTGCTCAATTAACTATTTGCGGCTGTGCCTCAGTAATTGTCCCATATTATGATAGACATTCATTAACCGTCAAAGTAACTACGCGAACGTTACTTTCTCACGGTCTTATTCAGATTTAGCCAAAAAGCAGAGCTTGGTTGGTAATCTTGCAGGAATGCAATTGCTGGCCATCCGTACTGCTCCTGGTCTCTGGTCTAACCGCTAGTCCTCAACAATAGCGAGCTGTGCTCCCCCTCTTCCCCACCAAACCGCTTGTGACAACAGCCAACATCTCTCCCCTTAAAACAGACACATTTTACCGTCTACTTCCCCTGTTACTTTGTGCGCATATACGCTTTTAATTTACACTCTTATGCAAATTTTGCTCTGGCCCTCAGCTCTAATTTATAGTTTTTTGCAAACGAGATACATTTTTACCCTTCGGCAGCCTCTGGTCGGACCAGTTCACCTTCTCCATCTCCAAGGAGTGTCCGCCGGTGGATGCTGCGTCGTATTTCTAAGCTACGCCAGGCTTTTCTGTGTCCTTCCGCCTTCACGTTCTTGCAAGTCACCGTGCTGGCCTACCGCGCTCGACTCGGCTCTTATCGTAAACCCTCGGCACGCTACCTCCGCTCTTGCCGGCCGTCTGTCTGCCATCCCGCTGCATTCTAATCGGCGCTCGCTCAATTAAAAAGGCCAGAAGTTGAGTTTCATTTCCCGCACGACAACCGGGTTTCTTTCTGAAGCACCTCATATTATTAGCTATCAAATGCAGTTCTTAACACTATTGCTTATCTGACGCAAGGTCATTCGTGCGCAGCACATTGCCACATTTCGGTAGTGATGCATGAAAGGAAACAGACTGTTGCACAAAAGAATGGAGAGCTCCCTTCTTTTTTTCGTTCCCGATAAGGCCTACGATAAGAATCTCATGTCATATTATGCTTCAGAACCGTAAACTGTTGATTTTTTGACTTCATACTGAAACAAAAGCTATGATATGAGAATAGGAAATGACTTATATTCTTCTCTTTGTGTTTAATCTTTTTTTGTGTTTATTTCCTCACATAAATACTGAAACAAGGGCGTTGGGATAAATTTTGATGTCACCTGACATTACTTTGTGGGAAGGCTCCAATTTTCTTTGGATTCAAATAGCGTGGACATTTCATCACTGTTTAATATTCTGATGACTAATGACGTGATAGCCGTTCCAGTTGTTCCATGGTCCCTGTGAGTAGAGTCTCACGTTGGTTGCTATATATATATATATACACTCCTGGAAATTGAAATAAGAACACCGTGAATTCATTGTCCCAGGAAGGGGAAACTTTATTGACACATTCCTGGGGTCAGATACATCACATGATCACACTGACAGAACCACAGGCACATAGACACAGGCAACAGGGCATGCACAATGTCGGCACTAGTACAGTGTATATCCACCTTTCGCAGCAATGCAGGCTGCTATTCTCCCATGGAGACGATCGTAGAGATGCTGGATGTAGTCCTGTGGAACGGCTTGCCATGCCATTTCCTCCTGGCGCCTCAGTTGGACCAGCGTTCGTGCTGGACGTGCAGACCGCGTGAGACGACGCTTCATCCAGTCCCAAACATGCTCAATGGGGGACAGATCCGGAGATCTTGCTGGCCAGGGTAGTTGACTTACACCTTCTAGAGCACGTTGGGTGGCACGGGATACATGCGGACGTGCATTGTCCTGTTGGAACAGCAAGTTCCCTTGCCGGTCTAGGAATGGTAGAACGATGGGTTCGATGACGGTTTGGATGTACAGTGCACTATTCAGTGTCCCCTCGACGATCACCAGTGGTGTACGGCCAGTGTAGGAGATCTCTCCCCACACCATGATGCCGGGTGTTGGCCCTGTGTGCCTCGGTCGTATGCAGTCCTGATTGTGGCACTCACATGCACGGCGCCAAACACGCATACGACCATCATTGGCACCAAGGCAGAAGCGACTCTCATCGCTGAAGACGACACGTCTCCATTCGTCCCTCCATTCACGCCTGTCGCGACACCACTGGAGGCGGGCTGCACGATGTTGGGGCGTGAGCGGAAGACGGCCTAACGGTGTGCGGTACCGTAGCCCAGCTTCATGGGGACGGTTGCGGATGGTCCTCGCCGATACCCCAGGAGCAACAGTGTCCCTAATTTGTGGTCCCCTACGGCACTGCGTAGGATCCTACGGTCTTGGCGTGCATTCGTGCGTCGCTACGGTCCGGTCCCAGGTCGACGGGCACGTGCACCTTCCGCCGACCACTGGCGACAGCATCGATGTACTGTGGAGACCTCACGCCCCACGTGTTGAGCAATTCGGCGGTACGTCCACTCGGCCTCCCGCATGCCCACTATACGCCCTCGCTCAAAGTCCGTCAACTGCACATACGGTCCACGTCCACGCTGTCGCGGCATGCTACCAGTGTTAAAGACTGCGATGGAGCTCCGTATGCCACGGCAAACTGGCTGCCACTGACGGCGGCGGTGCACAAATGCTGCGCAGCTAGCGCCATTCGACGGCCAACACCGCGGTTCCTGGTGTGTCCGCTGTGCCGTGCGTGTGATCATTGCTTGTACAGCCCTCTCTTAGTGTCCGGAGCAAGTATGGTGGGTCTGACACACCGCTGTCAATGTGTTCGTTTTTCCATTTCCAGGAGTATATATATATATATATATATATATATATATATATATATATTACTTTCTCTCCCTCTGTCTGTCTGTCTCTCTCTCTCTCTCTCTCTCTCTCTCTCTCTCTCTCTATATATATATATATATATATATATATATATATATATTTCGTCTCATTTTGTTCGCTTTTGTTCGTCGCATCTGCTCGTGGCGGACGTCGTGAGCCATCCGTGTAAGTTTGTTGTTGATCGATTAGATCAGTTTTTTTATTACAGGGGGCCTCTAACCCTCTGACCGAACACGCTGAGCTACCGTGCCGGCGTAATTGCAGGCAGTGATGTCATCTCACTGCAGTCAGAGGTAACGTGACTTCTTTCTGTTTATGGCGAAGCGTCTACAGCAGTGTCCACGCTCAACCAACATAAACAAACAGCGGCTGCATTAAGCACCGCTATCACTGCACTTGTCGCGAGCCGCGACAACAAGACCGTTATGGAGTTAATACATCTTACGTACTGAACGTAATATGCAGGTCATGGGTTGCTAAAAATTCAGTTTCTAACCTTTACTGCATTAAAATACCTCACAGTGATTTTTAATCCGATTTTTAGTACTTTGCTTGTTTTGCGTCTTAACGTTATTGATGTGTGCAATATTGTAACTAATTTCGGTTTCCATCTCAGTAACTAGATAAACTTGTGTTTTTTTATGTAACATATTTGTGTTCGTCATTGTAACCATAAATTATCTTCATTTTAAATGAGGGAACTGATAACCTCGCCTTTGAACGCTTCTTACCCCCTTCCCCATCTCGCCTCTCTCAATACACACACACACACACACACACACACACACACACACATACACACATGGTATATAAACTGTGTTTTACATCACAAATGCACCAGTAATAAAGCATGCTCAGTGGAATCAAGAGACAAGAGTTCTGTTATCGCACTGATTGAGGACGGAAATTAGTGCCCATGTGAAGCTGGTGAGTGGTGGGTGGTACCGAAGAGGACGGCTAGGCGTTGGTGGAAAAACTATATCGAAACAGGCTGTATCGGGAGGAAAAGTGGGAGTGGGTGACCTTGTGTGTCCAGTGAGAGCGACGACCGGTTTCTGTTCAATATACACACCAGTACATTCCTGAGTTGCCGTCAACTGGGAGAGGATTCTCAGTTTCCTGGTAGTGCAAGAACTGTGAGAAGGAGACTGAATTAATAGCCGAGGAGCTGCTATTAAGCAATGTTTGACGGGTTATCAGATCGACCATATGGCTTTTGTGGAAGAGCATATAGATTTCCGTCGAGAAAATATATTCTTCCGTTACCAGTGCTCCAGTTCATGTGAGATAACAATAGATTTATTGTATATAGTACCGTAAATGAAATTGTTTTCGGTAGAAGTGACTTAACGATATTGTAATGGAGAATAGTTGTTGTAAAATACTTTTCTTGTTTTGTTGTTAAATTTGTTCGGTATCGCCTTTGTTACATACGTGGTATTACTGAATTCGTCAGCGTTTTTATTAACGGATAAATACATTTGATGTTGTAGGTGTACCGGCCACGGAGAGAGCGATTCAGTTCGAAGTATCTCGTGAACTAGACAGAAGTGGACGCTTTTCTGTTGGTGTTTGGGGCTACGTACGGCTCGGGGAGCAGGGCCCGAATGGCATATTGAGGGGAACGTCAACAGAGAGGCGTATGTCAACATTCTAGAACATATAGTGAAGCCGGGTGTTGAGCTGCTGCATCCTCAAGGAGGCGTCTATTTTCTGCAGGTATGAACAACAAGTTGCGTGAAAGCCGTTTCATAGTTCGCTAATATTGATTCACTCTTTTTCTATGGCCTAGAGTTTATAGATGAAACCATTATATTCCTTCGTTTGGTGTCTCTTGATGTTCTCATTACGGTTGTGCCATTTTGTCCTGGTCATGGTGTCCTGAAAGTGGAGATTCCTCTTCGGCCTCGTAGCCCCTAGCCTCAGCAGTTGTCCGTAAATACATTGAAGAGGATGATGATATACGTAAAGTGTTGTGGCGTAACAACACAGCTACGCCACACTGAAGTAGCCGAAAGGCACGCGTAATCTCACGTAGGCTAGATAGAGGTCTGAACAGGATACGTAATGAATGGTAGCAAGAAAAGTACGTAGCTGCTTTAATACTTAACTTTTAATCCTTCATGTGAATACAGCATTCCTTGATGATACAAGTGAGACTCTATCTTAAAATGGTTAATGGCGCCTTGCTAGGTCGTAGCCATGGACTTAGCTGAAGTCTATTCTGTCTCTCGGCAAATGAGAGAAAGGCTTCGTCATTGTAGTCGCTAGCAAAGTCGTCGTACAACTGGGCGAGTGCTCGTCCGTATCTCGAGACCTGCCTTGTGGTGGCGCTCGGTCTGCGATCACATAGTGGCGACACGCGGGTCCGACATGTACTAAATGGACCGCGGCCGATTTAAGCTACCGCCTAGCAAGTGTGGTGTCTGGCGGTGACACCACATAAAGATGTGTCAAATGATTTGCGTTTACCTTTCTTTTCCCATCCATTTTATCCTAGTCACTGTGCCTTCCGTATAAACTACTGTTGTTTCCAGAAAGTTCTATGCTTGATTTCGCAGAGTTCTAGGGATCTAAATAACGTATAGTTGATTTTACATTGCATTTGTGTATTACCTCACTGATGTGTTTAATTGTTGAAATGCCTTGGCCATAAACGCTTGCTTTGTTATTAAAATTCTTCTATTCACTTATACTAAGCATCTTTTATTATTAACTAAAGACTACATTCGACGTAGTTGAAGAGCTCGACGTGATTAACTTTTAGTATCCAGTGCTTTTCCTTCTGCGTTGATCTCGTTAGTATTTTTCTTCATTGGTGTCCATTCTGTGGCCTGCTTCATTAGATGTTATTCTGAATCCTGTCTTTCACAATGCGTTGGATGGCACCTGCATGATTTTTATTTTCTGAATTTTCTACTACTAATACTATTAGTACTATTATGATTATTATTTATTAAATTGGTTAGACCAATAAGAGATGACATAAAGCAAATTATGATCTGTTGCTATTATTTTTCTTGTTCTTTCAGAATTCTTTCATCATCTCGCTGTGTTTAGTGCGACGTTCTTCTGTCCATTCTCTCCTAGATTTGTGGGGTTTATCTTCTGGTACAGTTTCCCGGCGGTGGATTTTATCTCTGAATGCTTTTCGATAGTCGATGTCTGTTGGTGTCATATTGACATTTTTTAGATCACTTTGGTCTTGTTTGATACAAATAGATTTTAGTTTCTGTAGATACATCAACATTTTCAATGTCAGTAGGCTGTCATCTAGTCTCGCGATGTGACCGTAGAATTTCAGTCGTCGTTTGCGGGAATCGCTTTCGATGTTGAAGTATTTTTCTATTGCTGTATATGATTTTAGACGATATACTTCATCTGTGAGTTTTGGCTCAAGGATTTTTCGGATAATATGTCTTTCATCTTTGTTGATATTCTCGACGTCCCCTTTGCAAATGAGTTTCAGGTTTTCACTGGCGTAGAGTGTTTCAGATTTCATATGTGTTTCAGATTTGATAACAGTCATGTAGTGTCGCATTTTGGTTCAGATGTTCATGCATTCTTCCATATGCTTTCCGCAATGTGAGTTCGCGTGTTGTTTTGTGTTAATCTTTCTGTAGCTGTGGGTTCAATGATTTCACCTAGGTATTCAAAGTAGTTGACCTTGTTTATTGAGCCGTATTTTGTGATCACATTTTGTGCCTTTATGTGATTTGTGGCCATGAAATCGGTTTTTGAGAAGGAAATTTTTAGTCCAACGTTCTCGGCACATTCTTTGAGGACTTCGATCTGATGAATCCTGTTTGTTCATCTCCGGAGAGGATCACAAGATCGTCATCAAAGGCTAGGCATGTGACGTTGATGTTATACTGTTGTCTTCCTAGCCAGAAGGCTCTCCAGATGTTTCTTTTTCTCATTTGTTTTTCCCATTCTTTGATGACTTTATTTAGGACAATGTTGAAGAGTAATGGTGACAGGTCATCGCCCTGCCGGACGCTAGTCTTGATGGAGAAGCGATGTGAAATTGCTCCATTGAATTAGACTTAGGAAGTTGTGTCCGTTATGATTTATTGGATGCGTCGTCGTGTTTTAGGGTCGAGACTGCTTTCTTCGAGTGTATTAAAAAGAGAATATCGCCCGATGGAGTCATAGGCTTTCCTGAAGTGAACGAATGTGCTGGTGATTGGGAGATTTTTTATGGCTCGCATTTTGAGTGTGGATTTCACGTAGAAATTTTTTCGGTGCCATATCTGTGTGGTCTGAATCCTTCTTGGTATTCACCAATTACGGGTTCGACTTGTTCTTGTACGCGTTGTAAGAGGCACGTGGAGATGATTTTATAAGGGACTGAAAGGAGGAATATTCCTCTGTAGTTGTTCACTTCAGATTTGTCTCCTTTTTTGTGAAGTGGGTGTATCAGTGCACATTTACAGTCGTCTGGGAGTTTTTCATTTCGCCAGCTTTCCTAAATGATCCGTGGGATTTCCTGTAGTGATCGCGATCCTAGATTTTTCAGTAGTTCTGCAACAATTCCGTCTTCTCCTGACGACTTCCCGTTCTTGAGTTTTTTCATGTGGTGCTGGATTTCTTCTTGTGTGGGTGGATCGGCATCGGGTTTTGTGTATCTTGGGATGTGTTTGGGAATCATTGGGGTTGTTTGGGGCGGTTAACGAGATCGAAAATGTAGTATGCCAATTCTTCATAGTTTTCTTGCTTGGTGAAGGCGAGAGTTCCATTTTGTTCCTTGAAGATCAGATTTTGTGGTGAGTACCTTTGATTTTGTTTGCGAAAGTTCTATAGAAATTTCTGCTGTTGTATTTTCTGAAGCTGTCCTTCACTGATTTCAGCTCTTCGGTGATGTAGTGGCGATTGGTTTTTGCGATGGTTCTGTTTGCCTGTTTTAGGGTGTCGAGGAAGTGCTGTAGCGTACCTGTCGATTTGTTACTGTTGTAATTTTGGAAGGCGAGTGATGATTGATGATGGCCTGATCGCAGTTGGAGAATCACCATGGGTATTTTGCCTTTTTTAAAGTGGGATTAATTCTTTGGCTTTTCTGGTAATTTTACTGAGGATGTCTGTCCAGTTGTTTGTCAATTCTTTTTCCCATTCTTCTGTGATAATGGTGTCTTGAATTTTGGAGGTGTCGAATTTTTGGATGCAGAAATTTTTTAGTCGAAATCTCTTCGGAGAGAATTTCACTTTTACTCCTGTGAGAACGTAGATTGAGTCAATTTTCGCGCCTCGTCGGACTTCAATATCATGGATGATTCTGTAGTGAGCGTAGGAGATGGCAACGTGGTCGATCTGGTATTCACCAATATGCTGGATCATGGATCGCCATGTTTTCTGTTTTTCTGGTTTTCCCCTACAGTGGGTAGACATCTTTTTGAGGATGAACTGTTGGCAAACGTCAATCAGACGTGTAGCGTTGGTGTTAGTTTTATGGTGTGCTGAAATTTTACCTATGATATTTCTATACGATTTTTCTGTCATAGATTGAGCGTTGAAGTCTCCCATTAGGATTTCCTCGTAATCTTGGTGAATTTGGCTCATGGTTTTCTCAAATGTGTTTTAGAATTATTCGACATTTTCGGAGTTTCCCTTATGTTCGATGTTGGTAGGGGCATGTCCATTGATGAGTGTGTATTTTTTGTTGGTGCTCTGAATGCACATAGCCATAAGTCGATTGTTGATGGGTGTGAATTCTTTGACAGAGCTGATAATGGATCTGTGTACGAGAAATGCTGTTCCAAGGAATGCTGCGCCTTTCGCTACCTTTTGTGGTGTTTTGTTCACGAAGATGCGATACTTTCCGTAATTCAATGTTTCATTGTTAGTTAGCTACGTTTCTTGAAGAGCAAGGATGATAATTTTTTGTCGGTCGATTTCTTATGTAGGATAAAGTAGTTTTCCTGTTTGGATAAATCTGTTGATATTTAGTGCTCCACTGAATGTTTTGTACTTCTATGAAAGTTAACCAGACGTCTCCGGTATTCTCTACTGTGCTAGCCTCGACCCCCCAGAATCCGAAAGTCCATCGGCCGTCTGTCGAGGGGCGAGTTGTGTACTACCTGAGGTAGAGTTGAATTTATTTGCACGGTTCATGTGTGCTTGTGTTTCATTGGTTTTGCCTGGGTGATACCAGGACTGGATAGGACCAGAGGTTGTTGAACCCATTGGAACCAAATATTTTCACCGGAACTCACTGAGCTAACAGACGCTGACCAGAGTACCGGTGATTTTCACTCGTGTCTGGATTATAGTTCAACGGCTTGATTAGCCGTTGAGAATTGTGTTAATGTTTGGTCCACCCCAGGTACTTGATTTCCTCGGTACCACCCATATCTGGGAGGCTTTCCCCTATCCGTCACCTGGGTAGGCGCCCGATTGAGGTTCTAACAACCTCATAGAGGATTATTATTATTTTTATTATGTCATAAGCTAATCCGATATGTTGTATCTTCCCACCACTGAAATAGATGTGTATTGTTTGATTCAATATTTGCATCACATTAATATAGGTCATAATTACGTTATATTCCTGATAGTAGATATATTTCTCACTTTTTCTTAGACAGTTGCTACCTGTTACTCCATCAAAGGAATTTATATGCAATACAGACGTTAAAAGTATGCAATTTCTGTAATATCAGTTCAACACCAGATCGTTCCAATCGGCTTCAGCCAGTCAGTCTTAATGTTGATTTCCGACTAGGACTCTCAGCATATGCTAGACTCGGTAAACCACATTCCTAGTCGGACTGTTGAATCTAGATCACTTATCGATGACAGGACCTGAATTCCTAAACACTGTGGAAAATTCTAATACAATGTGCTTATCACAAATACGTTATTTGAATATAACTTTATCAAATAACGAGATAACAATTTAAATATAGGACCACAGCCCCATCCATCAGAGCAGAGCAGTGCAAGATTGGTTTCAGGGCCAAGGGAGGACAGAACTATTTCCGTTTGTTCCTCAATCACCGGCCCTCAACCCGACAGAGAATATGTTGGCAGAGGTAACGAAGTCATTGCCATGTGGACCTACAAATGCAAGCGACCTTTGGACGAATATAGAAAACGTATGGTAGAAAGTAAACCAACACGCTACACTATCGAGGACCTTAGTGGAATCAGTGCATCGACGCCTTCGAGAAATCTTACTCAATGATGGTGGGTGGACAATCATCTGACAATCAGTCAAGCCCTGCTTTGTCGCACCTCTTTAGCATACAAGTTCATTTACTTTCAGTTTCCTCCTCAGAATTCTTGCAATGCACGGGGACTGAAAAATCCCATCTAATCGACGTTAACTGATGAACCGATTGGCGCATGTGTTGTTCAACAGGCAGCAGTCGTCACTATCATTGGAATCAATGACTGCGTTTGTGTGTTTGTGTGTGTGTGTGTGTGTGTGTGTGTGTGTGTGTGTGTGTTTGTGTGTGTGTGTTTTAGTGTTCACGCACAATCTGAATCATTAATATTAGAGGGACAAGCAACAATTAATAATACATCTAATATAACTGCCAAGTATTTTAATGCGATGGTTGGTTACTACAAACAGAATTTTTACTCAATCCATGTCCCGCATAATGTGTTCAGTACGTAAGATGTATTAACTCCATAATATCATTAGCAGAGACACTGCGCTCTTGTTGTCGCGGCACGCGACAAGTGCAGCGATTAGCAGTGCCCAATGCCGCAGCGATTGTTATATGTTGGCTGAGCGTAGACATTGCTGCAGAAGCTTCGTCATAAATAGAAAGAAATCACCTAGCCTCTGACTACAGTGAGCGGACATCGCTGCCTGCAAGTTCTTGTAGTGGCCAACGTGAGACTCACAGGTGCCATGGGGGAGTAGGAACCGGTATCGTATCATTAGCCTTCAGAACCTTAACCAGTGATGAAATGTCCACTCTATTTGAATCCCAAGAAAATAGAAACTTTCTCACAAATTAACGTGTGGTGACATCAAAATTTATCCAATACACAAAAATTAACTTCAGAGCTTCCATGTACGCAAGGAAATATTATGTCTTCGAAGCGTATGCTTCATTTCTTCCTCTCATATCAAAGACCTTATTTTAGTATGAAGTAATAAAATAAACACAAAAAACTATTCTTTCAGAGAGGAAAATAAAGAGTTTAGGGTATTGACGCGTAATACGACACCAGATACGTATCGTAGGCTATGTCGGAAACGCAAGAAGAAGCGTGCTCTCCGTTGTTTTGTCCAACTGTCTGTTTCTTTTCATGCATAACTACCGCTCCCAGGTTCTTATTGAAGGACTTGCGGGCATCGAGTTCTTCCTTTGAATGAGCTATATGCTATTGTGCTAATTACGGTATGGAAAAAAGACGAGTTCCCCTAGAGCAGTGAATATATTAGCAGATGTCTGTATTCAGCAATGACTGCCAACTGCCACAACACTTTACTGAATTCATGCCGCTGGGAACAAAACTTTGAGTGCACTTCAGACTTCGTTCAGTATTGCATCAGGAGACGGACCGAAACGTCAAATTAACGTCCCTTTCTAGTCATATTCATCTAAAATGAGATGTTATTAAGGTAGTTATGTAGTGTAGCAATTAATCTTTGATAATTCCCATATGAGTATTCCGACAGCCAAAAAAAACCTGTTAGTATGAAACCATCTGGAACTACATTAATGGGGGTATTGCATTAATTCTGCAGTGAAATGCTTGACAGATATTACCGTCAGCTATGCAGTGGAAATGACTCAATACACAGGAACACCATGTTGCGCTTGGCTAAGTTATCAGCTCGCTGCAATCCTGCTTCTACTGTTCGTAAATACTTGTATACTGACCACTAGTTATTTGACTGAATGTGAGCTACAATCTAATTCGCATGCATATGACATGAGTTTGTGGCATCACACGGTAACGACTAAGGGAATGCGTGCCGTTTAAGTCCCATTACGGTGATGGCAAGACAAACAGTCGCAAATCGTCTCTATTGCCTCAAAAAACAATTACATCTTATATATCGAAGGACAGACGTCAACAAACTCACAGGGCATTGAAATACAGCACCTGGGTTCGAACCTGGACCTGCTGCAAACTAGGCAGACATGCTGGCCATTGTACTATCTTGACACAATTGCCAACGTGCCTGCGAGACCTATTTAAACACGCTTCACGTCCGACGCAAATTCTCACCTTTGCCGCATACCACATACGAGGTACTCCTTCATCACCGTGAGCCATTACTCCACTCGCTCGCCCCCACACTGCATGTTTCATGACGAGTATATAAATGTTGTAGGAGGTTGTAGTGCGGACAAATTGCAGAGAAAAGCCGTATAAAGTATGTCCAATTTTTACTGAGTACAAATGAATGAAATGATCGTATGGCATTGTTGGCCAGGAGGCGCCATGCGAGTGGAGTTCGGCCGCCGTATTGCAA
Organism: Schistocerca americana; assembly: GCF_021461395.2. Taxonomy (NCBI): domain Eukaryota; kingdom Metazoa; phylum Arthropoda; class Insecta; order Orthoptera; family Acrididae; genus Schistocerca; species Schistocerca americana. The sequence goes on along the minus strand of NC_060119.1, from coordinate 582,882,303 downwards.
GTCCTTTTTAGTGGACGCCACCTCGGTGACCTGGGGGTCAATGATAATGAAAATGATGATGAAGGGCACACAAAACCCAGTCACCTGCCGGAATTCGACTCCGGGCCCCCTGCGTGGTATGCGGAAACGCTACAGCTACGCTACGGAGACGGACATTGAGTACAAACAGCTGGGTTCAATGCATTTTCGTTTCGTTTTTAGTCCTTACAAGACCCCGTGCCGGCCTGTGTGGACGAGCGGTTCTAGGCGCGTCATTCTGGAACCGCGCGACCGTAGCGGTCGCAGGTTCGAATCCTGCCTCGGGCATGGATGTGTGTGATGTCCTTAGGTTAGTTAGGTTTAAGTAGTTCTAAGTTCTAGGGGACTGCTGACCTCAGATGTTAAGTCCCATAGTGCTCAGAGCCATTTGAACCACAGGACCCCGTCACCTATATTTTCCTGAAAATGAGCTTCCAGCATTATGGAAAGAGGTTCCTCTATCTACAAAAATGCGTATGCTTCTCCAGCATGATGGGGATTCTGACCATTCTAGTCGTCAGGTGACACATCATCCAAACCTAATATTTCCCGGAAGATGGATCAGTAGATATGGGCACTTTTCTTCACCACATGGGGCCCTGGACATTATCCCTTTCGACTTATGCCTGTTGGGATGGTTGAAATTCGAAATCTACAAAGAAGAAATAGACCCAAGAGCCGATTTGATTGTTCGGATTATGCAAAGTGCAGCCCTCATAAAAGACCACAAAGACGACGTCAGAAGAGTTACACGTGTTGCTATCAAGGGAAGTCAAAAGTGCATTGAAGTTGGTGGGAGAATTTTTGCAAACCAACTTTCAACGTCCTCTTTTGCGTTTGCTTTGAGTTCGTTAGGGTTACATACTAACAGCTCTATCTCTCTACCCAGTAATAAGTGGACACATTTATATGGAATTTCTTAAGCAATTCGTCTATACTACCATCTGCTAAAGTATCTACCATTCCTCCTGGAACCCCCCGTATACTCATCTATGTATGGCGTCTGTTCATTTGGACATTTCCGAAAGAAAAGACACCACGAATCCGGGTTCGAAACTGGTCAGGCACAAATTTTCATCTGCTGCCGTAGCTGTTTTTAACGCCCTGCGACAGTCTGAACACGTTTCTTTGGTATTTAACTGATCAACAAGTCTGTCTGTTTTGATTCGGATATGTATGAAAGAACAGAAGCCTCACACACACACACGCACACACACACACACACACAAACACTCTCTCTCACACACACAAACACACACACACACACACACACACACATACACACACACACACACACACACACACACACACACACACACACACGAACATAAGTTTTGCATCACCCCGGTTCCCTCAACTCCTGAAGATAGACGTTGACTGTGGATATTCAGAGATGTCAATAAGCCCGCTACCTACGGATTATGGCTCGGAGGAACCCTGACAGCAACGCCACTATGTTGAATATTGCTTTCCGTGCAGCCACAGCGCGTTGTGTTACGACTCTGTGTGTAATACTCTGCATGATGCGCAACTTCACTCCCGACGTCCATGGCGAGGTCCATCTTTGCAGCTTCCTCACCACGCAGCGCTGTGCAGATGGGCCCAACAACATGCCGAATGGACCGGTCAGGATTGGCATGACGTTCTCTTCACCGATGAGTGTCACATAAGCCTTCAACCGGACAGGCATCGGAGACGTGTTTGGAGACGCAGGGTGAACGTCTTAGACACACTGTTCAGCTAGTGGAGCAAGGTGGGATTTCCCTGCAATTTTTGGGGTGGCACTATGTGTGGCCGACGTACTCAGCTGGTGGTCAGGGAAGGAGCCGTTACAGCTGTACGATACGTGAGTGCCATCCTCCAACCGATAGTGCCACCATATCTCCAGCATATGGGCGAGGCATTCGTCGTCATGGACGAGAATTCGGGCCCCCATCGCGCACATCTTGTAAATAACTTCCTTCAAGATAACGACGTCGCTCGACTAGAGTGGCCAGCATGTTCTCCAGACATGAACACCATCGAACATGCCGGGATAGATTGAAAAGAGCTGTTTATGGACGACGTGACCCATCAACCACTCTGAGGGATCTACGCAGAATCGCCGTTGAGGAGTGGGACAATCTGGACCAACAGTGCCGTGATGAACTTGTGGATAGTATGCCACGACGTATACAGGCATGCATCAATGCAAGAGGACACGATACTGGGTATTAGAGGTATCGGTGTTTACATCAATCTGGGTCACCACCTCCGAATGTCTCGTTGTATGGTGGTACAACATGCTGTGAGTGGTTTTTATGAGCAATAAAATGGGGCGAAATGATGTTTGTGTTGATCTCTGCTCCAATTTTTTTACAGGTTCCAGAACTCTCGGAACAGAGGTGATTCAAAACCCTTTTCTGATGTGTTATTCGGAAAATATTTGGCAACGCACTGATAGTGATAGCCAGGAGCTGCATTAACCTAGTCATTTCACTAGATGTAGTTGAAATTTTCTGAACTATTCGTGATTAATGAGTGACAGCGATTAGTACAATTTTCGTTTGCGCGATGGTTACTTCATGCGTTAATTACAGTGTCTCTCATCGTCTACTTTCTGAGTAACCACTTCTTTCTGCCCTAGCCTACACTGCAGCAATGAGTGAATGCTCACGTTATTGATACCTCACTGCAAGTACTACTGCAAGCGTAACCAAAGATTCAAATTCCAGCTGGAAAAGTACGTATCTTGCAAATCAGAAGGTTTTTCTCCTGCTCTACTGTCACTGAAAACGATCACAAGGAAATTAAATATAGGAATCCCACGAAATCCTTGAGTTCGTAGTGCGTTGCTGTGCAGATACAAAAAGCAATTTTTCACAGTGTTCAGATGACAGATGCAGTTTCTCAGATTCCATTAATTATGACGACATTATTAATTGTTGGTTCACATGCGCTATTCTGCCCCTTATTGAAATTATTTTTTAAATGTTAGAGCTGGAAGAATAGAAACATCAGAGTTACGCTATGCTGAATATTCGAATTCACATTAATTCTTCACACTTCGAGCAATGGCAGAATATCCCTCAGTAAAGGTGATGAATACGCTTTCAAGATTTTGTCCGATTAAGACAATAAAGGACAAATAATTGTCACACTTATTAATTTATGATGTTCTGTTTGCACTCAGTGCTTCGATGTATTACAAGTAATTATACTCTAGAACATAAAACTAGTTACAGAAATGAAAATAAGACTCATTGACGTATAATGAGGCTATTCCGGCCTCGCCAACCACAACTTTGAGACCAAGCTATAGTCACTTCTGAAGTATCTAACAGCTGGTATCCATCCTGGTGATATAACTGTAACTTGGCAACAACGCAGAAAATGTTTAGCGACTTTGTGACCGACAGTTACTTCCTTGGTGGAATAGAACTATCCTTGTAAATTCACTTGATAATATTGTGTAATTTCAGTTGAATTTTCTCTTGAGATGTGGTATAAGAATATCAGTTAATGCTTTTGAGTCCACAGGAGTCGTTCCACACAGGATCAACAACTACTCTCGTCTGTTACGTTATGATTTACCTGTGATAGACGCTAGTGGGCCAAAAATTTATACACACATGCCGCATTTCCTCCCTAGCTTCGACGTAGCGTGCCTGCCCACAAGATGCTTTCGTTCGCCTTTCGAGACTAGCTGAAAGCTAGATTTTTAATTAATTTGTAGCAGAGCTACAAGCAGGCAGATGGAAACTCAATAAGAGAATCGTGAGACAACGGAATAGCAAAAATCGTCTTGCTACTTTCAGTACTGCTTAGTGTCGGAGCGAAAACCTTATGATAGTGCTAAATTCTTAATGCCACCTTTGGTTTCTGCCGACATATTTTTGCTGCCGTGGATACATAATTATATCTATGAACTGTAACATTTTCATAATACTTGAGTACGATGCAGGACATGAAGGAATACAGACCTTTCCGAAGTCAAAAGTTGATAATATCCCACTAGTTCGTGTTATAATAAACACAATCGTCTCACAGACACTTATTGCTTTATTAAGCAAACTGCCGTATTGATATTTCTGCAGTGAGTTAAATTAAATTTTTTTTGGTACGGTCAATGTTTTAATGGCGTTTTCCATTAGTTTATTCAGCACAACAGTAATCGTCAAAGAGAAATGAATTAACAACAATATATTCTTCCACAATATCTAAAACAAACTGACAATGCTAAAATAGTTTACAAATTCTGCGCCTGTAGATACCTACTAGTCCTTATGATGTCATTAAACCAGAGTAGTCTGAAGAGCATTTTCATTTAGAAATAAACTGCCGTGACGGTTGATCGGTCAAGAGAGGGAAGGTATAATTTTACGAGTGTACGATCAGAGAGACAAGTGCCTGAGAAATAACTTCCCTATCAGTCTCCAGGATAGTATTGTTTCTCAAATTAACAGAGCATGTTGTCATACAGTATCACAAGTGATGCAGTTTTGTCGATCGATTACCTTACACGGTGACCAAAAGTGTCTCAGTTGTTGGGAAAAAATTCCAGCTCTGACGGACACAACCCTGGGGACGAATTCGTAGTGCAAAACACATTTTTGGAGCTATCAGATTTAAAATATTATTTTGATACTACTCCTTGGTCGACTTTAAGTGTATTGGTAGGACTCAGGGTTTCATTCCTACTTAGGAAGTTACCGATACAGACTTCATAACACATTACCAGTCACAGTATTGCATAGGAATGCTCAATGAGCGACATGATAACGTTCAAGCAAAACTACAACAATAGTGACACAGTTGATGTTTGTTGTTTCGAAATAGAGCATGCAGTACTCCTACAACTTTCTTCGGAACCTTGCCTGTTGAATGCAAATGTCGCATGACAGTTAAATGGTAATCCATCATTAATATCAGTAATCGAGACCTCCTTAATGTGGAAAATCATTAATTCCAGAAAGGTCTTTGTTGATACCAGAATATCTTTTTATGGTGTATTTTTGCCAAAAGCACTCACACCACACACAGTTCAAATCCTTAGAGGTGCCTCCCCTGCATTGATCCGTATATTATACCAAAAGTAAATATTGTGTTGGAGGTGTCACACCGTCTCCCACTTGCGACCCAGTTTTACAATGCTCAATCGTAGTTCATCTATATCTACATCTAAATGGGTACCCGGCTAATCACATTTAAGTGTCTGGCAGAAGGTTCAATGTACCACCTTCACAATTCTCTATTATTCCAATCTCGTATAGCTTGCGGAATGGAAGAACACCTATATCTTTTCGTACGGGCTCTGGTTTCCCTTAATCTACTGTGATGATCGCTTCTCTCTATGTAGGTCAGTGTCAAAAAAATATTTTCGCATTGAGAGGAGAAAGTTGGTGATTGGAATTTCATGAGAAGATTCCGTCGCAACGATAAACGCCTTTGTTTTAATGAAGTCCAACCAAAATCCTATATCATTTCAATGACGCTCTCTCCCATATTTCGCGGTAACAGAAACCGTGTGGCCCTTCATTGAACTTTTTCGATGTACTCCGTCAGTTCTATCTGGTAAGGAACCCATACCGCGCAGCAGTATTCTAAAAGAGGACGGAGAACCGTAGTGTAGGCATTCTCCCTAGTAGTCCTGTGCATTTTCCAAGTGTCCTGCCAAAAAAACGAAGTCCTTGGTGTGTGTTCCTTTCAATTTACGTTCTTCGTAATTGTCAATCCTATGTATTTAGTTGAATTTACGGCCTTTATTTTTGACTGAATAATCGTTCAAATTGTTCAAATGGCTCTGAGCACTATGGGACTCAACATCATAGGTCATAAGTCACCTAGAACTTAGAACTACTTAAACCTAACTAACCTAAGGACATCAAACACACCCATGCCCGAGGCAGGATTCGAACCTGCGACCGTAGCAGTCCCGCGGTTCCGGACTGCAGCGCCAGAACCGCTAGACCACCGCGGCCGGCAGAATAATCGTGTAACCCAAGTTTAACTAATTCCTTTTAACACTCATGTGGATCACCTCACACTTTTCGTTATTTAGCGTCAATCAGATATCGATTTGCAATTTGTTTTGATCTTCTGATGACATTATTAATCCATAAACGACAGTGTCATCTGCAAACAACCTTAGACGGCTGCTCATATTGTCTCCCAAATCGTTTATATAGATAAGGAACAGCAAAGGGCCTGTAACACTACCTTCGAGAACGCGAGGAATCACTTCTGTTTTACTTGACGATTTAGCGTCAGTTACTACAAAAAAATGGTTCAAATGGCTCTGAGCACTATGGGACTAAACATCTGAAGTCGTCAGTCCCCGAGAACTTAGAACTAATTAAACCTAACTAACCTAAGGACATCACACACATCCATGCCCGAGGCAGGATTCGAACCTGCGACCGTAGCAGTCCCGCGGGTCCGGACTGCAGCGCCCAGAACCGCAAGACCATCAGTTACTACAAACTGTGACCTCTGTGACAGGAAATCACATATCCAGTCACATAACTGACACGATATTCCATAAACATGCAATTTCACTAAAAGCCGCTTATGTGATACAGTGTCAAATGCCTTCAGGAAATCCTGAAATTCATGATTTTCAAGTATGCTAAATCCAATGCTTAACTGCAAGATGATAAGTAGAACTTCAGATTCGAAAATAGCGGTTGATACATACACTGACAGCCTCGCACCGCCTTTACTGGGCGGCGCCGGATTTCAGGCGGCGGGTGGCGTCTGGCCGGTGGCCGGTAGCCGCTGCAGAGCAGGGGAACGCTCGAGCGTAAGCTGTTCTGATCGCGGCGCAGGCACGAGCTGTCGTGCGTAATTGTTTCCGGAAGTATCTCTTATTACTGGTGGGTACGATGTGAAGCGAATTATCTTCTATGTTCAACCAGACTCATAGCTTTGGACGAGGACTGAAATGTGGTAAAGGAAAAAAAAAGAGAGAGAGAGAGATACGGTTGGATGCTAACACGCGACTTATACGTTTAGAATGCACTACGAGTACTGTTAGACCAAGGGCTCACACAACACGACAACATCTCGGACACTTCCACATCTTACAGTGTTGCCAGATTGTGCAGTTGGCCGTACTTCGGATTGTCAGGGACGGTCGATTTTATTGGCCGCCTTAAGTGAACGACTCGGACTTAGTCTCTGTGGCGGCCGACTGCCGATCGGTTTTATGTCTAAGACTGTACGCTCCAGTTTTGTTACCTGCTTCATTACGAGGGCAGCACCTGTATGATGTATGAGTATGGAATACACGCAGGGTTTTCACTTCTCTTTGTCGGTCGTTCGTTGGGTGCTCTGCTGCGGCATAATTAGCGTAGACCTGATCCTTTGTACATGATGGAGTCGTGTGACCTCGGTCGCAATATTTAAAAAATTTGGATATGGTGTAATATTCCTGTACATTCACTGGCCTGAAACCAACATAGACAGTAGCCCTAACCAGCTATACGCTCCGGATTCCGGGAGAAACGTGTCATACCCGATGTACTGAGGTGTTGCCTTTTTGACCTATTTTAAGTGCCTGCTTAACCTCAGCTCTGAGTTCACTTTTTGTCAGGTACTTTACTGTATTCAGTTCATAAATATCGTCTGAAAGGTATTTATTATGACTGTCAGTTGGAACCATATGCATGATGACAACAGGACTGCACATTTTCGGAAGTTCGTAATCACTGTCTCACAGCTTTGGCTTTTTCAGGTAACTTCTAGCAGTCTTCTTCGCCTTCTGTTTCGATAATGACGTAACTTTGTTACTGATCGTCCGAAATCTGGTTTTGACCTTCCTTGGGATTCTAGCATCTTTTAATTTCTTTTGAACTGCCTTGACGTCTTTATCGTCTACAGTTGTAATGAATACAGTGCAATGTCTGTCGAGTACCTACTGAATCTTAACAGCTGTTGTTGGCATCTGCTTCTGCGATGCGACTTCCGTCGCAGATGTGTGTGTCACAGTGCTCTCACCTTGTAAGTAGCCTTTTTGTATGTTGGCAGCGCTATAGACTGTGTTAATATCGAAGACAGCACTCTGCGCCCTAGGCAGTTAGTGAATGGATAGGCCACTGTACGGACGTGTTTCTTTTAGTGGAGCCTCTGTGTTGGTATGAGATGGATCGTAAAGTGAGAAGCAAGGAAAAGTAGGATGATGGATGTTGTTGACAGTATTTGGGTAATGGAATTATTGAGAACTGTATATTCCTTAGAACTTGAAGTCACATGAATAAGGTAAGATTTTCTAAATACATTACTTGCTCTTCAACAAAATATTTCTTTTACAAACCATATGCCGCCTAATAGTTAGAGTCTATAGTAGTTAGAATCATTTTATTTAGCTGGCTGTAGTTCCTGCTTGCTGTAATTGCTGTAGTTTGTGTTATGCAGATTTTCCATGACGTAAGTGACTTATAAAAAAATGCAATTCGTGATTGAAATGAGTTTAGGCAATTAACAGAGTGGGAATAGTTTCATCTTTCTTAATTTCACATTTTTTTGTCTTTTACTGTCGTTAGAATTTCTTGCAATTCAAGGCCATTCTTTTGTGTTAATTGATCGAAGTCATGTGGTTACTACATGGCAGTCAGATTGCGTGGGACCTTTATATTGTGGGTAATAAATGAATACAATAAGTCTGAGTTGCCTTTGTCAGCGAAAATTCAGTCTGACAAGGTTTAAATGGAAAGAAAAAATAAGTAAAGACTCAGTAGTTACACCTGGCGACACTTAGCCAAGTATACTTCACTGGAATCATCTGATGTCCTTTTAGTTTGAATAATTAGGGCACGATCAGAAATTAGCTTTTGTTTACAGCTAGTGCGTAACTGTATGTATGGAATTTTTTTTGTAGTTGTAGTTTATTATTGTTATACAGTATTATCATGAGCAAAGCAGTAATGGCACTAATTATCTCGCAGTCGCTTTTGCGAATACTTAGCTGTTTATTATTTTCAATGGTAGTTTAGTATTTCTTCTCATTTTTGCATTCCAAATTGTTTTTTGTGTGCTATTGTAGTAAACAGTGTGATAATTATGGCGAATGAATAGCGTAACACTTGTTAGAACCACCTAGTAACGAACTGTCATATGTTCAATGCAACAGTCCACAAGGACATGAACGACACAGTAAATAACCTGATCGAAATTGAAACAATCAGTGTACAGGGAACTATTGACATCGATCGGTCGGTAACAGTTCACCTCGGGAATGTGAAATAACAGAACAAAATCTTGCTAATACCGTAGACTCAGGTTTTGCATCAATATACTTTTCTCAATTAAGTGAAGACACACTCTCCGCTTTTCAAAATACGAATATTGCCAGTGCAAACGCACTTACGAGAAACACAAACGAACATGATTCAGTCACTAATGCATTGTCATTGAAATTAATCAACTTCAAAAGTTAGACACAACGGAACAAAATCAGAAACAAACACAGCAACAACTTTAAGAGTTAGACGTAATTGATGAAATTAAACAAACCTTGAACAAACACGTGAAGAATAAACCGTAAAATCGAATCGCAATATCAGAACATTTCTGAAGACGTAAAAACACACATTTGTGATCATTTTCAGCCTGCTTTTTGCGACATGAAGAGACATTACAGAACAATGAATCAGTAATAATAGAACTGCAGATCATTGTACACGAAAATCACGACACTTTGCAAGCTAAAAACTGACTCAGTCGCGCAATCGTAAAAAAGAATTAGGAAAACTGAAAAGACACAGTAGATACAATTTCGACACAAATGGACCCTCTAAAACTAGGCTCAGAAAAAAAACCTTGAAGGAAATCAGCACATTATCGGCTAAAGTAGCTGAGCTTTCGGATCAGTTGACAAATTCATCTGCGAAGGTCGATAATGATTCGAATGATACAAGACCGGTAGCCTTTACTTACACGGAGAAGTACGGGTAAATTAGGAAATTTAAACAGAGTCAGAAACAAATTAATACGCAACACAAAAGAGAAATAGGGGAACTACAAGATCAATTGGCACCGGTGATACTAGAATTACATATTTCACAGGCTACTCGCGCTCCGACACGGGAAGCGGGATTTAGAAATACGGAAAAGTTACAATACATGGTACTTCGGAGATTTTGAAAGGAGTCGGCAGGGTGCACCGAGCCCTGAGATTGAACCGCCGACAAGATGTAACAATGACCGATTTGCGACTCGATGAAACGATGACTTTGACTATAAGCTCTTCACCACAACGCGTAAATTTAAAACATTCAAGAATACTAGTAATGACATACATCCACAAGCTTGGCTTCATCAGTTTTCTCATTGCTTTCCACCTAGCTGGTAATTAGAGCATAGATTAGAAATTAATGTGTGGCTAGAAAATGAACCAGCTGTAAGAATGCGATCGGTTATTCGCCTTTCTGCTTATTGGTGTCAGGGTACACAAGATCGAGCAAAACACAGTATTATAATGATGAAGCATTTCGAACAGTCTGAGTTGTCCAGCCCCGTAAAATATTTTGAAGGTATGTTACACAAGAGTCAGTATTTGTCAAACCTGTACAGCCCCTCGGAACTTATTCGCATTTGCTTAATTAAACTGCCTGGACACTTGAGAAATATTATTTCGGCTGGACGTTGTAAAGATGATATCGAAGCTTTTCGGTGACTTTTGCAAGAACTGGAAATCGATGCGGACAATCGCAAGATGCTAAAACAGGAAAACAACAACAATTAGAGGTCATATCTATCACAATTTTGTGACAACAATACGAAAACCATACACGACAAGTTTACTGTTGTAACGCAAAACCTGACGAAAACAGACACCACCCATATGACAACCATTGACAGAATAAAAATAATTACAGAGAATGCTCGCTTTCCGTGGTAATTATTAAGACAGAGACAACGGTAGAAACAGACAATATGGGAACCAGAAAAGTTAATACCAAGGGAGACAAAATGACTTCAGACGCAACAGTGCCCCTCGTAACTAAGATCCCAAGAGCAATTCTCTACCACTTAATCGACAATTACAGAAATTATCGACAAGACGACAGACGCTATAGTCATGGCAACAGAACTGAATTTAATCAGAACTGGATTGATTTAAATAGGGCAGGGCTCTCTCAACACGTTGAAATTTTAGAAATTAGACCTACAAATCCCTGTTACGAAGCGAGACCACACAGACGTAATAGACAATGACTTGCACCACAGACAGGCACAAATCGCACTTATGAAGCTGACGATGTAGCTACCATGACTATCAATTATGTGAAAATGGTAGACGTTAGGTACATTTTACTCCAAGAACACGACATGAAATTGAACAATACTGCATATCCTGTAATTCATAACACAACAAATGACATAAAATATACGGCAATATTTGACTCTGGCAGTCCTGTTTCGGAAATTAGTGAAACAGCTTTCAGTAAATCCAACAAGTCAAACGATTGCCCCAGACTTTCTTTGCATAAGATTAATTTACAAGGCACAATTTTTTGAAAAAGTGTAGATGTACGCCAACAAACTGACTTACAATTCTCTTATGACTTTTCGTATTGTTCTATTATTGTCAACTGAGATTATATTAGGTATAGATTTTTTTAATGAGTATAAAGTAATTTTAAACTTTCACGACGTTGAAATAAGTCTAGAGAAGGAAGGTAATTCAATAGCTTTGAAATGTGAAGATTGACTTTCAAATTATGATGAGGAAGTCAGTCAGATTTACCTTTTGTCAGATCACAGTTTGGAATATTTGACGGATTTTGACATTTTGCAAGATACTGATGACGTATTCGACACTAACGTTTTAATTCGGGGAAATATTCAAACAACTGAGAAATGTAATGACACTGACACGCGGGACCTTTTTGACATCTTACAATCACATTCCACAGTTTTTACTCACAAAACAGGAACAATTAAAGGATTTCAGAATAAAATTCGTGGTTGTGAGCTTATAAGATATTGCGTCAGACCATACGTAATTCCGGCACATTATAGGGACCGTATTAGAACGGAAATACAATATATGCTGGACGAGGGAATATGAAAAATTTGGTTCTTTCTTTCTTGCATGCATGTAAAAGTTTATAGTGATAATCGAGGATTGCAATTTCTTATGTCTTCAAAATTAAATCATGACAGGTCGGGACGCTGGGCATTATTTTTTGCAAGAATTCCGCTTCACTGTAGTCTACATCCTTGGCACGGAAAGCATTGTTGCGGACACGTTTTCAAGTGCACCGGTAACACAGAAGCTAACCTTGTGAAAAATGTCAGTATTCTTTACATTCTAAAATCACCTTTTGAAAACTTCGTCACTGCCACTTTAAAGGACATTGCTCATGATAAGACAAGGATCCGATCTGGAAAGATATTAAAAGCGAATGGCATGAAAAACCATGTCACGCAGATTCGTTATTATTATCTGGTTAGAAATAACATACTCTTAAAATGTTGCACTGTCGATGACAAGTGATGGGTACTTTGGTTTCGTGACGATTTCGTTATTAAGCTCATCTGGTGCATTCATTTCCGCTACGCACAATTTGGTCCACGATAATGTTATTATGTTCTTCAGACGACTTGTTATTTTAACAAACTGGAAAAGAGAATTAGGAGAGTTTTGTCTATTTGCAAAGATTGTCAAAAAGCTAAACCGTCTGCCATCTCACATCGTGCCCCATAGTTTCCTATTATAACTACTAAATTAAAAGAAGCAGCAGCTGTTGATCTTCAGGGACCTCTTGTTAAAACATTGAGTGGATTTTAGTACGTTCTCGTCGCTGTTGTACTTCAAAATTTCTTTCTTTCGCACTGTTACGCAAAGCCACTGGACGTTCTGTTTCCAAAGCCTACGTTAAAAATCTCTTACCTGAAGTTGGACACATTGACAAGGTCATTTCAGATAATGGACCACAATTCAGATCTGCTATTTGGTCACGCATGATTCGGAATCGTAAAATTAAACACGTTTTTATTTCATTGTACTCTACAAATTGGAACCCGTATCAACGCATTATGAAAGAAACTAATAAGCTTTTGCAGGCTTAATTGTCAAAGAAGCGTCATTATTGGGACAGATACTTACACTTGTTTCAAAATGTACTGAAACAATTGCCTTATGACTCCACTGCCTAACCACCTATTCTTGTACTAAAGAATGAGGAACCACCGAACCGAGTCAGAGAGCTTGTTCCTTTTCCCAGTACGGGTAAACGTCGACATAAAGACATGAATGATTTGGCTATTAAAAATATAAATTCTCATGCAGACAAAAGGAGAAAACTACACGGTTAGACAAATGTAAGGAAACTCCACAATGGTCAAATAGTTCTCAGTAAAGCCTGTTCATTGTCCCATAAGAAGAAACATTTGAGTCAGAAATTCTTTCTGATTTACAATGGACCTTACAGGACCCGACATACCGCATGATAACTGCGTTGAAGTTGAAACAATGCATACTAAGAAAAGTAAAGGATTGCACCACATTTCTCATGTAAAACCGTTTATTGATAAATAATTTGCTTTCTGACTTAGTCTTTGATATAAAATATTGTCTCTTGAAGTTACTATTACGCATTGTCACATTTAGAAACTGTTGGCATGCAGTAATACTATGAACGCAACTATCCACTGAAGAACCTATGGAATATACTAAGACAGTAATTTTACGAGTACGCTTCTGTAGGGAACAGACAACACAGTCTTAATGTGAGTACAGTTTCGCTTGTCAGTTGAACGATTACGTCACGACTATAATGCTCACATTCTTCGAACATATACTGCTAATGAAGTTACTGCAACATTTAGGTTTACTTGAAAAGATATTTTCAATTAAAATAACAGATGACACAGTATTTGGTTTGTTTGACAGCCCCTTATGTGTATTACGACGCTACTTATGAGTGACACAACTTTCATTATTGTTTTCACGGTGTATCTGTTTATGTTTATACTGTTTCTCTACCTTCTCCGGGAAAGTAAATCACGTTTTGGGAATGAATTTTGTGGAAGGGGTACAATTAGACACTTATGTCGTAACTCAACAATACGGTACAATACAGTACTTTCAAGATCGCGACAATGAACGTAATAACTACGACATTTATACGCATACCACTTTACTTTTGTATATGGTAACGTAAGTACATTGATTTTTGAGAACTTTGCTTATAAACGACGATAACTACGACACTTAGTACATTTTTACCGTTAAGCAATGACAGAAATTTTCTTACAGTAAGAAGTACAGTTTAATGCTACATGATACGCATTCGAGTGATTACGTTTTGCACTTAAAACATTTGAAACTCCCCCGATTAATTCCTTTATTGGATTCTGTGTAATTTTTCGAAGCCGCCAAACAGTTAATTATTACGATTATATGACCGTGTGCTTAATGGATGAAAGGCTATCGGGTTTTCTGCTGTGGTTTCGGGGGTATTTCAACCTAGTGCGGCTGTTCTGAGACGGAATAGTTAATGATTGGAAGTTATCTATTATTAAGGACCACAAAGTTTGCGATGTACAAAACTAATATATATTTCCTACTAACACACAAATTCTGACTGAGCGAGGTGGCGCAGTTGTTAGCACACTGGACTCGCATTCGGGAGGACGACGGTTCAATCCCGTCTCCGGCCATCCTGATTTAGGTTTTCCGTGATTTCCCTAAATCGTTTCAGGCAAATGCCGGGATGGTTCCTTTGAAAGGGCACGGCCGATTTCCTTCCCAATCCTTCCCTAACCCGAGCTTGCGCTCCGTCTCTAATGACCTCGTTGTCGACGGGACGTTAAACACTAACCACCACCACCACAAATTCTGAGGCAGTTGCTACCTTCGCCTTACACGTCTAATTGTGGTTATCTCTTTTTATTGATTGCTGATTTTCAGTACTTCGTCACACGCAATGCTGATGGTTAACATTAACAACAATCCTCACTGCAATCCATGGTTGTTGCTGGCCGACGCGGTTGACGCGAAACACGTAATTCGGCACTAGTCACTTTCTGTTTCGTATCACCCGCGAATCGGTACTAGTGAGGGTCAACCCCACGACGATCAGGGGGACGTGCTCACTCGTCATACTCCGGTGAATTTTACTCGACCACCATTCTTGCCTGTCTCTCCAACAGTACTTCTCGCTCGACACTCTCCAGTACTACTTCGCACCCAACACTAGTCTCACTGCCTTCTGCAGCGCTCGACAATCGATCCCTGTCTGCTACCGACCTGGGCGTCGGATACTAGCATCTATGTTCGTTGGATCACGGATCCCTTACACATTGTTAGAAATACTTTTGAACTAGAATGATACAGAGAAGGTTTTCAGTGATACATGTCATTTCGCAGTTTTAATCTGTAATATCTGACGTGTAATTACGTTATCCCTTATGGGGGACGCCTGCTTTGTGTACCATGTGTGCGACAAGCTCAAGGGGCTCTAGCTATTATGATTTTTGCTTTTACTGTTTTACACATCGGTACCATATTTCTCTAACACAAAATTCCACAGCTATCTGGTCATTTAACACAGACTAATGAACATGTCTGCTATGTCTCTGACACATGTCAAGGTAATTACACAGTTGGATTACTTTTCAGTTATGAAATTGTACTGTGCCTGCATTTTGTGAACTGTTTTTGGAACCATTGTGACACTGCGAGAGCTTTAAGTGATGTATATTGTTTGTGACAATGGTTTTTGAAGCACAAAGAGGTAGATGACACTATTGAAACGAGCAGAGAGCACGTGCTAGCACGCTATTCAATTGAGTGTCACCAGTTGAGTACCTTTCCAAAACACAGATAGTGTCCTTAAGGCCTCTAACAACCTTAAACAATACTTCAATGAGGGCTCCTGTCTCCCCCAGCACCACCGGCGTGACGTCAACCGGAGGAAGAATGACAACGCACAAACGGCCACCAAATTTGGAGCCTTGACCTCGCCTGGTTGGCGCCTTCTGCCAACTCGTAAACAAGATGGTCCTTCCTGAGCAGGCCGATCCCCGGACACTGTCTGACCGCCATTACAATAAGCACCTGAAGCAACGACAGCTGAAACAATACGATGCCACAGAACAGAAATAAAGTTTCAACTGACAGTAAGTGGAATGGCAAGCACAAACGTAACCACGCCCTGCTACCAGTGAGATGCCTGGGCTCGCAAGACGGAGCCGATTAGGTCGTGGAAGGAGCTAAAATGAGTTCTTGTCAGTTGCACTCAACACACAAACTTTATTTATGAACACACAATATTACAACAAGAATGCAAAACACTCAAACTTTAATCGACCTCCTTGATTAACTTTAGATCGGCTGAAGGCCACACTTCAAATGGAAGACACAAGACCTAAGCAAAAATGAAAATTCAAGCTTCATCTGGAGGTTTCGCCCAAGAATATTTTCTAAATCTTCAATCTAATAGGCTGAAGGCCTTAGCAATTTCATTTTAGTGGAACTTGGCTGGAGGTAATATATTAAGCAATAAGAAGAGTTTCAATGAAAAGGCAGAAGGCCTTATCTTAAAACACCGAATGCAAAAGCATCACAATCTTATGCCTGCTACGATTAAGATATATTAAAACTCGGCTCCGACGTTCACATATAATTGTCGGATACTTACAGACAAGCAACCCTGCGTGAAATAACCACATAAATCAATGCGAGGCGTACGACCCATTTGTGCGTTAAGACAGTCCGTCGAATTTTGCGTTAATGGACTATGGCAGCAGAAAACCTTCGCGAGTACCTTTGCTAACAGCACGACATCGCCTGCAACGCTTCTCCTGGACTCATGACCATATCGGTTGGACACTGGACGACTCGAACACTGTGGCTTGGTCCTGATTTCAGTTGGTAGGAGCTGATAGGGTTCTAATGTGCCGCAGGCCTGACGAAGCCATAGACCCAAGTTGCCAACAAGGTACCGTGCAAGCTGGTGTTGGCTCCATATTGGTGTGGGTCAACTTTACGTGGAATGGAATTGGTATCCTGTTCCTACTGAAGCGATAATTGACTGTAAACTGTTATGACAGGCTACTTGGAGACCATGAGCAGTCATTTGCGAACTTCATGTTCCCAAACAACTATGGAATTTTTATGGATGGTGGTGAGCCATGACACCGGGCCACAGTTGTTCACGAACATTCCGGAAAATTCGAGCGAATGACTTTGCCAGCCATCGAACATTCATGGGACATAATCGAGAGGAAATTCGTGCACAAAATCCAGGACCGGCAATACTTACGCAGTTACGGGCAGTTATAGAGACAGCATCGCTGAATATTTCTGCTGGGGCTTCCATCGACTTGTTGAGCCCAAGCCACGGTGGGTTGCTGTGCAACATCGGGTGAAAGGAAGTACGACACGACCCTAGGACATATTCCAGGACTTTTGTCACCTAAATCCATCTAAAACATGTAACAACAAATACTGTAAGAAAATCAATAATGAGAATCTCTTCTGATCCAATAGGCAACGACAGTATCGGTATAACCATGATCAAGAATGTTGCCAATATCTTAGTACCTGTCTTAACTGACATATTTAGTTTTTCCCTCGTGAACGGAATATACCCCAGTGCATGGAAAAGAAGCGTAATTCGACCCATCCATAAGATCGAAAACCCGCAACTGCCTAGTGATTACCGACCAATTAGCATACTGCCTGCTGTTTCCAAAGCACTTGAATATATTGTTCATGACCAAATCACTGAATACTTGCATGAATTCTGCCTATATGACAAATTTCAATCCGGTTTCCGTAAACATCACAGCACAAACACTGCTCTAATTAAAGTAACTGATGACCTGAAATATGCCATCGACAATCGAAAGGCAACAATATTGACGCTACTGGACTTCAGCAAAGCTTTTGACACTGTTAACTTTGACATATTGCTCAGAAAAATGTAACAGCTTAATTTCTCCGATAGTGCAATAAGATGGTTTGAAAGCTACTTGAAAGACAGACAGCAATGTGTTGTCTGCGTAAATGAAAAATCTTCCTGGAAACATGTTTCCTCGGGAGTGCCACAAGGATCAGTCTTAGGACCACTTTTGTTTTCTTTATATGTCAACGATATTTCGTCGGTTCTCTCCTCCTGTAAATATCATTTCTATGCTGACGACCTCCAGCTCTACCTAAGCGTCAGACCTGAAGATGTAACCACTGCAATCGCTCAGATGAATGGTGATCTGTCTTCAGTAGTGACATGGGCGAAAAACCTGGGGCTTAAACTAACTGCAAAAAAGACGCAAGTAACCTTAATAGCCCATCAGAAATTAATAAGTTCAGATTTCCGCGAACGGCTACTTCCTAATCTGCTCGACGGTACTTCAATACCATATCAGAAAACAGTGAAGAACTTGGGTGTAACTTTGGATGAGCATCTCAACCGGGCGGAGAACACAGTCGCAGTGTGCCGAAAGACGTCTGCTTGTCTCTATGCTCTCAAAAAGCTTCGGAACATATTTCCACAGAACTTGAAATGCCAGCTCGTGCAACCACTCGTTCTACCGAACCTCCACTATTGTGATTCAACAAGGCATGAGTAGTGAAAACAAAAGACGGCTAGAGCTAACCATGAATGCCTGTGCGCGATACACCTGCAACATTCGCCGATATGATCATGTTAGTGCTTCATACTCCGAGCTAGGATGACTGCGGCCGGACAAATTGCGTGATTACCACACTCTATGTCTACTTCACCGACTCCTCGTCGCGCAAGCACCCCAGTACCTTGCTTCAGAGATTAAAAACCTGTCATGCCATCATAATCGAAATACGAGGTCACTCTTATTTGGTATCCTAACTGTGCCCACTCGCAAAAAAAAAAAAAAGTTTTGCAAACTCCTTCTCAGTTGCCGCTGTCTGCCTCTGGAACAAACTACCCCTTACCTTGCGCGAAATTCAATCTCCTGCTGCTTTTAAGAAGAAGTTGAAGCATTTCCTACTATCATCCTCATAAAGTTCTCTACAAAATTAATCTACAAGGCCAATCCTCTCATCTGTCTAATAGCAAAGCTAGCGTCTCCTATCTTGCTCCTGAAATGCCTTCCTCTTCATCTATCTCTATTAGCCACTCAATCTTCTTTTCCTTTATATTTCCTGAATTATGTTTCATCATGTCTTCTCCCTTCACCATGAGTCTCCCTCATACTCCCTGCTGCCAGCACTCCTATCTAAAATCTGTCTCTTCAATAATGTCTAATTTTAACAGTACTTATGATCTACGTATATAAACTCTATATGTATGTATTTTTCCAGGTGTGCCTTTGTAATTGTTTATTTCACTTTTTGTACTAGATGTAGTTTAAAATGCCTACTAAAAGATATGAATGTAAAATAAGTAGAATGCCTGGTTAGATGTAAGAGAGGGCCTGATGGCCCTAATCTTGCCAGGTTAAATAAATAAATAAATAAATGTATACAGCCAATAGTACCCTCTTGTTATGCATATCGAACTGTATCACGACCAGAATACACCATACCTATGTTTTAGATGCGAACATGCACTTAATGGGAATCTTCAGCATGCAAGTGTTCTGTACCATTTACCTTACGTGATCCTTTGAATAATAATTGCATTAATAAAACGATTTATATTCAAAGGTATTGGAATAATAAATTTCTGCAGTCAAGTTTGACTACGTTCTCATGCCAAAGGATAAAGAATCCGAAGAACTCTCGCTGGAAATATTATTGCTTTCTGTTTCTCACAGTACACAATTCGAACATTGAATCTATGGTACAGTTCTCCTACATACAAAGTATCTCTTGATGGTGATATGATGTCAGTCGGGCCTACGTAACTCTCAGCATCATCCTTTCAAGGGATTCTTTTCACATTTGATGGCTAAATTAAAAAAAAAAAAACACAGCAGTAATGGAAGCGATTTTCTTTTCATTCAGAAAAAATGCGTGCACTGCATCATAACAGGTGCAACGGAAGTACTTACTGATTATTTTTCGGAGAATGTTCCATGGCAGAAAGGAGGAATAATATTGTTGAGTCCATTAGCCTTAAATATATGTACCATTAATTTTCTTTTCGTATTAATGAATGCCAACTATGAAGATTCGGAGCTGAGATCTTTTCAACTTTATCCGTTCGATAATCTGATAGAAAATAAAGAAGAGTTTACTTAGGAAGACTGGAGATTTGTACTGTGAGAAGGAGTATTGTGCAGATGTTTTGGGCTCCGAACCTCTTCAGAATTTTATGTACAGCGCCCTCTGCAGTTGCCATATAAGGAGACTAAGAAATTTGGGGCAACTTTCAATCAGAGGAAAGTCATATTAAGACACTTCGAAATATGTTTGTATCATCAATCACCAGAGTTGCGACAAGTTTAAAATATACATTCTGTCATACAAGAACTGTACGATTGCAGTCAGTTTTTTAGAGAACTTATTATCATAATTAAGTCACTCAAAAACCAAATATATACAATTCTTATACAAAGGAAATTAATAAATCTTATTTTCAGATTAGTATCGAATGACCCACAGTGATAGCCATTTAGTGAATCGAAAATGGCTCTGAGTACTATGGGACTTAACATCTGAGGTCATCAGTCCCCTAGAACTTAGAACTACTTAAACCTAACCAAGGACATCACACACATCCATGCCCGAGGCAGGAATCGAACCTGCGACCGTAGAGGTCGCGCAGTTCCAGACTGAAACGCCTAGAACGGCTCGGCCACACCGGCCGGCCACATTTAGTGGGCTATTAAAGTGATTTCTTACGAAAACCGGCAAATATTCTACCATAGCTCTGAAAGAAGACAAAAATAAGAACATCATGCTGTGTAGGATTCATTTTAAAATCCCCATCCCTGTATCCAAGCATTCCGCATTTACCTAAATCAGATGTAGCAAACGCTGGGACGGTCCCCGAGAGAATGTCAGGACCGATTCTGCTTTCCGTCCTTCCTCTTATCCGGGCGGTACTCCGTCTCCAACAATCTCCTCGTCGACGGGATGTTAAAAGCCAAATTGTGACCATTCAAAATGTTGAGAAACGTAATTAAAAAACAGATAGCGCCACGAACAAGCAATAATTAAACTTGGTCTACTGCTTGTTACCACAAACAGCTATCTTGCCGAATAATGATTTTGTTTCCAGTAGTTATTACGATAGAGATTATGTGTTTTCTGTCACATAGTTCAGTCAGTTGAGGAAAACAGAGGTAGGACTCCGGGCCAGTTCTTCCTCCTGGTGAGAGACGTGGTTGCCTCATAAATTCCACAATGTTGTGTCCTGGTATTCATCTGCGCCAGACTAGGGAGATTTATCGCAGGAATAAATTCATTCTTGGAATCGAACGCGGGAACATTTGGTCAACAGCCCGTGGCTGTTCCCCGTGAAATACGCCCGGTTTTTCTCGCATATGCGAAAGCGTCGTCAGCGAGGTTCCGGAATCTTTGTGCCCGAGGCGTAGAAAGCGTAACGTGTCTGTAGCCACAAAGTATTTCTACGAAAGTGACGCCTTCTTGCAATTTAGAATTACTTTTAGTTTTTCTGTGCACATCAATATCAGAATAAAGGGTACGTCAGTATTTATGGGAATGGTTTATCTAATTCCAAGGGTCTTAATCGTGGGGCTGGAAATGATCTCATCGGCTGCAATTCTCGCTTACCGTACTCCTACATACAACTAGACTCGGGATGTTGGCAAATTTGAAAGTGCTTTTGTAGGCAGAAGAAATGCATGAATAATGTATCACTAGCATACAACTTTTATTACCAGTGTAATGCTTGTGCTATAATACAGTATATTTCAACGTACAATTTGATTTGAATTAGATGTTATGAAATGAAAAAGTTACGTATGCATAGGTTATTCAGTACACATCTTCTCGTTCGGGCAGAACACCTGAAAATGCCTCTTCACATCGAAAATGTATGTGGAACCAAAAACAGAAAACTGTAGCCGTGATATTCTTCTTGCAAGTTAGTATGTGCGTCAGAATATGAATTCTCGCTCCCTGAAGTTTATTCGTATGTAGAGAATTCATTGGTGAAGAGTATCTGTGTTTTAATCGACATATGACGTAATATTTATGATCATTCTAGTGACTAAATTGGTCCATATCCTTTTTATTTTTATCAGGCGGTATTAACCAGTTTCATGCTGGAAGATTATACTGAAAATGCCTTTTGACACTACATATTCATTAATTACACCAATTCATTTGCAATGGCTTTCCACTAACACTCATCTCACGTATCAAATCTCGACCGCTCATGAAACCAAAAAAACTGTCGCAAGCCATATTTATAGTTTATTATGTTTCACTCTGTATAAGCCATGTCCGGGCTTATTTTCAACAAAAAATGACTACGACAAATATTTATCAAAGTTGAACGAGGTGATGTAGTATGTAAGAGGTGGAAGGGGTGATCACATGTCGCCAAATGCCTGCTCATTTCTTAAAATTAGCTTTCTTCATATTCCGTGCATCTTGACAAGAGCTTGTACTCCTTTTCTGATGGCTCGGATTTTCCCGAACGCTTCACTCAAATAATTTTTTTTGTTTTCATTCCTCCTATATACAGGAAAAAGTACGAAGTATGTGAAGCATTGAACTATTGCTGCAGGACGATTGTTCATTGTAGAACGAAAACGTGTTTCAGTTATTTAACTGCAAGTAGTCAGACTTCTATTCATTTCCGATTTTTATAGTTTCTGGAGAAGTTAAAGTGACGGATAAATATTCTTGGCGTATTCAAAAGCCAGCCAAGCCCACGTCGAGTAAACAAACTAGTATTACCCTAAAGAGCCGAAGAAACTAGTACACCTGCTAATATCGTGTAGGGCCTCCGTGAGTACGCAGAAGTGCCGCAACACGACTTGGGATGAACTCAATTAAAGTCTGAGGTAGTGCTGGAGGGAGATGGCACAATGGATAACGCAGGGCTGTCCATAAATCCGTAAGTGTACGAAGGGGAGGAGATCTCTTCAGAACAGCACGTTGCAAGGCAATCCAAAATAAGCTCAAGAATATTCGTGTCTGGGACGTTTGGTGGCCAGCGGATGTGGTCAAACTCAGAATAGTGTTGCTGGAGCCACTCGGTACCAATTCTACAGGTGCGGGTGTGTCACACTGTCCTGCTGGAATAGCCCAAGTCCGTCGGAAAGCACAATGGACATGGAAGGATGCAGGTGATTAGACAGGATGCTTACGTACGTGTCACCTATCAGAGTTGCGTCAAGACGTATCAGGAGTCCCATTTCACTGCAGCCGGACACGCCCAACACCATTACAGAGCGCTGCCAGCTTGAACAGTCCACTGCTGACATGCAGGCTCCATGGACCCATGAGGTTGTCTCCATACTCGTACACGTCCATCCACTCGATACAATTTCAAACGAGGCTCCTCCTGCCAGGCATCGTTTCCAGTCATCAACAGTTCAATGTCGGTGCTGATGGGCCCATTCGAGGCGTAAAGCTTTGTGTCGTCCAATGATCAAGGGCGCAGAAGTGGGCCTTCGGCTTCGAAAGCCCATATCGGTGATGCTTCGTTACATGATTTGCACGCTGACTCTTCTTGGTGTCCCAGCACAGAAATCTGCAACAATTCACGTAAGGGTTGCGCTTCTGTCACTTTGAACAATTCTCTATAGTCGTCGTTGGTCCCGTTTTCGTTGGATCTTTTTCCGGCAGCAGCGATGTCGGAAATCTGATGTTTTACCAGACTCCATGTATTTATGGTACATTCATGAAATGAACGTACAGGAAAATCCACGTTCATTACTAACTCGGAGATTCTGTGTCCCAACAGTCGTGCACCGACTATAACACCACGTTCAAAAACACTTATACACTGCATGCCATTAAAATTGCCACACCAAGAAGAAATGCAAATCATAAACGGGTATTCATTGGACAAATATATTATTCCAGAACTGACATGTGATCACATTTTCACGCAATTTGGGTGCATAGATCTTGAGAAATCAGTACCCGGAACAACCATCTCTGGCCGTAATAACCGCCTTGATACGCCAGGGCATTACGTCAAACAGAGCTTAGATAGCGTGTTCAGGTACAGCTGCCCATGCAGCTTCAACACGATACCACGGTTCATCAAGAGTAGTGACTGGCGTATTGTGACGAGCCAGTTCCTCGGCCACCATTGACCAGACGTTTTCAATTGGTGAGGGATCTGTAGAATGTGCTAGCCAGGTCAGAAGTCGAACTTGTCCTGTATCCAGAAAGGCCCGTACACACTGTACAGTAGTGTACAGGACCTGTAACATGGGGTCGTGCATTATCCTGCTGAAATGTAGCGTTTCTTAGGGATCGAATGAAGGGTAAAGCCACTGATGGTAACACGTCTGAAATGTAACGTCCACTGTTCAAAGTTCCGTCAATGCGAGCAAGAGGTGACCGAGACGCGTAACCGATGGCAAATATATACCATCACGCCGGGTGATACGCCAGTGTGGCGATGACTAATACACGCTTTCAATGTGCGCTCACCGCGATGTCGCCAAACCCGTTTGCGACCATCATGATGTTGTAAACTGAACCTGGATTCATCCGAAAGAATGACGTTTTCCATTCGTGCACCCAGGTTCGTCGTTGAGTACACCATCGCCGCCGCTCTTGTCTGTGATGCAGCGTCAAGGGTAACTGCAGCCATGGTCTCCGAGCTGATAGTCCATGCTGCTGCAAATGTCGTCTAACTGTTCGAGCAGGTGGTTGTTGTCTTGCAAACGTCCCCATCTCTTGACTCAGGGATCGAGACGTGGCTGCACGATCCGTTACACCCATGCGGAAAAGATGCCTGTCACCTCGACTGCTTGTGATACGAGGCCGTTGGGATCCAGCACGGCGTTCCGTATTACCCTTCTGAACCCACCGATTCCATATTCTACTAATAGTCATTGGATCTCGACCAACGCGACACGATACGATACGATAAAACGCAATCGCGATAGGCTACAATCCGAACTTTATCTCTGTCGGAATGGGAATGGTACGCATTTCTCCTCCTTACACGAGGCGTCACAACAAAGTTTCACCAGGAAACACAGATCAACTGCTGTTTGTGTATGAGAAATCGGTTGGAAACGTTATACCTGTCAGCACGTTGTAGGTGTCGCCACCGGCACCAACCTTGCGTGAATGCTCTGAAAAGCTAATCACTTGTATATCACAGCATCTTCTTCTTGTCGCTTAAATTTCGCGTCTGTAGCACGTCATCTTCGTGGCGTAGCAATTGTAATGGCCAGTAGTGTATCTTGATAATCCGCTAGTGTAGCAGCAGTAACCGATCTAATAACTGTGCCATAAACTTGTTGCGTTATATATGTGTTGCCGACCTCAGCGACGTAGTCTTCCTGTTTACATATGTCTGTGGTATCGATAGCAATTGAGAGATTTTTACTAAATAAATTAACAAACCACATAGCTGATCCTCCTTGGTACACAAAGAGATCAGAATACTACCGCAGAAGCAACGAAAAAAAACATGCCAGATTTAAAGAGAAGACAAATCCACAAGATTGGAGATCCTATACAGAAGCTCCAAATGTAGCAGGGACTGCAATGCGAGACACCCTAGAACAGTATCCACAACGAAACTTTGTCTGGAAACCTGGCAGAAAATCCAAAGAGATTCTGGTCATATGTGAAGTATGTTAGTGGCAAAAAGCAATCAACGTCTTCTCTATGCGATAGCACGGGAGATACTATCGAAGACACTGCTGCCCAAGAAGAGTTACTAAACACAGCCTTGCGAAATGCCTTCGCAATAGAAGACGAACTACACATTCCAGAATTCGAGTCAAGAACAGCTGTCAACATGAGTAACGTAGAAGTATAAATCCCCAGAGTAGTGAAACAACTTAAATCACTTAATAAAAGCAAGTCTTCCGATCCACACTGTATAACAATACGGTTCCTTTCAGAGTATGGGGATGCATTAGCTCCATACTTAACAATCATATACAACCGTTCGCTCGACGAAGGATCAGTACCCAAAGACTGGAAAGTTGCACAGATTACACCTATATTCAAGAAAGGTAGTAAGAGTATTCCACTTAATTATAGGCCCATATCATTAACGTCGATGTGCAGCAGGTGTCTAGAACATATATTGTGCTCGAACATTATGAATTACATCGAAGAAAACGGTCGATTAACACACAGTCATCACGGTCTTAGAAAACATCGTTCTTCTCAAGCACAACTAGCTCTTTATTCTCATGAACTGTTGAGTGCTATTGACAACCGCTTCCGTATTTCTGGATTTCCGGAAGGCTTTTGACTCTGTACCACACAAGCGGCTTGTAGCGAAATTGCGTGCTTATGGAATATCGTCTCAGTTATGTGATAGGATTTGTGACTTCCAATCAGGGAGGTCACAGTTTGTAGTAACTGACGGAACGGCATCGAGTAAAACAGAAGTGATTTCTGGCATTCCCCAAGGTAGTGTTATAGGCCCTTTGCTGTTCATTTTCTATATAAACGATTTGGGTGAAAATCTGAGCAGCCGTCTTAGGTTGTTTGCAGATGACGCTTTCGTTTATCGACTAATAAAGTCATCAGAAGACGAAAATAATTTGCAAAACGATTTAGAAAAGATATCTGAATGGTGCGAAAATTGGCAGTGGACTCTAAATAACGAAGAGTGTGAGGTCATCCACAAGAGTGCTAAAATGAATTCGTTACATTTCGGTGATACGATAAATCAGTCATATCTAAAGGCCGTAAATTCAACTAAATACTTAGCAATGATAATTAGGAGCAATTTAAATTGAGAAGACAAATTGAAAATGTTGTGGGGATGGCTAACCTAAGACTGCGTTCTATTTTCAGGTCACTTAGAAAATGTAACAGATCTAGTAAGGAGACTGCCAACTCTACGCTCGTCCGTCGTCTTTTAGAATACTGCTGTGCGTTGTGGGATCCTTACCAGATAGGACTGACGCAGTACATCGAAGAAGTTCAAAGAAGGGCAGCACGTTTTGTATTATAATGAAATATGAGAGAGAGTGTCAAGGAAATGATACAGGATTTGTGCTGGACATCATCAAAAGAAAGGCGTATTTCGTTGCGACGGAATCTTCTCACAAATTTCCAACCACCAACTTTCCCCTCTGAATGCAAAAATACTTTTTTGACACCGACCCTTATAGGGAGAGTCGATCACCTCGATAAGACAAGGGAAATCAGAGCTCGTACGTAAATATATAGGTGTTCATTCTTTCCGTCCGCTATACAGGATTTGAAAAATAGCGAGTTGTGAAGGTGATTCGATGAACCCTCTGCTAGGATCCTAAATATGATTTGTAGACTATCCATGTAGATGTATATCTAGATGTATTTGAATACGCATGTTCTACCAGTTTCTTTCGCGCTTCAGTGTAACTATAAATTTCGATAGTCTCTGGATCTGAATTGGTGGCAGAACATTTATATAGATTTGACCTTTCAGGTTTTCTCTGCGCGACTGATTAACAGTGTACTTCTGGGAGTTCTACCGAGTTTTTGTTTCCCTTTCAGGCACAATATTTCGACCACCGACCCAGGTGCTTCTAGTTGTGCTGTTATGAGTATTCTCTGCCTGGACTTCTACTCCACCTCTGGAGGCGATAGGTCAGTTGACATGAAATGGAAACGGCAGTTCGGGAAAACACCCTAAAGGCTGTTTGATAAGTGGATTAATTGGTTACTCTACATTGTCAATTTTCTTTGCCTAGTTTAAGCCAATCAATCTACAATCTCAAATTTGCAAACTGGGAGAATACCGTGAACTGGCATATTAAGGGTTCGCCATTTGGTGAGTGATCACTCATGAAATTTGAAAGGTTACAGTACGCCAAATTTGGTGCATGTGTGACAGGATGTGACTTTAGTAGTCTAATTTCATACCCTTTACTACAGAATTTGGCCAATTGTAGACCACTTGGTAGCTAAGTCAAAAGTTAAATCATTTTCTCTTATTCATGCGTTGGCTGATGGGCAGCCTCTGTTGATTTGACATCACCCTCCTACGTTGTGAATCTCGTTGTTGGACAGAAAATTTTGCACCATGGATCAGTAGCTTGAAATTTTCCCTGTTATGTATGGGATTACCCTGAGCTGTGACGCTAAGTTTTCTTAAGTACTTTCTTGTCCCTTACAGCCATCCCATTGTGTTTTGTTAATTTGGAAATGAAATCGAAATTTTCTTCGTTAGCCTATTGTCATTCATTCTGTAAATATGACCCTAAAACTTTAATATCCTCTTTCTTATTGTGTCTGTGATTATTTCTATACTCCTGTATAGATCCTCATTTCTCCTCTTCGTCTAGTTTTTTTTTTGTTCTTCCGTGGCATTAAATTTATTCTGGGTATTTTCCTTTCTTTCTTTCTTAGTTTTTCTTGTTCACCTGCTTGGATAGTGTTGAAGTTTTGCCTTGAATAATACTGATCTTTTGTTGTATCGGTTTTTGGTGACGTTTTACGCTAATTCTGTTTTCGTCACCTTTCTTCACTTGTTATATTATGTAATCCATTTGGTTCACTGTCCCAAATATCCACTCTCATATCTTTTGTTGTTTCCATGTTGTGTTTATATATATATATATATATATATATATATATATATATATATATATATATATATATATATATATATATTTCTGTGCTGTGGTTATGTTCAATGTATTCGATTTTTTTATACGATGTAAGTGATTCGGTTCTACCTGCAATTTTGTGAAGTTTTCATGTCATTATCCTTGCATCTCTTTTGTCATAAAAGTCACAGCCATATCGACAGCAAAACCCAGAAATTTCACCTGAAATTTTCCTCTTCCTTGTCCTAGATGGTTCCGTTTATGTTTTTCTCTTATTGTTCCTTATCATACCCTTTTATAACTTTATCTAAGACCAGGCTGACGAGAAACGGCCAGAGCCCATCGCCCTGTCAAACACCTGTGTTAATTCTGAGGTATTCAGAAACTTCTCCTACAAATTTAATATTTGAAATTTTGTTTTTGAGTGTCTGTTCGATTAATTGTTTGCTGATTTTGTCGATACCTACTTCTTCCAGTGTTAATAATAGTGTCTGCGTATCTACAGAAACGTGTTCTTTTTTGAAATCAGTTAATGTCACGACTGTTCTGATCCTGAATATAGTTTTCAAATTAAAAATTTGCTGTGGGTGCGACATACTTTTTCTGAAACCCGCTTGGTACTCGCCAACTGTGTGCTTGCTTGATCTTCTGTCTTATTCAGTAGAGATTTGGATATAATTTTGTATGTGACTGGAATCGGAGATATGCCCTGACATTCTTGATCCTGTCTGCATTCATATGTAGCGTATGGATTATGACTCTTATCCAGTCGTCCGGTATTCTTCTTTCCTCCCAGAAACCTTTAATAGCCTCATAAAAAGTTTCAACCGGGCGCTTCTCTACCAGCTAATACCTCGTCCTTGCTTGGCTCTCTGTTGTTTTTCAACTTGCCAGTGTATTGTTCAGTTTGAAGCAGTGACGTTTGTTGTGAAATTGTTTTTTGTCATATTTCCGTTTCTCTATTCGAATAGTTTTCGATATCTGTTTTCTAATGTCAGTGAAAATATTTCAGTCTCTTTCCTTTTTGCAGTCAGTTTATACTCTATCGCTTCGTCCCATATTCCATCACATATATTTCCCTCTTCTTCGTGGATGTATAGTTCTTTCACTGTTTCTGTCATTGGTCCTCTGACTTTATCCCACTTTCCCATCTTGTTTCTCTGAAGGTTTTTAACTGATTTGTTCATCTGATAGAAATTTTGTGCCAATTCTAACGAATTCCTTAATTTCCGGGTTTGTTTATTTAGATTGAAATTTGGTATTGATTTCTGTTAAAATTTTGTCCGAGTCTGTGCCTAGTCCTCTTCTGACCGGTTCGTTCTGGATTCTCTGTGATTTTGGTAGGTTACTGATGCTTGATGAAGCTGATATGAGTCTAGATATGTATTGCAAGGAGACCAGGTCTTTTTTCACCTTCGTAGTTTTCTGGAAAACATAATCAGTAGCATCAAGTCAAACTATCTGCAGAAATTGATGAGCCTTTCTTCATTCGTGTTGGTGCGTTTGTGCGCAGGAAGATTTTCTACTATTGCTTTGTATTTATTTTCTCTGTAGATCTGTGCTTTGAAGTCTCCTACCAGATATTTCATGTTGTGCTTTGGTATTTTTTATTTATCATTTTCTAGTGTTTCGCAAAAGTTTCTACTTTTTCTGTCGTCGTTGTTGCTAGGTCCATATGCATTTATAACGGTATAGCTCTTATATGCTGATCTAAAGTGACTGTCACTCTGATGTGGACGCCAAATTTGCTGTGGATTCTGTTAGATTCTGTTTGACCATGAAGGCTTTTCCAAGCATAGTGACTTTGTGTTTGCTCTTTAGGCAGGTTTCTATTTATAAATCCTTTACTCCTCTGATTCAAATGCATTGTTATTATCATACCTGGTTTCCTGAAGTGCTAGTATGAGTATGTTCGTGTGTTTAACACATTCGAATCTTATTTCAGATGCCCAGTCATTAGTAAAGTGTTGATGTTCAATGTGCCTAGCACACGCTTTTTCTTACGCCGTGTGAGAGAAGTTCTAGGAAGCTTCGAGTCTTCCTTACATGCTGCTCTAGTCTCAACAGAATCTGCTGGTCTAGTTCATCACTGTTTCCAGTGCTGAAGGATTGTTGGCTTCTTGGATACTTTTCCGTTCAGTGTTCACAAAATGTCATGGCTGAAAGTAAATTAGGAATGTGTTTAGCCCCTTCGTGGAGTGTTACATCTATGATAAAATCGCCAGATGGTCCTAAGAGGGCGCCAAATATCGGAACAGACGCTACTTACTTTTGTAGCCGCCATCAACATTTAGAGAGACGCTGACCACCTAGTTGTTTGTTGCAAGCCAGACTGGAAGTAAACTTTTGTTTAAATAGATGGGTTGCCTCTTCTGCTAGTTCTTATGTCCTCCTCTCTGCCTTTACTATCGTTGATGTATCACTGTCTGGAGAAAATGACTTGTCCGTCATCTTTGCCGTGGATATTAATATCTTCATTTGCCTCAGAAGCCGTCGATCTTCACCTCAACACCCGCATTTCTGACTAATTTGCTTCCACTCTCCTCTTACCAAGTGGTCAGCTATTAGAAACAGACTGTCTCGCATTAGTCGTGTGGATCATTGAGTACTTAGCCCCCTCCCCCCCTCCCCCCTCCACACCAATCCCCCCTCCCCCCAACCCTCACTCCTTGGGGAGAAACGATTTTTATTATAGTTCAAAAACGCAAAATGTTGAACAAGTTTCCCATAAATTTTAAAGTACAGTACGTGACACTACTATTAGCATAACACTACGGTGTTATCGTAGTGTTTAGTCAGAAGATTGGTTTAATAAAGCTCTCGGCTCAAGTCTGATCTGAGCAAATCTTCCTGCATTTACTATCTGCATTCATTTTTCACTTCCATGTAAAATACACTCCTGGAAATGGAAAAAAGAACACATTGACACCGGTGTGTCAGACCCACCATACTTGCTCCGGACACTGCGAGAGGGCTGTACAAGCAATGATCACACGCACGGCACAGCGGACACACCAGGAACCACGGTGTTGGCCGTCGAATAGCGCTAGCTGCGCAGCATTTGTGCACCGCCGCCGTCAGTGTCAGCCAGTTTGCCGTGGCATACGGAGCTCCATCGCAGTCTTTAACACTGGTAGCATGCCGCGACAGCGTGGACGTGAACCGTATGTGCAGTTGACGGACTTTGAGCGAGGGCGTATAGTGGGCATGCGGGAGGCCGGGTGGACGTACCGCCGAATTGCTCAACACGTGGGGCGTGAGGTCTCCACAGTACATCGAAGTGTTCGCCAGTGGTCGGCGGAAGGTGCACGTGCCCGTCGACCTGGGACCGGACCGCAGCGACGCACGGATGCACGCCAAGACCGTAGGATCCTATGCAGTGCCGTAGGGGACCGCACCACCACTTCCCAGCAAATTAGGGACACTGTTGCTCCTGGGGTATCGGCGAGGACCATTCCCAAACGTCTCCATGAAGCTGGGCTACGGTCCCGCACACCGTTAGGCCGTCTTCCGCTCACGCCCCAACATCGTGCAGCCCGCCTCCAGTGGTGTCGCGACAGGTGTGAATGGAGGGACGAATGGAGACGTGTCGTCTTCAGCGATGAGAGTCGCTTCTGCCTTGGTGCCAATGATGGTCGTATGCGTGTTTGGCACCGTGCAGGTGAGCGCCACAATCAGGACTGCATACGACCGAGGCACACAGGGCCAACACCCGGCATCATGGTGTGGGGAGCGATCTCCTACACTGGCCGTACACCACTGGTGATCGTCGAGGGGACACTGAATAGTGCACGGTACATCCAAACCGTCATCGAACCCATCGTTCTACCATTCCTAGACCGGCAAGGGAACTTGCTGTTCCAACAGGACAATGCACGTCCGGATGTATCCGGTGCCACCCAACGTGCTCTAGAAGGTGTAAGCCAACTACCCTGGCCAGCAAGATCTCCGGATCTGTCCCCCATTGAGCATGTTTGGGACTGGATGAAGCGTCGTCTCACGCGGTCTGCACGTCCAGCACGAACGCTGGTCCAACTGCGGCGCCAGGTGGAAATGGCATGGCAAGCCGTTCCACAGGACTACATCCAGCATCTCTACGATCGTCTCCATGGAAGAATAGCAGTCTGCATTGCTGCGAAAGGTGGATATACACTGTACTAGTGCCGACATTGTGCATGCTCTGTTGCCTGTGTCTATGTGCCTGTGGTTCTGTCAGTGTGATCATGTGATGTATCTGACCCCAGGAATGTGTCAATAAAGTTTCCCCTTCCTGGGACAATGAATTCACGGTGTTCTTATTTCAATTTCCAGGAGTGTAGTTTCAAAAATGAGTTTCTACCATTTGCATATACATACAGGGTGTCCCAGCTATCTTGTCCACCCAAAATATCTCCGGAACAATAACAGCTATTGGAAGACGACTTTCACCGGTATCAATGTAGGGCTGGAGCCCATGAAAGTTCATATTTAGAAACATTCTAAAACGAAAGCATATGTGTTTTTTTAACACAAACTTTTGTTTTTTTAAATGGACCTCCTATATTTTTTCTTCAGAAATCCATAGCATGACAAAGAACATACACAATGGCCTTGATTGCATCCCAATATTCCCATTACATCCCGAGATATTGAGACGTGAAGTTGACGCTTGAAACACCCGACATGCGCTGCTAGCGCACTTGAAGCTCAGGCGTGAACCCCATGCTGCCCGTAATCGCGGTGTGATTGACATGCGTAATCACACTTCCATACTTATCAAGAGGTCCGAAACGGATAATACTGTCTGCTGCCATCAACTCTCATAAGCTCATAATGGTTTCCCTCTTGCACGTTTTACGTATCTACGAACACAATGTGAACCAGTACCGATCGGTGTACACCCGTCAGGTTGTCTTATTTATCCTGCACACCCAGAATAAGGTTTATCTAATGCGTTATATGACCCACTGTGCCTGTCGCGCAGGGCCTGGCTCTACCTAGCCAAGTGTCCAACATAGTTCCCACTACTGCCACAGTTACCACATCGCCTTGTTTATGATTTGCGACCCATGCAAACTCCAGTACTCCACCATCCTCCGAGCATCCCATTTGTTGTTGCTTTGGCGTGCAGTACACTGCTTGCCAGTGTAGTCGTGTATCAGAGTAATCTAGTGACGGCACGGAGATAGTACACATTGTGAATAAACGTTGTGTTGTGGAACTTATACTGTATAGTATAATGTACACACATGAAGATATGGTAGAAATGCTGCTGATCTATGGAGAGTGTACGTTGACGGGAAATACGTTATGAGCTTGCTTGTTTGTTGATAGTACTGTTAGCGAACATTATGATTATTAAGTTAATATGTCTGCTTTCTACCCTACTCTACATACCTCTACTGTACCCTGTTGTAGGTGGACGAAATGCTGTTCAGGCAGAACGACTGTACTGAAGACGATTCCCTGACAAGCCATCGCCTTCGCGCCGGATGTTTGGTCGTCTCACATCTCGTCTACGTGAAACGGGAAGCTTAAATCCAAGGCCTCGACATCGTCCTAGAACACGCTCAGGCGATCGTGCTAAAGTTGCTGTGCTCGCTATCATAGCTGTGAATCCTCATATCAGCACCCGTCAAATTGAACGTGAAGTTGGTGTGTCGAAATCAAGTGCACGGCGTATTCTTAAAAGTCATAAATTTCATCCTTACCATGTTAAATTACACCAGGATCTTCATGGAAATGACTTCCGCAATAGGGTAACATTTTAACGGTGGACTCAGCAAAAACTTCTGACTAATCCAAATTTGTTTGCAGAGGTTCTCTTTACCGACGAGGCATCATTCTCCAACAAAGGAATTGTCAATATGAGGAATATGCATTATTGGTCCGCAGACAATCCAAAATGGCTCCGTCAGGTAGAGCATCAACGTCCGTGGAAAGTTAATGTTTGGTGTGGGATTATTGGAGGTACCATTATCGGACCTTTCTTTATAAATGGCATCCAAAATGGCAGACAATACTCCAGATTTATACGACAAAATCTTCCTGTTCTCTTGGACACCGTACCTCTGAACTGGAGAATGGTCATGTGGTATCAGCATGACGGATGCCCTGCACATAACGCCTTACGAGCACGACGACTTCTGAACCGTAAGTTCCGTGGTAGGTGGATTGGACGGGATGGCCCAGTTAGGTGGCCTGCCCGATCTCCGGACCTTACACCGCTGGATTATTTTCTTTGGGGAGCAGTGAAGGATGCTGTTTACCAACAGGAACCAACCAGAGGACATGAAGCAACGCATTATTGATGCTTGTACAGCCATCAGAGAGGAGACAGTAGCACGAAGTAGGGCATCCTTCATCCGCAGAGTGACCCTATGTATGCAAGCCAATGGGCATCACTTTGAGCATGAGATGTGAACGCTATGTTTAGTATGTAATGCTAGTATCACAGTGGAAGTTTCTACAACGTGCAATTTTACCCATTGATGTTAAGAAACATTTGTTTGCAACAATTTGTCATTTAACGCATTAGATAAACGTAACATTGATAATTATGTGATAATAAAACTAATTGGTTAAACATGTTTACATTCATCTTCTATGTCCTACCCGAACTTCCCAAATCAAAACATTTTTACCTAAACAACGGTAAACCTTTTAGTCCTCTTGCTCGTTTCACTAAAACCATCAACATGAATTTTACTATTACGAGTGAATGATTAACTGTTACTTGCACTAGATCTACAGTAAAGTAAAGTTTTAATGTTGAACGGCATTACCTTTTTAGTAACGGATTAACGATAAGCGAAGGTAACTTTGTGACTAACGTAGCGGTACACAGATATGTTACAGAACCGCATCACCCCTAGCCTATGGGATAAACACCCGCTGGAATGTACGGCGTTAATTCAGGATGGCGGCGGACAGTATTATTCGTTTCGGACCTCTTGATAAGTATGGAAGTGTTATTACGCATGTCAATCACATCGCGATTACGGGCAGCATGGGGTTCACGCCTGAGCCTCAGGACGTGCGCTAGCAGCGCATGTCGGGTGTTTCAAGCGTCAACTTCGCGTCTCAATATCTCGGGATGTAATGGGAATACTGCGATGCAATCAACGCCATTGTGTATGTGCTTTGTCATGCTATGGACTGCTGCAGAAAAAAATATAGGACGTCCATTTAAAAAACATAAGTTTGTGTTAAAAAACACATATGCTTTCGTTTTAGAATGTTTCCAAATATGCACATTCATGGGCCCCAGCCCTACATTGATACAGGTGAAAGTCGTTTTCCAATAGCTGTTATTGTTCCAGAGATATTTTGCGTGGACAGGATTGCTGGGACACCCTGTATATATATCTCCGAGGTTAATGGAGTTATCTTTTCAGAAACGATTTTCTTTTTATTGTGAATCTACGTCGTATCTCATCCCTGTCTCGGGAACGTCAGTTATTTTGCTGCCCAAATAGCAACACTCATCTATCTCCTTTTCTTATCTGATTCTATGACAGGCGTTTGATGTAACTCGAAGACCGCTACGGTCGCAGGTTCGAATCCTGCCTCGGGCATGGATGTTTGTGATGTCCTTAGGTTAGTTAGGTTTAACTAGTTCTAAGTTCTAGGGGACTAATGACCTCAGCAGTTGAGTCCCATAGTGCTCAGAGCCATTTGAACCATTATTGATGTAACTCGACTGATCTTCCCTACCCCTGTTTCACATTTGTTGATGCTCATCGTACACCCACTCTTCAAGCTTCTATGCGATTGGTTAAAAGATTTCAAGCACATTGCCTTCTGTGAGGTAAGCACAATGTCATCAGCAACCGCTGGTCCTCTAATCGATTAGAGCTTTAATTCAAAAATGGCTCTGAGCACTATGCGACTTAACTTCTCAGGTCATCAGTCGCCTAGAACTTAGAACTAATTAAACTTAACTAACCTAAGGACATCACACACATCCATGCCAGAGGCAGGATTCGAACCTGCGACCGTAGCGGTCGCTTGGTTCCAGACTGTAGCGCCTAGAACTGCACGGACACTCCGGCCGGCGAACTTTAGTTACATATCTGTTTCTCTGTTTGGTTTCTTTTAGTGCCTACTCACTGTGCAGATCGAATAACAGGAGCGGTAGACTACAAACCTGACTCGTTGTTTTGTGACATATTATCTCCACTTCATGGTCTTCTTCATCTGGAACTGCAGTCTGGTTTCGATTCGTTTCAGTTAACATCTAGCTCTTTCTTTTTTATCCCTGACAATTTCAGAATTCCAGAACTCGTACTCGCGTCCAATGTGTCGGAGTATTTTTATAGATCAACAAAGCTGTAGACGTTGTATCCCGTTATATACATTTCCACACTCACACACACACACACACACACACACACACACACACACACACACACACAGACAGACAAACGTACACCTCAATGTATATGGTAAATTTCATTGGAACTCACATTTTATTGCGCATTAATAAAATTGATACTACCATATAACGATTGTGAGAGAAATACACGAATACTCAGGTGATGAGAAGTTATTAAATGCGTCTTAAATTTGCCTTTTTGACAAATACATCTCAATTCATTCTTCACAGTATCCAAAAAACTGAGTTATTCGTTGAAATCTTCCTCTCTGACGACAACTTAGCTTTTATGGATAAAACAACAGAAGTTAATGCCAACGAAAAATTATGTAGCACTGGTGTTCATTGTGTATCTACGTACAACAGCACGACGTATGTATCCAAGCTAAGTATTTAATGTGAACGTTGCACTGGAAACGAAACTGGTTTTTCCACCTAGCTGACATGAAGATCCGATCACATATAGTATACATTAGGGATGTCAGTGAATTACAGAACACAATTTTGGGCTTGGGAATCACCTTCCACGTTCTCCAGTCCGCCTTCACAAAAGAGCAGGCTTTTCGAAATTATTACTTTGTCCAGCTAAAACTGACCTCACAAATTTAACTGAGTTTCTATCCTTTTACTTTACGCATCGTGCTAGTGGAAATGACAAAGCGAATACTGCACGTATTTAGATATACATCATCTTACATT
Organism: Schistocerca americana; assembly: GCF_021461395.2. Taxonomy (NCBI): domain Eukaryota; kingdom Metazoa; phylum Arthropoda; class Insecta; order Orthoptera; family Acrididae; genus Schistocerca; species Schistocerca americana. Next base: position 582,844,643 of record NC_060119.1, on the reverse strand, counting down.
ATTAATTTATCTCTTTAAGGTGGATTATCCGAAACGGCATGAATGAGGCAGTGTCGTTTACACGGTTTGCTTTCGCTTGATCGTTCACCTACAATGGAATCTACATAATTCCTGAATGTATGCGATGAAACAGAAGATTAATCATTGTTAATTGTAAAAGATATTGTTAAAGGTGTTCAACGGAATTCTTCAAAGTGTTTAGAAGAAATGCGACACTTTGTCACAGGAGAATTCTCAAAATATGTATTTTTAGTTTGAGAACGAAATATTCTAGATCATGTCCACCGAGTTGTTATGACCCATTTAGACCTCCTTCAGCTTTTAAACTGAAATACAGCATTATGTTGCTGCATCTGGCATCAGCTGGTGTGCGTTTGCTGTTGAGCAGTTCTAACGACTTGCGCCAGCTGATACCGGAGGTTGCAACAGTTTCGCTGGATTTTAGTTTTAAAGCTGAACATCGAACAATTTCTTCGAAGCAGTTCAAAAGAGTTAAATAAAACGAGAGCAAAACGGTTTTGTTTTTGGATCAGAGCGCTTAAATGTACTAGTCATGAAGCGACCAAAATTAGTACATAATTTTGTACATTGGTATGTTCAAAGATTTTTCAAACAAAAAGGAATAAAAATGCCAACTAGAACTCGTTTTAACACCACAGCAACAGTCAAACCGCTTGTCAGCTGTGCTGATACATCTGAGAGGTAGCCGTAAAAGTACTGTGTAGCAATTTTAGCTACGTTTCCCTAAGAAAAAGTCACAGGCGGTGTGCAGTTCTTAATCTATATAAATAAACCAGGGAAATATCTGAGGTGCAGTCTTAGATTGTTTACAGACGATGCCGCCATTTAGCGCCCAGTAAAAGAATTGAACATTTTTTTAGATATGATATCTGTTTGGTGCGAAAAGAAATATCCTGGCAGCGTGTACACATAACACGACTGGCAGCTTCTGAAGAAGACGTCGCCGTCAGTCATCGAAATGCTGTGCATAAAACTGAAACCACTTGGTAGAATACCTGGATGCGTACCATTAGCTAATTGCGCCGAGAATGAACATGAACATTGGAAACTGTGAAGTTTTCTACATGAGTACATGAAACGATTACGTTAAATATTCGGTACACAACAAATTACATAAGTATAAAGGTTATTGATTCAACTGTAGGGCCTATACCTATGGATTATAATAACTTCAAATTTAACAGTTTTGTAGGGATGGGAAATCTACGACTACGTTTTACCGGCAGAACACTTGTAAAGGATGAACTAAAAAGACTTCTACGAGGCTCTTCCATCTTCTTGTGGCGTTTAGCTGCACAGTAGGGATCATTGCCAAATACGAATTACGGAGGGCACCGAAAAAAGGTAAATAACGGCAGCACGTTTTGTATTATCTTGAAATATGGAGGAGAGTGTCACAGATATACTAAGCGAGTTGGGGTTGCATTCACAAGAACAAAGGCACTTTTAATGGCGGCGAGATCATTGCACGAAACTCCAATAACAAATTTTCTCCACTGAATGCCAAAACATTTGGTTGACTACCGCCTACATAGGAAGAAAATGCCATCGTATTAAAATAAGAGGAACCCAAGTTCGCGGCAAATGATTTACTTTCTATTCTTTCCAGTGCCATTTGAGGGTGGAACAGTCGAGAAATAGTTGCCTGTGTTTCCAAGAACCATCGGCATTACACGTAATTGAGAATGGCACACTATTCACGAGAATTGACAGGCAAAGAAGCGATTTGTAGCGAAATACGCCCGCACCTGTTGGTATCAGGACATGGTTTTGACGTGGGGGGAATACGACTATTTAATGAAGCACATTTACGTATTGTGGCACAATGCTGTACAGGTTCCACGTATCCGCTTGGCTCGTTCTCAGCTGCACAAAGTTATACTAAGAAGTGGTACCAAGAGACCCATCATGTATTGTGAGCTCATGCTGCAGAGAATTCGCTTATCCTTTTAGCTCCTTCCTGCCTGAACAAAATGTTAGTCATTGTGTGGTAACAGGAACAAATTATCAATGTTTCTTTGAGTACAATACTGAGTACTGGATAGATGTTTAGTAATACGAGAATCCTGCACTCACTCTCCGCACTGGAACCGTTACAAAACTATTTTCACTACATGTTATTATCCCCAGTCGTATTAGTTTCGCAACCTGACACAACTCGCACTTACTTGCTCTCGCTGCAAAACTATTATGGCTGCTTACTACCAAGCCTGTTCCTGCTACACGCCTAGCGATAAGACACGTTATTAGTAGCCAAGCTTTGTGATTAGTCCTTTAACATCTTCAAAGACTTTATATTTTCAAACTCCACCCTTGGACCTAAGAATAAGCAAAGTTATATACATATAAGTTTCTTGTCGCCATTGACAGCGACAGGTATTAAACATCTCTTAGTTTAGCCGAGAGTTCTAATGTGCAGCTTCCTGGGCTCGGGTAGACGCACTGGCCCCAGATAGAATCCGCCCAGCATATTACCGACGAAGGCAGGTATGACGGCCAGTCTGGATGTGGTTCTTAGGCGGTTCTCCACATACCACTAGGTGAATACAGGGCTGGTCCCCACGTCCCACCTCAATTACACGACTCGCAGACATTAGAAACGCATTCGCATTATATTTTATGATTTACACTAGATGCAGAATGCAGACAGCTGGAGTACACTAACTGCGTACCAGCGGGTATGGGGTGGCGGCAGGAAGGGTATCCAGCCACCCCTTAAAAATTAACAGTGCGAAATCTGTACTTAACCCTGCTGACCCTGCACCCGATGCGGGACACAGGCAGCTGCAAAAGAAAGTTTACTTTTCTAAACTTTAGAATTTAGCTCTATCCTCATCCTATTCATGCAGCTCTGTCAAACTGTTCACCTTCACATTTATGGAAATACTCCAAAGCCTTTACAAGGGTTGTGGCAGCGGGTAACTTGTACCACTACTTTTCATCACTTGTAAACTTTGCGAGGGATGAAGATCACCCGTGTTCAGTCGAAGAGGGATGCACATCTCCGAAAGTTGGAAAGAAAAACATAGGGAGAAAGAAGAAACCATGGATAACAGAAGAAATACTTTTGTCGATGGACGAAAGAAGAAAGTTAAATAATGTCTGGGAATTTCAGCAAAACAGAAGTACAACTCACTTAGGAATGAAATAAACAGGAAGCTAAGACGCGGTGGCTGCATTAAAAATGTGAAGAAATCGAAAAAGAAATAACTGTCTGAATAAATGACTCTGCATATAGAAATTGATAGTACGTGTAATTGGAATTCCACCATTAATTGCAGAGGAGAGAGCAGATAGGTGGAGAGAGTACACTGAAGGCCTCTGATGACGTGATACAAAAAGAAATAGAAATCGATATAAATGGGATAGCGGGATGCAATCAGAGAATCAGAATTTGAAAGTGCTTTGTAAGACTTAACATCGAATAAGACGGAGGGGATGGGTAACATTGGAGCAGAATTTCTAAAATCAGTGGGGAAAGTGGCAACAAAACGACTCTAAATGTTAGTGTGTAGAACGTGTGGGTTTAACGACATACCACCTCACTTTCGGAAAATAAATACCGACAGTATTTGCAAGATTGCAAGTATTGACATTTGTGAAAACTAATAGCTCATGCATCAAAGTTGTTGACAAGAATAATATACAGAAGAATGGGAAAGACTAATGTGCATGTGTTAGATGATTATCAGCTTGGCATTAGGAAAGGTAAGGACAAAAGAGAGGCAATTCTGACTTTCCGGTTGACAATGGAAGGAAGACTGCAGAAAAATCAAAACACGTTCGTATAATCTGTTAAATGGTTCAGGCTGTTCGAAATTCTGAGGCAAGTGGGGCTAAGCTAATACACAAACACTGCTAATATAGGAAATGCATAAGAGCCTAGAGCGAACAGTAAAAGTGAAAGACCAAGAACTATGTGCTCGGATTAACCAGGATGTAACACAGGGATGTGATCCGTCGCACCTACTGTTTAGTCTATACATCGAAGTAGCAATAACGGAAATAGAAGAAAGGTTCCAGAGCGTAATTAAAATTCAAGAAGAAACGACATCGGTGAAAATATCCGGTAATGATACTTGTACCCTCAGTGGAAGTGAAGAATTGCAGGATCTGCCGAATGCTATGAACAGTCTAGTGAGTACAGAATATGGATTGAGAGTACATCGAAGAAAGACGAAAGTAGTGAGAAGTAGCGGAAATCAGAACAGCGAGGAACTTAACATGTGTTAGTGATCACGAAATGGATTAAGTCCCTCTACCTAGACGGTAAAATAAGCCATCACAGATGGAGAATGGAGGACATAAAAAGCATACTACCACTGACAAAAAAGGCATTTCTGGCGAAGAGAAGTACTTTTGACAAACATAGTCCTTAATTTGAGGAAGAAATTTCTGAGAATGCCTTAGGTGAAACATTCAGTATGGGAAAGCCGGAAAAGAGAATCGAAGCATTTGAGGTGGTAGGGGTCTGGTAAACCGAGGAATGAGGTTGTCCTCACCCCCCCCCCCCCCCACAGAACCGACGAGGGGGGAGTATATGGAAGACACTCATAAGAGAGGACAGGATGGTAGCACGTTAAGAGATCATGGAATAATTTACATAGCGCTGCATGGAGCTGTAGAGGATACAAAGTATAGAGGAAAACAGTGATTGTAATACATTCAGCAAGTAATTGAGGAAGTAGGCTGCAATTACTACCCTGAGCTGAAGAGATTATCACAGGGGGGAGGATTCATGGTGGCCGCATCAGACCAGTCAGAGGACTGACGACTAAAAAAAAAAAAGGTGTTAGAGTTCTTTGTGTGCCTTGATATATCTAATCCTCGTCGTCCCCACACTTTATATAGGTTAGAGATAGTAGGTTCTTTAGTCTGTCGAAGATGGCATATCTCCTTTCGATTGCGTCGCACCGAAAGACCTTTCGGGGCGGTAGCAACGTTCCTCGGATACCTTTCAATTTATGTAACGGAGGCGGAATGACCTAGCTCGGTCAGTATGGCGGGATCTCGGAGAGGAGTTTACGACTAATATACCTTTTATGAAACTTGTGCAGTGCTGATGCGGGTTCAGCGAATGATTATGAAGACAACGGTTCCGTACAGCCACATAATGGCAGTTTTCGTGTGAGTTTCATGAAAGCTCAGTGACTTAACTTGTATTCCAAATAAATGTGTTCTGTCATATTGGGGTACTCTACCCCGACGCTGCTCATATGGAAAATGCATCTGGAAGGAAGAAGTTAGCAGACGGATCCTCACATCAGATGGCAGGAGTGGTCAATGATTCTTACACACGATTCTGTGACGCAGGTTTACGAAACCGTTCGCAGGAGAGGAGGCACGGCCGGTGAGCATTGTATACAAGTGTTAAGTAATCAGGACAGCACATGGCACTTACGTACTTTGAAGACCCTAGATATTTTAGCTACAGCAGCGTCCAGTTATCTGTGAGGAGGGGCCAAAGCGGGCTGAGGAAAACGTCGTTATTGTTAAACAGCATTCCACTAGTCCCCTACGCCACAGGCTCAGGGAAAATAATAAATAAGCGAGGACGGAGGCTCAGAGTGGGGAATCGTTTCGCCATTCTGTCTGCATTTAAAACCGGAGAGAATGACGAATGTTTAGGTTGCAGGCCAACCAGAACTACCTTTTAGCTATGGATATCGGCCGCCAACCTGCATATTGAAACTACCTCCAACATCCACACGCTTCATAGCTGTGGCGAGGTGGGCCGCATCTTCGAACTGAACATGTGCGAAGAGCTGGGGGGCTGCTGGCCTTCGCTCTTTGAGTGACATCGTCCCCTGGACCGCAAGCTGCCGTCCTCAGGGGCGGGGCTGGGGCTTGAACTCGAAGCCTCCCAGGTACAGAGCAGTCTGCGGTCACCGACCGAGCTGCCCTGGATGGACTTTCGGAGCTGTTAACGCTCACTATAATAACAGTGGTCGGCTGCGTCCCTTCAGGGCTCTACATCGGGTCGACGAGCCATGCTTGAGGGAGCACTCAGTCATGTTCTGGGTCATGGGTGCAGCTAACTCACACGGCTGCCACTTATTCGCGGCAAGAGCAGGAGCGCCACGCATGCAAAATCGGGCCACAGGACGCCGACCCTGCAGATTCCGACACTGACACGTTGAACCACGCACGCAAGCTGTACGGCACCATCGCGGAGTTTAGTAGAAGGCCGGCCGTGTACCTTCAATGTAATAAAGGTCATGACACACTTGCCTGTGTTTCTCTGCAGCTTTGGGGTGAGTCATTCCTCAAAGCTTTATTTATGTTACTTTTTATATCTGCTCTTTGTCAGAGTTAGTTGTCTGAGCTAGGGTACAAGATGTTTGGAGTTACTTTTGTGACGCCACAGGAACCGGTGGTCTAGTAGTTGTACTGAGTTTAGATGGTCGATGACTCGCTGAAGGAATTATTTTGTGTCTACATTCATTTTTAGGGTTAAATGGCAGTTAGTGTTTCGTCTTTAAAAACTCAGTTGAATTACGCAAAATTGTGGAATCATGTGGTGCTACCTCGAATTCAGTTGCTACTTTAACTAGGCAGCCATGAACAGAGCAGTCTGAGAGCAAGAAGAGAGAAAATTCGACCTTAATCGTGAATTAGGGGTTTGTAGAAAGAGTCATGATCAATTGCAATCACAGTCATAGGAGAGTAAGTCTGGACTGTGAGTGCGAAATGTAGTGTGAGGAGGGCTATGCGAGAGGCGTTCAATGAATTCGAAAGTAACGTTATATGTACTGACTTGGCAAATAATCGTAAGAAATTTTGGTCTTATGTCAATGCGGTAGGTGGATCAAAAGAAAATGTCCAGACACTGTGACGAAAATGGTACTGAAACATAGGATGTCAGACTAAATGCCGAAATACTAAATGTCTTTTTCCAAAGCTGTTTCACAGAGGAAGACTGCACTGTATTTTCTTCTGTAGATTGTCGCACAGATGCCAAAATCGTAGATATCGAAAAAGGCGACAGAGGGATAGAGAAACAATAAAAATCGCTCGAAAGAGGAAAGGCCGCTGGACCTGATGGGATACCAGTTCGAATTTACACACACAACGCGAAGGAACTTGCCCCCTTTCTTGCAGCGGTGTACCGTAGGTCTAGAAGAGCGTAGCGTTCCAAAGGATTGGAAAAGGGCACAGGTCATCTTCGTTTTCAAGAAGGGACGTCGTACAGATGTGCAGAACTGTAGACCTATATCTCTAACGTCGCTCAGTTGTAGAATTTTGGAGCACGTATTTTGTTCGAGTATAATGACTTTTCAGGAGACTAGAAATCTACTCTGTAGGAATAAGCATGGGATTTGAAATAGACGATCGTGTGAAACCCAGCTCGCGCTATTCGTCCACGAGACTCAGAGGGCTTTATCATTTAGCTACAATATAGCAGTTCAGCAACTGGAAGCAGTTAATTCCATAAATTATCTGGGAGTAGGCATTAGGAGTGATTTAAAATGGAATGATCATATAAAGTAGATCGTCGGGAAAGCAGATGCCACAGTGAGATTCACTGGAAGAATCGTAAGGAAATGCAATCCGAAAACAAAGGAAGTAGGTTACAGTACGCTTGTTCGCCCAGTGCTTGAAAACTGCTCAGCAGTGTGGTATCCGTACCAGATAGGGTTGATAGAAGAGATAGAGAAGATCCAACGGAGAGCAGCACGCTTCGTTACAGGATCATTTAGTAATCGTGAAAGCGTTACGGAGATGATAGATAAACTCCAGTGGAGAGACGCTCAGTAGCTCGGTACGGGATTTTGTTAAAGTTTCGAGAACATACCTTCACCGAAGAGTCAAGCAGTGTGTTGCTCCCTCCTACGTATATCTCGCGAAGAGACCATGAGGATAAAATCAGAGAGATTAGAGCCCACACAGAAGCATACCGACAATCCTCCTTTCCACGAAAATACGAGACTGGACTAGAAGGGAGAACCGACAGAGGTACTCAAGGTACCCTCTGCCACACACCGTCAGGTGGCTTGAGGAGTATGGATGTAGATGTAGATGTAGATGCCTACTGTTCCGTACGACCCGTCAGTGGTCGCACTGAGTAATCCCTTTTCGGGCAAGGCAATAGAGCACGTGAGAATTTTCGTTAAGGATGTCAGGAACGCTGTGCAAGAATATGGGTGGTGAGATGAAGTAACCCTGTATGTTGCTAACATGTGTTTGGTGGGGGACACTAAACCATATGATGTCTACCACGACACACTGAGTGAAGCACCTGAGCTCCAGGAGGTGGCGGCTAGATTATGCTAGCAGTACCAGAAGCGCAATTTTTTCTGGAGAAATTAAGTACGTTGCTGATGCAGCTCAACGAGTCAGTGGAAGCGTTCTCGGATAGAATCAGTGAGATAAATGCAAAGACATTTGTACAGGCCCAGAATGTAGAAGGTAAAATACTGCTGTTACAGGAGATGGAAGATAGACCGTGGTATACCTGCTGAAGAATCACGAAGGGCGCGGATGGGGAATCTAGAGGACCTATAGCTCTTATGATAGAAACATAGTGGACGTAGATATGGTCCATAGCACAGAACGGGATACAGCGTGTTCGCTTCTGAAGTGCTATAAATATAATCGGGAGGGGCATGTAAGGAAATAGTATAAGCAACCAGAGTGCTATGCGTGTGGCATAGTGGGCCACCCGGCGTTTGAGTATAGAGGCAGGAAGGGTGGAACGCACCAGCCACGGAAGCACCCGTTAAATGCAAGAGGGATTGCTCCAAACGTCTTAAAGTAGTCCCGATAGAGCGTACACGGCACAATTTACTGCACTGACGGAATGTAGCTTAATGGGCTTAGTGAGTGTCAGAAAACAAATATTTTTTTTTTTAGAATTATATATTAATACCTTCAGCTGCTTACGGGCGTTGCTATATATCAACGGGGACAGGGCCAAATGTGTGCTCCGACCGGGACTCGAACCCGGGATTTCCGGCTTACATGGCAGATGCTCTGTCCATCTGAGTCACCAAGAGCACAGAGGATAGAGGGACTGCAGGGACTATCTCGCACACGCCTCCCGCGAGACTCATATTCTCATAGCTGTCTTTATTCATACAATATGAATAACACATATATGATACAAAGTTTTCGGTAGTTGTAACCGCCAATGTCCACCACCGGGGTGGGGACTTACAGGGCGACACCAAAATAAAATAAAACTAAAGTACACATATATATGAGGAAGAAAACACAAATGGAAAGACAAAAGAAAGCAGAATAAAGACGGAGGATTCCTCCTGTGGATAGGCCCCAGGAGTCAAGGCGAAGAGATAACCAGCAGCCTATCCGACGCCGGCTCGTTCCATCGGGCGTGATGCCGTCATGTGCTCGAAGATCCGATAGCTCGTGCAGCAGCTCTGCAGTACCCTGGTGCTAAGCACCGCCAGTTCTCGGGGTCGAAAACCAAGAGAAGAAAGGTCCCTCGCCGACGCTGGAGACCAAACACCCCTCCAGTTCAATGTTGCGGTGGACACAGTCACCTCCTCGACGTCTCGGTGCAGGTTGGAGATGGCACGCCTGATGGACGGCGTGTCGTAGTAGGCCGCCTTCTGTGTGTGACACCAGTCAAGCCGGAGATGATCTCCGACTACCTGGGCGTCGATGACGCAAGCGATGCCGTCTTTAACCGACACCATGTCAGGCTTGCGGATTCCCTCAGGTGTTCGGAGGTGGGGCTCCACAGAGACGTTGAAGCCCCGCTGCACAAGTCCACGAGCGACATAGCGCACAATCGCGTCATGTCGTTTAACTCGGGACCCGTGCGTCCTAAAGCAAGCCTGTAATACGTGGTTGGCGGTCTCCACGGCTTGGCAGCCCGCGCGGCATCTGGTGTCCGCCTCCCGCCCCCGACTGCGCCGCGCCCTCGTCGGGAAGGCGTTGATGCGGGCGCGGAGGGCGTCGATGTAGTTACGCCCAGAAAGCAGGCGACTGGTGTCGGCGACCCATTGATGTTGCCTCTTGACGGCGGCCGAGGATGACAGCGCCGCTCCGTCAAAGGCAACGTGCAGGCGCGCGGCCCACATCTCTCCAACCTGCGTCGACGATTTGAGGAGGTGTCCCTCCCACGTAAGGTGCCGCTCAAGCGCCTCAATCTCACGCTGTACCTCGCCTTGGCCAGCACCGTCGAAGGCTGGCCCCATCTTCTTCAAGGTCAGGAGACGGGACCGGCGAAGGATGGGTCCCATCCATCGGCAAGATGGAATGCCGAGGCCCCCCTGGGCAACAGGAGCGTGGAAGTAGCCCAGGGGAGTGTCCGCCAGAAGGCGGAACCATCTCCTGACGGCGGCCCTGATGGTGACGTCGGCCGCTTTCAGAGCACCCACTCGGGTGCGACTGAGAGCCAGCCCATGGTACAGGCCAGGCAGAAGCACATTGGTGAGAGCGTAGAGGCGCTGTTGCGGCCTAAGCGGAGCTCGGGAGATGACGTCCAGCTGCTCCCCCAGGTGACGTCGGGGGTTGAAGACGCAGCGACCGGCGGTTGAGAATTGCAGCCCCAGGTACCGGAAGGTTTCACCCACACGCAGGGCAGGCACGGTGGTATTGCCTGCCTTGAAGGTAACGTCTGCGTCCACCTTCACCTTCTTGACACGTCCAGACGCGACCAAGGCGAGGGTGAAACACTTCCGGGCGTTGATCTGCAGCCCCAGGTGTGCGAGGGCTGCGACGGCTGCGTCGATGAGGGACTGCAAGCCCCTCGCGGTCGATGCAAACAGCAAGACGTCATCTGCAAAAGCCGCAGCGTTGACTCTGCGACCCAGGATCCGAGCTCCGATGTGGGAGGGAAGTTGACTCAAGACATAGTCCACCGCAAAATTGAAGAGGAGGGGGGAGAGGGGATCGCCCTGACGTACGCCCCTTGACGGCTGCACAGACACTCCCACGCCGGCGCCGCCCGCTGTCACCGTCGCGCTGCCCTCGTAGCACCTCTCGATGTACGCAATAAAGCAATCCGGCAGGCCATGCGCCCTCAGCACAGGGCGGAGGGCAGCATGATCTACCGAATCGAATGCTTTAGAGACGCCAATCGACGCCACAAAAACAGAGCGACAGGAGCGGACTGCGTCAGTGAGAGCAGTGTCTAAGATAAAGGTGTTTTCCAACATCCCATCCCGAGGGATGAAAACCCGCTGACGTTCGTCCACAGCACACGCACGCATCAGGCGTGACGCGAGAACCTTGTGAAAGGCCCGCGCCAGGACTGAGCAGACGGTAATGGGGCGAAAGTCAGCAGGGGATGTTGGTGCAGCCGTTTTGGAGAGAAGTGACGTTCGCGCGCGAAGTAGACGCTCAGGAAGGGCGCGGGCCAGGAGGAAGAGGTTCGTGATTTTCACCAGGACTTCGTGCGGCAGGCGCCGCAGCTCCGCTGGAGTAAGGCCGTCCGGCCCGGCTGCCGATCCCCTGGGCGGCAAGGCAGCAGCGACCTCCTCGTATGTGACCGGCCCCCAAAGGCACTCAAGAGCGACAGGCTCCGAGTGCGGGAGGAGGCGGTCACGGATGAAGCCCGCGGTGGAGAAAGGCTTCTTTGTGAAGAGGTCCGCCCAGAAGTCCAGCAGACCGGGGATGTCCTGTGGCGGCTGCAGCAAGGTGCCATCCAGCAGGCCACGCACACAACGTGCACGCGACCTGCGAAAGGCATCCTGCGTCCGCGCGTACTCCCAGCGGCGCCGCTTGCGCTTCTGCAGCGGCGGAGCGGCAGGCGGCCGCTTGGATGGCAGGCGCGGCCGCTGCGTCCTGGTGTTCGTCCTCTCCCCCCTGGACCCGACCGACGCAAGGGCATCCGGGAGCATGCCCAGGATGATATCAGGCGGCGTACCTCGCCCCAGACCAATGACTCGGTCTAGAGCAGAGAAACGCTGGGCGGAAGCAGGGAGCTCCGCCAGATGCTCCCAGATGGCGGCGTCAGTTGGCCCCTCCAATGGCGGCCCGGTGGTGTCGGCCGCGAAGTCCTCGACTGCGTCGGTAGACGGCGCAGCGTCATCGCCCGCGTCAGGCAGCGGCCTCTCCGCTCCTCGGCGGGACGCCGGCTCTTCCCCTCGACCGATCTCAAGTGCCTCCATGAAGTTGCGGACCAGCTGCTTATGAGCAGCCTTCCGCCGTTGGCACTTGATTGCTTCGAGCGTTCGGTCGGGGAACATCCTTGTCAGTTCTTGGTTGACAAAGAAGAACCGCGCGTCCCTCTCAAGAAACAGTTCCGCCTCTGCTTTGGCGAGCGATAGGACTTCTTCCTCGGTCCACCTCGCGCGATGCCTCTCGGTGATGATCTCGGCGTTGGCGGCCGCAAGGTGTTGGCGGCGCCGGTGGACCCCGAGATGTCCACACACTACATACGTAGTGTCCCTATCAACAGACTCATTACTCGTGGAAGACACTCTTACTAAGTCCCGTAAGAGTTCGGGTAATATGTGCGCATCTTCATAGAAAAGGAAGGTCATGGCCAGTATTGCCAGAACTAAATACGTATACGGGTATGGTTTCCGAAAGAACAGACACCATATCCCTATACGTATAGAAATATGTATGGTGGGCACAGGTGCGAATGTGTCCGTTATCAGTGCAGACTTCTTGGAAAAGAGAAGACAGAGGCCATTACGGCGTAGGTTATGCGGGATTGGCGATAATACGCTGGAATCATTGGGTACAGTAGCACTGGAATTTGCAGTCGGGGAAAACTAGGTTCAGCGAACGCATGGAAGTGTTACCATGTTGAGGCGAAGGTTATTCCGTGATTCTCGTCCTATACCATTGATGAACGCACAGTAGAACTGAGTGGGACTTTATTTCAACTGGGAGAAATAGTTCAAATGAGGCAACGACGCAGAGTTCACCTATCATGGAACTGAGACCAACTAAACTTCTTGCGTCTTCAGTAAAGATCGTTCAGCGGGATAAAAGACCTGCCGGCACGGGAAAGATAGTGTGGGTTGCTGTGGGTACAGACCTGCCAAGGGGAACATTATTTGTGATTAACCCGCCGTTAAGCAATGAAGAATTGTGTACTTCGCATTGTTTTATCTACAGGGGTTTATCGCAAGTAAGTGATGCGAAAGGGAAATAGATGATTCCGGAGTGTGGATATCTTTGGAGGAGGGGAGGTGACTCTGTCAAGGGTGTAATAGCAGTACTCTGGAAGTCTTGGAAGATCAGAACTTTGACAGGCCGAGCGTAGAGGAAAGCAACAAGCCAATAGTCGATACGGAAGAGTTACGGGTTAAAGTATGCCATTATAAGGGCAGTGATCGAATGGCTATGGCGAACATGTTGTTGAGGTTTAGTGATTCATTTCGTGCTCACGCCAAGTTATATACCGACAGGAGAAAGCTCACCTGTTTTTACGAAGCCGTACCATGTAGCAAAACAGAATAATTTATTGAACAACAACTAGGGGGAATGATATTCCCAGGATCACGAATATTGTCGTCGTGCCATAGAACTGAGAGAACGGGACATTGTCCGATCTTTACAACTATGGACCCCAAGAGCGGCATGAAGATAGGCCGAAAAAAGCGTTTACCGACCCGGCAGGACGATTTCATTAAAAACGCATACAATTAGGACTAAAGAAAGCACCGACAACTTTTCAGCCATTGATTGATGAGGTACTGAGAGGATTAAAGCCAAAAGCTTGATTTGTCTATTTCGATGTCATAATTGTCAATTCAAAGGATTTACTGGAACATGATAGACGTTTGGAGGATGTCTTTAGTGGACTAAGATCTGAAAATTTGACAATAAGTGTTGATAAGGGCCGTTTTGCGCAAATTTAGGTAAACTGTCAGGGGCACGTGACTAGTGAGCATGGCGTACAGACCGACACTCGTCTTACAGAGACAGTTAAAGATTATCCGATACAACAAACAACTAAGCAGGTAACTTCTGTAATTATTATAGACGGTTCATGAAGGACTTTGCTAAAACAGCCAGACCCTTGAACAAGCTACTGAAGAAGGGGACGAAATTGTATTGGTTGCAGGAATGTCAGGACGCATTTTAAAAATTGAAACAGATGTTAGTGTCAGATCTACTATTGGTTTTGCTGGATTTCGAGAAAGAGTTTATCTTTTCGTGTGAAGGTTTCTGTGAGTCAGTCGGTTGTGTTTTGGGACAGATGGTAAACGGTCAGGAACATCTTGTAGTTTACACTTCAAGGCAGTCAAACAAGGCAGAGCGTAACTACTCAACAATGGAGAAAGAGACGGTGGTGGTCATATTTAGTATTATGTGTTTTTGATGATATATGTATAGTATTATATGTAAGGCCGTGACAGACCATGCCTCATTGACAGCTTTGCTTGGTTGGAGAGATCCAACTAGTAGACTAACTCGGTGGGCACAGTTTTCAGAAAGCACTCGACCATGCGTTGTATTGGACAGGAACAGCTCTAATGGTGTAATACGTTCAAAACATACCGTATTTAAATGACATACTCAGTCCAGAACTTTTTGCAGTCCTAGGGTAGAGTTCCAGCAAGTCGGAGTTTCGATGAAACGAATGTGCCAGTATCTACATTTCCGGGAAGAACAAGGGCACAAAATATTAGCGATTAGCGCATAAGCCACCAGTTGTGACATGTTCTAGGAGGCTTTTTCATACTGCATTTTTGAGGGTACAGGCTGTGGACATGCCAACACGCCGCGCAGTGTAACTGCGCGGTCTCAGGCACATGGTACGGTTAACGTTCCCCCCCTCACTCCCGGCGGAGGTTCGAGTCCTTCCTCAGGCATGGATGTGTGTGTTGTCCTTAGCGTAAGTTAGTTTAAGTTACATTAAGCACTGTGTAAGCCTAGAGAGCGATGACCTCAGCCATTTGGTTCCAAAATTTCTACTCCAATTACCAGCAGAACGGTTGGCCAGTATTGGTAGGGGAAGCTATTACTTTTAAGGTCTTAATGAGTGTGTAAGGGTATGATAACGATACTTGGTAGTGGTAGAGTGTGAGCTTAAGTCCTCTATGGTGAGTTCAGGAGAATGAGCTCAATATGTAATTTACACATATCAATAACAACTTTCGCTTCACCCTGGTTCCCAGAACTCCTGAAGATTGATTGTGGATATTGTATCAGAGACACAGTACTTTTGACTGTTCAGATAAGTCACAGAAACCGGCAATAAATGTGAACAACCATGCATGGGCAGCGCCCATTAGACGGAGGCGGTCCGACAGCCGATCAGTTCCAGTCATTCCACTAGGAAGGAGGTGTTGTCTGTAGATCAACCATGCCTAGACGGTCAATACCGCGATTCGATGGCGTCCTGATTGTTACTTTGTGCCAGGAAGGGCTCTCAACAAGGTAAGTGTCCAGGAGTCTCGGACTGAACCAAAGCGATGTTGTTCGGACATGGAGGAGATAAAGAGAAGCAGGAACTGTCGATGACATGCCTCTCTCAGGCCTCCCAAGTGCTGCTACTGCAGTGAATGACGGCTTGGAGGAACCCTGACAGCAACGCTACCATGTTGAATAATGCTTTTCGTGTAGCCACTGGACGTCGTGTTACGACTCAAACTGTGCGCAATAGGCTGCATGAAGCGCAACGTCACACCCGACGTCCATGGCGAAGTCCATCTTTGCAACCACGACACCATGCGACGCGGTACAGATAGGCCCAACAACATGCCGAATGGACCGCTCAGAATTGGCATCACATTCTCGTCACCTATGAGTGTCCCATATGCGTTTAACCAGACAAACGTCGGAGACGCGTTTCGGGCCAAACCTGTCGGACTGAACGCCTCAGACGCACTGACTAACAAGTGCATCAAGGTGGAGGTTCCCTGCTGTTTTGGGCTGGCATTATGTGGGGTCGACGTACGCCGCTGGTGGTCATGGAAGGCGACGTAACAGCAGTACGATACGTGAATACCATCCTCAGACCTATAGTGGAATCATATCAGCAGCATACTGGCTAGGCATTAGTCTTCATGGAAGACAATTCGCGCCACCATCGTACACATCTTGTGAATGATATCCTTCATGATAACGACGTCGCTCTACTAGAGTGGCCAGCATGTTCTCCAGACATGATCGCTATCGAACATGCCTGGTATAGGCTGAAAAAGGCTATTTATGGACGACATGACCCACCAACCACTCCGAGGAATCTACACCGAATCGCTGTTGAGGAGTGAGACAATATGCACCTACAGTGCCTTGATGAACTTGTGGATTGTAGGCCATGACTAATGCAGGCATGCATCAATGTAAGAAGTCGTTGTACTAGGTACTAGAGGTACCAGTGTGAACAGAAATCTGGACCACCACCTCTGAAGGTCTCCCTATTTGGTGGTACAACATGTAATGTGTGGTTCTCATTGGCAATAAAAAGGGCGGAAATGATGTTTATGTTGATCTCTATTCCAGTTTTCTGTACAGTTTCCGGAACTCTCAGAACTGAGGTGATGCAAACCTTCTTTTGAGGTGTGTGTTAGAGTTACGGTAGTGGAGTGGGAAAACGATGTTAAAGTTAAGGGATCGATTGGCACATCGGATGGCAGGAGCACGCATTGTTGATGTTTTGCAAACGACTCTGTGAGGCAGATCTGCGACACCACTTGTAGGGGGTGGAAGGCACGGAACAGCGGTTGCTGTGTACAAGTATTAAGTAATCAGGACAGCATACGTTTCAGTTACAACAGTGTCTAGTGACCTGTGTGTGAGGGCCGTAGGGAAAAGACGTATAAACAAGTGAGCCTGGATTCTCAGAGGGGGAAGTCATGTCGCCACTCTGCCCACGTCTAGAAATGGAAAGATTGACGATTGTTTAAATTGCAGGCCAAAGACGACGACCTTTTGGTGTTGGATATCGGCGGCCATTGGGCCCGTTGAAACTACGTCCAATACCCGCTGCACGTACACGTCATAGCTGTGGCGGGGCGGGTAGCGCCTTTGAGCTGCGCGGCGTGTGGAGCGAGGGGGCTGCTGGTTGCGCTCTCTGGGTGACATTACAGAACGGATTGCAGCCTGTCGTCCGCAGGTGCCGGGCCAGGGCGTGAACCTGGTCTCCTGGGTGCGGCCACTGGCGGAGTTGCCCTGGGTGGATAGTCGGAACTGCTAACGCTCACTACAAAGACGGCTTCGTTTCGGCGCTGTACATGGGATCCACGAGTGGCTCTTCAGGGAACAGTCTGCCATGTCCCGGGCCACGAACGCAGGTGACGCACGTGGCTGCCACTTAGCTGTGGCGCGGGCAGGGGTTCTACTTCTGGAAGGCTGCGCGACAAGACGCCAACGCTACAAATCCGGCATTGGCATTGGGGCTGACCCACGCATGCACACTGTGCTGAGCCATCGCGGGGTTCATCTGTGTACCTTCGATGTAATAAAGTCAATGATACAGTTGCCTGTGTTCCTCGGCGCATTTTGACCTGAGCTATCCTTCTCGGTTGTTTATACATATTTCAGCATATGAGGTCGGGGAGTTGTAAGAGAGGCAACAGTTGTATATTGCACGGTATTTTTTCAATCTCATCCATAAAATTATCTCGCTCAACCAAGATAAACTACAAAAGTAGGCTCCAAACTAAAAATGGTGACTTGCTTATGCCTAAGATTCATTTTGTAAAGATGCACGTTAAATTACTCAGATAAAACAACCGAGTTACTGTGATATTTACTGTCTTCTACCGTCCTCCTTCACCATCTGCCTGACTAGCCCCAAAAGACAACACAGCTACACAGAACTACCTACTACGCAAATCATGTGTAACACCACCATACTCAGTAACTTACCACTAGTAGGTAGTCATGGAAACACGGTGTGTCTGTGAGTATATAATTTCAAAATTAATACTTCGCACATTCATAGAATACGCCATCCCGTCTAGTTCTGCAGTTCCACATATTCTTCATGGCCTCTCTGTGCTGCTATACAAGCGCAAGTGCCACAAGCCGACCTCATCATGGACACTGCTATGGTTCACAAAAACACATACCATCTTGTGTTCTGCACAGCCTTGCAATAAAGAACTTACCCATCGCTCCTCCTCACTGGCGGAGAGCTGCCGACTTCTCCCAAACACTGGCAAGAAGTCACCATCCGTTACACGGCTCGACGATGTCTGCATACAGCTGCCCACGCCTCTGTTGACTGTTGGAAACTGTTACTGTATCAGATTGCTCGGTTCCTCGACACTCTCCCTTTCAGTATGTTTTGCTCTGTCGTCGGTGGTGAAACTATTCCTGTCAACAGCTGAGAAATGCGACCTTGCCTAGGCCAGCCACGATAATAAGAAAAGCACGGCAGATGTGCCATCCTGCCCCAGCGCCGATTACATTCTTTGTCTGCCACTTCTGAGAGAGAAGTCCGGGGCTGGCAGAAGTCCGCACTATGTCACTAGCTTCTCCAACAAACTCTGCTCTTGGCAACTCCTTGGGCTACTCACGCCAAAGTAGACGATGACATGCCATACCAGGCAGTGGTGTTGACCCTCAACGTATCCACAGCTATCCGCAGCAGTCTCTGGATCTGCCCAGTCGATGTTGTAGCTGGAGCTCTGAAATTATCTTGCGCAGGAGAACTTCAGTGAAGGTTGGAAGGTAGGAGGCGAGGTATGAGTAAAGCTATGAGGAACACCCGTAAGTCGTGCTTGGGTAACTCAGGTGGTAGAGCACTTGCCCTGACAGGCAAATGACCCGAGTTCGAGTCCCGGTCGGGCACACAGTGTTATTCTGCCAGGAAGTTTCATATCAACGGACACTCCGCTCCAGAGTGAAAATTTCACTCTGGACTAAGTTTATTGCTTTACCAACATTTTCATATACGACCAACACGTTGTAAAGAAATTTGAATTCTTTCTTTGCTTACGATTTACTTTGCTTTCTTGTGTCATCAGAAACGAAAGAAATGTTGAATGAGCCATTTATGAATTTTCTAACATGCGGCTGTTTTACGATATTGCACTGCTTGCGTTATTCCGATATACGATGCAAACTTCCTTCGGACAAGCACGAACGAACTTTGCATCGAAATTCGGAGTAACACTGGCACGGCAATATTATATTTATGGGCCGTCACCGGGCAAGAAATTTTCAAGTAAAATGTCTCCCCTGTTCGGGAATATAAGTAATGGGTGTACGAGTATAGAATTTAGACACATGGTTGTAGACTACATACTGAAGTTTGGGACTGGTCCTGCTCGGGTAGCCAAATGGTAAGGTGACCGCTCTCCATAAGAGGGAAGTCCGGGTATAAGTAATGATCTGGCACAGATTTTCATTGTCGTCAATTCATTATACAGCTGATGGTTGTCCATATTCGCAACTGCGAATACATTTCATGCAGCTGTTGCGGTGGAATTTTTATTCGCTTTCGAGACATACCCTCATAAACATCTCAATAGTGGAAAGTCAATTAGACACACGCAATGTGGGAGCGGAAGGTGGAAATTTAATCTTTTTTAGAAAACTTAGCCAGCGTTCAATTTGTAGTAATGCTGCTATCGGAGCGGACGGACAGTATGGCTGATGAATAGTACTTCCATTCGTTCATCTCACACAGTATGTATAATACAAGAGGCTACATTCGATTTATTTATTTCTAACAGATTAGAAACTAGATACTTACAATAACGTAACGGGAATCCTCTTCACACTATTTTCTTCTTTTAAAGTTATCATTCTCAAGCGAGCTGTAAATTTTAGTCACTATTGAAATCATTTTCAGTAACTCTTGAATAATACACGAGGAAATTATGCTACCAAAATGTTGACGGGAAAGATCATCAAGTATCGCATATGATCCATCTTGTTGACAATCATTCCAGATGGCTGTCCAATAGAAAGTACACTACGATGTCTTGGAGGAACAATTATTCCGGTCTCCAAGAACACTCAGAACGTTTACATTTCTTCAGATCTGCAGTCTGCAATTGCGGTCAGGGTTTCTTCCGCTACAGATGGCTCTGAGCACTATGGGACTTAACATCTATGGTCATCAGTCCCCTAGAACTTAGAACTACTTAAACCTAACTAACGTAAGGACGTCACACAACACCCAGCCATCACGAGGCAGAGAAAATCCCTGACCCCGCCGGGAATCGAACCCGGGATCCCGGGCGTGGGAAGCGAGAGATGCGGGCTCCGCTACAGATCTTTACATATATCATATGAATCATGTCCTCAAACTGTCTTACGCAGTAGCTGTTTTGATGTTTTAGAGAAACTGTGTCCTTGAACCACACTGATCAATGGCGAGACGCTCCTCATTGAATAAAGTGTAATCCCTTTTCCTTACTATTTTAATTACAGAAATACGGGTATCTACATCGATTTTTCCAATATAGCTATTGTTAATTTTGCTGCAGTTGGTAAGGTTGTAGAAGAGACTAATTCAACGGATTTTCGCGTTTCAAAATCCGATTGCTGGTTTCAGAGTAATTATAATATTTATTACTTTGCATTTATCTGCTTTGAAAATGAAATTAATCACCGTCACGCGCAACTGCCCGATCTTATTCCCAACTAAGGAAACACGTCACGTTGAATAAGGAGAAAACATAGCATTGCACCACCGCTATATCGGCATAAAAGGGGCACAGAGGAAATGTAGCTTTCATTCTGACTCAAGCGTTCACATTTGTCGACTGTTGGTTAGTTAGAAAAAATAACTGTCCTTAACTGAAACTAGATACCGTAATGTTTCCAGAGAATGCAGAAGGAACGTGAAGAGAACTGTTGAGTTGTACACAAAAAAGAATCATAACAAGCGGTATCTGAAACGACGAACAATTCAGGGAATGTGCAAAAAATTGTTATTGAAGGTGCACTAGAATACTACGGAAAACTGCAACGAGCAAAGCGAACGAAATAGATGTTCCGCCAGCTGATTATAATAATCCACATGATTCCTCCAGAGAAAATGATAGTACCTTTGGAATAAATCAGTCCAGCGATGATCATACAATGTAGACTTTCACGGCCGGTATTGTCTTCACTTAAAACTTCCGGGCTGAGAGGCGGTGGTCGAAGTATAAAACTCTCTCCTGACGTTTCGTCTCCAACTGCGGGAGACATCCTCGGAGGTAAAGCGGCAGTTCGTCGGAGAGGAAACGTCAGCAGAAAGTCTTATACTTCGACCACGGCCTATCAGCCCGGAAGTTTTAAGTCAGTCGAGCGATGTTCGCGTTTTGCGGGTACCCAGCTTCCACCAGTATCAGGAGTCATATCACGTGTCACTTCACAAACAGATCAGCCAGCGGGCTGCAGAAGACGCATGAAATTATGTCACTAGATCCCGATACTGCATCAAGACAACTGATTAACTCTTCAAATGAATTCTGTTCACCGTTGAAGCTATCTTTACAAATCATGAAAAAGTTAAATTTACGACATATGCATTACAAAGCTGCTGAGGATCAGCACTGGCTGGGGAAGGTTGGGCATCAGAGGTAGTGGAGTGACCATATTTGATGTCATATTATTCCATATTAGGTAACTGGTCATTATTTCATGGAAGAAATCTTAACTGGCTAGAGATACATCAGCTCTCCTAGAGAAAACACTGGTTAAAACACACAGACGTATGTGATATCAGCAAGATGGGTGCCCGGTTCACTACTCGGTTGGGACTAAGAGATGGGTCACTCATTTCTTTGCCGGTCTCTGGATAAGCAGCGAAGGTAGTATCAGTTGACATGCACGTTAGCCTGAAACCACTCAACATGTTTCTCTGGGGTAAGCTGAAAGATGAAGTCTACGAGGGCTGAAGAACACTGCCGCATTTTTGAAACAAGTTCAATGATATGGAAGTAATCTCTTCGCTCTTCCAGACGTCGTTGCACCAGCGATTCTAAAAGGGTATTAGATTGCGGGCATTTCGATCTCTTGACATGAGTGGAATATTAAGGAAGTACTTATGACCACATTAATTCGTGATATTTTAGTTGTTGTGCCTGATGTAATTTTGGAATGTAAGTGCCGATATTATACACAAGACGTGAGGTAATTGTTTAACTATCTTTATAACATAATTAAGGGTAGTGTGTTCCATTAGTAATCAAGTTTTGAAAACAAATGATCAGCAACTGCGCCCGAAGACGTCCGGCACAAGAAATCGCCTTCGTTCTGCTAATTACCTTGTCAAAGACGTCAGAGGAGCGGACAGAGCGTAAAGGCACTCTCTTGCCCTTGGGGTGGAAAACTGCTCCTAAAAGGCTAAAGAACTAGCAATGATCAACGACACGACGATGCAGAAGGCAGTAAAAACCCCTTCATTAGACACATAATGTGTAATCACAGGACATGTGGCCTGTAATTGAAAAAGTGTCACGAGGATCTCTCCATTGGCAATAGATGTTAGACAAATTCCGCAATCGGATATCCGTGATGGGGACTCCCAAGGTGATGGTAACAAAGAGCAAAACTTTGACTGAATAACCAACGAAAGTAAAGGGCAATGATCTGCGCCTCGTGGCGTGGAATGTCAGAAATTTGAAATTGGTAGGGAAACCAGAGTGTCTGGAAAGGGAAATACTGAGGATCAGTCTACAGTATTGGCGTAATGGCATAACGGATGTAGAATTATTAATGAGTTGGAGGGTAGGAAACAGTATGTGTTACTGTGAACAATTCAGTGATAGGATTGTTCTCATCAGCCTCGACAGCAACCAACACCATCGAAAATGGTTCATGTATACATGCCGACGACACAAGCAGAAGATGAACAGTGGACAATGTACACAACGTTATTGAACGAGTAATTCAGTACGTATAGAAAGATGAATTCTAATAGTTACTTGGTTTGGAATGCGGTTGTAGGTGAAGGCGTAGAAAAAAGGATTACAGGAGAATATGTGCTTGTAGTAGAAATGAGAGAAGAGAAATAATAATAGAGATGTGAAATAAATTTTACCTTTTAATAGTGAAAACTCTGCTCAAGATTCTCAAGAGTAGGAGCTAGACATGTGAAAAGTCGAGAGTTACGGGAAAATTCCAGTTTGGTTACATCATAGGAAAATATTTCGAATTCTGATACTTGACTGCAAGGCGTAGCCATCAGCAGACATGTCTAAGATCGCAATTTGGTGATGATAAAATGACGAAATTTGAGAGACTAGTGAGGAGGAATCAGTGGGCGAAGAATTAGGATACCGGAATAACTAAGGAATTAAGAGATACGGTTGGAGTTCTGAGTCTGTAGATACTGCGATATTGAATATCTCGGTACACAGTTCCGTTGAAGCGGAACAGACATCTCTTCAAAGGTCAAACATAGTCGCTGGAAAGGAAAACAGAGATACAAAAAAGGTAAATGCGAAGAAACCGTAAGTAACAGAAGAAATACTTCAGTTGATCAATGAAAGAAGAAAGTAAAAAATTCTTCGGAGAAATTCAGGAATACAACAATACAGATCAAGTAGGAATGAAATAAATAGGAAGCTTAGGAGAAATGGCTGCTACAAAAATATGACGAAATCGAAAATGGAATGATAATCGGAAGAACAGACCTAGCGTTTAGAAGAGTGAAGTCGACCCCCGATGAAAGTAAAAGCAAGCGTAGTAATGTTGATGTTACATGGGAACTCCTCCGTTAGACGCGGAGGAAAGAGCTCATAGGTGTACAGAGTACACTGAGGTCTTATCTCATGACGTGTTGGAAGAAGAAACTAGAGTCGATGGAAAGAAGATAGTGGATACAGTATTAGAATCAAAATATGAAAGAGCTTTGGGCGACAGACGGGATGGTATCTTAAAGTTGGAATTTCAAAAATCGTTTGGGTTTCAAATGGTTCAAATGGCTCTGAGCACTATGGGACTCAACTGCTGAGATCATTAGTCCCCTAGAAGTTAGAACTAGTTAAACCTAACTAACCTAAGGACATCACAAACATCCATGCCCGAGGCAGGATTCGAACCTGCGACCGTAGCGGTCTTGCGGTTACAGACTGCAGCGCCTTTAACCGCACGGCCACTTCGGCCGGCAATCGTTTGGGGAAGTGAGAACAAAACGAATACTCGAGTTAGTGTGCACAATGTGTAAGCCTGGCAATGCACTACCAGACTTTCCGAAAAATGTCATCCTCACAATTCCGAAGATAGCAAGTGCCGACAGGTGTGAAAATTATCGCTTAACCAGCTTAAAAGCTCATCCATCGAAGTTGCTGACAAAATTAATATCATCATCATCATCTTGGACAGTTTCCAGCCACTGGCTGGGTCTGTCGGGAGCACAAGCCTCTCCATCGTGTTCTGTCTTTCCACCATTCCCCCTCTCCCACCTTCGTCCAGTTCTCTCCTCTTCTCGTCACACATTCCTTCACTCCCTTCACCCATCTATCTCTTGGTCTTCCTCTGGGCCTCTTCCCCTCCAGTTGCAGATCAAACATCCTCTTTGGAATTCTTCCCTCATCCATTCTCTTCATGTGTCCATACCACTGCAGTCTTAATTTTTCTATCCTGTCCTGTACTGGTTCCTCCTTTAGTCTTTCCCTCACATACACATTTCGCAATCTGTCTCGTCTTGTTACACACAACCTGCTCCTCTGGAACTTCATTTCACTAGCCTGTATTCTACTTTTGTCGCCTTTGTGCATTACCCATGTCTCACTTCCGTATGCCAATATGGGGACAAAGTAGGTTCGGTATATAATTCCCTTTGATTTCTGTGGCACCTCCTTGCTCCAAATAATCCCCCTAATGCATTTGTAGAACTGCCCTGCTTTTCTGCACCTTTCATTAATTTCCATTGCGTTTCCCCCCTTACTTTCAATCATGCTTCCCAGGTACTTGAAGTTCTCTACCACTTGTAGTTTTTCCCCTGCACAAGTTATATCCACATTTGGCCTATTCTTCTTCCTTGTTGTGACAATTATTTCACTTTTCTTTGCAGAGAAATGCATTCCATATTGTGCTGCCGTTGCCTCCCATACATATAACTGCTCTTGCACCTCCTTCTCGCAATTTCCCCATAACATCAGGTCATCGGCAAAAAGCACTGCTTTCATTTTATGATCTCCAATTGCATCTGATACTTGCTGTAGGATTTCATCCATAACAATAATAAACAATAAAGGCGAAAGTGCACTTCCCTGTCGCAGCCCATTTTCCAGCTTGAACCATGCAGTACGTTCCCTCCCCACTTTCACACAACTCTCACTTCCCTCATACATTTTTCTGACTTTTTGTGTTATCTCTTCATCTATTCCTTTTGCGTTCAGCACATCCCAGAGCTTGTCCCTACAGATACTGTCATACACCTTCTCAATATCTAAAAAGGCCATGATTAAGTCCTTCCCGTACTCATAGTGCCTTTCCTGCAGTTGCCTTACCGCAAATATGAGGTCCGTGGTTGATCTTCCCGGTCTGAAACCATACTGCTCCTCTTGCAGTCTACTTTCAATACTGCTTCTTATTCTCTTCTCCAGGATCTTTTCATAGATTTTTCCACAGTGGCATAGCAGGGTGATTCCTCTGTAGTTCTCACATCTCCTTTTATCCCCTTTCTTGAAGATCGGGACTATAATTCCTTTCTTCCAATCCTCAGGAATTCTGTTCTCCTTCCGCACCACCCTCAGCACTCTGTATAGCCACTGGGTTCCTACTTCTCCTGCTGCTCGTATCATATCCACTGTTACTTCGTCCCAACCTGGTGCCTTGCCCCCTTTCATCCCCTTTATGGCTTCTTCCACTTCATTCCAAGTTAGATCATCAATTTCCCCACTATTATAATCGTCTGCTGCCTTAGGCTCTCCATCGCTGTTATTTACCCGCTTGGCGGCATTCAACAGATCTTCAAAGTACTCCTTCCAAATCTTTTTGAGCTCATGTATTTCCTCCACAACTCTTCCATTATTATCCATGATCTTCAGGCACTCGCTTCTGTCGTTCCTCTTATTTCTTACCATGGTGTAAAGTACTTTTTTGTTCCCTTCACTGTCCTCTTCTAACATTCTTGTCCAGTTTTCCATCCACTTCTTCTTCTTCGCCCTTACTATGGTCTGTGCCGCTTTCTTGTTTTCCTTATATTTTACCCTAGCTTCCTCTGTTCGGGTCTGGAACCATTCTCTGAAGGCTTTGTTCTTTCGAAGTACTGCCTCTTTACATATGTTGTTCCACCATGGGGTTTCCTTACGTCTCCGCTTTGTGCTAGTTCTTCCGCACACAGTCTCAGCTGCCTCAACTAGAGCCCTCTTAAAATCTCCCCATTCTTCTTCCACTGTTCTCTGATCTTCCTTTGGCAGCTTCTTCCTGATCAGTGTCTGGTACTGGGTCCTCCGTTCATCCTCTTTCAGCATCCATGTCTTCAACCTTTTCTCCTGTATATCTGTTGCCTTCCTATCTTTTTTCTCTCTCAGGGTGGCTACCAACAGCCGATGGTCACTGTCTAAGGCCTCAGATGGAATGACCTTAACATCTGTGAGGCTGCTCATCATCTGCCTATCCACTAGTACATAGTCTACTACTGACGTTTGGGACCAGTCTCCACTGTACCAAGTTATTTTGTGGGTACTTCTCTTCTTGTACCAGGAATTTGCGATCGCCAGCCCATTCCTCTTGCAGAATTCCAGCAACAATTTTCCTTCTCTATTTCGGTTCCCCCAGCCCTCTGGTCCCATTATCTCCTCAAATCCTTTCCTGTCTGTGCCAACAAGTGCATTGAGGTCCCCTATTATAATCTGATTACCTCCATTTAGCTGCTTTTGCATGTCATCTTCAAATTCCTCCTTTTTTGTACACCCCACCTGTGGGGCATATGCTTCGATGATTTCAATGCTTTTTCCTTTCACTCGTACTCTGGCTTTTATCATTCGATCATTGATACCTTCCACCTCCTCCTGCAGACCCTCTCTGACCACTATTGCCACTCCATTTCTTCCCCTCTCATTCCCTATCCAGTACAGTTTACATCCCTTACTTAGTGGTTTTTCACCAACTCCTCTCCACCTAGTCTCAGCAAGTCCCAAGATGTCCAATTTCCTCCTTTCCATCATTTCTACAATTTCTTCTAACTTCCCAGTTAGAGTCCTTACGTTTAAGGTGCCCAGTCGTAAACCATCTCGTAATCCTTATCCATTGCTTGGTCGGTTTCCTTTAAATCCGTTCCGTGATCCGAGCCATGTTCCCTTTTTAAAAGCAGTTGATTTATCCACTACTGGCTTGCTAGGTCTATCGCAGCTTCACCAGAGCCCCGCTAGCCCTCACGTTTCAGGGTTCCCATAGGGCCTTCCCAGCTACCGTAGCGGTCCTGGGGCACACGAAGTCCCCGCTGTACATCGCCCCTATAGGCAGTCCCCTACTTTGTGCCGTTGCCCATCTCCCACGACTTGGATGAGGGGTTGGACTTATGGGAGACAAAATTAATATACAGAAGCATAAGAAAAACTGGGGAACTGTTAGATGACGACGTTTGACTTATAAGTGGCAAAAGCACTAAAGAGGTAGTTCTGACGTTGCAGCTGACATAGAGATCAAAACTGTAGAAAAATCAAGGACGTTTCGACCTGGAAAAAGCGTTCGACAATTTAAAGTGGAAGATGTTCAGAATTCTGAGAAAAGTTTGGGTAAGCTCTAGGAAAAGACGAGTAATGTAAATACAAACAAGAACCAAGAGGAAAGAGGGGAAGAACAAAGTCCTCGCACTAGAAAGGGTGTTAAGACAGGTATGTAACCCCTCGCCACTATTGTTAAATATAGGCATCGGAGATGAAATAACGAATGGTTCAGGAGTGGAATTGAAATTGTATGTGGAAGGATATCAGTGACAAGGTCTGTTGATGACATTGCAAACCTCCGTGAAAGTGAGGAAGAGCAGCGGTCTGTGTTGAATGAAACTAACAGTCTAATATGTACACAGTACGGACTTACAGTAAATCGAAGAAAGACAATAGTAACGATAAGTAGCAGAAATGAGAACAGCGAGGAAATGAACATCAAAATTGGTGATTACGAAGCAGACGAATACAAGAAATTCAGCTACCTAAACAGGAAAACAGCTCACGACGGGCGGAGCATGGACGAATCGAAAGCAGACCAGCGCTGGCAAAAAGAGCATTTCTATCACAACAAAATCGATAAGTAACAAGCATAGAACTTATTTTAGGAAGAAGGTTCCGAGAATGTGCACTTGGAGCACAGCGTCGTGTGGTAGGAAGCAGGGGCTGTGGAAAAACCGGAACAGAAGAGAATCGAGGCATTTGAGACGTGGTTCTACAGAAGAATCTTGAAAATTAGGTGTACTGATAATGCAAAGAATGAGGAGGTAATCCACAGAACCGGAGAGGAAAGGAATATGTGGAAACTACTGACAAGAAAAAGGACATATTTGCAGGACATGTGTTACAACATCACAGATTAACTTCCATGGTACTAGGAAGGAGGTGTGGGGGGTAAGAATTGTAGAGGAAAACAGATATTGGAATACATCCGACAAATAACTGAGAACGTGGGTTGTAACTGCTATTCTGAGATGAAAATTTAGGCACAAGACAGGAAATCATGATGGGTGGCATCAAACCATTCAGAATAGTGATGAATAAAATAAAATAAAACACACATGCCTGTCTTACAAGACATTCTGCTATTGACCCACTCCTTTTGGCGCGGACTTATATGCTTTCCAAAAATATTTCGTTAAAATATGCAAACAGGCCAACTAGTTAAGGTGGATAGTGGAGAGCTGGGTTTGGTTGTCAAGAAATGCATGTAGTGAACGATTAGGCGGATTACTTTGTAAGACAATCCTTGAAAATATAATTTTGCAAATTTAGGAATGCAAACAGTTTAAAATAAAACTTTAACACTCTAGAAATGCAAACAATTAAAAACTTGCTTCATGTAAAAATTTATAAACCAGGTAGATGAGGTCCCATAATTTTTGGCCCAATTTTAAAATTACCAACACGTGGGGTGCCGATAAAATTAAGTGGCACCAGAAAGACTGTTTAAAGAACGCTACAAAGCAAGACGTTAAAGAAAAAAGAAAAACGATCTGAACTGTGCCAACACTGTGCGATGGACTGCTAGTATCTTTCACTCTACACAGACACTGTGGCCATTCCTAAACGGCACGCTGAATGCACTTCGCACGTCTGTCCACATGCAGACCTGCAGTCACACCCCTGTCTTTCGCAGAGTCGATGCTGCTTACTCAGCAAAGACTAATAGTGACGTCGAGTGCCAAGATGCTGTTGCTACACAATGCCAGCACACTGTTGTTCGGTCCCCAAAGGACATACACCCTCATTTACCAGCTAGCAAGAAGTGAATACAGCCTATGAAACATTTAGTGAGAACACTTTCACTATTCATTTGTGTGAAAAAAGAATTACTGCTCTTAAATAGATCAGGAAATAACTTACGCGAACTGTGTAGATGGTTATCGTGCATAGCCAGAGCTGTGAGTAACGTACTCTAAAACAAAAATTAAAAAGGTAACTGAAACAAGCATTCGTATCGGGAGGAATGTCTAATGAACATTTTATTTTTGCTGCCGATGACGTATGACAGTCTTGTAATAGTACGTATATCCGGCCGGTGTGACCGAGCGGTTCTAGGCGCTTCAGTCTGGAACCGAGCAACAGCTACGGTCGCAGGTTCGAATCCTGCCTCGGGCATGGATGTGGGTGATATCTTAAGGATATTTAGGTTTCAGTAGTTCTAAGTTCTAGGCGACTGACGACCTCAGATGTTAAGTCCCATAGTACTCAGAGCCAATAGTACGTGTACATTCCAGTTTCTTCCCCTACATCCATTAAATTCGTAAAGTTCAGTTTATTTTAGTAATTTGTATCAGCGTTGTGGATGATCGAGATTCCGTCGTTGAGAGTCACTGTTTTTAGTCACACGTGCCACTTTCGTTTCCAAACTTTTCTCCACTCATCAGTCATTTTTCTCTGATATACACCATTTTTATGTACAGTGCAATTTGCACAACTTTCATGAAACCTGCAATGATTAATATTTGAATCAGCATCAGAGAATGCAATTGTTTTATTATGAAATTGGTCAAATTATTAATTTTTGCCAGTGACGAGCGGCTCACTGTGATAGATGTTTTCAATATGTGTTGATGAAATGTTATTGATTGGCTTCTAATACCTTTTAAAGCGACGATATACAATAGAAACAAATTCGCACGTATCAATAAAGGGAGCAAAGGCATAAAATGCGAAAATTATCCATAATCTGACATGTAACACTTGTAAACGTCTTGTGCGAAAATATACAGACAAATAAAGAAACAGATTGTAAAGGGACTGTACCAAGTTCAGGCTCGATCCGGGACAGCAGGGAAGGGTACATGAGACAAAGGAAAATCCAGATGCCTTCCGAATAGTTGTGGAACTCAGGAAAGACGCGATTAGATTATTGCATTTCTGAAACCAGTAGACTTAGTACAGAAACAAATGGATAATGTACAGCAACAACATAAGTCAATTGGTGATGGTCAAAAATGACTGACCGAGAGACAGACAAGTTTTCAGGAACGCCATGTGCAATCTATGAAATGAAACAGCGCTTCAAACGGCGAAATCTGGTGAATTATCTACAATATTAACGTAAATCAAGCGGTTGTTGTTAATTTTGGTAGGTCAAGGAGCCCGTGTTAACAGGAACATCATGTGCAATCGAAAAACAATGTAGTGATGCAAATGGATTAGTTTGCAGACGTAAATACGAGGATTCCATTGTGTATGGGCACCTTCGTTAGGAGAGTTGCAGTTCAACAGCTGAAGCCTACTCACTAGCAGGTTATGCCAGTATGACGAATAATTCAACCCGTTGGTACCCTCCGACAAGTGTACCAAATGTGAAAATCCGTTTGTTAAAAATGAGGTGGCTGTTTGTAATATATGAAGGGCGGTTTAGCATTTAGCAGCAATCTGAATTCGCCACCCATTCGGAACAAAGAGTAGGACTCGTCCAGTGCTGAGAACGGGAGTACAATTCTGCACAGGTCCAAGTTATTTTACATGGGCTGTGTCTCTATCCCTTCTTCTTCCATTTAAAAATTGTACACGTTGCTATATCCTGTCACAGAATCTGCTTGCAATACGTACCTGAGCACCGTATTGCTGTACTATAGGTCCAATGCTAGCTCCACACATAGGATCTTGTGTCAACAAACACGTTGGCAAACAGATACACATTGGCATGTTGACATGCGAGCCTTTGGCAAACTTCAGGCGAACGTGTGGTGCCGGCGTTATCTCCTGTGGCGCTTCCATCACGGCGGCATTACTTTCGCGGAAATAATTTGCCATGTTGATCACATACCTGCAGAAGCATAGAGCTAGTATTAATCCGCCAATCCGGTACTGAAGTGAGCACCTGGCTCCAGAGCGACCAGTTGCAGCTTCAGCATCTGTCCCAGGGAATAGACGCCGAAGCATCACTATGTGAAAGCAAGCAGTTGACACGAAAGCCCTCACTCTCCCCAAACATGGCTTCGTCAGACTCAGACCTCTGGGAACAACTTACTCCTAGTTGAATTTATCATCAAGTTGTTGCTGTCGCTGACTTACACCCTTGGATGCCTGTTCGTCCGAACAAGCGAACTTGGTTACCTGTTTCTTCTTTCGAATTCCACTGTGTCAGTCGGACGAGTATGTACTTGTGTCGCCCATTGGACAAATTTTATTGGATCACTGCCTGTT
Source organism: Schistocerca americana (assembly GCF_021461395.2). Taxonomy (NCBI): domain Eukaryota; kingdom Metazoa; phylum Arthropoda; class Insecta; order Orthoptera; family Acrididae; genus Schistocerca; species Schistocerca americana. The sequence continues at coordinate 582,813,012 of NC_060119.1, read as the reverse complement.
CTGCGTTAGAACAGAAGTACTTGCGTAAACTGGAAATACATACTGAGTTATGCAAGACAGGCTGCCGTCAGTCAGATGCATGCATGTTCCGAAGTTCCATATTTGTTCAGTGATGTGGGACTGCATCGAAGGCTCTCTAGTAGCCGAGAGACAGAGCATAAGCCTGAATCGCCGATCTGCTGTCTTCTCGGTCTCATGAACAAGCAGTGCAGGCAGATTTTCACATAACAGGTGTTTATGGAAACCATGTTTATTCCTGCATAAGAGCTGAAAGACTTCAAAAATATCATCATACTTGAACATAATATACAGAATATTTTAAAATTCTACTGGAAATCGACAACAGTGATGTAGATGTACAGTTATAGTCAATATTATGACACTATTCTGGTCACAAGATGTGATTAGCGGTTCCAGTTACCTACTGCTACTTGTTATGAAAGGGTAATTTTTTTGTATATTCAGTATATTGTGTGACTGCAATCGTTTTAGATGCAAAGAAGATTCGCCTACAGCGGGTCTGAGTTTAAGAGCAGTGTTTTCATAGCATTCTTTGAAGAAATAGTCATAGTAAAGAGCGGTAGACAACAGCAGACCACGACTACCTCCATAACAAGAAACTAAATGCAGTCATTTCTTCAGCTTCAAGAGCCCCATAATTTCCACGATTTTAATACTTTGACATAGTGGAATGCTCAGCAGAAGAGACATGACGAAATACAATTTCCCATACATTTTGAAGAAGCCTACTGTCACTGAAGTCAAAGTGTCTGTTCCATCCAGTAATCATATTTTACGATATGACGCAGCACCATACCGAGTTATCTAATGTGTTGAGAAAAGTAGTATACGCCCTCACTCCATCAGCCACTGTACGGTGTATGACACGGTGTACAACTTATACGAATATCATTTTGTCTCTTCCCTATTTCATTCGCAAACAGAACGTGGGAGAACAAGGCCCCGTACGCCTCCACATGTCTACTTTCGATGAGTTCACGAGACTTGTATGTAGTCTGATTGTTCTCTAAACGCACGCTCTCTTACTGTTAGTAAATTTTCCCGTGATACAATACGCCTCTCTTGCAGCGTCTGCCACTGGAGCTTCTTGAGCATCTCTGTAACGCTTTGGCGCTCACTGCACGATTTTTAAACGAAACGGACCACGCTTCACTGAACTTCTCTGTCTCTTCTACAATCTAATAAGAATTCCAGACTAACATTCCTCATGGACTGGCCCGACTAGTGTTACGCTGTCGTTGTAGTTTAGAACTTCTAGCACGCTTACTTCTGTATGTGTTTTTGAGTGTTACTCTTTACAGTAACTTATTACAAACATTGTAACCTGAACAGTTATCGATTATTTCGCAATAAAGCTGAAATATGTACGTCTTGTGGCTGCATCAAACGTCGGTGATTTGCAGTTCTTCTCACATTGAGCTACAGTATTCTGGCATTGTAACCTTCACAAACACAATAACACTGAGTGGGAACAATGTCCCAGATTTTCTAACTTTATGCACTAGATCATACACACGGTATGAAGAAAAGGTGTTCCGTATTTTGAGAGAAGTGGTAGTGTCATCCAAATCAAGACAAAAATGTACAGTAAGCATGGGCTCTAAAATGTTTACCTTGAGAACTATGAGCACTATCTCAGTATACGATATGTGTTTCAGAGTAACGAAGCTCTAAACATGTGGTCACAACTCATCAAGAACGCATATTAGAGCCAGTTTATACTGTTTAGTTTCGTTCTGCTTTGGTTAACATTACCACCTCAGAAAAATTTGAAAGTGAGGAGCTTACAGTGAAAGACAACTTTTTCACAGTCAGTAAAAAGAAATTCTCGTAGATCCTAAGGTACGGTACGCCCTTCAGAGTCGATGTTTACTGGAAATTTATTTCTTTGTTTTGGTTCATACTTCTGCCTCTTAAAATATGGATTACTTTTTTTTTGTATAAACTTCTGCCTTGTGAACAGGAAGAGTCCTACATCATTTCCCTGCAATATTCGCCAATTTCCGTTAACAACTGATAACGTCGTCCCGTTTAGAGCGACATGTTGAGTTTTACCTGCTACCAACTTATGAATCCAGTCATAAATCTGAACATCACAAATGACAGTGGATGCTCAGCAACGTGCTTCAATGCTGGAAATAAGGTTGGTAAGGAATTCTTGCTGTACTGCGTTCCATTCCTCCACCACACTGGTTGACTACTAGTGAATGGTCGTCAATATATGTGGACATGGTGCAATGTGCTCCATTAGGTTTAAGTTCAGAGAACAATCAAGCCACACCATTCGCCGATTATCCTCTCCTTCCAAGGCCTTTTCAACCAGCGAACTTTGATGAGGTCACCCATTTGATCCACAAAATGAAATCAGGGTCAAATGTACCCCTTGAAAAACGCACATGGAAAGGTGTATAGTGTCACAACATCGTTGGCCGTAGAATGTGCCTTGTTCAAAAATTTAACGGTCAGTTTTCCCATGCAACATTATGCCTCCCAAAACCATAACAACATAATTATGAAACATCATGCTCGATAATGTTCATGGGCGCGTTACGTGTCCCCACCTCTTGCCATACGACCAGCACTGCCGAACATGATCAGTTTCGTGGTCCAGTTATTAAGGCGTGGGGAGGTAGAATGTCACATGAGCGTAAGGGACTCCATAGATATCAACACGGAACGTGGACTGGTCAACGTTATTGTGACACTTTACAGCTACCCAATGTGCGTCATTTGAGGGTTACTTTTTGACTTGACTTAAATTATGTCGATGGCAATGCGCTTTTGCATCAGACAACGCAGGTGAACGTTTGGAACGAGATGATATTCGGCGAATGGTCTGGCCTGCTCTTTCCTCCTACTTATATCCCTTTGTGCACACGTGGAATGCACTGGTAAGAAGTATTGCTGCACGTCCACACATACTATCGACCATCCAGAAGTTGTTAACAGATCTGTTGAAAGAACGCGACCCCACACCGCAAGAATTCTTTACGAACCTTGCGGCGAGCATGGGATCCCGTTTCAGAGCTCACACTGCAGTCCGTGGTGATCACACACTCTATTAATAACCATGTCTCGTCTGTTGTAATATGCAGTGGGCCGTCATGAATAACGATGACTTCAGTGCAATTATTGTTGGGAAGAAAAGTGTCATAGCCGTTCGCCTCACTGCGTATTTCTTTCAATTACCTTCTGTACTGTACCGTAGCAATTCTATCTATGTGTGGTTAAATTTTTATCGAGCTGTGTTATTTGGCAGTGATACATCACGATAGAGCTACTTTGAACACTATCGTAATTTAGTTGTAAACATTGTAAGAATACTTAAGATATTACCACCACAGCAGTACAGTTGGGAATGAATGCGGAGGTAATTTGATTCCTTATATCTAACATGCATGAAACTAAAGCGGGTATTAGAGCTTTGTAATACATGCCCCTGCAATCACGGTCGTTGCTTCCCGCTAGCTCGCTGTTGCGTGTTTCATTAAGAGTGGAATCTCGACACCGCCTGGAATTAGGGAGCCAGCTATTTATTTTCAATAAACGCTACTCTAATCCCGCCGCCTCACGCACGATCTTCCCATTAAAGGGCAACGACGGGGCGGGCTTGTTACCTTAAAGGGGACCTCGGAACCAGAATTCCAGCACAGGTTTAGCGAGAGCCGCAAGGCAACTGCTCAAGGGCGTGCCAAACGCAATATGTACAGACGAAATAACCGTGTAATTTTCCTAACCCAATATTTCTCGGTACGTTTTCCCCAAATACACAGACGGAAAAAAATCGCAATACCAAAAAATAATTAAAGAAGAGAAACGAGATTTTGGGAATTCGTTCGTCAAGGTAACAAATGTAAGTGATTAACATTGCAAGATCACAGGTTAATGTAAGCGTGAGGTAAGCCATTGAAAATATCAAATAGTGGTACATTAATAACCAGTGTAACTGCGAAAATTTTTGATGCAAGCATGTAAACGTGCAAGCATTGTGTCGTAGAGGTGCAGGCTGTCGGTTTGTGGGATGGATTTCCCTGCTTGTTGCAATTGATCGGTCAGTACATGGACGGTTAATGCTGTTTGCGGATGACGATGTAGATATATGCTTTACTTATCGTACGGGGATGTCCCATACGTGCTCCATTTGAGAGAGATACGTTGGTCAAGCAGGCCAAGGCAACATGTCAACACTCCGTACAGCGTGTTGGGTTGCAGCAGCGAATTGTGGGCGAGCGTTTTACCGTTGGAAAACACTCTCTGGGAAGCTGTTAGTGAATTGCGTACAGTTTTCAAGTCATGTTGCATGGGATAACCAGAAGAGTGCTCCTGGTGTCATAATATCGCACCCCAGACACTAACTCCAGAGTTCTAGGCGCTCAGTCCGGAACCGCACAACTGCTACGGTCGCAGGTTCGAATCCTGCCTCGGGCATGGATGTGTGTGATGTCCTTAGGTTAGTTAGGTTTAAGTAGTTCTAAGTTCTAGGGGACTGATGACCACTGATGTTAAGTCTCATAGTGCTCAGAGCCATTTGAACCTAACTCCAGATGTAAGTCCGGCGTGTTTAGGCCGCAAATAGGCTGAGTGCCGGCGCTCACCTGGCCTCCTTTCAACCAACAAAGGGCCGTCACTGGCACTGAGGCAGCTTTTATCAGGAAACACAGGAGATCACTGCCCTTGCCTCCAATGACCTCTTGATTGACGCCACTCATGTCGCAGACGCCCTTGGTTTATGGCCAGTGGAGTGGACATCACAGGGAATCTGGCTCGAAGCTGTCCTTAAAGCAGCCAATATGTAACAGTTCGTTGTGACAGTGTAATGCCAAATGCTGCTTTAAATCCTGCTGCAGATGCAGTATCATAAGACGAACACAATGGTTCTGCCTCTCGGTACCGCCACGTGACCGTCCGGAGCTCGGTCTCCTTCCGACTGTACATTCTAGTGATCACTGCTGCCAGTAAACATGTACAGTGGTTACACTCCTACTTTCTGCAATAACGCAGAAGAAATATCGAGTTTCTCGTAGCCCTATTACACGACCTCGTTCAAACTCAGTGAAGTTTTGATATTAGTGTATTTCTCGCCTTAAAAGAATTCCCGACTTTTAGGAACTCACAATGTAAAATGTCAAACAGCTATCAGATCAATAAAATAACAATTTATTCAAGACAGCATTATAAAACAGCTGAATACAATCAAGACATGGCCGTCTTAAAGACAATATCCAAAATGACATATAGCTTCCTTCTCAAGCAAGCAGCAAATTAGAATTACTTAATGAACAATAAATTATAATCTGAAGCAATTTAAAAAGGTGGTGCAGATATTTTTTGAGAAATAACACAACCAGCATAATACGATACACATAATATAACTCACTGGCAAGCAAATTTAATTTTAAGAAAATATACATGAGAGATTTTAAATGTTTATCAAATGGACTGTGACGCCAGGCTGCCCTGTGCAAAAGATGACTTAACTTAAAATGCTGGAAGCAGCGGACCAGCCGTCCAAAACAACACCTAAACGTCGAGGCCCAACCGGGAGTCACTTCCCATTAGACGACACGTCACAGCTTCTGTGTACCGAAGCGGAACGTGGCGTCGCTCCCACACGCCCCAACTCGTAAAGAACTGGAACACAAACAGGCGCAGAAAACACGGCATACACCCAGCAAACATCAATTAATATACGTTAAGAGATCAAAAAACAACAATATGAGTTAAAAAAACTAATAAGTGCTGTCAATAGAAACGACTTGAATTTTGCAGCAATATCAGCGTTGTCAAACATTTAAACTAAGACTTGTACACAAATACAATTCTGTAAAATAGTATCAGACTTTTACACTCTCATTGTTTGCCAAACAATATTTGCACTTATGATTAAGGCCGACAATGTGTACAAAGATGAAATAATTTCTAGATAATATCACATTAGTCAAATGCACAACTTCACAGCAAAAGTTGGTTTTTGGCACTTTAATATCGTTGCACAGGTCTGCAAGGTAACTGCCAATTGTGTAAGCGTGTTATGCATAAAATTACAACTAGACTATGACCTAACATCTTCAATACCTTATAGTTACTACATCTTTTGGGGACGCTGATTTCCTTAAAGGAAGGAGTGACTGCTGGTCTCCATGTGATCACACACCTTGCCGGCTGCTCTAACTTCAACAACACATACATTAGGTCAACCAACCAACAAGTGACAGTCGCTACAACACAAATGTTTCCACGAAAGCAAGGCACCAAAACCACTTAAACCTTCTATGGAGAGCGTTGTTCGAGATGGTCTCGAGGGATGGGTCTCTCCGAGAAAACAGGCACCAAAGCAATGCTACGAGCAGCGCCCGGAGTTGACATCAGGCAGGTGCACCACAAACTCACGACCGTCCTGCAAGGTAGACCGGCCCGCGCCGCTGCTGGGAGAGCCCGCGTGTTTCGCTCCTTCGTCCCCTCAAGCACGTCCTAGCGCCTCGTAGCGAGTCCGACGACCAACTCACCTACCGCAAATACCCGCCGCCAGATCACAACAGTGGCAAAGATCATAGTACGGCCGGGTAATCGATAGTCGTGCCAACGAGCTGGTGTGCCAAAAAAGGCGCACCACGGCTCACGAACCTAATCTACATCCTCGCAGAGGCTGTACTATCGTCTCTGTTATTCGATTAGCACAAAATTCTGTTTGACTTAATGTCTCAGTTGTAGAAACACGTCTACCAACTTTCTTTTGTATCACACACTTTCTTCTTTTTGACGCGATTTTTTCCGTCAATAGAGGATATGGTTCAAATGGACTTAACTATTGGACTTAACTGCTGCGGTATCAGTCCCCTAGTACGTAGAACTACTTAAACCTAACTAACCTAAGGACATCACACACATTCATGCCCGAGGCAGGATTCGAACCTGGGCCGTAGCGGTCGCGCGGTTCCAGATTGTAGCGCCTAGAACCACTCGGCCACTCTGACCGGCCATTGGAAGATACGTATCACCATACACTACTGTGCCGATAGTTCAGGTCCTCGTCTAGAACTAGACAGGGATCTGAAATATCGGCACGATACTGTTTGGTGATACGTATCCTTCACCAACGGAATGTCCTACAGTGTACAAAACAATAGCCCCCACAATCAGTACACAGTGATTGCTTTTTGTTTTGCTGCGATGGCAACATACACCGAGGATTCGTGGCGAGATTGATTGCCACCTGCCAGCGCCGTGGGCTCATGACGCGATAGGGGACGGATGTAAGTGTGAATCCTATCTGTTAAATTTGAGATGACTTTCCTAGTAGCAGTGGTATTTAAAATCTCACTTTACACTGACTTTATTAAATATACTTTGTACGCAAAATGAGTTAAGTCCTGAGGATTTACTTCTATTACATGGTCTGACTGTGCTTAGAAATGATTCTTCATGAATCATCACAAACGCGCATACGGAATATGCCGGAAATAATTTTGGCATCTGAATGACATGACCTGAAAACGCAATGTTTTCACAGAACAAAGAGGCAAACTTACCTCCGTGATCCAAATATAACTTTCTAATACTAAGAACTGCTTGATATTTGTATGTATTTCTCGGTGGAAAAGTGGTTTCAGGTCTGCTTTCGATCGATTTAAAATAAAATAAAGCTTCGTGACAAATCATTGATACTGACCTGAAATGTAGTTTAAGATTTTTTAAATTTAATCGATAAAATGAAAAATATACGGAATAACATATGGAATGTTCTTTTAATTTCATGGTTATTATTTGATCCCAAAAAGCCAAAAGTTTCTACATGGAACAAAAAGCTAAATAGTAGACGAATTACGAGGGCAGTTCAGTGAGTAATGCAATTTTTTAAACCAATTGAATTCGGAAAGACGTGTAATTCGTTGTTTGACTTCATGAAATATTCCCGCTTCAGCCCCTATACTTTCATAAACTTCCCACAAGCGTCGGTCCTGTACAGATCCTTTAAAATGGGGTCTCTAACGAAGGAGCGTTCGAAGCAGAGAGCTCTCGTTGAGTTTCTTTTGTCGGAAAACCAGAGAGTCGCAAATATTATTAGGTGCTTATAGAATGTATACGGAGACCTGGCAGCGAACAACAGAACGGTGAGTCGTTGATCGGAGACATCTATCATCGTCACAACAAAGTCGCGCGAACCTGTCGGACCTCCCGCGTGCCGGGTGGTCGCAACAACTGTGAATCTTGCAGTGTACGAACGCGCGGACAGTCTTATTGGAGATGATCGACGGAAACAGTCAAACACCTCACTCCACAACTGGTCATTTTTGTTGGTAGTGGTGACACCGGTTGGGGTACTAAATTTGAATGCCCTCCGTGTTCTTCGCCGCCACGCGGAAGAACATCAAGAGCAGGGAATGACACATGTTGCACATTACGAGGCCGATCATGATCACTTTTTGTCGAACTTTTTTTTATCGAAAATGATCATAGTTGGTGAAACGTCGAACTGATAAACAAAGTGCAATCTATGGAGGGGGGGGGGGGCGGCTCTCCTCCGAAAAGAATTTCAAATGCCGCACCTTCAGTCCGTAGAGTCCTGGTGACCATCTTCTAGGACACTGAAGGTGTTATTCTATCAGATGTCCTCCCTCATGGTGCAACGAGCCACCCTGAAGTGTATTGTGCTGTCCTTAAGAAGCTGGAGAAACGACTTCAACGTGTTCGTCGCTTGAAAAATGCAGAAAAAGAAGAACTTCATGTTAACGCAAGGCCTGAAGCCGATCTGAGCACTCTTCAGGAGCTCGCGAAACTTCATTTGACTGTTCTTCCTCAACCACCATACAGCCCAGATCACACACCTTCCGACTTCCATCTGTTCGGCCCAACGAAGGATGACCTTCGTGAGAAGCTGTACATAGATGATGATAAGTTAACGATTCGGCGAGACATTGGCTTCTAGTTCGGCCAGTAGAGTGGTACAATGTTGGCATACAAGCCTTCCCAGTATGGTGAGATAAGGCCGTCGCATTGAACCGAGGCTACGTATAAAACAGTATTTTGTAGGCAAAAGAGTGGGTGATAGTACATGGTATTGGAATGCTGAATAAATCTAACCTGCTTTCAGAAATACAATGTACTGCGTTATTCTCTGAATTCCCCAAGTACGTTGCGCTCTCAGCACAATCATACAAACGCGTGGGACATTCTGTTAGGGTAATCGTTAGGGAATTCAGTATTCTGAGATCCACAGTGACAAGAGGGTACCGAGAATACCAAATTAAAGGGCCACACCTCCCACCACGGTGACAACGCAAAGGCCGACGGCCCTTAACGACCGAATGCAGTGGTATTTGCGTTTAGATGTCAGTGGTAACAAACAAGCACCACTGCGTTTAATGACCGCGGAATCAATGCGATGTACAACAAACGTATCCATTAGGACAATGCTGCAAAATCTGATGTATAAGAACTTTGGCAGCAGACGACCGATTCGGTTCCTTTGCTATCAGCACGACCGTGCCGCAGCGCCGTGCTCTCCTAGGAACGTGACCACATTGGTCGGACCCTAGACAGTTGTAAAACGGTGGTCTGGTAAGATGAGCCGTAGTTTCAGTTGGTAGTAGTTAACGGTAGGGGTCTACAGTGGCGAAGACCCCACAAAGCCATGGACCCAAGTTGTCAACAAGGCATTGTGCAAACTGGAGGTGTCTCAGTAACGGTGTTGTCTGCCTTTACTTGGAACGGAACGGGTCCTCTAGTCCAACTGAATCCATCATTGATTGCTAATTCCTACTTTCTGATACTTGGAGACCATTTGTTGCCACTTATAGGCTTTGTGTTCCCAAACAACGACGTATCGTTACCGGGCCACAGTTGTTCGTAATTGGTTCGAAGAACGGTCTGGTCTGTACGAGTGATTCATTTGGCCACCACGATCGCCCAACAAGAATCAAATCGAACATTTATGCGAAATAATCAAGAGGTTAGCTCGTGCGCTAAATATTGCACTGGCTACGATCTCGCAGTTATCGACGACAATAAAGGCAGAATGGCTCAATATTTCTGCAGGGGCGTCCAGCAACTTGTCCAGTACCAGCCACGTCGAGCTGCTACACTACGCTGAGCAAACCGAGATCCAACACCTCCATAGGAGATATGACTTCTGTCACTTCAGTGTAATTATGTTTCATGATGGAGCGCAAATCACAGTAATTCACATACAATAAAGAAAGTCCGGAGGAATATCGGTTAGCATGGAAGGCTCAATTTATGCTGAGAGTGGAAATCCGATTTGTGGGTGCGGTGGAAGCTATCAGGGCGGAATTAGTTATTTGGAACAGTACAATTAAGGCCGAGAAAAGATGAATCAGGCATTAACTTACGTAAATGTGATATACATACTTAATGTCTGCGCGTGATTGCTGATTAATAAATGATATTAATCAAAATTTCCCTGAATCGAAGGTTGTGCACGATGAGGATAAGATGTGAAAAGTTCAGTTGTTGCCTGGCCCTTTCTTGAAATAGCAATTATCCTGGTGGACACGTTTGTGTGTTTGATTATACCAAATACCCTCTGATGAAGTTATGACCCCATCAACATCGAGAAATTAAATAATGAATGGAGGAAACTGTATAAGTCATGCAAATAAACAGAAAATGTGATCAAAAGTAACTGTACATAAATATGGATGGTGTCCACCCTTAGCCTCCATGACGGCTTCGGCATTGCTGGAGACACACTCAATGAGATGTCTGAATGTTATTCGAGCAAAGGTCGTAAACAAAGAAGGTAGTGAAGATGGATGCTGCGTTCTGGAGCGAAATCGGCGATTTCGCTCATCCGAAAGCCTTTCATTGCATTCAGACCAGTATATTTCAGAAAAGTTATTCTCTGACAGATGCAGTTCGATTACATGGTTCACTGTCGTGTTGATACAATCATCGTCTTATAATAGTTTGAGTATCACTCCCTAACCACAGAAAACGCCCCTAAATCGGAACATCAGCTCCTCTATACTTCTCTTAGCACTGCACGTGATGGCAAGCAGCGTTCTGTAGGTAACAGGCACACTTAAACCGTAACATCGGATTATCACATGGTATAGAGCGATTCATCACTCAATATTACTCGTTTCTGATCATCAATTGTCCAGTGACGTCCCTCTTTACATCACCTCAAGAGTTGCTTAGCATTGACTGCAAAACATGTGTATTATGAGGCCCTGCTCAACCATAGTATGCTCTCTTTTTTCATCCCTACACACATTCACTGTGTTGGTAAGACTGCTGGCAGCAGTTTGGAACTCACAAGTGCTTTCTTCCCCTGCTTTGGTGAAAATGTTTACAATCAGCTCCTGCAATGCTCGAGGGTCGCTGTCCGTCGGAACATGAGGTTTGAATGCTTCGTCTTGATTCAACTGTGGTTATTTCTTCGTGTATCCACTTCACATCGCATCACCAACAATACAGGTATGGAGCTTCAGAATGGCTGAAAGATCCCTGACGTCTTTGTTAGGCGAAGTCCAGTCATTAACTAACTTTCGAAGCCACTGAGCACTCTTTCTGTACTGACAACACCATATTCTCTGCCTCCCTTTATACCGGCCGTCCACTTCTCTTGACATATAGTGATCAATTTCACATTTACGTAGTGGTTTTTCGACACTTTTGATCAGATACTGTATGCATACAATTTTAAAGTAGTCGAGTGCTTGGTACCATTATCCACCAGCATTTTCTTCAACCTTGCTTGTACGTACACTCTGAGAAAGAAAGAGAATCACCCAGAAGATGCGGTCAGTGTTATTTCTTACACATTCACACCGTCGGCAGGTAGGTAAATGATTAGAGCCACAATTCTTTGCCACATGTAGAACGGCCACCAGATTACATTAGTGTTGGTAATGTTTAGTGTTGTCACTAAGTCTCTTAGAGCATATAACGGGCCTAAAAAACGTCAGATGTCTAACGATCACTGTGAAAGACACGGAGACGATGCGCACTCGTATGATGCGCCGTTGCCGGCACCTCACAGACTCTGCAAGTGCCGTCGTTGTCGGTCTCCATTTGGTAGACTGGTCGCATCATACAACTCCCAGATTTGTGGGGCATTCACATACGACAGTGACCCGACGTTGGAATGCGTGGGAACCTAAGGGATAGCCATGCGTGACCGCCACAAGGGAGGATTCGCTTATTGAACACAAGCACATAGCAAGCCATTCACATCTACTCCTACCATCCGAGAACAAGTAATGGACTCCCCACAACATTCCGTGTATCGGGAGTTCTTGTTTTGACACTAGAAACAGCAGGAGTTGGGAATTACCATCCCACACGTCGGCTGTCGTTAACGCAACAGAGACTGCTGCTTTTGGAGTGGTGCCGTGACAGGGATGAATAGTCTGTATTTGGAAATGGATTTGCGGTGAGTCATTTCCAAGGACGCCGACAAAACTCAGATAAAAATAAACGATCCGATGCCCTTACGGCTGCCAACGGTGGTACTCGAACCCTGATTTCTATCTATAAAAAGGCTCTTGTGACGTCGACAAACTGTCGTGTGTTGCCTCGAGGGGAGTCGGATGGTTGTTTGGTTCAAATTTTTTGTTTGAAAGCTTAGTTGGTAACACTGATGAAATACTGTTGACAACTATGATGAAAACAACTGCCAGTTTACTTTATTTTTTTCAGTTCTTTGTTTGTGGTGACTGAAAGTGAATTTTGTGTACGATATTCGTATTTCAGTTTTTAGGTCTCAGCAAACACGTTATGCAAAAATGCCACGAATACAAAACAAGAAAAGAAAACGTGAGTTCGATGGGGGGAGATGTAACATAAAACAGTTTTTGCATCGAGGTGAATCTGAAGTGGAAGTTCATTGCGAAGGTGAGCCAAGGCCTAGTAATAGTACTGACGCTGCTTGTGCTTCTAAGACAAGCTCTTCTTCTAAGAAGCTTCACCGTAACTTGGCTAAATATTAGATATATGGAAAAGAAGAAGGTTGCTATGGTATTGTTAATATCAACAGTTTAGGTAGCCTAGTTCGCCAACTTACGGTGTGCGTAAAATGTAGAGGATCCCATACCGTCTCTACTGGAACCAGGCTAGGCTTACAAGAACCGATAGTAATAAAGTGCAGTGACTGTTCTTTTGAAGTGTCCACTACCAATTCTCCATGCTTACCAGACTCTAAACAATTAGAAGTGAATGTTCGATTAGCCTACGCATTCCGATGTATTGGAAAAGGTGAGAAGGGGCGAAAACTTTGTGAGGTGTAATGACCTTGCAAACTCCGCCAGCTCTCAAATATTACAATAAGATGCTTCGAGATGCTACAAAAGAGCTCTGTGAATAGAGTGTGAAGGCTGCTGTTTACGAAAGTGTCGGTGAAAATTATGGTAATAGAGACTTGACACCAATATTTGACTGATCGTGGCAACGTAGGGGCCACACTTCACTCAATGGAATTGTAACTGCACTAGCAGAAAACACAGGCAAGGTAATTGATGTTAAAATTTTATCCAAGTATTGCAGAAGCGAAAATAGAATGACCAACAATCATGATGCTGATTGCCTAGCAAACTACTCTGGAGTAAGTGGAGGAATGGAGGCAAAAGGTGTTGTGGAAATGTTCCAAGAATCGCTGCCAAAATACGGAGTGCGGTAGAAGTATTATTTAGGAGACGGGGATAGTGCTTCTTTCCCTAAAGTTTGTGAGGCCAAACCATATGGTCCGCACTTCTCAACTGAGAAATTTGAATGTTGCTGTCACGTCCAGAAGCAGATGGGTAGTCGCCTCAGGAAATTGAAACAGAAACTTGGGGAACCAAAACTTTCCTACGGCAAAACCATCGGGGGTCGTGGCCGCCTTACTAGTGAGGCTATAAATCAAATACAACTACAATATGGCCTAGCTATAAGAAGCGATGCTTCAAAAACTATAAAGGACATGAAGACAGCAGTCTGGGCAGAATTTTTTCATTTGACGGCTATCAACGAAGACACATCTGGACACGGACTATGCCTGAAAGCTGAGACAAGCTGGTACAAATTCCGAAAAGTCCAAGAGCAAAATGAGCCTTATGACCACAATGACCACACTCATCTTCCTTTTGCTGACATGGAACAAATGAAACCCCTATTTAGAGACTTGGCCAATCCTGACCCCTTGCGGAAGTGCCTACATGGTGGAACGCAAAATCCGTCAGGGTCGGTCAACAATGTTGTATGGTCGCGGCTACCAAAATAAACTTTTATTTTCATGACTACATATCAGTTGGGAGTGTACGAATCTATTGTAAGTTTCAGTGAAGGAAATTTAGCAAAGTGTAAAATTCTGAGCCATCTAGGCATATCTCCAGGCAAGAACTGTGTCAAGTTTTTGAAAAAGGATGAACTTCGGATTAAAAAGCGGACAAAGCTGACACAGAATTTGAGAAGTGTCGCCAGGCCACACAGCAAGCAAGAAAAAAGATTGGGGACCAGTTTGAAGAACTAGAAGACTCAGATAGACCTACATATGAAGCTGTAATGTGTAAAAGTAAGAATAAAATCATTTTTAATTGTCTTAACTTTATCTACGTTTCCCCGACAACAGTTTTTCAATGGTTTGGATAATTTTTCTTGGCTACTATTAATGTTATCAACATGACCTTTTAAAAAATGTTCATTATTTGTTAGTTGTTGATTTAAACTGAAGAAATATGAATATATCTTAAAGAACAATGGTATAAATTTAATTCAAGTAAAAAAATTGCAATTTTTATGGCTAATTTAAAAAAATATTTTTAATATAAGTTTTTATTATTTTTAAGACTTATCAGTTTAAAATGAAGATAAAGATATAAGGAATACAACAAAAAAATCATGATAATATGTCAGTTGGTTAGGGAGAAAAATGTTCCTAAAGTCATATAATTTAACATGGCTCAGATTGAACCATACGACTCCCCTTAACAACGCCAGCATATTGTCTTGTTCCTCGCTCCACAGCTTGGGAAAGATTCGCTTCCTGTTCTGTTGCTCTTCAAATCATCTACTACTTATTCTGAGTGTTGCACTTTCTATCATGTCCCACGTTTTCCCAGTATTCTTGCTATTTTAGAAACATGGCTGTGAATCATTTTATCGATAATGTTTATTATTCTTGTACTTGGCCTTATACGATCACCAAAACAGGTAACTTATAACGGCTAGAAAGACTTTTTCTGCTGAATAAATACATACTGCAGCGAGTTAGAGCACTGATAAGTCGTAGATCGAAAAGCAGAAAGTCAGGGTACTACTAAATCGCTTAAAATAAATGTAAGTATCGATCGGTTTCCGTTAGCGGAACACATACGATTTCCTTACCTATTCCGCTAACATCCGAGTTTGTACTGCGTTTTAAATGACCTCGTCATTGAACGGCCGTTAATCAGTGATATTCTGCATCTTCATCTACACTCATAAAACCACCGTGACGTACATGTTAGACTGTACTTCGAACTGTACCAGTTTTTAAAGCATCTTCCTGTCCTATTCGCATGTGTAGCACTGGAACGGTCATTGCTTTAACGTCTATGTGCTTATGATCTCGTCTTTGTGGCCCTGAGGGAGTGACACGTAGTGGACTGCAGTATATACCTAGATTGCTCATTTAAAGCTAATTCTTGATATACTGTATTTAGCGTTTCACGAGATTGCGTCCGTCTTCTTCTCAACATGTCATAGACGCTCGCCTATGTGGCAAACACACCTGTGAGTGTTCGTGCCACGGTCGATTCTTTGCACACGTTCGGTACACCCCGTTATCCTCTTTGGCGCGGGTCTCACACACTTGAGCAGCATTCATGGATGAGTCGCACTGGTGCCCGTCTCCTTACATTTTTCTGGCATCCAGTTGTATGTGGCACCAGAATAAGATAAGAATATTAATAAATTACAAATAAACTAGGATACTATAAACGATGAATGTCTCTGGTAGGCTCGATAATGTGCATCGCTGACTGTGTGCGACCGCAGAGCCAAAGATACTGCTTTGTTGGAATAAGAGAGCGCTGGGCACACAGCTGTATGTATCTGTCTGTCAGGGAAAGACGATGGAGTAGACAATTTCTGTGGTGCGCTGGTGAAGCCACCAAGAGTTAGATTAACGTAGGTACGCAAATATTGTCGAATATGGAAGCAGAAGTCTTCAGGCAAATAAGGTATAGATTTAAACAATTGTTTTTGCCAGTACTTTAGTGTAGATGAGTTGGCTGATAATTTGTTATTGTTGAGTAACCCCAGGATGTGCGTAAACTGTTTTGAGAAAGAGACTAGTTAGATATTTCTTTTTTGTAATGCTTTTAAGATTTGTTAACGGAGCTGTATGTAAATTGATGATTTACATTTATGTTCGATTAATCAAGTTAGATAATACTTGCTGTTTGAATATTATAGTTTGTGAATCATTTGTGAGTTATGTAACTTTAGTTGTCAGGTGTTTTTGAAAAGCCAAACTTAAGTTGCAATATTATTTTGCTAACAAAACTCAGTGTTAGTATTTCACAATGATCAGGTGATATATCGTTAAAGAAGTTGAATTTTCTTAAATGTTCTCGTTTATCAGCCAAATGAATATCATGTGCATTTCAAGTATTATGGCCAGCACACTGCTGAGCCTGTAATTTGCATATTCCTATTTTTTATGACAGACGAGGATACATCGCGTTACACCGTTGCTTCTTTAGAGGTAAGACGGTTTAATTAATTTTTTATGTGCACAGGGACCAAAGTTATCAGTTTGAATCAGTACCAGATAACTCAGTGTCTAATGGGCTGAATGTATTCTACAGTGACTATATTTCTTTATTAATACTGGGAGTTGCATTGCACAATCGATTCGTGTAGAGTTTTGCTAACAATAACAAAGAGTAAGCACGCCACTTGCAGTTACAACACACACACAACAATTCGAGTTCTGTACCCATTCCACAGATTTCATTCAACATAATCGTAATATTTTTCTCATATTTTTTTTGTTAAAGAAACTCACACTGTTAGTTAATGTCCTGCCAATTAATCTATCTGCCATTTGCTCTCCTACGTCTGGAACAATGTGATGGTTAAGTTTCACCCTGGTATTTGACTTAAAGTAATTTCACTTTAAATAGATAACAGAACAAATGTCACCCTCAGATGTTTGTATGAGTTGACTGATTCCAATTATGTCATCATGTTTTCGTTTTATGACGTGCACATTTTACATTTCTGAAGATTTAAGCAAGTTGTTTACGTTGCTCCAATTGGAAATACTATGAAGATCTGAAAGTCTGTTTAGTTCTTTGTTGTCTTCAATAGAAGAAGACAAGTTCAAAATGGTCAAATGAGAACGAAACAGGACCGTAAGTTATTGAAGAAGAATGAAAAGATGAGACAAGTTTTTCATGCTGAAAGGCACAGACTTTTTATAAGTTCAATGAATGTTAATGAATTTACCGATCTTTGCTCTTCTTTTAGGTTGAATGCATACAGGGTACTACAAGTTCCAGTTATTTCTGTACATAGTCGCCGCTTCGACTTAGACATCTGTTGTAGCCTTTCACCAACTTCCCAACACCGTCATCATAGAAGACAGCTGCCTGTACGTTGAGCCACCTTTTTATTTGTTGTATGTGACAAAGTGTTGTCTTCATAACCAGCTGTTCATGTGGAAGAGATGACCATCAGAAGAAGCCATGTCCAGGTTGCATGGTGCGTGATCTAGCACTTCCAACAGAAAATTTTTCAGGGGCATCTTCATTGCCCATGCAGTGTGAGGCCGAGAATTTCCAAGCAGCAGGAAATGCATGACAGGTGCGTTTTGTGGGGTTGCATGAAATCAATCGAAGCCTCTCAGCGGGCACTCATACTCGGTAGGAGACATTAATATTCTAGGCAACGTTAAGTGCTTATAGTGTGATCAGAACTGTAATCGACGAAGCATATTGACATCATACTAGAGACACAGTCCGAAACATCATTGCCATAATTCTTCAGATTTTCACTCTCGTTTCCATTTCACGGCCTATCGGAACTTAATTTTCGAGTAACCTTCGTACGTAACTGACGGTGTATCAGATGGGTGTTCTGGTTGCGGATAATTAATTTAAGTGAAGTACGTGTTCTTATCAACACTCAACTTGTGAGTCTTCTGATCGACCTGTAGACGAGATGTAATGTTGCTATTATCATGGACGGACACGTTTTGTCCATTCGTTTTTAAAGTGATCTGGGGTCGTGGGTTGGGCGACGTAAACACTGTTCTACACACATCTACACAAAGACAGATCTACTGATGTTAAGTCGGATGAAAGTGCATCTCATTCCCGAGGACCACGCCTTGCTAACCATCTACCAGGAAATCTATTTCCATTCCTCGCACAACGTCAGTTGCATAATAGGCTTTAATAAATAGAGTGCTGCAGCCGCGAACCACCTCTGATGTCTAGACTGAATGTCACAAGCAGAGCAACTAAATTGTCTCACAGCATCGACGAGGGCCCCTTCTTTGGCATGGTGTTGAAATTGGCCGAGCATCAGCAACAGATCGACATACTTGTTACTTGTATTTGACTTGTTTATTTCATGTCCATATCCGTGCCAACCGGAACCCACATCGTTTGCGCATTGAGGCCTACCTTGTATTCGAGTGTGTGAGGATACATTCCACAGTCTAACAGAACAAGACTGCTGCACATTGTGGTAAATTTGCACCACGTGACACAACTTAGTTTACATCTATTCTGAAGTCCTTTTTAATAAGGCACTCAGGGTTGTGCATTTAGTACAATGGCCACTCGCTTGGAAAACCTCATTTCAAAGAACATTTCACCAAAAGAACAGTCACCTGAACACAGGTAATGATTTCCAGCTGGTTTACTCATCCGTAAAGCTGTCCACAAACTTTCAGTTTTTGAAGTTACTGCGATAAACACCTTACTTGAACAGCGTTTAATTGGTAAAATTGAAACATTTCTGAAATATTTGGTTCCAGAGAATCCACTACCTTGGTAAATACTTTATATTTTATTTTTCTCACTTATCGTTTCCCTCCATCTTTGTTTCTTAGTCCTTAAAGTCGTACAAAGTCCATGGAGGCTCGCAAGTTGTGAAGATCATTTTCCAGTGAATGGAGACCACTCCTTGCGTGGTAATATGCAGGTGAGCTACTTCTTCTTCACTGCTTATTTGAAATCTTGCAGAATACTACACCAACGCCACTAGCAAAGCACAAAATCTCATATTCTCGCGACGTTTTTTATCAAGACGTTCATAACGTCGTCCCTTAGAGCACACTGCTCGAGAACGAAGTCTGAATACCTGGAAGATGGGACCAGTATCTTTAGCTTGAGTTACGTGCAACGTTTCCTCTAATTATAATTCAGTGTCATATCTCTACCCACGTTCTTAGATCTTGATGTTTCAGAGAACCCTAGTTTCCAGTACGCTAGTTAAATGAAAAGTGGAACCCCATGTACCATGTCGTGTACATCTGAATAAGTTTGTGTGTGTGTGTGTGTGTGTGTGTGTGTGTGTGTGTTGTAAGTGTGTGCGTGCTTGTGCGGTATGACGAGAGACCGTTACATGCGAGATGAAAAGCAGGAACGCGTCAAACAAAAGAAACAACCCAAGTTTATGAACGAATTTGAAATAAAAAAATAACAGAATTTGCACCTTTGTTTATTCTTTCTACACGTTAGGGAGCGTGTACAGCGTGGGCACGAACGAGTGCCCGCAGATGTGTGTGTGTATATGTGTTTGTTTATGTGTGTGTGAGAGAGAGAGAGTTTGTACCACGAGTTATTCATGCAAACGAACAGACTATGCAACATTTACTCTTGATGTGCGGAAGTGATGTTGTTTCCTGTTATCCGTAACAATATTTACAGGGAATCGTAAAAAAAAAATTACCGACAAAAGGTGCAAAGTAGTGGTAGAAGAAGGAGCGAAACGAAACTTTCACGGAACAGATTGTCACTCTTTTTCCTTCATCTTCTTCTTCTTCTTTCACGTCACAGAGATATACACATCTGACAAAGAGATACACATGTCACTAAAACTCTACGGTACAAAATATGTTGTAACTGAAAGCAACCTCTTTAAGAATTTTTATTATCAGTACTAAAAGGTAGCCACAATTATGCTTAATACGAATATAACTTAATAATACCTTTGGTTGAAACTTGAACTGTTATAATGGTGTAAATTAATCTTTAGTTTCATTCTTGTTAATGATAACCGAAAGCAGTCCGTATTACTGTGTATTAAATTGGCGATCTATTGGCAAAGAAGAATTGTCAAGTGATACGTGCTCCACAGTGGCGATGAGATTATCATTATATAAAAGTAGCGCCTACAATGCCAGTACTGGTTTCATGGATGGACTATTGAAATCTAGTATTCCATACGAGAAAACAGTTATTATGTGTCTCTACCGAAACAGCTGCTATCCCTCTTGATAAATTTGTAAAATACTGAATATACTCGCTGTTAAGCAGTATGAAGTGCACAGAAAAAATAAATTATTTTCTTCTCTGACTTATATGTATAGGCCAGTGCCTAAAACAATTGTAAAATTTTTTGTGGGGAGCATGGGGGCTATGTAAGTAGGCTGTTTAGGTTCTTATATTGGTAACGCCACCGCCACCTAGCGCTCTGTATGAAAATCACTGGCTGTGCTGTGTGCAGTCTGTGGCTGGGTGGCATTGTTGGAATTTGCTATTGTAGTGTTGGGCAGTTGGCTGTTAACAGCGCGTAGCGTTGGCAGTTGGAGGTGAGCTGCCAGCAGTGGTGGATGTGGGGAGTGAGATGGCGGAGTTTTGAGAGCGGATGATCTGATCAGAGACAGTAAATTTGTAATATTGGATATCATGGACTGATATAGATATGATGACTTTTGAACACTATTAAGGTAAATACATTGTTTGTACTCTATCAAAATCGTTCATTTGCTTACTATGCTTATCAGTGGTTAGTGCCTTCAGTAGTTTGCATCTTTTATTTAGCTGGCAGTATTGGCGCTCGCTGTATTGCAGTAGTTTGTGTAACGAAGATTTCTGTGAGGTAAGTGATTTGTGAAAGGTATAGGTTATTGTTAGTCAGGGCCATTCTTTTGTAGGGATTATTAAAAGTCAGATTGCGTTGCCCTGAAAATATTGTGTGTCAGTTTAGTGTTGATCAGAATAGGGATAGAGCGAAATGTCTGAGTACGTTCAGTTCTGCTCAGCTGTTTGAAAATCAAATAATGTAAGAGGTTTATCAACACAGTCGTTCATTAATTTTTCTAAGGGGACGTTTCACGTTCTTCTCACATTACAGCCTGTTTAACCACAGAATCCAAGCATGTAGGAGCCTTGGATGAAACTCTTGCTTCTCCAAGCAGCATTATATGTTTTTGTTTATGTGTCTGTATTCAGCAGTTCACCAATTCTCAGTTTTTCGAAAATGTTCAAATGTGTATGAAATCTTATGGGACTTAACTGCTAAGGTCCTCAATCCGTAAGCTTACACATTACTCAACCTAAATTATCCCAAGGACAAACACACACACCCATGTCCGAGGGAGGACTCGAACCTCCACTGGCTCAGTTTTAATATGTTATTGATGTTCTACACAGCGGACGGAAACGGTACTGATGGACCGCCCGATGTGACTGCACAGATGTTACAAATCCCAGGGATCCTGATGCCACGACTGTCCTTAATAGGGCCTAGCGTATCCTTTCAAATGGCGTCAGGCGCTCAGTATAAATTGCACTGTTGGGTTGGACCGGGGTTCGTGTGAACGTGATTCGCCATTTGTAAAACATTTCTTACAAAAGATTATAAAATGTAGATATTCAATTTTGCAGTAGGCAAGTTTTCTGAATACACCCTAAAGTTATTATCACTTGCGAGATTTGAAATACATTGACTCCCCAAAATTCTTCAACAATCTGAGAATAAGGTCATAGGGCGCTTCAATAAAATTTGAACATGAAATATTGGAAATTAATTTTCAGTTTACGCATTATCGACATAACTACCCTGGGACAAGGCGCGAGTTGGTCCTCTAGAGTCTTATACCGGAATTCAAATCGAACGGAATCCCGACTACAATGAAACCAAGAGCAAGATGGGCCATAAGAACCATTACTTATAAAAGGATCCCATTAAAATATTGACTCTGCATCTAAAAACTACTTTAATCAAGAAAATTCTGGCCAGCACTGGGTGACCAGTTACCAGGACACGAAACAAATCTAGACACCACCAGCATCACTTTCTCCTGATATAGCCCATCCAACGTGCTTAGCCATCTCCATGTTCACTAGGCCGACGGACAGAACGGTTATCCCATATTCCAAATGTCAAAGACTAATCAGTCAGGGTCTACAAAACACCAGAACCTTCGACATTACTTCATACAAATTGAATCCCCAAGTGAGAGGAAAATGGCTTGAATTTACAAAAGAAATAAGTCTTCGCAGTCAAGGAACACACTGGATCAAGACTGCTTACCGTAATGCGCTCCCAGAAGTAATGTTAGAGAACTGCTATGTCAACAGGTCTCGCACCAAATACTATCGACTACTACACCAAATCCAGACACTCCCACCTAAGCTGAGTCCAACTTGTTGCCATAAACAACACGGTCCAGTCCCTCGTCCACGAATATGCGCCGTTGGACATCCCCCACCTGATTATCAACTTCCGTAATATGCCTGACTTTAAAACAATAGGTGGAAATGCGTATCGTCCACCGAGCAATCATTCCTGTTTCCCGGGGACCCCTAGAACCCATCTATGCGTTTGCTTATTGGTCTCTAAAAGAAGCGCTCTAGGCTACACGTAAGATTTTTCGGGAGCAAAGAGAGCTGCCAAGGCTTCCCATTCATAGACTACACAGAACATTTAATTTCAGCAGTTGACAATTTCCTTGAAACATAGGCCGTTGGAATTCGCTCACCATTTTGCTCTTGCAAGAGAACATCCGCTATCCCAGAATTAGAAGCATGCATTTTGACCACGAACAGAAGCTCAAGGCTTTAAATAGCCAAACCAAGTGTACTGCTAAGAACAACGTTAATGATCTCAAGGGTTGCCTGATGACTTTCGTTCCACCTATAAACGACACCCTTCTTGCGAAGATCATTAAGAGGATCGGATAACTGTGCAAAAACGGGCACAAATTTGGGAAAGAATTTGACCATGTCAAGGAATCTGGCGAGACCTTCTTTGTTAATAGGTGCGTGGAACTTTCACTAGTGTGCTCCTGGGTGATCTTCTTGCTGTCGTTCTCAAAATTGAACCTGACGGCGTCTTAACAGGATTTTAGATGGCTTCACTGCATCCAGATGTTGCAAATGTTCTGTAGAGGTGGCGCTATAAATGACCACGTCATGCAAAAGAAATTGATTTTAAAATCACCCTAAGCACAATCTGAAAGACAGAACGAGATGACAGCTCCCGTTACATACCAAAAAGATCCCAGTACTTTCATGTAGCACAAAAGGTGGTAATATTGAAACTAAGTATTCAATTATTTTCATCATATCAACATTGACTTTCAGAATTTTCGCTGCCAAAGGCAACTCAGACTTGACCTATTCATTTATTACCCATAATATAGAAGACCAACGCAATCTGACTGCTGTACAGTGACAACACGACTTCCAGTAATTAACACAAAAAATCGCCCTGTGCTGCAAGAAATCCTAACAATAACCAATTCTTTTTCATCAGTCACTTACCTAACAGGAAATCTTCATAACACGAACAACAGCCATTACATCAAGTAGAAACAACAGCCAGCTAAATAAAAAGATTGTAACTACTATAGACTGTAACTCCTAGGAGGCATACGGTTAGCAAAAGAAAGAGTTTGTTGAAGGGAAACAAAGTATTTAGAAAATTTTACCTCATTCATGTGTCATACAGTTCTAAAAATTATGTAGTTGTAAATAATTCCACTGCCCAAACATTGCCAATCAAAAAGACATTTCCTTGTGTCTCGCTTTACAATGTATGTCCCACCAAAACAATCTCCACTAAGAAAAACGACTAATGATTCATCAGAAGAGAAGTCTATGGCAACTTTACGCACAATGGCTGATCAGTATATTAAAATCAACAAGTAATGAGTGGACAACCAAGCAGTCATGAAGAAGTAGTGTTGTCCCCACCACAGAAACACAGTGCTGAATCTTGACGTTAAATTTCAATTGGTATCGTAAGATTGGTAATGGGCCACAACAGAGTGAGCCCAGAGCAGTATCAGTCGAAGTCTAGAAGAATACTGGTACAATTTGTGGGTCACCTCAGAGCAGTCCCACTGCTGTCTTAGTAGAGATAATGATAGCAGTGGGCCACCAAAGGTGTTGACCCACTGTAGTCCTTGTAAAAATGGCCAGCAGCCATCCGTTTCGACTGTATGGGCGCACAACCATAATTGAAGAGTCTTGTGGGTAGTGTACCAAGTCCATGGGCAGTGGCCAATATTAAGTTGTTAAATTGTTTATACCAACAGTATCAAGTAGAGCAGATGCACACAAAGGTTAGGTAATATGCTGTTCGTTAATAATGTAAAAATTCTCCTCACAGTCCCTAAATATAGCCCTAATGATACTATGTAGTCTATGTAGTCAGTATTAAAGCATATTACAAGTTCATGAGCCACCACTTGTGCACTCACGAGTAATTTTCTTTCTGCGATCTCCTTACAATGAACAATGCTTTTAATCAGTCCCTTGCTGGATTATAAACACACTTGCAAGTACTAACAGAGTCATACAGTCTCTGAGATTAGATGAATATAATATGACCAACAGACAAATGTGTGAAGTGACAAGAATCCCCACTATTTACCTAGCTGGTGTCTACACAATTACAATTCTACAGCATATGAACACAATTACAAATGTGAAGAAAACATCATTATATTGAAGAACATGATAACACAAATGACATTTGTAGTAATACAGGCTTTGCAAAAAGAATAGAAATAAGCATATATACCAGTATCACAGGAATTATGACATAAATAAATAAATTAAAAATGATAACATCAGTAGAAGCATCATCTAGGCACATTAAAATTGTAAGAATAAATAATGATTAAATATCTTCTTAAACTAAAGAACATGGTACAAAAATAGAGATTAGGTTTGAGGATAATAGTATTCCTTATCATAGTGAATGCAGCTTAGTATCAGAAGGAAAAGAATTTCTTACAAATTTATCTTATCATGTAAACACAAAGAGGTAGGAAGAACACAGGGACACAAAGACAGAGGACTACCACAAAAGGAAAGGACAGGATCTGTTTTCAAGTGCAAATGTGTCAAAGTTCAGATGTAAGTGTAACATTTGATACTGCAGTAATGATAGTACGCATTTTATAGCTCTGTTTCATTTTTCGAGTTTCAAGAACGTCTTTCATATAAATATATTCTTCACTTGCAACAAAAATTCTTCCTTTCCAAACACAACCTGATTTCATTGTCGCAGACCTCTCTTACATCAACAATTGTTACCACAAAAAATTACTGCCTAACCAGTGCTTATTCTTCCTTAATTTTTCTTACTTCAATATTCATTTCCAAGTAGATCCTACGTAAACCTGTTGTCACTATACCCTACTTCTATCTGTTCATATCCTCTTTGGAAATAATTGTTCCTCATTATAAAATACTCTTTGGCTGGACCTTTTCCTTACAGCTTTGAATGCATTTCTTCCAAATTCATCATAACCATTTTCTTATATAGCATACTCCATCATAAGGTAACTTAAATCTGCTGAGCTCAGATACGTAAACTAGAGAATAAGGCAATTCAGCAGCACAAAAAGTTAACAGAAACAACAACGACAAAAATGCAAATCAGAAAGCAGGTAGCAGCATAACTAAATTAGCAAGGCAAATGCAACATTACAACTAATATAAGGCAATATGCAGCAAACAAGAAAGATAAATCCGTGGTAAAAGTAGTTTAGCAGTGTAATACAAAGAAAAATTTATTAGGACATTGCTTGAAAAATAGCAGAAACAAATGCAATAACTTGTAGCTAAACATCACAAAGCACAAGAAGAAAAAATGTTACAGTGAAGATAGCTATGCAGATGAGGGAAATATATGTGCGATCTTACAATAGCATCTGTGCACCTGCGGTCATCAAAACTATGCACAGTGCCAGCACAAAGAACAAGATCTACACCACCTCCCACTGGAAGTGCAATGATTCTATGTCACATTTAACACTAAAGTTGTGCATCACAACAACTTATTCTACCAAAAATATTACCAGGTTCCTGAAAAGAAAATTATGAATGCAGCTGCTGTTACTAGTCCTTTCTCCATCTTATTGTCCTTTTCTTCTCAAGTGCTCTTTTCTAAGAATGTATATCATGAAATTATTATTAATGGCTCTGTTGACAGAAAGTGTTGACATTAGCATATGTATTGAATGTAATTTCATAAAGCTGGACTTTATTTTATGAAACCAATGTTGCAAAGGAGCTAGAAATCAGATATCAAATAAAATAAGCAAATATGTATAAAGAAAAGGATAAAAATATATTGCAGTAGCCATGTGGCATTTCATACATCAGTAGAAATTCTCTCAAGTCTCTTAGAGAGAAACTTCTCATAATCATCATAATTTCTCTTCAATTCATTAGCTTTTCAGTTAGTAACCCAAAGTTCAAACTCCAAGAAGTAACAGTGTTTGACATGTTTGTGGTGTGTTCTGGAAGGAAATGCCAGTAGCGTGGTCAACGCCCTTTCTTATCTAAAGCTATGCGAGCACTTGCGGGAGTGTGGCGAGTTTAAAAAGAGTTGAAGCGGCACCAGTAAAGTTGACAGGCAACAAAACAATGGCTATATTTCAAGGAGGCTAACGCGCAATCCAGTACAGCAGAGCATGACATCAAGGTCACATATACTCCTTACCAACATATGTATGACAACAGTTTCAGCTACAATAACGATATCATAGAAATAAAAAAATTTCACAGGTAGAAAAATTACAGGAGAGTGTGTAGAAACGAAATCTCATCAATAACAGTGTCCAAAATTTTCCGTCGGCATTCTGGTACTCACATTCACATGTATTCTCATTTTCCGTATTGGCCTTAACCGTATCTAGACGTCATAATACACACTGTCATCGTAACAATACCATCATAAGACATCAATCAAATCTCAAAATCGTCGTAGCTTCCTTTAATAATCTCAGTACCTCAGTCTTCAAGAAGAATATAACAATTCCAATCCCAAGGAAAGCAGGTGTTGACAGATGTGAAAATTACCGAACTATCAGTTTAATAAGTCACGGCTGCAAAATACTAACGCGAATTCTTTACAGACGAATGGAAAAACTAGTAGAAGCCGACCTTGGGGAAGATCAGTTTGGATTCTGTAGAAATATTGGAACACGTGAGTCAATAATGACCCTACGGCCTATCTTAGAAGCTAGATTAAGGCAAGGCAAACCTACGATTCTAGCATTTGTAGACTTAGAGAAAGCTTTTGCCAATGTTGACTGGAATACTCTCTCTCAAATTCTGAAGGTGGCAGGAGTAAAATATAGGGAGCGAGAGGCTATTTACAATTTGTATAGAAACCAAATGGCAGTTATAAGAGTTGAGGGGCATGAAAGGGAAGCAGTGGTTGGGAAGAGAGTGAGACAGAGTTGTAGCCTCTCCCCGATGTTATTCAATCTGTATATTGAGCAAGCAGTCAAGGAAACAAAAGAAAAATTCGGAGTAGGTGTTAAAATCCATGGAGAAGAAATAAAAACTTTGAGGTTTGCCGATGACATTGTAATTCTGCCAGAGACAGCAAAGGACTTGGAAGAGCAGTTGAACGGAATGGATAGTGTCTTGAAGGGAGGATATAAGATGAACATCAACAAAAGCAAAACAAGGATAATAGAATGTAATTAAGTCCGGTGATGTTGAGGGTATTAGATTAGGAAATGAGACACTTAAAGTAGTAAAGGAGTTTTGCTATTTGGGGAGCAAATTAACTGATGAAGGTCGAAGTAGAGAGGATATAAAATGTAGACTGGCAAAGGGAAGGAAAGCGTTTCTGAAGAAGAGAAATTTGTTAACATCAAGTATTGATTTAATTGTCAGGAAGTCGATTCTGAAAGTATTTGTATGGAGTGTAGTCACGTATGGAAGTGAAACATGGACGATAAATAGTTTCGACAAGAAGAGAAAAGAAGCTTTCGAAATGTGGTGCTACAGAAGAATGCTGAAGGTAAGATGGGTAGATCACATAACTAATGAGGAGGTGTTGAATAGGATTAGGGAGAAGAGAAGTTTGTGGCACAACTTGACTAGAAGAAGGGATCGGTTGGTAGGACATGTTCTGAGACATCAAGGGATCACCAATCTAGAATTGGAGGGCAGCGTGGAGCGTAAAAACCGTAGAGGGAGACCCAGAGATGAATACACCAAGCAGATTAGAAGGATGTAGGTTGCAGTAGGAACTGGAGATGAAGCAGCTTGCACAGGATAGAGTAGCATTGAGTGCTGCATCAAACCAGTCTCAGGACTGAGGACCACAACAACAACAACAACCTCTGCTCGTTTCAATAGTGTCATCTACGTCGAGCTTGGTTCAAAAATCATGATCACATACAATATACATCAGTCAAATCTCTCACAGTATCACAATGGTACCGAAAATACATGTGAACAATTCACAAAATACCGACAAAGAACAGTTTCATAAATGGAAATTAATCTAACTGTGTAATTACTTAGATATGTATTGGACAAGCAATAAAAATGTTCATTTCTCTCTGTTAAAATACCAAATTGCTGTGTACTTCTGTGTTAGAGAAATATGGTACCGATGTATAAAACTATATAAGCAAATACCATATGAGGGCTCATTGGGCTTACCACACACATGGTACACTAAATAGGCGTACCCCATTAAGGGATAATGTGAATATACCTCACATTTTACAGATGAAACTGCGGAATAAAATATATCACCGGAAACCTTCCCTGTATCATTCTAGTTCAAAATATTTCTGATAATGTTACAAGTATAAAAAGTAGTCACTAAATTGCACTAAACTGAACTTCTTACTGTAAGTAAATTTGTGTCATTGCTTAACTGCAAAAATGTGCGAAGTGTCATATTTATCGACGTTGAGAAGCAAAGTTCTCCAAAAATCGCTATACTTACCTCTTCATATACGAGAGTAAAGGGCTATATGTATAAATGTCGTGGTTATTACGTTCATTACTGTGACCTTGAAAGTACTGTGCTGCAGCGTATTGATGTGAGACTGCGTTAAAGCTATAATAAAAACTGTGGCACTCATAAGTAGCGTCATAATATAATCGTGTGGCTGTCAAACAAACCCAATTCTGTGTCGTCTGTGACCTCTCAAAAGTACATTAATTAAAAATGTCATTACAATTAAACCTCATTAGCAGTACACGTTTCAAGAATGTGAGCATTATAGTCATGACGTAATCGTACAACTAACAATCAAAACTGTACACACAATAAGACTGTGTCGTCTGTTCCCAATAAAACTGTGCTCGTTAAATTACTTTCTCGATATGGTGCACTGGTTCTTAACTGAATAGTTGACTTCAGAACATCGCTGCATACTAACAGTTTCTAACTGTGACAGACCGTAATAGTAGCTTGAAGTGAAAATATTATAGCAAAGACTAAGTCAGTAAGCAAATTATTTCTCGATGAACGGTTTCACATGAGAATAATGGCGTAATACTTTAGTTTTCTTTGTATGCAGAGTTTCAGCTTCGATGCAATGATCATGGAGTATTCGTCGGATCCTGTAAGGTCCCTTGTAAATCAGCAAGTAGTGACTTTTGACTCAAATGTTTCTTCTTATGTGACAATGAATGGGCTTTATAGAGAACTTTTAGACCAATGTGTAGTTTCTTCACACTTGTCATACTGTGTAGTTTTCTCCTTTTGTCTGCAGCAGAACTTATATTTTAAATTGCCCAATCAATTCTGTCTTATGTCGAAGTTTATGTGCACTCGGAAAAGATACAAGCTCTCTGATTTTGTTCAGTGGTTCTTCATTCTTCAGTATAAGAATAGATGGTAAAGCAGACGAGTCATGGGGCACTTCATTCGGTGCATTATGAAGTAGGTATAAGTATCTGTCCCAACATTGATGCTTCCTGTAACAATAAAGACTGCAAAGTTTCTTTCATAGTGCATTCAGACGGGTTACGATGTGGAGAATACAATGAAATAAAAACAGGTTCGATTTTTGGGTTCCAAAGCATGTGTGACCAAACAGGAGATGTGAATTGCGGTACGTTATCTGAAATGACCTTCTCAATGGTTCCAACTTCACGTAAGAAATTTTTAACAAGGGCGTTAGATATAGAACGTCCAGTGGCTTTGAGTAACGGTGTGAAAGAAACAAATTTTGAAGTAAGTTCAACAGCGATGAAAACGTACGAAAATTCATTCAATGATTTAACAAGGGTTGTCAGAAGATCAACTGTAGTTAATTCCTTTAATGTGGTTGGAATAATAGGAGACAACAGAGTATGATGTGCGAAGGTAAACGGTTTAGCTTTTTGACGAAAATTGGAAATAGACAGTTTTCTCCTAATTCTCTTTTCCATGTTGTTAAAATAACAATATGAAAACATTTTTGTGGACCAAAATGTGCGTAGCTGAAATGAATGTACCGGATGAGCTTATTAACAAAATCGTCAGGAATGCAAAGTACCCACAGTTTGTCATCAACAATGCAACGATTGAACAGTATGTTATTTCTAACCAGATAATAATGACGAATCTGCATGTGTCTTTTCATACCATTTACCTGTAATACCTTTCCTAATCGGATCCTTGTCTTGCTCATGAGCAACGTCTTTTAAAGATACAATGACGAAATATTCAAAAGCTAGTTTTTGAATGTAAAGAAAACTGAAATTTTTTTCAAGGTTAACTTTTGTGTGGTTTTTCTCAAGGCCAGCAGGAGGCCGTGAAAGTGCGTCCGCAACGATGTTTTCCATGCCAGGAATGTAGACTATTCTGAAGCGGAATTCATGCAGACACATTCCACAATATTTTAAATCTGTCATGATTAAATTATGTAGACGCGAGAAATTGCAATGCTCGATGATCACTATAAATTTTACATGATTGCCAGAAACAAAGAAACTAAATTTGTCAAATGGTCAAACCATAGCTAAAGCTACCAGTTCAGTGATGGAATAATTTTTGTCAGATTTTGTTGGCACACGACTAGCAAAAGTGATGGTTTTCTGTACAGTAATGTCATTTTCTGTAGCTTCTTGAAATAAATGGGCTCTAAGAACAACTTTAGAACAATCTTTGCTGAGACAGAAGTCCTGTGACCGTTCTGTACAAGCTAAGATTAGTGGGTTAAGTGACGCTGCCTTCAGTGAACCAAATTCCAACTGCGCCCGTTTGTTCCAGTTCCATATAGTGTTTTTGCCAGCGAGAGAACAAATTTTTGGAGTTACTAGAATTTGCAAATT
Source organism: Schistocerca americana (assembly GCF_021461395.2). Classification (NCBI taxonomy): domain Eukaryota; kingdom Metazoa; phylum Arthropoda; class Insecta; order Orthoptera; family Acrididae; genus Schistocerca; species Schistocerca americana. The sequence continues at coordinate 582,781,510 of NC_060119.1, read as the reverse complement.
CAGGAAACGACCTTATAAATTCACGAGACCTAGAAATCTGCAAACCCTACAGGGAACTGTTTAAATGATTGATTGTGTTGCTATAATTTTAGTGTTCCAGCAACATTTATTGTTCCAAGATACAAATAAAAACAGACATAAATAACGCTAAACAAGTTATTGACCGAATATCGTAAACCACTAACAGGTGGTTTAAGGCTACAGTGGACAAGGATTCTGGGTGGCTGAGACAGTATAACTAGTGGAGTGAGTCACGTACTCAGGCCATAAAAATGTGGATAACGCAACCTGAATTGATCTGACGCTGAGCAGGCTTTGATTGATAAAATCTACTGTAATATCTGTACATAGGTACAGCTGAGAGCAAGTGGCGATTGAGATCTGTACGCCCTGACAATGCCAAAGCGTCAGTATGTTACCCTGTTTGCTTCATGTGACGATGTAACTCGTAGCTGGTGAGATATTTGCGGCGGAACCTGTGAACCGATGGTGGCCACGAAAGAAATGCCTAAATTCTCACGGTCTGTCGATCAGGCCGATGCATCGCAGTTTCTACCAGAGTCCTGAAATCATCGTAGATTTCAGTGTGTGACACACCCGTTCACTGGTCGTACCAAGGACCAATTTGGCTCACTTATACGACAGAGTGCACAAGGATAGGAAATGTCAAGACTGGTAAACCAAAAACGAATAAGTGTACCCTCAGCAAAGGAGCAGTCCGAGACGCTTGAAGTCACACTGTCAGTACAGTAAGAACTTCACTACAGGCTCCCCAGTCCAATTTACTCGCAAGTGACGTCAGTCTAAGGACAGGCCCCAAGTACCAACCACACATGCCAGAGCCTCCACTAGAAGTGCTTTCAGACCAAAGTCCCAATCTGAGTGCTTCGCACCTCTCCAGAAAAAAATCACTTTTCCCGCAAAGTGCACGAATGACACCAACTTCACCCCATCTTGAGCACATCACAGGGCTCTAGAGGCGCTAAATCTCCTCACCCACACGACAGCAAAAACTCATGTGAAACCAGGGCAAGAGTTGAGCAACTGGAGTCTCTGGAAAGAAAGAGACTGCCTATTACTGGCTTTTTTAAGTTTTTGCATAGAGGCAAGATGATTTCCTTCAATGTTGAGTCACTTCCAATGGCAACAAGTGAACACATACAATTTTGAAGATCTTTATCTAAATCACATGTGCCTTCAGCTAGTTAGTCATATGTATGAGGTGTAATAAATATCTCTGAACATTTCTCAGATTCTGGACATTGGAATTGATTCACAGGCCTATTTGCAGTATTAGTGAACACTAAAACAGGTTGATTTTTATTACACATGGCTCTGCACTCAATGTATGGTTTACAACTCCACTGTCTAGGTGCATTCGTTCATACCGCAGCCCAACCCAGGCCACTGCTGGTGCCATGGCAGGTATCATGGCATTGTTCTCCTGGAGACCTGTCTCAATGAAGGGCTGCTCTGTCTGCCCTGTATGTCTGCGAACCTGTCTGGCAAGATTTAGTAAGGGATGGGCTGGCTGCCAATTATGTTCAACTCCTAACATGCCGTTTCAACGAACTAAGCGCTTTTAGTGCCCTAAGAGGCTCCACAAAGGTCTGTTTAGGCCGTTAGCTTTCTAGAGTCTTGCTCAAGGTGCGTCAGGTTGTATGAAAATTATTAATAATTTTCTGTATACGAAAAATAGATGAGAGAGTAACTTGTCCTCTCTCAACAGGAATAGCTCTAATTGCTTCCAACTTTTAAGGATCCAGTTGAATGCCCTCAGAAGAAATAATCTGACCTAAAATCTTCACATTTGTTCTACCGAATTAAGATTTTTCCAAGTTAACTGTAATTCCAGATTCAGCAAAAATACGTAACCAACTGTTGAGGATACGATTATGTTTTCCCTAGAGGCTTCTGCTATTACCATATTGTCCACGTACAAGGTGATACATCGTTTTAAAAACTCAGGTAATATGAAATTAAGCCCACGAATGAATGCTGCCGAAGAAATGTTCAAAACAAAAAGCAAACGAAAAGAAAACAGCGGAAGAATGAAAAGCCGTAAGTTTTCTACGTTCTTGATGAACTTCAGTTTGATAAAAGCTTTATCTTAGATCAATAGAAGACAACACTTTTACGCCATTGAAATTTAGAACAAATTCTTCCAGTGTTTGTGGCCTGTATGTTTCAGTAATGATTATTGTATTATCTACTATTAAGAACAGTCTTGATCACGATTTATTTACTAAGGTGACCGGTTTCGATCACTACTGTGGTCATCTTCAGACCATTGAGTAGGAACCTTTTTCTGCTGTGGTCGAAACCGGTCACCTTAATAAATAAATCCTGATCAAGACTGTTTTTAATAGTAAATACTTGTTAACACATTGATCACTGACGAAACATAAAGCTGACTGATTTCCTCTTCATGGTTTGAACGCTGATCTTCTAATTTCAAAGCTATTGACTTACCCTCATTCTCTAAACTTATCTCAGCATCGTGAAAGCTTGAAATTGCTTTAAACTCATTCAAAATCTGTACACCCAATATTATCTCCATCGACAATAACAGGACAATACGAAAATTCATAAGAAATCTGTGGCTTTAATAAAAGAATTCTAAGTTAGTTTGTTGGCATACATCCACACTTTTTCCAAAAATTTGCACCTTGTAATTTAATCTTACGTAAAGGAAGTGTGAGGCAATCATTCGATTTGTTGCATTTACTGGAAGCCGTTTCACTAATCACCGAAATAAGACTGCCTGAGTCAAGTCCTGCCGGATATTTTATGTCATTTGTTGTGATGTGAATTACAGAATCTGCAGTATTGTTCTGTTTAATGTCATGTTCCTGGAATAAAATGTCCCTCGGGTCTTCCATTTTGACATAACTGATAGTGATAACAGCTGCCTCGTCAGCTTCATAAGTATTTTCTGTGTCTGCCAGCAGTGCGAGTCATTGTCTATTATCTCTTTATTGTCGCGCGTCATTAGTGATATTTGGAGATCTAATTTCAACATTTTCAAAGTGTCGAAGGGGCCTTCCCCTACTTAGATCACGGCAGTTCTGATTAAATTCAGGTCTGTTGTCAGGACTATAGCGTCTGTCGTCTTGTCGGTAATTTCTGTAATTTTCTTCTTGTAGATTAAGTGGTGGACAATTTCCCTTGGAATTATATCGCCGTCGACTGTTGCGGCTGAAGTCATTTTGTCTTCCTTAAAAATTATTATTCTGATTCACATATTGTCTATTTCTTCAGTTGCCTCTGTCATACTCATTAACACGGAAATGTGATCTCTCTCTGTAATTATTGTTATTCTGCCAATGGTTGTCATACGGGTCGTGTCTGTTTTCGTCACAATGTGCGTTATAACGGTAGACTCGTCGTGTACGTTATTGTTTCTGTCGTCACGCAACTTTGAAACTTTGATGGATGTAACCTGTAATTGTTGTTGTTTCCCTTTTTTCTCATCAAGCGATTGTCTGTGTCGATTTCCAGTTCCTGAAAAAGTTAATGAAAAGCTTAAGTGTCATCTTCACAACTTCCAGTCAAAATAATGTGTCTGAAGTTATAAGGCAGTTTAACTAAGCAGATGCGAATGAGTTCCGAGGGGCTATAAGGGTTTTATAAATACTGATTAATGAGTAATATTTCTTCAAAATATCTTGAATCAGCAATGATCAACGACATGAAAATGCAGAAGGCAATGGAAACAACTGCATTAAAGACACGTAATGTGTATCCACAGGACATGTAGCCTGTATTTGAGAACTGTCATGAAGATCTCTCCATTGGCAGAAGATTCCGGAATAGTCCCCCATTCGGACCTCCGGGATGGGACTGCCAAGGGGGAGGTTACCATGAGAAAAAGACTGAATAATCAACGAAAGGATAACGTTCTACGAGTTGGGGTGTGGAATGTCAGAAGCTTGAACGTGGTAGGAAAACTAGAAAATCTGAAAAGGGAAATGCAAAGGCTCAATCTAGATATAGTAGGGGTCAGTGAAGTGAAGTGGAAGGAAGACAAGGATTTCTGGTCAGATGAGTATCGGGTAATATCAACAGCTGCAGAAAATGGTATAACAGGCGTAGGATTCGTTATGAATAGGAAGGTAGGGCAGAGGGTATGTTACTGTGAACAGTTCAGTGACCGGGTTGTTCTAATCAGAATCGACAGCAGACCAACACCGACAACGATAGTTCAGGTATACATGCCGACGTCGCAAGCTGAAGTTGAACAGTACAAACATGTTCCGGGAAAATCAGGAATACAGAAATACAAGTCGCTGAGGAATGAAATAAATAGGAAGTGCAGGGAATTTAAGACGAAATGGCTGCAGGAAAAATGTGAAGACATCGAAAAAGATATGATTGTCGGAAGGACAGACTCAGCATACAGGAAAATCAAAACAACCTTTGGTGACATTAAAAGCAACGGTGGTAACATTAAGACTGCAACGGGAATTCCACTGTTAAATGCAGAGGAGAGAGCAGATAGGTAGAAAGAATACATTGAAAGCCTCTATGAGGGTGAAGATTTGTCTGATGTGATAGAAGAAGAAACAGGAGTCGATTTAGAAGAGATAGGGGATCCAGTATTAGAATAGGAATTTAAAAGAGCTTTGGAGGACTTGCGGTCAAATAAGGCACAAGGGATAGATAACATTCTATCAGAATTTCTAAAATCATTTGGGGAAGTGGCAACAAAACGACTATTCACGATGGTGTGTAGAGTATATGAGTCTGGCGATATACCATCTGACTTTCGGAAAAGCATCATCCACACAATTCTGAAGACGGCAAGAGATGGCAAGTGCGAGAATTACCGCAAATCAGCTTAACAGCTAATGCATCGTAGCTGCTTACAAGAATAATATACAGAAGAATGGAAAAGAAAATTGAGAATGCGCTAGGTGACGATCAGTTTGGCTTTAGAAAAAGTAAAGGGACGAGAGAGGCAATTCTGACGTTACGGTTAATAATGGAAGCAAGGCTAAAGAAAAATCAAGACACTTTCATAGGATCTGTCGAACTGGAAAAAGCGTTCGACAATATAAAATGGTGCAAGCTGTTCGAGATTCTGAAAAAAGTAGGGGTAAGCTATAGGGAAAGACGGGTCATATACAACATGTACAACAACCAAGAGGGAATAATAAGAGTGGACGATCAAGAACGAAGTGCTCGTAATAAGAAGGGTGTAAGACAAGGCTGTAGCCTTTCACCCCTACTCTTCAATCTGTACATCGAGGAAGCAATGATGGAAATAAAAGAAAGGTTCAGGAGTGGAATTAAAATACAAGGTGAAAGGATATCAGTGATACGATTCGCTGATGACATTGATATCCTGAGTGAAAGTGAAGAAGTATTAAATGATCTGCTGAACGGAATGAACAGTCTAATGAGTACACAGTATGGTTTGAGAGTAAATCGGAGAAAGACGAAAGTAATGAGAAGTAGTAGAAATGAGAACAGCATGAAACTTAACTTCAGGATTGATGGTCACGAAGTCAATGAAGTTAAGGAATTCTGCTACCTAGGCAGTAAAATAACCAATGACGGACGGAGCAAGGAGGACATCAAAAGCAGACTAGCTATGGCAAAAAAGGCATTTCTGGCCAAGAGAAGTCTACTAATATCAAATAACGGCCTTAATTTGAGAAAGAAACTTCTGAGGATGTACGTCTGGAGTACAGCATTGTATGGTAGTGAAACATGGACTATGGGAAAACCGGAACAGAAGAGAATCGAAGCATTTGAGATGTGGTGCTATAGACGAATGTTGAAATTTTGGTGGACTGATAAGGTAAGAAATGAGGAGGTTCTACGCAGAATCGGAGAGGAAAGGAATATGTGGAAAACACTGATAAGGAGAAGGGACAGGATGATAGGACATCTGCAAAGATATGAGGGAATGACTTCCATGGCACTAGAGGGAGCTGTAGAGGGCAAAAACTGTAGAGGAAGACAGAGATTGGAATACGTCAAGCAAATAACTGAGGACGTAGGTTGCAAGTGCTACCCTGAGATGAAGAGGTTAGCACAGGAAAGGAATTGGTGGCGGGCAGCATCAAACCAGTCAGTAGACTGATGACAAAAAAAAAAAAAAAAAAAAAATATTATACAGGGTTCGAAAATTCAGACTGATCGGAATTCATCATCATTATGGTACTGTGTTTTACTCGATATTGTATAGCCTGAGACCAATATGTAGAAAGGAAGGGATGATGAAAGTCTCCTTCACTGTGACAGTTACGAATAACCGATGGTATTCTTGCAGCTCGTTCATTTTTTGAATAGCGACACATAAATTGTGACCTATACTATAATGACCAATTAGTAGGAAAAGAATGAGAAAATTGATGAAGCCAAGCTTGTGCATGTATGTCATTACTAGAATCCTTGAATATTTTAAATTTTCGCGTTGAGACTTAGAGCTTTTATTCATCGTGTCGTCGAGTCGCAAATCAGTCTTTGTTACGTCGTGTCGGCGGTTTCATCTCAAGGCCCGGTGCACCCTGCGACTACTTTAGAGGTCTCGAAAATACCATGTATTATTACTGTGTGACTTTTCCGTATTTCTAAATCCTTCTCCCCGCATCGGAGCGTGAGTATCCTACGAAAAATGTAAATCGTGTATCACCCGTGCCAACTGATATTGTACTTCTCATATTTCTCTTCTGAGTTGCGTAATAATTTGTTTCTGACGCTGATTAAATTTCCTGGTTTCCTCGTACTCCTCTGGGACAGTAAGGTCTACTGGTCTTCTATCATTCAAATGTTCATCTATCTTCGTAGATGAATTTGTTATCTGATCCGAAAGTTCGACTACTTTTTCGATAATGTGCTGATGTCTTCAGTGTGTTTTTCTGTGCCAAGTTGTAGACTATCCATTAGTGGCGTAATCGTATCTACTGTGTCCTTTAAGTCTTCCTGATTATTTACAAGTTGCACGACCGTATCGGTAGATGAAACAGAGTCAGTTTTATCAAGCAAGGTGTGATTTTCGCGTACAATGGTCTTTGATTCTCTTACAGCTGCTTCATTTTCTATAATGAGTCATCATGTCGTGAAAAAACAGACTGAAAATGGTCACAAGTTTGTGTTTTTTGGTCTGAAAAGTTCTGATGTTCCGACTCGATTTTGCGTATTTCAGCAGTTAAATTTTCACGTGTTTGTTCAAGTCTGTGTTTTATTTCGTCAATTGTGTCTAGTTTTTGAAGTTGTTGCTCTGTATGTTTATCTGTTAGAAAAGGTTTTTGAATTAATGGCGATAACAACGCATTAGTGACTGATACCTGTTCCTTTGTAGTTTTCGTTAGTGTGTTTCCATCGGCAGTATTCGTATTTTGAAAAGCAGAGTGTGTGTCTTGATTTAATTGAGTAAATTGCATTGATGTAAAACTGGAATCTACGAAATTTTCAATTTTTTTTCTGTTATTTCGCATTCTTGAGGCGAACTCTTACCGACCGATCGGTCATCAATAGTTCCCTGTTCACTGATTGTTTTAGTTTCTACTGCGTTATTTACTGTCTAGTCCATTTCCCTATGCACTATTACCTAATTATTGTCTCGAATTTTTGTCAGTTCATTACTAGGTGGTGCTAACAAGCTTCACTCGTCATCACTGTCATTTCTCAATTTGCCTGGCAGCCTAGCGTTACGCTTTTCACTCGTCTTCATTGTCTCACTAATTTACACAATAATGCACAAAAAGCAATTTTAAAAGAAAATATGAAAAGAAACATTAAAAAGCACTAAAAATAGCAAATATCTAATAGTTGCTCATGACGATATAGTACAACAAAAAGAAACTACTTCTTCAAAGGTAATTCCATACATACAGCGCCAGCAGTGAACAGTAACTAATTTCTAATGATGCACTAAATCTTCAAACTACAAGGAAATCAGAAGGTAACAGTGAACTATTCTCAGCTAAGGGTCGTCAGGTGAAACTAAGTCTTTAATAATTTTTATCATTTACACACTGACCTACAGTATGTTCAATGACAAAAACAACTCAAACTGAACCTACTCATTTATTATCTACAATATACAAACCCAGCGCAATCTGACTGCTGTGCAGTGACAACATGACATCCAACAATTAACACAAAAGAATGGCCCTGAATTGCAAGAAATCTTAACTATAATAAAAGTCCTAACAATATGAAATTAAATAAATATGAAACTACTTCCAACTCCGTTAATTGCCTAAACTCATTTCAGTCACGAAACCCATTTTATTTATAAGTCACTTACCTCACCGGAAATCTTTATAGCACGAACTTCAGCAACTACAGCAATCGGCAACTATTGCCAGACAAATAAAAAGATCCAACTACTATAGACTCTGGAGGCATATGGTTAGTAAAAGAAAGATTTCGTTGAAGTGCAAACAATGTATTTAGAAAATTTGACTTATTCATGTGATATCCAGTTCTAAAAATTATGTAGTTGTCAATAACTTCACTGCCCAAACATTACCAATCAAACATTAATCATCCTACTATGCCTTGCGTCTCACTTTACAATGCATTTCATACCAAAACAGTCTCCACAAAGAACAACTTGTCCATACACTTCTTTGTCAACTCCCTAACTGCCTGTCCATCCAACCACAGAATCTCTTGCCAAGCGTGCAGAGCGCTGTCAGCGATATTAGTCCGCTGAGCTGCCTACATACAAACAGACTACTTACAATGTGCTTGGAATTGGCAATAGGCCTGATCGACATGATTGCAGAAGGTGTGAGGTGTGAGTACCCTATAGCTTGCAGTTATTAGACGATTGTCGTTATCTGCTGCCTACAGCGGCTGATAAATTGTACTGATTTGACAACCAGTTTCAGTCTATGGACTACCATTAGATTCATAAAAGAATTTACGACATCATACTACACGGTATGTAATTAATGGTAACAGATAATAAATTCATGAATTCGTCACTTTTTTCGCATAGTAAAACAAATTAAACCGTCAGCTCACTTTGTTATTGGCGAAATAGTTTGTATTAGTATGTGACAACAGTGACACTTATACCTGACGCTATTGACATTTGTTTTTATGAATCTGATGATGGTCATGAACCAGAATTGGCTGCTCAGTAAAGAAATTTTATCAACAGCCCTTGACGATGTACCATAATGTACTTCATTCATTTGTTTTACTAGTTTATATTGAAACCAACTTTCAAGAGATACGTATTACCTCACGTGTAAACTCTATTTCAAGCCAATACAGTCAAGTAAAGTTATTAGAAAAGATACTGAGCCTGTAACCACTGTCAAGTTCGACAAATAACAGACATTCGTGAGAAACAGAGAACTTCTCTTGAATCAGTGTTAATTTTGATAACCAAAGTTGATTCCAAAATAATTCAAGCTAAAGGAATAGATGTAATATGAAAAGTCTTACGTAGTGGAAAATCACAACCGTTGCGTGCCTACCAGCTTACTTATTTTTAAAAATTTAAAAGTCAAGTTGAGTTTTTATACTACTGTACGAGAAGAATCTCATTGAAGTAAAACGTGACGAGTGAGCACAACATAACAATATTTAAGCGATGAGAACATTGCTCAGTTCAGTACTGCTCTTTGTAGTGAAAGTAGGTTGTTTCAGATCGTTAAACAGATCCATTTAGGAATTACATTGTTTGAAGTACATTACCGAGGAAAAGTGAAATTAATAATTGGTTGAGAGCAATGTTACAAGGGGTTTTCAGAAATTAAACAGTCTCAATGTGGCCTATAGAATCTCTTATGTAATATAATAGACTGTAGATATCAAAAATAGGAGACGAAGGTCAGTTTCAAAAATGATTGTTGTTTCATATTTCCAGAAGTAGCTTCTCTTTAATAACAGAGGTTACTACTATAACAATGCAATTGCGTAGACCAATAAATGACTTTAAAAATTTTTTAATAGTATGTAACGTCATATGCCCTTCGCAATCAAGACCATTTAACTACTAGAAAGTATTCTAAGAAATTCATTGTAATTAACGTTTAGGCATACGAAAATACTGTGACGAAGTTGTTATGACTACTATGCCATTATCAGTCCAACAAACTAACGATGACTCTGCACAATACACAGAAAATATACTGCATCTTTCGTGTAAGTTAATAAACTCTCTTAAAGCTACTGGTATGTTTATCAGCAAAGGAATGCGTGGCGGATGTATAACTTATATTCCATATTTTGACCGTTTTCTTCTCGACTGTAGGATCTGTTTATTTTTCTAAGTGAGTGGTTATTCCTACAATCGAAGAACGCTGGAGTAGTAGCACCACTGTTTAAATATAAAAACCTCGTGTATACTCCTAATGATTTAGCGATGTCCAGTCCTATTACTAGAGGGGACACAATTAGGTCACTGTAGATAGTGGTGGCCATGTACCATTTCAATAAGAGCTATACTATCATTGTTACTGTTTTACGCTGTCATGTACATGTGTACCTTAACGGTAGTCTACATCTCTGTTACTTCTAAGTGGCATAATAAATTTGCGACAATTTCACTAAATTTTTCATCTTTCCCTTTGTCATAAAATGTGGTTCTCGATGATCCATGTAACGCGAATAATCGAAGAGGTATTCGCTTGCTAGGATGGTGAACTTGCTAACGCCCATGCGGTGAAGTAAATGAGCGATATCTGGCCGATGATGGAAGTGAACATGGTTGTGTACACGTCTCAGTCAACAGAATGTGGACCAGTGTTCAGCGTTAAATTACTTTATAACCATCCACTGTGTCGAGAAATAGTGACTACTGATACAACAGTTATGGTATGGTGCAATTCGTAGGAATACATACGCGAGCAGACTGAACCATCACATAATCAGTCAATACAAAGTACTACATTGTACATGTGCTCACCAATTTTACTTCAGAAACAGACTCTCTACCGTCTGTGACAAGAATATAGCAATAGTCCTGTCTTTATTTTTCAGTTAACCTTAAGAACACCCAAAAAAATTAAATGCAGAATAGAAATGAAACTGATGACTATCCTCATCATGTGGGACATCAGTAAGAGAGTACCTGCCAGATTCAACATAGTCATGGGGAAACGGCATGTACATATGAAAGATGTATGCAAGTGACTAGTCTTATTTGCCTTACAGTGATAGCTGATTTATGAAATCTGCTAATTTTTTTGGATTAGTGTATACCTCTTGTTCCTTCGGCTTGTAAGTGGCTCTGAGCACTATGGGACTTAACTTCTGAGGTCATCAGTCCCCTAGAATTCAGAACTACTTAAACCTAACTAACCTAAGGACATCACACACACCCACGCCCGAGGCAAGATTCGAACCTACGACCGTAGCGGTCGCGCGGTTCCAGACTGTAGCGCCTAGAACCGCTCGGCCACTCCAGCCGGTTCCTTCGGCTTTTAGAACTGTTTTCTCAATATTTGCCAAAATTTATTAATTTACTCAGCAAATAATAAGAACACTGACAAACTTGAGTGATGTGCGAAATAGTTATTGTATGGTGCAGTACAATGTAAGCCTATAATTACAGAGACGTTATAAGTATTCAGATCACACAATTATATATTTCTACATCATAAATTTATCAAAGAATTTAACTAATAGAAACGTGTGTAATTATTTATTGTGACAGTCCTGTAGTATGAAATTGTGGGAAAATGACGTCCTCTACATAACTGATTGCTGGTGTGGTTCTCCACTATCCCGCTGGAAATGGTTTGAATTCAGTTGTTCTCTCCAGTTTCCGTTTTTTGTCATTCGTTGTAAATATTGTTATAATTGCCTAATCTACCTCTGTTATCACACAGTAGCACTTTGTCGTACCGAGCTATCCAACATTTAGGATGTAATGTGTTGTTGTTCTATTTCTGCACTTATAAGTTTTGAACTGATAGTAAATGTTTCTGGTCGAAAGATTCGACACTTCCTGAGGCATGTGTCTCCGTAAAAGTGGCGTCCCAACTATCCCTGTGCACTGTTAAGGCCACCTCTTGGGCGTCGCTTTCACGGAGTAATGTTTCCGCTCTCCGAAGACGTACACAGTTTTGTCCTAGTTCGGTTTCTGCTGCACTTCGCGTCGCCGACTGTGCGCATTCTGTTGTGTGCCCTACGGCGGCTGGTGAGTTCTCTGTGATGATGATGATGATGATGTTTGGTTTGTGGGGCGCTCAACTGCGTGGTTATCAACGCCCGTACAATTATCCAATCTTTGCTCAGTCCAATTTCGCCACTTTCCTGGATGATGATGAAATGATGAGGACAACACAAACACCCAGTCATCTCGAGGCAGGTGAAAATCCCTGACCCCGCCGGGAATCGAACCCGGGACCCCGTGCTCGGGAAGCGAGAACGCTACCGCGAGACCACGAGCGGCGGACTGGTGAGTTCTCCTCCGACATAAGTTTTTGTGCCTGGGTCGTAGCCTCATACTGCCCATCAAAGTCGTAAAACATGCTATTCTCTCCTTCCATGATCATTGGGGAGCGCTGCAGTACCAGCCTGTGATTGGTGTGCTTGCTGGAAGTCTTTGCGAGCTTGTTTTGCACTGAGGTGATACGAGTCCGCTCTTATTTGATCTCTGAGACTTCTCTTTTTTCCGGATCTGTGCGATGTGCTTCACGTTCTCGCTAATTATTTCTTATGCTTCCAGGAGGATCCTTTTTCCGCGTTTTAGGAGAGGACCAAGAACTTTTTTGGTTTTGTACATTCCGGTTTTGACCGGATTTTCTTGTTGTTCATCTAACAAAGTGTCCTTGCGTGCTTCTTTGGCCACTAACCGTGCCGCCCTGGCATCACATTTGCCTCGTACGCGATCTCTTGCTTCTCTGTCGAGGTTTCTTTTTTCTTTTTCTTTTTTTTTTTTTTTTTATGCTTTCTACCCCTTCCTTGACCTCGACGCTTCCTTCTTCACATACTCAACACATTCAACAATCTGTTCAGCTACCGCCCACATCTCATTCATCTCCTTAGTTATTAATTCCTTCGTCTCTCTCCTGCCCCTTTCGCTCTGCTTCTTGCGTCTTCTTTTCCGCTTTCAGTCTCTTCTTCTCCGCTTTCTGCATGAATTGCAAGGGGGGGGGGGGTCTCAGATTGAGATCCTTCGCTAAAACCTCCAGGACTAGGTGAAAACGATTCCATAGCTCTGTGATATATTGTTTGTGAGCCTGATTTGCCACTCTCACTAACAGTACTTTCTGCCATGCCTGCAGATTCTACTCGGCACTCTGCTGCTGTTTCATCTTTGTGCTCGTTTTCTGATTGATTTTCTTCGCCATAATCAGAAAATCCCGATTTCGGCGTACTCGAAAGATCATCTACTATATTCTACTGAGAATTCTCCGCAACTTTCTCTTGATCAACGCTACCAGTCTGACATTGATCCATTTGTGAAGGGATTCAAATTTTCTCACTACTTTGGAGCAAACATGCCTTGCTTCTAGTAATCATGCATTCAGGTTTCTACTCCAACAGATTTCTATTGCTCCTCTTTGCAATGCCACACAATTCTAACATGAAATTTGTCTGCGAGATACTAGTCTAAATCCCTAACAACCCATATGAAATAAAACCGAATCTAAGTTAAAATGCAACAGTCACCGATAATCTACCATCCCCCACATTAACAAAACGACATTCCCCATCAGCAAAACTCAGCAAGTGACACGAAAATAACCACAAACAACAAATGAATGAAAATACAACACACAAAACTCACTAATTTACAAATCATCAATACATTTAACGCCGGCAATTCTTATTGTTAAGGAAAATTAATTTACCTCAGTGCACGAATTGAATTTTTAGATGGGAATCCAGATACCTTGTAACGGAAATCGCATCTGACAGCCACACAAGGTGTCATCAATTCAGGGTAATGGTTGACAAATTGCAAGACTACACTGGACAGGCTGTATGTTTTGAAAGGCTACAGGCGACTATGAGTTTACGTCCTGACAGCAGTCCCTTTAACTAATAAGTCTTCCACTTGAGTACCTGGGCCATGAGTCTGCTAAACTGATTTTTCCCTTTGAGTGTGTTTGTTATTGTTGGCCTGCATTTGAGGTTTTCACATTTATCAGAATCTGTATGAGCTTGAGTGCTAAGATAATATTAATGAAATGGGGGCCCTATAGTTATCATACTCAGTTGTTGATCGGTATCTCTTAAGTCACCATGAGATTGATCCTCTATAGAAGCTATGGTACAAGTTTATCCATTAAAAATAGGAGAAAGATGTATGTTATGTATAATGATCAATAAACGTTAACTGATGGCAGCACAGATGTGCGACGAACGGTTAACACTCCCCTGGTTGGCAAAAACTAAGGTCTGTCTGATTGAACTATTTTCTCTGTTCCAGTACATTGATAACACAATCTGAAATTATCTAACACTGAACAGGCTTTGATGGATTTATTCTACACAGAAGTTATACCACGATGGTGCCGTTGAGAACAAGTGGCGAGATTGTAATTCTAATGTTGTAACAGCCCAAACCAGCAGTAATAAACCTTTCTCGATGTGTAGCGCAGCCTCAGCTGACGGTCATTTCTCAACTGTTTGCAGAGCAATGACGTGTAGTGCAATTAATTCGGTACTGGATGCGTGAAATATGCAAAATTGCAGCTGACTATCTGTTGGACAGATCGCAGTTACTCTCTGACGAACCTTTGCAATCTTGGCAGATATCAGTGTGTGACACTCTGGTCCGCCAGTCATAACATGGGCCAGTTTGATTCACTTACAAACGTCAAAATGGTAGACCCATCATGAATAAGTATGCCCACAGTACAGCGAGTTGTCTGATATGCTCGACATCTAAACTCTTTGTACAGCTACATCTATCCCCACAACAAGTTCCCCAATCACGACCAGTGCTAGTAATAAGTCATGTACGGGACAAGTGTCACAATTCAACCCCCTCATAACAAAATACAAGACTGGAATCCTTTCCGGAGCAGACTTTGAATGAGAAGACACAGTCCAGGCCGGAGGCTGAAACAAAAGACCAAGTTTCTACTCTCCTCACATTCTACCAAACCTCAGAAACTCCGCAAAAGCCTTCTGCATTTGTCCTCACGACGATTTTGTTTCAATCAGCTCCAATATTCCCATCTAAATAGTCTGCTCTACTCATCAGCCAATCGTAATCTAAGTTAATAACAGTTCTCATTTTTCTCGAGAATCAGACAATCCTTGACTTCCAAATTCGTGCACAGGGAAATTGTGCTTCCAGCTTGTTTTCTCCCAGGACCAAATTAGGCAAAATGTTTTGAGGTTCCGTATAGGTCTAAAGTGAGCAGTACATCTATTATGGGGATTATTATGTGGATGCCCCAAACTTATAATGTGTACCAGCAGGTCCACAGCTAAACTAAGAGAGGTACTTCTGTGTATCAACATAAATTATTTCAGAGCCGTCATAAATTTAATATTCCTTCAAAATCGTCTTGAATGCCTGAGGTTTCCCAAAAAGCTCTTCAGTTAAAGGGACAACACCACCTGATGGCTCCATCTATAGTGTCTGGTCCTTGGTGAACATTGCTGTGAATTGCTGGCCGGTGTGGCCGAGCGGTTCTAGGCGCTTCAGTCTGGAACCGCGCGACCGCTATGGTCTCTGGTTCGAATCCTGCCTCAGGCATGGATGTGTGTGATGTCCTTAGGTTGGTTAGGTTTAAGTAGTTCTAAGTTGTAGGGGACTGATGATCTGAGATGTTAAGTCCCATAGCGCTCAGAGCAATTTGAACCATTTTTGCCAATTGCGAATTCTTATGGCCGCCATTCCTGTTCGCAAACGGCGTTTACGACACTTTCGAAACACACTACCCAGGTGACCTAAATTTTTCCCTTGCCCCTGCTGTGGCTAGTTGCATGCTTGTTCTCCACTTCAGAACATACTATTCGAAGGAGAGGCATCATAAAAGTCCAACATGCATTAACGTAGTACATGCTTCTGTCAATGGCTACTCATGCTGATAACATCCAGTCGTGTCACAAAAACGATATCTTGGGTGAAAAAAATCTACTTTAAATTGTACACTTATATATGGAGAATAGTGGGAGTGACTCATCCTCTCTTTGTGACTCCTATTATTAAATGATTTACGATGTGATAAATCTTCAAATGCTTCACAATGATGACCCTTTGACCACACCTTTTTTAGAAATCCACTTTCAGACTGATCATAAATGTTAACTTCTTTTTATTCCACCCCCCCCCCCCCTTTCATGTGAGAGATTCGCCCTCCATTCTATCTATTGTGACCTGAATCTTGTCTTTATGCTTCAAATGAGCAGGGATAATGCCATTTAACCATTTCGTAAACGTCATTGGATGAAAGGTTTCATTAGGTTTATATGTGTGTCCCATATGAGCCTGAGTATACCTGTATCACCATTCACCGCCATAATAAGTACACCCTCTCCCACTGCTAGTGTTGCACTACCAATCCTCTTATCAATTTCATTAGTTTCCACATCCATTTGTTGCGTTTTGCGTCTGTAAGTGCTGCACATCCTGTGTAGTCTTTTCATTATCTTCTCTTCTTTGCAATGGTATTGCATTATTTATATTTCCATCCAGTTCAGTTTGCTTAGGCCATAATTCCTAAATTGTGGCATCATATTGTGATTGTTTCTGTGTCACCTATTCGATCTGATGGCTAAACTGTGTCTCATTTTCTTGCACCTTCCCCTCCAATTCTTCCTTGACTTTCTTAACATATGCCTTGATTTCAATTGTCACTTTCTGTTCCATCTTGCCCATATCTTCTCATAGTTATTTCAGATTCGCTGCAATTTGCTATCGCTTTCATTAAAGATTTTTCATTTATTACTTAAATTTCTGTTGCTCATTCTTGAAATGTTCTTTGTTTTTTTCCAATACCCTCCGAAATCTCTCTTCATTCATTCTGTTAACTTCTCGTTACATTTTATCATTTTGCTTGTCCATTTTCTGGAATCTTTCTTCATTCTTTTGCTCAGACTCTTTATGAATTTGGAAAATCCCTGCCATTCTTATTGGTTTCTCTGGTGTCTTAGCAAAAGCGGTTGAATCTTACACTTAGTTGTCAACTGATAATCCACAAACTCTGATTCCTGATTCATCCCTATCCTTTTGAACTACCTCCACCTTCCAAAGTTCTACCTGCTCATCCTCTTTCCTAGCCCCAGGAAGCATTTCTTGGTTATGTAGTGTACACTGGAATGTGGTATAAGATAATCCTTGGATAATACAGCCATCCATAATTATCAACAAAATAAGTAAATACTGACTGCAGTACCTCAGCTAAGCCAAATTAACACAGTGTCCATCACCACTGAATACAGTAAACGTCACAAGCATATCAAAATCAGATATCAATGCCAGAATTCACCAGCTTATACAAAATATCGAAACAGGATTCACATCATAAATTACTACACATATGAACCTGTAATTAATAACTAGAGTGATAACATCGGCATTGAAGCTGTTAGTTACTGGCCCAGTGATATAAACCTGCACACATGCGTACACAGGCACCCCGTCCTTCAAAGAAAAATTTATAAAATTGTAAATATTACTATTACAGTTCTTAGTATCAATGCAAACTGTGACTCAAGTTACTTTTATCCTCTGAGTACACAATAATATTTTCTACTACTGTGCTGACAGATTATCTTCACTCACGACCAGAGGCTAAAACAAGTAGTGCTGTTTGGCGTTTGGTGCAGGCGCGCCTGTGTTTACAGTCCGTTGTTTACAATGCGTCGTTCGCGCTGTGTGTCAGAGCAGTCGCAGTCACTGTTGCCTATGGCGTGCTGTGGGACCGTGTGCATTCACCGTATTGTCCTTGCAGTTCCGTGGTCCGTGTAGAGTGAGGCTGTCGCCCTAGTAGTCCTGTGGTCGGTGGCAGGGTGGAGTTGAAGTAGACGGTTCGGAGATTCGCCACAAGACGTTGAGATCAAAAGCAATTTATATCACTTAAAACACCTGATAATAGTAGTTTGAAGCCGGAATGATGATTGTGTAAGTGTAAATGTAACACTGTAACCCGGGTTCCCGGGTTCGATTCCCGACGGGGTCGGGGATTTTCTCTGCCTCGTGATGACTGGGTGTTGTGTGATGTCCTTAGGTTAGTTAGGATTAAGTAGTTCTAAGTTCTAGGGGACTGATGACCATAGCTGTTAAGCCCCATAGTGCTCAGAGCCATTTGAACCATTTGAACACTGTAAATAAACAAGTCTAATGGCGGTACTGGCTTTAAAGAGATCAAAAGCCTTATTGTTACAAACGTGCCCTCTTGGAGTCACAGCAGTTGCCATTCAGTACAGTTCGTCTGCACTGTCCACGTTTCTTCTCCATCCTGCTTTGACGTCGTGTAGAATCACTTTGCTAGTTGATGTTCTTTGGCGTGGCTGCTGCGTGAGTTTGCGAGATTTCATTCAAAAGTCGCGTCAAGAACTTTGATTACCATTTCTATCACAATTTATGGGTCCACCCAGAATTGATCCATTTTAATCGTTTAAAAGGCAATTCCAAGAATAATGTCACGGGAAAACACTTCTCTGATAATTCCGTGATGAATACGCGGTCATTTCGTGTCGGTAATGTTCACAAGCGTCTCTTGTTAGTACTCAATTTTCACTTTTTCTCACGTGGCGCGTCTGTGCACTTCTACGGGATGCAATTGCATTGTACTGATCAATACACATTGCTTCTTCTCGCTATTTTTAATACTGCACATTATATTGTAGTACAACGTCCGAAGTGCGATACACGTTAGTATTTAGTACCATTCACAGAGTCCGGCCATTGCTACGACGATAAAGTATTGCACACTGAAATATTTTTCTTTACTCAGAATTTTGCAGTGTTTTTTGCATTCGTAAATCAAGATGAAATCTTGGCACAAAATTAAACGTTATTAGTGCAGTCCCCTTTATCCTAAAAATTGCAGATGTTTTGTCAGGGTGACACGATGAACAATACCGATTGGTTTGGATATTATTAATCACCAAGTAGCAATCCAATAGATAAGTTAGGTTGACATATCCTAAGAATAAAGGGCTGATCGGCTAATACAGCTGTGGCAGGTGTTCCATATGTTGTTTCAGCTGCTGAATAATGATTTAACACATACAACAACTTTCTATTGCAATAATAATCACTACAGTGTTCCTCTGTAATGTTGTTGTTGTTGTTGTTGTTGTTGTTGTGGTCTTCAGTCCTGAGATTGGTTTTATGCAGCTCTCCATGCTACCCTCTCCATGCTACCCTATCCTGTGCAAGCTTCCTCATCTCCCAGTACTTACAGCCACCTACATCCGTCTGAATCTGCTTAGTGTATTCATCTCTTGGTCTCTCTCTACGATTTGTATCCTCCACGCTAACCTCCAATGTCAAATTTGTGATCCCTTGAAGCCTCAGAACATGTCCTACTAACCGCTCTGTTCTTTTTGTCAAGATATGCCAGAAACTCCTCTTCTCCCCAATTCTATTCAATACTTCATCGTTAATTATGTGATCTACCCATCTAATCTTCAGCATTCTTCAGTAGCACCACACTTCGAAAGCTTGTATTCTCTTCTTGTCCAAACTATTTATCGTCCACGTTTCACTTCCATACATGGCTACACTCCATGCAAATACTTCCAGAAACGACTACCTGACACTTAAATCAATTCTCGATTTTAACAAATTTCTCTTCTTCAGAAACGCTTTCCTTGCCATTGCCAGTCTACATCTTATATCCTCTCTTCTTCGACCATCTTCAGTTATTTTGCTCCCCAAATGGCAAAAATCCTATGCTACTTTAAGTGTCTCATTTCCTAATCTAATTGCCTCCGCATCACCAGACTTAATTCGACTACATCCCATTGTATTCATTTTGCTTTTGTTGATGTTCATCTTATATCCTCCTTTCATGACACTGTCCATTCCGTTCAACTGCTCTTCCAAGTCCTTTGCTGTCACTGACAAAATTACAATGTCATCGGCGAACCTCAAAGTTTTTATTTATTCTCCGTGGATTTTAATACCTACTCCAAATTTTTTCTTTTGTTTCTATAACTGCTTGCTCAATATACAGATTGAATAACATCGGGGAGAGGCTACAACCTTGTCTCACTCCCTTCCCAACCACTGCTTCCCTTTCATGTCCCTCGCCTCTAAAAACTGCCATCCGGTTTCTGTACAAATTGTAAATAGCCTTTCGCTACCTGAATTTTACCCCTGCCACCTTCAGAATTTGAAAGAGAATATTCCAGTCCACATTGTCAAAAGCTGTCTCTAAGTCTACAAATGCTAGATACGTAGGTTTGCCTTTCCTTAATCTTCCTTCTAAGATAAGTCGTAAGGTCAGTATTGCCTCACGTGTTCCAATATTTCTACGGAATCCAAACTGATCTTCCCCGAGGTTGGCTTCTGCCAGTTTCTCCATTCGTCTGCAAATAATTCGTGTTAGTATTTTGCAGCTGTGACTTATTAAACTCATAGTTCGGTAATTTTCACATCTGTCAACACCTGCTTTCTTTGGGATTGGAATTGCTATATTCCTCTTGAAGTCTAAGGGTATTTCGCCTGTCTCATACATCTTGCTCACCAGATGGTAGAGTATTGTCAGGACTGGCTCTCCCAAGGCCATCAGTAGTTCTAATGGAACGTTGTCTACTCCCAGGGCTCTGTCAAATTCTTCACGCAGTATCGTATCTCCCATTTCATCTTCATCTACATCCTCTTCCATTTTTATGTTATTGTACTCAAGTACATCGCTCTTGCATAGACCTGGTATGTACTCCATCCACCTTTCGGCTTTCCATTCTTTGCTTAGAACTGTGTTTCCATCTGAGTTCTTCATATTCATAGAAGTGGTTCTCTTTTCTCCAAAGGTCTCTTTAATTTTCCTGCAGGCAGTATCTATCTCATTCCTAGTGAGATAAGCCTCTACATCCTTACATTTGTCCTCTAGCCACCCCTGCTTAGCCATTTTGCACTTCCTGTCGAGATCATTTTTGAGACGTTTGTATTCCTTTTTGCCTGCTTCATTTACTGCATTTTTATATTTTCTCCTTTCAGCAATTAAATTCAATATTTCTTCTGTTACCCAAGGATTCCTACTAGCCCTCGACTTTTTACCTACTTGATCCTCTGCTGCCTTGACTACTTCATCTCTCAGAGCTACCTATTCTTCTTCTACTGCACTTCTTTCCCCCATTCCTGTCTATTGTTTCCTTATACTCTTCCTGAAACTCTGTACAACCTCTGGTTTAGTCAGTTTATCGAGGTCCCATCTACTTAAATTCCCACCTTTTTGCAGTTTCTTCAGTTTTAATCTACAGTTCATAACCAATAGATTGTGGTCAGAGTCCACATCTGCCCCTGGAAATATCTTACAATTTAATACCTGGTTCCTAAATATCTATCTTACCATTATATAATCTATCTGATACCTTTTAGTATCTCCAGGGTTCTTCCAGGTATACAACCTTCTTTCATGATTCTTGAACCAAGTATTAGCTATGATTAAGTTATGTTCTGCGCAAAATTCTACCAGGCGGCTTCCTCTTTCATTTCTTACCCCCAATCCATATTAACCTACTACGTTTCCTTCTCTCCCTCTTCCTACTCTTGAATTCCAGTCGCCCATGACTATTAAATTTTCGTCTCTCTTCACTACCTGAATAATTGCTTTTATCTCATGATACATTCCATCAATTTCTGTGTCATTTACAGAGCTAGTTGGAACATAAACTTGTTCTATTGTAGTAGGTGTGGGCTTCGTGTCTATCTTGGCCACAGTAATGCGTTCACTACGCTGTTTGTAGTATCTTATCCGCACTCCTATTTTTTTATTCATTATTAAACCTACTCCTGCATTACCCCTATTTGATTTTGTATTTATAACCCTGTATTCACCTGATCAAAAGTTTTGTTCCTCCTGCCATCGAACTTCACTAATTCTCACCAATTCCCTTTTTAAATTATCTAACCTACCTGCCCGATTAACGGACCTGACATTCCACGCTCCGATCCATAGAACGCTAGTTTTCTTTTTCCTGATAATGACGTCCTCTTGAGTAGTCCCCGCCCGGAGATCCGAATGGGGGTCTATTTTACCTCCGGAATATTTTACCCAAGAGGACGCCATCATCATTTAACCATACAGTAAAGCTGCATGCCCTCGGGAAAAATTACGGCTGTAGTTTCCCCTTGCTTTCAGCCATTCGCAGTACCAGCACAGCAAGGCCGTTTTGGTTAGTGTTACAAGGACAGATCAGTCAATCATCCAGACAGTTGCCCCTGCAACTACTGAAAAGGCTGCTGCCCCTCTTCAGGAACCAAACGTTTGTCTGGCCTCTCAACAGATACCCCTCCGTTGTGGTTGCACCTACGGTACGGCCATCTGTATCGCTGAGGCACGCAAGCCTCCCCACCAACGGCAAGGTCCATGGTTCATGGTGGGAGGCCTCTGTAATACAGTGTTATATTCCCAAATTTACACAAATGTGAGACAGTTATAATTTAACGTTGGTTGTATTCACCAAAGGTCGTTCTTTGAAATCTTCAAACTTTATTGAATTTTTTAGGAAAAACCTAAAACAATTCTAACAGCAATCCAATTGTTAGTGGCCAGCGTGATTGGCACGAAGCGCGTAGTCGAAATACAGTGTAGATACTTAGTAAAAACACTTCAAAATTATCTCTTTAGTCACGATTGGTAAATTGATAAAGGGTCAACTGCGACGTCGGGGACACGCTTAGTGCTCAATACGTATTACCGCCGCTCTACCTACATTACACCTCGTCATACTCGTTTAGAGCTCAGCGACTTCTATCCCTGAACGCTGCTTGCACCCTAGTGTCTAACACGTGCTGTATCTCTCTTGCGGTCGTGGCGCACCTGTGAGATGCTTAACTACATTAATTTTTACAGAAGGAGCTGCAGAACCCTTGTAAGACGAACAGAATCCATTAAATGGTTTGGGACGATTTTATCATATACGAAAGAGCATAAAAGTTCTCAGAAAATAATAAGCCAGGAGTAGTATGGGCTTGAGAAGTTAAACACGATAGTGAGAGAAGGAAAGTAAGATGTAAACAGAGTGAACAAAAGAAAAGGAGGTACAGGAGGTATGCTCGTAACATGACGGTAAAAATGTTGTCAATGAGAAAAGTGAGTATCCATCGAATGACCAATAGCTGTGAAGCATGAAGCTTTTTTCAGCCGGATGAAGTATCTCTGGCTTCTGCACAAAAATCATAATAGCCAGGGCCTATATATGTGTAAGAGCTGTTATTTGGTTGTCTTGGAGAAATGATAGGTGTAGTAATAGAGTAATGAACTGACTTGAAGTTTCACATGAAACTTGGAAAAACTGCTAATGAAATCTATACTTTTTACTAAAAGAAGTGTATGACGAAGGCTGTTTACTTGTAAGCTAGTTTTTGAATGGTTCAAGCGTTTCAAAGATGGCCGAAAAGAGGCCCTTAAACATGAGAAGCGTGTCAAAATATCGAAGAAGTAGGTAATCGCATGCGATCTGACCGTCAACGGATTATTTATCAACTGTTGAAACTGCTGGAATTCTCGTAGGATGTGTAAAGCAAATTTTGCATAATCAGTTCAACATCGAGACTGGTGCTGAAATTTCTCCCGCTGAATAAAAAGAGGCTCGTGGAAATATTTGTGATGACACTTTGAATACCACTGAAAATAATCCTGATTTCTTGATGACATTGATAACATGTGATGAATATTGGTTTTTCAGCTATGATCCAAAATGTAAGTGGAAACTCATGCATCGGAAGGGCACAACCGAGAGTGAGAGCAGCTCACATGAACAAATGAAGATTCAAAGCCAATATGATTTCATTTTCGCGAAATTCATGGCTTTGCGTATCTTCACTGGATTCCTGAAGGTCAAACTATTAATCAACATTACTACGTTGAGGTTGTTGCTCAACTCTATGAGCAAATAAGAAACGAAGGAGACAGGAATTGTGGAAGGACAAGTCATGAGTTCTACCTGAAGACAACGTGGCGGCTCGTACTGCAATGTCTGTTAATAGATATCTCGCGAAGTACAGTATCCAAGTATTAGACCACCGACGCAGTTCGCCTGCCCTAGCGCCATGTGACTTATCTATGTCCCAAAGTCAAATCTGCGTTAGAAGGAACAAGATTTCCGTCCGTCGAAGCAGTGAAAGAAAGTGAGGCTCGCGTCACAAAGGAGCCCATTGGAGGAGACTTCCAGCAGTTTCCAACAATGGAAAATTCGCATTGAACGTTGCATGGACAGACGAGGGGAGTGTATTGAGGGCGAAAGTAACTTAATATGTATGCCTTTGAAATAAAGTGTTTTACAACAGTACTACTGTTATTTATAGCCGCTCCTAGTATATAAAAAGAAGTGATTAGTATTTCCGTTACTATACTCCAGAACTTGTAGTCATCAGACAATTAGTGTTATAGAACATAAGTATACGTAACTAGTTTTACTCTTTCTTCTTCATCCGAGTAGTATGTAGTTTTTACTGAAACAGTGTGGACCATTAGTTTGCCTATGATGTATTGTGCTGCCAATGAGACATAGTGCCTTCGTGATCATTACTTGTCATCGTGTGGTGAAAATAAGAACAATTCATGCCTGTAATGTGTGTTACTTTGCACATTACTGCAGATAATGCGAGAATATCGTTGTCATTTCAGTGTACGGCACAGCAGTCATGTTCTTCAACAAAGTGACGTCGAATATTGGCCTCTAGCCAATACGATCCTCTGCAACGCTAGATTACGGCGTGGTGTTACTGACAGGGCTCTAATTTAATGTTCTCCCCTCTGCGTAAAATAATAAAGCTCCTCATCATTCCCTCAAAGCTTGAAATCAAATCAGTTTCAATTTGTGCATTGTCAGCCAACGCCCACCCCCTGCGGGACACCGATGCGGTAGGCAGCAGACGATTGGCCACAAATTGGATGGCGTGATGGGGTGCCTCTCCTCTTGCACGCCGCACCTCGCCCCGGCGGAAACCTGTGAATGGTATCTCGTTAATCGGAACGCCCTCTTCCTCCCCTGGGGTGATTCGCAGCCCATCGGAATTCCCTTCAGGAACCCGCCGGGTCAAGCCCCGGGTGCTTAACGGATTCCAGATCACGGCATTCCCCGTGCCCAGCACGTAACGCGGAAGCTCTCGCGAGATAACGTGCGCGTCAAAGCTGCTGATTGCTTTGGGCTCTACATCCAGGAGAAGGAAATGGTGTCGAATTATAATACAATATCGGGTCGATGAATCTATCCTAAATCTTCATGTCAGGTAGCAGGTACGTAGCGGTACTTGCACATTACATTGACACAGAAGGGATAGCTAAATTCATACACAGTCAATTGCGGGAAGCGCGTGGTTTCAAGATAAAGTGTACTTTGTCAGAAGTGTTGAAAATACTGCTATTTATGACAGTACATAGTGTATGTTGGGCATTTCATTTTTTCAGTTATATTTTGAAGGTGACGTCGTTCAGATGTTGCAAGATATTTATACATGATTGCAGACGCTGTGGAATACTCCGAAAAGAGTTAATTAACGTCTGACGTGGAATACGAACGATATACTCCTGGTCGTCTTCAGATCTGCCAGGCATGTGGCATGTTAAGATACTTTCAGGACATGAGAAATGAGATGCCCTCACAAAAATATGTCATGTTGGAGAGAGCGGGTGAAGATTCTTACATCGGGAGATAAACTGATCCAGAAACACAGCCATATAATTACGAGCAGTCTATGCAGTTGCACCGTAATTCTGAAACCATACCCTCCACATTGGCCATATGCGACATAGAAGTTCTGGGAGAGGAAAGGATGGCGCATCGAAATGAAACCCTCCGAACAGTTATGTCGTTTTCCTAAAAAAACCGCGATCCTAGAGTCTAAGAATGTCGGCTGACGAAGCAAACGTTACAGCACTCAACGGAAATTTCCCAGTGCGATCTAAAATTGTTATCGGACACAAGGATATTGGAAATTCTCCTGTTTCTCTTATTCAGGCGGTGACAAAAGTCTCGACATAGACAATGACATATAAAATAAACCCAGTACATTTCAACATATATGTGGAACCATACACAAAACTTTAAAGAATAAAATTAGTAATGCCACGAGATTGAATCTGTGCTAACATTTACAGTGACTGCTCTATTTAATGGCTGCAAATTCTAGATTGAGAAAAAAGATAGTGAGCAGAAATGAGATTGTCAAGAACTGTCATAAGTTGCTCAAGGAGGGGCCACATTAAAAAATAATGACAAGGGGGTAGAATCGAGAATTTATAATATAAACGGGGAGATTGAAGGAAACTGAGATAAATAGAGACAGAACCTCAAGGGGATGGATGAACACAGCATTCCAGCTGATCACGAGAGCGAGAAAGAGACAGAGCACCACAGATACACCCGGCTGTTACAACCTAACGAATCGGAGATGTCAGAGCCCTATATTGACTCTGGGCACTCTGTGGTGTACGACAACGTCGAGATTTGAGCCTCGGCTTCATCTTTCCGGGGCTCAGTTGTGAAAGAAGAATTTAAAATTCGCTTGGTGACGAATTTATGTAATAAAGATAGCGCCTGCGGCTTCGAGAAATCATGAAATCCTGCCCTTTCTGTAATAAACTCACCGAGAAGTCGCTACTATGTATGTCGCATGATACATCGATATCACCGAGTGAATTTACCGTGCAGCCATACACCTAATTCCATGCACGTAATGCACCTCCTTGCCAGCGACCAACGCCTCTGACGCCTCGCGTATCTGTAGCCGCATATGCAGTGGCGCGGTTCACGGGTTTCAAAGGAGAGAGCGAGTGGTGGAGCGTCAGTCACCCGGCTCTCTATGAAGATAGATGGACGGTATATAGCCGAAATATCAGAAGAAGTGAAATTTATGCGTCTGCACGCCTGAAATTTTATGGAACAAGAGATGGAGTTAATTACGTGAAGTTGCTACAGGCATTTTGTGTAAACCCAGAACTGCAGAAGAAGAAGAAGGAAAGAAGAAAGCATAGTCTAATAATACCCTTCTCTCCAACAATGCACTATACTGTAACTTCCTGGTTGTGCTGAATGGATTCAGATAAAAATTTCATGATTTTCGTTACAGTACTGTATACGATTTTGCTTGCTAACGAACGCTTTTAAGTGAAAGTAGGATTTTTCATCCACGAGAATAGTCATGGTTTCACTATTTGCCGGAGTTTCAATCATGGTTTCACAAAAGACACACCGCTGTTCGAAGTCGCCTAAGCTGTTGGCATACCTGATTTTTGTGTGGATGATAATGAATTCTTTCCGCAGAATTCATCGCACTGTTGACTCGTTAATCGTTAAATTCACCGCAGGCAAGTGAACCGACCTTTTAGGATTCTGTATCGTGGACACCATGATTCGCTCGATGTTTTCGGGTGTACGGGATGTGATGACAAGGCCAGGTGATCACTTCATTAGGGAGTCAGTTGTGTTGAAGCTTCCAGCCGATCTCAGAATGGTGGTAGGGTCTGGAGCAGGTCGGCGGCTGCAGCATAAAATGAGTGCGAAAGTCACATTCTGTCCTTCTCCCAGACTCATTATTTACGAAAAATTGCCGGTGATCATACGTTCAATGCCACTAAATTCCTCTACATTCTGATAATTAAAGTTAACACTCTAAGGGGCAGATAAAGGACGCCAACCACTCTCTGAGGCCACCCGCTCTCCTTTGCTACTAAATACAAAACCATGCGGTTTCTAACAATATCTACTGCAAAATGGTTGAAGCTTTCATGGGCACTTGATGACGTATTGCCTGTTGGTGTTTGTCTTAAGCTCTTCTGCTGGCACTTGTCTAACGATTTTTCTGAAGTTCCGCCAACTCCAGTGGCTTGCATTTTCAGAGGTTTTTCCTTCCATTGCTAGTGGTGGACTGGAGTCGAGTCCTCGAGGGGATATTGTACTTAATTGTTGAGGTAACGACTGAAGAATTTTCCCTGGTCATTATCACTATGATTTTCCGCATGTTACCTATAACGGTGGTTCACTATAGTACGAGATTCCACGAACCATTTACCGAGAAATTTTTCTTCTTTCTTGTGAAAAATTTTTTCTTCTTGTTTACGTAAAGGATTTGTTACAGCATGACATTTGTAACTCCATCTCTTTCTCGGTCTCCTAAATTTTCTTTCTTCACGAAGGCTCGTACTCGTTTAAAATCGAAATATTATCCTCCATATGTTTAACATGTTGCTTACATTTTTCCATATGCTGCGGGACTTTGTTGTTTTAATTAGTCTAATTATTCTCTTATTTTCCATTTCTTGTAAGATCCATCTTTGTGCAACTTTAGACAGAACAGAGAAAAAACTTATTTCAGCCGATTATACCGTGCTTTTTGTCTTTCCGTTGTCAGTCCAAGATGCACTGTCATAGAGCCAGTCAGACACAATTATTGTTTGGTAAATGTTTCATTCTGTGTCTTTCTTATTGTTGTTGTTTAATGTTTCCTTTATGGTTCTAAATATGTGCTGAAACTTGATTTTATTCTGTATATCACTATCGCTATTGAAGTTTATGTCGCATCCTAAATATCCAAAACTCTAGACTTGTTCCGGAGCCATGTGTGCAATAACAATCTTTAATCGGACTGACAAGGGGAGGTCGCCAATTGTGAAATTCAGATTCGATTCATACTGCGCATAATTAAAGCTCATGGCCAGAGGTGTAATGTGGCAAAGCACCAAGATGCACTTCTCAGCCGTTGTCGATAAAATCGACAGTTAAAAGAAACCGTTGTGGTGAAATACTCTCTATGATCAGTAATTCTCCAGAGTCGTGGCGCAGCGGTAAGCGCTCGGGTTCGTAATCGGAAGGTCGCCGGATCGAATCTCGCGCCATGCAGTTTTTTTTTTATTATTAGTTTTTTGTAATCTATTAATGAATTCCTTATGCATGTTGGTGAAGGCGGATCGCTCTCCAATTGTACCGCCTCCATTTTTCCGTTTGTTTAACAGGGTGTACCAAAGCTCTCCCGTCCGCACTAATTTTCGACGATGTTATAAGTTGCGCTAGGGACCGCATCTACCTTCTTTCGAAGTTAGCAGGCAACTACGCTGTTATGCGGCGGCTCGTTGTGGCCCATTCAACATCTTCAAGTGTAACGAGCGAGTAACGGAGTTTATATTTCATACCTGCCACAGCAAATTTGTGTTCGTGGGGTCTCTATTCTAATTCGAACGTTTGACTTACGCTATACGTGTTCGTTTCGGAATATCGTTTCTACGTCTTCCGTTAACTATACGTGGTTAACATTATGAAGACAATTAATAACATTTGTGAAATACAACTTTGTTCGCGGGAAACATAATGATGTTCGAAGTCGCCAGTTTTTCCACGACAAACGACTTTCAATTAATTGCATAACTGTTGCAACTGATTGCCGGGAATTATATATATATATATATATATATATATATATATATATATATATATATATATATATATTTGAATTACAAAAAACAAATACTAAAAAAAAAAGGTTGCATGACGCGAGATTCGATCCGGCGACCTTCGGTTTACGAACTCGAGCGCTTACCGCTGCACGACGGAGAACTGTAGAAAATTATTAATCGTAGAGAGTATTTCACCGCAACGGTTTCTTTTAACTGTCGATTTTCTCGACAACGGCTGAGAAGTGCATCTTGGTGCTTTGCCACATTACACCTCTGGCCATGAGCTTTTATTATACGCAATATGAATCAAATCTGAATTTCACAATCGGCGGCCTCCCCTTGTGAGTGTTTTCCGCAGTGAGCCAAACTCCAGGTTTAGTGGTGAATATTTTCAGATTGTAGCATTGTCTTCCTAATTCATATAATCTGCAAACCGAATGTTGTATCATCTTTTCCTCATTCTCTACTAAGGTTAGAGAATCTGCATATAGCATCAACTACAAATGGTAGCTTTCTTCCAGTTGTGTATCTTCGTGTAGTTCACCTTCTTCCATTATCTTATGAGATTCTTAATACAGATGTTAAAGAATGTCGTTAGAAAGCTACCACATCGTCACCTTGGTTTATTATCAGGCCTAACTCCTCTGTTTTTGAAATGCCCGTGTTTATGATCATTTTGGAATGTTCATACAAGTTTCTGTCTATACAAATTGGATGAGATATCCTGTCGGCCGGTGTGGCAGTGCGGTTCTAGGCGCTTCAGTCTGGAACCGCGTGACCGCTACGGTCGTAGGTTCGAATCCTGCCTCGGGCATGGATGTGTGTGATGTCCTCATGTTAATTAGGTTTAAGTAGTTCTAAGTTCTAGGGGACTGATGACCACATATGTTAAGTCCCATAGTGCGCAATGCCAATTGAACCATTTTTTGAGATAGCCTATTTTCCCCATTATCGTCCGTAGCCGTAGCCTGTTCAAAAATTTTCTCGGAGGCAATAAAAGCGTTTATAGATTGACTTCGCGTCTTTTTCTGGAATCCTTTTAAACATAGTATAGTGGAGCCGAGAATACGGCTTCCTAAACCCACTTCTTCTCACGGGAATAGATCTACTCCTGCTCTCAAGTGATTTTTTAACAATTTGTAGCATATTTTATAATCAGTATTCTAAAGATCTGTAATATCACCTACGTTCTTACCCGTTTTTTTAACTAATCCTTTCCACTACAGTCTTCCAGTCAGGAGGAACATTATAACGTTGTCTCTATTCATTAAACTTTGTAAAAGCTGTAACACACACAGGGGACCTCCGTTCTCAATAAGTTCGATATTTATTCGATCTGGGCTGCTAACACG
Organism: Schistocerca americana; assembly: GCF_021461395.2. NCBI lineage: Eukaryota > Metazoa > Arthropoda > Insecta > Orthoptera > Acrididae > Schistocerca > Schistocerca americana. The sequence continues at coordinate 582,750,702 of NC_060119.1, read as the reverse complement.
ATAAAGAAATAAGCTGTAGAGAAACTAGTGCAACAGATAGGGAATACTTTACTTGCCAATATAGTAACACAATTGGCTCATTACAAATACAGTAACACAGTTGGCTCAATAAAATAAGACGAGCTTCAATACGTTTCAAAAAGTTTAGACAATCGTAAAGCGTGCGGCCCAGTTCGCACAAATCTATAGTCATGATTGTTAATTTCCATGGTTTCTGTGTACAAACAGGCGTGGTATCTCTTCTCCACTGCCAGAATCTGCGTGTAGGAGAATTTTATTTGTGTGGTCGGTCTTATAAGGCGCATGCTCCATCACGATTGATTCCTCTACATGTCCCAACCTGCAAGACTGTTTATGTTCCATGATACTGGTATTGATTAATCACCCAGTTCTTCCCACGTACACTTTCCAACACTCACACGGCATGTGGCGAGTTAGTCCCTTCAGAAGTTTGCTGCCTTGAGACACTCTCTGATCTCCTAAATCGTCTTTACACCGTGTACTGAACAAACACAACGCAATTCGTCGCTTGTTTTTTTTTTTTTACTTGGTGCAAGAGCACCGCAGCACTGCTTATTTTCAAATTAGAGACACTATAGGAATAGCATTGCGGCCTGAATGAAGGCTTAATCCTCAATTTCTGTGTAAATATCTGGCGATAAGAATAAAAAGACACTGACATCTTATAAAGATAATCACGGAGCGTACCGACATCTGCACCAACAGCAAAGTGTATACCGATCACGTATGTTTCGGAAAGGTGAAAGAAGGTAGAGGCAATGGATCTAGTACAGTACGCACTGTAAGGTAGCTTTCGTCTTGCTGGTGCAGCTGCAGAAGTCTATGATGCATGGCAACGGGAAGCCGCTTAGATTCCTTTCCTCGCATGCAGTTAAGTTCTCTCCGAATACGCATTAAATAGGTACGAAATAGGACATAGCTTGAATGAGCCGAGTCAACGAACACCAAAAAAAACACCACGAATAGGGGAAAAACTTTGTGTGCTTCTTAATTTTTGGACAGTGGGGTGAAGAAGTGTCATGAACAACATACCAAAAATCCACACCCGAGGGGTGTGAACTTTGTGGTTGGTGCTCATATGGAGGTCACCTTTTTACGTTAATCTCGAATAACTCAAAGACGCGCCGCTTCTAGCAGTATAAAACTAAGCTATAGTATATTTGCTACAAAAGATGTCCTATTCTCCTCTAGAACTAATAGTTTCAGCGTTCCAGGGGATGGAAGAAATTATTAAAAATTGTTACATGAATGCGTGGTGTCTGTTCTTTCGAACATGTGGTCCTACGTTGGAATGTGAGCCGGCTAAGAGGCGTGCGGAGTGGGTCTGCGCAGTCACGCTCACCAACGTGTCCGGGTGGTGCAGTAGTTAACGCAGATACCTAGTAAGCAGGAGAGCCTGCGTTCAGATCGCAATACAGCACACATTTTACTCTCGCCGACACTGATTCCGCATAAAATCCCGAGACAGCTGACATCAGTAGTTCGTTTTCGCTTCCTTTCCCCACCATCCACCTTCAGTTTACATAAATAAAACTTATGTTTTAATGGTATCAAATTAATTTTTATTGTTAAATTAGGTGGGTTGTGACTGGTTGTAGTAGGGTTGGGTGGAGGGGGGGGGGGGGGACCGGGGGTTTGAGTATAGAAGTGTGAGGGAAGACAGGTAGCCAAAATATCACATCCCTCATTTGTGCTTCTGCAAAACGAAGAGCGATCAAGTGAGTTTCCACTCTGTCTGCACCAGTAAGTCGCCAAAAGCACCTACACGTCCTTTCATAATCATAGTGACCCTTCCGTGGCACGCCGTGTAAATCACTATGACGCAGTGCGCAGACACTCCTGGTAAGTGTTTACTTTCAGTAAATTGCTTTGGGTGCATTCACGAGTGGGGACTATTAATTTTCCACAAAATGTTAATAGAATACAGATATTAATCACTATAAAACTGTACGGAGAGAATCTCCGTAAATCTCTACGCACTTACTTGCACTGCCAGTATGGAAATCGATCGTTGGTCATTCTGTGCGACTGTTGTGGCTTTCTTCTGCGAATGGTCAGTTTCCGCAACACGTGAACTGTTCGCTGTAACTAGCCACCCACATGTGCTCAAGGATTTTTCAGGTAAGAGTTAATTAATCAAAAGTCCAACTGTCTCCTCTAGGGCAGAGCAACTCTAATGCACTGCATCGAAACCTCTTGTAGTCTGACACGAGGAAGAGGTGCAACTGATGCCGGACTAGCGAGGAGGATTAGCAGAACAGTCATCTGATCCTCATTAGAGGAATTTCCTGGAGTCACTTTATGATGTGGAGAGCAACATGCTGATTTACGGGTGTCACGACAAAACATGGATAGACGAGACCGGACTAAGATTTTTCCTTTACAGAAAATGAGTTCACTTACGTCTTTGTCGAGAGGAACAATAAGAAACTCGAAAACAGTCACCAAGCCGTAGAAACTGTCACCAGAATCATCTACATCTACATCTACATTTATACTCCGCAAGCCACGCAACGGTGTGTGGCGGAGGGCACTTTACGTGCCACTGTAATTACCTCCCTTTTCTGTTCCAGTCGCGTATGGTTCGCGGGAAGAACGACTGTCTGAAAGCCTCATACCAAGTTACTAGTAATTTTGACGACATAAAACAAAGAAAAAAGTGGTGCTGTCTTTGTCTAGTACGAGCAATGCTGTAAGAGTGCATTGGGAAATAGTAATTGTATACCCTGTGACAATTTGCCAAAGAAGAGCCATTGCAAAAAAGAGTGATGAAGATGTTGCCGACTTTATGGAATACGAATTCTCTCTACGATGCTTTTTCAGAGGGTAGCTATGCAGCTCATTACCTAAGAACTAACGCCAGTGTAGTAGATGGAGACTTCCTCCTTCACCACATGAAATCTAATGTGGGCACAAAGTTCACCGTACTTTCCGATGAATACGTAGCCTACGTACTCAAGGATTGTGGTCAGAATTGTACTCTGGCTTTTGTTTGTAACGTTGAAGTTAACAATAAGAAACGAGCAGATCAGAAAGGAAGGATCCCAACAAGAAATGGCCAGATGGCATCGTGAAAGCATAACTATCACTGTTCCACAGGAGAATTTCTTGTAAAAGGAAAGGTAAAACCAGGATTATAGAATTCGTCAGTGAGAAAATCACAGCGAGGGAAACAGACTGTAATTACTTCTGGCGATTCCGGTTCTACTATAGCAGGATGTTCGTTAGAGAAAACTGCCATGTCCCCCACAGTTACGATAATAGGGTGGGATGCCGACTCGATTGGTTTACTCACTGCTTTTTCACGACTAGTTACGACCATCATGAAGCCTGGTAGGGGTAGGGCTGAACGTTTGTTTATTGGGTGTGACACGACATGCGACATTTATAACAAAAGCAAAGGAGGAGTGGTTAAGTTTTTCACCGAAATTACTAGGAAAATGAAGACAGTCACTAACCCTCGCACCAAAGGAGGTAGCACAACCTAGTGAGATAATGCTTCTGGAAATTTACCAAGCACGTGAATATGAGCAAGATCTGAATAAACTCCGACATGCTGAATTAATAAAAGCGTCAACAAAGCAAAATCCAGATCTCGCTTCCGCCGCCAACCACAGCAGCTGCCACCGGCACTGTGTGCACTGTTCTAGGGCTTACTCACAGGCATTTTAATTTCATAAATTTTCTGGTTTTATATAATCCTTTGTAAAACACCGTATCTGTTGTCACTTACAGCTTTTTGTTACTAATTTACACTTAAACCCCAGGAGCTACACTGCACAATATCTTTTGCTGACTGTCTGTTGCGTGTGGGGTACGATATGGATGCGGAAAAGGCGGCATTGCATGTTCCAGGTTTTGCGGCACGTGCTACGCTACGTGAACGAATCGTGCACGGTTACTCGGTCTCCAACATGAATAGTAGAATTGTCGATTTTTAAAATGTAGATTTTCTGTTATTTCTAAGTTTAGTTGGCATTCAATATTAATTTTGTGTCATTAAAAACTATTTTTAATAATCTGCGAGTTTTTCATTCTCTGCAACGACTAAACTATTAGTTCTAGAGAAAAAGTAAAATGTTCTTTTATTTAGGAAATTTAATGTGGTTTACTGTGGTACTGGAAAACATTTTCATAACAAGGAGAGATTTTAGAGTTATTCAAGAAAAACGTACTAAAGTAACCTTTAAACACCCCTCCCCCCCTCCCCCATCCGACCACAACGCTCACAGCCAACAGGCAGCGATTTGTTCATGACACTCAACCAACAACTGTACAAAATTTGCAAGTAGAGGAAATTTTTCCCTTGTTTCTTCGTCGTCGGGTGGACTAAGTTAGTAGTTGCTTCCGTGTTGGGAAGAGAGAGTTGCTTACTTCATGGCGAATGGTATAATTTGATGTGTCACGTACGTCAAGAGTTATTGCGCTGGCCGCGTGCATGACAAACTATAGCAGAATGGACAAATCGTTCAGTATCTTTGTATTATTCTGTGTGCACAGCAAATAGTGGCCATGATACTGCTGTCGTCAATATTGCTACAATAAACGGCAATACGGCATGACGAGTGGGTGCTGCTGCACCAGGCTGCTATGGGGTAATTGCGGAATTACTTCTCAAAAAAAAAAAAAAAAAAAAAAAAAAAGGTTCAAATGGCTCTTCGCACTGAGGTTATCAGTCGCCTAGAACTTAGAACTAATCAAACCGAATTAACCTAAGGACATCACACACATCCATGCCCGAGGCAGGATTCGAACCCGCGATCGTAGCGGTCCCTCGGTTCCAGACTGAAGGGCCTAGAACCGCTCGGCCCCTCCGGCCGGCAAATACTTCTCAGGTGTTGCCAGTATTGTTCACCAAATATGGATATTCCGTATGGCTAGCTTAGCCCAAATCCACATCTCTCCTTCCTTCTCACACTGAGCCTCGCTACAGTGCCGAGTTACGTAATCTGAGCTGCGAAACACTATTATTTAACTTCAGCTCGAAAAATGGCTTACCTGTGGGCACTCTTTTTGTTTGTTGTCTACAGGAATACAAAAAAGGGTGAACGAGACAAGTATGAATTCCATATAAAGGACACGTACTCCAGCGCCCACAGCTATGAAACACAGAGAATAATATACACACAACGAGCAAATCTGAAAAGGATCTTCTTGCTGCTGCAGTTGTAGCACCAGTGAGTCGTAATTGTATTCTACTGAGACTCTTAAGACTTTTACTCCTTTTAGAAGCCGTATCACATGTATTTGTGTCTTCTCTGACAGCGTCTAGCCACCTGCCTTTCTGTTTTTTAATTATAGTCTTTGTGTAGGTTACTTACGCGTCCAGTATCTCTAGTCGCAGCCGCCACATTATTTTTTTGTCGGTCACAATATTAGTGAACCTCAATAAAATTATAAGATAATCATTTTACTGTTACTTCAAATCAATTCAGTGTGTTCCTTCAGTCCTTCCACGAAATACGTGAAAACTCCTGGTACCAGGAGAGGTATGAACGATAGACTGGCCACACTTTAGAGAAGTACATCAAACTTCTGTACGAACTGCCAGTAACCAAAACTGAAGGGTGATTGCTAATTTCTTTGCAACTTGTTGACATTCTTCCATATCTGTACTGGCTTTAAGAGTTGTCGGACGAATTTCTTATAAATGATGTATTCAAAATGGAGTGTCAGCACTGTGGGAATTGTACATTTTGTAACATAACCTTATGAGTTAAGGTTTTGGGATAGGTTCGCTTACTCAAGAAAAGAAAAGAAATTTCATCCATTCAGCCACATTTATCTGTTTTATGATAACTTTTTTCGTTATTGAATTTAAAAACTGGGCTGCCACTGTCTCTTGCACTAACTTGCGTTTGTTCGTGTAACACTCCTGGTCCGGAGTATAGTGACGCAAACATTGACCTGCTACTCTGCTTGACAATGTGGCTGCAATGAGTGTGATCTGCGATGTTGGCGAGCAGCTTTGCCGGACATGTTATCATTGGCATGCGAACGTACTATAACGTAACCTCTTCTAAACTGAGATAAAACTTGAAGATAAGTAAGTGATTTATTACAAATCCCATCTTTCGCGGGAACATTAAGAGAAGAAATGGGGCCAAACAATTGTGTTTCGTCCCTTTTGATTTATTGTTTTAAAATTGCATGACAGACAGTAATTTTTACCACGGTTATGACTTCCTTTGCTGGATTTTGGAGACATCCTAGGGCCCACTGTTTGCTTGGACAACCGTACATTTGCCTGTTTTTTATTTAGTTGATCATGATCAGAGATCATGATTTCCCTTCAGGAAATGAATCACTTTCTTTCGTGAGAATGCTTTTACTATACTTTTCCACTGGAAGGTTGTATAAATAACGTGTTCTACACGGATAAAATGTTTTTTTTAGAATTTTAACTTGAAACAACTTTCATAAGACTAACATGAATTAATAGACCACAGAGACAATGCAGTACCAGCAGTGATAACAGACACGACAGCATAAGAGACAGTGAGGTAACAAATCCCAGGAGGGTAGCAGAAGAGCAGGAGAGAGAAGCAATAGAGATCAACAAAAGACCTTCTCACACTACTACACGTCTCTAAGTAAGACTTTATCTTTATTACGTATATGGATTTGTTATTTTGCTAATAGTTACAAAGTTCATGCATCGCTGCATTACATAGAAGTTTTCAGCATAAAATTAATTATTCTACTTTCAGCATTGCAGCGCAGTCAGCAATCGCTATAATCAAATATATCAGATACTATCAGCCACGATTGCGGTAATGAAACCAACCTTTATGGAGGTTGAAGCCCAAATAATTGAGCCTTCTTGAGAAGATATACCTGAATTTAATATTTGTCTAAGTGGTCATGGTCTAGAAATGAAACTAAAACAGCCTGATTAGGCGTAGTCACGTTTTAAATATGCGGTACGTAAGTACTAAGTCAACACCAAGACTTAACTCAAGCTCTGGCGTGCGCCTCGTCTCCATGGACGCCGTGCGGTGGGCCTCGGGAGCTCACGTGAAACTGAGTAGGATAGGTAACGCGCTGCAAATCAACATGGCGGGGAACATTGCGCATGTCTAACTGAGACCATGACTGTCATAGATAAAAGACCAGCGCAGTTATATCTTAAAACAAATATAGAAAGGTTGAAAATCTTAAACATAAAGCCTCTGCACCAGGTTATGACTAAAATGTAACAAACTATGCATGGATTTATATAAGTTTGCACACACTACCCCGACTTTGACAATTAGAATATATCGGCACTTTCACAACGAATGCTGCATAACGCACTCATCGTTATTCATAGGACATAAAACAGCGAAACGGTTCCATGTGAACGCCATAATGCAGTAATCTCGGTTGACCTGTATACAGATGGTCGAATAGGTGTTTTTATCAGTTGATGTAGATATTCTTCTTTTTACTGACACGCACTGAATGAAGAATATTATCAAGTTTAATTTCTTATCTTATTACTAAAAATATCGCGTGAGTGAACGAACAACGCAACTTTATCGCCATGTAATAGCGAATGACCAGCACAGGCCAAATAATGTTTTACACGTAAAGCATATGGTAACTGCGTGAACGGACGTGCAACGCCCTTTCATCGCCCTTATAATCTATCGACTGACGGAGGTCAATTTCACTATCCGCTACAAAAGAGGATTGTCGCCTCTTATATTAAAGGCTATTGTTAAATCGATGTGATATGATAAAACGTGCTTGACCCGAAAAGACACACAGGAAAATTTTATCGACACTCGACATCGGAAAACTGCATGTTCTTCACAGAGAAGAATTAAAAAGAAATAAACGATAGCTACTAATATGCCCATGTGCATGCCATAAATGGACAAGGATGAAGACGTCTCTGGATTGCAACTACAAATAAATGTAAATGGTATTACATCCCTAAAGGTCGAGACGGAGCAGCTAAACTTCATCTTGTCACCTGAGGCTCCATTTCGCCCCTCATCCTAGAAGAAATGATTTTTAAACATCTGCAACTTGATAAGGATATCCTCCTTAATGATCAACTTCCGTCAAAAAACAAGAATTTTTTGAGTGTTTTATGCCATTATTTACAATATAATGACCAGGTAATGGTTGGTTGGCAGGAGCCGAGCAGTATTTAGGTGGCGGTGTGACACAGATGGTCGGTGTTTGATTGGCAGTAGAGCACGTGACATTTTGGTACATGATTCCCATTAGGTGGGCTTTCCACATACGGTGCTTACATAATGTGGCGCACATAGTTTTTAAATAATTAAGATGCCCGCATCTATCCCATAGGCAATAGTAATATTCATATAAGTGGTTACTAGCCCAAGAGCGGTGAAATGGAGTCTCTGGTGACAATATGAAGTTCAGCTGGCCCGTCTCGACCTTTAGGGATCCTTAACATTTATTTGTAGTTGCAATCCAGAGACGACTTCATCCTTGTCCATTTATGGCATGCAGCATTCGTTGTTCAAAATGGTTCAAATGGCTCTGAGCACTATGGGACTCAACATCTTAGGTCATAAGTCCCCTAGAACTTAGAACTACTTAAACCTAACTAACCTAAGGACATCACACACACCCATGCCCGAGGCAGGATTCGAACCTGCGACCGTAGCAGTCCCGCGGTTCCGGACTGCAGCGCCAGAACCGCTAGACCACCGAGGCCGGCAGCATTCGTTGTGAAAGGGCCGATATATTCTAATAGTGAAAGTCGGGGTAGTGTATTCGAAGTTATATGAATCCAAGCATAGATTGTTACATTTTAGTCATTACCTGGTGCACAGGCTTTAAGTTTAACGTTTTCAACCTTTGTATAACTTATTTGTTTTAAGATATAACTGCGATGGTCTTTTATATTTGACAATCATGTCTCAGTTCAGTTAGACAGGCCCATTGTCCCCCGCCATGTTGATTTGCAGCGCGTTATCTAGTCCTACACAGTTCCACGTGAGCTCCCGAGGCCCACCGCAAGGCGTCCATGCAGACGAGGCGCACGCCAGAGCTTGAGTCAAGACTTGGTGTTGTCTTAGTACTTACGTACAGCATTTTTAAAACGCGACTACGCCTAATCAGGCTGTTTTAGTTTCATTTCTAGACCATGACCACTTAGACAAATTATAAATTCAGGTATATCTTCTGAAGAAGGCTCAATTATTTGGGCTGAAACCTCGGTACAGGTTGGTTTCATTACCGCAATCGAGGCTGATAGTTTCTTATGTATTATATAAAATTAATTACTATCTATGTTAAGTGTGCTAGACGCTTTCGTTTAACAGTTATTTCTCTTGACAGGGGGTAAAATCTTTAAGACTGGCTGTGACGCCACAATATCTTCAGATCATACCCAAATAGTCAAAGCGTAATACACTGGCTCTTCGGGATCGTATAGTCTCTGTACACTTCACATTCCAGCTTAACGTGTTGAAGGAGCGTTCGATAAGTAATGGAACACATTTCATTTCTCGCCCAATTTCGGCTGAGAAAACGTGGCATGTCTTTGTGGGACTTCCACATCAAAAATGGTCACAAACAGTCTCGAACGCAATCTTGAACGCAATTACATTCATTTTAATGGTGACCGGTTTTCAGTCAGTTTTTGACGATCGTCGGTTCCTCTTACCATGATATAAGCGGTGGCGGCGAATAAAGCGGGTGTTGTAGCTCGACGAACGTCGTGGGGTTACAGCACCAACTCCCTAGTTAGATATTAAGGCACCTATCTCATTTGACCTACTCTTCATTACATTAGTCTTTCTTCGGTTTCCTCTTAATCGATATTATTTGCTTAATAGACTGTTCAGTCCATTAAGTATGGCCTCCCGTATTTCCTCGCTTTTACTAGGGATAGAAAATTTATCAGTGAATCATGTTATTGATATTATTTCATGGTGAATTTTAGTCCCATTTTTAATCCTATCTCTTAATTCTGTCATTGCCTCATCTTTGTACGAATTTTACAGTATAGGTATCCCTGTCTTACATCCTTTTTACATATCGTGTATTGTGAGTCTTTGTCTTTTAAATAATCTTATTTGCCTCAGAATTTCGAACATCTTGTGCCATTTTAGGTTAGCGAACGCCTTTCTAGGTCGACAAATCCATTAAAAGTGACTATTTTTTTTACTCTTGCTTCCATTGTGGAGCGTATTGACAGAATTGCCTCCCAGACGGTTTTATATTTTCTGAAGCCAAACTGATATCTTACACAATTTTCTTTTCCATTCTTCTATCATACTATATAAGATTATCCCCTCGCTGTGTTATGCACACATTAAGGCCGTTTACCATTATACGCAAACACCCGCAGTCTTGTAATTAATGATGGCAATTTGTTGTAAGAGCCTGTGGGATGAAACTTCTGAGGCCTTCGGTCCCTAATCTTACACACCACTTATTCTAACTTAAACTGAAGTACGCTAAGGACAGCACACACACCCATGCTAGGGGGAGGGCTCGAACCTCCAACGGGGGGAGCCGAGCGGACCGTGACAAGGCGCCTCTGACCGCGGCTACCCCGCGCTGCGTAATTAATGGTGGACTGAATTGCAAAATAGCGCATGTTTGTGTATTACGATAAAACCAACAGAATAGTCTAGCAACTCACACATGAAAATCACATACACGCCTTAATAAACGGTAAAAAGACACCTGATAAAGGGAGTGTGTCCTGAAGACACACATTGGAAGATAGAAATATAAGAAAAGAGCTAAGAACAACAGTGAAAGTTATTATTTTATTCACAAATCCATTGTTTGGTACTTAAAATTCCCCAAATTTGAAATACCTTCAGAGTCACGAGAATAGTGAGGTTACGAAGAAAAGGGAGGGTATCCATCGTCCAAAAATATATATTAATTTGATTGTTAGTGGAAGTTTGCAGTCATCATAATTAATATTTTAGCAATTGTTCATGAACTATCCGTCGTATAGCATCCTGCAACATGTCAACTTAATCAACACCCAAAGCATGCACCCTTCCGTATTATTTAGATTAACATGAAGACAGCAGAAACTTTAATTTTTTACTGGGCAAAAAGTGGATCCCAGTGACATAGTATTTGAAACTCAAGCTCGAGAGTGTTCAAGCGTCTGTCTGACGCTGGAAAACGGATTCATTTTTCGTTCACGCCAGAAGCAGGACCTGCGTCACTGTGTGTGGTGAACTGTCCGCCCACTTTCGTATGAAAATTAAACTGTTCATGTGCAAGTTTTATCGGTTTTTCGAGTGCTTTTTTTGAGCACCTGTAACACTTAATTTTGCACACCGGCGAATGTTTCAGTTTTCTCGAGATTTTTAAATTTGGAGCATTCTATTTTTCTGTGACTTGACGAACAGTCGGGACTGGTATTTGATTATGACTGTTGGTTTAATGCGGACCTACAATTATATGTGTTTCCTACAGTTGGAATTCATCCAGTTTTAGTGGTGTTAAGATCAATCGCTACTTCCGTCGTTTCTTTGTTTGTATAATATTGACTTACTCAGTGCATCAGTGTATAAGCACTTTAAAATTTTCAGTCTTCTCAACACTGTGTATGGAATCGTCTCGTCACTTAATTGTTTTTAAGAGTATGTGATGGACGACAGTGTTTTTACCACCAGATTAGTCTCCCAGCAGCCACTAGTGAATAGATTTTCGACGTTTCCTTAAATAACATATAGGTCTCACTAACAAAAATGTTTCTCAGCAGTGGCGATTTATGGTAGATTTCCATTATACTATAAACATTGCTGGAAAAAGATAATGCACCTGTAAAGAAAACGTCGCTTTTGATTAAATGATGGCATATGTACCTCGAGGATAGGCCATGGTATCAACAACGTCCTCGAAAGGATAGTGTAATAGCACAGCTACCAGTGCGCAATCTATACCTGCCTTTTAATAGAGAATGCTCGCAGCCAGAAGGCTCAGTGGGAAGAAAGCAGTAAACCTTGCGACGGAGACGCACTCGTGTTTCGTACAGCCAACTGAGTGCGTTTGGAAATGCTCAAATTGTGGCCCTCCGAGTGACGGTATGTTCCTTCCAGAGAACTGCCATACATGTTGGACGTGCTGCTCTGATTAAAATAATAACGATTTCAATCGAATAATCGGGGCTAGAAAAAACAGTATTTCACGTTAGTAGGATAGGAAGTTCTTTTGAACAGCGTCAGAGGTGTAACGATGCTGTATCAGTGGTCACGTGAACGTTCTCAGACCCAGAGCGAGGTTCTGGACGTCCACTTAGCAGTCACCAGCCAAGATCATGGTATTGTAAGAGCAGCAGTGGCATATCTTACAGCTACCACAGCAGAGATAATAGAACTTGTGAGACCAGAGATGTCAACCACAAACTGTTGCGCAAGAGTATTTATCAGTGGCAGCCTTCTGCCACTCACTCCACGTCACTGATGTGCACGGCTCGACTGGTGCCGTCAGAAGATCGCTTGGAAGTAGGAATGGCGCGCCGTAGTCTTCAACGATGAAACAGATTCTGTCTGCATGCGACATGTTCTGCCTGCATGCGACATGGTGAACACTGTCTCGCAGAGTGCATTCGTCCAAGACGCACTGACCCCTCCCAGACCTTACCTTAGTGTTTCTAGAGGGGACGGTAACTAATGCGCGGTACGCGCAGAAGGTTGTTAGACTCGTTCTTTTGTCGTGGTTTCAATAAGAAGTTGATGTGTAGTTTTAAGAAGGTAATGCTCGCCCACACACTGCCTGTCAACGTGCACTGCAAAACGTGCAGCAACGTCCCTGGCCAGACGATCTCCTGAATTGTTTCGATTCGGTGTGGGATGTGACAGGTAGTTCTGCAACGGCTGTTACCGAACTACCTTCTCAGGTCGTCAAGGTGTAACATAACACATCCCAGGACTGCACTCGTCATGCGTACAATCGACTGGATGCCAGAGTCAGCGCCAGCGTTGCCGCCCGTGGAGGCAACATCACGTAGAGTAAAGTGGATCAACATTGCGCAATCAAGGTTTAAGTAGCGATATACTGAAGGAAACGTCACAAATTACAATTATATTTTAACTGGCGTTTCATCTAAATTTTTCCTGTTGTATGACAGAGTCCGAAAGTCATAGAAACTATTTAAACTGTAATTCGCACTTAGTAAAAAAAGTAATGCAAATGCGCAGTCTTACCCGACCGTGGGGTAAGATTGTGTTTCTAGTGGGGTGAATTTGGGCATTATTATCAAATCAGAAAAACATATATGTCATTTAGATCTTCATCTTTTATTTAATTAATATCGTACATAAACGTAATATACCTTGTTTCTCAGCATATAACAGTAACTGTTGATACAATATTTGACCAAATGAACAAATCTGGGCGTGTCATCAAAACCATGCAAAAATATTCCTGTCGGACGAAAATCTTTTTAACAGAGATCGCAAATGAGTTGTCCAGAACCTTCATAACAAGAGCAGGATTCATGCCACCACTCCTCGCACTTCCGACATTGAATCCAGTCTTCTGTTGGTGGATTATCGTATTTTTCAGTACAGCCTGGACAGTGAAAAGTTTGTGAATATTCCCCAGACATATTTAAGTTTTGCCTTTCTTTCTTTTTGTTTGCTTGATCAGAATCAAACAGTTTCCTCTTTGGTTTCTTTATTTCTTGTTCTGTTGATTGGGATTCCAATAGCTTCATGAATGGGGTCCCAGGTACCATTTCTGACTTCTTTCCTTTCTTCTGTCTTTTTTGGCAATCTTTTCTTCCTGGTATGGGTATTATTTCCTTTGGGGAAACGTAGGTACTGGTTCCTGGTTGTGGTTCATTTCTAGATGTCTCTCAACATGGGCCCTGCAGAGATCCAGTTTCAACTGTGGATGCATCATGAAATTTGTTACTTTGGTCTGTAGCAGTCGAAGGCAGGAAATCTTCCTCGGGGAATATGTGACGATCGATTGGATAAATGCCACATATCTTGTTGCCTTCGTCATTGTGCCCATCCTTTGATAAGCGATTCCAAACGATTCAGCGATACATTCTTGCGTAATTACATATCCAGGGTGGTTAACGAGCCACTGGTCGCATTCCTGTGAATAAAAGTCCTTCAGTGGCTTGAAAAAGCGGCGATCCAGTGGCTGCGTTCTGTGGCTGCTGTGTGGAGGAATGGTAAGCACGTGAATGTTATGGTCCCTGCAGTAAAGAACGGCGTTCCTACTCAAATGTGACGAGTGATTGTCAAAAATTAACAAGGCTGGATTATCTTCTGTTGGCCGTCTGCATTATTCAAAATGTTGTAGCCTTGTGAGATACAAATATGAGTTGATGTATCCAGTGTCCGAACACATCATTAGTGACCCAGGAGGGGCACCGTTCTTCAAACTCTCCTTCATCCTTTTTCGATGAAATATTATTCCTGGAGGGACGTAACTCCCCTAGCTCCCATACAACATACAACCGTTATCAGCTGACCCCTTCTGCAGATGCTATTTTGCCTATGTGCTTCTTGCCGCATGTAGCGATCACTTCCTGCACTTTGTTAGGAACAGTTGTCAATCCTGACTCATCCATGTTGTATATGCGATGAGGGTCAAATTTATATCTCTCCATCAGCGACGAAAGATTATCAAAGAAGATGCTCGTTTGCTGTTTGTTGAACCCCATCACACATCCGAGACTAGTTTTCTGTGGGATCCGAACGCTAAGATTTCGTCTCTGCAGGAAATCATAAGCCCAGTCCTTTCCGGCCATCTTAGTGTTTTTCTCAAATTTTGTTTTAATATTATTCCTCTCAGAGTAATCATGAACTAATATTCTGAAATCTTTCAGAGTCGCACCGTAACAATATTTATCCAAAGATCTGCCGTGTTCGGCGAGTTTCAGCTCCTGTTCATCATTAAAAGTTGTCCGAATCTTCCCACTTTGTTTACCCCATAACCCTGAAAAAAGTGGGGATGGGAGTATTAATTTTAAGCTTATCCCTACGTAGGCAAAAGTATCCAAAATAAAAAAATATGGACATAAAAGTATACTGGGGAGGGCCTCGTACCTCTGCCTCGTACCTCTTTAAGGCGATTTCTGAGGGCAGCTTCACTTATTCCAAGCTCCCTCGCTATTTATCGTTTAGACTTGGCATTTGTCAAGCCCTCTTTTGCAGCTCCAGTATTTCTGGAGTGCATGGTTTCCGCTCGGTTTTCCTTTTGTAGACGCTAAAATGTAAAGAAGGATTCTTAGAGGACTACTGTCAATGTATAAAATCCACCTCAAAGTTCATAAATATTTCTAGGTCTATGATAAATCTGATAATTATAAAGCATGGGGTAAGATTACGCATTGCGCAGTTTTGCCCCACCTGCAACGCGTAAACTTGCCCTACGATACGACACTGCAGCTTTTGACTACACATGGAAACGCTTTGTAGGAATATAGATGTGTTAATATACCACAAGGCTGATAATGCATCATAGTACACAATGCAATAAAGTTAAAATTGATAATCCTATTATTGCCTGAGCTATAGCTTATTTCCGGAACATGAAATGTTATATGACCGCATTGCGCAGCGGTTAACACCAGGACAACAATCAAACTACGGCAATAAAGGGTCAGCCACAGAGGCTATTTCGTGCCCTGCAGAGTTGCCAACTGCTGCATTACTAAAACTGAGATACAAGCCTTGCATAGTCTTACCCGCCGCGCAATCTTACCCCACTCTACTCTACTAATATATGTATTTCAGCATACTTAGTACCTCAGAACCGCTTGTTCTGTCGATCTGTAAATCTAAACATTTCCTGCAATCCATGTCCACTGTTTCACCGTTGAATTGAAAACCTCTAAACTGGTGTACTTATCTTTTCCGGCACTCTATCAATTTATGCCCTTACAGGATACAGAATGCAGTCAGATTACTAACTGAACTCGAATTGACAGACGCCACCATTCCCCTAGCTAAGATTGAGGCATAAACAGTAAAGTTGTTCTGTTTAAAGACTGACTGTTTATATTATTGCCATGGGAGATAGGATCGCCAACGTTTGATCCAATAGCAACAGGTGTGGCGTTTTTCGTATTTAATGGTGCTGGAGACACTCGGTTTAATGAATAACAGTCCCGATCTCCTATTAGCCAGCGCTTCACGGATAATACTGTCCAGGCTCTGTTGGACCGTCCATCAGTAACTCTACTACCACAAAAATCCACAATGGTGCACATTGAATAGTTGTTTGAAAAGTTATTTGTGGACCCAAATGTTCTTGTGACTGCGTACAACATGCAATTATTCCAATTGTAAATGTTCAAAATTCAAAGAGTGTATAGCTCACTCTTAGAATATCTAAAACTTCATTAGCACATCTCACGCTCCAGATGATAATTTAATAAATTCAAAATAGATCGCTCTCACAGTTATACATGACGTTTCACAAGTCAAAAATAAGACAGTGAATTGATGAACAAGAAGTCGGGAAAAAATTCTCTGAAACCATTGGGGCACTTCAAGCGCCTCATAGTCTCTAACAATCCTTTCTCAGTCTCAGATTCAAACACTAACGATTTCAATTAAATAATCGGGTGCTAGAAAAACAAGTATTATCACGTCAGTCGGATACGAAGTTCATTTAAACAGCGATAGTCTCAGGATGTCTTTTGGTTGCTGGGCCATTCTCAAGTAAGTATCTGAGCTTATGCTATATCCTACAAGTTACTAAGTTCCACAGAGTATTGAATTTTTGTGTGGGTGGCCAGTAACTTAGTAAAATAAATTTTCAAACATGTTAATACAAGCACTATCTCTGGTTTGTGGCTTTAATTCGACTGAGCATAAAACGTTTTTCTAACATCACACTATGCTTATTACTTTTCCACGAGGAAATGAAAAAGACACATCTGCAGTCGATAAAATCGGATCGTCACGCAACTTAAACGATGTAATTGCATTTTCATTTTAAATAGTAGTACATTTGCATTATATTGACAGACATTCTATTGTGGTTCAGCTATATACGTTTGTTGGTGACATGTAAGAATAAATAATTTCATAGATCAAAATTATATTTAATGTAGAAATTTTTAAGCGTGTAGAATAACTCCCCCTAACCCCATAAACATTCTTTACGCCATACAGATAGTCCTGAAAGTCTGCGATTCTGAATTCTTGGAAGCTATAATAACACTGGTAATACTCGAAACACAAAGCGTGGAGTTCGTGCAACAATAAGGAGATGAACTTTTAATGCATCTTTTACTAAGTAGTGTAACAGTAAGGAGATAAATTATTCATACATAATTATTATGTACTACATATACCGCACGTTTTTGGTTTTAAATCTTTTTTCATACCTATTAAAAATTCACAGTTACAGGACCATGTGTAACAGGGTTGTAGAAATTATTATATTACTTTACCCCGATTTAAAAACGAAGTACATTAAAATTCATTTTTGTTTAAAGAATTATTTTCTGCTTTTTAATATTACGAGTGTGTAATTTTTCAGCCGATTTCCAACATCAGGTAAGACTGCAACAGCGACATGTGGTACATTTTAGGTTCATTTGCTTCCTCCTTCGTATTTATCTGTCGAAAAAGGTAAAAATTAGAGAGATTCTCTCTGAAATGTAAATTTACCAGAAAATGTTCTTGCTGCGAATCATTTGGGATTGGAACTGGGTAATGGGTAAATGCCACTGCTAGACACAGTACACTGAGCCACGCACCAGACAGGAACGGGAAGTCCGATTGCATTGACTAACTGTTCTCAGCTTTGTTGGGAGTTTCAAGTCTCTAGCTCCTTCAGGAAGTTACTTTAAAATCAATTACAAGATTTGTACCGAAGAGATAGGCTGACGAGAAAGCGACCCACTAGAAACGTGGTAAAAATATTCGAGCTAAAATTTTGTCTTCGTTATAAAAACCAAGTATCACCTAAGACATAAGGCGAAACAATGGGTGGGTAAAACAAGTCGACAACCTCTAATATAAAAACATCCAAGTGAGTTGTGGATCTGGGTCTCTATTAATGAGAGTACATTAAATGCCCAAAGATAAACGTAGCTAGATATCACCTGCACATGTATTACACTCAACATTGGGAGTAGATACATTAATCGTGTGGCTCGCATAGCTTGAAAAATTTGTGTGCTGATCAATCAACGTTCCTAACATATTAATGTTTCCAGAAACATCCCCCAGGCTGTGGCTAAACCATGTCCCCGCAATATCCTTTCTTTCAGGACTGCCAGTTGTGCAAGGTTCGCAGGAGAGCTTCTGTAAAGTTTGGAAGGTAGGAGACGAGGTACTGGCAAAAGTAGAGCGGTGAGAACGAGACGTGAGTCGTGCTTGGGTAGCTCAGTTGCTAGAGCACTTGCCCGCGAAAGGCAAAGGTCCCACATTCGAGTCTCGGTCCGGCACGCTGTTTGAATATGCCAGGAAGTTTAATATTAATATTTCTTGCAATCGTTTAATATTAATTTTTCATTTCAGTCCAAGTTCCTGCTTCTTCAATGGAACAAATCAGTAAGACAATCTTGTACTAGATCTCCCTCAGCGGCTCAACACACAGCGGTTCTATGCGCTGCCCCAAAACTCATGACTTCGGTCTTCCGTAGGAGCGAGGGGCTAAGTCCATGTGTGGCATGTCTCTTGAGAACAGCGGAGTTATTTATCTTCACCTTTTAGAGAGATCTCTTGGGCTTTTAACTGTGTGTATTAATAATATGATATAAGTTACGAATATTACTTCACTTTCTATATTAATGACGTTCAAATTAATAAATGTTGTCAACTTCGGAGTTATATAACTCGACTCTTGGACGTCTCATAGGAACAGTAGTTATAACAGCAGAGACTACGAGGACAATTAACTGTGTGGATATACACTACATGAAAACACGAGCTTTACAAACACCAAAATCACTGATAAGAACAAAGACGAACACGAAACCAGGATGACGTTGCTGAAGAATCGCGTTTAGAACAGTTTGGAAGGAAACGTCCCTGTTCTACTGCAGTAATTTATGGTAATATGACCTGCAAACAAATCTGCTTGTAGTGATAAATACCACAGCTCAGTCAGATGACAAATGGTGTATGAAAACTGACGATTCAGTTAACGATGTTAACATTTCGTTGAACATCCACAGTATAGCTGGCGATAGGTAACTGTGAGTTTAGGACTATTGAAACCTGTACATAATTCATGTTATCATGAATGAGCACCGTACCTACAGGTGCATTGTCTTTTAACGCTGATGTAATCTAGTAAACACACTCATAGATAATACCTATAACATTCTTTCATACTTTTCTTACTTTGGATTTAACTAGCTATAACTTCAGCTTTTTGTTTAGATATGTAATTATGTGATGATGATATGTATATTTATGCTATTAACTGTCTTTATTGTCTCCTTCATGTCGGATTTGTCATAGGGTTTTAAATGATGATGAAGAGAAATTATCTTCGTGCTCGTATCATCTTCATTCTCTATGAAACTTCCTCTTTCCCGTCCGAAACCCAGGTGGTTCCGATTTTCTTGATTTTGCCTACCTGACCAATTATCCAATTTTTAATTTATTTATCTTTTAGTTTATACTGCGTTATACCTGCTCCGTCCAGGCTTTTTATTTCTTCGTTTATTTCATTACTTCGGTTTTATCCTTACTGCGAGTTTCAAAGAATTTCTCAGTCTGTCTAATTTGGTTCAGTTGGTTCAAAATACCCATCGATTTTCAGTCTTTTTTTATATCCTTACATCATTATCATCATCATCGTCATCTTCATACCCTTTCAATGAGTCGGTTAGCGTAATTGTTATACTTCTTTCCTTGGTATTGCTTTCCAGGTTTCTCATCTAGTCTTTAAATATTCCTTAACCTGATCCACCGATATTTCTCTACATCTTTCCTCCTGCATATTTCTGTTCAAGTATTGGTTTGGTAGACGGTTACCTTTCATCCTCTAATTTCTTCATTCCTCAATTTGTCCCTTCCAGTCTTTTGCAAATCTGATCGCCGAAACTTTATTTCTTATGCTTGTAACTTGCTCAAATCTGCCTTGTTAATTACACAGCGTTTGAGGCTGCATGTTGTACCATACGACAGGAAATACGTTTTCTTGGCTGTCATAGGAATTCCCTTGCCCTACACAAGTCTCCGCTCTTGATGAAATAATTTAGATCCCCATCTTCCTCTTTTCTTTCTAGTTTGGCAGTTCTATTCATTGATGTTGCACATACAATGTGATTGGAAGCTTCCACACATTCAATCTTCGTTCCATCTAGAATCATGTGGCTCTGGGCAGGACTCCCACTACAGCTTTCCTCTTGCTCAGTGTCAGCTGGTACTCATTTATCTTGGAGTCCCATTCACCTAAGCCACGGGGTTGCCGCGCTGTTCAGGCGCGGGCCACGGTTCGTGCGGCTCCCGCTTTGGAGGTAAGTCCAGGGACCGATGACCGCAGCTGTTTGGTCCCATAGGAACTTACCACAAATTACCAAATTTTCCATTAACCTAAACTTCCCTGTACCTTTAATCCTCTCCCCCCCCCCCCCCCCCCACTCCCTCCCCAAATGACTACACCATCAGCGAAGAATAAGGCATTGAGATCACCATCACCTTGGCCTATTTATAATTTTGTCCATATCTGAAACAAAACTAGTCGGGAAAGAGCACAACACTAGTGCATTCCGCCGGCCGGTGCCGTGCGGTTCTAGGCGCTTCAGTCTGGAACCGCGTGACCGCTACATTCGCAGGTTCGAATCCTGCCTCGGGCATGGATGTATGTGATGTCCTTAGGTTATTTAGGTTTAAGTAGTTCTAAGTTCTAGGGGACTGATTACCACAGATGTTAAGTCTCATATTGCTCAGAGCCATTTGAACTTCTGCATTCCTCTTTCTGTTCTGAACCAATCCGATCTACCATTACATACTTGCGCACAATTTTGACAGCTTTCTTTCTTTTACCGTCACTCGTGCTTGCCCGGTATACTTTGAATATACGGCTTTCCTTATTAATTTTCGTTTTATCCCACGGATTATTTTAACGTGTTCAAAAATGGTTCAATTGGCTCTGAGTACTATGGGGCTCAACTGCTGAGGTCATTAGTCCCCTAGAACTTAGAACTAGTTAAACCCAACTAACCTAAGGACATCACAAACATCCATGCCCGAGGCAGGATTCGAACCTGCGACCGTAGCGGTCTTGCGGTTCCAGACTGCAGCGCCTTTAACCGCACGGGAAATTCGGCCGGCCTTTAACGTGTGTTTTCCTGTTTAATATTAGAGTTTCGACCTTATAAAAATATTCTGATTTAATGACCATATTGTAGTGTAACAGTTTTGTATATTTTGAGATCTCTTTTACACTGAAATCTTCTGTAAGTTTCAAGGACGTTTCCATTTTTCAGCAAACTGTTTGATATCCAATTTTTTGTCTCCTAGTCGCTTGAATAGCTGCACCAATATTTTTAAAATAAGAGAGAGTTTCAATTTTTTCGTATTCATTTACTTAAATTCTAGCCTCATACTGTAGCGACGTACCTATTTTTTAATAATATTTGGAGCCTGACTCTGAAGTTTAAAAATTTGTGTTAGCTTTTGCACTCTTTGAAGTGCTTCTTTTCTCCTACAGGACATCTGAGGATTGCTTTCAATACTTTCAAGACATTCTTATTTTTTCATCATTTTCTTCTTCATCCTTTGATGACTAGGCTTGCCCCTGTCTGCCTGCCTCATTCCGTGAATGTACTGAACCAGCTACCATCCCATTTCATGGGTGGTTGTCCAGGTAGACGTTTCCATTTATGTCGCCCATGTTTATAGATTTCAGCTAGTCTTGAACGGTTCCTCCATTCCAGGTGATCCTTCCAATATCTTTTCCTTGTCTTCGTCTATTTGTTAATAGAATTTATTCCACACTGTTCCCTGATCGACTCATTTGTTTTTTGTCACACTTGGTTTGTCTTAGGATAAGTCTTAGTGCGTTCACTTCCACTGCCGTTAACTTTTATCCGATGTCTTTCGATTCTTCTCTGGTTTCTTCTGAATTTGTCAAGACAGGACGCATTATTGTTTTATACATTTTTATTTTAAACTTAATTGTCATGAATTTGTTTCTCCATACAGTATTTTGCAGACATGCAGCTACCCGTACTGCCTTTTCACTAGATTTTTCACTTCCTGGGTAAATATTTGTAGCTGATGATTAGTCACCAGATAATTAAATGTCATCACTTGTTCAATTGACTCATCATCTACACATTATTTACATCGTATAGATGGTTCTGATATTACCATAGACTTAATTTTTATAGATGATATTTAGAAGTTATATTGCTTAGCGATTTTATTAGATTGCTGAAGCAAAGTTTTGTAAATTGTCCTCGTTATTTGCTGTCAGCGTAGCATCTTCAGCCTAAAATGTATTATTTACCATTTTATTTCCCGTTTTATAGTCCAGCGTTTTTCTTACATTATCGGTGATGTGGTCCGTTATTAAGTTGAACAGGAGTGGACTTGTGAGTCTCCTTATCTGATTCCCTTACGTAGCATAATTTCATTTGTAAAACGTTCGTGTGTGTTAATTCTCATGCCATTATCTGTTTATATATCTCCTATGAAATTCAATAAACCCATTAGTACTCCCTTGTCCATATAGGTTCGAATTGTATGTTTTTTTTTTTCTAATAGTATGAAAGCTATTTGACAAGACGACGAAGCATAGGCAGGCTGCATTATTAAACTCTGTGGGTTTCTCCACAATCAATCTTAAATCAAAATAAGCATCTTCTGTGCTCGTGTTTTGTGCTGAATCCTTGCTGTTCTTCTGCTGTTTCAATACAGTCTCCATTTACTGATGTTAATAGATTTAAGGTGGTATCAAGCAGGCTAAATCCCAGTAATACTCTAACAGTTACTTATTTCCGTTTATATACACTGGAATAGTAATACTTCCTCTCCAGCCTCCTCGTATCTTCCCTTTCTTCACGAGACTGTTAAATAAAGTATGAAGCAGTCGACATAATGCTGGTACACCGTATATTATTAGTTTAATCCTTATGCCATCTGACCGTCCGCCATAGCTTCGTTTGTGTTCCATAAAGGTCTCGTTCTACACGACTTGTATATCGCTGTATATAATCTTTTAAGTTCCAAATATTCGAATTCACGCTGCTACGAACGATCTTATAATATATGTACTTTTCTTGGCTTCGCCTGGTTTTATATTTTAGAATTGCTTTCTTCTTTTGAGTAGCTACATTTTTAACATCTTGGTTAAACCATTAACACAATCCATATGTATTACTACCCCTTATCACATTCATCTTTTTCGTACCTATAGCTTCTCGTGCTAACTGATGTATAGTCGATCTGAGAATAGTTGATCTAGCTTCTGCATCATACTCGTCTAGACATGGGATTCGTACTCAATAAAGTAATAACTGATGACAACCGAGTGGAATACATTTAGTGCAGGAGCTACTTGAGATTCAAGATCTGAAGGGTAATATTTAACGTTAGTGAAAGTGATATGGCAATGCCACGCACCTGTAATCAGGTCAGCGTGAACGACGTCAGATGTGCAGTAGAAAACAGCGGCCCGTTGGTCCCCACACGAAAGGTGCCAGCTCATGTCATAGCTGTATCCGGCCTAGGAGCCGCCCATAGTTTAGGAAGAGTCTGTGTCTAGTAGTAGTTCACTCTCGGTAAGCCTCGTCAGGTAGTCGACTGGAGTGGAGTACTTAGTGTTGGCAGTGAAAGAAGACTGCATGGTGAGAGAGGTAGATTTTCTCCACCCATTTCTGATGTGAGCGGACATAATTTTTGATCATGTAGACATGAAAGCAACAACAACAAACCGAATCTTGATGTAACCTTGATCATCGTTGCTAGTGTCTGACCCTCGCAATAAGCTGCGTCGACAATGCTCCAGCCTCGGCAGCAGAGACTGGAAGTACACGCTTAGCAGAGAAACAATTGCAGGGTGAAGACTTCCGGTATGTGAGCTACACCTCTTACAGCGTCTGGCAAAAGAATGTAGCATTGGACTTCTGCCTGCTTGGCCGCATGTAATGGACGCCCATTTGGAATTAGGGCTGTAACAGTTTGGTATTTCACTTGCCCGCAATTTCCTTTTGTAAAACAGGAATTATTACAGTATTCTTGAAGTCAGAGCGTATTTCGCCTATTTCATGGATATATTCCACACTAGAAGGAACAGTTCCTTCACGTCACCTTTTCCCAATGATCTCAATAATTCTAAGAGAATACCGTCCACATCAAAGCCTTCGTTTGTTCGCGGTTCTTTCAGTGCTCTGTCAAAATTTCATCTACTTCAGGTTATATTTCACATACTGCAGCTTCTCTTTCTGTAATACTATCATCATGTTTGTTTCCCGCTTTTCAACGGTCCCTAATGGTAATAGTATCTCATGTTCCTTCTCTGCTGTGGGTTCTTGACATTGTTACATTGGTTCTCGTTTTGTTCCTAAGATGTTTCTGATCTTCCGGTAGGTAGCCCTTAGTCATGTATGATCCTACAGCCTTGCATTTCTTGTGTAGCCTTTGTTACTCTGCCATTTTCCACTGCCTTTCAATATTATTCTAACTTGCTTCACTTTCTGCATTTTACATGCTCTCATTTAAAAAATTAATTCGCTATCTGTTGTCCACGGATTACTACTAGGCTTTGTCTTTCTACATTTTTTATTGTCTTCAGGACTCACTATTTCATCTCTCAAAGCTACTCATTTGTGTTGGTGTAATCCTTTCTCCTGATTCACTCAGCCATAACCCTACGCTGTTTGTGAAACTTTTGATAACCCCTGCTTTTTTCATCTACTTCTCCATCACAGTCTCGAAAAATATCCTCAGATTTAGGAGTAGGAGGAAGTATTAGGCTGATATTACAGTTTCAACAACCACATTTAAAATCTTTCAGTTTTCACATCGACAAAATATTACAGTGTACTGAAGCATTGATTTAGTAAATGAAATGTATTTTTTTTGTGTGTATCTTATGTGTGCATCCAGACGCTTTGCCATTCTTTTGTGACATGCTATTTTTTTTATCTTTTGAAACGTGACGGTGGTCGTTAAGAAGAACGTCATCTGTATCTCAGAGAACACTGGACAGAATCTTCATGGTGTATGAGAAAGATTTCACCTATTTTAGGTAAACAGTCACGTCTTACCATTAGGTTTGACTACTGATTCCCGTGTTAACTGTGTCAACGCTCCTGCATTAAATCTGATTAGGAATTGAATGAAGAATTACAGCCTCTGGCGAAATATTTAGAGGATGGTTAGCTTACGTGGCCAGGGGAAATACTTGGAAGGCAACTCTTATCAAGACCATGGGTTCATTACAACGATTGATAATTCACATGGAATATATGAACTAACACTACATTACCATCAATTTAATGTAGGATATCATTTGTAGAAGTCAAGCAGAAATAAAGTTGCAAGGGAGCACCAGCGTGGAAGATCTCAAAGGGAATGGCAATAAAGCTGGGAAGACCAAGCCTGCATTAACAATAAAATAGACACACGTACCATATTAGCAGAAGAATGATGCTCCCACCATCGCAACTGCACACACTGGAGTAGAAGGTCGAGCTACAGTCGAAGTGAAAGGCTGAATGATACTTATCGACTTATTGCGATTTACGGTCGTACAAGTAGTTGGAGATGTCTGCGTCGCGATGTGACTGAACTTGATAGAATTAAACAAATATCTGACTGAACTTTTGCCGCCTCAAAAGCTATCTATATGTAATATTCACATCCAAAAAGCTATCTACCTTCAGGGACCAAGATGCCTGTTTTGCAGTGTATGCCGACAGTCAAGCTTTCTCAGCGACGGTACAGGGCAATCAGATTTCAGGAAGAAGGCGTAGGGTCGCACCTTATTTGGCGCCCTTCTGCCGAGAGAAAGCTATGAGAAGGTTCTACAAGATTCTCCCTACGAATATGACAAGCTAATGGAACGCCTCTAGTGAAAATTTCGGGTGTGTCCGCTTCTACATCTCCGCGAAATCCGTCCCAAAACTCAGATAAACATACATTCCTATACGCTACAATGAACTGGCACAGAGCTGTAATTTGCTGAGCAGAACGGGCTCTGGAAAATTAAAAATAAAACGCAGCTTCCGCGGAAACTTTCTCTGGGTATCGGCATTACTTCACTGAACTGAAAACAGGAAGAAACAAATTATGATACCAAGTAAAATAAATCGATCGTAGACCAAACGAAAACAAGATACTTCTGATGAGTTTTCTCAGAAAATCTTAATAAATCCCGTAATTTCTAAAGTGGAAGAAGACCAATGCTGTAGCAACGTGGTCCAGGTTGGCATGAAGAAAGAGAGAAATCCAATTCAAACATCACGGACGAGAAATCAGCAAAAATAACCCGTGCATACGAAAAACACCCTTGAACGCTTAAAGAAATAAACGAAGAAGGTTCCTGACCAGAACAAGTATCTGTCTCTAACCGGAACACAGAGATGAACCAGAACATGCTTAGCATACCGGACTTCCGGACCAAATGTGCGAGTTCTGAGGCGCCAGTCAATGGCTGTTCCCCTGGTGACCTTTTCTTTTAATTTTTAATTTTTTTGTTTGTTGTTATTCTGGTGGAGCCAATGTTTTTCTGAAGATGAAAGTGCAGTAAACGTTCAGATTCTCAGATAATCAAACTTTATCAACCCTTCAAAAAGGCCAACTAATAGCCGTTGCTGCAGAAGAGCAGTCTGTTTACTAAGGGGATTGGCGGTGGTTCTCATTGCAAATGTGTTGGAAGGAATCCATCAGGAAAGCTTTGACTCGAAAATAAGCACTTTGCTAGATCTCTCAGGAGAAGATTGCCAAGGCTGCGCTACACTATCTGACAAGAAAAGTGTATTTGTATTTTGCTAACTGACAAATGCGAGCACATGCACCCACACATTCGTACTTGTAGATATCACTCTGCGATATGAAGTGGGTGAAAAGAGGGTGCTGATGATTACACAAAATACGTATTGTCACGTTGTATGTTTTCTCTTCCCAACAGACTTCAACACAATGAAAAACACAGAACATACACGACCTTACAGACAAATCTGTATACTAAAAAAAAAAAAATTTGGTCGGACAACCACCTTTCAAGATATGTTATGGTTTGTCCTCAATTGTTCAGGTATTTTGTATCGACCTACATCTTCCAGTGCTCTCTCAAATACTTCAGATACTTTCCGCAGTATCATTCACCCCACCCCATCCTTATAAACTTCCTCCTTCTTTTCAATAAAACTGTCTTCTATCCATAATTTCAATCTGGAACGTAACTATCAAAGCAACATGAACGAACCTAAGCTTAAAATTTCATTCGTATGAACGCTATTTCTATGCTAGGTTGGGAACATTCCATATGAGCATGGACATCTACATCTGTATCCTGCAGACAGCCTTACGGTATGCGGCGGAGGGTACTTCTGATATCACTATCATTTCCAATGCTTTCAATCATCAGATATTTGTATTGCATGAAAGAATCCTTACCCCTCGTGTTCGTATCACATACAATGAAGAGAAAAACGACGTATTTTTCTAAACTAATAGAAACTTTATTAAATTTTCTTATTTATTTGGAACGGCATTACCCCGTATCTCAGGAGATACAACAAGGTAAGTAACACAACGGTGACACATTGGTGAAGTTAGGTTTGTGGTGAGGAGCTACGCTAGAGCCAGAGAGAGACGAAAAACCGAACGGCGAAGGAAGAATTGTTTCCGGCGTCGGCCCCGTGGTATATCGGATTCCATTATCGTATTTCTCAGGCGTGGGATATTCTGCGTATATCTGAGAAATGTCTCCACGAAGAATAAAAAGAAAATAGCCCAACGTCTAGGACAGCAGCTGACATACCCATTGCACCATCCACTTCGAAAATTCTTTATTCATGTCAGTCATGTGGAGCGTAACACAATGCTGAACGCTATCGATGCGATTTTTCCCAAGTTCTACAGAAAACGAATGTGTAATCTATATTCCTGATGATTCTCGTTCCTTTTAAGTACTATGCTAACTGCCGCGTGAGATATTATGTTAAACAGATCGATAGTGTCTAACAAACCGGTCACAAACCACAGAGATAGGTCGCATCACGGCCGATTACATGCATAAATCACTCTATAAAAATCCGCAGGTATCAAAGGAGAGTAATTAGATCGCGTAGGAGAGCATTCACGTTTCGCGATCTAAACAGAGTATAGACACATGTCTACACACAAAAGGTAGTTAGTGCAAGAAGGGGATGAAAATTTTCATTTCGTTAGCGTTGACAGTCATAGCATACCTGACCACCACGTACTGTAGACAGAATCAGGATAGGATACCAAATTACGAATCGTCCTCTTACATCCATTATATTAAAAACAATAACGACACGACTATGAACATAATAATGTCTTCGGGTTGTTATCGTTCCCTGATAAATTAGCCGGCCGAAGTGGCCGTGCGGTTAAAGGCGCTGCAGTCTGGAACCGCAAGACCGCTACGGTCGCAGGTTCGAATCCTGCCTCGGGCATGGATGTTTGTGATGTCCTTAGGTTAGTTAGGTTTAACTAGTTCTAAGTTCTAGGGGACTAATGACCTCAGCAGTTGAGTCCCATAGTGCTCAGAGCCATTTGAACCATTTTGAACCCTGATAAATTACAGTGTTACCTCAGACACTTTTTCGATACGTTAAACACTTTACATATATTACTTCATATGCATAACTTCAAAAAAAAAGTTTAATTTAGGATAATGTTTAACGACGGTACAAGGAGTGTCGCAATAGTGAGACGAATGAGTTCATTAATTATATGTTTCGTAAATAATTTACAAGAATTGGGAAGAGAGGCCACAAAATGTATGATTTATGTCCGAAGGCGACGTACCGGTTACTAAATACGGCAATGACTCGAGTGAACTTCTAAACATGACTCTGAGTATACTTGTGCAGCTGGAGTGGGATATTTACCAACTGATGTTATGTGTTACCACACAGTATTTACTGTCATCAGTGTCAAAAGTATGGTTTTGTTATTAGATGCCATACCTTACACTTATTATTTAGTTCTGTAACTGTTGTAGAGAAAGATTTCAAACGATTCCTTGTATAAAATGAAACCGAAACTCACTCAGAAAGGCTATTCTTGTAATTTTTTTTTTTTTTTACTTTTAGGGGGAAGAGACCAAACAGCGAGGTCATAGATCTCATCGGATTAGGGATGGACAGGGAAGGAAGTCGGTCGTGCCCTTTCAGAGGAACCATCGCGGTATTTGCCAGGAGCGATTTAGGGAAATCACGGAAAACCTAAATCAGAATAGCCGGACGCGGGATTGAACCGTCGTCCTCCCTAATGCGAGTCCAGTGTGCTAACCACTGCGCCACCTCGCTCGGTCTGTTCTTGTGATACTGATGGATAATGAATGGCGTAAATATGAATTTATCAACAAAAAAAAATGGTTCAAATGGCTCTGAGCACTATGGGACTCAACATCTTAGGTCATAGTCCCCTAGAACTTAGAACTACTTAAACCTAACTAACCTAAGGACATCACACACACCCATGCCCGAGGCAGGATTCGAACCTGCGACCGTAGCAGTCCTGCGGTTCCGGACTGCAGCGCCAAAACCGCTAGACCACCGCGGCCGGCAAGAATTTATCAATGTATTCCCCTGTGCAAAGTATTTTTGCGTAAAACATGTTATCAGCTTTAATTGGCAGTCGTTTCTTGGAGACTATACCCAGAAGATATAGTTTCTAGTCAGCTTAAGAGCTCCTCTGTAGCTAGTCACTTCGTATTAGCGGTAAATAAAGAGACATTTTTGCGCATACACGCTACAAAAGGACTTTTAACGAAATCTATTCGCATTTGCGAATACGGAGAACCATCAGCTGTATAATGGAATGACGATAGTGAAAATTCATGCCGGACCAGGACTCGAACACGGATTCCTCGCTTTTCGTAAGCGGGCGCCTTACCACATTTTTATTTGATTAATTTAATATTTAAATGACGTACCTATTGGAAATGAACGAGACAAAAAACGAAGAAATAATGACTGAAATATGACTCGAACCAGTTATTACCATTCTCGAGAGCAACTCTTTTTCCGTCTTTATGTGTTTTATGCTTCACAGAAATGTTCTTAGAACATTCAGCTCTGTTTAAAAATTTACATTTGCAGGAAATAGAACCCAAGACTCCTGTGTGGCAGGAGAGAATTGTAGCACTTTAAATATTTTTTAGATTTGTTGTTTTAATTACGTGAGAATGAAGAACGAAAGAAAACTTTTCCGGCAGTGAGATTCGATCAGGAGACCTCAGGTTTAGGAAACTAAGCGCTTCCTTCCTTTTTTATGTTTTTAATCCAAGATTTTCTTCAAGTGACAAACTAATTCAAGTTTCTCAATACTTTGAAACTATTCAAGTAAAACAACTACATTTTCACTTCATTTTTTAATTATTTTGTATTGTTTTGGCCTTTGATTTTTTTATGGTCATAGGTAGCTACAGGGTGGAGGAGGCAAGGCGTGCAGGGGTTGAATCCCGAGGCCTGTCATGATGTAGCCCCTTCCCATCTCTGAGCTGCACCATCACAGTGATTATTTTTTTTTACGGTTATGTACGCCAGAAAAGAAGGAAATGAACGTACAGCATTGTGGACCTGGAGTCTCCCATTCGGGGAAGTTCGACCGCTGAGGGCAAGTACTTACTGCATTATACGCCACATTGGGTGACTTCCACGTGGTGATGGTGATGATATGACGATGATGACAACACAACACCCAGTCCATGAGCGGAGAAAATCTCCTGCCCCAGCCGGGAATCGAACCTGAGTCCCTTGGCGTGGTATTCCGCCGCCCTGACCACTCAGCTAACGGGGGCGGACAAAAAAGAATGTAAAACTAGCCCACACATCCGGAATCGATAAAATCCCACAAGGCGATCAAGGGTGGCAGGTGGGTCAACGTGAAGGCTCGGGCCGGCTCCTGCCACGCCAGGGCGGTGGCGGTGTGATAAATACGCGCGATAATGAGAACAGTACACAGCCTCCTCATGCGCAGACTTCAAGTACGGCAAGAACTCGAGACGTGAGTGTTGAGCGTCTCCCTATAGGTATGCAAAGGTCAAGTCCTTCATCAAAAATGATTCAAATGGCTCTGAGCAATATGGCACTTAACATCTGAGGTCATCAGTCCCCTAGAACATAACTACTTAAACCTAACTAACCTAAGGACATCACACACATCCATGTCAGATTCAGGATTTGAACCTGCGACCATAGCCGTCGCGCGGCTACAGACTGAAGCGCCTAGAACCGCTCATCCACAGCGGCCGGCAGTCCTTCATCCACAGATCCCCCCAGACATAGTGGCAGGAAAACATTCCACCGTTAGGTAAAGAGTGGACTCTGCGTCAGTAAGATGCGGTGGCACTCACAAAAACCACCCTATCATTCGACCACGCAAGCAACCAGTCATCCGCATGGGCTACACAAATGATCGTCGGCGGCATTACGACAGGCGGTGCCCTCACATCCTATGACATCGAGCGGCCCGTAAGTTTGATACTTCCAACATGTTGCGTCATAAGTCCATCGGGCGTCTCTCTTTTGACAGTTATGATGCGGCCCGCCACGAATTCCTCTCCTATACCAAAAAATTTAATCTCACAATAGCATTTGCAGCCCACGTCTCGAATTATTTTCTGGTGTACTCCAATCTCCCTCTTTCTCTACAGTCGTCACCATCTACAACCCCGCCGGCCGCGGTGGTCTAGCGGTTCTAGGCGCTCAGTCCGGAACCACGCGACTGCTACGGTCGCAGGTTCGAATCCTGCCTCGGACATGGATGTGTGTGATGTCCTTAGGTTAGTTAGGTTTAAGTAGTTCTAAGTTCCAGGGGACTGATGACCACAGATGTTAAGTTCCATAGTGCTCAGAGCCATCTACAACCCCCTGTAGTGCCATGAAAGTTATTCCTCAATGTCTTAACAGATGCTCTATCATCCTTCCTTTCTCACTGTCAGTATTTTACACTTGTTCCTTTCCTCTAAGATTCTACGCAGAACTTCCTCACTCCTTACCTTATCAGTCCATCTAATTTTCAGCACTCGTCTGTAGCACTATATCTTAAGTGCATCGTTTGTCTTCTGTTCCGGTTTCCCCATATCACATGTTTCTAACTGTGCTCCAGACGTACATTCTCATAAATTTATTCCTCAAGACCTATCAATGTTTGATACTAGTAGTTTTTGTTGGCAAGGAATGGCAAGGAATGCCCTGTTTGCCAATGCTCGTTTGCGTCTGATGTCCTTTCTCCATTGTCATTGGTTATCTTGCTCCCTATTTAGCAGATTTCCTTAACATCATCTTCTTCGTGACCATTAATCCTGATGTTAAGCCTCGCTGTTATCGTTTCTGCCACGTCTCATCAATTTCCTCTTTCTTTGATTTATTCTAAATCCTTTTTCTACTCATTAGCCTGTTTATTGAGTCCAACACATACTGTAATTCTTCTTCATATTCACTGAGGATAGCTATGTCATTGGCGAATCGTATCATTGATATCCTTTCAGCTTGAATTTTAATCTCATACCTATACCTTCCTTTTATTTCTATCACGGCTTCTTCGATGTGTAAATCGAACAGTACATGCGAAAGACTAAAGCCCACTCTTACGCCCTTTTCAATTAGAGCACTTCGTTCTTGGTCTCCAAAACTTCTTTTTCCTTGTGCGCTCTGGCACATGTCGCATAGTAACCGTCTCTCCCCATAGCTTACACCGAGCGCGGCGGCACTGTGGTTAGCACACTGGACTCGCATTCGACGGTTCTAACCCGCTCCTGGTCTTCCTGATTTAGGTTTTCCGTGGTTTTTCCTAAATCGATTCAGGCAAATGCCGGGATGGTTCCTTCAAAAGGGCACACCGATCTCCTTCTTATCCTTCCCAAGCCCGATGGGACCAATGACCTCACTTTTCGGTCCTCTCCCCGAAATCATCTAGCATGTAGTTCACTCTGTTTTCTTCAGAGTCTTGCATCATTTGGCACTGGCGAACACATTTTAGTGGTCGACAAATCCTATGAAAGTGTCTTGATTTTTCTTTAGTATTGCTGCTGTTATCAACGGCAAGGTTAGAACTCACTCTCTGGTGTCTTTAAATTTTCCTGCAGCCGAACTGATCATCATGCAACACATCCTCAATTTTCTTTTCTACTCTTCTTTACATTATTCTGTTCAGCAACGTGGATACATGAGCCGTTAAGCTGACTGTGTGATAATTCTCGCACTTGTCAGCTCTTGCAGTCTTCGGAATTGTGTGGCTCCGAAAGTGAGATGCTATATAGCCAGACTCATACATTTTCATACCAACGTGAGTAGTCGTTTTGTTGCTACTTCCTCAATGATATTAGAAATTCTGATGATATGTTATCTACCCCTTCTGCCGTAACTGGTCTTGGAATTCTAATCTGATTCTAGTATTGGATCCCATACCTCTTCTGTATGGATTCCTCTTTGTCCTTCTATCACATCAGACAAATTTTCCATCTCATACATGCTTTGAATGCACTGCTTGCATCTATCCGCTGTCCATTCTGTGTTCAGCAGTGGCATTACCATTTTACTCTTAATGTTTCGACCGTTGCATTTAATTTGACGAAAGGTTGTCCTGACTTCTCTATATGCTGAGTCAGTCATTCCCACAACAATAATTTTTTTCGGTTTCTTCGCATTTTCCCTGCAGCCATTTCGCTTTAGGTTCCCTGCGCTTCCTACTTCTTTCATTCCTAAGAGACTTGTATTTCTGTGATGGTAAATTTCCCTGAACATTTTTGCACGTCCTTATCAACGTAAGTATTTCATCTGTTTCTTGACAGTTATCTTCTTTTTGTCTGAGGTGTTGTTTCCCACTTCTACGATTTCCCTTGTTGGAGGTAGGTATTCCTCTTCAACAGAACTCCCATTGAACTATTCATCATGGTAGTGTCTCTAGCCTCAGAGAACTTCAAGCATATCTCTTTATTCCTTAGTACTTCCGGATCCCTCTTTGCGTACTGATTCTTTCTGACTAATCCCTTAAAAATCAGCCTGCTCTTCATCACTACTCAATTGTGATCTGAGTCTATATCTTCTTCTGGGTATGGCTTACAGGTCCAATATCTGATTTCAGTATTTGTCTGACCATTATCTTATCTAATCGAAATATTGCCGTATTCCCAGCGTTTAGCTAGTATGTCTCTACCTCTTGTGTTCCTTAAACAGATTATTCGTTATTCCTAGCTGAAATTTATAGCAGAACTCAAATAAGCACTCTCCTCTCTCATTCTT
Source organism: Schistocerca americana (assembly GCF_021461395.2). NCBI lineage: Eukaryota > Metazoa > Arthropoda > Insecta > Orthoptera > Acrididae > Schistocerca > Schistocerca americana. The sequence continues at coordinate 582,716,351 of NC_060119.1, read as the reverse complement.
GGTACTAAGACCATATTCTCAGGTAACCGTTCTTCTACTGATTCCCCTACAACTACATTCCAGTCCCCATGGCTGTTAGATGTTCATCTCCCTTTGCGTATTGATTTATCCGTTCATTATCCTCATATACTTTCGTACCTAAACAATAGTTGTCTTGTTTGTTCTCCTTGCTGTCGATTCTGATGAGATCAGCCCTGTCAGTGAAGTGTTTACAGTAATACACTCTCTGCCGTACCTTTCTGTTCACAAGGAATCTTACTCCAGTTGTACCATTTTCCGCTGCAGTTGGTATCACTCTGTACTCATCTGACTAGAAATGCTTGTCTATTTCGTTTGACTGGCCCCCTTTATATCTATAATGAGACTTCCTCTTTCAAACATCTGAAATTCCACGCTCCGACTCTAGGAACGTTAACCTCTTGTTGGTTATTGAATCTCTCTCTCGTGGTTACCTTAGCTATGAATTCCGTTCCCGGAGATCAGAGAGGGGGTGTGCTCCTCCGAAATCTTTTGCCAATGGAGAGGTCATCATGAAACTATTTCATTTACGGGTCACATGTCTCGTCGCTTCAAATTATGTGTCTTTAACGCATTAATTTCCAAAGCCTTCTGCATACTCATTCCGTTGATCATTGCTGATTGGTCAGCCTTTAGGGGCACTTTCCCTCGTCAAGGGCAAGAGAATGCCCTGAACATCTCTCCGCTCCTCAACCCTCTTTGACAAGTCGATTGGTAAATGGGCGTGATTGCTTATGTTTGGAGTATTCGCCCGACAATACTGGTGATTTTATATAAAACATAAGCGACGGCGAAGTACGAACCCGATACCGTGAACATTATGATTATCACTCGAAGACGTCATACTTACACCACGGGTGTGACCACTAACACGTGTCTGTATGACATTATGATGTACGTGCCCCCAAATCACAATCCACCGCGACAATGGAACTTGCATTCTCCGACGTTACAGATGACGCTACGCAGTGAAAGAACGTAGAAATTCTTTGGCTGCTCTCGGTTTGTTCGTGGGAGTTCGGCGCAAGAGTACCTGAGATCCACAAAGAACGGTGCATTGTGTGCAAACGCGGGATGGTGCTACGTACTGGGCAGGCGGGGAGAGCACAAAAGAACGGGAAGTGAATGGCGCGACATGGAAGCTTCGACATCGCACATCGTGACTATGTAAAGTGACTCGTCACGACAGCGTAAGTTCGATGGCCAAGCCCTCCTGCAAGTAAGTGTTTCCCAGTAGGCTTTGAAGATGGACCCACCGTCGGAAAATATCCGAATGTCGCTTCAATACAACGCTCTGCCCTAAACAGAATCGGTAGAACCTGCGCAGTATGAATCGTTCTTGTTACCACGTAGGCATTCATGTAAACAACAGGCTGCAAGGGATAGAGTCGGCGCATTGTGACTGATCGCCATACCGGTAATTCTCTAAACTTGAGGAAAGTTGACCGCCGCTCAACGGCACGTTGATGACGTAAAGGTGTTCCCAAGATCACGCAGGCTTTGGACACACAGCGCCAGATCTTCAGGGGGTAGCCAGACACCAGTAGGCAGCGCCGTGGATTAGCGCACATACATCACACTTCCAGCTGCCCTCCCATGAGCCGAATCGTGTATGCCAAGGTTGGCAGTCCATGGCGACAGGATCGAAGTCTAGGTTGGCTCCGTCATCGGCACGATAGACTCGTCGATAATGTTCGACAGAGCTACCGACTATGTCCTCTTGGCAGATGTGATTTCCGTCAACCGCTTCAGGCAAATGCCGGAAAGGTTCCTTTGAAAGGACACGGCCGACTAATCCGGTGGGACCGATGAGCTTGCTTTTTGTTCCCTTTCCACCAACCAACGAACAAACCACTTGGAAGGTAATAGACGAGATCCCTTACTCTGTCTGCTGCGTCTGCGATCGTGATTAATGGAGGGAATGTCTCGCCACAAAGTATCAGCTCTGTGAGCACCCACCACAGCCCACTGCAATTTCCGGCCAGCAATTGCTAGTAGCTTCGCCTTAACAATGCTGCTTTCAGCTGGCACATCCCACGAAGATGGCTGGCCATCCAGCTTGCGCAAGGCGCAGACGTAGAAGTCTCTAGTGTGCCTTTGGCAACCGGCCGCCTCCCTGCTGCGAGTGATGAATCTGTAACGGAGCGTCAGTTTGGTACATTCGATCCACCAGTCCACAACTGATGCATAGGATCGGAGACGCAGTTCGCACCTTGTCCTTGTCTTCATGATACGCTGGCAACGATCACGATTCTGCAGATGCTGGGTGTTAAAAGTTTTAGGTTTCCATGGTACTCGCATCCTCTAAACCTCTTGGCTGGGAAGAAGCAATGAACACATTAATGCGCAGTGGTCAGAGAACACCAAAGGCGTGCGCCCTACAACGAGCACCAAATGAATAACCCCATAGGAGACATAAATGCCGTCTAACTGACTTGCCGGATTTCTCGTATGAAACGTGAATCCCAGGTATTCCGCAGTGCTGTATCGCGAACAATAAGACGCAGCTTTTGACACGTTCTAAATTTCGGGTATTGCTCTTTCCGGCCGAGGACGCAGTTAAAATCTCCTCCAAGGGGAAGATGCTAATGTTGACCTAAGAACTGTGGGGCAGTCTCGCCCGGATAAAATGTTGCCCTTTCGCGCCGGCGCCCTGTATCAGAAGGCGCTAGACATAAATGACACGCGTGGAATAAACTGTAAAAGCCATATCCCTGGCAGACGGGAGATAAACGATGCCGTCAATCACGATGCCTTCGTGTACATACACATCCGTTCCACAGCCAAGCTGAGGCACAGAAGTCATATCCTGCTATCCACGGAGCGCTACTAAATGCAGCTCTTGTTACAGTAGAATGTCTGGTTCATTCAGGATTTGGATCTCGACTGGCGCGCGGACACCTTTAACATTCAGTATCGCGATACAGTATGTGAGGAACTGCGCCCCACGGGCGTGGGGACCACTACTTCTGTGAAGGTACATGGGCACCCAGCGGCAGGAGCAGAAGTTGAAATCAGAATCATCCCTCCCCTAAAAGGGGAGACACACCTGTAGGGAGTCCGTTGCTTCTTTTTCCTTGCTCCTTGCCAGCGGTGATCACAATGCCGCGATATAAACACTTTCACCTCCTGATGAGACCACCAGATCGACTGGTATTGTTCCTTCTCCTATAGGTACTTCAAAGTCAAGGACCATCCGTTCCGTCGATATGAACGCCAATGAGCGCCGCCGTTCCACAAACCCACTGACGACACAGTCGTCCACGGTCTCAGACGCTGAAATGTCGGTTTGCTCAAAAGGTAATGTAACACCATCAAGTTCTGACGTCGTACGACGCCTCATTTTGCGTCGTTTAGGGGAGCGTTGTCTACGCAGTCATCCATCCGCGTCCGAAGACGGGAAGCACTCGCGCTGGTCAGACAGAAAGAGAGTTGACGAAGGAATCACGTTCGACATTAGCGTCACCCACGTGTGCAGCCGGAGCAATCACCGGAACTTAGACATGGCTGAAGTCACATTGTTAGACTCCTTGTACACAGCTGATTCAGGAATGATCGGAACTCTATTCGTCAGCTGTTCATGTGATTCCGTTAACCGCCAGGAGGCCGGTGGATACTTAAGCTATGTCGCATTTGTGATCAGAAGTATCGTAGACGACGAGGGAGTAACTACTACTCCAGTTGGCAGTTCAGTTATACGTCGCTCCATACATTAATGTTTGATGAGACCCTGTTTTACACATCCAAAGCAAGTACGCGGCTGTGCATCGTACACGATTACGGCCCGACATCCGCTGATGGTGAGATTAGATGGAACGTGATTTCCCAAATTAACTGTGGTCTGACTCACCCCTTTAAGAACAGAGTGTGTGCAGAAGCGGCCTCAGCGTTCCGCCTTATGATCGTGTACAGCGCCGTATGACCAAAAAGCCGCTATCACATCCTCTGCAGATATCTCGAATGGCAGTTCGATCATGGGAATAGTTCCAATGCCTAATCCTGTATGTTCGACTTTGACCACACCGACGTAGCCTTCAGCGTGATGGAAACGGAGTCCCTGTTTGGTCGTGTTTCAATCGCGCTAATACACGGCATCATCGGTCGTTTTAACGTAAACGATGTTACCGAGAATTGAGAGATGAATGCTCAATAGTTTCGACAATGGGATCTTCACGGCGTTATGAAAGAAACGTTCAACATCTAAGGTTTTCGGTTGTGCATATTTCAGACAAAACTTGAAACGTAATGCCGATTTTCTTATTTGCCGTGGTTGCAGTGCACGAATCGTGCGCGCAGACTGTTGCATTGTAAACAAACACCAGCTCACACGCTCCGCAGTTGGAAGTACGGCACGTCCTCTTCGGGTGGCCGCTAAAGCCAACTGCACCATTAGGCTATGCGAGCACGACCCACAGCCACACACAAATTTCCATACAACATTAACCATGTGTCTCCAACCTACACTCGTACATTCCTTATGTTTGAGGGAAATCAATTATAATCCGCAAAGTAGTCATAAAAATTATTGTAATCAAATAGGAATCTTAAAAGAACATCAGTTTTCGACATAATGTCCTGGTGTTTCAACGCAGTTGGTCCATCGTTGTACAAGCTTCCCGATGCCCTCATAAAAGAGGGATCTCGGTTGAGCAGCGAGCCAGGAATGCACCGCTTCTTTCGTCCGGCTCCTTCATCGTGCGTAACACTTGTGCGACCATTTCTGAAATTTTCAGTCCATTCGTAGACACTCCGTTTTAGCAAAACACTGTTCCCATACTGTACCGAAAGTCTTCGATAAATTTTGGCCTCTGATAAGCCTTCCGACCAAAAAACACCGATCACCGAACGTAGCTCTTCTATGGTGCAAATAGACAACGGAGCAGCCATGATTAACAGCATGGCAGCGATAACAAAACTAACCTAGCAGCTTGAAAATTTCAAAAAAAAATAACAACAAATAAACAAAGCATTCGTCATCAACGTTAAACGACAGTACTACCAAAATAAACCAAAAGATGACTAAATTGTGGATAATAATTTACTTACCCTCGTATATACCTGTAAGGGAGACACATTTTAATTGAAATTCGGCATATATTCATTGCCTGTGTTGTTAAGAAATGCGATGCAAAGTTCCTTCCAACGTAGATGTATACCGGAAGGAGCAGACACCAGGGCGACTACAGCCGTTATGAAATACATGAAATGTATTCGCATTTACGAACATGGACAAATATCAGCTGTGTAATGGAATGACGACAATGAACATAGTTGCCGGGCAGGAATTCGCACGCTGATCCCCACTGACAAATGGTTGACGACTGATGGACGTTTGGTTCTGACTGTGTGTCATGCTTGTGTAGCCCAAGGGTAAGGGGACCGTTCGCGATAAGTGGGCAATCTCTGTTAGAGTACCGATCCGGACCCAATTTTCACTGTCGTCATTCCATTATACAACTGATGGTTTTCCATATTCGAACTGCGACTACATTTCATGTATTTCATTACGGCCGTAGTCGCCGCACAGCCTGTTCCTTCTGACATGCATGCATGCCTAAAGTAGCTTTGCATCGTTCTCCTGAAGAACATGGGCACAATAATATCGTAAAGGCAATTTAGCCATTTAAAGTAACAGTTATTGAATAACACGAAGGCTGGTACTCACAGTATAAATACTTGGAACCGGGTGGAAATTTGACTTACTTCTAAGGATTTGTCATGGGAACTCCACAAAGTTTGATTGCACCCTCGTTCCTTCTACATGTGTATGAGACCTCAGTTAATCGTACATCAAGCGGAAATTATTTATTATTGTGATGCGACTGCTCTAATTAATCATGTTGCAGACTGGAAAAAATTGATGTGTCTATAGCCACACCTAAGTTTTGAAAATAAACGCAGTATTGTATTTGGTCTACACAGTATAATGAACATAATGACCACTGACTGCTGCGCATACTATTGGTTCACTGAATGGATTAGAAATTTGTAAAGATCTGGGCGAAAGTCTGAATTGAAATTACTGTCGGACAGCGATATACGTCGCCAACAGCCTTACCACTGTGATAACACTGATTCCCTTCAGATCACCGGAGCTCAGCGCTGTCGGGCTTGGCTACCTCTTAGACGAGCGCTGCGCTGTCCTCAGTGGGGGGGGGGGGGGGGGGGGGAGTGCATTCAGCCATTCTGAGACCTGAGGCCAATTGGGGAGGTTTTTTGATTCAGAAGTAGCGGGTCCGGTCACGATAAATCTTAACGGCAGTAGGGTGTTGCTCACATGTCCCTCATACCAGCATCCCGCGACGCCTGTCACCTGAGGATGACAGCTGGTCAGGGGCCCATTCAGACGGAGTTAGTGACATACGTCAAGCTACACGTGATATTTCCTCATTTTATCAAAAATATAAAAATCGAAATTTTTTCTATATAAATTAAAGCAAAACAAAATGATCATGAATAACTTTGCTAATAGTCTATTAAATGAACAACAGTTAAAATGGTGGTTATGCAGAAGTGTTCACTAAATTATCAGAGCTGAATGATACAAAACCTTACACTATTTCAAAGGCTGACATTTTGATAACTAAATATGGTCAAAAAGTCTTATTACTTTTAGATGATGTACATAAAATTACTCTCACATATCGTTGTACTAAAATCTTTTTATAAGATGGTGATTCATTAGACAAAATTGTTAGTTGAAAATTTATCAACCGAGGTAAAAGACAAAGTAAAGATCATTCGATTCATGTTACTGAATTTGCATGAATTTTATAATTTTTGTTATCCTTTTGAAATTTCGTTTTTGAATATTAAATTTTAATTCAATAATCTATTTTTAATTAAATTAACTTCGTTTTGTGGGTACAGATAAATTTTTGATTGGGGTATATAGAAAAATTAAAATCTTGGTTTATATCATAGAATTTTTTTAAGAAAATATGCTCTTTGGTTCACAGTTGGCATACAATAAGTACCCACAGCGTTGGATACCACCCTTTTTGTGTTTCGAAACGCTAGGAATGTCTTGAATCTATCTGACGCGCTAAGTCGGAACAGCATTCAATTCACCAAGCTCGTGCTCCTCAGGTCGTTACGTCAAAGGTTATTGTCATCACTTCTCAATCTTTATTAGGTTGGGGTGGATTGTTTGGGGGAAGAGACCAAACAGCGAGGTCATCAGTCTCATCGGATTAGGAAAATATGGGGAAGAAGTCGGCCTTGCGCTTTCAAAGGAAGCATCCCGGCATTTGCCTGGAGCGATTTAGGGAAATCACGGAAAACCTAAATCAGGATGGCCGGACGCGGGATTGAACCGTCGTCCTCCCGAATGCGAGTCCAGTGTGCTCTTTATTAGGTAACGTGGTCACTGATTAACGATTCTCTGTCACTAGTAATTATGTCTGTAGTATCTTTAGAGAAATACTATTTCCGTATCTTTTAATTAGAACATGATTTTTTGACACTTAATTGAACTGTTGAGCGTTATGTACTTACACTGATGACGCAGAACTTTATGACCACTGCCCACAGCGAAGTTGGATGCCGCCTGGTGGCCTTGCAGGCACGTGACACGGTAACAAAAGCCTGCAACCAGAGTAGACATGGACGGGGGATCACCCTACCGAAGATGTATGCTGCAAAAGGGGAAATACATCTAGATAAGTGACATTTACAAAGGGCAGATTATTATTACACAGAAAATGAGAACAAGTATCTATAAAGCGGCGAAGCTGGTCGAATATGCAAGTGCTACTGTCGTGAGGACGTACAGATAAAGGTAGAAGTACAGTGACACTGGCGCTAAGCACTAAATTGATGGACGTCCAGTACTCTTCACTGAATGTGGGCTTCGGAGGGCTGACTGGTCTGTAAAGAGCACAATGCTGGTGCACGCATATGTGTTTCAGAGCACACTCTTGGTCGCTCATTATTGAGCGTGAAGCTCTGCTGCAGACCACTCCTATGTGGTCAACTGTTTATCCAGAGACGTCATCATTTACTATTGTCGTGGACACGGGACTGTTGGAATTCGACTGTCAATCAATGGAAATATGTCGGCTCTTCTGGTAAATCACATTTTTGCTGCACTAAGTCGATGGTCGTGTCTACGAGTGCCGCAATTGAGGTGAGCAGTGGCTCGAAACGTGCTGCGCTCCACGGACACATGCTGGTGGAAGCAGTCCTATATGTCCTGGTATGCAGAATCGGTGATGTTGCAAAGTCGTACAAACAAGTTACTAAGCAGGTGGTCGTAATGTTTTGGCTCGTCAGTGTATTCTTCTAAACTTAATCGTTATTCAGTTTTGATGTTTATTGTAATGTATGAAATGGTTAAGCATTCATATTGTGACGTAAATAGCCTGTGGTGTCAAAGTAAAATGTAATGCCTGACTCTTTTTCCCAGTATTTTATAAACTAGGCAGAAGCGTAACAACTGCTTTCATAGAAACAATAGATTAATCGTCATTATTAGATTTTAGGGGCCTCTGTCTACTCCCTAACGTGTCAGTATGTAATTCTTGTTTACGCAGAAGCTATTAACGTAATAGAAACCAACAGAATGGTAACTTCCTGTGTCGTATGCGAAGTTTATACTTGTCATTGTACCAACTACCGCATCAACTTGCAAACAGCCATACTTGTTTGTTTGATTTTATGATCTGCCAACATCGAGACTGAGTTTCAATCATATGTACTATGTGCGCTTGGCTGTCGCATTTGTTAATAGTTTTATTAGTTGTAGCTTGATGTTACCTGTCAGTGCCTGCTGTGGACAGTGATAACAGGGTACTTTTCCAATTATGGCCCAATGAAGTAAATGAATAATACAACTTTCATCATTCAAATTAATTGAAATATTGTGCAAAGAATAACGCTTCTTGACACTGTCAGTAGCCACCTGAATCCGTAGAGAGTGTTTTACTTCAACTTATGATTTTTTATCATTCTGAACTTAATTTCCTTTAGTTACATAACTATCTTCCTGAATCAAATAAGGTAATTATTTACAATTTACTTTAAATGGGAATGAATGAATGTTTCCTTCATATGAAGTGCAACACAGGGATCTATCTACACTGAATTGATTTCCAAGCTGACAATCATATTGTTTCATCTCCCGGTTAGGTTAGAACTTTTACATGTGCAAGACTACATGTATCTCTTCCCAGTTGGGATTAACCTTGATCTGCTAGGGCTAATGTAAGGTCGTCACACTTTTAGGTAGCAGAATGATTTCTTATATAATGGAAATAATCTCGTCTCAAAACACACAGTTCTCACTGGCATGCAAGATACTCTCTGCATTAACTACTGCGATCTGAATATCACTAGCAGTTCGTAGAGGCTAAACATCGGAGACCAGAAGAGTACTAGTCTGATTACCACATCTCATAACATCGTAACTGCACTCAACAGCTTTCGTGCTACTGTATTGTTTACGGAAGGCTTCAGTAAATGGGATTTACTCTTAATTACATTTGTAAGGAAATGAATCAAATTAAAGTTTAGAATGATAAGTTTATGGACAAAACGAAATCTCTGTCCCGCTCTATACTGATTGTTCTGGCTCGTGGTTGTGTCAGGGACTGTTATCCATTGTCCATTATATCTGTTAATCTGAGTGATAAAAGATACTTAACAATACTCATTTTATTAATCTGGCCGGAACTGGAAAGGTACCCTGTTGTGATTTGCCATAACAAGAAGTGAGAGGTAGCTTCAAGCAATAACCATCAAAACTATTGGCAGATGAGGCAGGTAAGTGGCCTTAGTAAGTATGAATAAACGTCAGACTAGATAATAGCAGATGATAAGGTCAAACGAGTTTGCAAAGTGGTGGAGGTAATCCTATAGCCACTGGTCTCTGGCATTAATGATTAATCATAGGAGTATCAAGCGAGCACTCTCGGTCTCGCGACAGAAGAAACTAAAGACCAGAAACCGCATCCACACAATCTTTATGCGTCACCAGTTTAGGCGTTCCAGTCGCATCTTGACATACATCTACCCACTCACTCGCCACAGAATTATACCCACATGTACTGGTACAGTCGAATGTTTCCTACTCTTAAATATGAGCAATTAATTCCGGTTACGTGTACATGCATAAACTCTGCGGCGACGGTTCTGGCGACTTTGTGGTTGCACGCCACCATTATATGTGAGAAAGCTTTACTTAAGCTGTTGGCGTCTACTTCACAGACTTTCTACGCAGTGTCGCAGAACCAGATTTTCAGTATTTTGAGTCTTATAAAAATATTTGCAGAATCTGATTAATACTTGCGACAGTTTTCCATACGCTGCGCTGTCCCCACCAAATTAACAATCATGGCTTTTAGAGCTAAATCTTAGGATTATTTCCTGACCAGGTAAATGTAAAATAAACGCTTTAGTCTCTAAAATAAAATGAATCGTTTTGTGTTAGTTGCATTTGACAATAAAGTCACTCAAAAAGACAGAGACGCCTGAAGAGAACTGAAACAATAATTATATTAAAGTAGGAGAAGTAGAATATGGTCAATATTCGTTTCTAATCACTCAAGGCATATGCAATTTAAGTTCGCTTGAGAGTGGTTGAATACTGGTTACTAGTTACTACAGTTTTTGCTTTAAATATAAAACAATGTAGAGATTGTTGTAGATGTATCATAAATATCCGTTACCTCCTAAATGACACAAGTTAGTTTACTCTGATAGAAGTAGACGAATAGCATAATGAGCGTCACATGGTCCGAAAGCTGTAGACTGCACAAAACGTGTCCATCTTTAAATTGTAATACAAGAATGCTCTCCACATTTTGTACGCTTGAACAGAACAATGAAAAATAACATTTTCTTTATGGCTGGTGGGTTATGTTTCGGTGTGTTGTGCCGAACGCAGAAATCTATCAAATCTGTTATCCTGGAAGTAATGTGCTGAATAACGCATAAGAAAAAAGTTTGTATTTTAAGATAGTGATCGTTCATAAAATACATAAGTCTATTGTGACGAATAACGTTTTAGATAACTCCGTATATCGTGTAGACTTACATAATTTTCATTCTTTGAATTTATTATTGTAAATGAACTGTTTATTTAGAAATGAGCATTTCGACATGTCTGTGGACTGTAGAGACGTTCTAAACGCTTTGTACCTGAATAAACCCACCACGCCAATTCTTAATGCACTTTGATTTCCATAGAGCGTCTGCGCAGATCAGAGTGGAAAAATCTATCCCATCTTTTACCGTTTTTGTTCTAGATCGCAACAGGGAGACTAATTATTATTTCGCTATCATATTTCAAAACATTTTTCGGTAAAGTACAATGATAATTAGTTATGGTTTATGTGCCAAAGTGGATCAACGCGTCAGGCGTGGTTGTTCCCCTAATATGCCTTCTGTTCTAATACTTTTCTGCACGGTATTCTCATGTAGAACAGAACAGGAGGAAGGTCACATTGGTGAATGTAGGACTCAGCTCAGGAAAATAGACAAAGTAAAACTATTGAAATCTGGATTTTGAGTGATTTCCATGTGTGAGTCAGATGACAGTAAATTATTCATATTCGAGGGGAGAGCTCTCAGCAACTATGACGTGTATCACAAGTGAGTTCACAAAGAATTAGAGGCGTTGGGCACACCCTGCCACTACAATTCGCAACCTCCTCTTCGAGAATTTCTTTCGGACGGACTTCACGCTTACCTATTTTGTTGTGTCGTCCGAAGAGTGAGTTCTCATGGCAATGTAGGTACCTGAGGACGGAAACAGAAGCTAGGGACAGTCGTTGCCAGACGTAAACATGAGTGAGAGACGTTGACGAGGATACACCCTCAAGAGGTCTACTACCGTCAGAGCGCAGCGCTGCTCGCCCTACTCTTCGGTAGCCCTTCTTCATAGTCATTCTGATAACAGCCTTAACGTAGTTCAGATCGGACAGGTGCGAGCTACTGTTCGTCAGAAAAGTGCAGCAAAGTTCATACTCAAATGTAAAGTGATTTTTGAAGATCATTCATTGCAATAAATTAAATATTATCATTGTGTTCCGCAATTGCATCAAACGCATATCGTCCGTCATATGCTTATGGAAGCCTATGTAAGTATTATGTATTAAAGAGCTTTACTGAAAGTCATCTAAGGTTCATAATATGTTGTAGCACCTACTGGGTATCCTCCAGAATTAAAACCCACTGAAGGGTCATCTAGGCTTCCTGTGATAACGTATGAAACTTCAGTTGCCCTTGCAAAGGAACCACCCCGGAATTTCCCTGAAGTGATCTAGGGAAACAACGGGAAACGTAAATGGGGATGCCCGGACGCGGGATTCAATCGACGTCCTCCCGAATGCGAGTCCAGTGTTTTAACCAATACGCAACCTCGCTCGATGGCGCTGGAGCTGACCTTCGATGATGCCCCATATGTACTCGATTGGAGACGATTTGGTGATCGAGCAGGCCACAGCAACATGAAGAAACATCATAGAGCATGTTGTGCTGCAACAACGGTATGTGGGAGAGCGTTAACCTCTTGGAAGACACCTCCTGGAATTCTGTTCATGAATGGTAGCACAAAACGTCGAATCGTCGGTCTGAAACACAGATCTGCTGCAAGGATGCGTGGCATAACAACAAGTGCTCCAGGTACAGACCCAGTGTGTCTAAGACTAATCTCCCTCAAACAACACACTACCATCACTGGCACCGAGGGAGAACCGACATTCAACTGAATACCTTACAGACCGCCACCTTGCCTTCCATTGAGGTCTTATTTGACATCATTGAAGTTGAAACTGGCGGTGCTGGGGTCAGAGGAATGCATACTAGAGGCTTTGGGCTCGGACTGTCTTTGAAGTAACCGATTTGTAACTGTTCATTGTGTCACTGTGGTGCCAGCAGCTGCTCAAATCGCTGCTGCAGATGCAGTACGATGAGCCAGAGCCATACGCCGAACACGATGGTCTTCCCCCTCGGTAATGCCCCATAGCCGTCCGGAGTCCGGTCTCCTTGCGACGAACCTTCTCCTGAATACCACTGCCACCAGTGACATACAGTGGCTACCTTTCTTCCAAGTCCTTCTGCAGTAGCGTACAAGGAAAGTCCAGCTCCTCAAAACGCTATTATACGAGCTCGTTAAAATTCAGTTATGTGATGATGATGGTGTCTTTGTAGAATTAAAGGCATTGTTGGCTAACACCAACTCACCACTTCCAATATTAAAGGTAACTACCCATCACGGCACTTACAGCGTGTGTTTGAAGCAAACTCGGTTTACACCTTAATAGTGGTATTATTAGGACCACTGTTATGTGACCGACAGGAAATGTGAATAGACATCATTTTCCCATGGAGAAACGCGTTTGCCAACTTTTGTTTATGTAGCACAATTTCCTTTTAGTGTACCGAGTTTTTTACGTCAATGTATTTTGGATAGTGAAGGTCGTATGATACTTCCTTGTCGCACGCCCGAAGTTACTTTTTCGTTCGAACAGTTATAAGCGACATGGTGTTTTCTGTTAGCCGATAAATATCGCAATGGACGTACACGCAACCGGTATTAGATTGTTAATAAAACTTTCATAAACTCGTGTCCCTTAGTTACTTTTTCAGGGCCATTACGACGTGGCCTTGCTTTTGGAATAAGAGCCACCTGTTGTGGTAGCAGGTAGGTAGGGAGACTTTTCTAGCGGTGTAAGCCTCTTACCAGATTGGCTGCTGCGTAGTGCGTACCACACGTTTCCACACACGATGGCGGGGCTCAAAGCAGCCGGTAATTGCGTCTTCATGGCTGCGACGTTAAGACTTTCCGGCAAAGTGGTGGCGCCTTTGAAGTTAAATTTTCTGGAAGTAGTGCACTGAGGTCGCACTTCGACCTTCACCGTGCTCCCGCATTCTGTCGTATACTCTGGGCGATAGACGTTGACTTCAACAAGAGAAACGACCAGGTGTACGCCAATGTCTGGTCTTTGAGAAATTGTTTTTAGTGAGCTAATAGTGTCAGCAGCGTTGGCTTTTTTATAAATACTTGGGCTTTATGGGCTTATTAACGGCATTGTGTCTGCGATATTGAAAAGTATAAATATTTTCGAAAGGAAGAGAGATATACATAAATACACGTGGAATGGGAGAGGTTCAAGTTCAATAAGTGATAACGTAATAGCTAATAACATATACACTCTAAGATTCTAGATTCTTATGTATTTAAAGTTAGTAACATGGCTGTAATCGCTTCATAGCTACATCAAAGACTGAAATAAGAGAAAGATAAAGGAACAAATGTACAGAAAATCGAAAGTAAACCTTGTAGTTTTAAGTTCATCTTTCACAGGAAAAAAGCATAAGGAATTTACATCAACAAATAATCACACACGAACTCTCAATCTTGAAATCGAAAGACAGCGTGGAAGAAGAACAGAAAAGATTAAAATCAGCGGTGTTGAAAGCAGCTACTGAGATAATAGGCAAACGTAAGTTATCAAACTGGAAAACAAGCCTCAAAACATGGCATATAGAAACGGACAACTGTGTTACAGAAATTAAAAATGCTTATAACGCCGACCAAAACACACGGACAAACGTAGCCTGAGAAATATATAAACGAGGAATAAGTAATAAAAATCAGTGAAGAGATACCATAGTGAAACCAGGGAACGACTCGAGCCCAGTGCTGAATACAAAATTCATGGAAAACGGAATATAGCGTTGAACCCTTTAAGAACTTATGAGTAAAATGTAGGAAGATACTTCAAATAATAAAATAATACAGGAAATGAAAGCATATAACATTATGGAAATTTGTGGTGTGATGAAGATAATGAAGAAATTCATTACATCTTTACTTGACCAATGCACAAGGGCACAAAGCATCGATTCCCTTGAATAATCGGTAGTTAGAACAAAGTAAATTTTTTTTCTGCACCCCGTAAGCCCAAAAACAGTTCAGAAGGCAGCTGCGAGAATTAGTTCGGCAGCTGAAGTGTGTTATAAAACGACTGTAGCACTGCCCTAACCAACGGACCTATTTAACCATTCTCTGACCTCCATTACTTTTCTTACATCCTGGAAGCAGGGACTGATAAAATCATTACCGAAAAAGGAATCTACAGAATACCTCTCTGACTATAAGCGCATTTGCATTACATCAGCAATATCCCAGGCTTTAGGTAACATAGCTCACGAACAGCTTACTAATTATTCGTACTTAACATAAAGCGACCTTTTAGATGACTGCTAGTACGGTATCAGGCAAAACGCAGGACGGCTGCTTTTATAAAAGTGACTGACGAATCGAAGCGACCTGTGGATAAACAACAAGCTAATATTATGCGCTGTTTGGATTTCACAAAGCATTTGACGCTGTCGATATTAACATTCTACTTGCTAAATTTATAATTCAAAATTTTTCCAAGTGCTCTGCAATGGTTCCACCCATAACTTACATCTCGAGAACAGTGTGTAACAATTAAAGTAGAAAGGTCAACATCAGGGGTCGAATGAGGATTAGTATGGGGCCTTTACCTGTTCGGGTGTATATTAATGAGGTGTCAACTGTTCTCTCCCATTTCAGATATCACAAGTATGCTTACGTCGTTCAGTTCTATGTGAGTGTTAGTCCAAAAAACCTGAACATGCTCCTCCAGCACGTAAATCCTGTTTAGTTGCTCTGTTAGTGTGGTCGCTCTGAAACCTAATCCATATGAAATGTAAGCAGTCTTAGTCCTTCAAAGAATTTCAGATCAAAGAATCTCTTCCATATGTAAGTTGGCTGTTTAGGTTTTTATGTTGGTAACGCCACGTAGCGCTCTGTATGAAAATCACTGACTGTGCTGTGTGAAGGCTATGATTGGTTTGCAATCTTGGAGTATATGCTATTGTAGTGTTGGGCAGTTGGCTGTTAACAGCGCATAGTGTTGCGCAGTTGGAGGTGAGCCGCCAGCAGTGGTGGGTGTGGGGAGAGAAATGGCGGAGTTTTGAGAGCGGATGATCTGGACGTGTGTCCATCAGAGACAGTATATTTCTAAGACTGAATGTCATGAACTGCTATATATATATATATATATATATATATATATATTATGACTTTTGAACACTATTAAGGAAAATACATTGTTTGTTCTCTATCAAAATCTTTCATTTGCTAACTATGCCTATCAGTAGTAAGTGCCTTCTGTAGCTAGAATTTTTTATTTAGCTGGCAGTATTGGCGCTCGCTGTAATGCAGTAGTTCGAGTAACGAAGATTTTTGTGAGGTAAGTGATTGATGAAAGGTATAGGTTACTGTCAGTCAGGGCCATTCTTTTATAGGGATTATTGAAAGTCAGATTGCGCTGCGCTAAAAATATTGTGTGTCGGTTTAGTGCTGATCAGAATAAGTAAAGAGAGAAATGTCAGAGTACGTTCAGTTCTGCTCAGCTATCTGAAAATCAAATAACGTAAGAGGTTTATCAGCACAGTAATTCATTAATTTTTCTGAGGGGACGTTTCACATATTAATTCGAAACGGCACGGAAATAACGTTCCCTTCTTGTGTAAGGAAAATGGGAATAATTCTGGACCCTCATTTAGTCTGGACTAAAGGCACAACTGTTTGCAGTTGTGGTATTAGCATCACTTCACTCACGACGGAAATAAAGAAAAGCATGTCCTTTCAAGCGTAAAATTAGGCTTGTAGAGACACTAATACTCCACACTCTTATCTAGGGCGATGCCATTCTGCAAGGATCTTCGCATGACAGCCCACCAGGCTGGAGCTGGCGATGTATGTTTACGATGTATTTTTTACGTACCCTTTTTCGACCATATGAAACCAGCTCCCGATCAGTTAAGGCTACGTGCAAATAAGCGTAGAGACTGTCTTACTCTGATTTCTCTGTAGTCTTCTCATCATTGTACTCTGATTTGTGTTAAACTCTTTCTCAGCTATCGAAATAGCAGAAATGCTCGTTCTCAAAAAAATAAGATTCTCGCTGTACCATTACATAGTACTGCCATGTTTTCTAAATAATTTCTGTATCAGGAAGCCGACTTTGCAACAATTTCACTCAAACTATGACAAATTAAATATCTTCCAAACTTCAAAAGACATCCGATAGGCCAACTTCTTTCACAGTTACGTGAAACGTATTAGCAGTTGCGAATATGGACTCCCAACGGCTGTGTAATGAATGATGACAATGAAAATGTGTGCCGCACCGGGAGTCGCACCCGAATTTCCCGCTTACCGCGAGCTGTCGCCTTACCATTTGGCTGTCCGAACACGACTCACGGCGGGCAGAACCAAACTTTCATATGTCGTCAAGGACGTGTCTACAACTTGTGCTCTTACATCTATTATGTATATTCTCGTAAAAGGGAGACATTTTGCTTGATAGTCGCCTGCACAGTGGTTGCGAATAAATGTGGTGATAGGTGCCTATGAGACCAAACTGCTGAGGTCAACGGTTCGCTTACAAACCACCTAATCTAGCTCAAACTAACTTACTATAAGGACAACCAAACAACCGTGCCCAAGGGAAGAATCGTACCTCCGACGGGACAACCAAACAACCGTGCCCAAGGGAGGAATCGTACCTCCGACGGGGGAAGCCGCGTGAACCGTGGCAAGGCGCCTAGACCACGGCTATCCCTCACGGCTCGCAGATAAATATGATGTTGTAGTGCCTGTATTATTCAGCATTACATGCCTCCTACACTCTGTGTTGCTCATTCTCGTCAGATCCCCTTCCCTCAGACGTTTTCGGCCTCCTTTGTCAGCAGAGTTCTCTTTTTGTATTCTGTTCTCTCCTAACAGCCAGTGTCACTGTTATTTCTATCTTATCCCCTTCCTTTATCAGTACTGCTCCTGATAATACTAAACATGGCTAAGGTAATATGTAGCATCCTAAATGCCTTTTACTGTTACAAAAATTACAATAATTTTTAATTTTATGACTGTATCTTACTACTGTTGTTACGAATATTGTTACTCTTATTATTATCATTATTATTAGGAATGTTTTGTGATATCTTTGGTATGCGTTGCTCCTGGTCAAATGCCAGTCTTAATCTGACAAGGCTAAATAAATAAATACCGGTAATATATAAACAGATAGTAACTTTGTGGATCAAATAGTCATGATGGGATTGGAAGCAGCATACGAAATTAATCATGTACAGACTAATGATTTAATGATTTTGCTTCCTCCATTCCTGAAATATACAGTATTTGGGAAGATATGATCCGCAACTGCCGAACGAGACACAGCTCCAGTTACTTTTATGGTTAAAGGAGGAGACAGGGAAGTCACAGGAAACAGTAGAGGAACAAGCTTACTAAATGCAACATGTACAATATTGGAACATTCAGAGATCACTCACAAGGCGGCCGTCCGCAGCCGCTCTGCTGCTACGGTCACAGGTTCGAATCCTGCCTCGGGCATGGGTGTGTGTGTGTTGTCCTTACGTTAGTTAGGTTTAAATAGTTCTAAGTGTAGAGGACTGATGACCTCTGATGTAAAGTCCCGTAGTGCTTGGAGTCATTTGATTTTTTTGATCTGTCACAGGCAACAAATTATCAATAACGCATAAGAACGATCCTTTTTGTGTCATCAGTGCTCTGACTGGATTTATGCTGCCCGCCACAAATTCCTCTCCTGCGGAAACGTCTTCATTTCAGAGTAGTAATTTCGTCCTATGTCCTCAACACTTCTTTGACTGTGTTCCGCTCTCTGTCTTCTCCTAAAGGTTTTACCTTCTACTGTTATCTCTACTACCACGTAGGCTAATGCCTGATGCCTGAACACATGTCTTGTCGTCCTGTTTCTTCTTCTTGTCATTGTTATCCATATGCTCCTTTCTTCATCGAATCTGCTGAGAACGTTCTCACTCTTTTTCTTATCAGCCCGTCTAATTTTCGACATTTTTCTGTAGCACCACATCTCAAACGATTTGATGCTCTTCTGATTCTGATTCACTTCCACACAATTCTGTGCTCCAAACATACACTCTAAAAAAAGTGTTCAAATATGTCTGAATTCCTAAGGGACCAAACTGCTGAGGTCATCTGACCCTAGACTTACATAGTACATAAACTTATGCTAAAAACAACACACACACCCATTTCCGAGGGAGGACTCGAACTTCCAGCGGGAGGGGCAGCGCAATCCGTGACATAGCGCCTTAAACCGCCCGGCTATTCCACGCGGCTGTATATTTTTAAAAATTCATTCCTGAAAGTAAGGCGTACGTTGGATGTCAGTAGACATCTCTTGACCAATATATGTGTTAGTTTGCTTTTTATGTCTTCCTTGCTTCGTCTGCCATATTGCTTCCAAGGGATGAAATGTCCTTAACTACCTCCACTTCTTAAACACCAATTTCGATAAGTTAATCGTAGTTATCATTTCGGCTACTTCTCATTGCTGTTTTTCTTCTCCGGTTTACCCTCAATCTGTACTCTGTACTTCTTAGATTGTGCATTACGTTCAACAGATCCTGTAATTTTTCTTCGTTTTTACTGAGCCATAGCAATGTCATCAGCGAAACGTATGACTGATACCCGCTCACTTTGTACTTTAATCCACGTCTGTCCGCAGCTCGTGGTGGTGCGGTAGCGTTCTCGCTTCCCACTCCCGGGTTCCCGGGTTCGATTCCCGTCGGGGTCAGGGATTTTCTCTGCCTCGTGATGTCTGGGTGTTGTGTGACGTCCTTAGGTTAGTTAGGTTTAAGTAGTTCTAAGTTCTAGGGGACTGATGACCCTAGATGTTAAGTCCCATAGTGCTCAGAGCCATTTGAACCATTTTTGAATCCACGTCTTGGACCTTTCTTTTATTTCAGTCATTGCTTTTTCGATGTATAGATTGAACAATAGAGGTGCAAGACTGTTTCCTCACATACCCGTTGTAATCCAAGTTCTCTGTTCTTGGTCTTCCAACCTTATTGTTCTGATTTGGTTCTTGTACATATTGCGTGCCACACGTCTTTCCCAGTAGCTTACTTCTATTTTCAGAGTATTTCGAACGTCTTGCAACATTTCACAGTGTGGAACGCTTTTCTGTATCGGCAAAACTTATGGACGTATCTAGATTTATCTTCGGTCTTGCATCCGTTATCAAGTGCAAAGTCAGATCTTCCTCTCTGGTGTCTTTACCTTTCCTAAAGACAAACTGATCGTAATGTAAAAGATCCTCCGTTTTCTTTTCCACTCTTCAATACATTATTCTTGGTTGCAGCTTGGTCGCATGAGATGTTACGCTTGTTGAGCGATAGTTTTCACACCGGTCTGTCCTTGCTATCTTTGAATTGTGAGGATGATGTTTCTCCGAAAGTCTGACCATACGTCGCCAGTCTCATAGACACTGTACATCAACTTGGAATTTCACTTGTCGTCTTTTTTCCCGCAATGATTTTAGAAGTTCCTGTGGGATGTTATCCAATCCTTCCGCTTTAATTGGCTCTAATAATGGATCCCATACGTCTTCTATATCGACTCTGTTTTCTTCTTCTACCATGTTATCAGAAATGTCCACGCACTCATGAGATCGTATTCTTTTAACCTAGCTGTTCTTAACGGTAGATCCTTCACATTTAGTTACATCGAAGTCTGATCTGATTTTGTCAATGCTGATTCAATAGATTATTTATTTTTCGATTTCTTCACATTTTTTTCTGCACTCACTTCGTCTGTGATGCCCTGTTGTTCCTATCAGATTTTTTCTTTAGTGAGTTATATTGCTGTGTCCCTGAGTTTCCCTGAATATTTTAAACTTATGTCTTTCATCGATCAGCTGAAGTATTTCTTCTATTAGCCATGGTTTCTTAGCTGTTACCTTTTTCGTAAGTATGCTTTGCTTTCCAGTTTCTGTGATTTCCGTTATTAGAGATGTCCTTTCCTCTCCAACTTAACTGTCTACTCAAATATTAAACATCGCAGTATTTATATCTTCAGAGCTCTCATTTCCCTAAATAAGCTTGCATTTCCTTCTTCCATTGATCAGTTGACGTGATTCTTCTGTTACCCAACGTTACTTCGGAGTAACCTTCCATGGACCTACTCCTCACTGTCCACCATCTGTGCCTGACCTTTTAGAGAAGCACATACCTCTTCATCTGAATTACTCAGTTTGATAATCCATATAGTAGTATCCACATCCTAAGCGTCATTCAAACGTGGCTCACCGTTCCTCAGTATTTCAGTATCCCACATTCATGAAAACTAATTCTTCCATACGATATTTTTAAACTTCTGGCTACTCTTCATCATTACTAAATTATGATCTGATGCTGTTATACGCTCCTAGGTACGCCTTACAGTCCAATATCTGATCTGGAATCTCTGGATGTAATACAGCTGGAATCTTCTCATGTTTCTTGGTCTCTTTCAAGTATACCTCCTCCTCTTCTGATTCTTGAACAGGGTACTCGCTATTGCCATATGAAATTTCCTACAGAACTCAGTTAGCCTTTATTCTCTCTCATTCCTATTGTCTAGTGCGAATTCTCCAGTAACCCTTTCTTCTATTCCTTCCCCTACAGCCACTTTTCAATACTCCACGTTTATTAGAATATCTTCTGGTTCAATATACTCGTATACTTCCTCTATCTCTTCACCATCTCACTGCATCGTCGGCATGTATACCTGAATTATAGTTATCAGTGTTTGTCTGCTGTCGAATCATTCGGGAAAAAGCCTATCACTATTCACAGCAGCTCACTCTCTCCCCGTGTCCTATCCATAACGAATCCTACTCCCGTTATACTATTTTCTGTTGCTGCTATCACTCCATAATCGTCTGTCTAGTAATAGTTGTCTCCTTTCCGTTTCACTTCACTGACTCCCACTATATCTAGACAGTCCAGTTACTTTAATGTGACCACCGCCTGCGTTCGCGCTCACAGACTGCAGGTGGAGGGTATACAGGGTGTATCTTAATTAAGGGCGTAAACGCATACAGTTGAAAGTACACGACACTGCAAGCAAAAACGTCTCAGTAACATACGGTGGAAAACGCATACTTTAATAGCTACGAGCAATTTTTCATCTTCGATACTGTGAAGCAAATCTCTTCTACTGAAAGCTCTTCGCTTTCCATATTTTAGGAAATGGTAATGTAGACCAAAACAAGAAAAAAATGTCCAGTAAGCACGTGCTCTAAAATGCATACCTTAAGTGCTAAGAGCACGTGCTCATCTTCGCTACTTGGAAACACAATTCTTCTAACGAACAACTGTTCATAACTTTTAAGGTATGCATTTTAGAGCAAATGTTTACTGGACATTTTTCTTGTTTTGGTCTACATTACCATTTCCTAAAACATGGAAAGCTAAGAGCTTTCAGTGGAGGAGATTTGTTTCATAGTATTGAAGATGAAGAATTGCTCGTAGCTCTTAAGGTATGCATTTTTGACTCTACATTTACTGAGCCTTTTTTGCTTCTAGTATCGTGTACTTTCAACTGTGTGTGTTAACCTCACTAATTATGATACAATTCGTATAAAGTGTGCCGGGTGTAGTCGTTGTCGGCGTAGTCGTTGTCGTAATGATCATTGGCTTTCGGGCCAGGGATCGAAACATTTCCGGAACGGCTACGTTTGTAAAATGTTCGCGTACCACCGTGGTTAAAGTATCCGTGCATCGAAAAATGGAGGTATCTAAACCCGGCGCCGACGGAACTGTGGTGCATCACGAGTCATAATTGAACGACGGCTTTGAAGAAGTGAACGGGCGAACAGATGTGCAACTGTTGCGCAGCTGACAGCCAAGATGAACCATGAGCTGCCAACGGTGTCTTCTCAGTGATCCTTCGCCGAACGTTGCTGGGTACGGGCCTCCGCAGCAGGCGTCTTTTGCATGCACCCACGAGGAGTCAGTTCATCGGCGGCGAAGTCTGCAATTTCGAAGCCAATACCGTAATTAAACATCCTCAAAGTGGCGACAGATGGCATTTTCAGACGAATCACGCTTTGTGTTCCAAAGGACAGAAATATCGTGGTACAATCATCGGAAGTGTCCCGGGGGAGGAGGGAGCGTTATAGTCTGGGGAATATTTTCGTGGCTCTCAATGGATAATCTTGTTCTCTTTTATGAAGGCATACTGGATCACCACAAGTATACTCTGTTCTTGATAACCATGTCTACCCATAACGCAATATGTTTTTCCGCGGGAAGGCAGTATCTCCCAGCGGGTCAACTCAAGGTGGCACACAGCTTGCAATGTACGTGCGTGGTACGAAGACGATCACGATGACTTTATAGTTCTCTTCTGTCCACCATAATACCCGGATTTAAACCCAATGGAGAACCTTTGGGAGAACCACCGTCGAGCTGCTCGCACCAAGAATCCTCAATCGTTAAGTCTAGCGCAGCCGGCCATAGCACTGGATTCGGCGTGAGTCCACGCTCCTGTGATACCTTCTAAGACCTCAGTGACACTCTTTCTGGACGTATGACAGCAATCAGCGCTTCAGAAGGTAGTTATTTATGCTTTTGAGAGGTCGTCGCTTTAATGTGGTCGTATAGTGTAGACTGGGCATTTGCGTTTCTCTTTTCAGACATTCTAGCTTTCCTGCTACTTTCAAACTTACTCCATGGTCCTGCTCCTAAAATATTATCCATTAGTTGGTTATTCCATCTTTTTCTCATGGTCACATCCCGCTTCATAGTACCCTCTGCGAGACCCGTATGGGAGACTAACGCCGAATCAGTTGCAATGGCGATATCATCATGGCACTTGATTTATTGTGGGCAGCATATGTATAGAAAATATATTTACAAGAAAACCAATTACGTAAAATTTTCTATAATTTGCCTCAGAAACACAGGTAGCATTTATTAATTACGAGAAAGGCTTTGATCAGATAAAAAGACCACTACTGTGGAAAACATTCGAAATAAAAGGTTCCCTGAACGCGTTATCAATGTCAGATACACTCTACATGTAAATACGAAAATAGTTTTCAATTAAGTTTCGGAAACACCGGACGAAATGTTACTAAATCAAAGTATTCGATAGGGTGCAGTATATGATCCACTTTCAAGAATGAAATTTTCACTGTGCAGCGGAGTGTGCGCTGATATGAAACTTCCTGGCAGATTAAAACTGTGTGCTGGACCGAGACTCGAATTCTGGAACTTTGCTTTCCGCGGGCAGTCGCTCTGCCATCTGAGTTCCACCAGCACGACCCCCCATACCTTTCAGTTTCGCCCGTACCTCGTCTCCTACCTTCCAAACTTCACAGAAGCTCTTCCGAATACCTTTCAGAAGTTTCAGTCCTGCAAGAAAGAGTTTTGTGAAGACATGGCTTAGCCTTAGCCGGGGAGATGTTTCCGGAACGAAATTATCACTCTTCAGAGGAGTGTGCGCTGTTATTAAACTTCCCTGGCTGATTAAAACTGTGTGCCGGACCAGGAATCGAACTTAGAACCCTCGCCTTTGGCTGGCAAGTGCTCTACCATCTGAGCTACTCAAGCACGACTGACGATCCGTCCTCACAGCTTTTAATTCCGCCAGTAGAGCACTTTCCCGCGAAAGGCAAAGGTCCCGGGTTCGGGTCTCGGTTTTGCACACAGTTTTAATCTATCAGTAATTTTCGTGACCCACTTTTTTTAATTTATATATTGGCGACATACTTATGCAGTGGGTAGGTGGAATACAATTTGGAACTGAAGTAAAATCGCTGATTACTGTGTTACAACTGATGGGTTGATAATTATACAAGAAACAGAAGCTAAATACGAATAGAAATATATAGGTTGTGCCAAAATGCAGTAAATGGCAATTGGAAAGGATAAATTGATAGAATGACTGGTAAGAAATAGTGAATTATCTCCCGTTTGGAAAGAGAGGACTAGGTAGTCCTTGTGGACAGACTGCAGCAGGTGACTGTAACACCTAATTCTTGGAAGATTGTTATGATGTCGATGAATATTCCATTTGTTATAAATACGTGGGCTTTGGAAGCCACCTGATTAATACCTTTCTGACACCTTATATTACGAAACACTGAAATACAAAAACATCCAACGTTACGACCGTGTCGCTTTACTCAGGGCGTAGACGGAAGATGACGCTTCAGAGTACGCAAACGGATTTTAATGAGAATATGAGATGTCTTAGCTATTCGTCACTAGGGAAGATCCCTTTAATTACACACGCAGCACGTCTGAGCTTTACTACTAGTAAATAACGTAATTAGAGTCCCTTGCGTAACACCAGGCAGAAATTAAATACAGGGAGATGTCGGTTTCATGGCACTGATGAATCTAGAGTGAATGAGGAAACTAAGAACACATCAAAGTACATTGTTTGTGAAAACTTCTAGTACGTGATTAATAGTCTCTATTAAATTTTTGTAACTGGCTGATAACTGTTGAAGTTATGTGTCTCAGAAAATGAAGATCCTCACTCAGACATGCCTGGTTCTTCGAGTGAGAAGAGTTTAATGGACCCTAGGTTAACCCAATTCAGTTTATCAGTGAATTACCGTGGACTTATGTTGTCCATTATTAGAAGACAGCATTTCTGTTGGGTCGTTCTCTCATCTTGTTATTGAGACAGATATTGCCATATCTTCGACAGGCCTCTGACTCTCATTCAGATAAATTAATACTTAGGAGTAAAGTCTCTTGAAGAAATATTACCTACGAACTACATTTTTACATAAACAGAGGTTGTGATCACAATTTACCTCAGTGACAAAATACGAAAGGAATTGCTTGTGCTATCATCCTGTAGGCTTTTCCTAGTCAGTGTCTTCCAGATGTTGAATTCTCCATTGATTGTGAGAATAGCCTTCTC
The DNA here is from genome assembly GCF_021461395.2 of Schistocerca americana. Classification (NCBI taxonomy): domain Eukaryota; kingdom Metazoa; phylum Arthropoda; class Insecta; order Orthoptera; family Acrididae; genus Schistocerca; species Schistocerca americana. The sequence continues at coordinate 582,690,580 of NC_060119.1, read as the reverse complement.
ATAATCAAATGAACAACCTAATTTTCAGGCTCCTTTTGTAACAACATGGCTCAAATTCTTCGATTTCTTCTTCACAGTTTCCACACGTCTGTTACTCATTTGCATATAATGTTACATACCAGACGAACAATCTAAGAATCTCCTCTTTTAATTATAGGCTATGGTTGATAACACTAAACTTCTCTTAGCAAGAAATACTTTCTCTGTCTGTACTAGTCTGCTTCTGAACTCCTACGAAATTACTTATATAAAATACATGTGTAGCACTATGGAATAGTTAAGGTAACTTCAATGTGCTCTTTCTTTTTTTATTCATGTAAACTGCTGAATGAGGTTTCTTTCGTCGCTTGTAAAAAAGTTGCTTTTCTACAGTTGCACATTATAGACACCATTTCGCCGTCTAGAATCAATATTTACTAGCCACAGTTTACTACTTACGAGAGGTATGAAGTGTTTCGGTAACAGTCTTACATGTATAATAGGTTATACACATAATGTGCTGTCATTATATACACATCAAAAAAGGTTTTGCATCACCCCAGTTCCCTGAACTACTGTAGATAGACGTTAACTGTGGATATTGTATCACAGACACAGTCCCTTTGACTATTCAGAGATGTCACTAAACAAGTCCAAAGATGTAAACAACCATGCATGAGCAGCGCCTATTAGACAGAGCGTCTCCGACAGCCGATCAGTTCCAGTCATTCCACCAGAAGGGAGGTACACGGCCAGTGTTGTCTGTAGTTCAACCATGCCGAGATAGTCAACAATGCTGTTCAATCGGGTCCGCATTGTTACTTTGTCCAAGGAGGGGCTCTCAACAAGGGAAAAGTCCAGGCGTCTCGGAGTGAAGCAAAGCGATGTTGCTCGGACATGGAGGAGATAGAAACACAGGAACCGTCGATGTCATGCCTAGCTCAGGACTTCCAAGGGCTACTACTGCAGTGGATGACCCCTGCCTACCGATTATGGCTCGGAGGAACCCTGACAGCAGCCGGCCGCGGTGGTCTAGCGGTTCGAGGCGCGCAGTCCGGAACCGCGCGACTGCTACAGTCGCTGGTTCGAATCCTGCCTCAGGCATGGATGTGTGTGATGTCCTTAGGTTAGTTAGGTTTAAGTAGTTCTAAGTTCTAGGGGACTGATGATCACAGATGTTAAGTCCCATAGTGCTCAGAGCCAACCCCGACAGCTGCGCCACCATGCTGAATAAGGCTTTTCGTACAGCCACAGGACGTCGTGTTACGACTCAAACTGTGCGCAATAGGCTGCGTGATGCGCAACATCACTTCTGACTTGCATGGCGAGGTCCATCTGTGCAACTACAACACCACGCAGCGCGGTACAGATGGGCCCAACAACATGCCGAAAGGATCGCTCAGGATTGGCATCACATTCTCTTCACCGACGAGTGTCACATATGCCTTCAACCGAACAATCGTTGAAGACGTGTTTGGAGACACTCGGTCAGGGTGAACGTCTTAGACACACTGTTCAGCGAGTGCACCAATGTGGAGGTCCCTGCTCTTTTGGGGTGGCATTATGTGGGGCCGACGCACGCCGCTGGTGCTCATGGAAGGCGCAGTAACGGCTGTACCATACATGAATGCCATTTTCTGACCGATAGTGCAACCATATCGGCAGCATATATGCGAGAAACTCGTCTTCATGGACGACAATTCACGCCCCCATCATGCACAAGTTGTGGATGACTTCCTTCAGGATAACGACATCGCTCGACTAGAGTGGCCAGCATGTTCTCCAATCATGAACCTTATTGAATATGCCTGGGATGGATTGAAAAGGGCTGTTTATGGACGACATGACCCTTCAACCGCTGTGAGGGATCTACGCTGGATCGCCGTTGAGAAATGGGACAACTTGGACCAACAGTGCCTTGATGAAGTTGTGGATGCATGCCACTACGAATACAGGCATGCATCAATGCAAGAGGACGTGCTACTGGGTATCAGAGGTTACGGTGTGTGCATCAATCTGGACCACCACCTCCGACGGTCTCGTTGTATGGTGGTTCAACATGCAATGTGTGGTTTTGATAAGGAATGAAAAGTGCGAAAATGAAGTTTATATTGATCTCTAGTCTAAATTTCCGTACAGGTTCTGGAACTCTCGGAACCGAGGTGATGCAAACCTTTTTTTTGATGTGTGTAATTTGTGACCTTGAATTATAGTTCAGATGGTGTCTCCTCAATGTCGCACATACAATTTAGCAAAAGTCTCAAAATGAAACAAGGAATTATTATATTCTTGATCTTAATAGTGGCTAATTACCATATTTCATTATTTTTCGATAGATATACTATTTAATATTTTCGAAAGCTTCGGAAGCAGTATAGAAATCCGAAATGCACGAACATTTGTGCCATACTTAAGGGATAGATATTGTTTCTTTAATCTCAAATCCCCTTCACCTGCAGTTGAGACATAGAAATGTTAAGGGAAACTATAATTTAAATACTAATACATTATGCTTCTGGAATAAATACCTTTAATATAACGAGGTATCCGTAAGATCTTCGTTAGTTTGCTTGAAGAGACACACGATCTGCTCAGGTTTTATATTCTATTTCTTCTATGACGTTTTTTTAATGCGACTAACATCTTTCCCTGCTTTACGGTTTCTGCAGTTGTAGCAGTATGCAGAAATTTTTGGTCTTACTTCATTCATGTCCAATTCTTATGTTATATTTTCTGGGATCCTCTTACTGTCGAAGTTTTCCTTTCTCCGATCTCGAATAAATTTTTCCGTTTTAATACCCAGATCCCATTGTACAATTGTAGAGGTGGAGCACCCATCTCTCTGAAAAATTTATTTGTGCGTGCTTTATGCACTGGCTTCGCAGCGCATAAACAGTAGTCTACACATGCTAGAAGCAGTTGCTAGCATACATTCATTTCAAATGTAAATTTCTTCGTCATAGCCGTACATGACTTAACATCAATGATAGTGGGTCCCGTTGTGTTCTCATTACGCGTGGAAAATTTTGCTGTTTTTCGTTCTGCTTCCAGTCCTGCAACAATAACGAAACAGTTGACATACATTATAATAAATTTTGAAAAATCGGATGCAGCATTTTTTTTATGTTGGCTACATGTGATAGAGTGTGTTTCGATATAACTGTTTTCGAAGTATGATTAATTTGCCAGTACTATAAATGAGTAACATTTTAAGTATTTCATTATGTTTCTAGGCTTAAAGTTTTATTCTAAATTATCTAAATTTCACAGCGACAGAATCTGAAAAGTTCCGAAGACAATGAATATATTAAATTGTGTTAGCCGCAAGTCTATGGAGCGTCTGTTTCAGTTTCATGTAACAAAATATCTGACAGTGATGAGTGGTCGAGATCTTTCTGACACCAGTAATGATTCCAATACCAAGTAAACAAAGAAAAAAGGAAAAGTTGCGTTCAGAACTATTAAAGACCCACAATTTAATGGATTAGAATCCGACCAAAGAAGAACTTTGTTTTAGATGGGACACAGGTGCGAAAGGCGCAATATACTCTTGCGAATATTTTGAGATATTTTTATTGAAAACGAGAAAGATACATACATATATTTCATAAACGTGGTAAAGACATTTGGTAATATGGCTTGGAATAAGTTTGCAGCTCTAATGAGGTAAATGAGAGTAAACGAGAAAATCTGTCAACGTACAAACTCATTATACTTAAATCAAAAAGTATCAGTAAAAGTAAAAGAGAAAGTACCAGGTGCTTAGTACACTAGGAAAATGAGGAAGACAAGGATTCTGTCCATCTACCACCATTTCCTGTGTATACGCAGAGAATATGACTGACCATTGCCTACTAGATGAGAAGGAAGTAAATACCTGGTGGAAGAAGTTTATGGTGTTTGAGGTTTGCAGATGGCATGGTCCTTCTAGCAACGTATGTAAAACAATTACAGCTTGTAGTGTATGCCACTAAAATTAAGAGAAAGATTTATGGAATGAAAGTTAGTACAAAGAAAACAAAAGCAATGGAAGTTGGATGAAAGAGAAGGGTGGGAATAACGCTGAATGAAGTAAAATTAGAAAATGTGCAAAGCTCTAAATACCTCGGCAGCTGAAGAGACATACACTGGAGAGCACCACAGAAATTAAAACCAGAAAACCAATGGAGAAAGAGGTATCTTATAGAAAAAGAGCACTTAATTTAGTAAAATTCTGAGGAAGAGTCTAACAATGTTTTGCGTAGTGTTCCTTCTGGATGGTGCTGAAAATGGACACTAAGGAGGAAAGACAGAGAGAAAGGCTGGAGGCTTTAGAGATGTGGACATGGAGGAGGGTTGAAAGAATAAGTTCATGGATAAAGTAAAAGATGACGAAGCACAGAGAAGAGTGAACCAAAATAAATTCTAAAATAAAATAAAAAATATAAAGAATTTAATCTGGACTAGATGTATTGGGCTTATGAAAACGGGCGTTGTGGGTAATGTGGAAGGAAAGAGAAGGCAAGAGAGGAAGATCCAGGAAGTCGTTATGAACGGGAGCACATACCGCGGCTTTGGCAAGAAAGAAAAGACGCAAAGAACTTGCTAATGTAGCAGAAAATTGATGATGGTGATTATAAGTGATGAGTCTAGGAAGGTACGAGCTCTGTTGGTATCCCTGAACGTGTTCTCAACGTCCACCGTCATATTTAAAGTATACAGGGAGAGATTATATGCCGTTTCGAACTCACTGGTTGCGGCCGCGGTTCAGCGGTTCTAGACGCTTCAGTCCGTTACCGCGCAACTGCTACGGTCGCAGGTTCGAATTCTGCCTCGGGCATGGATGTGTGTGATGTCCTTAGGTTAGTTAGTTTTAAGTATTTCTAGGTTCTAGGGGACTGAGCCATTTGAATCGTTTGAGCTCACTGGTGCTGATGAGTTGTGTCAGGAACCTCGTCCCGCGTGCATTTGAATCCCAGTACGCTTTGTAAGTAGGCTGTTTAGGTTTTTATACTGGTAACGCCACGTAGCGCACTGTATGAAAATTACTGACTGTGCTGTGTGCAGTATGTGGCTGGTTTGCATTGTTGTTTGCTATTGTAGTGTTGGGCAGCTGGATGTGAACAGCGCGTAGCATTGCGCAGTTGGAGGTGAGCCGCCAGCAGTGATGGATGTGGGGAGAGAGATGGCAGATTTTTGAGAGCGGATGATTTGGACTTGTGTCCATCAGAGACAGTAAATTTGTAAGACTGGATGTCATGAACTGATATATATATATATATATATATATATATATATATATATATATATATATATATATATATAATGACTTTTGAACACTATTAAGGTAAATACATTGTTTGTTCTTTATCAAAATCTTTCATTGGCTGACTGTGCCTATCAGTAGTTAGTCCCTTCAGTAGTTAGAATCTTTTATTTAGCTGGCAGTAGTGGCGTTCGCTGTATTGCAGTAGTTTGAGTAACGAAGATTTTTGTGAGGTAAGTGATTCATGAAAGGTATAGGTTATTGTTAGTCAGGGCCATTCTTTTGTAGGGATTATTAAAAGTCAGATTGCTTTGCGCTAAAAATATTGTGTGTCAGTTTAGTGTTGATCAGAATAAGTAAAGAGCGAAATATCTGAGTACGTTCAAATAACGTAAGAGGTTTACCAGCACAGTAATTCAATAAGTTTTCTAAGGAGACGTTTCATATTGCGTGACATGCCTGCAGCTAACCTCACACCGAAACAATCCAATATGTCCAAGAATATGGTGTTCTTTAAGCCATTTATTTCGAGGTACATTAATTGAAAACCGTAACGATTTCGCATGTGGTATTTATATATAGGATGCCGCACAGCGGTAATGCTCATATCCTACACTGAACTCGCAATGCTTCCATATTTAAGGTTCCTCAAACAAACAACACATAAGGCGCATATATCTCATTGTGAGATGTTTCTTAGTTTCAGGGAAGGCATCAGTGATTAATATTTATTACGCCATCTATAGACCTCTATGTGAAATTCACATATAAAAGTGAAATTTTACAATAAGTCATAGTGACGGGAAGTCTTACATCAGAGGTCTTCGACATCCCCATTCTCTATAAACGTAGGCTTCTGTGGCCATTGTCGCAGTCAATATTTTTCTTCTGGGTTTGTGACCATACTGTCAATAGGTAAAACTGCTGAGGTTTCGGTGACTGTTGCAAGTGACCTTGATAAAAGCTTTGTTTCTTGCATACCTGCAGACGCGGCAATTATCTAATTCTGATAGGCTGTTAAGGATGAAGGGGAAGGATGTATGAAGTTCTTTATTGGTGTTTTTATTATTTTTTTTTTCATTGGTAAGAGCTCCTACGTTTTGCTTAGTGATAGCGCTACTGCTTGTAATCGATGGAAATCGGCATATGGAAAACCAGGCGGCAGTTGTGACTTGGCGCTGTTTCCCAATATTCTACGTACCTAGCGGCCGCTGCGGTCTCCCTCGCGCCTGTGTTTCGCTACACGTGAGCTGCTATCCAGCAACGCTCTTATGGCTGCCGCCATGACACTTAAAGTCGGTATCCGTCTTCTCTGTTCATCTTGGCGGGGCCGCATGGCTATTTCTATTGCCTCTCCAATCTTCCTACTGAAAGTAAGAGGCTGTTTCGCCAGTCGCGAACATCAGCAAAATAAGTCTTTTTGCGGCTCTCATCCTGGTGTTCTGGCACCGCTGACTTGGTGTGTTGTCTTAGTCGGATATATCCTTCGACTTCAGGTATCCGTGTTCTGATGGATCTCCCCATCTGGCCTACATACACTAATCCACATTCGCAACTGATTTGGTAAACTTCAGCAGCATGTAGTTTGTCAATTGCATCTTTCGTTGTGCGAAGAACATCTTCTATTCCGCGAAGATGCCTCCTCGGTGGGGAATGTTTCCCTCCCTCTGAGTGTCAGCCTAACAGAATTAGGTAACAGCCACGTCTACAGGTACATAGACACATGAAAAAAAAGTTTTGTCTCACCCCAGTTCCCAGAACTCCTGAAGATAGACCTTGACTGTGGATATTATATCACAGACACAGTCCCTTTGACTATTCAGACATGTCACTAAACCCGCACAACGATGTAAACAACCATCCATGAGCAGCGCCTGTTATACGGAGGGGTCCGACAGCCGATCAGTTCCAATCATTCTACCAGAATCGAGGTACACGGCTCGTGTTGTCTATAGTTAAACAATGCCTAGATGGACAATTCCGAGGTTCGATAGCGTTCGCATTGTTACTTTGTGCCAGGAAGGGCTCTCAGTTAAATAATGCCTAGATGGACAATACCGCGATTCGATCGCGTCCACATTGTTGCTTTGTGTCAGGAAGGGCTCTCCACAAGGGAAGTGTCCAGGCGTCTCGGGGTGAGGCAAAGCGATGTTGTTGAGACCAGGAGGAGATACAGAGAGAGACAGGAAACGTGCATGATATGCCTAACTGAGGCCGCCCAAGGACTACTACAGCAGTGGATTACCACTACCTACGTATTATGGTTCTGAGGAACCTTGACAGCAACGCCACCATGTTGAATAATGCTTTTCGCGCAGCCACAGGACGTCAAACTGTGCGCAATAGACTGCACGATGCGCAACTTCACGCCTGAGTTGCATGGCCAGGCCCACCTTTGCAACTACGACACCACGTAGCGCGATACAGTTGGGCCCAACAACATGCCGAATGGACCGCTCGGGATTGGCATCAGGTTTTCTTCACCGATGAGTGTCACATATGCCTTCAATCAGACAATCATCTAAGACGTGTTTGAAGACAACTCTGTCAAGGCGAACGCCTTAGACACACTGTCCAGCAAGTGCACCAAGTTGGAGGTTCCCTGCTGTTTTGTGGTGGCATAATGTGGGGCCGACGTACGCCGCTGGTGGTCATGGAAGGCGCCGTAACGGCTGTACGATACATGAATACCAGTCTCTGGCCGATAGTGCAACCATATCGTCAGCATATTGGCGAGGAATTTTTCTTTATGGACAACAATTCGCGCCCCCATCGTGCTCATATTGTGACTGACGTCCTTCAGGATAACGACATCGATCGAATACAGTGGCCAACATATTACCCAGACATGAACCCTATCGAACATGCCCTGGGTAGATTGAAAAGTGCTATTTATGGACGACGTGACCAACCAACTACTCTGAAGGATCGACGCCGGATCACCGTTGAGGAGTGTGACAGTCTGGACCAACAGTGCCTTGATGAACTTGTGGATAGTTTGGCACGACGAACACAGGCATGCATCAATGCAAGAGGACATGCTACTGGGTATTAGAGGTTCCGGTGCGTACAGCAATCTTGAGCACCACCTTCAAAGGTCTCACTGTATCGTGGTTTTCATGAGCAACAAAAAAGGCGGAAATGATGTTTATGTTGATCTCTATTCCAATTTTCTGTACAGATTCTGGAACTCTCGGAACGTAGGTGACGCAAAACTTTTTTCGATGTGTGTAAGAAACAAAGCTTTTCTCATTCAACACTAATCAAAAACACCTTGAAAAAGGTCACTTGCAACAGTGACCGAAACGTCAGTAATTTTACATATTGACAATGCGGGGTCAATCCCAGAAAAAGTTGTTTGGCTGTCCTCATTCTTATTTGAAATACTGTCCACTATTTGGCAATAGGATTATATTATGGGATCCATTGATTGAAATAATTTACTAATAACAAATTTTGTTCAATTTTTAAATCGCAACGTGTAAAAAATACGTGCTCCATACAGCATCACAACAAACGCCTTTCTCATGACCGCAAGTAAACGGAGATTGACGTTATAGGAAAAACGCCACCTCGCAATAAAAGTGACACACCTTGTTAAGAATAATAGGCTATTGACAACCGTTCTCAAATGTTCAAATGTGTGTGAAATCTTATGGGACTCAACTGAGAAAGTCATCAGTCCCGAAATTATCCTTCGGACAAACACACACACCCATGTCCGAGGGAGGACTCGAACTTCCGCCGGGACCAGCCGCACAGTCCATGACTGCAGCGCCTCAGACCGCTCGGCTAATCCCGCCCGGCACAACCGTTCTAACTCCATAATTGCCTGAGAATTTTGTAAAATATAGCTTAATGGTCGCAAAACAAAACTTAGCAGTACTTTCACAATTTTAATAATGAAACAGTTAAAAGATTTCCTTTATAATGAACTTACTTGTAATCGCTGACAACGTGGTTAACACGTGGTTCCTATGATACAGCCTCCTGGTTCCATGTGGTCTAATTTTGTCTGAATAGCAAATCACATTATGTGCATACAATATGCATAAAAATTTGGCATTACGCAGTGGGTTAACTGAAACAGCTCAACAAGCCACAACAGTATATAAGAAATCAGAACGTTTCCCACCGGCCACTGGAAACACTTTCATGAAATATTCTAAATTCTTCGTAGCTAAAAGAAATGAATCTACAGGTTGTACCTATTCACATGGAACGCAAACTTCGTTGAGTGTGGTGTGCAAGACTATAAAAAGGCAGTACATTTCACAAAAATCTGTAAGGTTACGGGGAACGAAACCGTTCAGCCATTACGACTAACCAAACGCAGAAACAGTAAAATACAGCTTACGGTACCTGATAGACAACCCTTTTTCTGTTCGCAAGAAAACGACTAACGCTGTCGGTTTTCCGAATGTCAGGGTGCACAACCAGCGCTGCTCACTCAACACCTGCGAGCTACAAATTCCAGGACGGCGAGTGTATACTCTGCCCGGTAGGACAGGGCCTTCGCTGGTGTCGGCAATGCATCCTGAATCCGATAGCCAAAGAATCAACGCGTCATTCACAGCCAAGTCTCACCGTCCACTCGCGGAACCGCGAATGTCGTCGTTTCCGCCAGACAGAGCGAACACTGTTTCTGCCCAATGGATTGGCGTGGTACAAACTTACTTGTCAAAATTAAATCGTACCACTCTTAGCAGAAAATAACAACCGAATACTACATTAAGCATACATTTGAAAAATTTTTGTAACTTCAGTGTATGCAAGGCTATATTCAGTCTGATATTCCACTACCCACAGTACTAGATAAAGTAGCATTCTAGACATTAAGATCAAAAGACCTAAGATAACCTCAAATATTAGAAAAGAAGTTCCTTAGATAAGCGAAACTCTGTACAGGAGAAGACTGAATAAGAAATAAAGAAAAAGCTGAAGGTTTAGCCATTAGCTACGAAACAAATCCTTCGAGAGCAGGATTGGATAGAACCCCTCAACAAGCAATCGAATGCAATCCTTTTGCAAGAAGGAGTGTAGGATGAGCGAGGAAGAGATACTGACGCCGGAACAGGCCGTGAGGCCTAATCCGGGACTGGCAGGAGAAGAACACATCCAGCCTGAACGTACAAAAGTGGTACCGTTATCGCTTTCGACTTAATGACGAGTCAACATCAGCTAATTGAAAAAGAAAAAAAAAATCATCTGATGGTGAGTGGGCACCACTTAAGGTGGCATTAGTCATAACTGAGCCTGAAATCTATAAAAATAGACCGTCTGGCATTGTGACAAGATTATAAGTAACATGACAATAGCGCTTTGTAGGTCCACTGAAATTGTGTGCAACGGGCAGAAAATTCAAATTGCGGAAAACGATATAGTGAGCTTCTGATACGAACGTTTTCCATCGACTAGTATACTCTCCTGTTCAGAGGACGTTACCTACTCTGAAAATCATAGCACTGGCGTCGTAATGAGGGTACTTCGTTGTTCACTACGTCGAATGAGTTTTCAAATTATTATCATAACGTAAAACTGCATTAATTTACATACAACAGCAAGATATGTAAAATGCTGCATGCAACACGCTTTGAATGGATGGACCGATTAAATAGAAGCACATGCAAATCAGTTGAAATTTGCACCGGCAGAGTGAAATATGTGGTAAATTACCCCCGACAAACAGTTGGCTGCAGTGTGGCTCTAGCTACGTTTCGTGAGCGGTGTACAAACACATCCCCTTTATTTGGTGCCTGTTTAATAAAACAGAAATTAGCAACTGTAGTGAGAGAAATTAACGCTAAATTATTGTATTGGATGTGCCGTGCGTTTGCGCGCGGATCAAACAATTTTCCGGCTATGCATGTGAAATTTGGCATTTTGCCCTGTATCCCAGGGAACAGAACAGAGCTAAATGATAATCCTCTTTCTACACAGCACGTCGCTTCGGATCACGTAAAACTTTCTATGACTGAAAACCCTGTGAATCTTCACGTTTTGCAGAAGTCTTGGATGTAGCAAAGAACAAATGGTTTGGAATGTCCATGGCTGTTACAGCATAAAACTGACGTTCTTTGTCCTGTGTTTTATACCTTTTCAACAGCTACCTTAATTAGCTTTCTTATCCATCGTCTGACATCGGAAGATTCATTGCAGCTTATTCCGTAACCTACGGTAACACTAACTGAATATGTGCCTGTGTTATTAGTTCTGTTCGTCTGATATAAGTCATTTATTTACCAATAATTTGAAATATCAAACAAGAAGCGTTTGGTTCAAGTTTTGCTCCTAGAATTTATTCATGTTAACAAAAGAAAATAATTCCTAAAAGTGCCTGCTTAACACCGTCTATTTACACCCCTTACATTACCGCATTTCATAATTATGTAATGGATTCTCAGAATTATTTTACTTAAAAGTCCCACTTCATCAGTGTTCCGTTTTATTAATGTTTTCTAGAGTTCGTGCTAAAGAAACGTGCTTTTCTTGCATACAATTCAACGAACGTAATGAGTGATATTTTCACTTGAGATTAATTTTCAGAAATAAATTAATTTACTATAAGGACAGAAGGGCTTCACCCTAACAGTGGACATTTATCTCCCGACACTCAAATGGTATACTTTGTAACTTAACGTATTTAAGTGCTCACGATATCACGTGTTGAAACTGTAAATTGTAAATCTCATGTTTCGAATCATCTGTCTTAACTCCTGATACGTCATTTCGGAGGTAGAACATCTTACTGCACCCTTTGATATGACCCGTACGTGTTAAACAAGTCAAAAAGAGGTACTTTTGCAGCAATGCACTGAATGATAATTAATATAAAACCAAAAGAAAGCCTTTGCTTGTAATACTCATTTTCTGTCAAGTACCGACATTCATCCCGCTTACACTACGGGATCTCTACTTCGAACAAATGTTTTGAACATGCGTTCAGGGTCGAAAATACAGGCTGGCTGTTAATTGACGCATATACTCACGCCACACACTCCCGATATTCTTACTTCTTCAACGACGACTTGTAACTGTTGCTTGAAGTTGTATGATTAGAATTACACATTTCTATGTGGCACATGTCAGATGCTGCTAAAGCGCATTTTACTTTCACGAGGGGTACCAGTAGGAGTGGTCAGTATCCAGGGATATGACAGGTCAGATCAGTCGAGCAAAATTGTTAGTAAACATGGTCTCTAAATGTATATCTTAAGAGCAATGAGCACTTATTTATCTTCGATTCTGTGAAACAGATCTCTTCCACTGTAGACACCTTGATTTCCATACTTCGTGAGGTGGTGTTGTGGACCAAATCAAGAAACAATGTGGACTAAACATTAGCTGTAAACGCATATCGGATGATATACTATGGAACACGTCTCTTCTACTGAGTATGTGACGATACCTCTTGAGGTATGTATTTTATAGCTAATGTTTATTACACATTTATCTCTGATTTTCTCCAAAACATCGAAGGCAAAACGTTTACAGAAGAAGAGACATCTTTCACAGTATCCACGATGAACAATACTCGTAGTTCTTAAGGTATGCATTTTAGAGCCCATGTTTACTAGATTTTTTTGCTTCCAATGATGGTTCCTGTTTCATCCCTAAATATTGACCATTCCTCTTTACAGACTATAAAGTTATGTGAAATACCCGAGCACAGGATTGGTCTAGATGTACCAGGTGGTTGGCCAGATAGATTGCAAAGAGTAAGCCATCTCAACTTTACGACCCTTTGATAGTAGAGGTATATGGAACTGAAGCGACAGTCAGCTCGTGAAGATCCTCTAGCGAAGTATTCAAGACGCTAGTCGTACCGTTTCAGTTAATCGTGGGTACGCAAATAACTTTCTAAAACATTTGTCTTTGTCACATTCGAGCACGCACTGTAACTACATGGACTCTATGTACTCCCAACAAAATAAGTAAAGGATTAGTAATGGGAACCCTTGTTAGTTTAGTTTTGGCCGTCCTACAAGAACACCGTTTTGTAGGAGATTGATTTCCTCTGTAGCAACGAATCAATTACGTTATATGATTATTAAACTATTCGACAGACAGTATTTTAGAATCCGTCAGGTTAACAACTTATATAAAATTCACAATTAGTAAGAAAAATGTGGCGGACCGAAGTAAGTGACGGAATTCTGTTAGCTCTGGAAAAAAAACACATGGCGGAGAAAGCTAGGAGAGTGTGAAAGGAAGACTTGGTCAGAAGGAATCTATTGTTTTATGTCATCAGCTTTCACCAAAATTCTATCTTACAACCATCTTTTCTGTGTACTTCTTTACGTATAGGTAGTGTGAATTTTCTTCGACATTACAGATTGACAACCTCATCTTGAAGCGTCAAGGGATATAATTTCCGCAATAGCATACTGCATGAATCCCTTCCTCCTACTTCCCAATTACCGATGATTCAATGAAAGTAGTTTCAACTTAGTATTGAATAACACAATTCAAGCCAATTCATTCCGGGTCTGCCTCCTCATTGAAGGATTATCAGTCTTTTTTGACGGGCTTGCTGTGTCTCCCAACGAATTTCCTTTCTGTGCCAACTTATTCATTCTAGAGTAGCATCTACAATCAAAGTAGTCAATTATTTTTTAGATATATTCCAATCGCTAACTTCCAGTTTTTAACACCTTCAGTTCCCTTAAGAGAGACACGCAAATTATACCTTGTTGTTCTAAACACATGTCTATCAATATATCTCTTTTACTGTGTCTTTTTCACATGGGCCTCTTCTCGCCTATTCAGCGGAGAATCTCATTTTTATCTCAACAGCTCTCCCAATTTTCAACGTTCTTCTATATCACTACATCTCACACTTTCCAGTCTTTATTTTTTTTGTTTTCCACAGCTGATTCACAACCACACAATACTGTGCTCCAAACGTACAGGAATGTCTTTACGAAAGATACCACAGATCTCTTCTGACGAAGTAACCCCTGTGCTAGTTTTCTTTTTATGTCTTCCTTGTTTCCTACCTCATACGCTCGTTTCGTCCTAAGTTAAGAGAATTCCGTCACTTCGTTTTCCTCGTGATCCCCAAGTTTTATGTTTTATTATTTTCGTCTCTCTGCGGTTTTCTTTCAGTCCATTCTATGTGCTCCTTAGACTACCTGTTCCATTCAACAGATTCTACATTATTCCTCGTGTTTTTCACTGAGTATAGCAACATCGTCAGCGAGACGTCTCAGTGTAATTCTTTCACCCTAAATTTTAATTGCTCTCCTGAGCGTTTATTTCATTTCCACCATTAATTCTTCGATGTATTGACTGACCAGCGTGGGCGAAAGACTTAATTCCTAGCTTTCATTCTTCCAATACGAACATTTTTCCCTTTGATATCTGCAAATCTAGAATATTACATGTCTATTCGTACAACTTGTACATATTTTACTGAGAATACCGTTGCACCGAATTACACTGACAATGTTTTTCCTAGCTCGCTAAATCCTTTGCCAGTGTTGTGACTTTCCTTGCGTCTTTCAACCATTATCAAGTATAACGTCAGGCACACCTCCCTGGTGCCCTTATCACTCCGATAGCTATATGTACTCAGTTTTCTTTGCCATCCTTCAGCGTGGCCCTCGCATTAAGTGCCCTACGGTTCTCATGTTGGTGTCCATGACATATTCCCGACGGTCTGATTTTATCTCTCCAGACTCAACCCGAAGAGCCATCTGGTTGAAACTGCCCCCAATGACTTTAGAACTTCCGAATGAATGTTATCATTGCATTCCACCTTCTTTGATTACGACCCTTCAAAGCTCTATTGAAATCTAATACTGGATCCTCCTTGTACCCCACATCGACTCCTACTTTGTCTTATCTGAGTTCATCAGTTAGTTCCTTCCGCTCGGTCAGTCGTTCAAGACACTCCTTCCATTTATCACCTGTGCAATGAACAGTGTACTTACTCGAGCACTCTTTAATGTGTACGTCATTGTACTCAAATGCACCAATGGCCGTTTTGACTTTTCTACACGCTGAATCTCCTACCAGCACCAAGGGGTTTATAAATTTCAGCAGTCTTTCGATTATGTATCCAACGGCTGTATCTGAATCAAATGGTCGACCAAAAGTGCGGGAAGCTAGAGACAGCATATTATTACATGTGAAATATGAATGTACTCCCTATCTCTTTGGTAGCTAAATTTCACGTCGTTAATGCCTTTCATAGTATCGTTTTTATTACTTGAATCAAGAAACCTTCAGTGTACACTACTATATGAAAACAAGTCGTAATTCAACGTTGTTACCAAAAAATCTCGAACGGCTTTCGACCGATTGACTTCCAGTGTTTACACGACACTCTAATAAACGTTCCGACATACATAGGATGTTTAATGTAAACTATATATATATAAATTATCGTTAATGGTTTACCGTTATTACTAAAAACATCGAAAAGCTCTCGATCGAATTATTTCGACTTTTTACACTATACTCTAATAAACGTTGGGACTGACACACACACACACACACACACACACACACACACACACACACACAGTCATATATAGAAGGGAAGTATCGTTGATAAAAATAGGCTATACGTTTTTTCTAAAGGGAAAAACACAGCACAGCTTATCTGTGAAGAGGTACTGTGAGAAAAAAGAACGCTGAGCTGTACTGTGTTTGCCGGTCGAAGTGGCCGTGCGGTTATAGGCGCTGCAGTCTGGAACCGCAAGTCCGCTACGGTCGCAGGTTCGAATCCTGCCTCGGGCATGGATGTTTGTGATGTCCTTAGGTTAGTTAGGTTTAACTAGTTCTAGGTTCTAGGGGACTAATGACCTCAGCAGTTGAGCCCCATAGTGCTCAGAGCCATTTGAACCATTTTTTTTGT
Source organism: Schistocerca americana (assembly GCF_021461395.2). Taxonomy (NCBI): domain Eukaryota; kingdom Metazoa; phylum Arthropoda; class Insecta; order Orthoptera; family Acrididae; genus Schistocerca; species Schistocerca americana. Next base: position 582,674,492 of record NC_060119.1, on the reverse strand, counting down.
ACTGTGTTGTGACAACATACTATTCAGTTTTCTTTTTCGCAGTCGTTTTTAACTATAATACCAGCGTACTTATACTACGTGAGAACTCGTTCTATATATTGTTTCTCCTTGTACGCAATTAAAAAGAAAATGTGTATAGTCAACAATAAGCTACTTCGTTTTATTCCTCGCGGTCAGTATTAACAAAAGCATGAAAGTTGTAATTTCAGTGACAGGAGTCTGTAAATAATTTCATAGGCTTTTCACTAATATTTGAATGTAAGGAACGGGTGAGCGCCTTTGTACTGTATGAAATTACAAGTGCGCAGTGTCATCGGAGATGGAATAATAAAGGATGCTATTACATCCGGTTCAGTCGAATAATAAAGGACGCTGTTACATCCCATTCAGTCAGTCATGACAATCATGAATCACACACGATTCGAAATCCAGATAAGAACATTTTTGCAAATTTGAACGTTCCTTTCCCTGAGCATAGTTAAAATTCGACATTAAATACTACGAATTCAGCTCCATTGAAAAACGTTGCCATTCAAGCAATGCAAAATTTTTCAGACACCGGTTCGTCACACAACATATCTTAAGAATTCTTTGCCGAACAATGACCTTAGTCTTCCGTTTCAGCAGTTATTACAGGAAAATTACAAATCAATGGCAGAGCTTTTTGACATTTTACTCAAATCTGGTCGAAAGGAACCAGCAGACCAACACGAAAGGAATCGCAGAATTACTTGAAAGGAATTAAACAAAAAAGTTGAAACACGAATTCAGAATGTAACTTCTAGGATTGCGAAAATTCTGAGGTAGACGAAAGGCTTAATGCAATCACCTCTAATTATTCCTTGGATCAAAAAGGTACTTCCCAGCACAGTTGCAGCCAAATTAAAAAAGAAATCACGCAGACATTCAGAACAGATACAAAAAATACAAACAAGCACAAAGATGATCAATGCCAGAACGAAGGAACAACAGGAGACACTGAGAGCTCAGATGAATAACATTTCAAGTAAAATATCTCACAGCTAAATGTAGGTAGTCACATGGAACACAACCAGTACATATTACAGAAACAGTTGAATACCAACAGTTAGAAAATTTTAAACAAGGGCTAATGGCACTTAACACACAGCACAAGGAATAAGTAAACAAAATTCACACACATGTTGCAGAAACCGAAAAGAGCGTAACTTCTGACGATTGTACTCAGAATTTCACAGAAAACTATAGCGAACGTGAAATAGAAAATAATCAACAGCAACATTCAAGCAAGCTTTTGAGAGAAAGAGAGTTTGTACGTACATTGAACTCCCTTGTGCTTGCTAAAATAGAAAAAATTGTTACGGTACACAGAGCGACGACAGCTTTGAGTACAAACGCTTTTTATCAGTATGGGTATTTAATGTTTTTCGAAATGGGGCAAACGACTTACATCCGTTAGATTGGGTCCAGCAGTTTAGGTTTTCATTAATATCTACTTGGACAGTCACACTCAAATTAGAATTTATTTGCAGTTTCTTGGAAGGAGAATCAGCAATGAGAAAGAGATCGATTGCGCTATATGTTTTTCAGCTGAAAAATTTCAGAGCGCATTCCTTGAAACACGCTGATCTGAAATAACACTGCGTGGTATCTAGGATTAACTTCTAAATTTACCAGAATTCCAAAACTCACAATTCGAAACGCTCACACAATGTTTTGAACACGTGCTACAACAAAACCAACATTAGTTAGAACCTTTCAGCTCAACAGTTTTAATCATAATTTTAATTTCTAAACTCCAAAAAATTACACATATCGCTACTGACAGTTCACCAGAAATACAATAATCAAAATTCCGAGACATTTTACAGTTAGTAGAAACAACAGAGATCGATCAGGGTCATTTAACGACAACAGATGAAACCATTTTGGCAACGGCAGAAGACGTCGAAACCAAAATTACAGCAACCAGAAATATAATGGATCGTATCTAAACAATTACCTGTAGGATCTAAATTTTTTTATCGTAAGAACCAGCAGACATTCAACGGCCAATATGAACCATTTCTGCCGGTCGCTGTGGCCGAGCGGTTCTAGGTGCTTCAGTCTGGAACCGCGCTGCTGCTATGGTCCCAGGTTCGAATCCTGCATTGGGCATGGATGTGTGTGTTGACCTTAGGTTAGTTAGGTTTAAGTAGTACTAAGTCCTGAAGACTGATGACCTCAGATGTTAAGGCCCATAGCGCTTGGAGCCATTTGAACCATTTTTTAACCATTTCTCACGTCAAGAGTTGTGGCCACAGTCACACACATACACAGTAGTAACTCAGGATATGCTTACGTACCGAGAACTAGCAATGTACACAATTACAGAGAATAACCACACCATCAGAACTCCAACGACAACAGACAACACTTACAGTATCAAAATATTGGTTATTGGAACAGGAATAACGCATACTGAAGAAGCGTATGTTTTAATAACCAACATAATCGTTCTTTAAAGCAACCAGAGAGCGTTTCTATTTACAGCAGCATTTTCCGAATAATCCGGAATAACAAAGAACAGTGCACATAGCTGAAGTTTCATCACACAACACACAGACATGACAGTCGTGGTCTACATTGACTAAGTGCAGGCGGCAGAAGATGCGCTCGGCGAAACAACACAGGATACTGCTAATTCAGAAGACTTTATCTTAAATATAATCTGTTAGAAGAAATTGGAAATTTGTAGTAAATTCTATGGGACCAAACTACTGAAGTCATCGGCCTCTAAGCTTACACACTACTTAATCTAACTTAAACTAACTTCTGCTAAGGACAACCTACACACCCATGCCCGAGAGAGGACTCGAACTTCCGACGGGGCAGCCGCGCGAACCGTGGCAAGGCGCGTAGACCCCACTGCTACACCGCGCGGCAATCTGTTAGAAGACATCAGAGATTTGCTTTACGAGAAAAATAAGAATCACAGAAACACGTTTGCCACCAAGTGATCTGTATGCAAGAAAAGATATACACATTTAAATACAGTTTTAGATTCAGGTTCTCCCGTCACTGTTACCAGTAATTAGGCTTTCAACAATTTTAATTCACACGGATTTTGTCCTTCCTTACCCTTACTCAAAATTAAAATAAAAGTTGGGGTTGCAGGAATATTACTTGATAACATATTACCGTATTTTTCACTACAGATTTCAAGTCCAGTTTTCGGCAAATTGGATTTCATCCATATTTCTGCCAATACTCAGTGTTTCTTTAGTTTGAAATCTGTTACCAATTTTGCAAACTCTTTCGTCTTGAGTATTTCTTCAGGAGAATTTATCAGAGGATTAGACTCCTTACTACCCGATGAGTCACTACATACGTCGATGACATAGTCATTAAGGAGAGGAAGTGTCACGAACAAAATAGCGCTTTAAACTCATTTTTGATATTTTTTCAAAATATTGTGTTCCTGTCAATCTGAATAAATTGTAATTTGGGAAGAGATCAGTTAAATTTGTAGGGTATCCGATTTCAGTTTCTGATATTAAGCCTGATGCGGACAAACGTCGGCCATTCGAGATGTTGTCACTCCAACAATTAAACGTCAAGTAAGAAGTTTTCTAGGCCCCATAAAGTTCTTTCGTCGGATCATTCATTGCAAGGCTCTGGACACAGCACGGTTGTTTCAGCTTAGTGGTAAAAGTACCAACTTGTGCTGGGACGAACAGGCTCAGAAAGAGCTTGACACTTTAAAATAGGTTTTGCCAGAGGACCGTTAGTTTCACATCCCGACCGTGGACGCGAATTTGATAGGCTACTGACACTTCCAAGATTGGTTTATATCTATTCCAAGGGATTTGAGAAGATGAATTGTTGTTCAAAATGGTATGGCATTTCCAATCTGAGTCATATCACCTTCTGGACTTATTATTCCATCACGGAGCTCGAGCGATCGGCAGTAATTTCGGCCTTCGCTAAATATCGACATTTCTTATTTGAAAGACAGAGATCACCGAGCCTTACAATTTCTCCAAACAGCACACTTTCCCATGATCGATTAATAAGATGGGAAACGTATTTACAAGAATTTAGCTTTACCGTTGTATACATTTCTGGCGTAGAAAAGGTTGTAGCAGATACTTCATCACGATCTCTTGGAGGAACGTAAGTACAACATGTACAGATTTATGTCCGTCCAGTTTCACCGTGCTGTACAAACATCAAGTAACATTCGAAAATTAAGTATCATCTGTCTTAAGGGACATGACAAGGAAACAAGACAAAAATTCGCATGTTTTTACGTACTTCGACAAATTTCATACACAACACGGAAAACCCGATTCGACGAATTCTAGTGAAGTTTAAAAGATGTCAAAAAGCTAAAACTTCAACAACTCCATACGTTGTTCAGTTACACCCTATCATTCCTATTAAACTATGTCATTTATCAGGCGTTGAAGTATTGACCAGTTACGAGTAGTAGACAAAGAGATTCCTAAATTTTTGTAGCTGTACGGCCTACTTCCTAATTCGCTTCGTTGACCTCATTGAGGTAAGCAACTTCCGAAATTGTCTCCGCGGCATTTATTAAGAACTTCTTAGGAAAAGTGGAACATGATGACGAAGCTCTATCGCAGAATGTATCTCAAGTTAGTTAAAGTTTTTGGAATCGCACATTAAAAAATAGGAAGATTATGTCAATTTTTACATCCTGCTACCATGCATCATGTAATCCAGATGAAGGATCATAAAGGAAATTGGGAAACTACGCAGACACAAAAAAACGAAGAAAATGGAACAAATACACCAATATTTTTCACGATATGATAAATTCTTTGCCAAACGATTCTGATCTATTTTCTCGTTATTTAGTGCTCAAAAACAAACTATCAGCAGACGGAATTAGAGAAATCGTACCAGTTCCAAAGTCACGATACTTACATCCTCACCAAACAATAGCCATTACACTAGCATGCATCAAGCAAGCAGCAGAGAAGAGGAAACGACTTCAAAAAGCAGAGACAGAACTTTTCAGGTGCTGAAAAAGACTTCATTAGTTCTGACCGAAAAGGTAATGAAATCATCAGTAAATTATTTTTAACTTACAGTGGTTCTTATCGGATTCGTCGAATTTGTCATCCCATTGCTTTTGAAAAGGCTTCATTACGGACTAAACGCCGCGTTGGCATACACCACGTTTCCTATTTCAGAAAGTTTCGCGAATAATGTCTACTTTTACACTTTTTATACTGTCCACACAATGTGATGAAGAGAGAATGCAGCCAGAAAGAGTACTTTTCTAAGGCATTTTGGAATATTTGCATACATCCAGAATTAAGACAAAACATTATTTCGAACTATATAGGCATTTTATCATTTATGTTGTTAGATGTAAGTGGAAACATTAGACAACCGATATTGATTTTTTTGATGATGCAAGTTGAACAATTTCTTCTATTTGTGCATCACATACATGTCGTCTTACAATTTAATCGCTGTTGCAGATTATATTTCACACATTATGCGTTATGCAATTTATTTTTAGAGCTACAACAAATAGAACAAAATAAAATGAAACGCAGATGAAACAAATGATGAACACATAAGAAATAGGTTAACAGGTACGACAACAAGACAAAAATTAATCTTACAGGAAGGCCATTGCTATACAGTGGCATTTGTAGGTAAAGGTAAAGGAGGTTGGACCCCTGCGTGGATCAAGTAATATTTATTTGAAGGAGTTGTTAGAATGTTGAAAGAATTCGCCATTTCGGCAAGGGCTACTGAGTCGAATTATGGCAGAGGCAGCATTTCTGGGCAAAGTCACTAAACGTTTTAGGTATATTTATTTTCATTTGAAGATGATTAATGTTGTATTGGATGAATTTTAGTAGTGCATTGGGTTTTATGTGGTTTATTTTTAATTGATGAATTGCTGATGTATAGGAAAATGCGAATATGGTTAGAAATCTTGTTGTTTCCTTACCATGCACACTTTGTAATTTTTCAGGATTCGTAACATTTTTGCCTGAGAATAAAATTTCGTGTGCATTGAGACAGGAGGTTATTGATAATGTTGTGGGGAGGATGCTACATTTGATCTGCCATGATGTACTAAACTGTTATTTATTCTGTAGTTCAGTAATATTTTTGCCTGAGAATAAAATTTCGTGTGCATTCAGACAGGAGGTTATTGATAATGTCATGGGGAGGATGCTACATCTGATCTGCCATGATGTACTAAACTGTTATTTATTCTGTAGTTCACTGTTACAAGAGGTTCTCACAGTGATTATGTTCAAAATTTGACAGTTATTTTTCTCATTAGGTCAACACTACTTTGTTTCACATGAGTTCTGTTTATTTCATAATGTTTATCAGTAAGCTTTGTATAACAACCATTTATTATTTACCCTCTACTTGACATATATTTAGAGTACATTATGCTCATACTACTTACATAAGACTTGTTAGTCAGCGCATACGTAGATTAGATGCCCCTGTGGCCAAAATCTCTACTTACGTTATGTTTGAAAGACTGAGGACCACTCTGTAATGAAATATTTCTTTCAGCAGGAACAAACAGGATGCTGTGCACAACAACATGAACCTTTTTTCTCCTATTTCATCTATTTATCTTCCTAGTACTTAGAAGTGCTCGTAAAATTCTGCTGAAAGCAGCATCTGTTGGAGATGTGTTTCACAGTATTAAGATAGGTTTAAACGGAAAAACATTCATTAATGACTGTATAAAGCAGATACGTTCTTTTGTAACTGAGATCTGTCAATGACTTTTTTCACAGATAATGTCACTGTATGTCATTAGTCATTGAGATTACTTTATTTTCCTGATGAGGAATGAACTTACAGTTTTTACTGCAAATGGAATTACGTCATCCGCTTAGCATTAAGATTTGTAAGATTCTAAGTAATGTTGACTGATTCTGTAACTTTTATGTTTTCCCACATATGTAATATGTTACAACTTTTACCTCTAAGTAATTCTTTGATTGCACATATGATCAAGGTTTATGCTTGGACACCTTCATTGTGGTAGGACTAAGCGAAAATATGTACGATTTCACTACACAGACAGAGTAGCTCTCATAAGTTGCAATGAAAAAACACTTCTTTTTCTGATATGGAACCTTACTCTCAGCAGCGCGTTGTAAGATATCTTTGGCTTTGAGTTGTCTGCGGAGAATTTAACAGACTAATGCAGTTTTCTCTGAGTCTGCTTCTAGCCTACTCACACCTGAACTAATCCGTGTGCGCTGTGATTGTCGGCATCAGTGGAATGAAGAGAATTTGTATCTTACACTGAGTCTTCGACAATGATCACTTTAACAAAGTATTCTACAAGACTTTACCGAATTTTGTGCATATATTTTACTGACGACAGTATTCTAAACTCAAGACACTACAAAAACAAGTGCAGTACAAATCTGACATTTGTGGCGAAACTAATTTTTTAGACTATGTGCTATTTATATATATATATATATATATATATATATATATATATATATATATATATATATATATATTTTGTATGAAAACAAACTAGCAACAACTTACAACAAGAGACGATGAAAGACTAACTGCGCTATTTCTATGTCATAAGAACATTCACGTTTGTTAACTTGTATCTCATGGTCACTATGTTTAAGCGTGAGACTGTGTACATCAGTTTATTTCTTTTGTATTCAGTATTCTTATTGTATTATTTAGATTTATGTACTTTTTCATTTTGATTGTAGTATTTCGTCAGAAGTTTTTAACTTCATTTTCGAAGTTTGCAGGTTAACATTTGTCAATTATAAATTTCAATCTGCCAAATTCTGGCCGGAGTGGCCCAGGGGTTGTGAAAGGTGGCTGTAGATAATCTCATGGGCATTTCTCTAGTATTTGGATGCCATGAACGCTTAAACGCCTTTGTATTACCTGAAAGTATAAGTGTGCAGTGTCACTGGAAATGCTATGTTCACTTGGACCATCTTTGCTTTCCAGGACGCACAGATTATGATTCGCACTGTTAACAGAGAGGTGAGAACACGCAGTAGACGATAGTGACGTGTATAGGTAGTACTACCGCATAGGCGCAGTTGCTGAGATGAGGAAGCGAATCATGTTGATTTAATAACTAAATATTTAACATGAGAACAAAGACTGAAGCATTTTGAGAAGGATATTTTCTTATATTGCTTTTGATGATGCAGTAGAGGAGGATTTAATTGAAGGTAATTGATTTCGGATTTTGTACTTTATTGCAGCAAATTGTAGTTACATATCATTGGTGCAGGTATTCGGAGACTTGAGTGTAGGGCAAAATAAACGGGATGCATAATTTTCAATTTGAATCAGGGAGTAGCAAAAATTGTTGAATGTTTAACGTCAATTTTACGAGTTGAATATTCGGAAACATGTGAGCTTAAAGACTGATAAGTTTGTTCACTCAAGAACTGCAATTTTTTTTATAATAGTGTTGTGAAACAAAGAAAGATATATTTTTCAATATAGAAATTTTCTAATTCCTAAACTAACTAAATCTGATGTTATAATTTACCCCAAGTCATAGTCCGCAACCAAATCCATGCGAGAATATGAGTTATCATGTTTACATATTCATATTTGTTATGAACCAAGTACATTTTCCCTTTTGTAAAAAGAGAGCGGGTTGCACCAGGCGCATCTCAATAGTTTAGTTCAACAAATACGATGGTCTTTGAAGACAAGAGCAGCGACACGGTTTTTCCACACTGCAACAGGTAAGCCTAAGTTAAATTAATAAATGGGGCCAACAGTTTACCAGTCTAAAAGTTTAATGATGAACAGTGTTAAACTGAACCAGTATTCTTGCCATTACGAATGTTTAAACAGACTCGGAACCAGAAGGCACTTTCAGGTTACTTTCTCGCAGTCAGATTTCTCAGATTCTCGCAATCATATTATGTATATAAAGTTCCCGAATTCCTATGTCGGAAGTTTACGTAAGCTTTTAGATAGGTTACGTAGCCAGTACGTAAAACTTTTAATCAGTAACAACTGTCTTATTATTTTTACTAATATACTATGTGAATATGGATTGGGGCTAAGAAATGAAAGAGGAAGCCGCCTGGTAGAATTTTGGGCACAGCATAGCTTAATCATAGCTAACACATGGTTCAAGAATCATGAAAGAAGTTTGGGTACATGGAAGAACCCTGGAGATACTAGAAGGTATCAGATAGATTATATAATGGTAAGGCAGAGATTTGGGAACCAGGTTTTAAATTGTAAGACATTTACAGGGGCAGATGTGGACTCTGACCACAATCTGTTGGTTATGAACTGTAGATTAAAACTGAAGAACCTGCAAAAAGGTGGGAATATAATGACATGGGACCTGGATAAACTGAAAGAACCAGAGGTTGTGCATAGTTTCAGGGAGAGCATGAGGGAACAATTGACAAGAATGGGGGAAAGAAATACAGTATAAGAAGAATGGGTAGCATTGAGAGATGAAATAGTGAAGGCAGCAGAGGATCAAATAGGTAAAAAGACGAGGGCTAGTAGAAACCCTTGGGTAACAGAATAAATATTGAATTTAATTCATAAAAGGAGAAAATATAAATATGCATTCAATGAAGCAGGCAAAAAGGAATGCAAACGTCTCAAAAATGACATCGACAGGATGTGCAATACGGCTAAGCAGGGATGGCTAGAGGACAAATGTAAGGATGTAGAGGCCTATCTCACTAGGGGTGAGATAGATACTGCCTACAGTAAAATTAGAGAGACCTTTGGAGAAAAGAGAACCACTTGCATGAATATCAAGAGCTCAGGTGGAAACCCAGTTCTAAGCAAAGAAGGTAAAGCAGAAAGGAGGAAGGAGTATATAGAGGGTCTATACAAGGGCGATGTACTTGAGGACACTATTATGGAAACGGAAGAGGATGTAGATGAAGATGAAATGGGAGATATGGTATTGCGTGAAGAGTTTGACAGAGCACTGAAAGACCTGAGTCGAAACAAGGCCCCCAGAGTAGACAACATTCCATTAGAACTACTGACAGCCTTGGGAGAGCCAGTCCTGACAAAACTCTACCATCTAGTGTGCAAGATGTATAACACAGGCGAAATACCCTCAGACTTCAAGAACAATATAATAATTCCAATCCCAAAGAAAGCAGGTGTTGACAGATGTGAATATTACCGAACTATCAGTTTAATATGTCACAGCTGCAAAATACTAACGCGAATTCTTTAGAGACGAATGGAAAAACTGGTAGAAGCCGACCTCAGGGAAGATCAGTTTGATACTAAAATGTAAACTTTCACGGCCGGAAATATCATGTCCATTATAATTATCCGGGCTGTTATGCCGTGGTCGGTTGATGAATTCTGTGGTGTTTCCCAACGTTTCGTCTCCGGATGTTGAAGATGTCTCCCGCAGTCGGAGACGAAACGTTGGAAATCACCACAGAATTCATCAACCGACCACGGCATAACAGCCCGGGTAATTATAATGGACATGAAGATCAGTATGTATTCCGTAGAAATGCTGGAACACGTGAGGCAATACTTACCCTACGACGTATCTTAGAAGAAAGATTAAGGAAAGCCAAACCTACGTTTCTAGCATTTGTAGACTTAGAGAAAGCTTTTCACAATGTTGATTGGAATACTCTCTTTCAAATTCTGAAGGTGACAGGGGTAAAATGCAGGGAGCGAAAGGCTATTTACGAGTACAATTTGACAGAAACCAGATGGCAGTTATAAGAGTCGAAGGGTATGAAAGGCAAGCAGTGGTTAGGAAGGGAGTGAGACAAGGTTCTAGCCTATCCCCGATGTTATTCACCTGTAAATTGAGCAAGCAATAAAGGAACCAAAAGAAAAGCTCGGAGTAGGTATTAAAATCCATGGAGAAGAAATAAAAACTTTGAGGTTCGCCGATGACATTCTAATTCTATCAGAGACAGCATGGGACATGGAAGAGCAGTTGAACGGAATGGGCAGTGTCTTGAAAGGAGGGTATAAGATGAACATCAACACAAGCAAAACGAGGATAATGGAATGTAGTCGAATTGAGTCGGGTGATGGTGTGGGAATTAGATTAGGAAATGGGACACTTAAAGTAGTAAAGAAGTTTTGATATTTGGGGAGCAAAATAACAGATGATGGTCGAAGTAGAGAGGATATAAAATGTAGACTGGCAATGGCTAGGAAAGCGTTTCTGAAGAAGAAAAATTTTCTAACATCAAGTATAGATTTAAATGTCAGGAAGTCGTTTCTTAAAGTATTTTTATGGAGTGTAGCCATGTATGAAACTGAAACGCGGACAATAAATAGTTTGGACACGAAGAGAATAGAATCTTTCGAAATGTAGTGCTACAGAATGATGCTGAAGATTAGATGGGTAGATCACATAACTAATGAGGAGGTATGGAATAGAATTGGGGAGAAGAGGAGCTTGTGGCACAACTTGACTAGAAGAGGTGATCGGTTGGTAGGACATGTTCTGAGACATCGAGGGATTATCAATTTAGTATTGGAGGGCAGCGTGGAGGTAAAAAATCGTAGAGGGAGACCAAGAGATAAATACACTAAGCAGATTCAGAAGGATGTAGGCTGCAGTAGGTACTGGGAGATGAAGAAGCTTGCACAGGATAGAGTAGCATGGAGAGCTGCATCAAACCAGTCTCAGGACTGAAGACCACAACAACAACATACTTTTGAATGGCTTATTGGCTTGTGATTGGAATACTACTATGGAATCGTCCTACAATTTGTAATCTACCCGTTCGCAGATTAAAACCATACGAAATACTTCGATAGAAGTTGCTATTCTCACAGAAACAGAAGAAGGAGAGATCTCCCTGATAGCCCGTAAACCAATGACCCCAATGGATTTACCCATTCATTTTAAGTGACTTCAATTCCCATTCAGTATTTGCTTTACAGCACCAATAAACAACCGTCAAAGACAGAGAGAAGAGGGAACAGGAGGTGGACAGAGAGGGGGAAGAAATGAAGACAGAGAGAGGGAAAGAGTAGGTGACAGAGAGAAGAGCAGGAGCTGACGAGAGAGAGAGAGAGAGAGAGAGGAGAGAAGGAGAGGGAGAATGAGGTAATGAACAGAAAAAGGGGGATGACGCAAAAGAAAGCGGAAACAAAGGAAGGTAGAAATATTATGGTTTAATGTCCCGTCGCCGGCCGAAGTGGCCGTGCGGTTAAAGGCGCTGCAGGCTAGAACCGCAAGACCGCTACGGTCGCAGGTTCGAATCCTGCCTCGGGCATGGATGTTTGTGATGTCCTTAGGTTAGTTAGGTTTAACTAGTTCTAAGTTCTAGGGGACTAATGACCTCAGCAGTTGAGTCCCATAGTGCTCAGAGCCATTTGAGCCAATAATGAATGCATAAAAATAAATACATAAGCTGAGGAATATTTATTTGTATCCAGTTTCAGAAATTCAGCTGCTTTCGCATATAGTTTATGATATCTGCATCATCGTTCAAATACGGCAGTCAATCCTTGTGACATGATATTTTGTACTTTTATCAAGTTTTTCAGAGTGTCTTTTCTCTGCTTTGTGTTCTCTGATACTTTTACCATTCCTGGGACGAAGATCACCTTTGAGACCGAAATTAGTGACTTTTTTAAACTTTTATTACGTTTGATATTGAGCAGTCTGTGTACCTCTAACCACATCTCCTAAACACGAATGAATGCTTGGTTGTATGAACGTAGGTGTAATTTTAAACACATGCACGTCCGTGAATTCCGATGTACTTTCTGGGTTCAGCCTTGTACAAGAGGCCAGGGAACGGCGATTGAGTTTAATTTTTGAAGGTAGTTTGACGCGTCACTCTGGCGAGAAGCTTAACTACCTGCACTGTTTTGACGTGCTGACTGGCTTGGTTCTTTCAGTTCTAGGTGCAAAGCAAGCGGTTATTCAAATTTTAGACGTTGAATCGACGGAAAATTTTGTGCGAAGGAAACAGACGCTGTTTCCCCCGCCTTCTGATTCGAGGAGACGCCTGGTACTAATTAAAGATACGTCTTGTCGATTGCTCAGTTCGCCTCCTTCAAGTTTCTTAGGTCTCTGTGCACGGAGGAGAGACAGGCTGATTTTTGTACAGGGTTGGTTGATCAGCCACTGAGTAGTCGCTATGCTGAAGTGTGACGAGTATGATGTGCCAGTTACGTGCACACTGTAGGGTGATTTTGGATGTGAGTTAATTAAGACTTTTATGTTTGGAATTCAGCACAATTTTTAAAGTCATTTGCGAAAAGCATTATTGGGCTTTTGAGAGTGATAATATTGCTACCGTTTGGGTAGATTAAGATGGGGTCGAACTTGTACTTTATCCATTCGCCATGCAATTGATACATCGTTATTGCGATTAAAGTTATCGTTTGTTTTCGCTGCACGTCTCGAGACAAGTTGTAATGACTCAACTTCTGTTAGAAAATTTTATCTTCCCTTGTTCTGTGAATGAATTTTCGTGTCTGACTATATGAACTCCCTTGTTAGGTTCCTCAGTCAACCTAATGCTCGTTGAACGATGGTGATCAGTATACTATTAAACAGTTTACTATCACACAATCACAGTGGTAGGCTCTTGAAGGTGTTACATGTTTACTCAAACAGAGGAGAATGCTCCAATCTCTGAGTATATGAACATCTGGAATCAGTTTAGTTCTTTAAACGCCTTCCCGATGCTCATACCATCACGCTTCCCACCTCTTGTAAACATTAACATCAGGTACCAGGTATGAGGCGTTTAGCGAAATTCAATCCCTGACCGGTCGAAATGAAGTCTTGTAGTTAGATTTCCATTGTGAAATTTTTTGTGATAGAACATAGGGCTAAATGCCATTAACTTTTATGAGTCTTAAGTTGAACTGGCACTCAGAGGACATTACTGTATGATAAGCACTATTTTGTTGAATAGTAATCGTAATCTTGTGCCTATGAAACGTCCTGATATATGGCAAAACTTCAATACACCAAGGAACCACGTACCAACATTTAGACGTTTTCGATATCACAATATGCAGTGGGCGCCTAATAACGTGGCTAAGAGGTAGTAATGGTAACGTCCACAGCTCGTAGTCTATGTCTATTAGTTAGTGTTCCTGCTTCAACATCACGGGTCCTGAGTTCGATACCCGTACGGGCGAGAGATATTATTCGCTCCGGGACTCCGTGTCTGTGTTGTCCTAATAATTTAATCTCTTCTTCATCGACGCGCAAGTCGGCAAAGTGACGTGTCATTATAAGTTTGCACCAAGCGGGCGAAGAATTTCAAACGGGTCTCCGCGCTAACAGTATCAATAACAAGGTCACATAATGATAACAATGCCAATGGCCTTGCTGCAGTGGTAACACCGGTACCCGTCAGATCACCGAAGTTAACCGCTGTTGTTAACCCTTGGATCGGTGACCGTGCCGTGCACCTAGCTTTGTTGGCCCTTCTGAGGCCAACTTAGGGCCTACTTGATTGAAAGTAGCGGCTTCGGCCATGAAATCAGACAACGGCAGGGTGAACGGTATGCTGACAACACACCCCTCCGTATCATCATCCAATGACGCCTAAGACACGGCGGTCGGTCAGTAACGTTGGACCTTCTAAGGCCTCTTCGGACGGAATTTAGGTTAATAATAACTACAGCAGTTAGTGGTTTTCCTAAATCTATTAATGAATGTACATGATGTTTCCAACGATTCGAAAGATTTCCTGTAACTATTATTTTCATAATTGATGACAGAAAGTCAGCATAACTTTTAACTTTACACAAACATTACATAGCTCCTCTTTACAGACGAACCAGTCGATGTTACAAACAGTAACCGTACATGTAAGCAAATACAACGTAGGTTTCTGTAATTACCTTTACAATCAAAGTTTTCGTTTACCTTACACGAGTGTTCTATGTGCTCTCTACCGGAAGCACGACAAGAATTCAGAAGACAGTCAGATTCATGCGTTAGTTTTGCGAGCGTGTGTGACGTCGCTACGCCCCATTCCATTAGAGGCAGATTGAATGTTCCACAAATCACGCAAAATCACACACAAATTGTTGTATCGCGAAATCAGACTATAGTGGAGCTCTATGATTCAATTCGAGATCCGTAGCCCCCCCCCCCCCCCCAACGGTCGATACAACGTTGAGGACCTCGTTGTTATAGAAATACACTTCCACATGGGTACCAATCCTGTGATGGTACTTCCCGTTGGAAAATGACTCACCTTTTGTTGTCTTACTGTCGTAGTCTCGACTCGTCGAACCTTAGGTAATGGACGATGGGCGAGCGGGAGAGAGAGCTAGACGGAGGGATGGAGATAGAGAAAGAGGAGGGAGAGAAAGAGACACAGAGAGAGAGAGAGAGAGAGAGAGAGACAGCTGGCTGCTACAGAGAGACCCCGACCAACAGCCTCATGATACGGCAAGGAAACTCTTTCAGTTTTGATACACAAATTTACTTTCGTCGCCAGTTTCTGTAATAATTCGTATAAAAGATATTGTCTTTGGAAATGCGATGATTATCGCGAAGCATTGTGTTGAAAGTAACTGTAGAGGACATACTGTCGAGTAACAATAATGTGACCGTTTTCAGCCGGGATCGTTGCGAGACGTGCAGGAAAAATTCAGTGATGTATTGGAAGGAAACGACAGGCATATGGCGCCAAGCCTAATCCAGTGCGGTGGGCCGCACCGGTAGGTTTCTCGACTGAGAATACTCACCGCTAATACCCGGACTGATTCTCGATTGAATTTAAATCCGGGGAGACTGGTGGTTTCTCTGCCTCGTGATGACTGGGTGTTGTGTGATGTCCTCAGGTTAGTTAGGTTTAAGTAGTTCTAAGTTCTAGGGGACTGATGACCATAGATGTCAAGTCCCATAGTGCTCAGAGCCATTTGAACCAATGTTTTTAGACTGGTGGTCAGGGAAGCGCTGTAACCTCATATTGGCACTCTCCGGACCAAGTACGTACACTTAGAGCTCTATCACAGGTTGCATCGTCCCCCTGAAAGATGCCGTTGTTTTGGGGAAACGCAAACTTCATGTGAGGGTAGACATGATAACCAAGGATGGATGCACACTAGTGCTGATGCACTGGGGCTTCCAATGAGTGCCACGAAAACATTTACAGGGTAATAACGCTCCGTCCTCCTGCCTGGACTCCAGTGACGTTTGCTCCAGTGTGATGCCTTCAACCACTTCACGCCGAATACGCCAACGTCCAGGTGCCATCTGAAAACAGCGCCTGTCACCAATCAGTAGATGCTAAGTTGCGGAACTGGCGTACAGATTCAAGCCTTCGTCGTCGATAAACAGCAGTCAGCATGGGTGGATGAACCAGGTGCCTGCTGCAGTACCCCATGCGTACCAGAGTTCGCTGAGCGGTCATTGACGCGACACCGAACGTAGCCCCTCAGTTCATCTGCACGGCCAGCTGTTCAACAGCTGCAGGTCTGTTCACTTGCACATATCTCCGCAGGCGTCGTTCACCCTGCCATCTACGGGCAGTGGGGCACCAAAGTTGGCATGTGTCAGTTCAGGTAAGTGTGACAGAGGGCGAACGACCACTGGTCACTGTGAGATAGCCACAGTGAACCAGGAGCAGGAACCCACCAATGAAAGCAAACATATCATAGAGCAAACTCGGATGTTAGGTTAAGTCCGAGGTCGAGGCGATATCAAACGTAGGTAAGAAACCGATGGAAATGTTTATGGAGAAAGAGAATTTTTTTAAGACTAACCATAAATCTTGGAAATGGTGTGAGCGGTTTAGGGGTAGCTGCAAGTGACTGGGGCCTGAAATAATAAACAATTACAAACAAACCTTATTTCAACACGATCCATTACGTGGTAGGAAGTGCAACTGAATATCAAGTAACGAGTATAACCTACAACTATTGGTCGGTAGCTTGTGTGGAAATCTGTAAAATGAACAGGACAGTTTTACAAACTTATTAACCATTAAATGCATAACTTAATCAAGAGAGGTTAGTCATCCAGCACTTAAGAACTATTTGTGCCAACTGACACAAGAGATTATAGCTTTTAGGCTTGCAGTTTTAATTTGACTAGAGTACAAGACACCAAAAATAATGTGCAAGACGAAATTAAGTTGAAAAGCTTCCAATGCAGATTACTTGGATGTAAATTAAACTATACTTCCTCAGACTACCCCTTTGCATAACAGGAAATGTTCAAATGGCTCTGAGCACTACGCGACTTAACTTCTGAGGTCATCAGTCACCTAGAACTTAGAACTACTTAAACCTAACTAACCTAAGGACATCATACACATCCATGCCCAAGGCAGGATTCGAACCTGCGACCGCAGCGGTCGCCCGGTTCCAGACTGTAGCGCCTAGAACCGCACGGCCACTCCGGCCGGCCAATAGGAAATGTAATTAGGAAATGTAATCAACAATAGAAAAAGCAATTAAAGTTGTTACAATCAACCATGGTCAACTCTAACTAGAAAAGTCTTACGTCAGTAGAGGCCAATTTGAATGCCAAATTTTGGTTGTCAAATGCAGTTGTATAGAGTTAAAGAAACTGTCGTGAATAATAAATATCGCGTAACCCTGATAACAGAATTACACTTGGTAAAGGGAAATATTTCCTAACAGTCAAATAGAAGAATTACATTGTGCTCACCCACAAGAGCTTCTAGTCAAGCAATAAGGAAAACTTTAAAATTGCAGTTTTAACAGCACGTATGTGTAGAATATTACAGTTAGGAAGTCTAAAAGCTTGCACCGTAAACGAACAGAACAGACAAACATGGCGAGTTAGCAGCACAAGTACCATCATAATAGAAGTGGGTGATTTAAAAAAGCACTCACAAAATTGTAACAAGACATTTCATTTTACTCAGTGGGCCAGTAAGATAAATAAGTGAAGAAATAATCCTGATGAACTACAGCCTTCATATAGATCAGAGTGATTCGGGAACGATAATAGGATTAACTAGGGAAAGAAAATATATTATACCATACATTTTTAATCTACACGTCAGTATTCGCATTGCTTGTGTATGTCCTGCAACATACAGTACACGACAGATGTCATGTGAAATTTTTCATTGCTGTATGTGACCATACAGTACTCACATTACACTCAGATGAGAAAAGTCATGAGCTAGCGAAATACACATATAGATATGGCTATAGTGTGGCTTACACAAGGTACAGAAGAACAGTCTATTGGCGGAGATATCATTTGTACTGAGGTGATCCACGTCAAAAATTTCCATTGCGATTATGGCCGCACGACGGTAACTAAGAAACATAGAACGCCGTATAGTAGTTGGAGGTATACGCATGAGACACTTCATTTCGGAAATCTTTGAGAATTCAATATTCCGATATCCACATTGAGAAGAGTGTGCCAGGAATACTATATTTCTGGCATTACATCTACCATGGACAGCGCAGTGGGCAACGACCTTCATTTTAACGACCGAGAGCAGCGGTGTTTGCGTAGAGTTGTAAGTGCTAACAGACAAGCTGCACTACGTGAAATAAACGCAGAAATCAATGTGGGACGTACGACCAAGGTATCCGTTAGGACAGTGTAGAGAAATTTGGATTTAATGGGCTATGGTAACAGACAACCGACGCGAGTTTCTTTGCTAAAAGTACGTCACCCGCAGCCCCTCTCCTGGGCTGACGACCATATCGGCTGGTCCTAGACGACTGGGAAACCATGACCTAGTCAGATTAGTCCCGATTTCATTGGTAAGGAATGCTGGCCAGATTCAACTATGGCGAAGACTACACGATGCCATGGACCCATGTTGTCAATGAGGAGGCACTGTGCAAGCTGGTGGTGCTTGGTGTTGGCTGTATTTACATTGAATAAACTTGGTCCTCTATTTCAACTGAACTGATGACAGACTGGAAATTGTTACATTCCGCTACTAGAAGACCATTTACACTCATTCACGGACATCATGTTGTCAAACAACGATGGAAATTCTATGGGTGACAATGCACCATGTCACCGGTACACAATGGTTTGCGACAATCCCCTGTTGACTTGTTCTTCAAACTTCTGGACGATTCGAGCTCATGGCTTGGTTACCCACAGCGCCAGACATGAATTCCATCCAACATTTATGGGACATAATCGAGAGGTTAGTTCGGGCACAATATCTGGCATCGGCAACCCTTTAGAAATTATGGAGGGCTGTAGAGGCAGCATGGCTAAATACACTTCTGGAAATTGAAATAAGAACACCGTGAATTCATTGTCCCAGGAAGGGGAAACTTTATTGACACATTCCTGGGGTCAGATACATCACATGGCCACACTGACAGAACCACAGGCACATAGACAAAGGCAACAGAGCATGCACAATGTCGGCACTAGTACAGTGTATATCCACCTTTCGCAGCAATGCAGACTGCTATTCTCCCATGGAGACGATCGTAGAGATGCTGGATGTAGTCCTGTGGAACGGCTTGCCATGCCATTTCCACCTGGTGCCTCAGTTGGACCAGCGTTCGTGCTGGACGTGCAGACCGCGTGAGACGACGCTTCATCCAGTCCCAAACATGCTCAATGGGGGACAGATCCGGAGATCTTGCTGGCCAGGGTAGTTGACTTACACCTTCTAGAGCGCGTTGGGTGGCACGGGATACATGCGGACGTGCATTGTCCTGTTGGAGCAGCAAGTTCCCTTGCCGCTCTAGGAATGGTAGAACGATGGGTTCGATGACGGTTTGGATGTACCGTGCACTATTCAGTGTCCCCTCGACGATCACCAGTGGTGTACGGCCAGTGTAGGAGATCGCTCCTCACACCATGATTCCGGGTGTTGGCCCTGTGTGCCTCGGTCGTATGCAGTCCTGATTGTGGCGCTCACCTGCACGGCGCCAAACACGCATACGACCATCATTGGCACCAAGGCAGAAGCGACTCTCATCGCTGAAGACGACACGTCTCCATTCGTCCCTCCATTCACACCTGTCGCGACACCACTGGAGGCGGGCTGCACGATGTTGGGGCGTGAGCGGAAGACGGCCTAATGGTGTGCGGGACCGTAGCCCAGCTTCATGGAGTCGGTTGCGAATGGTCCTCGCCGATACCCCAGGAGCAACAGTATCCCTAATTTGCTGGGAAGTGGCGGTGCGGTCCCCTACGGCACTGCGTAGGATCCTACGGTCTTGGCGTGCATCCGTGCGTCGCTGCGGTCCGGTCCCAGGTCGGCGGGCACGTGCGCCTTCCGCCGACCACTGGCGACAACATCGATGTACTGTGGAGACCTCACGCCCCACGTGTTGAGCAATTCGGCGGTACGTCCACCCGGCCTCCCGCATGCCCACTATACGCCCTCGCTCAAAGTCCGTCAACTGCACATACGGTTCACGTCCACGCTGTCGCGGCATGCTACCAGCGTTAAAGACTGCGATGGAGCTCCGTATGCCACGGCAAACTGGCTGACACTGACGGCGGCGGTGCACAAATGCTGCGCAGCTAGCGCCATTCGACGGCCAACACCGCGGTTCCTGGTGTGTCCGCTGTGCCGTGCGTGTGATCATTGCTTGTACAGCCCTCTCTCAGTGTCCGGAGCAAGTATGGTGGGTCTGACACACCGGGGTCAATGTGTTCTTTTTTCCATTTCCAGGAGTGTATTTCTGCAGAGACTTCTCACGACTAGTTGAGCCCATGCCACGTCGAGGCGCTGCACGACGTCAAGAAAAAGGAGGTCTGACACGATATTTAGAGGTACTGCATGACTTTTGTCAGCTCAGCGTAAAGTTTCATGCAGTGGAGAATGACTGGGAGTTTAGTAGCTACGGGCTCTATAAATAAACCTTCAACTTAACAGCCGAATAGTATCTTTGGTAGTAATAAAGAAACAGCGAAAAGTAGAAGAAAAATCCCACGAGAGGTGCAACTTAAAAAC
Source organism: Schistocerca americana (assembly GCF_021461395.2). Taxonomy (NCBI): domain Eukaryota; kingdom Metazoa; phylum Arthropoda; class Insecta; order Orthoptera; family Acrididae; genus Schistocerca; species Schistocerca americana. The sequence goes on along the minus strand of NC_060119.1, from coordinate 582,653,604 downwards.
TGCCTCATGAACACGGAAATGTTAAATGGGAGAGAAGAGGCAAACGTTGGTGCATCCCACTCACGTCTTGCAATTTACACTGGGCAATGGAATTAAACGTTCTTTGAAACCCCGTCATGTTCCGCCAATTTGATGCACAAGTTTTAAATTGGCTCGAAGGTACCTACCAACCATTCCCTTTAATAGTGGGAAACTGTGGCGCCCTGAGCCCTCACGCTCGTACACGACGACGCTTCAAACAGCAAAGTGTCGAAACATACGATAACAAGGTCAGACCTTTGGAGCTGCTGTGACGTCTAAGGTGAGTGTATGACATCACGTTGGTATTGGATTCCATCATATTCGTGCCCAACGCCACCGTGGACGTGTCACACAATGGAGAGGTCGTCACTCCACCCCCGCTACTCACGTCTAACCCCTTCTGTTGACGCCTCTACGATGGAGACTCGCAGTTTTCTAATGGGTGGCCAAGGAAACGATTTCTGAAATGTTTTTCTAGGACCCCAATAAGAAAACTGCTTGTTTTCAACTCTTGGCGTCGTGGTTCTGATCTCTGTTGCTGAAGCGTCAAGAGGCGGAACGAAATATGGTTAGGGGTGCTAATACTACACCATAAACCCACTTTACATCTCACATGAACATCCGATCTTTCGTTGGCTTAAATCGACAGCTATGAGCCTTACACTGCTTGTGTTCATCCCACTAATTGTTTTCCATCTTCTATTACGGTAGTGTCGCCTCGTTTTCTTATTCCATTTACTGGCGTCACTAACTTCCTGCCTTACTTGCTCGTGAGTGGCAGCAGCTGCGCGTATCGGTAAGAGCACTCCCTTACCATCTCTGGAGCGACCCATAGTATTTCCGGGTCCTCCTGTGTCGGGTAGTGAGTGAATAGGAGACGCACCAGCAGTGCAGCCGCGATGGAGCAGCAGTCGCGGACTGTCCAGCAGTCCAGTCGGTCGGTTGGCGTGGAGCAGCAAGCAAGCCCCTGTCGCACAGAGTCGGGCTGGAGCCGCTGACGGCGTGCACGCACGGTTGGAGTGTGAGGTGCTGTTATCGAGTGCTACGAAGTTCGTCACCCACCTATCTTGGACTTGAAAGCTGAGTCTCACTTGACTTACTATCGAGCCGCAACTGTTTACGTTCCTTCGTTTGATCCTGGTTGGCGCATATCGGACGTTCCCTCGAGCAACAACGTGTGTGTATTTAAGTCGGCTAAGATTCCTGCCGTCTTACTGTGTAATTTAACTTAATTTATTCCCTGTGATGTAAGTTCACCAGCGGTATCATCTGCCTTGTGGCCGTTGACGTTCCAGTTACCTGCCCTGGTCGTTGTGTATTTTCTTCGTCGTGTTGTTGCTGTCCATCGCGGCGTGTAGTTCGACAGCTGAGGTGTTGTCGGTTTTGTCGTGTATCGAAATCTTGTGGTCGTTTTGATGGTTGCGTGGAGCGGAATTGATTCGGTTCATTGATCGGTCGGCTGTCTGTCGGTTGGGTTGCCTCCAGCATAAGAAGTCGTTGCACAGGCTGCCTGTCTCACCTAAATGGGCGTTAGTGTTACAGTCCCAGGCCGACCCTTTGAAACTTATGAGCGCCGTTCCTCGTGTGTTACGTAGTAATTTCTCTGTTTGGATTTTAGTTGTTTGGTTGACGTGTGGCTGTCAGTCGAGTATCAATATCTCCTTCAGGCATGAGATTGTTATTCTTTATTTTTATGAAATGTTTTAAGATACCCTGCCCCTTAAAATTGAAACTGTTCTTCTAGGGCTTAAACTGTTAAATTATTTCTTGGTGAGCGGCATTCAGCCGAGTTTTAATATCTCTTAAATTAGCCTTCTTCTCTTGTCCTTAAGGCATCAGATTGTTATGCTTTTGTATGGGGCCTTCAGTCGAATTTTGCATGAAATGTTTTAAGATAAAGACTTCTGCGTTTAATTGAAACACTTTTTATTGCTTAATGTGACGTCTCCAGCCAAGTTTCATTAAAATTAAATTTCCAACACCTACAGCCTGTTTAGATTGAAGATTTAGAAAATATTCTTGGGTGAAACCTCCAGAAGAGCATTGTATTTCAATTTTGCTTAAGCCTTGTGTCTCGGATTTTGAACGTTGCCTTCAGCCGATCTAAAGTTAATCAAAGCAGGTCGATTAAAGTTTTGAGTGTTTTACATCCTTGTTGTAATATTGTGTGTTGACAAGTAAAGTTTTTATGTTGAGTGCAACTGACAGGAGCTCATTTTGACCCCTTTCCACATCTTAATCCGCTCTGTCCAGCAAGGTCATGCATTTCAACCTTGTTGTCACAAGTGTCGCCGAGTCAGAGGGTGACCTCGCTTTACACCTTTGAGCCAAATTTTAATTTCTACGTCGCAATGGGGGAAAATGACGGGAATTCAAAAAGTGATCTTCTGATTATTTTGCGAAGTGCAAAAGCAGTCTCTTTGTCCGAGGACTGTGAAGTTTCTTTCATACATATGCATTGCACAAACCCGTTTTACTGAGAATGCAGTATGAGGTAACTCAAAATGATTGTACAAGAATTTAAAAAGTCTATTCTGTATAAAAAGGAATTACTGCTATCAACAATTATAAAGGAGGTTAAGAATATCTGGCTATTATTGTTTGAGTTAGTCTCGATCTATACGTCAGTCTGCCAGATGTCGTCCAACGTAACGAGCTGCATCTCGCACCACCGACCTCCTTTAAGCACTACATGACCTGCCATAGCTCTGACTCGCCGCGGGAACGGCCTCCGCTACAGTTTCGTAGCTCTGCTTCCTGCAGCTTAATAAAATATTGTAGTGTAGGAAGTTATTCGTTACACGCAAAGCGTCTACTTAAAGAAAATACATGAGAGTCCGATGGCAAAAATGTACACCACAACTCAAATAATTTAGCTTACAATCCACGGGAGAGAAAATCATATTTCCGGTAACACTCAATCAAGTGTGACAAGTACCTTGCTTCTATTTCCTAGGTTTCATTTCAGAGACTTTTAACCGTGAAGTTATTGCTTTTACTCGAAACTTATTTCGAACAGCGAATTCGCACTTAAGGGAACAAGAAATTTTTATTGTAGCATTGATATCCCGACAGAATTATTGTGCGCCTTTTCCCCTATGGGTACCGCTTGCTGTTCAGAGTTACAATATGCTACTGGCCCGAGGGAGGGTTGCACGTGTAGCCGTCCAGTCATGCGTGAAGTATCACATCTGACTAGCGGACCGCGTCGGACCGGATAGCAACCCAGAATAGTCCACGGGTCGCTGGCGGCGAACAAAGCGTTGTTACGACATTGCTGCTTCCATACAAGTGGTCTCTCCACGAAGATACACGTTACTGGAAATGCCTTTGACAATAGTACATCATATATTGTTTCTGAGTCTTCTTTGAACGTGCAGACTGGTGACGTTCATTCCACCTCAAGGAAAACTATTTTTGGTGGAGTTATTGAATGACAATGGCACATTAGTTATTTGTATTAATAAAGTTATCTCTTCGAAGTATTAGACTCCTGCATCGCCAGTGCTACGTTTTCAAAAGCATTCCTGAGGTAACAAACAATGTTAGTAATCTCCAACGTTAAACCAATGAGTTGCAATATGTTAATGGCATTATAGTAAATATGTCCAAAATGTCGATTCTTGAGGCCCACGATAATAGAAGACATGGGCACACAGATTTATGCAGCTGACAGAATAAAAATACCACAAAATAACAGTTATCGCTGAATCCTAGTGAACCTGCCATCAATTACTTTTTTTTTCCGCCATGGAGCGAGGACAAGAGATTCTGCGTACGATCGTTAGTGAGCTGGGCAGGCCTTGGGCAGTTATTCGAAATCATCATCTTTGATTTGGAATTTCTAAAAGCAGTGGGCGAAGTGGCAACCAAACGACTGTTCAAATCGCTATGTACATTCTGTGAGACTGGAGACGTACGATAAGATTTTCGGAAAAGTTGACGTTGATAAAAACCTCGAAGAACAGACAGTGACCGAAAAATCCGTCAATCCCGTAAGTCGCTGACAAGGACAATACACAGAAGAAAATAAAATAAAATGGAGTGTCTCATACATGATTGTCACTTTGGCTTTCGGGGAGGTAAAAGCATCAGGGAGGCAGTTGTTATGTGGCTTTCATAATGGAAGGAAACCTTAGGAAAAATCAGGACATGTTCATTGGCTTTGTTGACGTAGAGAAATGTGAAATGATGTAAGTTGTTCCAGATTCTCTATAGCTGACGCATTCTTCGCAGAAGAGCAGCAACTGTACTGCTGTTAAAGACTATTCTTGTTTAGTTTTCAGTCTCAATAGGACATTTTCAATATAAATTTTTAATATACGATTCGTTTCGAACTATCTGGATCTTCTTCAGATCTACATAGTTGCTTCAGCAAACCGTCCTGTCTGTGTCAGAAGTTCACTTCAGAACACTGTTTCAGAAAGTCATCTGATGCGGAATTCTGATACAGACACGACGGGTTGCTGATAAAGCTACATAAACTGCGGAGATAATAGCTCACCCTTCTAGAGGTTTCAGATACAATCATGACTTATTGTTGGAACAGTGCATATGGAGTACACGAGAAGATTACCTTTACAGGTCAATAACACAAGCGGTTCTGAGGTACAAGGTTCTGACCCAAGCTGAAACAAATATTTTAGTACGTGGTGTAGCCTCTACAGGAGGCTTTACAGCACTGATTCTGGCATCCAGTCGATCTCATAGACGACGAATACTGTCCTGAGACATGCTATTCCATGCGTGCTCGACCTGTTCACATAGTTCTGACAGAGCTGTTGGTTGACGTATCACACTAGTCATTCCTCTCACCTTCATATCCCACACGTGCTAAATTGGAGACAAGTCCGGAGATCATGCTGGCCAGGGAAGTTGCTGCACGTCTTGCAGAGCACAATGGGTTTCACGGGACATGTGTGGACGAGCATTACTCTGCTCAGAAAATGGCAAAGGAATGGCCTAGCACCGTTCTTCACGTTGACCAAAAGTGAACGAGAGCTGTAGATTGTCGTAACCCAGATAATAAAGGCCTGCGGTTTGGCCAGCGTGCATTCGACGAGTCCGCTGTACTGCACAGTACTCACCAGGTCTACGTCGCACGCGCAAACTATCATCAATTGTGTGCAGGCAGAATCTGCTTTCTTCGCCAAAGGCCACGAGGCGCAATTCCACGTAGTCATTTGACAGCACCAGTCCAGTTGTGCACGTCGATGCAGTGACGTGAGTGGTAGATGGCCTAGAGGTGTGCGCACCCATAGTCCCAGTGCTAATAACTATATAGTAACAGTTCGCTGCTGTGGTAGCTGTACGGTCTGCCACTGCTGCCATTACAATACGATGATGCTGTCGTTTCAGATATGGTGATATAGAAGGATGTTTGTAATTAGATGGGCTGATTAAGGTTCAAAGGGATCTCCGTTGAATCGGCCTGTACCCAACATTATTAGGTAGTTACATAAAGTAACGCATCTTTGTAGATCTAACTGTATGAATGTAATATACTGAAGCGCCATAGAAACTGGTGTAGGCATGCGTATTCATATACAGAGATATGTAAACAGGCAGAATACAGTGCTGAGGTCAGCAATGCCTGTATAAGACAAAAAGTGACTGGTGCAGTTGATAGATCGGTTACTGCTGCTACAATGGCAGGTTATCAAGGTTTAAGAGAGTTCGAACGTGGTGTTATAGTCGGCACACGGACGATGGGGCCCAGCATCTCCGTGGTAGCGATGAAGTGGGGATATTCCTGTACGACCATGTAACGAGTGTACCGTGAATATCAAATCTCCGACATCGCTGTGGCTCGAAAAAGATCCTGCGAGAACGGAAACAACGACGACTGAAGAAAATCGTTCAACGTGACAGAAGAGGAATCCTTTCGCAAATTGCTGCAGATTTCAATGCTGGACTATCAACAAGTTTCAGCGTGAGAACCAGTCAACCGCCGGCCGGAGTGGCCGAACGGTTCTAGGCGCTACAGTCTGAAACCACGCGACCGCTACGGTAGCAGGTTCGAATCCTGCCTCGGGCATGGATGTATGTGATGTCCTTAGGTTAGTTAGGTTTAAGTAGTTCTGAGTTCTAGGGTACTGATGACCTCAGAAGTTAAGTCCCATAGTGCTCAGAGCCATTTGAACCATTTTGAACCATTCAACCAAACATTATCGATATGGGCTTTCTGGGCCGAAGGCCTCCTCGTGTACCCTTGATGACTGCACAACGCAAGACTTTACGCCTTGCCTGGGCCACTGACATCGACATTGGACTATTGATGGCTGGAAACATGTTGCCTGGTTGGACGAGTCTCGTTTAGAAATTCTATCGAGCGAATAGACGTGTACGGTTATGGAGACAACCTCATGAATCCATGGACCCTGTGTGACAGCAGGGGACTGTTCAAGATTGTGGAGACTCTGTAATGGTTTGGGGCGTGTCCAGTTGGAGTGATATGGGACCACTGTTACGTCGAGATACGACTCTGACAGATGACACGTAGGTAAGCATCCTGTCAGATTACCCGCATTCATTCATGTCCATTGTGCATTCCGACGGACGTGGGCGATTCCAGCAGGACAATGCGGCACCCCACACGTCAAGAACTGCTGAAGAGTTTCTCCAGGAACACTCTTCTCATTTCGAAACCCATATTCTTGCAGCCAAACTTACATTATTGAGCATATCTGGGATGTTTTGCAACGTGTTGTTCAGAAGTGATCTCCACCCCCTTGTACTCTTATTGATTTATGGACAGCCATGCAGGATTAATGGTGTCAATTCCGTCCAGCACTACTTCAGACATTAGTCGAGTTCATGCTACGTCATGTTGCATCATTTCTGCGTGCTCTCTGGGACCTGCACGATATTAGGCGGGTGTGCCTGTTTCTTTGGCTCTTCAGTGTGTAAACGTAATACGAAGTAATCAAGCGAAATCAGTGTAAATACACAACAGGAACAGATCATGCATATTAGGAAATTATACAAAATAAATGGGTCTACTACTCGAAAAAATCTAATTTCATTCTACAAAATTTACAAATTTAGTAATAGATTAGAGGGGGCTTGTTATTTCTCCTGCAGCTGTGTAGGAACACTATATAACTTAATTAGATTGAAGTGATTCAGGATATTGATCCACAACCACGTAAAATTTGTTTATCAACGAACATTTTTATTCCAGCTTTTCATATGAATCTTATATATATCTAGTTAGATGTAAGTGGTACCCTCACACAGTAGGTTTTGCATTTTCTGATTATGCAAAGTAAACAGTTTCTTGTATGTCTACTTCACATATGCATGTCTTGGTAAAACTTAATTTGCCGTTGAAAGATTGTATTTCACACGTGGCAGGAGAACAAAACAAAATGAAATGAAAGTGAAACAAGTGATGAACACATATGAAAGTTTCAGGGGTACAACAAAAAAGGAATTGTTCTTACAGGGAGACAGTATCTGGCAGCTCAATTTACAGATAAAGGTAAATGAAGCCGAAAGCTTGTGCAGATCAGGTACCATTTGTTTGAAGGTGTTGTTAAAATGTTGGAAAAATTCGCATTTTACGACTACTGGGTCGAATTACGGCAGATGTAGCATTTCTGAGCGAAGTCACAGAACGTTTTAGGTACATTTATATTAATTTGAAGATGAACGACGACGGATTGGAGGAATTAACTAGTGGGCGTGACATGATGTGATAAAAATTTTACTTCGGTACAGACAAGGTGTATTATGTGACATAATTTTAAGTTACGTAGTGATGATGTATAGGAAGATGCGAATATGGTTAGGGAATCTATAATTTTCTAACTATGTACAATTTGTTATTTTTCTGATTTAGTAATTTTTTTGACCTGATAAAAGGATTTCGTTAGCATTAAGAAAGGAGGTTGTTGATAAGGTTGTGGTGAAGGATGCTACATTTGATTTGTCGTGATGTTCAAAACGACACATTTTTCACGGTGATTACGAGACATACTGCCTGTGTTCATGATCCTAATTTTGTAGTTGTTTTTCTCAGGAGTTCAACACCACTTTGTTTCACATGATTTCTGTTTATTCCATGATGGTTACCAGTAACCTTTTTACACCATCTCTTTATTGTTTATCATCTACGTGGCATATATTTAGGGTGCTTTCAGCATCTACTTCTTACGTAAGATTTCTTATTAGGTACATACATAGATTACATACGTTGTGGCAACAAAATTTGCTTGTCTTATGTTTGGGAGACTAATGACTTACCGATAAAATAAGGGTCAATTACCCTTCCTCCCATAATGTCGTACCATACATTATCCCGCCAAGGTCGCTGATGTTCCACTTGTCGCAGCCGTCGTGGATTTTCTGTTGCCCAATGGTGCGTATTATGCCGGTTTACGTTACCGCTGTTGGCGAATGAAACTTCGTCGCTAAATAGAACGCGTGCAAAAAATCTGTCATCGTCCAGTAATTTCTCTTGTGGCCAGTGGCAGAACTCTACACGACGTTCAAAGCCGTCGCCACGCAATTCATGGTGCATAGAATCTCAGCACCGACGTTTTTGAGATTCCCGATTCTCGCACAACTTGTCTGCTACTGATGTGCGGATTAGCAGCTAAAACACCTACTTGGGCGTCATCGTTTGTTGCAGGTCGTGGTTAACGTTTCACATGTGGATGAACACTTCCTATTTCCTTAAATAACTAATTATCCGGCGAACTGTCCGGACACTAGGATGATGTCTTCCAGGATACCCAGCAGCATACATAGCACACGCCCGTTGGGCATTTTGATCACAATAGCCATGCATCAACACGATAACGACCTTTTTCGCAATTGTTAAACGGTTCATTTTAACACGCGTAATATATCACAAAGCAAATACCGTCCGCACTGGCGGAATATTACGTGATACCACGTACTTATACGTTTGTGACTGTTACAACGCCATCTATCATAAAACGAAAAAAGTGGTCCAACCAAAACATTCGTATTTTTTAAGTACTACAGGAATACATAATTAGGAATGGGGGTTCCTATTTAAAAAAAACCAGTTGATATCCGTTTGACCTATGGCAGCGCCATCTAGCGGGCCAACCTCAGCGCCATCTGGTTTCTCCCATCAAGCGAGACAAGTATCGTTCTTTGTAGTGTTTTCGTTTGACGCTTATTTCGTGAGATATCTGGCCAGAACACGATGAATCGACCACCCTGTATAATTTCATTGGTATTTCCCTATTATTGGGATATCCTGAAAGCGCCAGCGCCTTTGTACTCTCGGAAATTACAAGAGTGTCTTTTCATCAGAGATACTGTGCTCACTTGGACCATCAAAAAATGTTCAGATGTGAGTAAAATCCTATGGGACTTAACCGCTACGGTCAGCAGTCCTAAACCTACACACTACGTAACCTAAATTATCCTAAAGGCAAACACACACACCCATACCCGTGGGAGGACTCGAACCTCCGCTGGGACCAGCCGCACAGTCCCTGACTGCAGCGCCCTAGACCGCTCGGCTAATCCCGCGCGGCATTTCGACCATCTCTGCACTGCAAGATGCGTGGGGAATGTGGCTCTCTGTTAGTCGTGCGATGAGGAGACAGTAGTCGGCAAAGGCGTGTTGTGAGGGGTAGAAAGGCATAGATCGATTTGCACGGTTGCAGTTATATTCTGAGGAAGTGGAACATACTGATTTACTGATTGATGATTTGAGATGAGGAAAGAGATTGAAACATTCTGAGAAGAATATTTAATGATGATTATCTTGTTGAGTAATAGAGAAGATTTAATTTAAGATAAGTGGTTTTAGATTTAGCGCTTTATTGCGGCAGCTTGTAGGTACGCATCCCTGGTTCAGAGATAAACCAATCTGAGTATAGGGAAAGATAAACTACCATGCATAATTTTCAGTTTGCATTTGGGGTTAGGAATGCGGTAGGTACTGAATATTTAATGTCATTTTTAAGAGTTGGATTTGAAAAGATCTTGTTTGATGTTAAAGACTGTCTAGGTTGTTCCACTCACAACTGTAGTTTTTGTGTGTATTAATATTTGTGTAGCAAAGAAAGAGATTATTTATCAATGTAGAGCTATTCTAATCAAACAACTAGTTAATCCGACGATATAATTTATAACAAGTCATTGTCTGCATCATTTTTACGGATTCTGATTTGTGATAAACCAAGTATCGTTTGCTTCTCTCTCTCTTGTTTTATTTTTTTGTTAAATGGCTTATTGCACCAGGGGAATCTCAGTAGCTAGTTGTAGCTCAGAAAATGAGACGTGCTTTCAAAATAACAGCAGTGTCACTGTGTTTCTATTGTGCAACAGGTAAGCTAAAAATTAAAGAATAAAAACGAGGACATTGAGCTCTTCCTGGGCTATTTATCAGTTTAACAGTTTAATGCTTCATAATGATCAATTTTCTACATTATTCTTGTCATTAAGAAAGTTTAAACAGATACGGAGCCAGACAGGCAGTTTCAGGTTACTTTTTCGCAACCAGATTTTGCTCACCACTGCCGGCAAGTAGTTTTAATGAACAACAACAATCTTATTATTTTTATTAAAAACAACTTTCAACATCGCATAATGTAATACCTTACGATTTCTGCAGGGTCTCTATTAAGTGGAGTATCCCTGCCAGTAGATTTGTTTACAGCTCCACACCTTAACTACGCCAAAGGGAAAATAAGCATTAATTTCTTGCTCTTGCCACTTGAACTGGGAGGCACTAACCAACCTAAAGGCATACGACCTGTGGTAACCGTCTTTTTAGTCTCCAAGTGATGAAAATACTGATGAAATGTTGTTCAGCACGCCCACCGCAGTCACCATTAGAATATCTGCTCTTATACCCCTTACAACCTGAATATTCTAGTTCCATTAGTCCGTATCCATCCTGCCCCCCTTCCTGTACATTACCATTATTCTGTCCATTTCCTCCTCCTCATATTTGTGCACACCTCCTCCGACCCCCTCTCTCAGCCCAGCCTCTCTTCCTGCCTCTCTCTGTCGACCTACCCCTTTTCTTTTATGTGTTCATCCACTCTTCCCACCTGTCTATCCATCCCCTCGCGTTTCTCTGTCCACTTGCCCCTCCCTCCCTCCCTGTCCATCTCCTCCTCTCCTGTACCTGTGTTCACCCCCTGCTTCTCATTCTCTGTCTGTCCATCTCCTCCACCTTCTTTCTCTCTTCATGGTATCACCCCCTCTCAATTGGAGGTTGCTGGTCATTACCCCTCAATCTCTCTCGCAATATTTCCCTCAAGATAATAAAATAGTATGTGCACCATTTTGTTTCAAATCGATCTAGAATTTCATTACCAGCTTTGGCCACATAAGAACATATCATAATTCACATCCGCCTAATATAGTTCCCACATAAATGCACACATATTTCACCCGTATTTGTAGCGAATTTCGCTGCTCTATTTTTATGGCGTCACATCTTCTGAACTACGTTTCGTACAATTGTATAACTTTGTAGGTACATTGTGTGGCGTATGTGGATGCAGTCTGCGAAATGTGTTGCGAGTCGAGTTAGTAGCGAATAAATAATAAATTTAAACGTCCCTCATCTTGCGGCGGATTTTCGGTGTGTGCAGTTGTAGGATACGTGAGCAGTTTGTTGGGCCAAACAATCCTGGGAGGCAATGGACTGGCCTGCTGAGTGTAGTTGGCGGCTTTACGCTTACTGGAGCCAGCTATTCGACGGCTGGAGGAAGCGTGCCTGCTCAGGGACTTGTTGGATGCCCATGTTGCGGGCTAAATGATGTGACTTTCTGTAGAGCGCAGTAATTTTGTTCCCAAACTGAGCTACTTTTTGGCCTACTTCATTTTGTGTCGTTCTTCTGTCTTCTGTTCTGACACAAAGGTGCTCGTTTTTGCTTTGGGGTCTGACTGTATTTGGCAATTTTATGGACCTATATTCGCGATTTATGGTGAATGTTCCCTAAATTTCAAATTCAGAACGAACGGCCTCCAGAATCGTCGTGTTCTAAAGGCAGCAGTAGCAGATAGTATAGCTACCACAGCACAGATAAGAAGACTTGTGAGCCCATATGTGCGAACTCGAATTGTTGCGAATTGGTTCTTACCAGTACTATGGCACGCACACCCCTAGGCTGTATTTCACTCAAACCCCAGAATCGAGGTGAACGGATCGAATGGTGCCATCAGAGAATCATTTGGAATGGCGATTCGCGGTCTACAACGATGAAAACAAATGCTGCCTACACGCACGTGATCGTAATTTGCGGTATGACGCGCTATGTCTTGGTGACTGTCTCGTAGAGTGCATTCAGCCAAGGCCCAACACTCATCCTGGGGTGCTCTCGTTCACCTTTTGTGTTTGCGTAGGGGAAGCTAACTAGCGTTCGGTATGTGCAGGATGTTTTTAGAACCATTCTAGTACCGTTATTGGAGCAGGTTGTAGATGTGGTTCCCAGAGAATAATGGTCGTCTTCACATTTCCCATGAATTTCAACGCGCTCTACAAGATGTGCAGCAATTTTCTGTTCAGTACGATCTCTGAACTTGTCTACAATAGATCACGTGTGGAATATGAGCGGGCGAGAAGTGAATCATACGACTCTTTAAGCAATAACTTCTACAAACTACGTGTACGGCTCCAGCACGCTTTCAGTCGTGTAGGCGTGGACTAACGAATCCTGAACAATAGTATGTCTCTGTACGATCGATTAGATGCCAGAGTCGGTTCTTGCATTGCTGCACATGGAGGCTACACCAGGTACTAATATGGGTGACTCAGCATGTGTCGTTACCTGGTATCTCAGAATTGCTGTGATCTGTAAATGAAATATTTTCATGTATTCCATATGCACTGTGGCAACAATAAATGCTGGGTGAACTGGAAACCTCTAAAATAATGTCTTACCTTTTTTTAAGGCAGTGTATAATCTGACCTGATTGTTTTATTTTGTCGTTTCCAGCCTTCTGTGAAATTTTTTGTCTTTTATTAAAGTAGTGTTGAAAGTTCTTACTCTAGGCTTTAACACTAAATTATCTGTCTCACATGTTATCTAGTGTTTATTCAGTGTTTTCCAGCATTTAAGTCTTTGATGTTTTGCTTTTCTTTATTAGAACAGCGTATAGTGCTTAGTTTGGCTTTGCTCGTTGGGCCTCCTGGATTTTATTACAATACTGTTTAACGCATTGAGTGCTTGTCAAACTTCCGTTATGCATTCGTTTTGTGTCTATCTAGGATAATATTTAATTCGTTCTTTGTGTGTGTCTATTACAGAATAGATTATCTCTTATTTAGAGGATTGTTTATCATGGACGTCATTGTGTGCTTTGGTCGGTCTGGTAACATTTACCATACGATTTTGTAACACAACTCTGAAAAAGGTGTCTTTTATGCTCAGACAGCTGGCCAGCTTATTAAATCCAATTCGTATTATTTTCTCATTTGCTATTTGCCGAGCTATATACCGGCGTGATAATTATCTTCTCATTTAGCGTTTTTGCCCACTGGGTTTAGTTGATTTCGTCCGTACATTTCGTCGGCTATTACGATGTTTATTTAACTGTGAGTTCGGAATTATGCGCTTGAATTTCTTTGTTAATTTTAATGCCATAATCGGGTGAGTTAATGTAACTTTTGCTCCATGAATCTCGTTTGAGTAAATCTAAGCACCACAGCCTAGCGGGCTTTAGTGTAAGTTTCGCTCAGTCATTGCGCTCTAATGCTCTCTGTGCTTAAGCTTAAGATTCTCCAATATAGTTACTAATTTTTGTAAATCCTGAAGGATCTTCACCAATTTTAAAGTTGTTGTATGGCCAGCTGTCGTTGATTCTGTTGCCCCTGACTATGTCCTAAATGCTATTAACGTTCTTTGCAGTATAATTCTTTCCACTTAAATTTTGTAGCTAATAAAGTGTTCTTATGACTGAGGAAACATGTTCGCTAATAAAAATTATGTGTAATATTGTGTTACTGGAAATGGATTCGCCATGGTAGATACTTATCTTTAGGCCCTAATGCTTTGGAGCAGTAGCGTAGTATAGCCAATTGAGAGTTGAGCAATGTCATACGATGATCAACAATTTTGTAACAACTGCTAAATGCTTGAATTTTTAATCAACTTAAAGCCAGCCTTGTTGTTTTTAATTTGTTCTTAGCTGTATACCTTCTCAATGTAAAAACTTAAGTTATTTGTCAATATACTTCTGCTGTCGTAAATTTTACTTTGTGGTCCCAGTACCTTTCAGCTTCACAACCACCTACCTAACGCGTCATTTGTCTTTCATCATATTGTTGGGGTTGTCTTTGGGAAAAATTTCTAGAATTGTGTGAAATTATGCGTAAAGTTTGTTGCATGTCACTAATTCTCAAAAACTGGATGAATAAAATCGGGTAATCGATCGTAGTGGGCTACACTTCTTTTCCACAATCACCCCTTTGATAGGTATGTGGTTTTTATCCCACAGCGATCCATTCCAGACGGTAAGTGATATGTGTATCAATTTTGGTTGAAATCGGTTCAGTGGTTTAGGAGGTTATGTGTAAGATACATACACACATACGTTTTTATAACATGTATGGATTCAATTTAGAAATAGTAGCATTCTCTCCATGTATGCTGTAGCATATTTTTGGAATTCCAAAAATACTCCAGGAAAGGAAGGTTTCCTCGAAACGTGATCATGTAACTGGGAACCAATATACCATTTAAATTGAAAAGTACTACACTCGAGAAACTTTTGTCACTACCGAGTTGAACAGTCTATGTCGTTACATTAATAATCTACTACATGCCAAGTATCAGTAAGAAAAATCAAATTAAGAAGTGTTATCAAGACTAGATGGAAGGAAAAAATTATTGAAATGGAATATGTTGGAAACTAACTGGAATTTTCAAGGCAGGGAAAATTGTTACGACATTAAATGTACTCATTAATTTGCTAATATCACATGTTCCATGGTAGAAGGTCTTCTTCAGTTTCAAGGTACAAGATGATGTACAACCGTCGAAGAATGGATTAACAGTGATGATTTATGTAACTTATTCCAATATGTGCTGAATTTCGTCACCTCAAAGCTCTGTAACTCAAGAATTACTAATATCCACCAAATAACGCAAATGGACCACAATACATTTACATTTGTGTAACCCGTGATATTCACAAACGGTGTACAAACACAACGTCATGACTCGCAACAACAAAATACAGCAGAAAGTGTCGGTAACTAACTATGGTGGTTCCTAGTGAGGATTTCTTCATGGATTCTGAAAAGTCACTAAATTGAAACACCAACCTAAGATATTCAGAGACTTTTATGAATTAGTGATTTCGGTGAGTCCTACTGAAAGAGGTGGTGCAGAATAATAGAAGAGCTGAGAATGACAGTCAACTACTTTGCGCTTGTGTTAGAACCACGTTTCAGGACATATTGTTTACCATTCTTACACTTTCCAAACGATCATATATCATGCTAGAGAGATACATCCACTTGTCTTCAGTGTTTGAAAGTACTTTTCATGATAGTGTTTGTTTCGTTTTCACAACAAATTTTACTTTATTTGAAATAACAACATTTAAGTTTCGTGCCAGATTTAATTTTCTTTCAAAATAGGTATTGCGAAAGGTTTGATTAGAAATCATGCGCACGGATGTTGAGTGTTTTTAAGGAATCGTTTTCCTTGAAGGCCCATCTCTCGATTCAGTGAAAAACCACTAAATCCTCGAGTTTTCTGTAGGATTCAGTTTCCGCCCTTACATGCATAAAAAAAATTTCTTAATTCAAACTGTTCTAACAATTCCTTGTGGTTCAAAATTATTTCTGCGTAGTTATTCTAGTTAGTTTGAAACTGGAGGTCTTGTGATTAGCCCCCGACTAATATTCTGAAGCGTGTCATAATCTGTGGCTTTCAGGACCTAGTCTCTCCTTGGTATGTAGGTGCCACTTCAGAGGTGCACTGAACAAACTGAGTCATGTCGTCTTTCTCTACAGTTTATTTACGTTTATCAGTAGTAAATGAAACAGGTTTACAATACGGAGGTAGTATATATCGGCAATGGCCGATACTGCATCATGCTAATGTAATTACTCGTCGCTAGCCTTGAGATCTATTGACGGAGCTACATATGATCTTAATGCCACCATAGGAACCTCTAACCTCTCCGCTTTCTTTCTGAAGGGCGATGTGGTCTTGCTGAATCTGAAACATTGTTAAAATTAAAGTCGATCATCCCATTCTCATCTTGCAATCTCCAGCGAAACCTTGCAAAGGTGTCATCATGAATCAATTGAGTAATTATAATCAAACGGTGGAATACGGTGTACTACGATGACTTCTCACTGAGGCTAAGTGAAATAACAAGAAGGCAATGTCTGAATGCACAGAAAAGTAAACAATTTCGTTCGGCATCAGGACAATGCGACAGTTCCCAGCGTCTGCTCTTTCGTGTGGGGAATAAGTGTAGGCCGGTGCTATTTTAGATATTCGCTAGATCTCACCTCAAGCATATTTTAATCGTTCATGAAAGAGCTGCTTACATCGAGGCATGTCTAAGAGAAAGAAGCATATTATGGGATAACAAATGATGAGCTACATCATTGTTTAGAAAGGTGGAATATCCGCCTTTAAAGGTGATTTCAGATATATGGGAAATATGTTGAGGAAGATTAACTGTTCTAGCCAATCCCGATGTAAAGGTTCCGATGCGTAACTTAGATGACGTCATTAAACCGGTGTCAAGGCCACACTCTACGCCTTGTAATTACGTTCAATGTCTCAGTAATGAAGTGTGCAGATGTGGGTCGTTCCAGGAAGCGGTGTTCTTGTAGTCAATCACACGTAGGGTTTCTTCGAAACCACTGCTTTCAATGTTGCATGTGTAGTACCACCATGTACCCCCACCAATCTCATATAAAACAGAAAATTAACAAACAAAAGAGTTTTTGCACTTTCACATCATCTTTAAAGCTGCTAAAGCCGACTGGCGCTGATGTGACTATGAAGTGCAAAATCGAAGGAAAATCCACACATGAACCAAGACTAACCAGATCTCACGTACTGACAGACAGGGACATTCACTACATTTTGAGGTTTCCATTCTTGGGAAAGAAAGGACTGTCATCCCTCCTCAGACGTTCAGCCACTTCAATCAAAGTATCTCCATCAGAGTTATAGAACGCACGCTACATACTTCATGTGAACGAATATACAGGGTGTTTCAGCACACCTGTTACAAACTTTCTGAAGTGACAGAGTGCTTCTGGATGATGCAAGATTGTATAGCAACGGAAACATCTTCCCTGAGTGGTCGTGACGATACAAAACATTAGAAAGGAAAGACACGAAAAGGATGAGGAAACAAGTTTGTTAAGCATAGTATACGAGAAACCGAAAATAAGAACAAAAACAGACAACGATCGTCATAAACGGTGTTCGAGATATCAGCCCTAGAAAGTGATGCAGGTCTCACATCACCGGTGCATTGGCTATTTCCTCTGGGGTACGTCTAGAGTGGTGCATAAAACCCTCGTCAGTAGTGTAAGGAACATGTTGCACGCATCATGGCAACTGTTGGAGAAGGTAGGGACGCTCTTCGTATTTTCTAGAACTTCAGGTATACCTCGTACCGCAATTGTGAGGCCTGCATCACAGCCTGTGGTCGTTATTTCGAACACCGTCCTCGCTGACTATCGTTGTTTTCGTTTTTCGTGTCATTTCTTTCTTGTGTTTGTCCGCCTGGAAAGCGCTACCGATGAAATGAAATGATCGTATGGCATTTATTGGCCGCGATATCCCCTTCGGGGTTCGGCCGCCATATTGGAAGCCTTTTTCGTTGACGCCACTACGGCGACTTGCGTGTCAGTGATGAAAGAATCGAACTCGGACCCCCTGCGTGGTAGGCGTTGACGCTACCGCTTCACTGTGGAAGCGGACAGCGCTACCGATCATGCTCTGCTATGTGGTTTTACAACGTCTAGGTGTATTCCACCTCTCCTGAAAATATTTAACCGCTGTGCCAAAACACACTGTACGTAAAAGTAACGCCATCCGACCTTTCTGATATTAACGGTATTGAAATCCGAAGCTTTATGATAATAAAAGTAATAAACACTATCGGACCCCAATGCAAGATGCAGGTTCCACCTAGCGTCACTGAACAATCAGGGAAACAGATATTTGGAAATGAAATGTATTAACTACTGCGAGTATGTACAACCATCAGCTGTATAAGAGAGTAACGGCAATGATAATTTGTACCTGACTGGGACTCGAATCCAGATTTGTCGCTTGATGCAAGATATCACCTTAACAGATTAGGCTGTCCGTGCCCAATCCACGGCCAGAGCAAAGCTCTATACGTCGTCGTTCTTACGTCACAATCTATGCTTGTACACAAATTATATAGAGGGGAAGACTTTTTAATTAATTTTCACTGCCTGATATCTGCGGATAACTGTAATACTGCAGTACCCGTTTTGTTAAAGAGAACGGTGCAATGTTCCGTAGGACATGCTTGCATGTCCTATATTTTTCATCACATTGTGGGTCAATGTCTTACCTTAAAATACTTAAAGATGAGAACTGGATAAGGTGACTATTTTCGTGATATAGCGATTAATACACAGCGTGCCTGCAATAGCGTCACTTCAATACAAGATCATAGACAGAATAAACGATTAAGAGTAGCACTGTATTTAATTTTATGAAAACATACGGATTAGCGAATGGAGGTAATATGCAGGAAGGAACCCTACAGTAGTAGCATATATAAACTCTGTGGATGGTGCACACTCGTAACCTAACTTTGTAAGTAAACTATACTCTCAAATGACACATTGCAGTGTCATAAAGGGAAAGCGTGGATGCACCTCCTATTAATGTTCTGACTCTATATTAAGTACTCTGCTACATGTAGCTTGCTTAATTGTAACTGCAGCACCAAATAATTAACCTGATTGCTAATGGCAGTCGTATACTTCACCTGCTGCATTACGTGCAACTCAGATTACCAGAGCAGCTCAATTGGCTCAAGTATGAATGCCTGAAAATGAAAGGAAGGCCTATTGCACAGACTGAACTGGCCAAGATGTTGTACCTGATGCCTATTTTGGAGTACACATTACCATCTCATCATCGTTACAGTGAGTTCACAGTATCAGGGTTCTTATTTAGCATTAATCTATCATTGGTCATTGGTAGCTACGCTAATTTGATACAAAGTCTACGTGCTTTCAGAAAACACAAATGTGTAACCCTGCACTATTCCTTAAAACAATAATGCAGATATGCACCTTTGGGTCATGCAGTAATATTAATAAATTGATAAGAGGTTTTATAATTTTATTTTAGATTCAATTTGCAACAAAACAAAAAATAAATGTTGATTTTTCAAATGGTTTTAAGATGTACAAAATAGAAAATTGTCAAGTAATTACGCTGAAGACTATAATAAAAGTTGTTCGTAAATTCTTATTTCGTGTACCAAGATGATAGGGGATTATTTGCCATTAAATAAATATTATGTACAAGTGTCTTTTTCGTTCACTTATTTTGGAATTGAATGAAATACAAATTGACGAAATAAATTTCGGATGAACAGCCTGGTATGAGTGTGCATAGGACACAATATTTCGGCAATCGACCACGTTTCCATTATCAGGTGCGCTGATGTACTGACCGGCGGTGGGCCGGCGCCAGGTGTATATAAGACAATCTCCCTCCTCCCTCTGGCGCTTCCTATGAGTCTGAGCGGTCCGCGCCCCGCGAGCGGTCCAGGTGTAGCGTCCGTTCTCCCGCCGTCTGGGCACTGCGTCCTAGGTCTTCTCGTTCAGGTGGGTCTGCCGGCATAGCTCTCGTTATTCTTCCCTCCTCCCCCGAAGTCGGTACACTCTGGAAAATACGCTTTTTCTTTTTAATCTGGGTGACCGCGGGTTCCCAGGCCTTGCTAAGGATGTAACCGCTGTCACGATTTAGTTGTGGCTCCCTTACTCTAATCTCTAAGGCTTCTTTGATGACACGGTCCCAGCATTTGGAAGTCTGTGTCAGGAGTTTGGTTTGGTCATAATCCATGCTGTGGAGTTCCGATATGCAATGCTCAGCGATTGCCGACTTACTGGGCTGGTGCAGTCTAGTGTGCCGTTGATGTTCTCGGCATCGGTTACTCACAAATGTATGTCTAAGAGTCATGTAACAATATACATTTGTGATATGACAATACTCAAAGCGCGGCCGCTAGAGATTGTATGAATTGTAAAGTGGAAGATCCTAAGACGGTAAGGTTGTTTTACCGAAACCAGTCATCTAAATAGATACTTTACTAGCGATCATGGGTGTCTGTAGTTTTTACGAAGTCTTTTATAACATGGATCGTCCCCATGATGGCAGTGTCAGAAATATTTAAAAGAGATAACTTTTATTCTTTATAGCTGCCTAAACAGTGAATTAGAGAAATGAATAACAAATCTGAGTCTTCTCAGCGTTGCTTGAATCAGATCGGAAGCAGGAAAGTGCATTCCACTGCTTGGCGTGATTGAGTATTACTACTGTTTCTGCAGTGGCTGCCGACATTTTACCTGCACTCGACCGAGATAGGTCACTGGCCTCTGAGGTGTAGGCGTTATGTTCAGGAGTAGCTGTCAGCTCATACCCGATGCTTGGTTGCGAGGTCTCAGATGAAAGTCTCCTCCAGGCCACGATTTTCGTTTCACTTAACGTTCCTCACTTCAGGTTCTTGCTCGTGTTAGTGAGGGATGAGCAGCAGGTTTCACTGACCTTGCCGGATGGTTGACAGGTCAGCATATAGGTGGTACCCGATAGCGGACTATTGTATGTAGACCAGCATGTTGTCGCTGCAACAGCAGTATGATCCGTATCTTGTCGATGCCTGGTGTGAAGTACAGAACATTTATGACACATCCTGGGTACCTGGAGCCGGCGATATTTGCGGCCCCTCGAACCTCTCAGTTGTAACTGGACATCGTTATCGATCGCACAGAACACAGGAGCGTCGCAGCGCGAGTTTCGTACGTGCTGTAGCGAAAGTGACCACTGCGAAACTCTCGCCCTTGTACTACGTTGCTTCAACCAATTTCCGGCCTGAGCAGAATGCAACGGGTCTATTCGTAAGGCAACTAGATTTGTTCTGGTGCCACGGAGTTGACCTACGTAAGTTGGCGCGGTTCCTTCCAGTCTTTGTTCAAGAAACTGGGGAAAACTTTCTGCTTACTTAGCCACAGACCCCGGCGCCAGTTTGCGAGGTAGTCACGCACCATCATCGTTAGGAGTCGCTGAGCTTACGACTTGTCATGGTTAACCGCGCCATTATGCCAATAGCTACTGTATCTAGACTTTATCTTTTCCTTCATCAATATTTCTCTTGGTTTTAGTCCAGCTGATTTGTATCTTTGGGGGATTGAAATGAATCGTCTAACAGTCTCCATTCACCCAAAGAATTGCGGGTTTCGCTTGCAATTTCCGGCATACCGGCAGCCGCAATTTGACGATTGCTTAACAACGTGGTTACTTCACAGGCTCCACCCAGACATCAACTACAGAACTTAGTCTCAATGCGTCTTATTCCATTCACAACTCAGTTCACACGCGAAGAGCGGTCAAGCAGCAGATGGTGAGGGCAGTAGCTGGTGCACATAAGGTCCGAGCTCTGGACTTGCGTATCCATTGTATCTGGAACACCCTGGATTGCAACACATCCATCATGTTGCCCCGGTTCTTTCTTCAGAAACTACGGGCTGGTCTGATGCTACCCGACACGACCTCCTTTGCTGGGTAATATTTACAGTGAAAGTCCTCAATTATGTTACGGATATATTTTCAACTCTGTCTTCCTCCGTACTGCGTGACTCCCTATAATTCAAGGTAAGGTTTTTCACGACAATTTCACACAAATACGATGCGATCAAAGGTATCCGGAAACCACGATTTAATGCGGAATAGACAACTCGATTTCACTAGAGGCGGGTGGCGCCAAGGAGGAGAGAGTCAGAGGCTATTGTGTTGCCAACAGGCAACCGGTAAAGATTGGTCATGAGCAGTGATTTCCAACATGGACACTCACTGGATGTCATTGGATGTAACCAAATAAAAAATCCATTAGATACACTTTAATCCATCTAAAGCTGTCCAGCCGGCCGCAGTGCCCGAACGGTTCTAGGCGCTTCTGTCTGGAACCGCGCGACAGCTATGTCACAGGTTCGAATCCTGCCTCGGGCATTGATGTGTGTGATGTCCGTAGGTTAGTTAGGTTTAAGTAGTTCTAAGTTCTAGGGGAGTGAGGACCTCAGATGTTAAGGCCCTTACTGCTCAGAGCAATTTGAATCATTTTTTGAAGCTGTCCGACTGTTGGTGATGGGGCTGTCATGCGATAGAGGGAAGGAACACCAACAGCTAAAACATGACGAGACACACCTCATGTATTGACGGACGGGGAATATCGAGCATTGCGGAGATGGCTGCCAATAGTCACATGATAACAGCAGATAGAGGCGATCAGTCGTGAGTGGCAAAGTGCCTAACAGCAGTCCATCTAGCAACGCCATCCTTAGAATGTTCGTAGCGTGTACAATAGCCGAGCAGTTCCTTCAGGGCCATACAACTGTATCATCAAATCCAAGCGAAGGTTGAGATGTTGCAAATAGTGACAGCACTGGAGAGTGTATGAGTGTCAGCGTGTGATTTGCAGTGATGAATCACGCTGTTCCGCGTGGTAATCCGATGGAAGTGCTAGGATCTGGCAGATTTGCTCCCCTTCTAGCAGATCGCTTGAGCAGCGAAACGTACCTAATGACAGGAAAAAAGCGCAGGTCATTCCCGATTTTAGGAAAGGCCGTAACGGAGATCCACCTGGTACAGACCTATATCGTTGACGTCAATCTGTTGTAGAATTGCCGGCCGAAGTGGCCGTGCGGTTAAAGGCGCTGCAGTCTGGAACCGCAAGACCGCTACGGTCGCAGGTTCGAATCCTGCCTCGGGCATGGATGTTTGTGATGTCCTTAGGTTAGTTAGGTTTAACTAGTTCTCAGTTCTAGGGGACTAATGACTTCAGCAGTTGAGTCCCATAGTGCTCAGAGCCATTTGAACCATTTGTTGTAGAATTATAGAACGAGTTTTATGCTCAAGAATTATGACGTCCTCAAATGAACATCTTCTCTATAGTGATCAACATGGATTCCAGAAACACAGACCCGGCGAAACTCTGATCGCTCTGTTCTTCCATGAGATGCACAGCGCAGTGGAGAACGACGCTAAGGTTGATGCAGCGTTCCTTGATTTCAGTAAGGCATTTGAAACCGTCCCGCATTGTCGTTTAATTTAAAAAATATCACCTAACGTAGTACTGTAGCAGACCTGCGATTGGACTCAAGACTCTCCTGGAACTCTACACGTCACTCTTAAAGGAACCAAATTGACAGACGTAAAGGTTCTTTCGGAGTACCACAGGGAAGTGTGTTAGCACCGTTGCTCTTCACAATGTGTATAAATGATCTAGTAGAAAGCGTTGGATGCTCTTCAAGGTTATTCGCAGATGATGCAGTTGATTATACCAAGCCGGCCGAAGTGGCCGTGCGGTTAAAGGCGCTGCAGTCTGGCACCGCAAGACCGCTACGGTCGCAGGTTCGAATCCTGCCTCGGGCATGGATGTTTGTGATGTCCTTAGGTTAGTTAGGTTTAACTAGTTCTAAGTTCTAGGGGACTAATGACCTCAGCAGTTGAGTCCCATAGTGCTCAGAGCCATTTGAACCATTTTTTTTGATTATACCAAAGTAGCAACGCCAGATGATAGTAAGAATTTGTAGAACGACCTGCAGAGAATTGATGAATGGTGCGGGCTCTGGCAGTTGACCCTGAACCTAAATAAATGTAACATACTGCGCACACACAAGAAACGAAATCCACTATTGTACTGCTACACTGTTGATGATAGACTCCTGGAGACAGCGTCTACCGTAAAATATCTAGGTGTAACTATCCAGAGAGACCTTAAGTCTAACGAATATATAAAACAGGTAGTGGGGAAATCAGACACAATACTCATTTTCATCGGAAGAATCTTACGGAAATGTAACTCATCCACGAAAGAAGTGGTTTACAAAGCGCTTGTTCGCATGATTCTTTTGTTTATCTATCTGGGATCAGTATCAGGTAGGACTGATAGAAGAGATAGAGAAGATCCAATGAAGAGCGCCGCGTTTCGTCACGGGATCGTTTAGCTGCGAGAGAGCGTTACGGATATGCTAAACAACCGCAACTGGCAGATGTTACAAGAGGGGCGTCGTGTATCACGGAGAGATTTACTACTGAAATTTCGGGCAGAACTTTTCAGGAGGAGTTAGACAACATATAACATCTCTCTCCCAGCCCCACCTCGCCTCCACGTACAGTCATGCTCGAAAGAATCCGAACGAACTGAATTGAATTTTGCCTGATTCGCATGCAACCCGCAAAACGCAGCTGTCTAGCAGGTCTTCTAATCGCTCCTTGGAACAGTCGTTTGACTATTGAAAATGGTTCCAACAAGTCACCACTAGGAAACACTGCTCTGTATCACGCTAACTCAAGATGAAAGGAATATCACGATACCAAAGGTATCAGGCAACACCTTATCACAGATAAGACTGTCCTTAAGCCTTGTAAGCTCACATTTATTACTATAAATGACATACCTGAAATGTTACCACTCTCGTTATTACGTCAGATATCCAATGCACTTAGTAAGTTCGTCGTATTCATGATTTCCTCTTCATAGTAACATACCGTACTTATTATTTAACACAAAATGACATAAAAAATTTAAATTATTCACGTACAGCTAGTCGAGAATATGTATGAACTTCAAATGAGACAACGAACCGTTTCGTTGTGTATAAGGATTCAAACCCAGGTCATGCAGACTAAACAAACATTTCGTGACTGACGGAAACTAACAGTCATTCTTGACTAGGCATACAGAGAGTGATATACCTTGGTTTTAAAGATTATCAGTTAGCAAATATCAACTGTAAATTACATAACGTAAACATTTTTAACGGACGAGATTTCCTACCCTGCTTCTATTGTCCCTCTTAAGGAACTGTGAGAAATGTTAAATATTGCTTCTTCACAAGTACCTTACGGGAAATGCCGTGAGGTAAAGTTTTGTGTGGGACAGGGATTGTAACCAAGAACCTAATCGGATTGCTATCGGGGCACAATCAACTCTGACATATCGGATTTTCTCAACAGTAGTTAGATGTTTTAACTGAAATGACGAGACGAAACACAAATTTTTTCCTTCTCCGGACTCCAACCCCACACCTATCGCTGTTATATTCTGGAGAAGACGAACATTAAATTTGGGTTTGTTTCACCAGCAGCGACAAGTGAGCATGTTTGAACTAGAAATAATGTGACGAAGAGTTTAGTGCTGACTGTGAATCGAGCTCCACACATATCGTTGTTGACTACACACAAACAGGCGTCAGGTACCGAATTTTTCTCCACCAGCAGCTCGGAATAACATCCTTCAACTTACAGTGATCTCCCAAGTCGTTATATGTCTCACTGGGAGTAAAAAACGTCAGATACCGTTAGTATTGACAACGAATGAAAATGCATTAAAAATGAAAATTATTATCCAACAACAGATAGATGTTCTCATGCTAGAGCTAGATAATACAAAATGAAAACTTTAGTGCCGGACCAGGATTCGAACCCATTCATGCGAAATATGTGCAAATGTTGAGAAATCTGCAGTTTTTAAGAAACAACAGATTGTTCTCGAGCTGTATTGTCACGAAGGGATCAAATTTTGCGTTAAGGGAGGTCGGAGTTTTATTTCCTGTTCAGAACCAATTTTATTTACATACCGAAGCTCAAATGAAAGAAGGAATAAGTGTCCTGTGATGCTACATAGCGTTTGTTTCGTAGATAGAAAGAAATAACTAGTATAAGAAAGGTTACTGGTGACAGAGTTTCTACATGTCGCCATTCCTGGCTTTATTGTGCTTCATACTAACATCTACTTCCTAGAGAAGGAATATCATGTTTAATGTGAATTTCAGACCACAAATACATTATACCTTCTTCACCTGGCGTAGCCAGAAGAGAATAGAATCCGTCCCACCGTGTCAAAAATCATCAGCAGAAGTTGGGATCGAATCCAGACCATAATTATATGAACCTATCATCAATCCAAAAGACTACCAAATCCTTTTCTCTGTGTCTCATTTTTCTATCGTAACGCCGTTGCTCCACACTGGATGAGAATTCTGACACACAGGCTCCCTGTAGTGGTTTGCAGTATGTTCACTACATTCACCTACTTGGTTGACCGAATCGCCATGGACTAGCTGCCCTGGCTACCCAGTGTATTCATTCGAGTCTATTTGTAATCAAAGAAATGAAATCACGTAAGTGCCACCTGTACAGAACTGCCAACAGTATTGGGTGAAGAAATCTATATAGGAAGTGTTCCTTCCACTTGAGCTACCCATTTTGCGGTTTCTGTTTGTTGAATACGTCATGCAGTGCAAAAGAAAAGCTATAACTGTATGTCTCTCAGAAGTCCAGATATGGCCATATGCATTATCTCACACCATTGTGGAATGTGAAATTCTGGAGGAATTGTTATTGACTTCTGGAGCTACTGTAGCTACGAGTCAGCTAGTAGTGTAACAGTAAGCATCGCGCACAGTAGATAAGATGTCGTGAGTTACAGAAGTTAATATTAAATTTGAGGTAATGTTGGATTAATTTAGAGTTTGGATAGCATGGAATGAAAATATTTCAGTCTATTGCAAAAGACAAAACAATTAATTTTGGAAAACATTCTGTGTCATACACAACTTGGAACAGGTCACGGCGACCAAATCATATGGAAGAACTGACAGCGATGTATATCGAAAGGTAGTAAGATCCCTTGCCATTAGCTTTGTCAGTATTCCACAGCCTTTTCTAGTGCAAGTAAATTAAGAAAGGCAGCGCGTTTTTGTTATCAAGTAACGTCTTCATCAATTACTTTAGTTTTAATGTAATCTATGTGTAACTACTGATGTTTGATATTAACATGAAAAGAATTCCGTAGACAGGGAAAGAAACTGTTGTTGGACAACTACTTCCATAATGACCAATAGGTATAAAATATCTTCACGCAGATGTGTTCGACAACGGTATGAAGAAAATGGTAGTAATAATGACGGTAATAATCGAATTATCCGGTAACTTCACAATTCACAGTGGATTTTCTACAACTAATAAATTTGCTGATTTAGTGAAAATGGCCTCACATCGAGGCTATGATTCCTAGAAATCTCTTTACATCCTGCTGACATAAGAAAAGCATAATCTCTGCGTCAGGAGCTTGCTTTTACTTAACCATTTAATAGACTTGTATTTCTTCCACTGTGACTAATTTTGTAAACTAAGCACATCATCCATTGCAGCACACTCCTGGGGCTGGGAAATGTGAAGACAATGGTCTGGTGGAACTACCACAGGTGCAATGTGTCGGTTCAGGCTTTTGCCTTTAAGAGGCATAAACAGATTTACTTTACCACTGTTAACCTCAAGAGAAAGACGTTATAGTCCAGAATCCGCATTAAACTTCACGTTCCTTCATTACCAACTAGGCAGAGTCTGTTTACGTTGGGAAATAACATAGGTGGAAGTGAAGGTAAAGAGAAATACTGTCGCCAGTAAACTTAATCAGATTAGAAAATTTTATTTTACTTGATGAATTGATACCAATTTAAAGGAACAAGGCTCTTATTTTACTTGTAATGGACTGGTGCTGGACTGTGATTCGAATTATTATCTCCTCTTGTAAGGATCTGAAACTCTCGGAACGGTATAGTTCAAACATTCCGTTCCTTTTCCCAAGACTGCAATCTTCTCTAGGTCTCGTCCAAAGGTATGTGGGTCCGAATCCTGATCCAGTAAAAAATACTCATAATTTCATTTCAAGCCCTATCACGTGCACACCGGCCTGGTAGTGAAAATTAACGTGCATTTTTAAAGTCTCTTCATGTGTTGCCAACAATCGCAACAGGTGTCGTTATTTCTGGTCAGACACGCACACATCTTACTGTTGGTGCGTAAGCAATTGACACTTAAGCTGTATTCGTGGATGATAAAGAAGGACGGTAGGTGTGCTGTTCGATTGTCGTTCAGGCGCAAAAATTTGTATCCGTATTTTATATTCAAACACATAGCAGCTGGTAAGAAAAAGCGATATGTAACATTTGATTTTACATAGTTAACGATCCGACTACGTGTTGGGTTTGTATCTCCGCCACGGAACTTCTAATCATGTGCTTCATCTTTAAATGCATGCACACTTTGTTACTTCTGAATGGAGGTATGTCAGACATCTTTCGTGTTTAGTTAACAGGGACGAAAGGGTTTTGATAGGAGTCCCGGTTTATTACAGAAACTGTAGTCTTTTATTTTCGAGTTTATGTTTGGTTACTGATATTGGTGAAAATTTTGGTGCTTCATGACTCCTCATGGTTAGTCAGCAATATTATATGTTTAGATTAGATTATATTAATACTTGTTCCATAGATCATGAATGCGACATTACGTAATTATGTAGAACATGTTATTTTAGCGAAAGATTTCTTTACATACCATAATTCAATTTCAGTACAAAAATTTTTTACTCTCTCTCTCTCATTCTTTATTATTTCTCTCTCTTTCTCTCTCATTCTGTATTTTATTTCTATCTCTCTAATTCTTTTTTTATTTCTCTCTCTCTCTTCTCTCTCTCTCTCCCTCTCTCTCTCTCTCTCTCTCTCTCTCTCTCTCTCTCTCTCTTACTTCTCTCTCTCTCTGTCTCTCTCTCTCTCTCACACAACCACACACACATTCCTTTTTTATTTTTATTTGTCTGTTGTGCTTGACTATCGCCGACGCCGGAAAATGTCTGTAAATGAGTTTCTTAGTATTTAGTACACTAACGAAGAAATACAATAACCACTATGAGATATTTAATTATCACACTTAGTTCGCAGTCAGTTCTGAGTATTATTAGTAACTACTCTCCAGTCCCTAAATATAGTTACATAAATGCGAATCAGACGGATTACGTATTGCAGGCCGTAGCAGCCACGTCCTTGAGACGCCAGCTAAGATCACTTACCAGCCCGCTGTAGCATCACATCAATGCGTCTTCCTCCTGCTGGTACTGTAACTGTGATTTGGCGACAATTCCTCAAGAAATTTCACAGTTCACAGTGCTATCGGATAATGCATATGGCAGTATCTAAACATCTGAGAGACAGACAGTTACAGCTTATCTTTTGCACTGCACAACGTTTTCAACAAACAGAAATCGCAAATAAGTAGCTCAAGAGGAAAGAAACACTTCCTACTTAAATTTCTGCATCCTATACTGTTGGAAATTCTTTGTAGGTGGCAGTTACGTGATTTTATTTCTGTGACTACAAATAGAGTCCAATATACGTACTGGGTAGCCGAGGCAGCTAGCTCATGGCGATTTGGTCAACCAAGTAAATTAATGTACTGAACATACTGCAAACCACTACAGGGAGCCTGTGTGTCAGAGTTCTCACCCAGTGTGGCGTAACGGCGTTACGATAGAAAAATGGGTCACTGAGAAGAAGATTTGGTAGTCTGTTGGATTAATGATAGGTTCATATAATTGTGGTCTGGTTTCGATTACAGCTTCTGCTGCTGTTTTTGATAGGGTGGGACAGGGCCACGCCAAGTGAAGAAGGTAATATGTATTTGTGGTCTGAAATTCACATACAACATGATATTCCTTCTCTACCAAGTAGACGTTAGTTTGAAACCCAATTAAGCCAGGAGTAGCGACATGTAGAAACTCTATCACCAGTAACCTTTCTTATACTAGTTATTTATTTCTATCGACGACACAAACGCTATGTAGGGTCACAGGACACTTATTGCTTCTTTTATTAGAGCTTCTGTATACCAATCAATTTGTTTCTGAACTGGGAATACAACTCAGACAGCCGTTACCGCGGAATTTAATTCCTTCGTGACAATACAGCTCGAGAACAATTTGTTGTTTCTTCAAAACTGCAGACTCCTCAACATCTCCACATACTGCGCATGAATGGGTTCGAATCCTGGCCCGGCACTAAACTTTTCATTTTGTATTATCAAGCTCTAGCATGAGTACACCTATCTGCTTTTGGATAATAATTTTGAGTTTTTAATGTATTTTCATTCGTTGTCAACACTAACGATATCAGACGTTTTTGACTCCCAGTGAGACACAGGGCTATCTGCGAGATCCCTGTAAGTTCAAGGATGTTATTCCGAGCTGCTGGTGAAGAAAAATTCGGTACCTGACTTCTGTTTGTGTGTAGTCAACAACGATATGCGTGGAGGTTTATTCCCAGTCAGCATTGAACTCTTCGTCATGTTATTTCTAGTTCAAACATGCTCACATGTCGCTGCTGGTGTAACAAACCCACATGTAACGGTCGTTTTCTCTGGAATAGAACAGCGATAGGTCCTGCGTTGGAGTACTGGGAAGGAAAAAGTTAATGCTTCGTCTCGTTATAACATCGTCAGTTAAAACATGAAAATACTGCTGAGAAATCCGATTTGTCACAGATGATTGTCGCTCGATAAAAATCCAATTGGGTTCTGGATATGAATCCCTATCCCACACAAAGCTCTACCTCATCTTATTTCAAGTAAGTTACTTGTGAAGAAGCAATATTTAACATCTCTCGTAGTTCCTTAACAGGGACAACAGAAGCTGAAAAGGAATTCACGTCCGTTAAAAATGTGTGCGTTATGGAATTTAAAGTTGATGTTTGCTAACTGATACTGTTTAAAATCGAGGTACATCACTCTCTATAAGCCTAGTCAGGAATGACTGTCACTTTCCGTCAGTCACGAAATGATTGCTTAGTCTGCATGACCTGGGTTTCAATCCTTATACACAACGAAACGGTTCGTTGCCTCATTTGAAGTTCATACATATTCTCGACTAGCTGCTCGTGAATAATTTAAATTTTTAGTGTCATTTTGTGTTAAATAATAAGTACGGTATGTTACTTTGAAGAGGAAATCATGGATACGACGAACTTACTAAGTACATTAGATATCTGACGTAATAACGAGAGTGGTAACATTTCAGGTATGTCATTTATCGTAATAGATGTAAGCTTACAAGTCTTAAGGACAGTCTTATCTGTGATAAGGTGTTCCCTGATACCTGTAGTATCGTGATATTCCTTTCACCTTGAGTTAGCGTGGTACAGAGCAGTGTTTTCTGGTGGTGACTTGTTGGAAACATTTTCAATACTCAAACGACTGTACCAAGTAGCGATTAGAAGAGCTGCTAGACAGCTGCGTTTTGCGGGTTGCATGCGAATGCAATTCAGGTCTTTCGGATACTTTTGAGCATGACTGTACGTGGAGGGGAGGTGGGGCTGGGGGAGAAAAGTTGTCTGAATCCTCCTGAAAAGTGCTGCCCCGAAATTTCAGTAGTAAATCTCTCCGTGGTACACGACGTTCCTCTTGTAACATCTGCCAGTTGCGTTTGTTTAGCTTCTCCGTAACGCTCTCTCCCCAGCTAAACGATCCTGTGACGAAACGCGCCGGTCTTCGTTGGATCTTTTCTACCTCTTCTATCAGTCCTACCTTATACTGAACCCAGATAGGTAAACAATACTCAAGAATCTAGCGAACAAGCGCCTTATAAGTCACTTCTTTCGTGGATGAGTTACATTTCCGTAAGATTCTTCCGGTGGCTCTGAGTATTGTGTCTGATTTTCCCACGATCTGTATTATATGGTCATTAGACTTAAAGTCGCTCTGGATAGTTACGCCTAGATATTTTACGGCAGACACTGTCTCCAGCAGTTTTTCATCAATAGGTTAGCTGTACAATAGTGGATTTCATTTACTGTGTATGCGCAGTATGTTACATTTATTTACGTTCAGAGGAATTTAGGTGGCCGAGTGCCAGTGTATTTCAGTGGACCCCACACTGTGTGACTGTGTGCCGGTGATGAGGATGAAATGATGGTGAGAACAACACCCATTCTACAGGAGGAGAAAATCTGTAGCCCGGCCGTGAAACGAACCCGAGCCCACTGCATGGTTGGCAAGCACTTAACTACTCTGCTAAGCAGGCGTACTTGTGTAGAAATAATATTTGTGTTAGTCGCACATCATGTTTACCTGAGTCTGCGACGTTTAGTTGTCACCTGAATGTGCCCTGTGAAGCCGAAATCCGGTTCGCGACCGAACAAACGTAATTTTGCTGCGCATTAATACGTTTCTCCCTTTTTAATACTAACTTAAAATAATTGAAGGTGGCTCATAAGAGTCGTGATCATTATGCCTTAGATAATATTAGTTCTGTCATTAGTGTTTTGAGTAGCTCTATTGGCCTTTCCTGTAATAGACTCTTCCAGCCTACAGATGATCATAACAGATAAAGCCAACTGAGTCGATTAACGATACCCCTTTACGATGTCATGAAAGTATATTTCGCAGTTACCTAACTAAGGTTCCGTGAACAACGGAAGTTACTGCAGTAAATTATAAACCCTTACAGCTGCAAAAGCTCAAAAAACTTGGTATTCACATTAAATTAAACATCTAATCAATATGAAACTTACAATCAGTAATTAAACCATTCCACCTAAGGCTCCAAACACCTAAAGCTCATCGACATCTCACGTATTGAACAATCACTTTGAGAATATTAATGAAGCTGCAAAACGGTGTCCGATCACATTAAGATAAATCATATCTATGTATAGCCGGAATGTCGATTCGTAGCTAACAGCCACATTGGCATGCAAATATTTCGCCTCTTCTGTTTCCTGCGTTCTCATTCAAAATTCCAGCTTTGGTCAGTAATGTTGAGTTTCAACAATAAACGTAATAAATTCCAAATATGAGTCTACCAACATGTTCGCAATCATTATTTCAGATGTCGTGCAGATCGCACCTTTCACTTACTTAACAAAAATTTGTATTATAAGTTTTGACAAACAGCGGTAGTCAAGCATACTTTTACTTTTTAAATTCTTTATTTTTGTTAGAGATAAAAAAATATGCATTTGTAACTCAGATGGCACTGTTCTGGTAAGCACCTTGCTACCGAGCACTGTCAGTTAGCTATGACCTAGGAGTATCTCATTTAGATTATAAGTGTTGTGGATGTATCCACACTTCTCTTGTTTATGGTTTAGTCTGCGTACATAAATATGTAACGTACTGCTATTAAGGATTTAGAGACACAATGGAATAATGTCAGGTCGTGATCGTTCCCAAGAATGCACACGCTCAGGAAATGTTCTAAATTTCACTAAAAAACCTCTTAAGCTGAAAGTTGTCTATGACTGTCGCTTTTTGTAATCTTTACCCGAAATGCTATTTTACTCTGCCCGTTGATACATCAGATATTCTTATCCCCTATTCACGCTCCCTTTTGTACGAAGTAGCCATGTGTTCTTTCCCTTTTTTTTAATGTAAATTTGACGCAGCTGAACACCTTCTGTTTACAAGCTTCGTTTGGCATTAAAAAACCACGTAAACCGAATATCAGTCCAGTTATTAGTCACTAATTATTGGTATGACGTAGTGCAATTCAGCCAAAGTTCGAATACGTGGTTTTCCGTTGATGGAAAGACTGATATTAAAATTCTACATTTTAGGTGCTAAGTGCACTCAAGTAGTATTTTGATTAAATAAAGCAGGAATGTACCAACTGAGAGCTACCAAGGAAGTTTATTACTTAGCTTAAGTTTCAAGTGAATATGGGCGCATCTATCGTTCGAGTTGCTTCTCATCATGGCTAAAGGCTGATGTGAAGTAAGAGATACTATGCAAATTTATTTTTTGTATACATACAATAACACTCAGAAATTTCGGCAACAGCTAATTTTCAGCATTTCATTTTATTCATTTCTTGTGAGCCCTCTGATATTATATGAATGCCATTCTGTTTTAATTTTTGTCACTGGCCTGGGTTGTTCCACACTCTTACTTTCTGATAAACCTTATTACTGAAATCTTATGTAGACGTATATATACAAATATATCACTTAAATGATTGTAGGCTTGGCAGATAGTGGCTTGTCTCTCACACTGGAGAAACGTTACTGAAGTTTATCTACAGTCGGTGCTGTTGTATAATACACGTCTCTGATATATGTATCTGAGGTTTAGAGTGGTATTAGCCAATCAATTTGTGCGTTCTGTTCACCGTGCAGTAGGTGCTCAGAAACGTCTTGTGAAATGTAACGTGTATTAGGTCTCCATATTGAAAGAAACATAAAATCTAACGGAGAACCACATTTTAGTGATTTATTTAAAATTAATAATTTCTGTGTTGTTTCTCAAAATTTTTCATGTGTTTTGTGGATTAATTAAGTATTAATGACCCTGGTATTTTCCTTAAAAACGAAATTCTTAGGTACGTAGGATAACAGATGACACATGAAAATAAAAATTTGTAAGGATATTGCTGGCTGAACGAAAGCTACTTTGCGCGTAATGTAGGCTGCTGTCAGAAAGTGAAAACGAACTAAGTTGTATCAATTGACTGAGACTGATACGCTGAAATTAATTTAAACTTATCAAAAAGTTGTGCGATAGAAATACTCTGCTTCATATGTAACACGATCAGCAAAGATAGGTGAAGAAATATGAATATCAAAAGTACAACGACAATCATGACAGAAGCTTCAAGAAACTGTAAAAAAGAAAACTCGTTGGTTATCTAAGAGCTGCTGGTAAATACCTTTTTTATATTAAAAGTGATTTCATTCTTCAAACCATCACCAGATATCTTAACACATTTATAGCAGCTAACGTGGGATACAAAAGCCGTGGCGTCAAATAACATGAAATAAATAGTAAGTTCCTGTTGTCAAGTAGTGGAATATATTATATTCCAAACAAAACTTCTGCATAAAAGACAGTTTCTAAAGACACACTATGTAATCAAAAGTATCCGAACCCCTGGCTGAAAATGACTTACAAGTCCGTGGGGCCCTCCATCGGTAATGCTGGAATTCATTATGGTGTTGGCTCACTCTTAGTCTTGATGGCAGCTTCCACTCTCGCAGGCATACGTTCAATCAGGTGCTGGAAATTTTCTTGGGGAATGGCAGCCCATTCTTTACGGAGTGCTGCTCTCAGCGAAGGTATCGATGTCGATCAATGAGGCCTGGTACGATGTCGGCGTTTGAAATCATCGCAGAGGTGTTCTATAGGATTCAGGTAAGCACTCTGTGCAGGCCAGTCGATTACAGGTATGTTATTGTCATTTAACCACTCCGCCACAGGCCGTGTATTATGAACAGGTGCTCGATCGTGTTGAAAGATGCAATCACCTTCCCCGAATTGCTTTTCAGCAGTGGAAATCACGAGGTGCTTAAAACATCAATGTAGGACTGTGCTGTGATAGTGACTCGCAGTACAACGAGAGCAAGCCACCTCCATGAAAAATACGACCTCACCATAACACCTCCGCCTCCGAATTTTACTTGTTGGCGCTACACAGGTTGGCAGATGACGTTCACCGGGCATTCATCATTCCCACACCCCACCATCGAATCGCCACATGCCTTACCGTGATTCGTCACTCCACACAACGTTTTTTCACTGTTCAATCGTTCAATGTTTACGCTCCTTACACCAAGCGAGGCGTCGTATGGCCTTTACTGAAGTGATTTTCGGTTTATGAGCAACCGCCTGCCGGGGTGGCCGAGCGGTTCTAGGCGCTACAGTCTGGAACCGCGCGACCGCTACGGTCGCAGGTTCGAATCCTGCCTCGGGCATGGATGTGTGTGATGTCCTTAAGTTAGTTAGGGTTAAGTAGTTCTAAGTTCTAGGGGACTGATGACCTCAGAAGTTAAGTCCCATAGTGCTCAGAGCCATTTGAACCATTATGAGCAACCGATGCACCATGAAATCCAAGTTATCTCACCTCCCGCCTAGTACTTGCAGTGGATCCTGATGCAGCTTGGAATTCCTTTGTGATGATCTGGATAGATGTCTGCCTATTACACATTACTAACCTCGGTCTCTGTCAATCAAGAGACGGGGTCATCCTATACGCTTTTGTGCTGTACGTGTCCCTTCACTTTTCCACTTCACTAACACATCGGATACAGTGGACCTAGGGATGTTTAGGAGTGTGGAAATCACGCGTACAGACGTATGACACAAGTGACACCCAATTGCCTGACCACATTCGAAGTCCGTGAGTTCCGCGGAGCACCCCATTCTGGTCTTTCATTATGTCTAATGACTACTGAGGTCAGTGATATGGAGTATCTGGCAGTAGGTGGCAGCACAGTGCACCTAATATGAAAAACATATGTTTCAGGGGGTGACCGGATACTTTTGATCACATGGTTTAGTGAGACAGGTAACACATCAGTGAAAAAATTACATCAAGATGCAACAGGCTGAAAGAAGTTAACTTCTAACGTACACCTAAAAGGTTTTCATGCACACCCAATGCTAATTTAAAATTAACGAAAATGTCTGTAAAGCTGTGGAACCATAAGAACAGCAACGTGAGGAAAGGAAGGTTTAAATACTGAACAGAGAGGAATAACAAAGATTTGATATAAGGTGCGGAAAAGATCTGTTAAAAAGTAAGTGGACAGAGAAAATATGGAAGAGAGGTGCACAAGAAATGGTATACAAAGACAATGAGACTACGGAAATCCTTTCATGAAGAAGCAGCGTTCTACGTTAGGCTATCTAAGAGGCAGCACTGGGGCGGCCAGAGACTGGCGAAGATTGGCTGGTTTTTCACGGTAGCTGCTAGTGACATTTCTTTTTCCAGTCACAAGACAACTCAGACGAACATGACCTTCGTCATATCTCTAACCTTTGGTTACTTGTAACTTGTTACATAGAGATCTATCTCATCCAATAATGACGTCAAGAATGTACAGCTCTGTATTTCCAACAGAATTTTGTTTCCGTTTTCCTGAGACTAAATTATTTATTAAAAGCTTGGACGTTGGTATGAAGTATACAGAAATGAAAAAATTTAACACGATACTGGAAGAAACGACATGAGACCAATGACAATAGTGTCGTCACCAATCGCTTAGAATAATTGAGCTAAATGGACTGGTAAAATGTGTTCCACATTCAGAAGTACTATGAAGTGCCATCTTATGACAGGTTTCTAGATGATACACAGGCTGCAAAACGCTGCTCTCTTACGTCACACAGCAGGTGTAATCAAGATCGTACCTAGGCCATGGCGAGACAGGACCCCGCCAAGGACCCAGAACAGGGTGTGAAAACTGGCAAAGAGCAAAAGACGATTTAGAAATTAGGTGGGAGAAGTTTTCTTACCCCGTCTTCCTATATTCTGTCTGGGTAATGAGATTATAATCCGAACCCTGGAATGCCATTTAGGAACATTATGACAGTTCCAGTGACTGCAATATCTTGTGAAGGCAGTTTCAAAAAATTAACTACCTAGGGCTGAGTATAGGTGAAACAGATGGTCAGATTTAGGTAGCCTGTCGACAGAATGTGACACAGTGGATACATCTGAATTCAGTGGCATTAACAATGAGTTTACTTTGCTGAAAGCAAGGAAATTGAAACTATAATTATATTATAAACTCAGATCTTGGAAAGAAAGTGTTGTGAAACCATTGTATCCCTTTTTCTTTTATCTAGAATTAATAATTTACGCACTGCTGTAATTAATAAAGAGCAAATAAGGTCCATTCTTTATTATAGGCCTTCACCATACTATAATAAAGTATCTGCCATAAACAATAATACAGATGTTGTTTTACTTTCAATTTCTTACTCTTTTAGAAATTTATTTACTTCAATGGCCCGTAATCTGTTGCGTCTAATATTTTGCGCTTGTATATATTTTAAGTAACATTTTTCACTAACGCTTGGTTTTTATTAAACTTTCCTTGTGAATTACAAAATTTCCTAAGTATGACCAGAAAATTATTGCAGAAATTTAGTTTTCGGGATGAGGCGGGGGCGGGGGATGAGGTGCCGCTTTGGCGCTTCTGCAGGTTGTCATTTCGGCACGGCTGTCCGTGCAACTGCAATTTAGTAATGTGCTACCGTCTTTCACTTTGTGCTCTGGGAGCAAGAGACGTATACGCCCTCTGCGAGGCTATATCTGTGCAGAAACCGTACCGTTCGCGGAAGTATGGTGCCTGCCTCAACTGTGGCGGAAACCGGGAGCTCTACTTGCTCAGCGCCGAGCTTTCTGATGTTCAGCTCTATGACGTCAATTTGCCGGCGCAGCTATACATTGTCGCTGCGGAAACCAGGCGTGCCGCGGCCGCCAGCTAACTGCCCGGCGTGCCATTGTCTGCCTAGAGCAAGCACTTAGCAGCGCCGGCACGCCGAGGTCTCCGGCCTAATGGGTGCCCTACGGTGATGTTTAGTTATGTGAGCGAGGTCAGGGGCTCTTTCCTGTCCCAGTCTCAAAACATGTGAGACATGTGGATGAGACTTTTCATCTGGGTAATTCTGTCATAAATTTTCAGAAAAGGACAAACGTATAAAGCGAGTAATTTGAAACACACACCTAAAGAATCTACGAAGCGTTGCTTGTCCGATGTGAGAAACTTGATTTGTTACTTGCAATGTTGCTGGCAATGTAGGGTAAGCAAACTTGAACGACGTGCACCCATACATTACGAGAGGTTGAGACGAGAAACAGTAAAATGGGGCTTTAGTAAGTGAAAAAACAAAACTTCGTCACTCTATGATTTACCACATTGTAGTTGCGGTATTCAGTCCGAAGACTGGTATAACGCATTTCTCCATACTAGCGCATCCTTCCATTCATGTCTGAATAACAGCTGCAGCCTGCATTTATTTGAACTAGCTTCCATATTCGTTACTAGGTCTAACTCTACAATTTTTGCCCCACATCTACATCCATTATAGAGGTAACTATTTAATCTTCAGTATTTTCCGGTAGCACCACATTCTAAAATCTTCAAATCTCTTCTTGTCTGGAAGCCTTGTCGTAGGTGCTTCGTTGGCACATATGGCCACATATCAGACAAGTGCTTTCGGAAAAGGCTTTCTTAAGTATTAATTCATACTAGATGTTAATAAATATAACCTTCTCGGAAGTGATTGTCTTGCTATTGCCAGTCTGCAGTTTATATTCTCTCTACGTCTACCATAATCATTTACTTAGCTCCCTAAATAATTAAACTCGTCTCCTACTCTTATGCTCTCATTCCCTAATCTAATTCCCTCACCATCCCCTGATGTTACTAAATGATGATGATTATCCAGAATGAAATTTTCACTCTGCAGTGGAGTGTGCGCTGATATGAAACTTCCTAGCAGATTACAACTACGTGCCGGACCGATACTCGAACTCGGGAACTTTGCCTTTAGCGGGAAAGTGCTCTACCAACTGAGTTACCCAAGCACAACTTACGCCCCATCCTCACAGCTTTACTTCTGCCAGTATCTCGTCTCCTACCTTTCAAACTTTACAGAATCTCTCCTGCGAACACTGCAGAACTTGCCCGCGAAAGACAAAGGTCCCGAGTTCGAGTCTCGGTGCGGCACACAGTTTTAAGCTGCCAGGAAGTTTGGTGATGATTACGTTTGGTTTCTGGGACGCTCAACTGCGCGGTTATCAGCGACCAGACGAAGTCACAATTTTTACACAGTCCAATTCGTTTCACAGTCCAATCTAGCCACTCTCACGAATGATGATCTTGATGATGATGAAACGATGAGGACAACACAAACACCCTCGCAGAGTAAACCACCAACCCGGCCGGGAATCGAAACTGGGACCCCGTGATGTTGAGAATCTGACCTTGATTAAGTTTTTTGACATTCAACTATTATTCTTTCTTCTTGTTCCTTTTATTGACAATCTACAATTCGTTCAACCGCTCTTTCGACTCCTTTGGTGTCTGGCAGAGTTAGATAATTATCATCAATCCTCAAAGTTCTTATTTCCTCTCCCTGAACTTTAATTTCGTTTCTGAGGATTTTCCTGGTTTCCTTTGCAGCTTGTTCAATGCAGAGACTCAATACCATTGAGGGTGTGTTCCAATTACGTCTAGATCCCTTTTTAACTAGTGCCTCCCCTTCATTTTCTTCGGCTCTCTTAACTATAAGGTGGTTTCTGTATAAGTTGTAAATAACAGTAAGCTGCCAATAGTTCATGCCTGCTACCTTTAGAATTTCGAAGAGTGTTTCACTGTAAACAGCGTCAAAAGCATTTTGTAAATCTTCGAGTGCTATAAACGCAAGTTTGCTTTTATGTAAGCTATCTTCTAAGGTAAGTCGTGGGGTCGGTATTTCCCCGCTTCATCTCAAATTTTGTCATCACTCTTGTTGCACCTAAGACTGTGCTGTAGTAGTAAGTGATCGTGTATTTGTTAGCCATTGGTAACTTACCTTAAGACCTTATGTTTGAGATGGAATGCCAGGTTTCTCATCAGTTTGTTCAACTCAAAAACTATCCTCTGCATTTCCCCTCTGAAGTGCCCAAGCCATCACACCCGATTGTAGCATATTACACTGCGTGCACGATAGATATGATAATAAACCACTTTTCTTTCATCTGCTATGTTAACTTCCCGCGGAACCAGATCGTGTGTTGCAGAGCAGAGCAGGGAAAAATGCGGTTGCACGTATTCTTCCTCCCAGGGTTACAAGTTAGATAGTCTTCAAAAAGTCTAGTTACAAACTATCCATTAAGCATTTTAACGCACTTCATGGTTTGCACAGTTTCGTACATCACTCATCATACTATTGTTCAGGTTTTCAGAACAGAATACTCATTCTTAAATGTTGACAGCTTTCAGCATTACTGATGCATTGTACACTGGGTGAAATGATGAGGCGTGAAAATCTGGCACTCTGTTGCTTTCTCATACAACTTGAATTGTAAAAGCTACCATCCCTGATGGAACGATGGGGTAAGCCACAACAGAGTTGGCAGGTATGATTCCTTTATTTTTGCAAGGAAAGCGAAACTGTTGGGAACCTACAATTGCTATCGGGCTAAACGTTTGCGTACGAGGAATCCGAAGTGCTTCATGCTTTTGAGACTGTCGTAGTGGGTAAGTATAACGACCACTGTACAACGACAGATAACTCTCCCTGTTGACGACCCAAATGGGCCGTGCCGTCGGCTGCAGACGTAGTCTATGTCACGCACTGTACTGTGTGTAAAACAGTCGCTATAACCGTAGCATAAATAGTAGGAGGAATTTACAACTCCTGCAGCCGTCGAACGTCACATCGTTTTCTGTGCTATCGTCGTGAGAACTGATGAACGCCGCTTTACAATGACGAAAGGGCTCTTGTCTGCTTCCTGCCCGTTAGACTGTCTCATTGCACACCTATTTCTAAGAGACGCGCTGCTCACGTTGTGGAGAAAACCCCCATTTGCTCGTCCTGTCCGTATATCGTTCCAAAATGATGGGGCCCCATTTCAGTGTCAACAGCGTGAAGCATACGACGTAAGGTCAGTAGGAAAACGTCTTATTTGTGGACCGTTTCGTTCATCTGCTCTGATCCTCTAGTGAGGACTAAAGAGAACAAGTACTCTTTGCAAATATTCTGGCTCTCGGTGAATTTGTTCCAGCAACAAATGTACACCGCCACGAATATTTAGCCCAAACCGTAATTTCACGTCATCTGAAGATCTTTACAACACCGAAGAAGACAGGGAGAACATATGTGTTAGAAGGTGCCAGTGGCTATCCGAAATCTGTATTTCATTCACTGGTACAATCTGTTAGCGATGGTACTCAAATAAGTTTACATTTTCTTTAACTTTATGCGCGGAGTGTTTTGGTTTCATTTCTTAACCGTTCTTTAAGATATTTCTTGTGACCAATAAAACTCCTTGGAGTTGATGATACACCGGCAAATTGATACACATGTATACATTCAAAAGAAACATTACAACAGAGTAGAACGTTAGGGATATTACACAAAAATCTATAGGAGAAAGATTTGCTTACAGAATTACTTAGATATTTGTAACCTTGGCTTCAAACATATTGACATTATGTTTCAAACCGGAGCAGAGATAAATACAATCCTCAATGTTAACAAAAAGACAATAGGTTAAGCAGCCCAAACTGTTATCGTGTAGACTAATATTCTAGCTAATGTCGTAGTTCTAAAACTGTAAGTGCAAATGAGAAATGACAAGGAACTATATTTTAGGGCGTTTAGTATCTCAAAAATCACTTAGGATGCTGAATGCCTTATGGTAGGTTACAATTAAGAAATATTCCATGATTTTGTTCCACCATAATTCTGAAATACTTCAAGTAATTTGAATGAAATGTAAAGAAAACCCTGGGAAAAAAGCTTTGTGGTGGTGAGATATCCCCATCATCTCTATGGAACGTTGGGGCTAGGAATAGGTTAGTATGTGATAATACGAAACTATTAACATCGATTACAAAGATTTCAAGGTTCATAAGCTGATTGGTGACAGTTGTGATGACATTAAATTCCACCTGTAGTTTACCAGAACGTACTAAAATATAAAAAACTTGGGAAAGATTTCTTCCTGTGCCTTACCGACATCAGAAATCACTCATGTGCCAATACCCATTGACAAATATTTACACATGAAAGTTCAATGGATTGGGGGAGGAAGAGCCTGCCATAAGAAGTAATAAGAAGACATGCTATAAAACACACACACACACACACACACACACACACACACACACACACACGCACACAGAGAGAGAGAGAGAGAGAGAGAGAGAGAGAGAGAGAGAGAAAGAGAGAGAGTGGAAGAGAGAGAAGCGTCCACATGCGCCGGAGAACGTACATCTATTTTTCTTCCAACCGCAAAGTTTTACTTCAGGTGAGAAAACTTTAAGTGTAGTTTGCTCATTTACTATGAAATTAAAATTGTAATTCGTCTGTAAGAGATAAAAAGATGTTACATTACGAGGGGTTTTCAGTAAATAAGAGCCTGTATGCCCGTATGGTACCACTCTATTGCGCGACACCGGAGCCAACGTCTTGCTGCGTCAATAAGTTCTCCAAATCACCTACGCACTGCTTCCCGCGGAGGGTACCCTTCATTGGACCAAACAGATAGAAGTCGGGAGGTGCGAGATCTGCGCTGTAAGATGGATGAAGAAGAACATTCCTACGAAATTTTTTGAGCTTCTCTGGGATGTGCAGATTTGTGTGAGGCCTCCAATTGTCAAGAAGGAGAAGTTCGTTTGCATTTTTGTGCCGACGAACAAGTTTAAATCCTTTTTTTCAATTTACTGAGGGTAGCATAACAACTTCATCGTTGTACCATAAGGGACGATAACAAACAGAATAACCGATTCAGAGTCCCAGAAGAACGTCGTAATTACTTTACCGGCTGATGGCAAGGTTCTGAGCTTTTTCTTTGGGAGGGGGGAGTGGTAGGGCGCCACTCCAGGGAATGCCGTATCGTTTCTGATTCTAAGTGATGAAACCATATCTTTATCGCCTAGGATGAAGTTCGACAAAAATTGTCACGATTATACTTTTAACTCGTAAGCAACTTACCCTTATATTAGGCAGGGAGGAACCCAGCGGGCAGACACCGTTAAGTACCACAAATAGCGGACGAGTGTAGCAGTACTATCAACAGAGACGTCTAGTCACCTCAAATGAGAATGTCGCACGTTCAAATACTGCAGAGGTCACAGCTCTGTGAGTCCGGCCAGGATGCGGGAATCGGACAGCTTTGCAATATCTTATTGCGATGTAGACAGACCCCTCGCACAGTGACTCACCGTGCTTTTATTCACACACAGGTCTTCGTGGACATTCTGGAAGCGCCTATGAATACCTGCGATGCTTAGGCTTTCTGCGAAAGGAACCTTAACGACAGCGCTGTGCTTCTAACGCACCTCCGTTGCAGACTCTATTCTGGAGGCTACGTTTAGTGCAGTCATCTGTTGTAACTTTACGAGACAACAGTGCTACACAAATTCCGCATTTTTCCCGCCGAAACAGATCAAGGAAAAAATGTTACATTACTTACTGAAACTCCTCATATAGTTTCAGTTCTGTACATTGAAAATATATAAATCCAGTTACTGGCTCTACACCGTCTAATGGAGGTTGATCCTCGGTAAGAAGGTGCGCTATAACGCTTGTAACTTTCTGAAGCTTCTTTACGCCACCACACCAAAATGAAAACTCCATGTGTTTTGCGATGCACCTCAGCTACAATTTGTGTGTTCGGGTGCTGTCAAAAATAAAATATAGGTTCCACTGCTGTTTTTAGGGAGAGACCACTTCTTCTTCGGAATTTGAAGACCTCGACGGTAAACAATGGTTAAGAACAAGTTCGTTGTTGTGAGAAATCGCGTATTGAAGTTTCAATAAAAACTGGTATTTCATGTGCATCCATTGTGATTCCTTAAGTCAGATAAATCATTGTTTTAAATATTTCTAGAGTAAGGACGTATTTTGAAAATCGTTAACTTCATAAA
Organism: Schistocerca americana; assembly: GCF_021461395.2. NCBI lineage: Eukaryota > Metazoa > Arthropoda > Insecta > Orthoptera > Acrididae > Schistocerca > Schistocerca americana. Next base: position 582,609,134 of record NC_060119.1, on the reverse strand, counting down.
AGAGTTGTTTATAAATTTACCAAAATTATTGTTACCTTTCAAATATGAGCTAACTTTGTCCCACCACTGTTTTCTTGATGGGCTGTTAATGAAACATTATTGTAAATACTAAAAAAATACAAAATTAAAAATGTCCGAACTGTTTCATTTTGTGATACTAAGACTCACATTACCAATATTTCTAATAACAAATAACGAACCCAAAAATTAATCAAAGTATGTGAGTAGAAACAACTTTCGAATCGCATTTGTGTTGAGGAACATATTCACTGTCATTAACTGAGACCTAGTTATCCACATCATACAGATATTTGTATAAATCATCTCCGCGCGGGGTGGCCGCGCGGTCTAGGGGCCCCTTGTCACCGTCCGTGCTGCTCCACAGGTGTGACGATCGAGTCCTCCTTCGGGCATGGTAGTGTGTGTTGTCCTTAGCGTAAGTTAGAGTAAGTAGTGTTTAAGCTTAGGCACCGATGACCTCTGCAGTTTGGTCCTATAGCCACTTACCACAAATTAAAAAAAAGAAAACACAAATCGTCTGGAAAAGCATTTTCCTGGCATGAACTCTGCGCATGGTATCACTATTGGCAGCGGTTGATTTTGTTACTTACCACTGTCTAGACGCACACATCTTGACAAAGTTGGCATTAATGAGGCTCCAAAATTAGAGATAGAGTTGAAAGTCTGGAGTAACAGAGGAGTAACACATTCAGATGGGCTTAACAAATTTTAAGTGCCCATAAAAGTAGCTGATCTTTATTGTTATAAATCTGCAGGACACTAGATAGCCGGCCGAAGTGGCCGTGCGGTTAAAGGCGCTGCAGTCTGGAACCGCAAGACAGCTACGGTCGCAGGTTCGAATCCTGCCTCGGGCATGGATGCTTGTGATGTCCTTAGGTTAGTTAGGTTTAACTAGTTCTAAGTTCTAGGGGACTAATGACCTCAGCAGTTGAGTCCCATAGTGCTCAGAGCCATTTGAACCATTTTTCAACACTAGATAGTTATCGACTTCAGGAACACAGTGAGGTGTATCAACATACATTTTTTGGTGCTTAAAAGGGCCATCATTAATAGATACTCAAATCCACAACTTTTGTTGATGTAAGTACTTTATTTGATGTTGTTTCGTACAATGTTACTGATCCAGTGCTTCATTCGATCCATCAGGTGACAGTGAAGCTTGTTTAATCTCAACTTCCAGTTCAAATAAAAACAAACATCTGCATCACTCAAGTATGGGTTGTATCAACGCAGCCCCACATCACTGAAGAAGAGGACTTGATACGTACTGTCATGTCTACCACTCCCTCTTTGTGTCTGATGTTTTCTCGTTTCTCTGCTGAAACAGCTACTTTTGTTATCATGTCTGAGCAAGTCATTGTTATGGCATCAACAAAACACCTCATTTTAATTGAAAAAGCCTTTCGTTCAAATTAACTTTCAAATAATTTTATCTTGCGTTGTAGGCCAAATTTGTAGAAGATTCAGGGCACCAAAATAAGAATTGGGGTCATTCACAGAGCGCCGTCTCTGTTTGCACGCTAATCTTCTTAACATGTTGGTTGAACCGGATTGACTTGAGGATGGAAAGGCTAAAACCGCCAAAAAATTATCTCTATCAAATATGATGATAAAAATGGAAGAGAACGGAGTTGTCATGTACCAGAATGTTTACGAAATGTGTCACTTGCTCCTACAGGAAGTGCTACTGGCCAAAATTAGAAGGAAACTTCCTATAATGATATGCATGGAAATAAGCACATATTAAGGTAGGGCCAATATGTCCTCCCATTCCTATGTCTGTTATGTAGGAGTGCTGTAGGAGTGCTGTAGGAGTGCTGTAGGAGTGCTGTAGTTCAAATGGACCTGCTGCCATTCTGATTGCGTCATACACATTTGTCACAAGCCCCTCTAACGTTTACACATTATCGATGGGTGGGGTATACACCTCCAATAGTCTCCATAGCCGGAAATACAACAAATTCATTTTCCATGAACAGGAAGGCCATGCTACCGGACCTCCTCTACCAACCAATCACCCTTGAAACGTCGCGGCGAAATACTGCCACACAGTCTGCGCGAAATGAGGTGGAGTCCTGTCACACGTAAACAACAACCGTTTGTGCAAGTGTAAATTTCGCCCGTATTGCTGGTTATGCACCACACAGAAAACGGTGCTACACCGTACATGTAAATGTATTTGATTTAATGTATGGTCCTATGTGTAGGTCACCGATATTTCCTTCCCCTACATTGATACTGAAGCGATCCTGATGCCTCACCTCCATCATTAATCGTGGATTTGCATCAGCGCACACATGTGTACTGTATGACTTTATCGTGCTTATTCCTGTAATTCCTGCCTTCACTACCATATACTACACATCACTGGTAAAAAGTGAAAATACCCGTTTTTATTTGTCTCCGGAAATGCGATTGTAAGACATCTTCAACTGGTTTTGAATAATATTACCCTCATATAGGGATGTGTGACACTTTCGTTTAAGCACCCTATGTATCAAAGATTGTGTCGGATTACGACAGCACAAATCTGAAATCAAATTTGGTCAAAACAAAATATTTTAAAAGTTATTAATGTAGGTTTACCGATGTTTCACTTAATTAATACTATGGGCTAGTAGTCTCCCATATGGTTTCATGTGGTTAGTTCTATGAAGCTATGCCCCGCAAAACTTAGTTCATTACTACAAGTAAGAGATGTTTCTGACTTCCTGCTGAAACTAGTATTGTTAGGGTTTATTTCTAAACAGGAAACCAAGAGCGAAAAAATTAATCGTACAGCGAAATCACACCAAAAATAAGAGAATATAACTTCCGGGCGGATTAAAACTGTGTGCCGGAAGGAGACTCAAACTCACGGCCTCGGCTTTCCGCAATCAAGCGCTCTGGCGACTAAGCTACCCACACAGCTTAGCTTCCACCCTTACCTCGTCTCCTATCTTTCACACTTCACAGAAGCTCTCCTGTGAAACTTTTAGAACTAGTACTCTTGGAAGAAACGATATTGTGGAGACATGGCTTAGCCACAGCCTGGGGGATGTTTCCAGAGTGAAATTTACACTCTGCAACAGAGTGTGCGCTGATGTGAAACTTCCTGGCAGATTGACAGTGTGTTTGCCGGACCGAGACTCGAACTCGGGACCCTTTACTTTCGAGGACAAGTGCTCCACATCGGTCCGGCACACAGTTTTAATCTGCCAGGAAGCTACATGTCAGCACACACTACGCTACAGAGTGAAAATTTCACTATGGGAACATCACTCAATGCTGTGGCTAAGTCATGTCTCACCAGTACTATATCTTTCAGGAGTTCTAGCCTCGCAAGTTTCGCAGAAGAGCTTCCTTGAAGTTTGTAATGTAGGAGACGAGGTACTACTAGAAGTAAAGCTGTGAGGAGCCGCCGTGAGTCGCGCTAAGGTAGCTTGGTAGGTGGAGCACTTGTCACTAAAACCAAATGTCCCGAGTTCGAGTCTCACTCCAGCACAGAGCCTTAATGTGCCTGTAAGTTACGTATCAGTGCACACTCGATGGCAGAGCGAAAATTTCATCCAACTTAAGAGAATATTCAGAAAATATATGCGGGCAATAGCAATGAAATTATGTTTTCACTGAAAGTATTCGTTACAACAATACTTGGTTTCACTACACTAAAATAACGGTCTTTCATCTAAAGCGGTCGATGAGATGTTGATCTATTACTTGCAGCCGATGTTAGATTGACTAATGATGTGGGAAATTTGACAGAATTATAAAACGATTTGGCGAGCAGGGCATGACCCATATCTACTGAAGCCATGCATTAGTTTTCCTTCGACTCTACGTAAAATGGCCGGAGGAGACCAGTAGCATTTGAACCAAAGATGAGCTGATGGCAGGATTAGGCGTAGTGGTACGAAGTAATGTGTTGCTGTACTTTTCAGGGAATGTACCTACTAGAAATTATAGGCAATCATTGGTTCCACGATGTGAAACGGAAGCGCATCATACTCGTCACTTAAGACCACTGCTGAGACTTTGTAAGACACTTTAAAAGGTTCGTGTTAAGCTGATTACCAACTGTCTATTTATTTCAATACTTCTTTAGTGAAATATAATTTTTATACAGTTGTTTTTACTGATTTTCAGCATGTTACGGATGTGTTGTACTCATACACACAGGAGGCAGGTATATGTTGTTGGAAGAATTGAATCTTTAAGAACGGGTCGTGAGTCGTGCTTGGGTAGCTCAGATGGTGGAGCACTTGCCCGCGAAAGGCAAAGGTCTCGAGTTCAAGTCTCGGTCCGGCATAGAGTATTAATCTGCCAGGAAGTTTCAATCAAAATAAAGTTTCTTTACTTGTTACCTACTGTCCCTGAAAACCTATTACTGGGATGGTTAAATACAAGGTGCTTAGAAGAGACAGTGCTCGCTTTTAGAAAATTTAAATTAGCAACATATGTAAATTTAATGCGTAAAAGGTACCGCCAGATGTACTTCATCGCTTAATTTTGCGCACTCCAAATTCATTGATCCTTAAACTTGAATGTTTTAACGTTTAACGTGTGTTACGAAAATAATAATGTTTGACATGTAGGGGTCGAATTTCTCATCCGACAGTGAGTAGAGCTAGGAAGAAGTCAGCAGCGTCAAGGCTCTTATTGGACTATATGTCTTAGAGGCGAAAGGTACAAACTTCTTATCCCTCAGTTAACTTCATTACTTTGGTAAATTCGTTGAAGCATTTACACCATAGCCGGAGGCACGCCAGTGCATTTGACCTTGTGGACCTGATGACATAATCGCATTACTGTCGTAGGTGGGTTGGTAGTGGCTCACCATTTCTTAGCCCTAGGTGGTCAACTAATTGCAGCTGAATGGAGGTATATTTGTGTGATTATATTTTCAGGCTAACACAACAGAAGTCATTGATGAAATACCTGTTCTTGCGAGATATGTGGAACCAAATGAGACAGTACTGATTTATGGTTTTAGAAGATCTGTCTATGCCACTGTGGTTTCCTGCCTTCCTTGTTCCAGTCAACAATGGTGCCTGACCAAACCTACACGTGAGCTTGATGTTCTCTGATTTCTCCGTAGTGGAATGAAGAAATGTGTTGCTTAACTTTTCGGGGAGTGTATCTACTTGGAATTTTAGACAACCCCAAGCTGGTCGGCTTATCTCTTATTATATGCCTACCAGCGAGGAGTGACTCCGTCGCCTCGCTCTGTTGAAGCGAACTTATTAAGGAACGTAAGTCGCCTTAAGGGATAGTTCGTATCTCTTATATTAAATGTACCTCGTAACGATCCCAGACTGACCAATAATTCACAAGGCTTTTGTAAGCTAACTCAATCTTGGTGGAATTCCATTTCCTTAGCATGCTTCAATGAACTTATCCTGGCACCTGTTACTCGTACAACTAATTGTATAGCTCTGAAATGTAACTTGCTGTAATTTTATGACTACCAGTAATTTATCGCCAATAATGTAATCTAAAAATCTTAAACTTGTCAGCTATTAACGTTCCAACATTTTTCATAACTTCAACTTTTTTAAGCAAACACGCGATATAAAGGCATAATGAATCGCTACAAAGAAAGAGATAGTTTCGGTCGCAAAATTTGTTTTATTATGAATAAAGCGTTTCACCTGTTGAAGGCTTTCTCAGACACTCTGAAGAAAAAAGAAAAGCAAATATGCAATTACACAAAATTACAAGTTAAGGTGGATGAGTCTCAGCTGCGCTAAGCTTTTAAAAATTACTGTAAATATTAACACCACGAAATGCTATCAGAGTATTACGTATCACCAGTCATATGTACTGCTCTGATAGCGTCCAGTGAGTGTTAATTTTTTTTTTAATTTTTAATAATAATATTGGTAGTTTAGTGCAGATTAACTCGCAAATTTGTAGAATTAAGTCTTGCTTATCCTTTCGTTTTATAAAATCTGAGGAATCCATAAACAGGAGAAATGCACTATTTGTAATAAAAAAGAAATTGCAATCGAGACTGAATGTAACTATGGAAACCGGTTGCTGTCTCAATCCGCCCATTGTGGAATGGATCGGAGACATAACTAATGGTTTGCAGATGTGAACGTATGTTAATCTGTTATTAAAGATCCCCTAGCTATGTATTGCCGATAGCTTCGAAACAACTGGTAGTGAGCGCCTGGTTCTGCTTTGTTCACTCAGACACTGGGCTGAGGAGTCGCGATGGGTCCTTATTGCAAAGTTGACAGTAACTGTTACTCTAGAGGCTCGCTCCGGCAGAAGCGCGGGTCGTTAGGAACAAGGGCTGTTGTGCAGATAGGACACTGTCAAGATGGGCGCCCGAGAGAGTGGACGCATTTGAGCGCTCTGCTTGGGCACAGTTATGTTCATTGTGTGAATCCAGATCGATACAAAACCAGTGTAAATAATGTGCAACTATCACTCAAAATTGAACGAGACACGAAATGGAATACTAATGCAGCAGCCGCCGTGCCGGGTAGCCACGCGGGGGTTGGCTTGGGTTGTTTGGGAGGTCTCGTAGGATTAGGGAAGGCCGAGCCCTTTCAAAGGAACCATCCCGGAATTTGCCTGGAGTGATTTAGGTTCAAATGGGTCTGAGCAATATGCGATTTAACTTCTGAGGTCATCAGTCGCCTAGAACTTAGAACTAATTAAACCTAACTAACCTAAGGACATCACACACATCCATGCCCGAGGCAGGATTCGAACCTGAGATTTAGGGAAATCATGGAAAACGTAAATCTGGATGGCCGGACTCGGGATTGAACCGTCGTCCTCCAGAATGAGGTCCAGTGTGCTAACCACAGCGCCACCTTTCTCGGTGAAGCCACGCAGTCTAAGACGCCTTGTCATTGTCCGCGCGGCTCCACCCCTCGGAGGTTCGAGTCCTGCCTCGGTCATGAGTATGTGTGTTGTCCTTATCATAAGTTAGTTTAAATTAGATTAAATAATGCGTAAGCTTAGAGACCTATGACCTCAGAAGTTTGGTCCCATAAGAACTTACGACAAATTTCCAAACAGTGCAGCCGCTACGTTTCTCCCGTAATGAGTAAGTCTGTTATAGCCAAACCTGTAGAAGACGGCAATGTGTTTTGCAAATGTTTTAAGAGGTTGCGGGTATGTGGAATCATCAAGGGTTTGCAGTTAAAATCAATACACATTATAAAAATTGAACTGTGTGTGTGTGTGTGTGTGTGTGTGTGTGTGTGTGTGTGTGTGTGTGTGTTCATGTGTGTTCCACATCTCTTCCTGAACCTAAGGACTGCTTTCAAAGAAAAATGGCTATTTGGTTAACAACCATCTACTTATCAAAAGGGTGGGGGTGAAATAGAAGAATAACCCGCAACACATGAATTTCCAGGTATTTATTCATCCAGTATTTGAGAATAAGGGCAATTAGCGACGCTTATCGACCTTTACACATAATTTCGAACCTTTACGAAATGCTTTTTCGCTAACAGCCTATACAGAACGATGAAAGATAGAACGTTTATTGCTTACTGTGTTCCCGCTGTTCACGCAGTACAAATACCACATGAGGCATGGCGTTGAAATTTACTACAATTTTTTTCTTACTACCTGTATCCACCAAACACTTCACAGACAGTACGCACATATAGCACTGAATGTTGCACGATTGGTAGTTCAAGAGACATGACTTCATAAACAGTGAGCCAGGTGAAAATCTGCATCATTATATTTGACGGTTGAGGTTATTATTTTGCTGCTACTAATTCTATTCCCAACACATTTTGCAGATACTATCCGGATATACCACTGAATTTACCTAGCAAGTTATATCATTTTACGACACACATTTCTGGAGATATGATGTAATAAGCAGTAAGCACAATTCCAGACTCGGCAACGTCGAGTTTCTCCGCTAGTTGTTTACAAATGTCCTTTGATTTAATTTCGAGTGTTTGTTATTGGATATCTTAGTGAGGTCTTTCAGGCGCGGTGTTTATTGTGTATCTTGGTTATTACTATTTAAATAGAAACTTATAATGTGTTATTGTTGATGCATTGTTGTGTAAATCTTTGAAGATCTGATAAATGACTGTTTCATTGCCTTGTGGGTGCAGACAGACCGGGACGGCTTTCTTCTGGACTCTGATCGCTTATGGATACTTTCTTTCCCCAGAATTTTTTACGAAAATTAACAGTACCCTGTGACTATTTTGTATGTAAAGTGACTCATCTTTGGAAATTATAGCTACATGCGCTCCACGTCAAATTAATATACTCATGGTGTCACCTCTCCTCTCAGTAGGATATGGGTTTAGCTCCTTATTCTTATACACACCGGTGGTATCTTTGAGGTGTTTCTCTGTTTGGACCTTCCAGAATTCCAGTTGCTGTTCTTTGCTCTATAGATAATTGCATTCTAGTATACGTATGTGTTGTCCGTTATCACGTAGAATTAGCGACACTGTAATGTGTAGTAGCCTGCACACCCTCTTGGTCCATGATATATACCTTAAGGAGTCCTTTCTTCGACAGATATAGTATAGCTAAGGCCTCTCTAAGAACTTTGTCCTTCGAGTTTCCTTACATGTTTGAAGTGCATATCACCTTTCGCTACTTTTTGCCATATGATGCCTCTGCTTAAGTACTGTACTCTAAGGTTGTTTTGATGGGTGTGTTCCATTGACTGGATCAAATGTTTTTGTGTAAGCAAACAATAGTAACTCATGTTGGATTCCTGTACAATAAACGTATCTGTGTAGTATTGGAAAATTTGACTTGCTGCACACTTTCCATCACTCTGTCTCGGAAAAAAAATTCGTACTCAATGTTTCTTTTGCGCTTAAAATAGGAATAATGTTAGGAAAATAGTTCAGTTACTTGGCTTATAATTGAAGCACAATCAGGATAGTGGGATCTTCTACGCTGATGTTATCCCGACTGACAGCGTCCAAAACAAGTTGTTAATCAATTAGGAAACTAAAACGACAGTAGCCCATGCAGTTGCTAGCTTTCCTGTCTATTAATGCTGAACCTGTCACATTTATGGTAAGAATCACAAGGACTTTTTTTGTCAATGTTGATAGGAAGAATAAGGTCATTACGCTCAGGAGTGAACCAATTTTGGATTACCTAATTCAGTATTTCATCTTTCTCAATTTATTTTTCGGTTTGGTTTACGGGTTTGTGTCAGACCATCTCACTTATATTCAATTTCAGTCAGTGTCCAATTAATACTTGTATTACTCATACCTTTGGTAGATAAAACTTCACTATGTTCATATTTGATAACATTAATATGATAAATTCGCAGTATTAGAATCGTCTCCTGCTATAACTATGTTTTAGTTAGTGGTGTCCCTATGCGTTAATATTTTTGAGGTGATAGTGACTTCAGGTTTTTGATTGGGTGTTTGATGTTTAGCAGTGGAAGGGCCTGTTTTCATCTAGATACAAACTCTGATCCGTCCTACTGACTGTATTACTGTGTAGCGTCATATATGAGCTAATGGGTAGTGACAACATTTATTTTGTTGCAGTCTTTCTTCATAATCATTGTGAGTTTATTCGGAGTACACGATTAGTACACAAATATTTGAAATTCGATCCAGATTTTGGCTTTTGTAAACTGCGCTACCTAGTACTTGTCTACATAACCGTACTTACCCTGAATCTCATTATGATAAAGCATTTTAACAATTCTTCTGCAGTCACCTATGAAAACAAGAGGTTCATGACTGATGCTACCAATCTGTGTACCTACCGGCTATGGTCTCTTTTTTGAATTAATGTAAATTGACTCATAATAAGAGTCGAGTGTCCCACGACTTAAAATACACTCCTGGAAATTGAAATAAGAACACCGTGAATTCATTGTCCCAGGATGGGGAAAAGGGAAACTATATTGACACATTCCTGGGGTCAGATATACCACATGATAACACTGACAGAACCACAGGCACATAGACGCAGGCAACAGAGCATGCACAATGTCGGCACTAGTACAGTGTATATCCACCTTTCGCAGCAATGCAGGCTGCTATTCTCCCATGGAGATGATCGTAGAGATGCTGGATGTAGTCCTGTGGAACGGCTTGCCATGCCATTTCCACCTGGCGCCTCAGTTGGACCAGCGTTCGTGCTGGACGTGCAGACCGCGTGAGACGACGCTTCATCCAGTCCCAAACATGCTCAATGGGGGACAGATCCGGAGATCTTGCTGGCCAGGGTAGTTGACTTACACCTTCTAGAGCACGTTGGGTGGCACGGGATACATGCGGACGTGTATTGTCCTGTTGGAACAGCAAGTTCCCTTGCCGGTCTAGGAATGGTAGAACGATGGGTTCGATGACGGTTTGGATGTACCCTGCACTATTCAGTGTCCCCTCGACGATCACCAGTGGTGTACGGCCAGTGTAGGAGATCGCTCCTCACACCATGATGCCGGGTGTTGGCCCTGTGTGGCTCGGTCGTATGCAGTCCTGAATGTGGCGCTCACCTGCACGGCGCCAAACACGCATACGACCATCATTGGCACCAAGGCAGAAGCGACTCTCATCGCTGAAGACGACACGTCTCCATTCGTCCCTCCATTCACGCCTGTCGCGACACCACTGGAGGCGGGCTGCACGATGTTGGGGCGTGAGCGGAAGACGGCCTAACGGTGTGCGGGACCGTAGCCCAGCTTCATGGAGACGGTTGCGAATGGTCCTCGCCGATACCCCAGGAGCAACAGTGTCCCTAATTTGCTGGGAAGTGGCGGTGCGGTCCCCTACGGCACTGCGTAGGATCCTACGGTCTTGGCGTGCATCCGTGCGTCGCTGCGGTCCGGTCCCAGGTCGACGGGCACGTGCACTTTCCGCCGACCACTGGCGACAACATCGATGTACTGTGGAGACCTCACGACCCACGTGTTGAGCAATTCGGCGGTACGTCCACCCGGCCTCCCGCATGCCCACTATACGCCCTCGCTCAAAGTCCGTCAACTGCACATACGGTTCACGTCCACGCTGTCGCGGCATGCTACCAGTGTTAAAGACTGCGATGGAGCTCCGTATGCCACGGCAAACTGGCTGACACTGACGGCGGCGGTGCACAAATGCTGCGCAGCTAGCGCCATTCGACGGCCAACACCGCGGTTCCTGGTGTGTCCGCTGTGCCGTGCGTGTGATCATTGCTTGTACAGCCCTCTCGCACTGTCCGGAGCAAGTATGGTGGGTCTGACACACCGGTGTCAATGTGTTCTTTTTTCCATTTCCAGGAGTGTATTTCCGTATTTCGTTTTCTGGAGCCCATTTTGTTTGGTCTTCGTCTCTTCCGTGGTTCGATAATGTATTCTGTTTACATGTGAGTTTTACGAAGAAAAAAAAGTAGCATGGTTTAAAGTCAGGTCTTTAAAATGAACAATCATAGGACTTGCAACTTTTAGTAGCGAATGAGTTCTGGAAGGGTTCACTGTGTAAATGGATGGTAAGTCCTTTCTTCCAATGCAGTGGTCACATATTTCTTAGTGGTTCAGTAATTGTATCGGTTGAGGTAAGCATATGGTTGTCTGCTGTTACTAACAATACTTAAGTTCAGCAACTCAAATACTTTCTGAAGGTGAATACCGTTCATAACATTACTCTCTACGTACTGCTGGGCCTTATTCAAAAGAATAGTGAGACTTGGAGCTGCCTGGAAGAAGATCTGCAATCTCCATGTCATGCAGCAGAAAGGGCTCAGAATGCTCTCAGTGATAGTCAAGATTATATCGCCGCAAGATTATGACGCCGCAAACAATTGTGTTGAGCGTTAGTTCGTTCTGGCACTCAACAGACTGTAAGTGAGCGTTCACTGTGGTAGCCTTTAATTCGGAAGTGATCGTCGGTGGAAGGTAGTAAGGAGCAGGACTGTTTCTGAAATCTTATATTTAACCACTTAGGACCAGCTGGAGAGATTTCTGATTGAAATATGTATCAGGGTTGAGCTACTCGTTAATTATTTGTAACGTTCTTGAGAACGCTGTCTGTACATTTTATTTTCGTTTGTCTTCAGCAAATACTCATAAAGGTTCCTAAGAGGTTATGTTAAATGTGCGACACTGCTTTCTCCGGTTTTTCTGTGTCAGCTGCTTCACAAACACCATCAATCGGCGAGAGTTCATTACAGTAGAGTAAAATATCTTGATTTAATCATCTGTGGTCGTGATTTTGGTACGTCCTATGCCTGTAACATCTTCAAGAAAACTACAGCCACGCTTGCATTAGGTCACTCACTTTTTAGTGTTGAAACTACATTTGAACAAACCACATACGATTCCTTTAAAACACAATGTAGCTGATTTATTCCAAGGATCTTATTGACACCTGAATGTGTACCACTATAAAAAGAATAAATACCGTCAAGTTAACATTTCCGTAAAAGCCTGATGGATACTATCTTTCTGTACTTCACACTGTGCTGCAGCAGAAATATGGATCCATGTAACTGGATATCCTCACAGCGCCGTTACTATTCAGTTTACCTCTTTCCACATGTAGCACTTCAAGTTACTGTTACTACCAATATATTCTTAACTACTTTTTGAATGGCCAGAGTTCAGTTTTCCAGTGCTGAGACGTTTGGTATTCCGCCGATAAATGCTCAAAATGGTTTCGGCTGGTAAAAGTGTAAACCCAATTATATTGTTTATGAGGAATGGGGAAATGAAACAGTAATTATTATAAAAGTCTCAGTCTAGATTCTCTGTTCAGAAAATTGTCGATAAAATTTATGTACAGTCACAGGAAACACAACTTTAAAAATACAACGAGTATTGATAATACGAACAATTTCAAATCCTCTTGGTACATTTAATTGTCAATGAATGATCTGGAACAGGCCAAAATTTGATTTACCTCTAGACATGTAACACGCACATCATAATTAAATAAAAAATTTTTACGCTTCACAAAACATCCAATTTCAATAAACTGTCGGTCCTTTTCGAGACATTAGATGATAACAGAGCTGAACAATTGTTGAACCACAGGATAAAAAAAAATGCAAATCAATTCAATGAAGGCACCAACGAAGTGCGGACCTCTATCTTTCAGGCATCCGACGATCTCCGGAGGAGAGCAGCTGGTTGCCTGCAGAGCAGGCGCACAGGCGCCGCTCCGCTGCCGCACACCGCAGCAACTGGAGGAGCAGCGGCACCAGCAGCAGCGATGACGTCATCAGCGACCAGTGGAGTGTGGAACCGCCTGCACCGCTGTGTTGCATGGCTGCTGGCAGGTCACCTGCTGAACACCACAGAAAACGCTTCATCTTTAAACTGGTCCAGCTATGGTAAAAAGTTCTTTCATTTTTCTGTTGTGGGGCCGCAGATACGTTTTTCTGAATATCGACGTGGTTCACCGTGTGGCTGTATGCGTGTCTTTCCAGTGAAGCAATGATGCAAGTTCTGTCAACACTTCGTTTTTGTTTGTTTTGTAGTCACAGTGGCATATATTTGCTTGAGAAATTTTGTAGAACCGATCAAGAGAGGGATACAAAAATTGGACATAGGACGGCAGTAAGAAACGAACACGATCGAAGGCCGAACCATCTCCAGCTATATCATCAACAAATGACACTAAGTGTATCAGACGATCCACTTCCTTTTGCGTGTGCAACGATTTGATTAGCTAACTTCGATGCTAATTAAACAGGAAACGGGGCAACATACCGAATTTCTTTTCTTTACAGTTATTTCTTAGCACATCCTACCTGCAACACAGCTACAGGCTTTGGAGATATCCTGTACATAGTAACATTAGAAACAGAGGAACAATCAAATAACCGAACATTTTGTCAACAGGCAGTAGAGAAATAATACGACTCTTGTGCATTCTAATAACAAGGTGAAATTAATTGCAACAAAATTTTTATTTTTTGTGCTATGTAGTTTGCACAAATCTATGTACGGCACAAACTTATTTCGATATAAGAGTCTTATAACGACCTAATAGCAGAAACGACAGTAACACAACAAGAAGATACCAATTCATTCGATAGTGGAACCATGTTGTCATCTAGAAAAAAGGAGTAGCAACATACAAACTTCCTAACTGTGCCAGAAATGACAGTGGTAACGAAGAGATGCTCTTATACATGTAGGCAACATTTATCAGCTAGCAGGTAGCTGTAATAACTACGGGAATTTAAGTTATACTACATGCATTAGGTACTTCGTGTGTTTAGAACTTATTTGAGTGGCTAAAGGTAGGCGTTGTAGGTGTTTTAGGCATATTATACATTAAACTTAGTAGTGTTTCGTAGAAGACTTCTAAGGGTTAAATCATGACTATAGTCCTAAACCAGTAGTTTTTCTTCTAGCTCATGTTCACACGTTCGACAAATTTTTTGGAAGTCACGTTTTGATCGGTCAGGTAGAGATGTCAGAAAAAAAAGCTTGTCAAGGTCTGCAGTGTGATTGTAGATGACACTGAAAGTATTGTATCTCATTCTGTCTGCCCCCTCCCCACACCTCTCTCTCTCTCTCTCTGTCCGTCTGTCTCTCTTTGTGTGTGTGTGTGTGTGTGTGTGTGTGTGTGTGTGTGTGTGTGTGTGTTTGTGTGTGAAGTGAAAAGAGAGTCATCGAAAATACGAAGGAGTAGAAAAGAAGGATTAAACATTTAGAGTTTTGAGAGAATGTTAAACATTAAGAGTACAGAAATGTACTACGTATAACGTGTTTAGGAGGATTCTATGGAAAATCCTTACCAGAGTAGGGGATCGACTAACGCAGTATCTGTCGTGGTTACCAGGAATTGTTATATAGATTCTGGAAGAAGCAGTAAAAGGGGAAAATGTGGGAGGAGTTGACAATGACTAGGATATGCAAAAAAAGAAAAACAGATTGAAGATGCAGTAATAATATACGAAAACCAGTATCAAGCAAAGAAGGGAATGCTGAAAGACGGAAAGAATATGTAAAGGGGCTCTACAAGGGAAATCAAGGCGTTGTAGAATAAGAAGAGCAAGTAGACAGAGTTATAATACTGCGAGAATAATTTGATAGAGCACTGAAAGACGTTTGTAGAAACAAGACCTCTGGAGTAGACGTCATTCCTCAGAACTGCTGGTATGCTCAGACATAGCAGAAGGTATATAGCGTGCAAGGTATATGGAACAAGGGAAATAGCATCTGACTTAAAGAAATAATAATAGAGAAAGCTATTTACAAAATTGACTGGAATACACTTTTTAAAACTCTGAAGATACAAGGAGCAAAGCAATGGGAGCGAAAAGTTATACACAGCTTGTACAGAAACCAGAGAGCCATTATATCAGTTAAAAGGCATTAAAGGGAAGCATTGGTTGAGATAGGAGTGAGACAGGGATGTAGCGTATTCCCAGTCTTGTTCAGTCTGAATGTTGAGTAAGCAGTAAAGGAAGCCAAGGAAAGTTTTGGAGATGTAATTAAAGTTCAGGGAAAACCCAAAATCTGAGTGTTTGGCGATGATATAGTAATTCTGTCAGAGAAAGGAGCGGACTTTAACTGTAGTTGAAGAGAATAGATACTGCCTTGAAAGGAGGATATAAGATGAACGTTGCCATAAGTAAACAATGGTAATGGAATGTGGTCGAATTAAGTCATTTCTTGCTGAGAGCATCGGATTAGCAAATGAGACAGTAAATGTACATGAGGAATGCTATTTGTGCAGTGAAGCAACTGATGACTGCCGAAATCAACAGAATATAAAATGTAGCCTGGCAATGACAAGAAAAGCGTGTCTGACGATCTGAGAAAGAAAAATTTGTTAATATTGATGTTATCTGAAGCATATGTCTGGGACGTTGGATTCTGGAGACACGAAACAATAGACGACAAGCAGATCAGGCAAGAAGAGATTATAAGCTTTTGAAATGTGGTACTGCAGATGAATACTGAAGATTGGGTGCGTAGATTGCGTAACCAATGAGGTGGTACTGAATAAAATTGGGGAGATAAGTAATATGTGGTATATCTTGCTGGAAGAAGAGATACGTTGATAGAAAATGTTATGAGAAACCAAGGAATCTTGTTTGGAACTGGAGGAAAGTTCGGGACATAAAAATTTGAAATAGAGACCAGGAGATGATTGCAGTAAACAGGTTACAATGGATGTGGGTTGCGATACATATTCTGAGATGAAGAGACGGAATACAGTAAGTAGTTTGGAGAGCTGGATCAATTTAGTCTTCGGACTGAAATTCTCAACACCAACAAAGTTACATTGAGATTACAAGCTCAGCACGGGTAAGAAAAGTTGGAGGACAGCATCAAACACCTTAAGGATTGGCGATTTAAAATGAGAATTATTACAAAAGACATAGTATGTAATAAGACATCTTGTGGTCTCAATAAGTGCAAGTAATCTCAGGTTTTATGTAGCGAATCACCTTAGCTCTCTGTATACGAGTATACAGACTTATACCTTTGAGAACATGGACCCGGACGCTGTCTGGAGGGACGTTGTTGGGAGCGCACGTGTAGAGGCCGGTGTCTTCGGCAGCCGCCTTCTGGATGAGTAGCCGGCTGGTGGTGATGGAGCCCTTCTCCGTCACCAGCCTCACTCCTCCTCGCGGAGAATCAAAGTTGATCACCTGGAAGCAGCCCGAAGTAAAACAGAACTTTTGGTAATGTTGTTATCCTGAGTGAAGAAGAGTCTTGTGTCATTGCTATATGGTCGTTAGTGCATGTGGACGAGTCGCAGTAAATCTCCCC
The DNA here is from genome assembly GCF_021461395.2 of Schistocerca americana. Taxonomy (NCBI): domain Eukaryota; kingdom Metazoa; phylum Arthropoda; class Insecta; order Orthoptera; family Acrididae; genus Schistocerca; species Schistocerca americana. The sequence continues at coordinate 582,592,435 of NC_060119.1, read as the reverse complement.
ATCGCTTCCTACACGTACTCAATCGCATTTAGTTCGGGGCGATGGATAGTCCAGTGCTTTCTACGAGTATGTTCTCCTCCCAATCGCCCCTCCACCTGCGTTGTTAAATGCGCTCACCATAAAACTAAAGTCACAACTTAATGCTCTCCTGAAAAGACTCACGTGGAGAAGGATTACACTGTCACAACCACGTTGACCAGTGAGTACACCGTGTTCCCATATGTTGAGGACAGCATGCCCATGTAACATTATGCCTCCCAACATGACTGTACCAACAAGGCGATCATGTACATTACGTACCCTTATACGGCAAGAGATGGACTCACTTAATGCTGTCAGGAAAATTGTCGAATATGATCGTTTTGCTTGCCTAGGACTTACGGCATGAGTAGACGTAATGTTGCATGGATATACTATCCCCCAAATCTCATCGGCCAACTCTATTGTGACACGGTACTCCTTTCCCATGTGCGTAGCTTAGAGGGTATTTTCGACCCCGATTCCATTTCTATGGGTGACAGTGCATGACCGCATTGAACATCGCAGGTGGAGGAGACTGGCCTGTCTATGGACTGAACTTAAAACTCATGGAATAAGTGGAGAATATGCTACTTAGATGTGTTTTCAAGATATATCAAAAATTTGATTATCTTACAGTTCACGTTTTGGCATTGTTACATTTGATATGTGTTCTAGGAGAAATATTAATTTTGTTAAATATGATGTGCTGCCACTATTATTCATTAAACTTTTTACAAGATGATGATTTAATGTCTGGCATTTCGTGGGTAGAGAATATTTTTCTTAATTTATGGACAATTTTGCGCTTGATGTCCTGCAATATGTCTTAATGACATGAACTCAGTCACGTGGAAATGGCGTAAATGGCCGAAACCTGGGTCGTAATTAAACAAAAATAATGAACAATTCAGTCAACTGGCGGTGTGTTCATTTAAAAATTGTCTTTTGACTGTTGCTAAGAAACATCAAAAGCTGTTTATTCATTTTCATTCAACAGGTATTATAATTTTTCTTCCAGCTGAAGGTGGGCCAGAATAAATGTAAATACGAGTATGTACAGCTGTATCTTACAGGTGCAGCTAGCTACCCATACAATTTTTTTTATTTCTAGAGTCCCTTCCCCTCTTATAAAACAACTTTGTAATTGTACAGATACAACTAGATCCAAACGGATTTCATCCTGTAGACGAAATACGTTAACCGTCACGTCTGCATACAGTCACTGTCTTGCCATACGCCAGTGCTAAATGTCCCCTCAGAAAGTAATCTTAGGAGCAGGTTCAGGTAAACAGGGACGTTTGGCTAACCTCTTCGAACAACCCGTAGCTCATTGCACTATAGCGTAAGCACCACAGTAAATTGTGTAGGAACGTTGTTTATAAACCTCATCAACCACGTTAATGGAAAGCTAGCTTTTTTTTTTGTTTACCTGTTCACATGTATTGAAGACAAATATCTCCTGTTAACGCTTATGCTAAATTTTAAGACCCTACATGCCTGTGTTTCACGTCCCTAAATAATTTCACTTGATCAATACTGTTTACTGATTTATTAACGTTGTTGCAATATTTCTAGAACATAGACACCTTAAAACTGAAATGCACAGTATTAAGGTTCCACGCAATTAGAAGTCCCCGCTGATATTAAGTTGACTGATGATGGCACAGAAATCTGAAAGCAAGTTCAGAACAAAGTGTAATTAATATTGTTGTGGGACTGTAATGTTTAAGTTTCTAATATTGTTTATTATTACGTGAATTCCAGCTTATTTCTGAATATAAGGGTGGGGCAAATAAAAGTGGCCTGGGGAACAAAACTCCAGGGTACAAACAAACGTTACAGAGGAAACGAAATACAGTACTAACCTGAGTATAACATGTGTTGATAGTGACCATCATTCACCTCTTGGCACTTCTGGGGTCTAGCCATCAAGCTGATGAAGGTGAATCGTAGCTGGATTGCTGGAATTACTGCAGTCTTTTCCGAAACGTTCCGCTGCAGTTCTTGAAGACTATGAGGGTTATTGCGATACACGTTAGACATGGGAGTTTCCCACAAAAAGTGGTCAGCTAGGGCTGCGACCAGACTGACCTCTGCTAATAACTCTGTTAAGAGTGAAGACTGTGTAAGTGTGCTCCAAGGCTCGGCCGGCTGTATGTGCAGTGGCTTCTTCGTGTTGGAAGCAATTGTAGGCGTTTTCTTCCTTCGTTAACGCTGGCACAAATCGTCTCGGCCAGTTTTATTTGCCCCACCTTATGTTAGAATTTTGAACTGTAGAACTTCACCACGAATTGTTAGGACTGTTCGTGATTTCTCGTCGCATAGTGATAAAGTGAACGGTGACTATCTATTTCAACATTGTACATGCAGAGCTGATCATACGAGAACAAAGGAAATTTGTGATAGGGCTCTAAGGAACCAAACTGCTGAGATAATCGGTCCCTAGGCTTACACATTACTTCAATCTAACTTAAGGGGAGCCGGAGCTGGTCAAATCCAAAAAATTACGAATTTTCTTTTGCTACCGAAAATTAATTGGAACATTCCTCTTTAATGTAAACTTTGCATTATTGTTCCACTCGCCCTAGAAGTGGAGTTATTACCATTTTCCCCCACGCCTGCAAAGGAAATGGGCGGCCGCTGAATGCATCTAACACCCTCTCGTGACTTCCTGGCGAACCGCTTGGGATTTTCTCGGCCTGTTACGCATACAGCGCCTTATGTTACGCATACAGCGAGTGTGCAAGGGTTGGCTACATTGTTTTCTGTGACAAATGAAGCGCTAAGAGCGCGGAACATCGTCTCTTTGCTGTTTACCGTTTCGAATTAGTTCAGTGTTGCGCCTGTTGTTGGTAGTATTATACATCTTGTGTAAAGCGTTGTTCTGGTTACGATGCCACGTTTTAGTAACCGTGTATATAAGAAGAGGAAGAACGTAGGGAAAAGAAAATTAACACTAATACCAAGTTGCGATACTACAATTACTGAAACAGTGCGTTCTTCTGCTAAGCAACACATGGCCAGCCATAGCCCTGTGACATCTTCTAGAAAATACTACCTTGGGGATGGTGACTCCAAAGGTTTCAAGACTATAGAGGAACTGAAACCATATGGAAATGAATTTGTAGTTGAAAAGTTGGAATGCAACGGGCATGTGCAAAAGCATATGGGTGCACGGCTTCGAAGGCTCAAACAAACTTTGGGTTCAAGTAAGCTCAGTGATGGAAAGACAATAGGAGGGAGAGGCAGGCTTACTGATGAGGTGATTTAACGTTTACAGAGATACTATGGGTATGCTATAAGGCAAAATACTAGTAATGTTAGTGACATGCGAAAAGTAGTGTGGGCAACGTTCGTTCATACTGCCTCTTCCAATGAATACCCCAACACAGCCTGCGCCCAAAAGATTCCTGGTGCAAATATAATGCAAAAAAGGACTATGATCACAAACATGGTTTGCCAGGAGCTGTGATACATGCAATAAAAACATGCAATAAAACCAATTTATCATGACTTAGCACAGCCAGAATTGTTACACAAATGTCTACACGGAAAGACACAGAATCATAATGAGAGCGTAAACAATTTGATTTGGAAAGTGACTCCTAAAAGGGTGTTTGCAAGCATAAAAACACTGCACTTTGGCATTTATGATGCAATAGCAACCTACAACCAAGGGAACAGTGTGAAGTGTGAAGTTCTGAAGGCATTAGGATTTACAGCTGGGGTGAACACTGTACGAGCACTAAGAAATATTGACAGAGGAAAGATAAGAGGAGCAGAAAGAAGAGAAAGGCATATGAAGTATGATGGAACAACAGGCCAGAAAAGAAGACAGAAGAGGAAGCTTTTGGAGGATGAAGAAGAAGACCCTGATAATCCATCCCATAGTGCAGGAATGTATTGAGAAACTTTGATAGCCATTTCCCGTAAATTAGAATTCTTCGAATATAAGGAACATTTTCTCAAAAACCACTAAAGCTAGAGAGATGAAATTTTTATACAGCACTCCTAGTGGTCAAACTTACATTGTAACACAGCCATTTGGCAATATGCTCAGTAGTTTCTTTTCAATTTAATTATAAAACAATTATTTGTAAAATAAAATTGGGTCATTAATAAAAAAATAATTGGAAGGAAACTAGAAAAGATACTCCAAAATCCCTCTGTCATAACTGCAATACTAAACCACTCTATATGTAAAAAAAAATTCAAACTTTTCTATTTCGTAGTTTATTCATAAATGTTCCTCAAACTTAGTGATTTTAACATGGGCAGCATAGGCACCTCCGGCTCCCCTTAAACTACCCTATGGTAATGACAACATACACACACACACACACACACACACACACACACACACACGCACACACACAGGCGTATGCCCGAGGGAGGACTTGAACCTCCGACAGGGGGAGCCGCGCGAACAGTGACAAGGCACCTGAGATCACGCGGCTACACCGAGCGGCATGCTAGACAAGCATTTGCAGTTAACGCATACTTGTTTCAGAATTACCCGTCTTTTTACAGTTCTCTTATTCCTTCATGTCATCCCGAGAATTGTGAGAAATCAGTCACGATCTGTCATCCACTATGAAATGGACCGTTGCCTTGAAGTTAATGGAATAATTTGGGTTTCCTTTCACATGTAAACCGGCTGTGTAGCAATTGATCAGTGTACATTACACGGATCTGCTGTTTAACCTAACTGGCTACACTATTGCAGACTAGTCTCTAGAGTAACTAGACCCTTTGAAATTATGTGGTGCTCCCACTGCACAAAATCACCATCGTTCTGTATCAGTCCAACCACAATGCGGTGCATAGATGATGATTTTGTTTGCAGAAGTTTGAAGCTGTTACGACAAACAGAATGTCAGAATAGAGACGTAATAAGCCAATTAAAGACGAGTAATGAATGGTAAGAAAAAAACAACCGACACCATTCACTACTGAGCACTCCTTGCACAAGTGAACCTGTGTGTTTCTCCATTTGTCAATATGACTGCTTGATCATACTCCTCTAACTCCTACTATACACGGCCACTTTGTAATTATTGAAGGTTTGACTGTGTTCGCGTGTACTGTATCCGGCATCTTGTAAATGACGGGGCCATCTATGACTGCTAATAAGCTGTGACTAAACTTCAGTAGCTTCAGTACCTGTTGAAACGTACCTGCCCATTATGCAGCCATTGGACGCCAGAAGGTGGCTCCGGCGCGAACGTGACCAGGCACGTCAGGTTGATGGTGCTGCCGGTGTTGATGAACAGATCTGGCCCTCCTAGGATCTCCGTCAGCGGTTCTGTAAAACGTTCACCAAGCGTACAGCCGTCTACGATTCCTGGCAGCGTTCTCCATATTTTACCACAAAGCATAATTTAAAACACACTGAAGAAAAAAAATAGTGTACCATGAAGGAGCTAAGTGAAATAAACGAAAGTTGGAAGGCGTGTTTCTACATCTGGTAGATGATGTTTATTCAGATTTCGCACGAGTCGCGTAACAGTGGCGCTAGTAGCGGTAACTGTAACGGCCGCCAGCATTAGTTACCCTCGGGATTGAGCGTGGTGAGTGCTGTTAGTCAAAAATTCCGGGACGTTCCTTCCGCGATACTGCAGAAAGGCTAGACCGGAATTTAGCCACTGTCCGTGACTGTTGACAGCTGGCGGCACGAGAGTGTACGGTCGCAAGAACACCTGGCTCCGGAGGGTCACGTGTCACTACCGGGAGGGGAGACCGTCGTGTTCAGTGTATGAATCAGGCGCATCATACTGTTTTACAGCAGGAACTTCGACAGCAGGTTGCACCACAGTGACACTTCTTTCCAGGTATTGCTGATTTTCACCAAACCACCCTACGGTTGGTCATTTATTGCCTCTTGGCCTCTATGATCGGTGTATGAGACGGTAGTGGATCTGAGTACCAGTTCCATCCGGCACCCACATCCAACCATACCGTTACCCGACACGTGGAGGCCGGCTTTTTGTTAATTTCCGTCTTTCTTTGTTTAGCAGCGTTGTACTTCATAAAAATGGAATATAGCAACTGAAAATGGAAAAATGTAGATTTAGTTGGATTTAAGAAGAAAGATTGGAAAGAGTTAGAGATTTAGTCCCGCAATCTGTATGTCTGAGACTTAATACCTCGGTATGTGCTGCGAGCCATTGACTCCCAGGTATTTAATAAGTAGGGCGTTCCTTACACTATATTCATGTATTCCTTTAACGTAAATGTTGTGTCTACATATACACATTCGCAGGATTATTATGTCAACTACCGTTGCCAATTTCCAATAATACGCCGCCACTTTTAAGGCTAGTTTATATTAAAATGTCAATAGGTATTTACCAAGTCACCATATACATGTTTATAGTGCCCGTTGCCTTGGCAATTTAAGATTATGCGCCGGCACGTTACTAACTACCTTAGCCTAAGGTGTACTACCAAGTGTCCTTGATTAGAATAACGTATTATTACTATATATGCCCACAGTGGAATTAATGTCTAAGTTGGGTATCAGTCTAGCCACTCAATGTGCTGTCGTCTGCATTGTCCCCAGCATTGATCTCTGTGTCGTCCTCCGTGTCGTTATCCACACTGTGGAGTCTATTAGACTGCTGTATATTGCTTGTATTTTGTAAGGTCGTGTGCGTCGGTATTGGGTGTTACATTCGAAATCTAGTCTGCCAGTATATTTAATTGGTCCATTCTGCTTCCTTTCGTAGCACTTCGCACAACTGGCGCTCCGTTCAAATGCTTCAAATGTGTGTGCATTCCTAAAGGATCAAACTGCTGAGATCATCGGTCCCTAGACTTACACACTACTTAAACCAACATATGCTAACAACAGCACACACATCCATGCCCGAGGGAGGACTCGAACCTTCAGCAGGTGGGGCCGCGCAATCCATCACGTGGCGCCTCAAACCGACCGGTCACTCCGAGCGGCCCATGTAAATGGCGTTTGCTTGTATTGTGCCTCTGACCTGTCTGTAATTCGTGCAGAACAGGACTGTATGTTCGGAAGATCTCATCCCCCGCGTGTACAAGTATGTGTGTGCATCAGACTCGCGCGGTTGAGGTGCGTGGGACAAGGCCCATGTCCTCATCACAAGTATACCATGCCGTATCTAGGTAGGCATGATTCATTCTTAACCGTTCCGATGCGAGCGGAAAGAATGTGTGGACTCTGTCCCTTACCACTTGTGCTTCACTCATTCTGCAAGTTTTCCATTTGCCAGAGTTTAAGCTGCTGTTTGTTGTTTAAGGATACAACGGTTATTTGCCAGCTCGGTCTAGTCTACCCATTTTTAGCCAGTACTTTGTAGCCCGATACCTGGTGGTGATACCAATCGAGTAGATTTCGAGCACCATGTGTAGAGCTTCGATTGATATGTTGCTGAAATCTTTCTAAAGTCTAAGAAGGACCCTTCTCCGCCCCGTCTTACCACTGTTCTGTTGCCAGCGAGGATTAGTTGATGCGCACACCTACTTGCTGTACAACTGGGTACCCACTCAAGGAGTGCACACTGGTATGTTTTGATTACTGACAAGAGTAGCCTGTATTGTCCTGAGCTTAGCCTTGCCACTTTGTGTAGTATTCTTTCGCCTTGTCTGTAGTTACTCTGATGTGTTCGTGGAAGTTTAACTTTTCACCTATGCGTACTCATAGCGTGTTCCAGTAATTCTCCTTATGTTTGTGTTCAGTAGACTCCTCAACAGGGTATATGTTCTTTTGTGTCCCGATATCTGGAGTTTGTCTGTCGTTCACTACTGTGCCATTTTCTGTATGATGCCACGTGCCTTCGCTTCTAGCGAAACTGCTACCAGCAGGTCATCTGCGTAAGCGACAACTCCATCAACCCTGTTGTCTCCGTCCAAGAGTTATTGGAGGGGTTCGATAGTGATGTCCCAGAATATGGGTCCACAGATCGATCCCTGTTGGCATCCCTTGGTAATTCTGCTGACTAATTTGTTATTACCCACAAGCTACTTCACTACTCTGTCGCTGCAGCAGTCCAGAAGGCTATTACACAGGGAACGGGGTTCCTCCAACTATCGTAACCTCGCAAACAGTGCTGCCCAGCACAGGTTCTCAAAGGCACATGTGAAGTTTATCGTTGTTGCTACTGCGTGGTTGCTTGGTGTACTTGTAACAATTTAGATTGCTAGTTTAATTGCGTCATCGATGAATTTTTCTTTTCTTAAGCTAAACTGGCGGGGACTGAGGCCTTGGAGAGCTCTGTGAGTCTGCAGTCGGATGCACATTAGCTTCTATTGAACCTTAACCATTCTATTTACACGACACATTGGTCAGTAAGATTTGCGATCTGAAGGGTCACTGCCTCTGGATTTTTGTATGATCCCTGCATTCGATATTGTAGGTATCCTGCCTAGTCCTACTGCGTCACTAACTACTTCTGTTAGGTTTGGGGTGACCTATAGCGATAATGATTTAAATACCTGTGCATGAATATCATCTGGCCGTGGGGCTTTTTTAGTCTTCAATTGTCTTATCGCTACTGCGACGTCTTCCTCAACATCTGGGCAGGTAACAGCAACCGTGTTGTACGGTGTACGTACTACATTTCTTAGTGTTGTTTGTTGTAGTGTGTCTGTGTTCATGACATCTTCGGTTAGCCGTTCACGGAGTAACATTGTGCTGAATTTCTCCATCTTCCATTTATTGTGCCATCATTCTACCTTAGTGTTCCTAATACTAGTAGGGTCCAACAGGCATGGAACTCCAACTCTGAAACTGACATTCGAGACCTTATCAACACAATGCATGCACGTTATATGCTAGCCGTCAAAATTCTGGCGGTTACACAGGTGATTAATGTACTGGCAAATTTATTCCCAAACTGTCATTGCTCTACATTATTTTCTGGTCTTGCTACTTTTTACGTTAATGTATTATTCTCTAATTTAACCAGAACGTCACTATAAAATCCTATAGCTTTCAAAAACAGCTTTCCTTACGCTTCCTTCATGAATAACGTTTCATTACCTTCTCGTCAAAACCAAAATTATTTCATCAGTTATTTGACAGTACGAACAGGCAGTTTTCCATAGCATTTACTTGGAAAATGATTTCTAGTGGAAAAGTCTAAACAACTGCCACTGAAAGAATGATGTCGTATTTGAAGTACTGTCATTTAGCGTAGCGTTTTGAAAGCTTGCTTCACATAAATTTGGAGGCTATATAACTCTTCCTCTACAATAGTCGTCAGAGCTGAGAGACATTTCTTCGTAAATCGGTTGTGAAATGAATTTACCTTGAGCTTGAACACGTAAACTAAACGCAATAGTACGGGAACTAAATCTGCAATTTTGAATATGAGCCAGCATCAGCTCTATGTTGGACTGACGACAGTGAAAATACGTGCCGGACTGGGACTCTAACCTGGATCTTCCGCTTTAAGTGAACGGTCGCCTTAACCGCTTCGGCTATCCATGCACGAATCACGCTCAGACACAAACTTCTATATGTCGTCGTCCATGTGGCACAACCCTGCACTCGTATGCTACGTACACTCACGTCCAGAAAGAAATTATTTATTGAGAGTTAAAGCTCAGGCATTTCCAAACAAACACAAATAATATTGCCAGTGATATTAAGTACTTCTTAATAACACAGGCACTGCTGTTTCGCATAAACCCCACAGAATTACAATGTCTCAGGATACATACCAAATAGTATACAAGAAATCACTTTTTGTAGGCCTCTCTACGCTGCTTCTTTGAGTATTATTTATCTGCAAACGGCTGCAGTAAAGAACTATTTCACCCTGGAAATCGCTTCACAAAGCCGCTAGTTATGATGATATACAGGATAAATAGAAAACACTTGCCGAACGGAAGCGAATGAATTATTGCATCAGTACTGCCCTTGAAATTTTTTATTTATTCTGCAACGTCCCGCATTGTTGAATAAATGGTTAGGCTACTGATAGTGTAAGATGACAGAGGTGAGACGGACGTGTCTACATTACTTTCTAGCAAACTCATTTTACAATTTATGTGACCGACATCCAAGTAACCAACAGATTTCGGAATGTAAAGTCCCAAGCCAATCGACTTTAGCTTTTTCTCCAGATTTCGAATAGTAACTTTCTAAGTCTTCATTTTATTTGCAGTGCTTCCGCGCATATGCGAAGATGGTGTTGTAGTGATGGTTAGTGAATACTTGGATTCCGATTTTCTTCGAAACACAATTAAAATATTTATTTACTCTTTGTATTTTTTATTGTCCTTGTAATTCTAAGCAATGCTCCTTAAAATATGTGAAATTGTTACCTTTCTTAACCTAAGATCTTGATTGGATACATAAGGTCGCATGTGTAGATGACATCGATCTTCCTCTCACAGCTTTTTATCTATCCACATTACAGATAGTTTAATTTTCTTCTTTAACATAAATAGTAAAATGGTCTATTCCACCGTGAGAGAGTCTCATCTGTGCAGGCTTAGACATTCGTTTACTGCACATGGTGGAATCACTGCCTCCATGAAGTACCGACGTATGACCGATCTTTCCTGCTCTACACACGGGGTGATTCAGCTAGCACCTCTGAGGGTTTCATGCAACGTGCACGATTTTCATATTCTCTCAAACTGTTAGTCCTACAGAAAAAAATGAATGGTACATATCTGTAAGACATTTGATGTAGTTAAATTTTGTATCGCGTTAACCTTTCGCTAGAGGTCATAGTTTCGAATTATTCAAGAAAATCGTACAAATGTGACCTCCAAATGTGTTTTTCTTCAATAACTCAAAAACCATAGGCCCTATAGGTAACGTATACATGTACAAAAGCAAACTACATTAAATTTCACTCGAATAAGTTCTGTTCATCCTCTTTACAGGACTGAAAGTTTGCGTGCAGCGAGCGAGAGAATATTGAAATCTAGTTAGTGGTTCTTTAAAGCGTTGTGGGTTTCATAAAACACATAGCTAGGGGCAGCTGAGTAACCCTGTATTCTTGGCAATGTTAGGTGGAGAGATCTTGACCAACCTATAGTGAATTCAGCGTAGACTACAATCCAGCTAATATGCCTTCAATATTGTTCACTACTGGATTGCAGTGTGTGTATGAAGCATTACGCATGCAGTCGCCAGTGGAATCAATTTTCTACCTAGCTGTTATAGCTAATAGACGGCAGAAGTAGCGACCGTTATTTTACCTACGATGCTGAGTTGGACGGCGTGTCCAATGGGCGGCGTGGTGCTGACTTGGCACTCGTAGACGCCGGAGTCCTTCTTTTGCGGGTATCGGATGCGCAGCGTCCAGTCACCGGTAAGCGGTGAGTGCACGGCCTCGAAGCGCTGGTCGCTGGTGTACGTGTAGCGGCCGACGGTCAGCAGATGGATGTCGCGGTGGCGCACCCACGACACCTGTGGCCATGTTACAAGTGAGTGCTCTACGAGAGCAATTTTATCTGCAAAGTGGAGTACAGTTTCTTTGGCAACTGCCCTATAACAACAAATAAGCAAATCCACAACCAACGAGTCATCGACTCTGCTTATATTTCGTTAGACTTTAGATCATACAAACGTAGATGAACCAAACCACAACAAATAGTGCTCTCAACTAGACTGAACTCTACTATGAGGCGACGTATGATAGTAACGTGGTAAGGAAAACAAGAGTATACCAATGCATTAGTGACGAATGCAGGATCATTCTTTGGACGACCCTAGCCGCCAGTGGGACAAACCACTGAAATTTACAGTTTTGTCAAAGGGAAGCTCGTTATGAACTGACACATGGGAACGAGCATTCCGAAAGCAAAGCTCGTCTACTGTTCATATAGGACTGTCGTGAGCGTCGATAGAACGTGGATGGATCCAAGAACCCCAAGTTGAGTAAGATTTAACCTTAGTTCTTATTTATACAGGGTGTCTTCCATAACTATGTCACGTGAAATATCTTTGGAACAGTAATAGATATTCAAAATCAGTTTTCACCAGCATGAACGTACGGCTTAGAAAACCAAATACCGTGCGAAATTTTAAAATGTAAGCGAATACTATTTTCAACACAATCATGTGTGTTTTTAAATGAACACCACCTATTATTTCGTATGCAATCAATAGCATCAAAAATCACTAAAATAATGGCTTTGGTATCTACATCTACATCTACATCTATACTCCGCGAGCCACCTTACGGTGTGTGGCGGAGGCTACTTATTGTACCACTATCTGATCCCCCCTTCCCTGTTCCATTCACGAATTGTGCGTGGGAAGAACGACTGCTTGAAATACGTCAATTACATCCCGAGAAATTACGAACCGAAGTTGACGCTTGAGACAAACGAAGCGCCCAGCTAGCGCACGTCCTGAGACTCAAGCGTGCACCTCACGCTGCCTGTGTCAGGGGCCCACACAATGCGAAGGTATGCACAATCCACAAAAATAAACAAGTAACACGTCTAGTGGAAAGTTACGTTTTTCAAATTGTAAATGTATGATCATTCTAGCGAAATGGCAACTAGAGCTACAATTAGAAATAACACACTTTAATTCACTTTGCTGAAAACATTTACTAGTGCCCTGTCGCCCACAGAAACTGATGTGCATTACATCCAGCATAGAAAAAACACCCACATCTTGACCAATGAAACTGTCACTCGAACATATGTTCGAAGTACCCTCCGTCTGTGCCAGTACACGTTTGCAGACGGATAACGAGAAAGTGCTGCACAGATTGTAGAGTTTCTATAGATACTGCCGCACACGCCGCAGTAATACCATGTGGCATGTCCTCTACTATCGCTGGGGGTTCCTGATACACTCTGTCTGTCACTGAGCCCTATAGAAAGAAGTCTTGGCGTCAAGTCGGGGGACCGTGCTGGCCATGGCACAGTATTTCCCCGCCCCATCCACCTATTTGGAAATGTCGGATCTAGAACGTATCTGGCAACTTTTGCATTGTGTGCGGGACATCCATCATGTTGGGACCACATCGATAGAGGAGTTTCCAATCCTAGATCCTCCACGAGGATCACTAGTGTGTGTTGAAGAAATGATGCATATCGCTGTCCATTCAGTGTCCAAACCTAAAAATAGGGACCTACAATACAGTTAGCAAAGATACCTCACCAAACACTGACACTTCACTGTCGACGATGAGCAACTTGGCGAATGCAGTGGGGATTTTGCAAGGACCAGTAGTACATGTTCCGCAGATTCACATTACCATGATTTGTAAATGAAGTCTCGTCCGTAAACAACGTATTGCATAGGAATACTGGATTACCTTGCAACTGCTGAAGTGCAAAACGACAGAATGCAATGCGGGATTCACAGTCATTTCCGTACAGTTCTTGGTGTAGTGAGGTATGAAACGGGTGAAACCGATGCCGATGCAAGATTCTGCACACACTACTGCGGCTTATTTCTACATTTCGTTAAATTGCTCCTACGCCCACTTGAGGATTGTGTGCTGCAGCAGACAAAACAGCAATCTCATTACCATTGCCAGTCACTGGCGTTGTACGTCGACGTTTTGTGGGAGCCCAGCTTCCTGTTTCCATGAGTGTCTTGCAGATTTTGCCAGATGTGATGGACACCGCCGATCAGGGTAGCGTTCAGCATGCAGTGTCACCGCTGCGGTAGCATTTCTGTGCCATTCGCCACACATCAAAATAATATCTAGGTTTTCTTCATTACTTAACGCCGACATATCGACTACATGACGGCCAGTGTAACAAGCCACATGGAAACAGTTTTTAATGTGGCAACGTATGTGAATTACGTTACCGTATGAGAGCAGTTCCGAAGATCAGATTAGGAGACACTTGCACACTGAATGTAGAGCGTGCCGTGGTGATATTGGTATGTCTACGGCAGGATATAGGTGCCAGTGAAGGCAACCCGTGCTCTGAGCATAGTACTACATGCGATGCTTTACGTTAGAAATTGTGACGCCGTTGCTATCCTTTATAAGCCACACATTTCAGAACTTATGAGGTTTAGAACCGTAAAACCAAGTGTGTTGCCACTAATTGTAGCTCTAGTTGTCATTTCGCAACAATAATCATTACGCGCAGGATATCCATCATTCTAATACCGCATTACTTGACGCATTATAAGAGTTGGTCCGGTTCAAGTAAGGTACAGCTTAAGAAATGGCTAAACTATCCCCCTTTGTGAGAGCTATCAATGAAATATGGGCCGCTGATGTGTTGTCATACTATACCACACCATACATTAGCACTCCACTGACGTAGTACGTCAATCACATCACGATTACCGGCAGCGTGAGGTGCACGCTTCAGTCTTACGGAGTGCGCTAGGTGTGTCCTTCATCTATTTCAAGCGTCAACTTCGCTTCGAAATTTCTCTGGATGTCATTGCCTTATTGTGATGCAACCAACATCATTATTTTTGCGATTTTTAATGCTATTGGTTCCATACGAAATGATAGGGGATGTCCATTTAAAAATACACACGTTTGTGTTGAAAACAATATTTTTTAACTTTTAAAATTTGGCATAGTATTTGGTTTCGTAAGGCCCTGCCGTACGTTCATGGTGGTGAAAACCGTTTTTCAATGTGTATTGTTGTTCCAGAGAAATTTGAAGTGGCAAAGTTAGGTGAGACATACTGTATGTGTCTCATCATTTGTTAGTTACTTGTTTTCTGCGATCACATTTCGATTGTGTTAGTTTTCTTGTATTGTGATGAGACACTCTTACGATTATTTATTGTGTTTACTTTCATGTCATGAGAACGAAATCCACCACGACGGCACAGTGAATAAAACGTTCTCTGACTTCTTGCCGCGTCAGTACCGGGTAAAATTTCGATCTTTCATCTGTTACCTCCATCCTCTTCGTCGGAGGCAACTGATTGTCAGAACTGGGGTTTTGGTGGTCTTATATAGGCAATGGACGGCTTCTGATTACGTAATGCTGTCACAGATGGTGTCACGCCTGCGCTGGTGGGTCCACTCCTCCAGTGGTAGCATAAACACTGCGGAGAATATCTTCTGCCTATAGCTTGCGTCCAAGCACCGCTAAGCTTATGTCCGCAGTCACAGTTGCAGTTCTTCACACACAGTCTTAATTATACAGCCACTTTATTTGTAAAACCCCACTAAGGAGGAACGGATCGGAAAATAGGTCTCATTCCTCGTCTTCCCAGGACTCCATCATTTTTGCTGAGTGTTGAGCCGCAGAAGGGAAGGAACACAATCTGTGGCTCAGACGTGAATGTTGAACGTTTTAACATTTCGTTCTCCTGACGGGCCACCGATTGTATTCCTTACTTTCTGTGATGCTACGTGCAGCAAAATATACAGACAGCCCGCAAGACATTCCGACCGACTAGCTCTTTACACTCATTAAGTAATAAGTGCTATCGACAGGGCATGTCAAATTGATTTCTTATATTTAGATTTCCATAAGGCTTTCGACACCGTTCCTCACAAGCGTCTTCCAACCAAACTGCGTGACTACGGAATATCGCCTCAGTTGTGCGACTGGATTCGTGATTTCCTGTCAGAAAGGTCACAGCTCGTAGTAAGAGACGGAAAGTGATTGAGTAAAACAGAAGTAATATCCGGCATTATCCAAGGAAATGTTAAAACCTCTATAGTTCCCGGTCTATATTAACGACATAGAAGACATTCTGAGTAACCGTCTTATGTTGTTAGCAGATTATGCTTTCATATACCGTCTTTTAAAGACATCAGATGACCAAAACGAATTGCCAGATGATTTTGATAAGATGTCTGTATGTTGCGAAAATTGGCAATTGACCCTGAATAAGGAAAAGTGTCAAGTTATTCACTTTAATACTAAAAGAAATCCGCTAAATTTCGATTATACGATAAGTCACACAAATCTGAAGCCTGTTATTTCAACTAAATACTAAGGGATCACAATTACAAATAACCTAAACTGGAATGATCACATATGTAATGTTGTGGGTAGAGATTACCAAAGACTGCGATTGATTGACAGAACACCTATAAGGTGCCACAGATCTACTTAAGAGACTGCTTATACCACGATTGTCCGTCATATTCTGGACTATTGCTGTGCGGTGTGGGATCCGCATCAGGTGGGACTGACGGATGACATCAAAAAAGTACAAAGAAGGGCAGCTCGTTTTGTATTATCGCGAAACAGGTCAGATAGGGCCACAGTTATGATACGTGAGTTTGAGTGGCAATCATTAAAACAAAGACGTTTTCGTTTCGACGGGATCTTCTCAAGAAATTTCAATCACCAGTTATCTCCTTCAATTGCGAAAACATTCAGTTGGCGCCCACCTACACCGGGATAAATGATGATCACGCTAAAATAAGAGAAATAAGGGCTTGCAAAGAAACATTTAAGTGCTCGTTTTTCCCAAGTGCCGTTCGAGAGTGGAACGGTAGAGAGACAGCTTGAAGGTGGTTCACTGAAATCTCTGCCTGGCACTTTATTGTGAATAGCAGAGTAACCACGTAGATGAAGATGTAGACCTAAGAAGACGAAGGGTAAGCTACGCCCTTACGGGGTAGTCTCTGTCTCAGGGTCCCTGGGTTTTACAACAACCCTTGTGAGTGCGGTAGCAAATACATCGGTGCATCCATTCACACTGTTTCCGACCGCCGTGCAGAACATCTAAGGCATATTAAAAATCGAGGACTGGAGAAATCAGCAGTTGCTGAACGAAGCCTCACAAAAATGTACAAAATACTGTTTGACGAAACAAAAGTTTTGTCCCATGCTTCTATGTACTGGAATTCATTAATTAAAGAGGCTGTAGAAAAAACAATGGTCGACAAGAACTCCAACCGTGACAGCGGATATAAGCGGTCCATGGAAGCGACCTCTTGAGGCAGAGATATGCTTCGCAATGTATACCTACGACAGGGTCGGTGACGCCACCGGCACAGACGTTGACACCATCTGCAACAGCATTATGTAATTAGCAACCGACCAGAAGCCGCTGATGAGCTGCATAATGCTACCACAGCTGCAGTTTTGACGGTCATCTTTTCCCAACAAACAGGATGGAGATAATCGTCGAAAAACCTGAAATGAGGCAGCAATTAGTCCAAGCAGTTATATGCCCTATGTGAGATAATGACTACGTTGGGTAAAACGTACCGCAGATGTAGAGTAATTAGTGTCATACGTCCAACACTGACGTCTGCTTTACACTTACGCTAAAAATGTCCTACTAATCGTTCCAACAAACGCTGCAATGAAGCTTTGGCGTTTGAGATGGTAAACGGCTGATTGTTTTGGAGCACTTAAGTGTACCAAATCCTTCTGTTACGTCTGTATGGCCTGCTTGCGCATGTAGTGCCTTTGTACGCTATCTGTTGATTTTTTTCTAGTTTCTGTATTCCGTTCGTGTTTCATTCCTGTTATGTATTATACCTTTCATTTTGTGATTCAGTTTCTCTACTGTCTGTGTGTAATACGAGGTGACAATTTCGATTGTTGATTTGTTTGTATCGCTTTCTTGTGTAGTTGGAGTCTGTTAACTCTGTGTAACAAACACAATAAAGTTTACAAATTCACAGACACATGACGTACACGATTTGCCTCCATTACGCCACCAATCAATGAGTTAAAATTAATTAGCGAACTCATGAAAACAATGCTTCCCGTACGACGGGATGGGCTTCTTAGGTGTGAACGTGTCTAAATAAAAAGTGTAACATATATATATATATTATCTGATCAAAAGTATGGGGACACACCTACGCAACGCAGACCTGAACTTCGGATGTCATGAGTGGTGAAAGAGTGTTGTGATCTCAGTAGAGACGAGGCTTCAGCAGAACGTGTCTGTCAGGAGAGTAAAATGACTTCGAACCTGAATTAGTCACTGGGTGACACTTGATTAACAAATCCACTGGGAAAATTTAAACCCCTCTTGAGCTATGTAGGTCGACTTTTGGTGACGTGACTGTGAAGTGGAAAAGTGAAAGAAAAATAATAGGAGAAAGGAGACCAGCCAGACCTCATGAAATGGACGAAAAGGGAGCGTCAAACATATCTGAGGGGGTTTGTAGAAAATCGCATGAAATCAGCAGAAGGACTCACTCGTTAGTTCCAAAGCGCTACTATCAGCCCAGCATAGTGCGTTAGAAAGAATGTGTTTCAATAGTCGAGCAACTCATCATAAGCCACAAATTTCCCTAGTCAATACTAACAAACGCAAAGCTTTAATTGGTGTAAATATCGTCGCCACCAGACATGGAATGACTGGAAACGAAAGATTTGGAGTGAAGTTCATGATAGAGTCTGTTGGTATCCGATAGAAGAAATTGGGTTTCACGAAGGCATGGAGAACGATAATTGCCATTGAGTTTAGCGCTCACAGTGAAGTGTGGAGGAAACGGTGTTGCAGTATGTCAAGCTTTTGACGATGTTTCCGCGTAAAGAAACGCCCATTGCAGAAGAGTACATCTTATAGCATTGAGTAATGCAGACAGAACAGGAACATTTGGCTGACTATGATCGAATCAGCATGAGAATACTACTTGTCATAACTTAGCACACGTTAAGAAATTGTTTGTTAACAATAACATACCGAAAAGAGAGCGGCCCGCTTCGGGTCCAGACCTGAGCCTAATGGATATCCTTTGGGATAAGTGAGAAGTTCGACCTCGCTCCAGAGGTCTAACGTCATTACGTTCTCCGGTTTGGAATGCGACGCCATTCCTCCACAGACATTCAGAAATCTCAATGAAAGTTTCCCCAACAGGATTAAATCAACATCGAGATGAAGGGTGGACACAAAGAAGTCTCCCTCCCACCTCCCCCCCTCCCCCCCCCCCCCACCCGCAGAGAAAAGTCAACTAATACTAGGTGGGACACATCTGAATATGTTTCGTAAGGCAATTCTAGATTGTATTAATAGGTGAATGATATCTCCTAGTCTGCTGACTGAAGGGAGAAGCCCTGTAATAGTGAGAAGCAGGAAGTGAATTGTCACTTACCTTCCCCGTAATTGATGTCGCTAGAGACGATCCAATAACTCAGTTCAGTGTTAGGAATGAAAATGGCAGACGCTAAATTAATGAAACTGTCTTAATATTCTCGCGAATGGTTTAGGAAAGTCATGTTAAACCGCACACACTGTCCACAAAATCGAAGAAATTCGTAAGAAATTACTGCGATCGTGCAAGAGCTAAACATGTCTTAACAGCGACGTGAAACTTATTTCATTCGTTAAGGACCAATATATTAAAAACGTTATCAGATTACTGCGTAACAGGTAGATGCGTAACAGGTAACCGAGCGAGGTGGCGCAGTGGTTAGCACATTGGACTCGCTTTCGGGAGGACGACGGTTCAATCCCGTCTCCAGCCATCCTGATTTAGGTTTTCCGTGATTTCCCTAAATCGTTTCAGGCAAATGCCGGGATGGTTCCTTTGAAAGGGCACGGCCGATTTCCTTCCCCATCCTTCCATAACCCGAGCTTGCGCTCCGTCTCTAATGACCTCATTGTCGACGGGACGTTAAACAACACTAACCTAACCTAACCGTAACAGGTAGAACGACAAAGGAACATTGTATTTTCCCTATAAGACTGGGATTTAGAAAATGAAGGCTGATCTTCATACATTTAGATACAATTAATGGTAAATTGCAAATAATATTTGCAGGATTATGTTTGCGATCTTCATGTAGGGAGGCGCACGAAGGAAACATTGCTGTAATTATTTATTCTGCTGCAAAATATTTGTTCGGTTACTGTGTAATCTACCTATGACATGGAAATGGTAATACGAGAAAGGCAAGAGACACAATGAGCTCTGTCCAGTGTGTGAATCTGATAACGTACTAATGAGCTAGTGTATATTTACCTCTGTCGCAACGTAATAGAGTCTCACAGTTTCCGTTATACAGCACTACACTCTCGGACATCTGCCCTGCGTTTATCTTCATCACGTTTTCGTTACTAATTTCATGTGCTGATGTAACACTAATTATTTATTATCTTATTTCTCATTCATTCCGTCATTTGTGCAATCTATTCAGCCCTTGCTGTTCATACATATACAATCAAGAGATGCGGTCTTGTTTGAAAAACCTTGTTATTATCCCAAGTTTCATTAATTCCCATGTTAACTCACAGATAAAATCGCGAAACAATTTGGTATCTTTTCCTTGTGGATTAATGTATTCTCGTTCGTACTTCATTTCTGTGCCAATGTTAAATAACATATCGATGACTTCGCTCATAGTTTTAGATATCGTCGAAAAAGTGAAGCAATTTAAATCACTTAATAAAACCAAGTCTTCCCATTCAGACTGTACACCAATTTGTTTGTTTCAGAGTACGCTGACGCAGTAACTCGAACCTTAACAATTATGTACAGCCGCTCGGTCAAGGAATGTCCGTACACAAAGACTGGAAACATGCACAGGTCATGCAAACATTCAACAGAGCTAGTAGGAGTCATCCACTGAACTCTTCATTTCATTGACGTCGACATGCAGCTGTGATCGAACATTATGAATTACCTCGAAACGGTCTATTGACACACAGTCACCACTGGTTTAGAAAACATCGGTCTTGTGAAAGACAACTAGCACTTTACTCACACAAATTGCTGAGTGCTATTGACAAGGGATTTCAAATTGATTCCGTATTTCTAGATTTTCTGAAAGCTTTTGACACTGTACCACACAAGCGGGTTGTAGTGAAATTATGTGTTTATGGAATATCGTCTCAGTTAGGTAACTGGATTCGTGACTACCTGTCAGATAGGTCAAGTTCATAGTAACTTACTGAAAGTCATCGAGCAAAACCGAAGTGATTTCTTGGGTTCCCCTGGGTAGTGTTATAGGAACTCTGATTTTCCTTATGGATATAAACAATTTAGGAGACAATCTGAGCAGTCGTCTTAGGTTGTTTGCAGATGACGCTGTCGTTTACCGTCTAGCGAAGTCATGAGAAGATCAAAACACATCGCAAAACGACTGAGAAAAGATATTTGTATCGTACGAAGGTTGACAATTGTCACTGTATAATGAAGAGTTTGGGGTCATCCACATGAGTGCTAAAATGAATCCGTTAAACTTCGGTTACACGATACGTCAACCAAATGTAGAGGCCATAAAGTCAACTAAATACCTAGCAATTACACTTATGAACAACTTAAACTGGAAAGAACACGTAAAACATATTGAGGGGAAGGTAAAGCAAACACTGCGTTTTATTGCCGACACTACACTTGTCTGGCCGCTTTTGAAGTACTGCTGCGCGGCGTGAGATCCTTACCAGATAACACTAAAAGAGTGGATCGAGAAAGTTCAAAGAAGAGCTGCATGTTTTGTATTATCGTGAAATAGGGGAGAATGTGTCACTGACATGATACAGAATTTGGGCTGGATATAAAACAAAGGCTTATTTGGTTGGGGTGGAATTGTCTCACGAAATTTCAATCAGTTACTTTCTCCTTCAAATGTGAATAATTTGTTCACGGCGACGTGCATAGGTAGAAAAGATCACTTAATAAAATAACGGAAATCAGAGATCGCACCGGAATATTTAGCATTTGTTCAAGATTGGAACAATAGACAATTATTTGCTTGGCTCGTATGTGCGATTTGCTGAGTATCCATGTACATGTAGATTTAGATGATATATTAGATCCCCATACTGCCTACTTCACCTTCATGGCAATAATGCTTCGTCTTGTAATGGACTCCATACTTTAAGGATACACAAAAAAAAGTCGAGCTGAGAACTTTTCGGAGTTGTTGTTGTGGTATTCAGTCCTGAGACTGAGCTCTCCATGCTACTCTATCCTGTGCAAGTTTCTTCATCTCCCAGTACCTTCTGCAGCCTACATCCTTCTGAATATGCTTAGTGTAATCATCTCTTGGTCTCCCTCTACGATTTTTACCCTCCACGCTGCCCTCCAATACTAAATTGGTGATCCCTTGATGCCTCAACACATGTGCTACAAACTGATCCCATCTTCTAGTCACACACTTCTCTTCTCCCCAATCCTATTCAATACTTCCTCATTAGTTATGTGAGCTACCCATCTAATCTTCAGCATTCTTCTGTAGCACCACATTTCAAAAGCTTCTATTCTCTTCTTGTCCAAACTATTTATCGTCCATGTTTCACTCCCATACATGGCTACCCTCCATACAAATACTTTCAGAAGTGGCTTCCTGACACTTAAATCTATACTCGATGTTAACAAATTTCTCTTGTTCAGAAACGCTTTGGACAACGGACTTGCCGCAGTGGATACACCGGTTCCCGTGAGATCACCGAAGTTAAGCGCTGTCGGGCATGGCTGGCACTTCGATGGGTGACCATCCAGCCGCCATGCACTGTTGCCATTTTTCGGGGTGCACTCAGCCTCGTGATGCCAATTGAAGAGCTACTCGACCGAATAGTAGCGGCTCCGGTCAAAGAAAACCATCATAACGGCTGGGAGAGCGGTGTGCTGACCACACGCCCCTCCTATCCGCATCCTCAACCGAGGATGACACGGCGGTCGGATGGTCCCGATGGGCCACTTGTGGTCTGAAGACGGAGTGCTTAGAAACGCTTTCCTTGCCATTGCCAGTCTGCATTTTATATACTCTCCATTTCATCATCAGTTATTTTGCTCCCAAAATAGCAAAACTCGTTTACTACTGTAAGTGTCTCATTTCCTAATCTAATTCCCGCAGCATAACCCGACTTATTTTGACTACATTCCATTGTCCTCGTTTTGCTTTTGATGATGTTCATCTCATATCCTCCTTTCAAGACACGGTCCATTCCGTTCAACTGCTCTTCCAAGTCTTTTACGGTCTCTGACAGAATCACAATGACGTCGGCGAACCTCAAAGTTTTTATTTCTTCTCCATGGATTTTAATACCTGCTCCGAACTCTTCTTTTGGTTCCTTTATTGCTTGCTCAATATACAGATTGAATAACATCGGGGAGAGGCTACAACCCTGTCTCACTCCTTTCCCAACCACTGCCTCGCTTTCATGCCCCTCGACTCTTATAACTGCCATCTGGTTTCTGTACAAATTGTAAATAGCCTTTCGCTCCCTGTATTTTACCCCTGTCACCTTCAGAATTTGAAAGAGAGTATTCCAGTCAACCTTGTCAAAAGCTTTCTCTAAGTCTACAAATGCTAGAAATGTAGGTTTGCCTTTCCTTGATCTAGTTTCTACGATAAGTCGTATGGTCAGTATTGCCTCACGTGTTCCAACATTTCTACGGAATCCAAACTAATCTTCCCCGAGGTCGGCTTCTACTAGCTTCTCCATTCGTCTGTAAGGAATCCGCGTCAGTATTTTGCAGCCGTGACTTATTAAACTGATAGTTCGATAATTTTCACATTTGTCAACACCTGCTTTCTTTGGGATTGGAATTATTATATTCTTCTTGACGTCTGAGGGTATTTCGCCTATTTCATAAATCTTGCTCACCAGATGGTAGTTGTTTGTCAAGACTGGTTCTCCCAAGGCTGTCAGTACTTCAAATGGAATGTTGTCTACTCCCAGGCCCTTGTTTCGACTCAGATCTTTCAGTGCTCTGTTAAACTCTTCACGCAGTATTATATCTCCCATTTCATCTTCATCTACATCCTCTTCCATTTCCATAATATTATCCTCAAGTACATCGCTCTTGTATAGACCCTCTATATACACCTTCCACCTTTCTGCTTTCCCTTCTTTCCTTAGAACTGGGTTTCCATCTGAGCTTTTGATATTCTTGCAAGTGGTTCTCTTTTCTCTGAAGGTCTCTTTATTTTTCCTGTAGGTTACAGGAGAATATGGGCTAGGGACAAGGAACGAAAGAGGAGAAAGACTAATTGAGTTCTGTAATAAGTTTCAGCTAGTAATAGCGAATACCCTGTTCAAGAATCACAAGAGGAAGAGGTATACTTCGAAAAGGTCAGGAGATACGGGAAGATTTCAATCAGATTACATCATGGTCAGACAGAGATTCCGAAATCAGATACTGGATTGTAAGGCGTACCCAGGAGCAGATATAGACTCAGATCACAATATAGTAGTGATGAAGAGTAGGCTGAAGTTCAAGACATTAGTCAGGAAGAATCAATACGCAAACAAGTGGGATACGGAAGTACTAAGGAATGACGAGATACGTTAGAAGTTCTCTAACGCTATAGATACAGCAATAAGGAATAGCGCAGTAGGCAGTACAGTTGAAGAAGAATGGACATCTCTAAAAAGGGCCATCACTGAAGTTGGGACGGAAAACATAGGTACAAAGAAGGTAGCTGCGAAGAAACCATGGGTAACAGAAGTAATACTTCAGTTGATTGATGAAAGAAGGAAGTACAAACATGTTCCGGGAAAATCAGGAATACGGAAATACAAGTCGCTGAGAAATGAAATAAATAGGAAGTGCAGGGAAGCTAAGACGAAATGGCTGCAGGAAAAATGTGAAGACATCGAAAAGGACATGATTGTCGGAAGGACAGACTCAGCATACAGGAAAGTCAAAACAACCTTTGGTGACATTAAAAACAACGGTGGTAACATTAAGAGTGCAACGGGAATTCCACTGTTAAATGCAGAGGAGAGAGCAGATAGGTGGAAAGAATACATTGAAAGCCTCTATAAGCGTGAAGATTTGTCTGATGTGATAGAAGAAGAAACAGGAGTCGATTTAGAAGAGATAAGGGATCCAGTATTAGAATCGGAATTTAAAAGAGCTTTGGAGGACTTACGGTCAAATAAGGCAGAAGGGATAGATAACATTCCATCAGAATTTCTAAATTCATTGGGGTAAGTGGCAACAAAACGACTATTCACTTTGGTGTGTAGAATATATGAGTCTGGCGATATAATATCTAACTTTCGGAAAAACATCATCCACACAATTCCGAAGACGGCAAGAGCTGACAAGTGCGACAATTATCGCACAATCAGCTTAACAGCTCATGTATCGAAGCTGCTTACAAGAATAATATATAGAAGAATGGAAAAGAAAATTCAGAATGCACTAGGTGACGATCAGTTTGGCTTTAGGAAAAGTAAAGGGACGAGAGAGGCAATTCTGACGTTACGGCTAGTAATGGAAGCAAGGCTAAAGAAAAATCAAGACACTTTCATAGGATTTGTCGACCTGGAAAAAGCGTTCGACAATATCAAATGGTGCAAGCTGTTCGAGATTCTGAGAAAAGTAGGGGTAAGCTATAGGGAGAGACGGGTCATATACAATATGTACAACAACCAAGATGGAATAATAAGAGTGGACATTCAAGAACGAAGTGCTCGTATTAAGAAGGGTGTAAGACATGGCTGTAGCCTTTCACCCCTACTCTCCCATCTGTACACCTAGGAAGCAATGATGGAAATAAAAGAAAGGTTCAGGAGTGGAATTAAAACACAAGGTGAAAGGATATCAATGATACGATTCGCTGATGACATTGCTATCCTGAGTGAATGTGAAGAAGAATTAGATGATCTGCTGAATGGAATGAACAGTCTAATGAGTACACAGTATGGTTTGAGAGTAAATCGGAGAAAGACGAAGGTAATGAGAAGTAGTAGAAATGAGAACAGCGAGAAACTTAACATTAGGATTGATGGTCACGAAGTCAGTGAAATTAAGGACTTCTGCTACGAAGGCAGTAAAATAACCAATGACGGACGGAGCAAGGAGGACATCAAAAGCAGACTCGCTATGGCAAAAAAGGCATTTCTGGCCAAGAGAAGTCTACTAATATCAAATACTGGCCTTAATCCGAGGAAGAAATTTCTGAGGATGTACGTCTGGAGTACAGCATTGTATGGTAGTGTAACATGGACTGTGGGAAAATGGGAACAGAAGAGAATCGAAGCATTTGAGACGTGGTGCTATAGACTGATGTTGAAAATTAGGTGGACTGATAAGGTAAGGAATGAGGAGGTTCTACGCAGAATCGTAGATGAAAGGAATATGTGGAAAACACTGATAAGGAGAAGGGACAGGATGATAGGACATCTACTAAGACATGACGGAATGACTTCCATGGTACTAGAGGGAGCTGTAGAGGGCAAAAACTGTAGAGGAAGACAGAGATTGGAATACGTCAAGCAAATAATTGAGGACGTAGGTTGCAAGTGCTACTCTGAGATGAAGAGGTTAGCACAGGAAATGAATTCGTGGCGGGCCGCATCAAACCAGTGAGTCGACTGATGGCCAAAAAAAAAAAGGCTGTATCTATCATACCCCTAGTGAGATAAGCCTCTACATCCTTACATTTGTCGTCTAACCATCCCTGCTTAGCCATTTTGCACTTCCTGTCGATCTCATTTTTGTGACGTTTGTATTCCTTTTTGCCAGCTTCGTTTACTGCATTTTTATAAATTCTCCTTATTTTTCGAAGATAACTGATTATTTTAGGCGTTACGCATGTATAGTTTTGTTGGGTAACAGTGCGCATTCCCGATTGAAGCTAGCGATAAAAGTCACAACTTCCGTACCGCTTTTCTTCTGATTCCTATTAGCATCAAACAGGAACACAAAGACAGGCATCATTTGAGCTCTGCAGTGAGTGAGTGTGAGACTAGTAAAACAGGCCAGTTTCTTGTCATTTTGAACGGACGTGAAATTGGAAGATGAACCAGCATTTATTACTAATTTGTTTTATGTCAGTCAGTTCTTAAGAGCTGTTACTCTTTATATCATTGCATAGATATGATTTCTAAATCTAACCAACAGAATCTGCTTACGTTAGTGTGTAATGTCAGTGCGCGGTAATGGTACTTTGAATGAGAACAAGTGCGCACCCTGTGAAAAGGAAGCTGGAAGAACCTAAAATGAAGACGAAAGAAATAAGTGAGAAACAACAGCAGAGCGATTTGAAGAATGACAAAGCTGCTCGTGGGTGCTTTACTCAGCAGAAATATATAAACTGAAAGCCACTAGTAAGGAGGAATTACCAGAGCAATTTTAGCAATCGTATGTTTCCAATATTTTGATGTAGACAATTACAAAGATCATGGTGACTGCTCTACTGGCGCATCGAAGTTGTTATCTACATTGAGTAAAGAACATAACAAGCCTGCTTTGCATTTGTGGATAAGTAGGTAAAGAGAAAACATTACTGCATATTCGGGAGAAGACACTCTAAAACTATGTTTGTGATGACTGCGAATCAAAGACGTGCACGTTCTAAAAATTATTATAAATGCAGTGCCTGTTTTGATGGACATGTCCCTTCAGAACAGACACCACACATATAATAATATACAATACAGGCGTCTTGACAGTAACCATAACCTCAGTGCGGATGCACACTATGTCCAGACTCGTGTGAGAGTTACGTAAAGCTGCTAGCAGCAGTGGACGCAACATATGTATAAAAAACAATCACTGTCCAAATAGGCCTTGAAGGCGCAACGTTACCGACCGGCCGCTGTGCCAACCTCAGCCCTTAGGCGTCATCAGATGCGGATACGGAGGGGCACGTGGTCAGCACACCGCCCACCCGGCCGTTGTGTTTTCGTGACCGGTGCCACTACTTCTCAATCGAGTAGCTCCTCAATTGGCCTCACAAGAGTTGTGTGCGTCCCGCTTGGCAACAGCACTTCGCAAACCCGAATAGCGACCCATCCAGGTGCTAGCCAAGCCCGACAACGCTTAATTTCGGTGATCTGACAGGAACTGGGGTTGCCACTGCGGTAGCACCGTTCGTTGCTACACGTGTTTAATGCGATTAAAATTAATTGACAGTCGACACTTCACACGTTGGAGCTGGTTTTCTCCAGTCAGAGCGCTGAATGTCACTACCGAACCGTTCGCCGTTTAGAAACTGCCAAAATTGTTCAGTTCACTTCAATTTCCTTGTCCCAAATTCTTTCTTGATGTGTTTGGATCCAGAATCATAGGTCTTGCACTTGTATTCGTATTTCATCAGACATGATAACTACACCCAAAACAACACGTACACAACGATGTGAACTACATACGCTACAAACACAACTGTAACCAAACACTGCTGGATACTTCCTCACAAGGCGCGATTGGCGTCACGTACACAGTAATCATAACCACAGAGATCGGCTTACACTAGGTGAGCTTGGCAGAACTTAACGTGAAGCCGATATTCTGAAGGCTGCAATTAATCTTTGTAACTAGGTCAGCGCATTCATAAATACTACTATTCAATTCGTCGTAGTGACATAGTGCAGTGCTTAGCATATTAACCCGACGTGTAAAAGAACGGTGGTTCGTGTGCTGTCTAATATAGTGACTTTTTTTATTTTTAAATCTGATCGAAGGAATTTGATCATTATTTTTATTCAAATAATTAGTATGAGTGTTATTTATTTCTGTTCATAATTCATCTCCGCCTCATTTTGATCAGTGAACTGACTCCTTTGCTTGCTCTTATTTTTCTTCCTATCATTCCTTTTTCTTATGGAATCTGCCTGAGTCGCCGAGTGCCAGCGAGGACTGCTCATCGGTTGGTAACGAGACAGCTCGAGTAGCTAGTGTGAGGATTGTTTCACGTAACCTATGATACCGAGAACTTACAATCTCCCTTTAGCACTGAAACTGATAGTTTTCTCTCGTCAGTTTGCCCGTGGAGGTTAACATTAATCTCCGTGAACGAAGCGATGGAGATTTGAGTTCTGCTGCAGATTTTTCACTGCCGGTTTCTCGGATACATTGCACATCAAGACGTTGAGATTAGCTTAGTATATGAGTTTATATTCAAAGCTAAAAATGAGTCGTTTGCGGCAGTTTGGTCGTTGGTGACACAAATTCGGCTGTCGACAGAGCATCACGCATTTCAGATCTTGCAGCGGCCACCTCTAACACTGCTCCGCGTTAGACAGTAACAATACGAGTACTTGTGAAGTGACCCACCGTGTGTGTGTGTGTGTGTGTGTGTGTGTGTGTGTGTGTGTGTGTGTGTGTGTGTGTCACATAGCCGGCCGGTGTGGCCGAGCGGTCCTAGGCACTACCGTCTGGAACCGCGCGACCGCTACGGTCGCAGGTTCGAATCCTGCCTCGGGCTTGGATGTGTGTGATGTCCTTAGGTTAGTTAGGTTTAAGTAGTTCTAAGTTCTAGGGGACTGATGACCTCAGAAGTTAAGTCCCATAGTGCTCAGAGCCATTTGAACCATTTTGTGTCACATACAACAGAGCAGGATCTGCAGCCGATGTAGCAACACTGTAGCGGCAGGTGACAGACATCAAGTGTCAACAAATTTTAATCGGACTATAGTACACGACGAGTTAAGAACAGCGGTTAGTGGGAGGGGGGGGGGGGGGTCGGAAGTGTGTCAGGATAGAAGTAACAGTTAAAAATGACTGCTCACGTAATGAGGGAAATCCGTAAGCGAGTCCCAGCCTGACACAAATATTCACCTTTCGCCAATGAATTGAATTCAATGTTTACTCGGCGGTTGAGATTTGTGCTTTTCTTAAATGATTTCAACACTTGTAGGAATGTGAAAATGAAAGCGACTACATTTTCCCTGTTACTCTGTAACTACAATTAAGTACTCTAGTGCCTTAACAGAATCTGAGAGACAATCTGAGTGAGGATTATTGCCACTCATGTATATTTGATACAAGCTTTCGTGCACAAGCCCTGAATTCCCTTTCCCTTACCACTGCGAATTAATATACCACTGGAGGAGGAATCGTATGTGGTTGCATCATCTAGATATTTGTGCTAAAACTACAGTGCAATGTTTTCTACAAATAAATTGATTTCATGTATTACAAGGGCAGAAAATACAGCAACCTTACAGTCAGTTGTAAGTTCCTTTTTATCAATCGGTCAAAACAATAATTATTGCCACCTGGTTGACTATAGCTCCCCTCCCTCTTTCCCCTTACTCTTTTCCTTTTTGAGAGTTGTCCAACTAACAATCATTTCACAAGAAATATGGTGATGCACTGCCTCTCTAAACGTACCCGTCTCCAGAAGTGTGTTAAACACGAATACAGATGCCAGATTTTCTACCAGCAGGCGTATCATACACTGAGATGGTTGAAGTCATGGGATAGCGGTATGCTCACATACAGACGGTGTTAGTATAGCGAACACAAGGTATCAAAAGGCAGTGCAGTGACGAAGCAGTCATTTACACTCAGGTCATTTATGTGAAAAGTTTTCTGACGTGATTGTGGCCGCACTACAATAACAGATTTTTATCGCGGAATATTTCATTACTTACCGGATCTTTACCGGAGGTTTGCAGATTGTGTCTATTTTATGCCTCTTCAGGAACCGACTAATCTTCCCTGTTGTCGAACCACTAAACGGTAGGAATGCAACCTGCTTGATGTCATTTTCAGAGGTCTTCATCCGTTGAGGCTTGGATGACACTGCTTGTGAGTCTGTCCGTAAGCTGCGTGTGAGTCGTAGTATGTGGGATACAAATGTGGGGAAAGGTAATGTATTCCACTTCTCTTCTTGAAACGTTCACTCTTGAAATTCCAACAGAAAACTCTCCGAGATACGCGACGTCTCTGTTGTAGCGTCTGCTACTGGAGCTGGTTAAGTTTCCTCTCAACTCTCTCTCCCGCAGCGGGATTTTTCTGTCTCTTCTTTTGGTCTTACTTGGCAAAGTCCCATATCTGAGTGCTAATTTGGAAGTATGTAATCGACGTCCTGCGCTTTAGTCTGCGATATTGAATCGCGATCTGTGACGTAACGTGGCAGCTGCCGCTGGTTAATTACGACAGTGTCGGTCAGTGTCTTTACTGAGGCGTGCTTGTGTGTTCGTGTTAAACGCACTAGTTTGTATTTCTTGGCCTGCCGAGTGTTCAGTTATTAAGCAACTTGTTCTGTGAATATTCAGGAATAATGTCTACTAATACGACGTATTTAGCAGTTGTTGAACGTAGCAATAGTGGACGTGAGATTGAAGGCGTAATTTACCCCAGTTTTCCAAAAAATGGGGAGAGAATAAATTTATAATGTTGAAAATGCGTGGATTTGTTCTGAACATTTCTGTGAAAGTGATTACAAACGCGACTTCCAAAACGAATTGTTATGTACACGTAGACGGAAACTGCTGCAGGGTAATGCTGTTCCATCTCATCAAATGCCAAACTGGCACGGAAATAAATTTGTAACTGCAGGTCCTACCACCGTAAATGTTACCGACAGCGTTGTAACAGAGAGAGAACGTCGTCGTACTGCTAGAACGCCAAACAAAAGACCTCACTCAACGTTAATAATCTGGCTCTGAAGAAAGGGCAGCTGGACAGTTCTAACAACACAGACTTTTGTATTGGTCCGATAATCTCAGTTAAAGGACATAAAATTCTAGAACTAATGAAAGAACTGGTGAGTTTCAGGATTAAAAAAGCTCTACTGGTACAAAATATTTAGTGCATGAAAAAAAGTTAAAAAGTAGGCTGCATCTATAAAACGCTAAGTGTCTCAAACTTAGAAGCATAAATGTTTATGCTCTGATGTGAGAACAATACTTTCTCAGTGTTTGGCTCCAGGTCCAATTCGCTGTTTGTTACAGAAAAGAAAGCAAGTACAGTGGAGCTAGAGGACATTGCTATTGCTCTTACTTTGAGAGCTTTGTCTCCTAAAGCATATTCGTGTCTGCGGAGGAAGAACTATCCTTTACCCTGTGGGTCAACATTACAAAAAACTAACAAAACAGTTGTAGTGCCAACCAGGTATTTTGAAACCCATTTTGGAGTTAATTAAAGCTGGGTCAGAAATTTTCACGTCATTAGAGGCAACTTCTGTCGCAAGCTTTGACGAAATGAATGTTGACGGTCGTGTCACCCGATTCATCCGATGGTGTGGTACTCATACCACACAAGAATGTCCAAGTCTTCATGGTACATAGCTTGTTTCCAAAGTGGAAGTAGCAGTATCTAGTGATTTGTTGCAGAATATCACAAAATATATTGAAAGTGAAGGACTTTATATCGTAGCTGTCACATGCGACATGGGTGCCAAAATCTGCTAGTGTGGAAGCAACTTGGAGTGTCTTCATCCAAGACACTTTTTTCGAATCCTGTTCATCATAATGGAAAAGTCTGTTTATTTTATGTTCCGCAGTTGCTGAAATTATTAAAATATCATTTCCTTGATGATTGTATCGCTTTGCCTGATAGTACCGTGATTACAAAAATTGTGATAGAAGATCTTGTTCGTCATCAGAAAGGTGACGTTTCGATCATTCATCACGTATCGGAAGTTCCACTTAACGTCAGTCGACGTGATCGTCAGAATGTCCGAATGGGTGCCCAAGCTGTGAAATATGCTCTGCACAAAGATCGTGAAGAAAGCTTCATTGAAATGGAGAACGATGTTTTCGATGTACTGAACTCGCGATATCATAAAGATCATACAGCTGCACTTATAAGTGGTTACGGGTTTTATATCAGAAGTCAGGAAAACTCTCTGAAAGCATTAATAGATATTTGTTCCAATATGCGAATAGGGAAAAGAAAGGGATTCATTATATCAATAAATTGACTTTTTGTACTCTAAAATGACGTGAGAAATTCCGGGACAACCTACATATTGAGAGACAGACTGAATCGAGATTGTCTAAAAATTTCTTTTCTAGAATTCGAGGTGTTGGTGTATTTTGCAACCATACCACACCTTTCAAAGCGAAAAACAGAATTCGTTTATTTATACTGACCGGAAGTGCAAGTTAAATGCCTTTGTATGTAGGTGCTTCGGCTACAAAGGACGGGAACAAGATTTCTGCTGTTGAAAACTACACAACACCTGCTGTTGAAGTTCGGGAAGAATCTACACGTTTTCTCTCAGGTGATGTATGCATCAGAGTAACTGGTAAATCATTTGACGTCGCTACAGATGATGAACACCTGATCTTAGTCTTCGAGCTAAGTTTTTCAGTGTTTACCAATGAAGACGTGAATGATAAAGCTTTAACATTATCTTCCAAGATACATAGCTTTAAAATGCAAAAACATCTGCAGTGCTTTGGGAAATACGGTAGGAAATTGTGTTGTTCATGTCAAGTCCGCAGCTCGTGGTCGTGCGGTAGCGTTCTCGCTTCATGCGCCAGGGTTCCCGGGTTCGATTCCCGGCGGGGTCAGGGATCTTTTCTGCCTCGTGATGACTGGGTGTTTTGTGATGTCCTGAGGTTAGTTAGGTTTAAGTAGTTCTACGTTCTAGGGGACTGATGACCATAGCTGTTAAGTCCCATAGTGCTCAGAGCCATTTGAACCATATCATTTCAAGAGGGGACCTCATTTGTCCCTCTCCTGACAGGCTGGCTAAAAAACGTTATCTAGGAAAATGATGAGAACCTTAGTAGATTACATACAAGTGAAATATACCGAGCTTATTAGCAAAATAGTTCAGTTATATTTCAGAACAAGAATTTTTATTCGCATTAGTCATTTACATAAACACGCTGAAACTGATGCGATGAAACGGAAATCGACAAAAAAAAAAAAAAAAAAAAATTGCTTTGGACAGCGTCGGATTGTGGAAGCAAGTTTTGAAATTACGGCTATTCTGTTCACAGAAATACGTTTCAAATAAACAGTACACAAATTTAAAACATTTACAATAGTTAGACACCTAAGCACGAGCATGAATGCGAATTTCCCCACCAGTTTTACGTGGCGATATTTCATCATTGCAGCTAATATTTAAAGCATTTCTTTCGGGAACTTCGTTTCTAAATTTAACACTAAGTGCTGTGAACCCTGTCAGCGCAAAACTTGAAGTTAAATGGGATAAGAAGAGACGCGAAAAACATATATTTTGTTATCTCCCGTACACTATAAGCGGAGACGGGTGCTGTAAGGCTGCCGGGTGATGTAACATGTCGCTGCTGACCAATGAGAGTGCACTAACCCGATATGACAGCTATGTTAGTCTACGTTTCTTGGCCTAACTGACAAAACTGATGGCACAGGTCACGTATTCTCGCTTCGTCAGGTTTTCTCAATCGGTTTCAGGTTGGTGCCCACCTTGACTACTAGTTATTGTGTGTGGTCATTCCAGATTAGATCTTTCAAGATGCTAATTACTTGTTCAAGCACATGTAATCACGGAATCAGAAGGTAGTGGATATCGTCGCTTATACACAGATCAACAAAAGTTTATCATCATGCCGTATGTCGTGCAAGTATGTCGCTATTGTATTTCTCTACCGGTAGGAAGGTCACCCCTGACGGTGTTCGGTTGCCATGAGCGCTATCTACGGGCAGAACGCCGCACTCGAGTGGACTGGAGTATTTCAGTTTAAAGTGAAGCACTATTAGCGGCGCATTAGAGCAGTAGAGTGAAATCCATCATGCCCCAAAGATAATCCCAACCAATGCTTGTCAATCAGGAAAGCTACTCAATTTATCCACCGACGTCAAAGTGATGTAGTGTGAAGAAGGAAACCCTTGCAGATGACAGGTAGTGTTGAGGACTTACATCGCACAGGTCCTCCACGTAAGGCAGATGCACAAGATGATCGCTGTCTACGACTTTTGAGTCAACAGAACCGTGGGCTGAGTTCTACACAATTCGCGCGATCGAAGAGGATATTTGACGTGATGTATCGCTTCTGACCACCAGGAGACGTTTGTTTGCTTATTGAGAATCTCCATTACCAATGACCATGGCTAGAACTACGTCAAGCTTCACAAAACATCGGACTCCTTTACAGAATGAATGAAATTATCCAGAATGGCCCTAAGAGGATTGGCAACAGCTGTTATTTGTGGACGAAACTCGGATCTGTTGGAACTCTGACGATCGCAGACAACGTATTTTGAGACAGTATGGTAGACGTACAATAATGTCGTGGTGAACTGATATTGTGAGGTGACATTACAGGGGAGCACGATACGCTACTCTTGGGGCTTGGTGTAGTTTCATCTCTCTACGGTACAGGGCCGATTTTTTGGAATCAGTAGTGAGACTCAGTCATATTTTGACGACAACGGAGTGGTCTGCCTATTCCTCGGACTTGAACCATGTCGAACATGTGTCAGATCGGTTGAAACTAGCTGTTCTTTGGACGTCGGCAATGGCCATGTGTTTCGCGCGATTTACCCAGATCGGTATTACAGAGCTGGAGATTTTGGATCTGGATGACGGTCTCTTCGATATTGTGCCACGACAGGTTCAAGATTGCATGCGGGGTGACGTTGCTCAGGAGGGCTCTGAAGAACCACCATGCGAAATTGATGATTTTCTCGTCACACAAATGTCTTTTTTTATTTGCCAATCTGAGCACATTTGAAAGGAAAGTGCACGCATGACTCAGAGCGTTTTTTGTGTGCCTTGAATGTGAACATTTGTTGATGTTTGTGTTCATGCGCAATGCGTTACATTGATTTCCTATGAGGATCTACCTCAGTGCCTGTCTTTCTCTCACTGTGTACGCTATCCTCGAAAGTTGTAGAGATGCTGTTGAGCTCAGTTAGCCGAAATTGAGACATGGAGAAATAAAGTAAATGAATGAACACAGAAATGGAGATGAAAGCACATGGAGATGAAAGCTTAAGACAGCAGAGTCGGCACCCACTAAATCACAGTCTGTTATAAAAAAGTTCTACGAAAGTTTCAACGCCGTTTTTATACAAAACCAACGAAAACGTGTTAACAGGGCAGTCAAAAAAATGTCTTTACGTGAAGGTAGATGAAGTACTCAACGGCAAACAAAGCAATTTCTGAATGCAGAGTCTCGTGGCGATAACATGGAATAAAATGTTCTCGGGTTTCCAACCTGGTCAATTGCTTAAAATTACACGAGCTTTCGGCCAAGCCCTCCTTGGCCATTGCCAAGTAGTATGACTGCCAATGGGCTGTTGGTACGCCATTATATACGCTAGCTGCCAGCTGTGACGTCACTGGTGCCCGTAACATTGTCACACTTGGACGTGTTTTGAGTCGGCGTTCCATGTGCCCTCTTCAACCGCGCGATCGCTGAATCCCACGCAGCACTGAGCTGCAGGTCACCATCTCTATTCAGGGTGCTTGCGGTAATTTTTATTTCAATAGCTTCCTTTATTAAACTGTTCCAGAACCCGTTAGTGCGGCCGGCCGGTGTGGCCGAACGGTTCTATGTGCTACACTCTGGAACCGCGCTACTGCTACGGTCGCAGGTTCGAATCCGGCCTCGGACATGGATGTGTGTGATGTCCGTAGGTTAGTTAGGTTTAAGTAGTTCTAAGTCGCAGGGGACTGATGACCTCAGAAGTTAAGTCCCATAGTGCTCAGAGCCATTTGAACCATTTTGAACCGTTAGTGCGAGCCACGACAGAGGTATAGTAAAATTTTATGTGGTTTCCGTTTTCTAACGCATCCTCTGCTAACGCAAATTTCTCTGGATGGCGTAGGCGATAATACCTCTCATGTTCTTTCCTGCGTTATTCCACAGTGCGCACTGTTTGTCCGATGTACTTCTGGCCACACTCACAAGTTATTTCGTAGACTCCAGGTGTTCGGAGACCTACTGCGTCTTTAACTGGTCTCAGTAATTGACGGATTTTCGTTGGAGGCCTGAAGATTGATTTGGTCTTGTGTCTTTCCAATAAGCGGCTTATATTTCCCGACACAGAGCCACAGAATGGCAGCAAAGCAAGATTCTTTTCCTGCTCTTCGTCGGTGGTCTTATTCTGATATTTCCCAGAAATCACTTCTTTCACTTCAAGGTCGCTGTAGCCGTAATTCCTGAACACCTTGCGTAGGTGGTTCAGTTCATGGGGAAGTTTATCGTCGTCAGATATTACTCTTGTACGGTGCACCAATGTTTGTAATACTGTGCGCTTCTGTTCTGGATGATGATGGCTGGTGGCGTGCAGGTACAGGTCTGTGTGGGTGGGTTTTCTGTAGACGCTGTGGCCGAGGCACCCATTTCGTTTACGGTGGACAAGGACGTCGAGGTAGTGCAACGCATTATGTTGCTCCGACTCCATGGTGAACTGGATATTACTTTTGATGCCATTGAGGTGTTCCAAAAACTCGTCTAGTATCTCGCGTCCGGGTGGCCAAATGACGAACGAGTCGTCAACGTATCGAAAGAAACACTTCGACTTCAGTGGCGCAGTATCTATGAAAATATCCTCATAGTTCTCCATGAAGAGGTTTGCAACAGCTGGAGCCAGCGGGCTGCCCATTGCTACGCCGTCTGTCTGATCGTAATACTGGCCGTTGTACACGAAATAGGAGGACGTGAGAGTGTGCCTAAATAGCTCGACCACGTCACTTACAAAGTACTGGGAAATTAGGTCCAAAGCGTCTTTGATAGGCACATTCGTAAACAGCGCCGCTACATCAGAACTGACCATAATATCATCCTCACTAAGGCGTAGACGGTTGATTGTGCTGATAAATTCTGCTGAGTTTTTTATATGATGTTCGCCGTGTCCCGCATGTGGAGCGAGGAGCTTGGCCAAGTACTTCGCCAGCTTATATGTCGGAGAACGCATTGTGGACACAATAAGGCGAAATGGCGTCCCGTCCTTGTGTATCTTCGGTAAACCATAACCAGTAGGTGTCTAGGCGCCTGTGGAAGAAGATTCCACTGAAGATCGCTTAAGAAGTTCTGATGTTTTTCTTACTATTCTTGATGTCGAGTCGGGTGGGAGCTTCCGATAAGTATCTTCCTTCAGTAGCGGACAGATCTTCGTATCATAGTCCTCGAACTCCATAATCACGGTTGCATTGCCCTTGTCAGGAGGAAGTACCACAATGCTTTCATCATTACGTAATGCTCGAAGGCCGTTGCGCTCACCCCTGGTCATGTTGGATGCTAGTTACTTCGCCGTATTTCGTCCGCTGTTTCACGTGGGAGCTTGTGGACTGCCTGTTAAACACCGCTTATTATTTCACGGACAGAAACGTCCCGCGGTGAAGGTACGAATTTAAGTCTTTCCTTAAGTGCCGACTTTGCACCCGCGTCTATATCTCTTGCCGTCATGTTGATGACGGTGCGTCCTGAAGATCTGTGGTCTGCGCCATGTTGTTGTTGCGAAAGGCGGCCGAACTTCCCTTTCTGCTTCTCTGTAGTTCGTTTCTGTGCTGACGTCTGTTGAGAAACCGTAGCAGCGTCGACCCATTCCCAGTCCAAAGCTGTGAGTGCTCTTGGTAACTGCAGGTGCAAGGCCATATGAGCATGTCCATTTGCATCCAGATGTTGACTTGTGTTGTGAATCCTTTCTCGTAATAATGTAAATCTGGCACGACGAAATATCCTCCTAATGGCAGCGGTGTTAATATGATGGGATACCATAGGAGACCTTGGAATTTTCTTCTCGTCGCGGCAGCGCCTTAGGAAGTCTAGCGAACTTAACAGATTTGCCTTCATGACACGCAGCTTTAAGAGACGTTGTTCCGAGAACGTGAGAGGTATTATCGCCTACGCTATCCAGAGAAATATGCGTTAGCTGAGCATGCGTTAAAAAACAGTTACCACATAAAAATTGACGATACCTCTTTTGTGGCACGCACTAACGGCTTCTGGGACAGTTTAATAAAGGAATCTATTGAAATAAAAATTACCGCAAACACCCTGAATAGAGACGGTAGCTTGCAGCACAGCGCTGTGTTGGATACGGCAATCTCTCGGTTGAAGAGGGCACATCGAAAGCCGACTCAAAACATGACCATATATGGCAATGTCACGGGCACCAGTGACACCACAGCCGACAACTAGCCTATATAAGGGCGCACCAACAGCCCACTGGCAGTCATACCACTTGACAATGGCCAAGGAGTGCTTGGCCGAAAGCTCGTGTAGTTTTAACCAATTGACGCGGTTGGAAACCCGAGAACATTTTATTCAATGTTATCACCGCGAGACTCAGCATTCAGAAATTATTATGTTTGCCGTCGAGTACTTCATCTACCTTCACGTAAAGACATTTTTTTAACTACACAATTAACACGTTTTCGTTGGTTTTGTATCAAAACGGCGTTGAAACTTTCCTAGAAATTTTTTTTATAACAGACTGATTTAGTGGGAGTCG
Source organism: Schistocerca americana (assembly GCF_021461395.2). Lineage (NCBI taxonomy): Eukaryota > Metazoa > Arthropoda > Insecta > Orthoptera > Acrididae > Schistocerca > Schistocerca americana. Next base: position 582,553,511 of record NC_060119.1, on the reverse strand, counting down.
ACTCTGCTGTCTTAAGCTTTCATCTCCATACGCTTATGTTGCGCTACCACCGGATGGCTCAAATGAGGTTATTTGTACCTGTATTTATTAACTATGACATCATCATCATTAGTGGTCTGCCAAAAGGCAGGTTTCCACTTGGAAGTTCTCCAGGCTGTCCGATCTTCTGCCATCCGCTTCAGGTCGGCATAATGTCTTCTTCCCTTTATGCCGTCTATCATCTTGTATCTCCTTCTTCCTCGCAGTCTTCTATCACAAACCAGTCCTCTCAAAGCATCTGCTAGCAAGCAGTCCCTTCTGAATGAATGTCCCCACCAGTTCTTTTTCCTTTCTCTTATAACCTTCAGTAGACATCTTCTCTCACCAACCCTTTCCAATACTCTTTCATTACCCACTCTTTCCATCCAGCTTATTCTCTCCATTCTCCTCCACATCCAGATCTCAAATGCTTCTAACATTTTTTCATCCTCTCGTCTCAGCGTCCATGTTTCAGCCCTATAATGTGCCACACTCCTGACAAAACATTTGCCAAGCCTTTTCCTTAGACTTTCATCTATTTTGACTGGTAACAGTCTCCTCTTTCTGTTGAATGCCTCCTTCGCTATGGAAATTCGCGTTTTCACTTCAAGGTGACATCTCAAGTCTTCAGTTATTGTGCATCCAAGATGACAAGATGACCAGTGGATTTCGTTTGTTATGTAATATGGGAAAAATGATTTCCGGGAATACGCCACCATACAGGGTCTTCAGAAACGGCATGGAAACCTTGTAAGAGTGGCGCAGGGGAGATTGTGCTGAGAACTAAAAAAAATGCGATACGATGCGGCGTGTCCGGGTGATTTAACATTGAAAATAGCCAATCAGGTCGTTACATGAGCAAAGTGAAACACTTGCAAGGGTTAAATTGTTGTAATGTGCAGATATCTGTGGGTTCATGGGTCACCACTTGTTAAAATGCTTATCACCGCATAAAATGAGACTGTTCGCAAGTGATAAACTTAAAGTAGGTGAACACAAGCTACGTTTGTTCGATTTTAGGACCTCAAAGGAAGAACAAGTTTGGCGACATCGTCTCTGGCAAGCTTCTTGAATTTGTGTGCGAGACGAACTGATTGGCTAATTTCAATGATAAATTATCCACTAACTGAACAACATGTCGAATTTATTGACAATCTCCCCTGCAACAGCCTTACAAGCGTTTCAGACTGTTCCCGACCGCACTGCATAAATCGTCATGCACTGCTTCCACTGCTCTGTATCCGTATTAATGTAAAACGTAAACTGTGTAATCTGGGAAGAACATGGAACAACCAGGAAGTCGCTCACCGTTCTGTTTCCTAGGTTCTTGACACGACAGTGCAGCTGCGCTGTCTTCCCGACAAGACCAGTTAGGTTGTTGGGCACTGTGGTGTCGAACTCAGGACCCGCTACATGAGTTGGCTGCTCCACAAGGACGTCCGTGAAGTAGCTATGAGACCAGATGCTACCTGAAACACAATAAAATTTTATTACTAGCAGCAGCGAAGATACAGCAGTGGCGGAATGTTGTGAGTTGTTTTGAATACAGTACAGTGCTCTCCATACTTTCCGGATTGTGTCTTTCTAATACCGTTGACATAAATATCGTACTTTCAAGAGTTTTCATTCATTTCGTGTCTTCTGTTATTTGAAACCTACGTTAATTGAAAACCGGTGTTATGTTACGAGCTAGGGCTAACCTCGGTTCGCTGTCGCTTTGAATCCATTAGTGCTTTGCATAATTTCCTGATAGCGACGGTTCAAGAGTGTTCTTAGAAAATATTGTGCTTTCATGGTTTCCCTTCACTTTATATTTTGTAATACCTACATTCAAGGAACTTCGGTCATGTTACTCCAGGTGCACTTAACACCTGGGGATTAGCTGCACAGCTCACCAAAATATAAGTCTTTCATTGATTATTATTTTCTCACAGTTTAAGTGTGTTGTAGTGCCTTTTAGCTTATTATAAGACCTGCGTCATGTGTGACAAATCTGGATGTTGCCGTAGCTTACTTGGTATAAGATAAACATCTCGGGACTGTGGGTTGATGTTTCACATTGAAAATGCAGCAGGGGAGCAAAAAGGTGTCAGATAAGGCTCTTCCATACAGATGTAGATTATGTAGTCGGGACAAGAAAATCGTGGAACAGGGAAGAAAAAGTGTGCCTTCCAGGCAGAATTAGTAATGGTATATTCTGAATTAGATAGTTTGAATGGGGAAAGAGACAATGGGAACTGGGAGATGGTGAGCAGTAATAGGCAAAAAGGGAAAACTTCGTTTGTTACCGGTAGTAGGAGAAGAGACTCAACCAGGTTTTGAGTATAATAGGTGGCAGCAGACTCGTAACTATTTTACGGCTACGTCATTAGAAAAGTAATATAGATAGAAAGAAATATTGCCATTATGGAAGCGGCACGGCAAAGGTCAATTAGCGAAGGAAACGTTAGGGGTTGAAGATCAGGTCACTAGCGTCATGAAATCTGGCGCCCAGCATAGCCGGGTGGGAGACCACATAGGTGCCTTGTGCAGAGATTTTGATGTCAGGGACAACGTGAGGATAATCTGGGCTGGGGATAAGGTTAAATAGTCTGCCTAGTATTTTACAGTATAGTATTCAAAATGACTCGAAGAAATAGAAGCAGCAAGAGCACACACATGTGTGATGTTTGTTGAGGTTTTGCTGCGACATGACCAGCCCTGGGTTAACGCGTCTGTTAACCTTGGGAACAAAGAACAGAGAGAATTGCTTTTGACTGAAACAAAGTCCGTGGCTGTTGCTGCGATTGAGAGATGGAGCTGCACTAATCAAGACCTGCTGCTGAAGAGAAGGTCAGAAGGAAATATTAGCTGAAAGCGTCGCAGGAAATATAAAAGTGGGTTTCAAACACACAAGACAAAATCGCTTTGATTACTGGCATCACGGGGTCAGAATTTTTATTTTGGAGTCAGGTGCAGAGTACTGAAAAAATTTAGAGCAATAGAAGACCACTATTTGTGTAACAGTTTCCAGAAAAATGAAATTAATTGGTGTCCTCAGAGCACTGGAGGACTGGAAAACAAGATTGCTGAGCATAATGTATGCCTAGATGGTAGATGTTCTGTGTATCTCTGAACACCATGTACGCACAGCGATGGAAAAGTGAAATACCGGGGATCATTTCCGTGTAAGATTAACATGGAAAAAGGAGGCGTAGCAACAAACGTAAAAGTTGCAGACAAAATAAAATATATTTAAACAAATAGATTTTCCGTTGCTCAGACCCTCGTAGCATGTGCTTAAGGTTGTTCGTGCAGCAAATGTCTCTGATAATTGTAACAGTCTACAAATCCTCTCCAGGGAACTTTCAGCTATTTATGTGAAATCTAGATGCGTTATTGAGCTACCAGTGAGACTATAAGAAACGGATAATAGTTTATGGAGATCTCAATGTACATTAAAAGATACAGAAAGGAAATATGAATTATAATTTAATTCGGGTGTTTGAACATTATATCAATAGTCAGTTTTCCAACTCGCGTTCAGCAAAATAGTAGGACGCTGATTTATATTTTTGTAGATTGTGTTCAATTGAAACAATGTATAACCAATTGCTAATTGAGTAGCTGATCATGATGCACTACTGAAAATAAACGGTTCGGCTGCTTACAATCCTAAGGCAGGTTTATAAGAAGCAGTGGGACTTATTAATGATAACGGGTCTCACTGTTTTGAGGGCAAACTGGAAGGGATGGTAAGGGATGAGGTATGCATAGAAAGAGTCGCTAATGTGTATTTCAATTTGTTCCGTACTAAATTTGTATCAATATTTGAAAATAGTTTTCCTAAAAGAATATCGAAAATTTCCATTAAAAAAAGCAAGTAGGGTGTGGATAATTAAGGGAATTAGAGTCTCATTTAAGAGCAAGACGAAGTTTTATGTAAGGTCAGCATATGTAGCGATCCGACAAGCGTGCTGCATAATATGCTGTATTATTGTACGAAAAGTCATTAAAGTGTCCAGAAATACGCATGTCCTGATAGAAATGAATCACACAGATAATAAACTGTATGAAACATTATCGAATGGGAGACAAAATGGCCACTCAATGTACAGTATTCCATAACCACAAAATGACAAAGTTGCAGCTGATAATTCCCTCTGTAAATGTACCAGCAGATAGATGATTAAATGGTTCAGTAAAAGAAGAAAGAATATACATTAAAATGTCATTCCACAAAACTTAGAGCAGCGACAGTTAGCACGGACATCCTTCAGAACAAAAGCTCACGTGCGATTGATTCTGAAAAGAGATTCCTACACAATAAATTGTGACCTTAGTTATATATGCTACGGATCATTGGCGCAAGAAATTTTTACAGACTGGTTAAAGCACGCCATGGTTAACCACTTCATGAGGAAGGTGCAAAGACAGATTTGTACAATTATTGCCCAGTTTTCTTACTGACATCCTGTTCCAAAATATTCGAGAAAGTAATGTACTCAAGAGTAGTCCCACACTTGAGTGGAAACAATTTACTTAGCATATCACAGTTTGGATTCCATAAGGGACGCACGACTAAGAATGCTGTTCATACATTCAACCCTTCAAATAGCAGAAGCCTTAAATAACAATACATCACATTTCGTACATCTGTGATCTTTCCAAAGCGTTTGACTGTGTAGACTGCGTTACTCTCCTTGAACAAATTTTTTATCGAATTTATTGTTTTATGCCGAGCAGTTTGAATCATAGTTAACAAACAGAATGAGAAAGGTCGCGACGAATAATTCGGAGTCAAAAGGTTGAGAGTTTTAGTAACTGGGGGAAAACCACAAACGGAGTTCCAGGGGGTTCAATTTGGCGTCCACTCCTATTCCTAATATATATGAATCATCATCCGTTTAACATTCGACAAGCAAAACTGGTACTTTTTGCAGACGATACTAGAGTTATAACAAATCCAATTACACATAAAACAACAGACGAGTTTGTGAATGAAGGTTTCCAGAGAACTGTTAATTGGTTCTCCGAAAATAGATGCTACCTAAATTTTCGAAAGACACACTATACTCAGTTCTGTCCAACAAGGGGACTCATACCAACAATTGATGTAGTGCATGAGCATGAGTCACTAAACAGCGCCCAGTGCTTCAGATATTTAGGTGTACATGATGCTGATGAAGTCCCATTCTACGAGGAGTATAGGGGACGATGCGGGAGACCCGCACCGCTGTACTAGGCAAGGTCCTAGTGAAGGTGGTTTGCCATTGCCTTCCTCCGACCGTAATGTGGATGAATGATGTTGATGGTGAAGACGACACAATAACACCCAGTCATCTGGAGGCTGGAAAAATCCCTGACCCCGCCGGGAATCGAGAACGCTACCGCAAGACCACGAGCTGCGGACAGGTGTACATACTGATGCAAACTTGAACTAGAAGAAACATATTATTGACCTCAAACAATTAAGTTCTGCTAATTGTACTCTTCGTATTATTGCTAATCTTGGAAACAAACGCAGCAACCTCCTGAAATAACTTGCCCATTTCCACTTAAATATGGTTCACGGAATAATTTGTGAGGTAACTCATCACTTAGAAAAAAAGTATTCATTACACAAAAGCTAACAGTAAGAATAATATGTGGTGTTCACACATGGACATCATGCAAGTACCTTTTCGAGGAGGTAGGCAGTTTAACTGCATCGTTACAATACATATACAGTAGTCACTAATTAAATTCTTCATAAATAATCTATCACAATTTGAGAATATCGATGTTCACACCTCCATCAGTAGAAGGAATAATTACCTTTATTACCTATTCCTGAACCTGTCAGTAGCTCAGAAAGGAGCTGAGTATGGAGCAAGAAAACTTCTTGATCATTTCCCCAATAACATAAAATATATGACAGCTAGCGAAACGAGCTGTATATTTAATTTAAAATCGTTTCATCTACACCCTTTCTTCTAATCTACTGAAGAATTTCTCCTTAAATAAAGGCACCTCCATAAAAATGTGAAGGAAACTTGTTTTCCTACGTAATTCCCTGGTTCCAGCTAAAAATGTTAATGTGTTCATTAAGGTTAACGCTAATCATGTGTACTTGTGGTGTAAACTGACACATTCTACGTACTTCCTACAAAATAATCGTTCAAATGATCTTTCGAACATGTGACTGACTAACAGAATAAATAACTATCTATTCCCCTGCCTGAAATTATATTTTGGTGGGTGGATGCATCGGGAGGCAGTTACATACCATACAGTCTAGGGGTCCTTTACCTCGCATGAGAGAGTATTTCGTTGCTTATGATATTAACGTAGGCCTTCGTATCCGTGTTGTACTTTTATGCCAGTATCTGCTTCTGAGAAAGGCTCTGTGTGTATAACGTTCATGCGAAATAATAAAAAAATTCAGAGAGGCACACTATCTGATTCAGTAAAAGCTGCGTCCTGCATAGTCACGGCACATCGTAAAGTGGCTTGCGGCGTTTAGATGTAGATGTAGAACTTACTGTCGAGAGGCGAGGAGCTGAAATACCTATCCAGGCACCTTCAGTTGCTTATCACGTAGTTTAGCTAAATATATTCAAGCCATGCAAGGTGGCCTTTAAAATCAGCACGGGAAAGTACTTTTCCTTCCTTCTGTGTCGGATATTGTCGTCTACCTCTATGGTCGCATGGTTAACGAGTCATTAATGGACTAAAGAACACATTATTCTATCCTTCCTTCAATAATGAAAAACAGAATCTAGTTCACAAATATTGAGTGCTAGAAGGAAGTCATGCGCGTGTTTTTATTTTTTTTTATTTTTGTTGGCTTAACCTGTTGAACACCTGTAATTAACTTATCGAACGAAGATGAAAATCTGCATCTAAGAACCATGCCAATAATCAATGGAACTTTTATTTACGGATATTGTTCTCAGTTTCCATGGAATTGTATGACCTAAACCACTGAAGTGAAAATGAGTCACTATATAGCTACAAAAATTCTTCTGGCTGCTGTACCGCGTCATTATATAAACTACTTTAATTATAAACTATAACACCTACGTCAAGAAACGCGATAGCAAATGTGATCGGTTAAAGGAAATTCTACAAAAGTTTGCAAGGAAATTCAGGAATACAGAAATGCAGATTGCTGAGGAATGATATAAATCAGAAGTGCAGGGAAGCTAAGATGATATAGCAGCTTGATAAATGTAAAGAAAGGCTGTTTCAGCATACAGAAAAGTCAAAACAGCCATCGGTGAAATTAACAGCAAGGGTGGTGGCACTAAGTGTGCAATGGGAATTCCACTCCTGAATGTAAAGGAGAGAGGTGGCGGTGAAAAGTGAACACTGAAGGCATTTATGAGGGGGAAGATTTGTCTGATGTGCTAGAAGAAGAAACAGGAGTCGTTTTAGAAGAGATAGGGGATCCAGTTTTGGAATCAGATTCTAAGAGAAATTTGAATGGCTTAAGGTCAAGTAAGGCAGAAGGGATAGATAACATTCCATCGGAGTCTGTAAAATCTTTGCTATAAGTGCCAACAAAAGGACTGTACAAGTTGCTCTGTAGAATACATGTGTGACGACATACAATCGGACTTCCCAAAATATATACTACGTGATCAAAAGGATCCGGACACCTGCCTAAAAATGACTAAAAGTTCGTGGCGCCCATCGGTAATACCGGAATTCACTACGGTATAGGTCCATTCTTATCCTTAATGGCAGCTTCCACTCTCGCAGGCATCATACGTTCGATCAGGTTCTGGAAGGTTTCTTGGGGAATGGCAGCCCGATGTCGGTCGGTGAGGCCTGGCACGAAGTTGACTTTCCAAAACATCCGAAAGGTGTTCTACAGGATTCACGTCAGGACTCTGTCCAAGCCAGTCCATTACAGGGATCTTATAGTCGCGGAACCACTTCGTCACAGGCCGTGCAATATGAACAGGTGCTCGATCGTATTGAAAGATGCAGTCGCCATCCCCGATTTGCTCTTCAACAGTTCGAAGCAATAAGGTGCTTGAAACATCAATGTAGGCCTGTGCTGTGATAGTACCACTCAAAACAACAAGGGGCACAAGCCCCTTCCATGAAAAACACGACCATATCATAACACCATCGCCTCCCGATTTTACTGTTGGCACTACACACGCTGGCAGATGAGGTTCACCGGGCATTCACCATGCCCACACCATGCCATCGGCTCGTCACATTGTGTACGGTGATTCGTCAGTCCACACAACGTTTTTCCACTGTTTAATCGTCCATTGTTTACGCTCCTTATACAAAGCGAGCCGTCGTTTGGCTTTTACCGGCTTGATGTGTGGCTTACGAGCAGCCTCTCAACCATGAAATCCCAGTTTTCTCATCTCCCGGCTAGCTGTTACAGTACTTGAAGTAGGTCGTGATGCAGTTTGGAATTCCTGTGTGATGGTTTGGACAGATGTCTGCCTAGTTCACATTACGACCCTGTTCAACTATTGGAGGTCTCTGTCAGTCAACAGACGCGGTCGGCCTGTACGCTTTTGTGCTGTACGTGTCCCTTCACTTCCATTTAGCTATCGAATCGTAAACAGTGGAACTAGGGAAGTTTAGGAGTGTGGAAATCTCGCGTACAGACGTATAACACCTAATCACCTGACCACGTTCAAAGTCTGTAAGTTCCGCAGAGCCCCCCATTCTGCTCTCTCACGATGGCTAATGACTACTGAGGTCCCTGATAAGGAGTACCTGGCAGTAAACCGAAGATGACGAAAGTAGTGAGAAGTATCAGAAATGAAGACAGCGGGAAACTTAACATCAGTATTGTTAGGTCACGAAGCAAGTGAAGTTAAGGAATTCTACTACCTAGGCAGCAAAATTACCAATGGCGAGCGGTGCAAGGAGGACTCAAAAGAAGACTAGCAATGGCGAAATGGGCATTCCTGGCCAACTGAACTTTACTGGTATCAGACATAGGCCGTAATTTGAGGAAGAAGTTTCTGATAATGTACTTGTGGGGCACAGCATTGTGAGGTAGTGACACATGGGCCGTGGGAAAACAGGAACAGACGAGAACAGAATCATTTGAGATGTAATGCTACAGAAGATTGTTGAAAATTAGATGGACAGGTCATGTAACAAATGAGGAGGTTCTGCGCAGAATCGGAGAGGGAAGGAATATGTGGAAAACACTGATACGTAGAGGGGACAGGATAATCGGAAATGTGGCAAGATATGAGTGAATGACTTGCGTGGTGTTAGAGCGATCTGTAGAGGGCAAAACTGTAGAGAAAGATAGAGATTGGAATACATCCAGCAAATAATAATGCTCTTAGCTGAAGGGGTTGGCACAGGAGAGGATGTCGTAGCTGGCCGCATCAAACCCGTCAGAGGGCTGATGACTCAAAAAAATAAAAAAAGCCAACTGTGTGACAATTATAGAGGTATTAGCGATTTGAACTCTGGTCACAAGATACACGCGGAACTAAGAGCGTTTCTTACAGTAGAGCAGACCGCGTTTCGATTTGGAGCATCTTGCATAGATCACTTTTTTTTAGTCGCTAAATAATTAAAAAATACATAAAACTCAGTCATCCCACATACATGGCCTTTACTGACCACGAGAATGCTTTAGATAAACAGAATTAAGTTACAGATAAACTTCTGAAAAGAATGGTATACCCCAGTCGAAGTATGAACAAGTACGCACAAAAAGGAAAACCGTTTACTAGAGACAAAGGAGTCAGACAAAGCTATTCTTGACCACCGACATTATTTAACATACATGTACACGACGTTATACACACATGCGAGAGTAACGTTGTGCAACATTATAAATACAATAATAAAATTAAAAATACGCTCGTATTTGCAGATAATCAAATAATATTAGCGGATTCAGAAGATAAACTACAGAGTATAGTTTGGTCCTTGCACAAAGTAGCATAGGGTTATAATAAGACAACCTCTAAAGGTTAAACGTTACACTAAGATACAGTCATTCAATGGTAAGGGTAATTTGAAATCAAAATAATAATTGACGATAAACCGCTGGGACAAAAATACTTTTGAATATCTGGGATATGAGGTCTCATATATTAACGACAGCGAACAAGAATACAAACTGCAAAAATTCCAGAAGTTGTTAGGTACTATAAATCGCACATTCCTGAGAAATTTTAGAAAAGAGACAGTAAAGAAAAAAATTATAATGTGATGCCAGTACGAGTGCTAATGTAAGGGTCACAGAGTTGGGCTCTAACCCCAAGTTAAAGGAGGAGCACTGGGCGAGCAGAGTTGAGACTCCTAAGACCTTTAGCTGGTTACAGACTCAGAGATAGGATAAATAACAGTGACTGAACGAACGAACTGGGGGTCAAAAGCATAGTTTAGAAAGCAGAAGAGTACAGATAGAAATGTCAGAAACACATTCAAGGGATGTCAGAAGAATTAATAAGAAAAATGTTCAAATGTGTGTGAAATCTTATGGGAATTAACTGCTAAGGTCACCAGTCCCTACGCTTACACACTACTTAACTTAAACTATGCTAAGGACAAACACACACACCTATGCCCGAGGGAAGACTCGAACCTCCGCCGTGACCAGCCGCACAGTCCATGACTGCAGCGCCCCTGACCGCTCGGCTAATCCCGCGTGGCGAAGAACTAATATCTAAATTAATATACAAATATGCATCTTAAGGGAAAGGACTGTTGTGCATCCTAAGAAGAGATAAAAAATCAGATGCATTCCATTTGAAACTGGAACATATAAGGATACCTAAACCAGAGCTGGACATGATGATGAACACCGATGTTTCGACCGTGTTACAACGGTCTTCCTCAGGGCAAGCCTTTCCCCGAGGAGGGCCGTAGGAAAACCGTCAAAAGGTCGATTTTATACGAGAGTCACTCCAAAAGAAATGCACACTATTTTTGTAAAAATACAGTTTTCATTCTGCATGTATGGAAGTCTTACAGCTTGTAGATACATCCTTCCCGGCTATTTTCAAACTTAGTTCAACCTATTCCCGTGAGTGGCGCCGTCACAGCATGTCTTCAAGATGGGTGCTAAATTTAACGTTCGTCAGAAGCAACGTGCTGTCATAGAATTCCTGTGCTGTGAAAACGAGACAGTGGGAAACATCCCCAAGAGGTTTGAAAAGGTGAGTGGAGATGCTGCTGTCGATCGCTGTACAGTTAATTGGTGGGCAAGCAGGTTGCGTGATGAAAGCGGGCATGGCAATATTGAGGATTGTCCTCGCAGCGGTAGGCCTCGTACTGCAACACTCCAGACAATGAGCAGAGAGTTAACGAATTGGTGACTGCTGATAGACGAATCATAGTGAACGAATTGTCATGCCACGTTGGGATAGGGGAAGGAAGTGTTTGCAGAATACTGAAAGGATTGGCGTTAAAAATGGTTTGCGCCAGGTGGGTTCCCAAGATGTTGACAGTGGCTCACAATGAAACAAGGAAAACGGTATCCAGCGAACTTTTCAAACAGTAAGAGAATGGCGGAGATGAATTTCTTGGAAGAATTGTGACAGGTGATGAAACATGGCTCCATCATTTTTCACCAGAAACGAAGAGGCGATCAATGGAGTGGCATCATGAAAATTTAGCCAAGAAAAAAAATTCAAATCCACACCTACTGCTGGAAAAGTTATGACTACGGTATTTTTCGATTCCGAAGGACTCTTGGTGTGGACATCATGCCAAGTGGAACCACCATAACGTCTGATGCATATGTGGCGACACTGAAGAAAATTCTAGTTCGACTGAGTCGTGTTCGACCACACCGGACAAAAGCAGGATGTTTTGCTGTTGCACGCCAATGCACGGCCTCATGTCAGTCAAAAAACCATGGAAGCGATCACAAAACTCGGACGGACGACACTGAAAGACCCGCCTTACAGACCTGACCTGGCTCCATGTGACTATCATCTCTTTGGGAAACTGAAAGACTGTCTTCGTGGAGCAAGGTTTGAAGATGATGACTCCCTTGTGCACGCTGCCAAAGAGTGGCTCCAACAGGTTGGTCCAGAATTTTACCATGCAGGTTTACAGGCGCTGGTTCCAAGGTGGCGTAAGGCGGTTAAGAAGGATGGAAATTATGTGGAGAAATGAAATTATTGTTCGTAAAGGATGTATCTACACACTGCAATACTTTCAAACATTTAGAATAAAAGATGGATTTTAGAAAAACTATTGTGCATTTTTTTTGGAGTGACCCTCGTAGTTTACAATTGAAGTATTTTATAAAATGACGCGGTGCAGCACCCGCAAGTATTTTAATCATTATGACACTGGCCGCGGAAGCGTATGTAGCTACGAGTCACTGCGTAATTGGTGTATGGATACAGGAAGTTCGTAGCATATTATCCCGGTCGGACAACGCAAAATTTCAGACTGTCCATAACCTAGCCTCCAGCCCTCAATGATCTGAAGATTCGCGAGGAACCACACATGGTTCGGATTCTACATTAGATTGTGTATCTCCTTGCCCCAGCAGAATTACTGCAGTAGGTTCGGGGTATCCAAGTCGCACAACAGGGTCCCAGCTAAAAGAATTGCACCAGGTCATTGAGGCGCTTGATGGTGACTGTTATTCACGTAGTGATAAGAAAACAATGATGACTAATACATTGATACTGACATAACGATGTGTAATAGTATTCGTAAAGTAATACAATATCGAAACCGCACTAATCATTCATAGAAATGCTATAGGGTAAAATTTTGGAATCTTTTCAACTAGCCACGAAAAGCTCCAGTAAGTAGGTAAACAAGGCTGGGCGGTATTGGGACCGTCTCACGACGAGGTTTTGTGATCGATAAACTGGCAATGTGGTTTCCACAAACAGACAGGACAGAAAAAAGGGCAGTGAATTCGCACTGTGTGATGCAATGTGAAACGGAAACAATTTTGAAGGCAACGTCTCTGAGACATAAAACAATAAAATAAATTATTTGTAGTGAGCAGTTCTACAGAAATTCATATCTGACAATCCCCGGGAATAGTAGGGCTTATCTTGTTGTTACGCAGTTTCGGAAGTTTCGTCACATTTACTCAAGATACTTGAAATATTGAGAAGGTAAATTAATGAACATCGGAAAAATTTAGGCGCGTATTTATTGAATAGTTAGTTCGTTGTTAAATTTCTGCAAGCGGTATGATAAATTAAGCATACTTAAACTCTGTTCTGTACATCGTAGTGGACGTTCTGATCCTGAAAACCAAATTATTTCTGCTGATAAATTATCTACAAGTTAGATCCGAGATAAGTACACAACGGGCAGCTGCTAGTTTTAAAGTGGTACTGCTGCATATTTCATAGTGCCACACCGGATTCGCATTCCGATTTGCGGATAGTTTTAATGACACAAAACCGAAGTACTTCCATCCAGTATTTATTAGCAGACAGAAAATACGTAGCCACTGACATTAAATATAACCTGTTTACCTCACACGGGTTTTCGGAATGATCAACTGCGCGTACCGCAACATTTATAACCGCCCTACTTGCTGGTCCTCGGCGGTCGACAGATTGCGTTTTATTCACCAGAGCACGCAAAGTTTAAATAATATGCAGTCTGCTGGGACTGCTGACCAGACAAACATGGCGAGCGGAATGCCTGTGGCAGACCAGAAGCCTTCCTCCACCTCTCCAAACACGCGGACACACTGTCTGTCTATCTCTCTCTTTCTCTCTCCCTCTCTCTCTCTTTCACACACACATACACATACGCGCGCACACACACGCACACACGGACGTGCGTGTGCACATAGGCACGTACCAGATATGTAAAGGACACATGCGTGTGGATACACACACACACACACACACACAGTTCAAGCATGTAAATGCGCACACGAAGTTTAGATTAACTTCTGCAACCCACAACGGTCGGTCGATGTTGAGCCGTCCTAATTTCCGAAATTTTCCGGAGTAGAAGAGAAGGGGAATTTCCTAGCTCTCTGCACACACAGTAATGAAGTCATAATAATGCTGTCACATATCCTCTTACCCGTAGGGTGTGTGACTAAATAAAGAACTCAGACGAAAAACAAGGGGAAAATTAAGATTTTATCCTGCTTGATACTGCGTGGGTAAAGAAAGCTGACCCGCGTGTTTTCAGCCACTGAGGTAGTGACACTGACGTTCTCTCAGTCGAGATGTAAATAAACAGTTGCCTTCGGTCACTGGATGTTCGCACAGCTATAACCTCAAATGAGGAAGGCGATTAACTGTCTAACTACAACTGCTATCTGTACTTTCATGGAAGCTGTAACTAATTTCATTCTTACACATATCCCAACGGGGAAAAATCCCAACGCCAAGAGGGAGTTTTGCGAGACAATTTGCAATTGATAGGCGTGTTCCTACATCCGACAGCTGAAGTTTATTGAGATTTCACGTCAGTCGCTTGAGTAGCAATAGTAGCGCCACTATAATCATAAAAATCAGGTTGCTTTGAACATGCGCTGTAATGGTAGTGAGCGTCACTTACCTTCGAGGTAGGAGGTAGAGAGTTGAAGTTCATGAAGAAAGCACTAGTGAGGACAAAGGCGCCATTGTGAAAACGTCACTGTGTTTGAACGAGGTCATATAATTGGACTAAGGGAAGCTGAATGTTCATCTGCGCTATAGCACACAGACTTAGGAGGAATATAGCCACCGCACGTTACTGCTGGCGGACGTGGTCAAGGGAAGGTAAGACCGCAAGAAGATCGGGCTCCGGACGGCCACTTGGTGCTACCGAGAGGGGAGAGGTACCTCAAGGACAGCTTCGAGCTGCATTCCACTGACTCCAAACCACCGCCGTTTGAAGCTTCTGTGGTGGCAAAAGAGAGATCATTGGAAGAGGGGGAGGAGGTATCTTGTTTTTTCTGGTGAAAACCAGTTCTGCCTCGGTGCCAGTGGTGGCTATGTGTTGGTGGCAAGGAGTGTAATTGAAGGCTGCAACAAAACTGTCTGCAGGCTAGACACACTGTACCTATAATGGGATTTATGATCAGAGGTGCGGCTTCGTATGACAGTAGGAGCATTCTCGTCGTTACGCTACACTTCCTTAATAATACGTCAGTCTGGTGATTCGACCTTTTGTGCTGCCACCCATAAATAGCATTCCAGGGATACTCCAGTATCATTAACAAACAGCACTGACCATCCACGTATTGACCAGACAAGTGGAACAGGTACAATACTCCATTCCTAAAACTGGCATCCGAAACTTGTACAACACAACACATGCAAGTCTCATGCTTGCGTTCGACATTCTGGCGGTTACACCAGTTACTCGCGTCCCAGTATTTGACATTGTCAGTGACTTTCCTCTTGCGTAGAGTAACTTGTGAAACTGCTACGTTAATCACTTAAATACGTTAACTTGACAAATGTTTTTTCCCGAAATTCCGTTACCATACATTAAGCATTTCTTGGCACTGGGATTCTTTTGCCAATAATACATACACATACAGAGTGATGCCGTGCTGAAGTTAGAAGCTTTCAGGGTTATGGAGAAGGGTAACTGTATCAATCTGAGGTAAGGATACTCGTCCAGAAGAAAACCTAGTGAAAAGTTATCAGTGAAATGCACATACCTGGCGGGCGAACACTTCCGGCATAAGAAATCGTCCCCCTTCTGTCAAAGGCCTTGGGAAAGAGAGCGGAGGAGCGGACTGAGTTTCGGGGCACTCTCCTGCTCTTGGAGTGAGAAACTATCCCTAAAAGGCTAGAAAAACAGCTTTGATCAACGACATAATGATGCTGAAGGCAATGGAATAACTGCATTAAAGATATGTAATGTGTATGCACCAGACATGTGAGGAGTAATTGCAAAAGTGTTATGATGATGTCTGCATTAGCAAAACAATCCGGTCTAGCTCCCATTCGGATTTCCGAGAGGGAAGTGTCAAGAGGGAGGTGGCTATGACAGAAAAACTGAATTACCAATGAAAGTGAGCTGTGGCTGGCTCATGCTATCCTTTGGATTAAACCTTCGTTGCTATTCTGTGCTCAGTCTCCCTCGGTTATCGCGATTATGCTATTATCCACTCTTTCTGCGGGTAGCAGCAGCGGTGAGTCTCGATATTCGCACCTTGGATTATCTTCGGCGCGGCGCCCGGCGCTTATAATTTCCAGCTAGGCGGTGAGCGGACAGTTCGTCGGTCGGCGTGGAGCAGCGAGGAATCTCCGTGGCATGTAGTTCAGCCGGGCCACCTGGCGGCTTCTATGCGGTGTGTGGTGCTGTTCCTGTTGCTAAGAGGTTCAAAATGGTTCAAATGGCTCTGAGCACTATGGGACATAACATTTGAGGTCACCAGTCCCCTAGAACTTGAACTACTTAAACGTAACTAACCTAAGGACATCACACACATCCATGCCCGAGGCAGGATTCGAACCTGCGACCGTAGCGGTCGCGCGGCTCCAGACTGTAGCGCCTAGCACCGCTCGACCACCCCGGCCAGCGCTAAGAGGTTCGTGGCTCACCGGTCCTGGACATGATAGTTGAGTTTTGACTTAACCTACCAGTAAGTAACGACTGTGCATATTGTGTCGTTTAAGAGTTCGTTGTCGGCTGTTGGGATATTCCCGCGAGTAACAACGTGTGTTTTTAAGTTGCCAAATTTTAGCTACCATCCAGTGGAGCTTAACTGTACTTGGTTATTTGAATTCAAGTGCACCAGCGGAATCTTCTGACTTGTGGTCGTTAACGTTCCGGTTACCTGCCCTGGCCGCTGACGCAAATTCAGGCAGTGTATTTTCTTCATCGTGTTGTCGTTGTCCACCATGGTTGGCAGTTTGACGGCTCAATGCATATTTAGTGTGGGCGCCAATACCTTCTACGTTGTTCCATTGAACTCCCTGTTGTGTGCTGGTCGTGTGAGGCGGAGTTATCTTGTCGGTGGGTCCGTTGACTGTCTGTCGGTTGGGTTGTAGTCGATCGACAATTGTTGGGCCGACTGCCTGTCTCACCTAAGCGAGCGTTAGTGTTTGAATTCCAGGCCGACCATCGGAACTTCTGAGTGCCCTTGGGTATACTGCCATTTCTGGCTTGTTCTTGTTGTTTGTACTTTTATGGCTTGTAGCCGATTTTTAGATTAATGTGGTTTTGCCCTTAAGGCGTCAGATGGTTTGGGCTATCAACCTAATTTAAGAAGTGTTTTTCGTAAAGCCTTTGGCATTATTAAAATTAATGTTATTGAGTCTTAAGTGTTGGGCCTTCAGCCGATTTTGAATTTCAGCTGCTTTGCTCTTAAAGTGTCAGATTCTTGGGGCCATCAGCCTAATTAAGGAACTGTTTTAAGGTAAGGCTTTGCCTTTTAAATTTCTGATTTTGGTTGAGCTTTAAGTTATTGGCTTTCAGCCGTTTTAAAACTAAAGTCGTATTGCCCTTAACCCATGAGATTGTACAGCGCATTCAGCCGCTAATTAAGTTGCAAAACTAAATCTGTGTTTTTTTTATTTTTTCTTGGCTCTTGCAATGTTTGATCAAATAAAAGGTTGTATGTTCGAGTGTAACTGACAGCTGCTTATTTCGGCCCCTTTCCACAACTTAAACTACCTGTCCTGTCCTGCGGGCTTAGAAGGGCATCTCAGAAAGGATAATGTTCTACTAGACAGAGCGTGAAATGTCAGAAGTTTGAACGTGGCAGGTAAGGTAGAGAATCCAAAAAGGGAAATGTTTAGGCTCAGAGCACATGCAGTGGGTGACGGTGAAGTGAAATAGGAAGGATTTCTGATCAGATGGGTAAAGGGTAGTACATACAGCAGCAGAAAATCATAAACGGATGTAGGATTCGTTATGATTAGGAAAGTGGGGCAGGGAGTGAGTTACTGTGAACATTTCAGTGAAAGGTTTGTTCTCGCAGAAACAAGAGCTAACGAACACTGAAAATAATACTCGCAGGCAGAAGATGAGGGGATGATCTGTACGTGGATGTCGAACACTAATTCGGTACTCAGAGGAAAACGAAAATCTAATAACCATGGGGATGGGAACACAGTTGTAGGGAATGATAATAAGAAATGGTTACTGAAGAATATGGTATTGGTAGTAATAACGAGAGGAGAAAGACTAATTGAGTTATAGAATAAATTTCAGCAAGTAACAGTGAGTAATCAGTTCAAGAATCACGTGGAAATGTCCGACGATACAGAAATATTTCAGCCAGATTACATCATGATCAGGGAGAGACTGCGGAATCAGATTTTAGATTGTAAGGCGTACCCAGGAGCATTTATAGGTTAAGATCAAACATCAGTACTGATGAAGAGAAGGCTGAGGTTTAAGAGTGTATGCAGGAACAACCAGTGCAGAAGGAAGTGAGATACGGAAATACTACGGAATTAAGATATACACTTGAAGTTCTCTGAGGATACGATACTGCGATAACAAATAGCTCATTAGGCAGTTCAGTTGAAGAGAAAAGAATTACAACCACAGAGGTTGGAGGAAATAAGGTAGGTACAAGGAAGGTAACGAGGAAGAAACCATGGGTAACAGAAGAAATATTACAGCTGACAGATGATAGAAGGAAGTAGAAATATATTCATGGAATTTTAGAAATACAGAGATACAATTCAATTGGGAACGAAATAATCCGGAAGTGCAGGGACTTAAGGCGAAAGGACTGCATGAAAAATGTGAAAATACAGAAAAAAGGAAGAGTTATCGGAAGAACTAACAGAGTATATACAAAAGGTAGCTATCGGTAAAATTAGAAGCAAACCTTTAGACCAGCAATGGGAAACCCACAGTTAAATGCAGAGGACACAGCATATAGGTGGAAAGGTTACATCCAAGGCGTATGTGAAAGGGAGAACTTGTATGTTGACGTTATAGAAGAAGAAACAACATTTGATACGGAATAGAGAGAAATTCCAACATTATAATTCAAATTTAAGGCTTGGAAGACAAGATCAAATAAGACACAAAAGATATGCAAAACTGCATCGACATTTCTAAAATCATTGGGGGAAGTGGTAACAAAATCGATTATTCACTTAGGTGTGTAAAATCTGAGACTGGCGATATGCCATAAAACTTTGGGGAAATGTCATGCACAGAATTCCGAGTCAGCAAGTACCTGAATTATGGTACAATCAGCTTAACAGCTCATGCATCCAAGTTGCTAACGCGAATAATATGCTGAAAAACGTAAATGACTGTTGCGATTCTGTAAAATAATGATTAGTAAGGCATCAGGAGAGGCCGACAATGACCTTTCACCTGCCTCATGTATATTTGGAAAGGAGGAATCCTAAATGTTTACAAGCTATTGATACCTACAAAATTCCTAGGCTCCGTCACGGGTGGCGGTACTACCGCATATCATTACCGCCTACCCCGCCGACCAACTGTGGAGCCAGATAGGGAGGGAGAATATAAACGGCCACAGAACGGCGTCGTTCGACCGAAGCTGAATACTGTTGGTCAGTTTCCCGCCTCTGACATATAGGGCTGATAGAGACAGCAGAGATTCAAAGAAGAATATAGCATTTCACGGTATTTTCGTTTCGTAGCCGCAATGAGTAATGGAGGTTCAAGTCCTGCAGCTTTATGCAACACGGTGTAGTTTCATAATGTCAGTTGGAAGGCTTAAATTTCTAGAAGAATAAAGCAATCCAGTGCTTCGTCTTACGTGTGTCTTGAATAAAGACCTGGAAGTTGAAGTTAGAATTGAGCGCACATCCTGGCCAACTATCAATTGTTTTCAAAATGGTTCAAATGGCTCTGAGCACTATGGGACTCAACTGCTGTGGTCATAAGTCCCCTAGAACTTAGAACTACTTAAACCTAACTAACCTAAGGACATCACACACATCCATGCCCGAGGCAGGATTCGAACCTGCGACCGTAGCGGTCGTGCGGTTCCAGACTGTAGCGCCTTTAACCGCTCGGCCACTGCGGCCGGCTATCAATTGTTTTGCCCGCGCTCCATTTGCGACTGATTCAGTAAAGGGGAAAGTGACGGAACTAGTACGAAGTACCTAGCTTTGCTTTATAGTTTTAAATTTCTCCGACAATGCGTTACTAATGACAGACGGAAGACGTAACTGCGCTACCGAAACTCCTTAAGAACTGGATTTCCTAAATTACTTTGTGGAGGTTCCCTGTATTCCACTGGGAAGCTAATGGCTTGGAACGTGGAATATCTTGTGGGTTGATCGTAATTGTTACCTTAATTAAATCAAAAAAGTAATTTCTCTTGCAGGTACAAGACAGGTGCAGCTTTAATACCTCTAGCTCATAAACTTTGACGATCTTGTTTTCCTCCATTTGCTAATGATGTGCAGCCCCTCCCCCCCTCTCAGATTGCTGTTTTGTCTTGACGTCTTTATCATATTTCCATTCCGCAACATCGTCCCCGGTTACATTGTGTCTATTTATTCCGCCTCACATTGACAAAGATAGTTCAGAGAAGCGATCGTCCATTTACACCGATGAGCAAAAACGGTTAAGACCGCCTGTTTAATAGCATGTTGTTCCACTTTTAAAACACAATACAACATAGATTGAGCCTGCTATGGACTCTATATAAGACCTTGACAGGATTACAGAAGTACATGGTACCAGATGTCTGCGCACAAGTCAAGCAGTTGCCGCAAATTATGGGATGGTGGTTGACGGGAATGCGCCTGGCGCCAGATGTGTGTTCTAATGGGTGCAGACAGGCACATTTGCTAACCGACACGACAACGTGAGTTCACTGTAATGCCCCTGAAACCACTGTAGTACGAGCCTAATCTTGGAACTTGGACAGTTATCCTCATGGAAGATGTCATAGCCTTAGGGGGAGAGTCCAAGCATGAAGCGACGCAGTTCGTGGCCAATAATGGTCTACACAGGAACACATACGCGTCGTGTGATGTGGAGCTCGATGTTCCACAAGCGGCTTGAGACGCTGTGCTCCGAAACACTTCTTCCTGCACCACTATTGTACTGTGTCGTTAGTTCTGCCACAGATTTCATGCCTATCTCGAATTATACAGTGGAGGATCCTGCGACCTCTACGTTTCGTGATGAGACGTGGTCGTCCAATACCATGTGGCCTACAGTTATTTCACCATCTTTCAACAAATCACCATAGCTGCTCACGACGGTAAAACGTTAACAGGCGACCAGCTTCACCGTTTCAGAGATTCTCGTTTCCAGCCGCAGCTACACAACAGTGTGGCCTTTGTCAAAACCACTTGTATCAGTGGATTTATGCATTTGCAGCCAGTATCTTCGCTATAAAGACAGCCCACTCGCCTCTCTTCCGCTTACATTCCTTCCTTACTGCATCACGTGCGCAGTACTACCAGGAGGCATTCAACGTCATGGTTGTAATTTTTTGGCACATCATTGTATCTGCGACATTCAGAACTCAATGAGCACGTAACATTTCTGAAACATATTTCAACAAAGCTGTCTTAAGATTACTAACAGCTGAATTATGACGAAACGCGTTTATATTTCCGCTATGAAGGAACGAAATATTCAAAGTTCTTCAATAATTTTGGTCGTATGCTGCACAGATTTAGCGATGAATTTTTAACACATTACAGATTCGTTGCCACAAAAATTCCTTTTCTAGAACATATATCACATTTTTGCCAATTTTATTCGTTTATTAAGCTCTTTTCGGACGGCTGCTGCAGTCGAAGAGATAGTAGCGTTATTCCCAGTTCCAGAACCAGCTGAGTTATTTTTCCTTTACTACACTACGCCTTCTCTACTAATAGGGAATTTACTTTCTCGACGTCTGTTGCTATTTTCCGATCAGTGTGCAGCGTGAAAGATACGATGTCATGAGTTTTGCTCCTAGGCCATTGACCAGGTTCACGGAAAGGCTTTTTACCAGTGTAGGACACAGTATTGCAAAGTGTTTACATAGGTAGGCACTATAGACCATCAACAAATGAGCAACTCCGAAATCCTACCTGCTTCACTTATGTAGTCCTACAATCATTTGTGATACGTTCTGGATGTTATTGGATTCTTACATTGCTTATACTGCAACTAAACAAGGAAAATTTATGTCATACACCGCGTTGCTGTGAACTGAAACACTAATACGTGGAAGAAAAATTTTCGTGGTTTAGTTCGATTATTGGTGAAGTCTCCAATGAGTTTGGTAGTGGTGTTCAAGGTTTTAAGTCTCTAGAGCCGGATATCATTTTATTTAACAATTCAATGAAAATTAATCTTGAAAGAGTTAGGAGTGCTCTTTTGTAAGAAGCCTGCAGCTTACAAATTGACCCTTTCATACTCTCCAGACAGAAAGACATGCAGCAATTTTAGGTGTAATGCCCAAAACTAGCAGGCTTTGCTCTTAAAACAAAATATTTTCTTTTCTAACCAATAAACGTTTGTAAAAGTACATTTTCTTCACTGAAGAACATTAATCTGTTGACCGTAATGCAGTGAGCAGTGTGACACAAATAAAAAGAAATAGAAGTCTTCGTAGACAATGTCTCATAGATTTAACGTATAGGGACTAGTTAGGTTTCACTACCCACATCGTCTGTCACTAGTTCCTGCAACTGATCGGCGTGGCTATGGGAGCGCCTTGACGTCACTGCACGAGTCTTATTGGGGTGGGTGGGATGAAAGGGGGGGGGGGGGGAAGCCGGGGATGCACTCGCTGTAGGGGAATGTGTTGCGAGCCAATGTGTGCGTGTATGTGTGTGTGTGTGTGTGTGTGTGTGTGTGTGTGTGTGTGTGTGTGAGTGACCAGTGAAATTTACCTTGGCTAGAAAACGAAATTTTACGACAAAACTTAACATTTATTGTAATAATTAGCTCCGCCATATTGTATATAAACATAAGAAATTACGCAAGAAATAACAAACATTAAGAGAGATTTAGAAAAAGTGTCAAAGACTGCTCGCTATACATTTATTGTAATACTTATTTTATATTTATTTGGTCATCAGTCTACTGACTGGTTTGATGCGGCCGGCCACGAATTCCTTTCCTGTGTTAACCTCTTCATCTCAGAGTAGCACTAGCAACCTACGTCCTCAATTATTTGCTTGACGTATTTCAATATCTGTCTTCCTCTACAGTTTTTGCCCTCTACAGCTCCCTCTAGTACCATGGAAGTCATTTCCTCATGTCTTAGCAGATGTCTTATCATCCTGTCCCTTCTCCTTATCAGTGTTTTCCACATATTCCTTTCCTCTCCGATTCTGCGTAGAACCTCATTCCTTACCTTATCAATCCACCTAATTTTCAACATTCGGCTATGGCACCACACCTCAAATGCTTCGATTCTGCTCTGTTCCGGTTTTCACACAGTCCATGTTTCACTACCATAAAATGCTGTACTCCAGACGTACATCCTCAGAAATTTCTTCCTCCAATTAAGGCCCGTATTTGATATTAATAGACTTCTCTTGGCCAGAAATGCCTTTCTTGCCATAGCGAGTCTGCTTTTGATGTCCTCCTTGCTCCGTCCGTCACTGGTTATTTTACTGCCTAGGTAGCAGAATTCCTTAACTTCACTGACTTCGTGACCATCAATCCTGATGATAAGTTTCTCGCTGTTCTCATTTCTACTACTTCTCATTACCTTCGTCTTTCTCCGATTTACTCTCAAACCATACTGTGTACTCATTAGATGTTCATTCCGTTCAGCAGATCATTTAATTCTTCTTCACTCTCACTCAGGATAGCAATGTCATCAGCGAATCGTATCATTGATATCCTTTCACCTTGTATTTTAATTCCACTCCTGAACATTTCTTTTATTTCCATCATTGCTTCCTCGATTTACAGATTGAAGAGTAGGGGCGAAAGGCTACAGCCTTGTCTTACACCCTTCTTAATACGAGCACATCGTTCTTGATCGTCCCCTCTTATTATTCTCTCTGGTTGTTGTACATATTGTATATGACCCGTTTCTCCCTATAGCTTACCCCTACTTTTTTCAGAATCTCGAACAGCTTGCATCATTTTATATTGTCGAACGCATTTTCCAGGTCGACAAATCCTATGAAAGTGGCTTGATTTTTCTTTAGCCTTGCTTCCATTACTAGCCTTAACGTCAGAATTGCCTCTCTCGTCCCTTTACTTTTCCTAAGGGCAAACAGATCGTCACCTAGTGCATTCTCAGTTTTCTTTTCCATTCTTCTGTATATTATTCTTGTAAGCAGCTTCGAAGCATGAGCTGTTAAGCTGATTGTGCGATAATTCTCGTACTTGTCAGCTCTTGCCGTCTTCGGAATTGTGTGGATGGTGCTTTTCCGAAAGTCAGATGGTATATCGTAGACTCGTATATTCTACACACCAACGTGAATAGTCGTTTTGTTGCCGCTTCCCCCAATGATTTTAGAATTTCTGATGGAATGTTATGTATCCCATCTGCCTTATTTGGCCGTAAGTACTCCAAAGCTCTTTTAAATTCCGAATCTAATACTGGATCCCCTATCTCTTCTAAATCGACTCCTGTTTCTTCTTCTATCACATCAGACAAATCTTCACCCTCATAGAGGCTTTCAATGTATTTTTTCCACCTATCTGCTCTCTCCTCTGCATTTAACAGTGGAATTACCGTTGCACTCTTAATGTTACCAACGTTGCTTTTAATGTCACCAAAGGTTGTTTTGACTTTCCTGTATGCTGAGTCTGTACTTCCGACATTTATATCTTTTTCGATGTCTTCACAGTTTTCCTGCAGCCATTTCGTCTTAGCTTCCCTGCACTTCCTATTTCTTTCATTCCTCAGCGACTTGTATACAGAAATACAAGTCGCTGAGGAATGAAATAAATGAGGACGTAACATTTCTGAAACATATTTCTAGAAAGCTGTCTTACGATTACCAACAGCTGAATTGTGACGAAACGCGTTTATATTTCCGCTATCAAGGAACGAAAAATACAAATTTCTTCAATAATTTTGGTCGCATGCTGCACAGATTTAGCGATGAATTTCAACACATTACAGATTAGTTGCCACAAAAATTCCTTTTCAGCCGGCCGGAGTGGCCGAGCGGTTAAAGGCGCTACAGTCTGGATCCGCACGACCGCTACGGTCGCAGGTTCGAATCCTGCCTCGGGCATGGATGTGTGTGACGTCCTTAGATTCGTTAGGTTTAAGTAGTTCTAAGTTCTAGGGGACTTATGACAGCAGAAGTTGAGTCCCATTGTGCCCAGAGCCATTTGAATCATTTGAACCAAAATTCCTTTTCGAGAACATATATCACATTTTTACCAATTTTATTCGTTTATTAAGCTCTTTTCGGACGGCTGCTGTAGTCGAAGAGATAGCAGCGATATTCCCAGTTCCAGAACCAGCTGACTTATTTTTCCTTTACTACACTACACCTGCTCTACTAATAGGGAATTCACATCCTCGACGTCTGTTGCTATTTGCCGATCAGTGTGCAGCGTGAAAGATACGTTGTCATGAGTTTTGCCCCTAGGCCATTGACCAGGTTCACGGAAAGGCTTTTTACCAGTGCAGGACACAGTATTGCAAAGCGTTTACATAGCTAGGCTCTATAGACCGTCAAGAAATGAGAAACTCCGAAATCCAACCTGCTTCATTTATGTAGTCCTACATTCATTTGTGATACGGTTCCATATGTAATTGGATTCTCACATTGCTTATACTGCAACTAAACAAGGAAAATTTATGTCATACACCGCGTTGCTGTGAACTGAAACACTAATACGTGGAAGAAAAATTTTCGTGGTTTAGTTCGATTATTGGTGAAGTCTCCAATGAGTTTGGTAGTGGTGTTCAAGGTTTTAAGTCTCTAGAGCCGGATATCATTTTATTTAACAATTCAATGAAAATTAATCTTGAAAGAGTTAGGAGTGCTCTTTTGTAAGAAGCCTGCAGCTTACAAAATGACCCTTTCATACTCTCCAGACAGAAAGACATGCAGCAATTTTAGGTGTAATTCCACAATACCGGTACCCAAAACTAGCAGGCTTTGCTCTTAAAACAAAACATTTTCTTTTCTAACCAACAAACGTTTGTGAAAGTACATTTTCCTCACTGAAGAACATTAATCTGTTGACCGTAATGCAGTGAGCAGTGTGACACAAATAAAAAGAAATAGAAGTCTTCGTAGACAATGTCTCATAGATTTAACGTATAGGGACTAGTTAGGTTTCACTACCCACATCGTCTGTCACTAGTTCCTGCAACTGATCGGCGTGGCTATGGGAGCGCCTTGACGTCACTGCACGAGTCTTATTGGGGTGGGTGGGATGAAAGGGGGGGGGGGGAAGCCGGGGATGCACTCGCTGTAGGGGAATGTGTTGCGAGCCAATGTGTGCGTGTATGTGTGTGTGTGTGTGTGTGTGTGTGTGTGTGTGAGTGACCAGTGAAATTTACCTTGGCTAGAAAACGAAATTTTACGACAAAACTTAACATTTATTGTAATAATTAGCTCCGTCATATTGTATATAAACATAAGAAATTACGCAAGAAATAACAAACATTAAGAGAGATTTAGAAAAAGTGTCAAAGACTGCTCGCTATACCCTAGGAATCCCATGTTGTATAAAGTAAACAGTGAAGGATTTTATCATTTTTTATCATGGACATAAGGTCGTCGTACATAGAAATGTCTGATGATACATCGAGTGGAAAATATTTAAGAGCCTACCTGTCCAGAGACTGGTGTGACGCAAGTCTCCATGTTACTCTATCCTGCGCAAGCCACTTCATCATCGGATAACTACTGCAGCCTACATCCTTCTGAATACTCCTTTAGAAATTCTTATCTCCCACAGTTCCCTCCGGTTCTAGTGGATGTCTCAGAATGTATCCTATCCACTGATCGCTTGTTTTAATTAATTTGTTCCACAAATTTTCTCGTCCTCCCCCCAATTCTGTTCGATACCTCTTCATTAGTTATGTCATCTACCCGTCCAATCTTCAGCATTTTTCCGTAGCACCACAATTCAAAAGCATAGGGTTGTCAATATTCAAAAAGTGAACAGAATGGGTTTGCTACATCAGAAACAAGTAACACGGAGTAACTGACGTATTACGTAATAAGTGCTACTAGTGGCTAGAATATAGCAAGTGCTGCATCGATTAAACGATAAGTAACACGGTAAAACAGAAACTTCCGTTGTCATTTCTAAGTTATGGGCAAAAATCTTGTAGTAGTGATGGATCTCCTCCACGTATAAAATTGGTTGATCCATCTACATCATAATCCGAAAGCCACCTAATGGTGTGTGGCGGAGGGTACTTTTGTTACCACTACATTATCCCTCCAACTCTGTTCCACCCGCAAATAATGCGTGGGAAGAATCATTGTCGGTATGCTCTGATTTCTCGAATTTTCTCCTGGTGATCATTACGCAAGATGTATGTGCGGATAAGTAATATGTTGTCCTACAGTTCCAGAAAATGCTGTCCAAAAATTTCAATAGTAACGCCCCATTTGTAGCATCTGCCAGTGGAGTCTGTTTAGCATCTCCGTAACGCTCTCTCGCCAGCTAAACGATCCTGTGACGAAACGTGCCGCTCTTCGTTGGATCTTCTTTATCTCCTGTTTCAACCCTACCTGATACGGATCCCAGATAGATAAACAATACTCAAGAATTTGGTGAACAAGCGCCTTATAAGCGACCTCTTTCATGGATAAGTTACATTTCCTTAAGATTCTTCTGATGAATCTGTGTATGGTGTCTGTTTTTCCCTCTATCTATTTTATGTGGTCATTCCACTTAAGGTCACTATGGTTAGTTACCCCTAGAAATTTTACGGCAGACGCTGTCTCTGGCTGCTTGTCATCAATAGTGTAGCTGCACAGTGGTGGATTTCTTTTCCCGTTATCCGCAGTATAGTACATTTATTTACGTTCAGGGTCAACTGCCCGAATCTGCACCATTCATCAACACTCTGCAGGTCGTTCTGAAACTTCTTACTATCTCATGCCGTTGCTACTTTAGTATAGATAACTGTATCATCTACGAATAGCCTTAAAGAGCACCGGCCGCTGTTTACCAAATCATTTATATATATTGTGAACAGCAACGGTCCTATCACACTTCCCTGTGGTACTCCGGATATTACCTTTACATCTGTCGATTTAGTTCCGTTAAAAGCGACGCGGTGGGTTCTGTCTGCAAGAAAGTCTTGAATTTAGTCGCAGGTTTGTTTCGATACTCCGTAAGCTTAAATTTGTTTCATTAAACGGCAATGCGGGACGGTGTCAAATGCATTACTGAAATCAAGGAACACAGCATGTCAACGGTGCTGCGGATCTCATGGAGGAACAGAGCGAGCTGATTTTCGTAGGAACTCTGTTTGCGGAACCCATGTTGATTTTAATAGAGGAGATGTTCAATTGCCAAGAATGTCATAATTATTGAGCGTAAAACTTATTCTATAATTCTATAACATATTGACGTCAACTATATAGGCCTATAATTTTGTGTATCTGTCTTACGGCGTTCTTATAAACGGGACTAATCTGGCCTTTTTTCCAGTCGTTAGGTATCATTCTTTGCTTAAGCGATCAACGATATATTACCGCCTGAAGCCTTTCCGCTACTAAGGGATTGTAGCTGCTTTTCAGTTCCTGTATCGGTTATTTCAATATCTGCCATTTCGACTTTCGCACGACGATTGAGAGGAAGGAGAATGTTACGATCTACCGCGGTGAAACAACTTCGGAAGACAAAATTCAGTATATCGGTATTCTCTCTGTTATCTTTGGTTTCGGTGACTGTGTGGTCGTTGAGAGAATGAATAGATGATTTTGACCCACTTAATGAGTTTGCATACGACCAATATCTCTTCGAGTTTTTACTCAGGTCGGTTGACAACGTCTTACTTTGAAAATCATTGAACGCTTCGCTAATTGCCCTCCTTATGCTCATTTTCGCTTCGTTCAGCTTTTGTTTGTCAGCTAGGCTTTTATTTCTCGTGAATCTGAGATGAAGTGCTTTTCTAACACGGCTATTAAACCATGGTGGATCTTTCCCATCCCCTAAAAGCTTACTAAGAACATACTTGTTTAGGACGTATTGAACGATGCCTTTGAAATTTTTCCATTGTTTCTCCACATCTTCGTCCTCATTCCCATAAGGGAATGTTACTGCATGTGTCTTTGAAACGGCGTATTGAGATCCACTTAATGTTTATTTGCTGCCTCCATGTATTTACATTAGTAGATTCCACATTCCAATACTGCTGCGAATATAATCTGCTTAAATCCTTTTTGTCTGCACACACGAGTCCACGTCTTCCCCTGAAGCCTAAGATTAAGTATGTTTATTTGTTTGACTGGCATCTCGCCTATCAACGCTTGAATGATACTCATTCGTTCGATAGAATTCCAGTAAGGAAGACGTCAGCATTATCGCCAGGTTTATTTCAAGCTAAAACATTGCTCTAGCTGTAATGGCTCACAGCGTATGGTCAGACTCACGTTGATGTCAGAAGAATACAGTACGTTCAGGTGCCGCAGTTTCTTTTGAATTTTGTGTTTTGTGACACATTACGCCGTGAACAAAGCCATATGTCACATATACATTTGCTTTTTTGAATTTACGCCGGCCGAGGTGGCCGAGCGGTTCTAGGCGCTTCTGTCTGGAACCGCGCGACTGCTGCGGTCGCAGGTTCGAATCCTGTCTCGGGCATGGATGTGTGTGATGTCCTTAGAATAGTAATGAAAATGGGATTTAAGGACGGTACAATTAAGTGTGTCAAACGATGTGTGATTACTCGCTCTGGAATAAATGAGACTTTTATAATACCTAGAGTTTTGTGCAGCATCGAGAAGTAACACAGAACGACTGAAACAGCTAATCGACAAACTTTCAGCATTAGGCAGTTAAGATCATCTAAATAACAAGGGTGCAGTTAAGAAGAGCGTGTCTCAGTTTTGTCACTGTAATACACCAAATGTTAAGGAGAAGTCAGTAGTTATTTCGTGCCATAGGTGCAAAGAAAAGAGTAACCTATTTCGTGCCCCATCCCACAAGACTTTGCGAGATAACTGTTTGCTTACGTCTGACGTTATAATTTGTAGACTTTATTAGTGTTGGTCTCGGTAAAGTTCATAGACAGTTGTGTTATATTCCTATTTTAAGGAAAGATGACGATTACTCCAGGTGCCTCCATTCGATGCTTTCAAACGTTTTGTAGAACACCTGTAAGTCGTTCGTTAAAATTAAAATCTTAAGTCAAGAAACAAACGGTAATTGTATCCTGGTATGCAAACACACCGAGAAAATATATTATTATGAACATGAGAACGAGGTAAAATATGGTTATTACTATCAATTCACTTCTATTGACGTATAGCGATGAAAGATTAGTCCATCTTTCGCTGAATAACTGAATTACGACTTAGTAACTTGAGCACCTTGGTATAAGCCAATGACATGTGATTGTTTAAAGGTTCACGTTAATGGTCTGATTTAATTTTTTTATTTGTATGTAACACTGATGGAATTGATATGTTTGTTGTTGTGTTGTGTTGATGTATCGACGAATACATATTTATTGTTTCTTTACCAATGCTGATGTAACAGCAATCTGACGATCTACTACGTTACACTATATCTGATATCACGACAGCTTACACATTTAACAAATCCAGGGGAAAAGCATACAAAGGCAAAAAGGGTTTGTACAGGGACTCTAGTTCCCTTGAGGTATCACTCCCTAGACATCAGCTGCAGATATCAGACCGGCTTTAATTTCACTGTTCTGAAATTATCATACAATTCATAAATTAAAGATTTTATCATCGTTTGTTGTCTTTAATCAACAACTACATGTATTTCGTTTCGGATCTGGAAGTCTTTAAATTCCCAGGATCCGCCCAGGAGTAAGACAATATCCTATTAGTTTTATTTGATCCATTAAATGATCGCTTCTACAGAATTATTGTAATCCACGACTTTGGCACTAAAAAGGCTTGTCATATATCACACAACAAAAACCAAACACGTCTTCACAGGTAGGCACATTGTTTCATGTTATTTTTATCTGTATTCATACATCAAATCGTCTGTCAGTAGCAACCTGTCAACCATTGGCAGTCACCCAAGCATTCTCAAGTTCCTGAAAACACACACACACACACACACACACACACACATATATATACACTCAAACACACACAAAAGAAACTGAATCCCCAGTTACGTATTGTCAACAAGGCCCTAACGGTAAACGATTGCAATCACCACATCAACGATGGTCCACTAAAACTACCGGACAAGACACAAGCGGAAACTGCTAGAAGTATTAGCCATGTAAAACATTGTACACTATGTAAACTCACTAAACAAGAAAGAACGCTACCGTTACAGACTTAAGTCAAACCTCTTAAATGATCGGTAGCCGAGGGAGGGCTTAAGATTTGCAGAAGAATAAACCCATCACCATCAGCTAATGAGCTGTTTTACAAAAAACGTTATTCAACATGTACAATAGACACTATCTTCTCAAAACTGTGAAACTTAAATGACGTTTTGTAATACTTGTAGCAGCAATTGCATAGAGAGGAATTATAAGGTGCTTCTTTTTAGGTCATCAGCCATCGGACTGGTTTGATGCGGCCCACCACGAATTCCTCTCCTGCGCCAATCTCTTCATCTCAGAGTAGAACTTGCAATCTACGTCCTCAATTATTTACTGGATGTGAATGTCTTCCAGTCTCTGTCATACTCTACAGTTTTTGCCCTCTACAGATCTCTCTAGTACCATGGAAGTCATTCCCTCATGTCTTAAGAGATGTCCTATCATCCTGCCCCTTCTCCATATCAATGCCTTCCACATATTCCTTTCCTCTCCAATTCTGCATAGATACTCCTCATTCCTTACCTAATCAGTCCACCTAATTTTCAACATTAGTCTGTAGCACTACACCTCAAATGCTTTGACTCTTTTCTGTTCCAGTTTTCCCACAGTCCATGTCTCACTACCATACAATTCTGTAATCCAGACGTACATACTCAGAAATTTCCTCATCAAATTAAGACTTCTATTTGATACTAGTAGACTTCTCCTAGTCAGAAATGTCTTTTTTTGCCATTGCTAGTCCGCCTTTGACGTCCTCCTTGCTCCGTTCGTCACTCACTATTTTACTGCCAAGGTAGCAGAGTTTCATAACTTCACGTAATTCCTGACCATCAATACTCATGTTCAGTTTCTCGCTGTTCTCATATCTACTATTTATCATTACTTTCGCCTCTCTTCGATTTACTCTCAATCCATACTCTCAGCAGATCATGTAATTCTTCTTCACTTTCACTCACGATAGCAATATCATCAGCGAATCGTATCATTGATATTATTTCGGCTTGAATTTTGTTTCCACTCCTGAACATTTCATTTATTTCTATCATTACTTCATCTATGCTGGCCGTGGTGGCCGAGCGGTTCTAGGAGCTTCAGTCCGGAGCCAAGCGATTGATACGGCCGCAGGTACGAATCCTGCCTCGGGCGTGGATTTGTCTGATGTCCTTCGGTTAGTTAGGTTCTAGGGGACTGATGACCTCAGATGTTAAGTCCCATAGTGCTCAGAGCCATTTGAACCAACTTCCCCTATGTACAGACTGAACAGTAGGGACGAAAGTATACATCCTTGTCTTACTCCCTTTTTTAATACTAACACTTCTTTCTTTGTCGTCCATTCTCATTATTCCCTCTTGGCTGTTGTACATATTGTAAACGACCCGCCTCTCCCTATAGTTTACGTCTACCTTTCTCAGAATCTCGAACATCTTGCGCCATTTTACATTGTCAAACGCGTTTTCCAGGTCGACAAATCCAATGAACGTGTCTTGATTTTCATTCAGTATTACTTCCGTTATCAACCGAAACGTCAGAATTGCCTCTCCCGTGCCTATACCTTTTCCAAAGCGAAACTGATCGTCAGCTAGGGCCTTCTAAATTTTCTTTTCCATTTTCTGTATATTATTCCTGTAAGCAGCTTGGAAGTGTGAGATGTTAAGCTGATTGTGCGATCAGCTCTTGGCGGAATTGTGTGGCTGATGATTTTACGAAACTCAAGGTATGTCGCCTGACTCATACATTATACACACCAACGTGAATAAAATTTTGCTGCTACTTCCACAAATGATTCTTAGAAATTGTGATGTAATGTTATGTACCCCTTCTGCCTCCATTGATCTTAAGTCCACCAAAGCTCTTCTAAATTCTGATTCTAAAACTGGATCCCCCCATCGCTTCTACAGCGATTTCTCTTCATTCTTCTATCACATCAGATAAATCTTACCCCTCACAGAAGCTTCCAATGTATTCTTTCCATATATCCGCTCTCTCCTCTGCATTTAACAGTGGAATTCCCGTTGCACTCTTAATGTTACCACCCTTGTTTTTAATGTCACCGAAGGTTCATTTGCCTTTACTGTATGCTGAGTCAGTCCTTCCGACAGTCATTTCTTTGTCGATGTCGTCACATTTTTCTTGCAGCCGTTTTGTCTTAGTTTCCCTGCACTTCTTATTTATTTCATTCAAATGGGTCAAATGGCTCTGAGCACTATGGGACTTAACTGCTACGGTCATCAGTCCCCTAGAACTTAGAACTACTTAAACCTAACTATCCTAAGGACAGCACACAACACCCAGCCATCACGAGGCAGAGAAAATCCCTGATCCCGCCGGGAATCGAACCCGGAAACCCGGGCGTGGGAAGCGAGAACGCTACTGCACGACCACGAGATGCGGGCTTATTTCATTCTTCAGCCACTTGTATTTCTGTATTCCTGAGTTTCCCGGAATACTTTTGTACTTCCTCCTTTCATCGATCAATGGAAGTATTTTTTCTGTTACCCATGGCTTCTTCGCAGCTACCTTATTTGTATCTACCTTTTTCTTCCCAACTTCCGTGATGGCCCTTTTTACAGATGTCCATTCTTCCTCAAATGTACTGCCTACTGAGCTATTCCTTATTGCTGTATCAATAGCCTTAGAGAACTTCAAACCTTTCTTGTCACTCCTTAGTATTTCCGTATCCCACTTCTTTGCATATTTACACTTCCTGACTTACGTGTTCAACTTCAGCCTACTTTTCATCACTACTATATTGTGATTTGAGTCTATGTCTGCTCCTGGGCACGCCTAACAATTCAGTATCTGATTTCGGAATAACTGTCTGATAGTGATGTAATGTAACTGAAATATTCCCCTATCACCCGGCCTCTTCCAAGTTTACCTCCTCGTGATTCTTGAACAGAGTATTCGTTCTTACTATCTGAAATTTGTGGCAGAGCTCCCCTCTCATTCATTTTGCAAAGCCCATATTCTCCTGTAACCTTTTCTTCTACTCCTTCCGCTACAACTGCAGTCCAGTCCCCCATCACTATTAGATTTTGATCTCACTTTACATACGTATTACCCTTTCAATATCCTCATACACTTTCTCTATCTTTTCATCCTCAGCTTGCGACGTCAGCTTGTGTATATGAACCATCGTTGTCAGTGTTGGTTTGCTGTCGATTCTGACAAGAACAACCCTATCACTGAACTGTGCACAGTAACACACTCTCAGCCCGACCTTCCCATTCGTAACGAATCCTACTCCCGTTGTACCATTTTCTGCTGCTGTTTAAATTACCCTATACTGATCAGAAATCCTTGTCTTCTTTCCACTTCTCTGCACTGACACCTACTGTATCTAGATTGAGGCTTTTCATTTCTCTTTTCAGGTCTTCTAATTTCCTTACCACGTTCAAGTTCCTCACATTCCACACCCCGACACCCCGAATCGTAGAACGCTATCCTTCCGTTGATTATTCAGTCTTTTTCTCATGATAATCACCCCCCTGGTAGTCCCCTCCTGCAGATCCGAATGGGGGACTCTTCTGGAATCTTTTTCCAATGGATAGATCATCATGACCCGTCTTGAATTACAGGGCACATGGCCTGTGGATACACGTTACGTGTCTTTAATGCAGTAGTTACCATTGCCTTCTGCATCCTCATGCCGTTGGTCAATGCTGATTTTATAAGCTTTAGGGACAGGTTCCCACCACTAGGACAACAGAATACCCTGAGCTTCTGTCCGCTCCTCCGCCGTCTTTGAAAAGGCCATTGACAGAATGAGGGGTCACTTCTTATGCAGGAAGTCTTCAGATGTAGACCCGTGGTGCGGCCCGTTACTAGTTTTAGTAGTTTTAGGTGATATCGGTCTCTGCACCCATGGTCTAGGGTTAGGTTCTTAGATTCATAATCCAAACCTCTTATGTCCTGGGTTCGAAACCTGCTGCTGTTTAAATTTTAATTAATAATACGAAATCGGCAAATCAGTTTTAAAAACCATCAGTATTTTCATCTAGGTGTGTTTTACAGTTACTCGTTTATTATCATATGTTTTTTATGTAAAGATCGTCGTTATCGTACACCTATGTATTTTTATACAATCTCATATTATTATCTTTTATGTGTTAACGATTTTTAAATACAGCCTTTGTAAACTTTGGCGGAAGGGTGGTTATAGTCAGCTGCCTGGCATGGCCAATTGCGGGGAATAGAAAAAACAATAAAGAAAGAAAATAACCGAGAGAGGGGTTGGCTCCACTAGTGCGAGCGAGAGAAGGTATAGTGTGTGGAGCCTGGTGCCGCTTTGACAAGCCGAACAGAGTCCCAAGGCGCGGCGGCTTGAACAACAAGCTGTTTGGCACCGTAGTTGGAACGTGAAAAGGCTGTGTGCAGCCGTTGTACTTAAGGAACGATTGAGCCGTCCGGTGGACGGTGATCAACTATTTCTTTATTCGGTGACCACATTCCATATACATAGCCACGAGCTAGCGTGTGCTAAAACTTAGTCTCTCCTCCATTTGAGATGACTTTTGGTTTTCCCGGCCAGTTACCAATTACTGATAATTAGCTACGACATTTCCGATTTACCTTGGGATCGACTGAGTCATTTACTTCCGTTCTGCCAGGTATAACCGTGATCTTTTTGTATATTCACGAGGTGTAAAAGGGTGATAAAACAAGCCTAAGTCACTTTGAAATCAGGTTGCTTCCTCATGCGTTTTGGTTAGCACGATGTGAAAATTACCTAGTGGAGTAATGTTCCATTTTGGAGATCACCGATATTTTGGATTAGTTTGTTGGTTTAAAAGAGGAAGGGAAGGGACGAAACTGCAAAGTTATCCGTCCCTTGTTCCCAGCAAAATAATTACACAATCGAAAGAAGAAAAGAAAGGAGACCTACAGCACAATAGCAAGAGAAAAGAAGAAACAGAAGAACGACACAAGGACAACCAACACTACTACGGACAAAACAGGAAAAAAGAGAAACAAGAAACAGGTAGAATTGGTAAAAACAAGAGAGCCGATACCGTGGCTGGCCGACCACGAGAATAGAAAGGAAAAGGCAGAAACTCTGCGACACATTAAAACATACATCCTAAAGTCATTAGAATGGAGAACACAAATGAACATAGGACATGCTCTAAAAACTTATATACACTATTGGCCATCAAAATTGCTACACCAAGAACAAATGCAGATGAGAAACGGGTATTCATTGGACAAATATACTATACTAGAACTGACATATGATTACATTTTCACGCAATTATGTTCATAGATCCTGAGTAATCAGTACCCAGAACAACCTCCTCCGGCCGTAATAAAGGCCTTGATGCGCCTGGGCGTTGAGTCAAATAGAACTTGGATGGCGTGTACAGGTACAGCTGCCCATGCAGCTTCCACACGATACCATAGTTAATCAAATGTAGTGACTGGCGCATCGCGACGAGCCAGTTGCTCGGCCACCATTGACCAGACGTTTTCAATTGTTGAGAGATCTCGTGACTGAGCTGGCCAGGTTAGCAGTCGAATATTTTCTGTATCCAGAAAGGCCCCTACAAGACCTGCAACATGCGATCGTGCATTATCCTCCTGAAATGTAGGGTTTCGCAGGGATCAAATGAAGGGTAGACCACGGGTCGTAACACATCTGAAATGTAACGTCCACTGTTCAGAGTGCCGTTAATGTGAACAAATGGTGACCGAGACGTGTAACCAATGGCACCCTATACCATCACGCCGTGTGATACGCCAGTTGGCGATGACAAATACACGCTTGCATTGTGCATTCACCGCGATGTCGCAAAACACGGATGCGAGTATCATGATGCTGTAAACAGAACCTGAATTCATCCTAAAAAATGACGTTTTACCATTCGTGCACCCAGGTTCGTCGTTGAGTACACCATCGCAGGCGCACCTGTCTGTGATCAGCGTCAGGGGTAACCGCAGCCATGGTCTCCGAGCTGATAGTCCAAGCTGCTGCAAACGGCGTCGAACTGTTCGTGCAGATGGTATTGTCTTGCAACCGGCGCCATCTGTTGACTCAGGGATCGAGACGTGGCTGCACGATCCGTTACAGCCATGCGGATACGATGCATGTCATTACGACTGCTGGGTATACGAGGCCGTTGGGATCCAGCACGGTGTTCCGAAGTACCCTCTTGAACCGACCGATTCCATATTCTGCCAACAGTCTTTGGATCTCGACCAACGCGAGCAGCACTGTCGCGATACGATAAACCGCAATCGCGATAGGTTACAATCCGACCTTTATTAAAGTAACGTGATGGTACGCATTTCTTCTCCTTACACGAGGCATCACAACAACGTTTCACCAGGCAACGCCGGTCAACTGCTCTTTGTGTATGAGAAATCGGTTGGAAACTTTCCTTACGTCAGAACGTTGTAGGTGTCGCCACCGGCGCCAACCTTGTGTGAATGCTCTGAAAATCTAATCATCTGCAAATCACAGCATCTTGTACCTGTCGGTTAAATTTCGCGTCTGTAGCACGTCATCTTCGTGGTGTAGCAATTTTAATGGCCAGTAGTGTATAATGATAAAACCCACATTCACATATAAAACGGCTAACTTACTTAGCCGATGAGGCGTTTTCAGCTAAAATTAATGACAACGAGTCCGGTAACTGAAGAGTCCGTCACAGGGCAGTCAAAGAAGGACAGCTCACCAAGATATGTGCCACTGTCAGCCGTTCGCCGCACCGACACTGATGTGGATCATCACGGCGGAGGAGGTAGCCATGCGACACGCAAGCGGGGCCAGTTCGGATTCGGCAGAGAACCATAGACTCTCTGCGAGAGGCCCGCATGGAAGATTGCCACACATTCGTAGTCTTCTTAACGGCACGCATTTCGTTGTCCTTGCAGCGGTTATGCCATTTCGTCTCCCAAAGAGGCAAAACCTTGCAGCTTAGTGCTAAATGCAGGTCAGTTGCAAATAAGTCGAGCTCCATAAGCGTTTGCCGTGTAGCCTGTTTGGCCAACCTGTCGGCAAGTTCGTTGCCTGGGATATCGACACGACCTGGGATCCAGACAAACACCACTGAACGACTGGACCGTTCCAAGTCATAGATGAGCTCCTGGAGGGTCGTTACCAAAGGATGACGAGGGTAGCACTTGTCAATAGCTTGTAGGCTGTTTACAGTAGACAGTATACAGAAGAAACGACTCCCCAAGGCTTGAACGGATGTGCTCAAGAGCACGAGGTATAGCTACCAGCTGGGCAGTGTAAACATTACATCCATCATGTAAGGAGTGCTGTTCAGTATATCCTCCCTGGACATACGTGAAGCCGACGTGGCCATCAGCCATCGAGCCATCGGTCTAAACCAGTTCGTGGCCTCAGTACATGTCAAGAATCAAGAGGAAGTGGCAACAGGGAGCCAGAATGGTTACTGAGTTCTTAGGGCAACGTGAAAGGTCCCGGCGAAGCCCAGGCCTAGGTGTACACCGTGGAGGTGTACGAGAGTGGACCTCAAGTATAGGTGGTAAAGGCAAGGACTCCAGTTCAGAAAGAGGGGATCGGACACGAACTGCAATTGGAAGCCGTGGCCTGGGCCGCCCATGTGGGAGATGAACCTCCGTGGGTGGGGAGGGGGACGATGATTTGGATGCACAGGAGAAATACGAACGTGTGAAACGTAACTGCCCAGCAGTTGTGCACAAGTAACCTTCAATATAGGGACTCCGGCCCCCACAAGGACGCTGGCCACCAGAATCGTCCTAAAAGCTCCTGTCGCTAGGCGAACGCCACAGTGGTGCACTGGGTAGAGTAAACGCAATGCTGAGGGGGCCACCGAAAAATAAACCAGAATCTCATAGTCAAGGCTGGATTGAACAAGGGCCACTGGAAATAGAGATACACTAAATACAGAGCCCTGCAGGACCCCATTCACCTGGTTATGAGGGGAGCTATGGGAGACACCTACATGGACACAGAAAGTACGAAGTGACAGAAAATTTTGGACAAAAAGCAGGATCGGGCATCTGAGACCCCACTTGTATAATTAATGTAGCAACGATATGATGTAGCCAGGTAGTGTTATACGCTTTTCGTAAATCAAACAAGAAGGCAACTAGGTGTTGACATCTGGAAAAGGCTGTTCGGATAGCAGACTCGAGGCCGCCCTGACATGGAGCCAATAGGCCACGTGCCTCCGGGACCCAACCCAACCGCGGACACATAAAACGTTCCAACAGCTTAGAAAGAACCTTCGTGACGCTGATGGGCCGATACCTATCCACATGGTTTTTTTTTTTTTTTACCGGATTTGAGCACCGGAATGACGGTGCGCTCCCGCCTCTGCGATGGAAAGACGACATCGCACCAGATCCGGTTGAAGATGACGAGCAGATGTCGCTTGTAGTCAGATGAGAGATGTTTAATAATCTAACTGTGGATCCGATCTGCCTCAGGAGTTGTGTCCGGGCAATGTGCAAGGGCACTGACGAGCTCCCACTCTGTGAATGGTGCGTTATAGGATTCACTGTGGCGTATAGGAAAGAGAGTACTCTCACTACCAGCCGCCGTTCGAGAGAGCAAAATTCTGGGGAGTAATTCTCCGACGCAGAGGCTCGAACAAATTGCTCAACAAAGTGCTCAGCAAATCGCCTTTACGTGGGGAGATAACTTACCATTGATGTTGACACAGGGAACATCTGTTCGGGTCTGGTACCTGAAACTCGTTTGATCATTGTCCAGACTTGAGAAGATGACATTTTGTACCCAATGGTCGAGACACATCTCTCCCAACAGTCCTGCTTCCGTCGTTTGGTAAATTGGCGAACACGGGCAGGAGCCATTTAAAGGCTATGAGGTGCACCAGGGAAGGGTGCCACTTATGCCGCTATCTATTAGAGCTCGCCGACGCTCCTTAATTGTTTCAGAGGCTTCCGGCGGCTACCAAGGTACTGCCTTTCACCGTGGGCAACTCTGCAGAGCGAGGGATCGTGTTCTCTGCCACGGAAACGATTTTTATAGTCACCTACTCAACCATGTCATCGATGTTACCGTGTGGGGGAGATTCAACGGTGACAATAGAGGTGAAAGTTTTCCAAAAATGGTTCAAATGGCTCTAAGCACTATAGGACTTAACATCTGCGGTTAACAGTCCCCCAAAATTAGAACTACTTAAATCTAACTAACCTAAGGACATCACACACATCCATGCCCAAGGTAGGATTCGAACCTGCGACTGCAGCAGCAGCGCGGTTCCGGAATGAAGCACTTAGAACTGCTCGGCCACAGCGGTCGCCTGAAAGTTTAACATTCCATCTAGTTTAAAGCCCATCTGGGCAGGTGTCCATGGGCCTGATGCTGTGGCAGTGACAGGAAGATGGAAAAGTGGTGACTACCACACAGGTCATCATGTGCTCTCTAGTGGGCAGATGGGAGAGGTCCTGGGCTGCAAATTGATAAATTAGTGGCCGAGTAACTACCATGAGCCACTCTGAAATGTGTTGCAGGCCCAGTATTTAAGAGGCTTAGGTTGAACTGAGACAGTAAAGTTTCGACATTTCTACCTCGGCCAGTAAACAAGGTGCCACCCCACAAGGGATTATGGGCGTTAAAACCTTTCAAAAGTAGAAAAGGTTTAGGGAGTTGGTCAATCAGTGCAGTTAATACATTAAGGGATTCTGCACTATCTGAAAGAAGATATACATTGCCAACAGCAATTTCCTGCGTCGTCCTTATACTGACAGATACAGCTTCAAGAGGTGTTTGAAGGGGTACAGGTTCACTACAGACAGTTTAGGACATAAACGCTAACTCCACCAAACTCTCGATTATAGTCGCTACGCTTCCTGTAAAATCCCCTAGAGCCATGGAGTGAAGGGGTCCACATTGCTGGGAACCAGGTTTCCTGGAGGGCAATGCAGAATGTGGGTGTAAAGCTTAACAGTTTCCATAGCTCAGCCAGGTGATGGAGAAAACCGCCTCAAGTCCACTGAATGATGACGTCTTCATGAGACTTGGAAGGCATGGAACATTCAAAGAGGCAGTTTACACCTCAGGATCACCTGCCGCTACCGACTTTTTACTTGAGCGTCTATATCCATTGCGTCCGAGGGTCCGGCGAGATCTAGGTCCTCAGTGGACGCCAGAATCTCCACCTTACCAGCTGGTAGTCGTGGTGTGGGCGCCACCACAATTCCCTTGGGCTTGGAACCTTCTTTTTGGATTTTTATTGCTGCTCCTTGGGTTTCCCTGGCTGGGAGGACTTCACTGGTTTAGTCTCCAGGACTGAGGATGAGCCACTAGTGGGTGTCGTCTTTCCCACTAGGACGAGCCTGGGAAGGGAGTGACACAAGGGACCCCTTCCCAGCAACCTAAAGAGAGGAGCCGAAGAACAGTTACGCTTCTCCAGATCCGAAGTGGGGACTGATATCCCCAATGGTTTGTTGGGGTGGGGGGGGGGGGGGGTTGTTGCTCCCAAAGTATATGGTAGTAGGTGGTGCGGAGCAACATGGGGTAAGTGCCCCCACTGTCAGTGGCACAGGTGTAGTCTTCTGGTTCTGAGAGGCGACAGGAATGAGAGGAGCTGATAGGGTGACAACTGTTCTCATGGTGGTGGCATAAGAAGTCACAGCCACAGGATGTAGGTGCTCAAATTTTCTCTTAGCCTCAAAATAGGTCATTCGGTCCAGGGTCTTGTATTCCATGATTTTCCTCTCTTTCTGTAAAATCCTGCAGTCTGCCGAGGAAGGCGAATGTTGCTCTCAGCAGTTAACGTGGATGGGAGGCGAGGCACATGGAGTGTTGGGATGTGATGGACGTCCACAATTTCGAAATGTGACGCCCAAAGGACAGTGGGAAGACATATTACCGAACTTCCGGCACGTAAAGCACTGCATTGGGGGAGGGATATATGGCTTTACATCACAGCGGTAGACTGTGAACTTGACCCTCTTGCGAAATGTGTCACCCTTGAAGACCAAGATGATGGCATTAGTGGCAACCTCATTATCCCTCAGACGTCAATGGACGCGCCAGACGAAATGAACACATTGTCGCTGTAAACTGGCGAGCAGCTCGTCATCAGACTGCAAAAGAAAGTCCCTGTGGAATATGATACCATGGACCATATTTAAGCTCTAATGGGGCGCGGTGGTAACAGAAAAACCTCCCAACTTGTCACAAGCGAGTAATGCCCGTGCCTCTACAGAGGATGTTGCTTGTATCAAGACTGACTCAGAGCGCATTTTGGACAAGCCCTCCACCTCCCCAAATCTTTCCTCCAAATGCTCCACAAGAAACTGAGGCTTCATGGACATGAACGATTCCCCATCAAATCTCATACATACGAGGGACCAGAGCGATATACCTTCTCTGCCATCATTAGCCTGGCGTTTCTTGCATGGTGTGGCCAGGGAGAGGAACGATTTGGGGTCATATTTCTTAGCACTGAAGTAGGACATTTCCCGCTTGGAGACTGCTGGCAGCAGACCACCAGCAAGAGACGATAACTACGCTTCATGGCGTGTCATCCGCCCTGATGCCATTCACTCAGACCAGGGGCCCTCCCCACAGGCGCCACCCAGCCTCAGCAAGGGCTACCTGGCAGGACGCCCATTGCCGCAAGACCCGATGACCCAGGGCGTTGTGCATCTATTCCTTGGCATACGTGGGGAGTTAACACCGCGGGCATGAACAGAGCGATCCCTGTGTTGTCAGGGGGCTACAACCAACAGTGTACATGGCGGCCCCACCACAACGGACTGGCTACTGTCCTGGATATTAGGTGCTAAGAACATGGTCATTGTCGTCGCAGAAAGCAACACTGCATAGTGCATGGCGGAGAACGCACCCAGAAAGGTGTCCCCGCCCAAGAGATGAGAATGAGCGGGACTGCAATGTGACGACGACAATGAGGACTAAAGATCTCAATGCACAACGGGCGAGATGCACCATGTAAGGGGCCCATCCCAATTGGTTCACTCCTCGGGGAAAATTTAGAAAGATGGAGGTCAAACCCGGCAGGGGACCATCACATTAAGGCCGAAACGTGTGAGACTCCTTTTAGTCCCCTCTTAAGACAGGCAGGACTACCTTGGCCTTTTCTAACCCCCAAACCCGCAGGGGGAGATATTTTGGAAATCGATGGCTTGTACACAGACAAGAGCCCACGTCTGCTTGTTAGTTGCTGCAGCATCATAATTACAAATTTAGAGTTTTGGCTTTCTTAATAACGTACTGGTAAGGAAATTTCTTGTTATCTATGTTACAGTAGTAACCCGTGTACATGACTGACGACAGTACTGAAGTTCTATTTGGGCCTTGATATTTTCTGGTAACTCCAGCGGCAGCACACTGGCGCTAATGGCGTATTCTAAATGTTGAATGCTTCTATCTTGATGAGATTATCCACGGCGCAAAAAGATACA
Source organism: Schistocerca americana (assembly GCF_021461395.2). Classification (NCBI taxonomy): domain Eukaryota; kingdom Metazoa; phylum Arthropoda; class Insecta; order Orthoptera; family Acrididae; genus Schistocerca; species Schistocerca americana. The sequence continues at coordinate 582,509,851 of NC_060119.1, read as the reverse complement.
TACACAGTGTTATCAAAAGTATCCGGAAAACCCTAAAAAATACTTTTTCATGTTAGGTGCATTGTGCTGACACCTACTGCCAAGTACTCCATATTAGCGACCTCAGTGGTCATTACACATCGTGGGAGAGCAGAATAGGGCGTTCCGCGACTTCGAACGTGGTCCGGTGATTAGGCGTCACTTGTGTCATCCGTCTGTACGCGAGATTTCCACACTCCTAAACAACCCTAGGTCCACTATTTCCGATTTGTTAGTGAATTGAAAACGTGAATGGACACGTACAGCACAAAAGCGTACAGGCCGACCGCGTCTGTTGACTAACAGACACCACCAACTCTTGAAGAGGGTCGTAGTGTGTAATAGGCAGACATCTTAATGTTAAAGCAATTACAGCCTCGTTTGACCAGGTTTCGACACTTCTATGAGTGCCTTCATCAGACATCAAATATTAAAATTGGTCTATAACGTAATTACAAAATTATGGGAAAAATTTAGTATGAAGGTGTAAGTACTGACTAACAGTACATGAAAGAAACAGTACTTACAAGTCATGTATGAGATAAATATCAAGCGTTAAAGGTTTTATTCACACAATTTTTAAAAACAGTACATGGAAGCGAGCCAATATAGACTGTTCGTACATACAAAGCCACAGGTAGCAACAGACTGAGGCGCCCAGGTTAGCAACAGTGGGCAGGTGAACATTACACCAAGACTGCCATCTAGTAGCCGCAAGTATAAACTGGCTACTTAAAAGTCAAATAAATACAGGCGAATATTATAGTGAACATTATTTAGTAGATGACGTAAAAAGCAATATTTTGTTTGAAAGCAGCAGATAAGGTAACATTTTGTCTGCATCAGTGCTTAGAAGTACAGTACAAAGGATGAAAAAACCATCATAGAATATACAAAGAGGGCTGAATGACACAGCCTGTAGAAAAACGATATAACATGAAAAGCAGAAAATATAAACCATTTAATAAACGAAAACTTATGAACTAACTCAGATGGAAAAAACGTTACGGTAACTGCATAAGGAAACCAGAAATCAAATATCAAGTGACGGCTTTATAGCGTTGAAGAAGCTTTTAGTACGTAATCATAGCTGATCAATGAGAATGGGGCTGTTATTTCGAGAAAGATGTTTCAAAATTTCTAATTCTTCTCGGTGAGCAAAATGTTGATATCGTCAACCGCTTTAGGCTCGTGATCTGTAATCAGATCTTTCAAGAAAAAATGGACTAGCACCCAAAATTCCTGTTTTGGTGACCACCTTTTGTCAGTACTTACACTTTTATATAAAAAAATTCCCCATAAATTTGTACCTATGTAGTAGGCACTCTGTCTTCAGGCAACAAGTGGTCCATCCGGACCATCTGACCGCCGTGTCGTTCTCAGCCGATGATGCCGGTAGGAGTCGCATGTGGTCAGCACACCACTCTCCCGGCCGTTTCGATGGTTTTCTTGGCCGGAGCCGCTACTATTCGGTCTCGTAGCTCCTCAGTTGGCATCACGAGGCTGAGTAAACCCCGAAAAATGACAACAGTGTATCCAAGTACAGTCCACGCCAGACAGCGCTTAACTTGGGTGATCTGACAAGAACCGGTGTATTCACTGCGGCAAGGCCGCTGCCGCTTCTGTTATTGGCGAATTTGAATATTTAATTTCCGATGAAGACGCTCATAGAAGTGTCGAAACCCGGTCAAAAGACTAAAATTTTGTGGCCGAGGGCTGTAATTGCTTTAACATTAATTTGTAAACGGTTTCTGACTACGCATCCATGTTTAAAACTTTATGGCAGACATGTATCCAGGCCATCACACAGGAATTACACACCGCATCATGATCTACTGCAAGTATTATGACAGTTAGACGGGAGGTGTGAAAACTTTGATTTTATGGTCGAGCGGCTGCTAATAAGCCACACATCATGCCGGTAAATGCCAAACGACGCCTCGCTTGGTATAAGGAGCGTAAACATTGAACGACTGAACAGTGGAAAAACGTTGTGTGGAGTGACGAATCACGGAACACAATGTGGAGATCCTATGGCAGGGCGTGGGTATGGCGAACGTCATCTGACAGCGTGTGTAGTGCCAACAGTAAAATTCGGAGGCGTAAGTGTTGTGGTATGGTCGTGTTTTTCATGGAGGAGGCTTCCACCCCTGGTTGTTTTGCGTGGCACTGTCACAGCACAGACCTACGTTGATGTTTTAAGTACCTTCTAGCTTCCCACTGTTGAAGAGCAATTCGGAAATGTCGATTGAATCTTTCAACACGATCGACCACCTGTTCACAAAACGCGGCATTTGGCGGAGTGATTACGCGATAATAACATCCCTGTAATGAACTGGTGTACACAGAGTGCTGACCTGTATCCTACAGAAACCCTTGGGATGTTTTGGAACTTCGATTTGGTGCCAGACCTCACCGACCGACGTTGATACCTCTCCTCAGCGCAACACTCCAGGAAGAATTGGCTGCCATTTCCCAAGAAACATTCCAACAAGTGACTGACCTTACGCCTCCGAGAGTGGAAGCTGACATCAAGGCTAAGAGTGCTCCAACATCATACTGAAGTCCAGCATTACCGATAGAGAGCGCCACGAACTTGTAAGTCATTTTCAGAGAGGTGTCCGGATACTTTTGATCACATAGTGTACGTTCACTGAATTAGGTACTGTCAGCCAGCTGAAATCTTCTCACTTGTTGTAAATTTGAGCGAGATAGGCAGAGCTGGTTAATGTTATTAATTGTCATAAGTTACTGTGCGTTTCCGCATGAGGCACGAAGTCTTATTGATTGTTTTCTTGAAAGGTCACGCCAAATGGTAACCATTACTTTCGGATCAACGTTTGCCCGGCTATATATAAATACTCGATCACTACCAGCTCAGCTGTATACATGATGTAGTTTAGTTACAATATTTATATGGCAAATTCAATTATTTTGATAAGCGCTTCATTACTTTAAAATTTTGATTATGGCGCGCATAGGTAACTGCTTAAGTGTTTTGTTTGGTTTCCTTTTTGACTTGGAGCAGGGGTTGAGAACAGCCTCTTCGGCGTGTAAATTAAAATTTCTGCAAATGTACAAGATTAGTTAACTGTTCAAGCTATGTGTAATTGCTTGAAGTTGAGCTAATAGGTATTGGAGTGTTTAAAATCTTGTCACTCTAATGCTTAACAATGTAAGTGTCTACGCAAAAAGCGACATGAGGTAGTGGTTAAAGAATAGTATCAGTAACACACTGGCCATAGTTTAATGAACATCTGTATGAGCATCGGCAGCAGCGCCTCTGTGTGTGTATTAGTGGTATCACCATTCCCATGTTCTTTATTATAATTGTGGTACTTTGCCATAACCGAATGGGTTCTTACACTTCACTTTTTATACACTTTTAAGTTTTTTTAAACAGTCTAGAAACTATTCGCACTAAGCATAACTATCCCGTGTTGCTGTAGCCATTAACAGCCGCGAGTGCATGAAGTGTTTTCAAGTTGTTAACTCAGAAAAATTACGTGACTTTGTTACCGTCTGTTCTTTCTTAAAGGAGAGTAAACTTTAAATTATTAAATTATCATTACTAATTGTAAATTTAAGGAAAGAAATTATTTGGGGGCAATATTACAGTATACTAAAAATTTTTTCACGCCTTTTACGGACATATGGAAAATTTTGTTCTCATTATATTTTTAATACTGTAAATAAACTGATAGTTAAGTGTGGACTTTGTCTTATTGGTAACTAGTATCTTACATCTCAAAAACCTAGCTCGCTACTATATCAGACTGTTGTAGATAATGGGCGAGACTGTTTTGCTGCGGACTTCTCTCTCATGTTTATATACTGTTTTCAGAAAACTAACGAAAAGACGCTATTTGTTATACAGACTGGTAATAAAAATGAAATATAGCGTAGCATGAAAAATGTCTTTTTAATGATGCAAAGTGTCACAAATTTTCAAAAATTAGCAGAATAATACGCAGTTTCGGCTTCAAATCGGTCAGCTTCTACTTTCAGTCTATAGTCATACCACAGTAGCGTTACAAGACTACCATGAAAGTATGCAGACGTAGCAGTAGTGGTAGATACATAAAAAAATCCTGTTAAAAGAATCATTAAATGCCACGAGTAAGTGAATAAAACACACAATAACAGACAAAGCAGGCACTAACATCAGAACTTTTTAGCAAGTCTTTCACTTTCATTTCTACAACGTACGAAATTTGGCTATCGACAGGTAACTTATGCGGGAAAGCGGTAGCATGATTTCTTTGCTGACTGTTGATCTGCCTGCATCGGCCCTTTCGCAGAAGTGAAAGTCTCGCCCCAGCTAGATTAGAACCTAAAAATAACGCAGTCCTTCCACCCGATGGGCGGACACATCATCGCTGAGCTAGCATAAAACTTCCAAAGAGTGCTCCCTTGTTATCCCAACGATGGCCAAGATCGAGAATTCGTAACGCAAATGGCGATGTAAGCTGAAATTTCCTGTACTCGAAACCCTAAATTTGCTATATCTGTGTCATCCTGTTAGTGCGACTAACTCAGAATCTACACTGAAGTGCCAAATAAACTGGGATAGGCATGCGTATTCAAGTAGAGCAATCTGTAAACACGCACAATACAGCGCTGCGGTCGGCAACGACTATATAAGACAACAAGTGTCTGGCGCTGTTGTAAGATGCTGCTACAAGGGCAGGTTACGAAGAAATTGTGAGTGTGAACATGGTGTTACAGTCGGCGCACAAGCGATGGGACACAGCACCTCCGTGGTAGCGATGATGTGGGGATTTTCCCGTACGACCAACTCATATGTGTTCCGTGCATATCAGGAATCAGGCAAAACATCAAATATCCTATATCGTTGTAGCCGGAAAAAGATTCTCAGAGAACGGGACGAACGACGACTGAAGAGAATCGTTCAGCGTAACAGAAGAACAACCCTTCGCTAAACTGCCGCAGATCTCAATGCTTTTGGAACCGAAGGCCCACTCGTGTACCCTTCACGACCACGTGACACAAAGCTTTACGCCTCGCCTGGGGCAGACAACACCGACATCGGAATGACAATGATTGAAATCATGTTGCCTGGTCTGACGGTAAAGAGCGGATGGACGTACGGAAATAGAGACAACGTCATGAATCTATGGACCCTGCATATCAGCTGGTGGAGGCTCTGTAATGGTGTGGGGCGCGTGCCGCTGGAGTTACATGGGACCCCTGATACGTCAAGATACGACTTTGTCAGGTGACAATTAGTTCAGCATCCTGTGTGATCACTAGCATCTACTCACGTCCGCTGTCAATTCTGACGGACTTGGGCAATTCCAGGAGGACAATGCGACACCCCTTACGTCCATAATTCCGACAGAGTGGCTCCGGGAACACTCTTCCGAGTTTGAACACTTCCGCTGTCCACCAAACTCACCACGCTTGAACTTTATTGAGCATATCTAGGACGCCTTGCAACGTGCTGTTCAGAAAAGATCCCCAACCCGTCGTACTCTTACGGATTTATGGATTCATGGTAGCAGTTTCCTCCAGCATTACTTCGGACGTTAGTGGAGTCCATGCCACGTCGTGTTGCGGCACGTCTGCGTAATCGCGGGAGCCCTCCACTGTATTAGGCAGCTGTACCAGTTTCTTTGGCCCTTCAGTGTATAATTTAAATGACAAGAGAGTATCCGGTGACATTCCCTGGATAATTCTGAACAAATTCAGAAAGTAAATCGTAGGTCTCGTAGCTGCCCACCGTATTCTGCAATATAGCCAGTTCACCATTAGACAAGCGACAGACCGACTATGTTTCCTCATCTGATGCGAATCTCGAGCTGTCTGGCATCAGGGACGACGACTTCCACTGTATTGACTGCAAGCACCAACATCATTACCCAGGCCACTGAAGATTTGCACTTGACTTACGCATTTGAGGTTGGCAGCATAACAATTTAACAAGTGAAAAACCGGGACCCAGGAGGATAGGCTAGAGGTGTGATTCTATTCCAGAGCAGTTATTGCTGCCGACCGTGATGTCGAAGCGGCAGTGTAGTTGGGTTCGTTTCGTGTGAATATAAAAGGAACATTATGTACTGTTCGTACCATATGCTTGTGCAGTACCGAGCTTTGTTTCGTTGTGATTTAGAAAATTCAGATAGATAATGCCATCTCCTGCACCAAGTGTGTCCGTAAACGGACTGGCACTGAAGTTATGGGGAACTCGTGACATTAACAAACAGGAGAAAGCATATGTAAGTATTCATGGACTGCTGTTAGTTCCTGCCGATAAAGCCCTGGGAGGATCATTAGTAGCTCTTGGAAACAGAGCAAAAATAGTAGCAGGTAAGGGTTATTGCAAAAGTTTAAAGACTTAGACGTGAGCAGTAAACATTCCGAACCATATTGATCAGATAATCTATTTTTAGCCACCCCTGGAATAAATAAAAATCAGCGTCACCCAGTCAGCGACTTAGATTCTGATGCAATTCGCTTGCGTATTTATTCTTACTACAACAGTAAATAGTATTCTACGGTACCAAAATTACTTGTGTCGTTAAGATAGACAAATTTTGAGGTGATGGTAAGTACTGAAGGAAAAAGTGGCTATTTTTACTGCTCGGAACACATTCTTGCACAAAATAGTGGCCAAACGTGTTCATTCCGTAATATGACTAGGAAGCTGTCGCTAAATGCTGGACGGGTGACACCCCAGGCAGTAGCGGTCCTCAGCTGACGGGAAGAGTGGTTACGTTAATTGTGGTCCATGCAGGGTCTTCCAGTGGATTTATTCCTTATACAATTTTTAATTTTTCGTTTTAAGAAGGCGGGCGACTACTACAAAGATAGCCCGCCCTGTTAGCCGTGCTGTCTGACGCACTGCTATCCGGGCGGGAAGCCGGACCGGTCCCCTGCGCGAATCCGCCCTGTGTGGCGGCCAGTCTGTGAATGGTTTTTAAGGCGGTTGTCCATCTTCCTCTGCGAACGCGGGCTGGCTCCCCCTGTTCCGCCTCAGTTACACTACGTCGATGATTCCTGCGCAAACACTTTCTCCACGTACGCGTACACCATAATTACTCTACCACGCAAATATTTGGGGTTCCACTGGTCTGGTGTGAGACGTTCTCAGGGGGGTCCACTGGGGGCCGAACCGCACCCTGGGTTCAGTGTGGGGTAGCGGTGGGGTGAGTGGACGGACTGCTGTAGCCTGTTGTGGGAATGTGAACCACTGAGGGCTGCGACGGGGACGAAGCCTCTCCGTCATTTCTAGGTCCCCAGTTCAATACAATACAATACAATACAATACAGTACAATACCACGAAGATACACACCACACTCGATTTGTTGAGTGGTTCAGGAACCTTATAAAACATTTTTCGGTTCTTACAACAACTGAAATGAACAATGCTCCATACGGTCGCAAAGAAGTTATGGTACAGTGGTTACAGGCACGAAATATTACTGCGGATATCAGTATAAGAAAGCTTTTTTTATATTCGCTGTTGAAGGAAATAAGGCTATAACGCCTGTATACGTGACGAAAGTGGCAAGGAGCATCTACCATATCACTGCCATTTAAATCCCATGGAGTGAGATGAAGACATAAGGAAACAATCCCGTCACGTCAAATGAGATGGAAAGGCGATTCTGTGGAGTTCTTGCACTCTTGCACTCTCGTAGCGTCATGGAGGAAAATTGTCGGACACGTTAGAAAACGTATTCAAGCAGCACATGCAATGGAAGGTATCTTCAGTGACCACGAACAGGTAATGACGACGATGATGAAAAATAGTTTGGTGCTGCTTCCGACATCAGCTGCGACGATTGGAGACGGACGGAATTAGGCCTTCGGTGCCATAAATTTGTGGGTCAAAAGCTATGAATACCGGTTATAAATCGGTGAACAAGAAGTTGCTGTCTCGGTTATTATTTATTCAGTGAACTAGGTACCATATTGTTTTCAAGGTATCGATTATCATCAACTGCAGATTTTCTTTCTATCGAAAGCGAGTTCTTTGTTGCACTCGTGTCTCTATTATTATGTGGTTCTTCACTTGCTACCATTGTGGTAGCAACTCAAAAACGAATTGTTATATAAAACTGTTCTTGCTCAATAGCTTACATTTACGAGATGGAACGGAAAATTGTATCGACGGCTGCTATGTGCTTAGCTACTGCAGTACAGCCAACACGCAAACTTGAAGTGCAATGTCTCGCCGACGCAGGTATAATATGGCACAATGAGTTTCGCTCGTATTTCTGTAATTATGGTATAGGCCTACAGTATAGATATGAATAATATCCAGATCCACCGGTTTAACTCCAACATTATATAGAAAGAGCTAGAAAAACTGTTTCAGCAGTTTCCTGTTCTTGTAGCTATCAAAGGTATTTCTGTTTTTTCAGACTGCGAACTAAAAAATCTCGTTCACTGGAAACAATTCACTTGTTTAACCCAACCAGACTCTTAACATTCTGTGTAAATAACAGTTATTTTAATATCACACCTCTGAAGATCGTTTTCCTTATGAATGCTTGCATTATCACCACCTCTGATTCATAGTAACAGAAATGAATAGACCACATACTCTAACACTGGTTGTGGATGTTATCAAATTTCATATGCTGCGAATAACTTACAGTTTCCAATCACAAAAGAAAACCGTACTTGGGAATTTCTCGCAGAGATCGAAAAATAGAACTCAAAATCTGCGAACATAAACTAGAGATCACTGCAATGTATTCTTAAGAAGAACTGTAATTTACTCTATATAAACCAATGAGACGAATAGTATCGTCTAATAAAAGCGACTGCTGTGTAAGTGCCGGTCAAGAGTTTTCAATAATAGCGAAAACTGTCTAATGAATGAACTTTTCAGACATCTTAAGACAGAGGTAGACGAAATTAACAAGAGGAGGTGAGTATAGGACGGAATTTCTGTGAAGCATCTCGCGTATATTTCTCGTAGTGTTTTTATCATTCGTTTTAAACTAACAAATATTCTAGGCAATTGTTAAAACACACTACTGTCTTAAATATTACGGCATTTGTGACAGGATTTGTACACGTGGACAACGCTGACTGTAATTTCATTTCCAGTTGGAGACTACTGGAGAGAAATAATAATGCTTTCAAGATAGCAATTACGCACCTCACTTTGTCTCCTGAGGCAGTTGCTCGTTGCCTCTTGCTTAATTAAACAGTTAATGGGCACACAAATAGGATAACAGAAGGTCAAATCGGCAGGGATAGTAGACACATCATTCTTCATATCACCGTAGAATATCTTCAAATAGTTAGGCGTGGGTAAGACAACTAATTTAGATGAAGAGAGGTTGATGAGACTAATTAAAGAGTTCGAAATGAAACCTACCTAACTTCTCCCGCTAACAAACTAAAAATACAGGTAACTGAAGATTTCTTCGAGTCGTTTCAAACACTTCGATAAATTGAGGTCGCAGTGGAATGAACGTGCTACCCAACACCACGGTCATCCCAGTTCCGTTGCTAAGCAGGCCCCAGCTAGTTTCCTATAACTTCATCGAAAAGCTCAGCAATAATATAGCATCAAGAAGAGGGTCAAAGATAGAGAATAACAGAGTCCACGAATTACATGGAATGAAGCATGTCACTTTTCAAGGAATCAATATGATTTAATCTTGGTTTAACAAGCCTAATTACATAATAGTAGCCCTGAGAGATGCAGGATGTGACAATTACTTTCTACAGTATCTTTCTCAAGACCGAAATTTTTCAGCCGCAGGCGTTAGCGGATCCATGTTCCTTGTGTGGATACACTGCAAGAAATCCATGTTCCATTATCACGCTTGGAGTTATTGTTCCGTCGCGGGTTCGAATCCCACTAAATCAAAGATTCTTAGTAAAAATCTTCAGCAATAGCAGCCGAAGAAATCCCGCACAAACAATCACCCCCATTCTGCCAACGGCCTTGTCAAAGAGGTTGGAGCAGTGGGCAGAGGTTCAGCTAACTCCCTCGCTCTTTCGGTGCGGATCTGCATCTAAAGGCCGAATAATCAGCTGTGATCAACGTCATGAGGATGCAAGCATTGAAAAACACTGCGTTAAAACACATAATTTGTGTCGACACGATGGGTTAATTGAAAAAGTGTCATGATTATCTCTCCATTGGCAAAAGATTTCGGACTAATACAACAGTCGGATCTCCAGGAGGGGGTTGGCAACTGGGAAGTTAACATGAGAAAAAGACTGTACAACAGACGAAAATATGACGTTCTATCACTCTGGGAGGGGAACATCAGAAGCTTGGATGTGGTAGGGAAATGTTACGGCTCAATCAAGATATTGTGGCGGCCAGTGAAGAGGAATGGAAAGACAAAGATATCTGGTCGGATGAGTATAAGATAATACCAACAGCAGCAGACAATGGTATAACGTTAGTAGGATTCGTTATGAATAGGAAGTTGCGTCAGAGAGTGAATTATTGTGAGTAGTCCAGTGATAGGTTTGTTCTCTTCAAAATCGACAGCAAGCCAACACCGACAACAATAGCTCAGGTATATACGCCGACATCGGAAGAAATAGAGAAAGTATACGAGGATATCGGACGGGTAGTTCAAAACGTAAAGGGAAATGAAAATCTAATAGTCATGAGGGACTGGAATACAGCTGTTTGAAAAGGTTTAGAAGGAAGTATGAGCTTGTTAATATTGATGAGAGAGGAGAAATGTTAATTGAGTTCTCAATAAATTTCAGCTAGCAACAGATAATAAACTGTTCAGGAATCACAAGAGGAGGAGAAGGTATACTGGGATTAGGTCTGGACATAACGGAAGGTATCAGCTAGACTACATCATGGTCAGGCAGAGATCTACAAATCATATTCTGAACTGTAAGATGTACGCAGGAGCAGACATAGTCTCAAATCACAACTTAATATTGATGAAAAATATTCTGAAGATTACGATGCTAGTCAGGAAGAACCAATAGGCGAGAAGGGCTGTACGGAAGTACGAATTACATGGTTATGCTAAGGCTATAAGTACTGCCAGAGGCAACTCTATAAAGGGCGATCACGGAAGGAGAATCTAGGCACAAGGAACTTAACTGCGAAGAAATCATGGACGCAATATACTTAATTTCAACTAGAGAAGGACTTACAGATATGTTTAGGGAAATTCAAGAATTCAGATGATTTATCAATGAAATAAATAGTAAGTGGAGGAAAGCTAAAGCACAATTTCTGCCTGAAAAATACGTAGAAATCGGAAAAGAAACTATCTTCGGGAGGGTGACTCAGCAAATACAAAATCAAAACAACCTAAGGCGAAATTAAAAACAATAATGGTAACATGAAATGTGCAATGAGAAATCCGCTGTGAAATGCAGAGAAGAGAGCTGATGGGTGGGAAGGGTAGATTGAAGACTTCTATCAGGTGGGGACGAATTGTGTGATGACGTGGTAGAAGGAGAAACGAAAGTCGATAGGAAAGAGATACGGGGTTGAATATTAGAATCAGAATTCCGTTTTAAAGACTTAATATCAAATAAGTCGGAACGGAAATTCCAATGGAATTTCTAAAGTCATAGGGGGATGTGGCAACAAGGCGCCTCTTTACTTTGGTGTTTAGAATGTACGTGTCTGGTGATGTACCACCAGATTTTCGGAGTAGCATCATCTACAGAGTTCTGTACATTGCAAGATCCATCAAGTGCGATAATTATCGCACAATTAGCTTAAGAGATCATACATCCAAGTTGCTTATAGGTACAATATACAGAAGAACGGATAAGGAAATTGAGGGTCTGTTAGATAATGATAGGAATCGTAAGGGCAGCAGAGTGGCAGTTCTGAAGTTGCGGCGGATAATGGAAACAAGACCAAAAAAAAAAATTAAGACACATTCACAGGATCTGTTGACCGGCGAAATGCGCTCAACGACATAAAATGGGGAAAGATGTTGGAATTTCTGAGAAAAATGGGAGTAAGCTACTGAGAACAGCCAAGAGGAAACTATAAGAGAGGAAGACCGAAGTGTTCCGATTCAAAAGGGAGAGACAAGGATGTAGTCTTTCCACCCCAACTGTTTAGTCTATACATGGAAGAAGAAATGACGGAAGTAAGTAAGAGGTTCAATAGTGGGATCATAATTTAAGGGGGAAAGTATATCAATGGTAAGATTCGTTTAAGACATTGGTGTCCTTAGTCTGATCGAAGGATCAAATGATCTGTTTAATGCAATTAACTGTCTAATGAGATGGACTGGGAGTAAATCTAAGAAAGACGAAAGTAGTGAGAAGTAGCAGAAATGAGAACAGAGAGAAAATTGACATCAGAAGTGGTGATCACGAAGTAGATGAAGTTAAGCAATTCTCTCATCTAGGCAGCAAAATAACCCATAACGGACCGATCAAGAATGACATGATAAAGAGATAATAAAGCACTCTAGCAGTGGAGAAAATTGGCATTCATGTCCAAGGGAAGTATACTACCATCAAATTTAGTCTTTGAAGAAGAAATTTCTGATAATTTACGCTTGGAGCACACCGTTGTATGACAGTGAAACACATACTGCGGCATAACCAGAAAAGGAGAGAAATGAAGCATTTGAGATGTGGTGGCATCTAAGGATGTTGAAAACTTAAATGGACTGATAATGAAAGGGATAAGGAGGTTCTCCGCAGAATTAGAGGGCAGAGGAACGTATGGAAAACACCAACAAGAAGAGGGGACATGATGACGTCAACGATATTAGAGGGAGCTGTCGACGGTAAAAGCTAATACTGTGAGATGAAACGTTTGCCACAGAAGAAAAAAGAATCTTACAAATTCTAGCCGCAGCAGGTCGCTCTCTGATTCAGTTTTAAGTTCGTCTGGTAAAAGAAGGGCGAAAATAAATGTTCATTCATTTTGTCTTAAGTGCCAACACTCAAAAGTTCCCGAGAAAATGATTTTGAAAGTCTTACATTACTTCATGAGTTGGCACTGTTGTACCAAGCAAGCTAGTAGCTTAGCGGCAGGCTGTACAGTTTCGAATTTTTGTGTTGCGTGTTCAGATCATATCCTATTTTCTAATCTTGTCCTTTCGTAGTCGCGGAAGCATGTGACACCAAGAAATATATTGGAGTTATATTAAAAAATAAGTAAATATTTAAAAGAGCATTAAAATTAGACTTAATCATCGCAGCTGATATAACATAGCGTAATTAACATTAACTAAAAATCAAAACATATTGATTGCAGTATGTAAGTTGTTATTTTTAATCTTCAAGAGGAACAGTGTATTCTGCAGTAACGTGCAAAGTTACATACACCACAGTGATATTCTTTAACGTGAATATCATTAGGAAATGATCTAGGGATAATATCTCGGCAAACCAAGCATATCAAAGCACTTTCCCGAAAGCTGCGGTCTGCAGTTGATTAACTACCCAGGAGTATATTTTATTGCTTCTACTTGTAATTGCAGTGCAATGAGGAAAGGGTCCTTCTGTGATGAATGAACAGTTTGAATGGGTGAATCTAATTGTTCACCTGTCAGCAAAAGTATACGTCGCAGGGCTAACAGAACCGTATTTACTTTGCCGGTATTACTTGTAATGAATACGTCGATATTCCGGTTCCTTTGACAAGCAGGCGATGGAATAAAGTGGGACAGCTTTGCGCATCGGAGAGCCAATATTTTACAGAAATGGTTCCATTTTTCTTGTTCCGTAGTTCAATGAGTAAAATCGTAACCCTTGAAGGATCACTTATTTGTCTGTCTGGTTGCCTGTTTTATCCTTTTTTTCAGAAATGGGCAGAGGTAACAAACTAAAATTTATGTTGGTAACTAAGGTCTGCGGTTTCTTGTCGCGGTAAGTAATTTGAGGCTCTAACCCAATAAATTATAATATGTGTCATTCGAACTCTTATATACACTGTGAGAGCTCGAGCTGCACACTGAGAAACATTGAATAATTCACATAATTTCACCCACTAGTAACTAATTTGACGTGCACAGCTCCATGGATATCAACTGCACGCATTTGCCCTTTCCAGGAAATCGTTACATCCTGAAAGCTTATTCGGTAGCGTGTACAGAGGGCAACGACTGGCCCTTTCATGGAAACATCTAAGTAGCAAAGTGGACATTGTGTACAAACTGCTAGACAATTTCCATGAACGTGCATTAGAGGTATGTAAGTCGATATCCGTTATTCACTTCAAACAGAATTCCGTGTCTGTTGCTTACGTTACAACTGTGTTTGTTACTTCTGCGGAAAGGCCCCAAGCGATAATGTTTACATTGACAGAATTTTACCTACGACGGGAAGTGCTGTAGCGGGATATTTCTTCCATGATTCTGAATCGAGATTTAGGCATCTTATTTCTTCCCAGTGATATTACGAGCAACTTTAATATAAAAAAACCGTTCTATTATGTCTTGTTAGTGTATTAAGAGGGTCGACACAATAGAACTCGTGCCTAAGACATAATCGTTCTTTGCAGCCATATCAAACCTTTTAGTTTCAAAAAGCATGGAAATTAAATCCTGTGCTACGTATTCTGCAGAAACAATTAAGCAACAGCCTGAACAAAACAATACCAATCAATACACAGACCAAATCTCGGAACGCTTTAAATCAAATTACATATTGAATGTGTAATACCACTTGTAGCGTATCGTTAACGTATGAGCCGAGATGATATGATTCAAATCGCAAAGCGTCATTCGGTGAAATTTGGAGAACCCCAAAATTGGAGAGAGACCGTTTACTCGTTTTGTAGATAACACATATACAACAGGTTTAATAATATTTTATTTTGGTGATCATGGCTGCAAACAGTGACCTTTAGAATGAAATCTTCCTGTGTCACGTGTTTAAAAAAATTACACTGATTAAAGCTTCATAGTTATTTAAGGTAGTTAACATTACTTAGAATTTCAGGAAATATGCAAATATTTCTTAAGACAGATTTTTAGCTTACGTTAAGCGTAATGGAGTATTTAACGAGGTTATTAGTGCTCATTTTATTATTGTGAGAATGAACATAATTGTTCGAACCACATTGTGCATAAATTGTAAATGTCTGTTTTGAACCAATAATGGGTTTTATAGAACTGTGTATTTCATTTCCAAAAAAAAATAGGGAAGTGTGTACTAGTGTTTACCACTGAAAATATGGAAAGCCTTTGGATTTTTTGTTGTCTTTCTACCAGCAATTTCCGTTTATGTTGAACGAAAAATGGGGGCAGCCTCGTAATACAGAACTGAAAAATTATGCTCGTATTACTGTGGGTAATCCACTGAAAAATCGTTATGTGATGAAACCAACTGAAGCAAATCATAAATGAAAAAGTATTTAATGGCCGTTTTCTGCAGAATTATTGTGACACCTATCTCACTCGTATCATTACAGTTCATCAGCTCATCACAATTTCACCGATGTTTTTATTTGTACAGGTATGAATTCTTTATTGATTTTTACCTTCGTAAGTGCTTATTGGTGCTAATATATTACCGATGTGATATACAGCAACAACATTCTTTTTGACTGAAGTCCATAGTTAGGACACAGTCTAGTACTGCAGACAGCAACACCATAGGCCGGCAACAAGGTGAAGTACAGTGGACACGGGTATTTTTTAGCCTCTATGAAGCGTATATTCATGGTTTCCCCGTAACTGCGTCATCACGGGTATCATAGATGGGTAATACAACACTGCGGAATGTCTCATCTGCGTTATGTAAATGTACTTTAACTGTTGTCACATGATCTATCCCAGGACGGATGTACGGACAGTTACGATTAAATTGCAATCACCGGTGAGACATCACGTGGTGCAGAGAGGAAGACACTGGCCGTCGTGTTTACTAGTTATCCCCTGACAATCGAGAAAGGATGAAACCGCGGTATATGAACTCAAGTAGAGGTATGATATATTTCATTGCGGGACATTGAGCGAACCCTGTATATCTGCAGAAATGCGGGAAAATAAGTCACACAGACGCGAATGTAGGGAAAGAGGTACGTCTCACTGAATTGCATTACAGTGTTCTCTGAACATATGTTAGAGGCAATGTCGCTACCACGCACATCAAATGTTATTTTCAGTTAACAGTACGTACAATCATTATTGCCTAATATACTGAACAAATACAGTGACTGCGATTTTGTAATAAGACTGGATGTGTCATTTACTGTTGTAGAGAGAATCAGTGGCTTCCCAATTGAGTTGTGAGGACATGTTAATTTTCCTCCATGCTGTGGACCGTATAACTATACCTCTGGCAACACACATGACTCATGGTGGCCTTTCTACCTAGTGTCACAAAATCATAGTGCTTTGTCTACACCAGGGCTTCACAGCCAACACATTTCACGGGTAGACCGGGAGCAAAAGATACCTTTACAAATAAAAATAGAGGTGAAATTGTGATGAGCCGATGAGCGGAAATGATAGGTATTAGAAAGTTGTCGGAATAATTCCATAGACAATGCCCATTCAATACTTCCTGATTTAAGAAGTGCTTCAGCAGCAGGTACCATACACCCTCCCCTCCACTGTCACGTCACACTGTAGGGCTGGATAGTTAGCTGAGAGAGGATGGCGAGTATTTCTCAGGCAGATCAATTTTCCAACCAGACGTGTGCAGTCCACTGTCAACGAACTTTCACTACTGTGAATAAAATCAACTAAAAACGGAATGCTGCCACATAATTTCATTGCCAAGTAGCAACGTATTTCTCGTATTTCTTAATCAGATTATACACATGTAACCATGTTTAATCAACTCTCACTCTATCAACTTTCTCGTTCTTATTTCCGTAGTACAAGAACATCTGTGTGCATTGTAGATATAGCGAGCAGGGCTCCCACCCGAAAACAAATTTCTCAAACGCGTATAACTGCTCCTCATTGTTGAAAATCATTGTTCACAAACGTAGATTCAATGCGACGTTGATATTGCCCCTAAACCCTTTGTTTAACATAGGAATTAGATACCGTGGGAAATTTTTTAAAGGACATAATGTTCGTCGTTGACTATAGAAATTATATAATTCGCAATTGAAATTTCGGCTTTTGGGCATTTATCAACTGGGACTGCAAAGAATTCTGCTTTAGCACACGTCAGATTTTAAAATTCTCCGACATGTATACATGTCATCGTCATGTCGGAAGATTTTCAAATCTCAGATTTTAAAATCCGCCGACATGCATACATGTCATGGCCATGTCGGAAGATTTTAAAATCTCACATTGAATACGGAGAGGAAAACATCAAAATCACTCTGTGGTACTATCACTTTTATAAATCGAAACTATATACCTCCCGTAAGTATAATACGTCGATAGCGTTCTAAATCGCTTACAATCAGACTCCTTCGATGTACACAATTCTGAAAAACGAATTGCCCTTCGTTTGACCAAGTGATCCTTCCCAAAGTGACAATTTCGTTTTGAATGCTTGTATGAGTCCGATGAAATACGATGTCAAAGAATCTTACCATGAAGTGAAGTGTTCAGGCATTCAGATGCCTATTTGTAGGAAATGCTAGGCCACTTTTCCATGAAGACAATACTATTTCAAGAACATACACGTACTCATTTACATAAACGTATCTACACGTTGTTCATTGCCATCCGAAAAAAAAATGAAAATAAAATTTACCAACTAGGCGCTCCTAAGCCAGTGCACCTTACGGTAAAACTGGGTGCTTACTTGCTAGCTATCGTTATCTTCAAAAAAGTTCTCAAATAGGCACTGTTGAAGCCCACACGTATGTTATAAATGGTACGAACTACACTCATTACACTTTTCAAAGTGACTTTCTTTGGGCATACATTCCCTTGGTGAGTGATGCAGGCTACACGTTAGGTTTCATTTGGTACTGTAAGTACTTACGGACTTGGCAGTAGAGGAAACTATCCACATCCTTCAGGAGCATGTCCCTCCAGACATCAATGCGACTTGGCTGAGTTCTGCCTGACTTCAACGTACTTCAAATGTCAAGGAAAATAATACGAGCAGACAGACGGCGTAGCAATGAGGTCTCCCTTATCGCCGCTGGCAGCCGGCATATTCATGGAAGCCTTTGAAGCGACGGCCCTTGGTTCAGCTCCTTTGCGCCCACGTTGCTGGTTCAGATACGTGGGCGACATGTTCGCTATATGGCCTCATGGTGAAACGGAGATACATAAGTTTCACGAATATTAGAACAACATGCAAGGGAAGATACAGTTGACGGTCGAAGCAGAGCAGAATTGTGCAATTCCATTTCTAGACGTCGAAATATACAGGACAACGGACGGCACACTGAGACACAGAGCGCAAGCTTTCACATATAGACAGGTATCTGCACGCACAGCTCTACCACCACTCAGCGCAAAAGGACTGTCATCCGTTCTTTGGCAATCCGTGCGCAGCACCTAAGTGATGCTCAAAACATAACACCTAAGCTTAAAAGGCTACACACAACGTTTCTAGCCAATGGCTACAGCCATAAGTCGATCCACACAGCCTTGTCGGCGAATACAAGTAAGCAAGATAAGCAAGAAATAAACAAACTGGACCAACAGTGCGCTTGTCTTATATGAAAAATGTTGCTGACCAAATAGGCAAACACCTTCGCAGTGGCAGAACATCAGTAAGATTGCGGGAAAGAAATAAAATTCTGCGAAGCCTGTGTGTTGGTGCAGCAGCCGGTTACGACGAAATGCATAATCAGAGGCCATCGAAATACTTAAACACACAAAGAGCTCGAATAAGGAGGATGGATTCAGGCTTGTCCCATCTTGACTGTTAGCAGTCAAAGCCCAACAGATCGCACTGTCAACACGAGCCACGAGCACTACCGGCTAGTAACTACCGCCGGCCGGAGTGGCCGAGCGGTTCTAGGCGCTACAGCCTGGAACCGCGCGACCGCTACTGTCGCAGGTTCGAATCCTGCCTCGGGCATGGATGTATGTGATGTTCTTAGGTTGGTTAGCTTTAAGTAGTTCTAAGCTCTAGGGGGCCGATGACCTCAGATGTTAAGTCCCATAGTGCTCAGAGCCATTTGAACCAACTAACTGCCGCCGCGCGGCCGACGTCCAGCGTTTGATATATAGCAGCCAACTTCTCATTCGACGGTGACCACCAGTCATGGCACATAGCACAAGACCCAGTAGACAACAGAGGTTACGTTCTCCCGCTTCCGTAATAACCTATTAAAATAAAGTTCCCTCTTCTTCTTCCTAAGTGACCAATGAAATGAAGTACCTTTTTAAAATTATGACGTAATGGCATGCGCAGTGAACAGTAATAACAAAACGTAAGGGAACCCAGAAGGCCGCTGCTAACCAGCATGCAATCCCCTCCCTCTGGAGTGGTGGTGTGTGTGTGTGTGTGGGGGAGGGGGGGAGGGGGGGGAATTAAAATCGAATAAAGGAAAAAAAATGCCGCTGCTACCGTGGCCGAAACGTTGTTTTTTTTCCAGCAGTAGTTTTATACAACATGTCAAGGCTCCATACCCCGAAAGCTTCTATGTCGACTGAATCTGGCCGCGGAAGCCTATGGAATTATATTCTTTCATTTTCTCAGTCGCGCTAGAATCCAGATTTATTTACAACATGGTTTTCGCTTCATGTCTAGACACAGAAACTAATAAATTCCACGATAAACCTCTATTTTCCACATTTTATTCAACTTGGAGCGTTGTTTATTGTCATCTCGTAAAATAGGGAGCATTGCCGGGGGCCGGCGTCTTGCTGACACGAAACGTCGGCGTCGTAACTCGGCGTCTTGGTCAGGTGTGTCCTGAGAAATAGTGAACACCAGTCACGCCGAGGCATAAATATGGGACCCGGCGAGCAAAGCGAACCAGTCTCAGGATACATCTGATGAAGACTCCGAGTTACAACGTCAAAGTATCGTGTTGGGAAGACACAGACTATCGGCAGTGCACCTGATTCTACGAGATGACAATGAACCCCCGGGAAAGTCTAAGAAATTATGTTCTTCATTGCTACTGACAGCTGCAGGTACTCTTCGTCGCCTCATGTTCACTGTTTACGCATCTGATAAAAATGAGTAGCTACGCCTTGACGCCTGCCGCATTGGTGGAGCGGTTCTAGGCGCTTCAGTCTGGAACCGCGCTACCGCTACGGTCGCAGGTTCGAATCCTGCCTCGGGCATGGATATGTGTGATGTCCTTAGGTTAGTTAGGTTTAAGTAGTTCTAAGTCAAGGGGACTGATCACCTCAGTGTTAAGTCCCATAGTTCTCAGAGCCATTTGAACCATACGTCGTGACTAACTCTTTACAATGATTAACTAGCTGAACGTCGTCCTCCATATCATGTGTGCCACGCAAGACTGCCATTGTTGTTAATGGCATCAAGCGAAACTGAAGATTCCTCCTACTGAAATGCGAAGACATTGCCGATAGTACACAACGCCGACTAGTAATGATTGCTTAGGTGACTTCTCTAAGGCTGCCCCATTTCACAGTTGGCTGTGGTCCAATGTTATCTCGATCACCGGGTGTGTGGGCATCTCTCCTTACTTCCCCCCCCTGACGCAATTGCACAGCTCGCGAGTAAGAGCCTGATCAGGCGTGAGTGCTCCCGCTCAAAACCTAGGAGTTGTTAGAGACCGGTCGGCTTCAAGGGTAGTTAACCTATTTTACCTACCACCCCTTCTGCATCGCTGTTAGTAGTAAGATTTTCTAACCACCCACAGTAGCTATGGTTTCTAAGGTATGGTAGTAAGTTTGCATCAGAACATTTATAAACAGATTTACAACAAGTTAGAGCATATACTAATAATAGCCAAATACTGTGTCAAAGTGTTTTGAAAATATTTTTAGGACCTATACCGCCTAGCGCTGATCACGATACGGAGCAGGTTGACTACCACTACTCTAGACAAAGCAAAGTGTTAACAGGCACTCTAGATGATGTGATTAAAGTTTTGCAGAGACAGGAATTTGGAAATTTGTCGTAAGGTCTTATGGGAATAAACTGCTGAGGTCGTCGGTCCCTAAGCTTACGCACTACTAAATCTAACTGAAACTAACTTACACTAAGGACAACAGACACACCCATGCCTGACGGAAGACTCGAACCACTGACGGGGGAAACCGAACGGACCGTGACAAGGCGCCCCAGACCACGCGGCTCTGCAGTGACAAATACGGATGGAATTTATAATAGTTCAAGGAATGTGATAGCTTCAATAAAAGAATGAATGAATGAGTCATCTAAGGTTGGATTGTCTCCAATATACTGACAGTCACTAGCATTCGATAAATGAACAACTAAAGTAGCAAATGTTTTTACTAAAATTATTAGTAATGATAAGAGCGCAAAGGAGTCATAGAAATACTCAAGTTTCCTAGTACATAAAATGTATCTTTACACGACAAAAAGGATGAAAGATCTGTTTACAATACACTTTACGCTAATACGTCGTTGATTATTAAATGGACTGATGTTCGAAACTATTTTCAGGGATATTGTACATTCACATACAGCGATTCTAAGAACTCACCCATTTACTGACTACTTTTCTGCTACAACATTGTCTTTAGATTTACCATTTCACATTATCGATACGCTTATACCACGGTATAAAGGAGCAGCAAATGAAGCAACTATATTGACGGAAGTGTTTGGCTCCCTTCTATACATTGACGGCAGATGAATCTAGCAACAGAAATGTGCTAGAAATAACCTGTTCAAGAAGTTATGATTAGTCAAGAACAGCGACGCTATTTGGAAACTGTATGTTTGTGCCTTACGGTAAACATACATTTCATTCAGGTCAACAAGTCCACGGGACAGTTACATGTCACTTTAATTCCCTACTACTGTGTAGAGAGGTACAGTTAGATTTTTCAACGAAACGAACCATTTTAGAAGTGATAGGTGCGCAAACTCTCTTTCTGAATATTTCGGCTTGGGAACTAATAATAACCTCCCAAAACAAGTAGCATTATTATACTGAAGTTTGCTGACGCATTTTCCCGTACTTCAATGTAGTTATTCATTACGTATCCAAGAAGGTACATGACAACTGTTGTATGATTAGCAACTCGCTGCAGTATCATTTCTTCAACATAACGGAATTATTAAAAGTGAACGAAAGAATCTCTACACATGACTGACAATGATACCCAGATTAAGGTATTTATAAACAACCATACCAAATCATTTCATACAATCCTATAATGTGTGGCAAAATTCTTGACTGCATCTCAGCTTTGATTGTCTGTCGTCCGAAGAATGTTTTTTCAGACAATTTTTAGCCAGTTCACAGTTCGACTACATTGGCATTCCTACGACAGCTACATGTTGATTTCACGGAAATGTTAAAACATACCGATGAGTGGAAGGTCTAACGATTGAGAAGGCTTGGTCATATACTTCAAGTTATGCGAAGTAGATGTCAACGTTCTTTTAATATGGGGAACCACTACATTTTGCGTGATGTAAGTCGATTCTGAGAATGGTAACCATTAAGAGGTATAGTTGAATTCTTTTATCTAGGCGACTCGCGCATGCCCGCCCAGATGCGGGAGATTGCTGCGTTGCCAGTTGCACATGACGCACGAGCCAAGAGAAGCAGCACCATAGTATAGTTCGCAAGCTTACGTTTAGGGGGGAGCGCGCAGTTCATGAAGTAAAGCCACCACGGCCGCATTAACCCTTTCGCTGCTACAAAGACGTGTTCCCTGCATTCCGCGCTGTGCGCGATTTTGTCACTGCACTGCTCGCCTGTGCACACACATGGTGTTCCCACTGCTTTGACACTCTTATCATTCGATTCCACAAAAACTATTGGGACCGAAAATTAGATTTTTACACATCTTATTGACTGTTACCTTCCCCTCATAAATGACTTAATTTTGTTTCGATGTTCAACGCAGTTATTATGCAGCATTAGATGTAGTAAACCACTGCACGAAATTTAGAAGATTTTGCAGATGTAAAAGTCCATAGAGTATACTTTCCGTTTGGTCGATTTTAGTTGCCACAATGTTGAGAATGAAATGTGGACAAGATACCTAATTTTCATATAAAATTTACTGTATAACAATATCTCATTTAATTTAAGTACCACATAGGTGTCGTATGTAATATTGAGAAATATTCCATCTTTCGCGACTGTAACAAAAGTTTTATTTACACCGGGCATGTTTGGCTTATTTTAAAGTACTTCAATCAATCAAAAGGAAGTAGACAAAATACATTAAACAAACCTGTGGACTTACAAAAACATTAGGACTTGAATTTACCGTCTATCAGTGAAGTGGTCTGAGCTATGTCAAATATAATTTTTGTGTGTGGCACACACAAACAGCATTTATTTGCTAAAACACTGATCAGCCGACAAAAACGTTGAATATTGTGTTACCGCAGCACAAAACTACGAAAGGTGACTTGGCAATGGAGGAGACAAAATACTGTCCACTGAAGATGCAGAAGAGGAATATATTTCAATACCATTGGTAAAACTGCGACTGTGGAACAAAAACAAGAAAGAGGTCATGAGTACCATTGTGTATGTGCCATACCTTTCATTGATTGAGGTGCTTTAAAATAAAGCCAAACGCGCCCGGTGTAAATAAACCTTATAACAGTCGCGAAAGACGGAATACTCAATATTACATACGACACCTATGTGGTAGTTAAATTAAATGAGATATTGTTATACAGTAAATTTTAAATGAAATTTAGGTATCTTGTCCACATTTCATTCTCAACATTGTGGCAACTAAAATCGACCATACGGAAAGTACACCCTAAGGACTTTTACCTCTGCAAACTCTTCAAAATTTCGAGCAATGGTTTACTACATTTAATACTGCACAATAACTGCGTTGAACATCGAAATAAAATTAAGTCATTTATGAGGGGAAGGTATCAGTCAAGAAGATGTGTAAAAATCAAATTTTTGGGTCAAATAGTTTTTGTGAAATCGAATGATACGTGTGTCAAATCAGTGGGAACACCATGTGTCTGCACAGGCGAGCAGTGCAGTGATGACCAAATCGCTCACAGCGCGGAATGCAGGGAGCACGTGTCTGCAGCAGCAAAAGGGTTAATGAAGAGACAAAGCACTAGAAATTTCAAAAAATTCCATTCACACAAATAAAATTCGTAAAGTAGGACACCTCTATATTGTTTTTAAATAAAGAAAATTTTAAGCATCGCACAATGTTTGAACTTATAACCTCTCGCTTAGTATCCCAGACCCTAACCGTTACGCTAACCCAGCTCACGTCACAATATAACTCAATGAGGACTCTAACAAGTCACGCAAAATACTGACAAACACTGTGGGTATGACTATGAATTACTCACACTTCGTCGAAGTACAATAGGAAATAAACAATTACCACTGTTCTTTATTGCGAAAAAGCGGTTCGTGAGATTGATGCAAACACCTTTCCTTGCTATCGCCTGAATTAGGAGTCTTATTGCTTGTTTGGTTTAATTAATTAATAGAATATGAAGCAATTGGTATAAAGAATGCTTTTTCCAAACTTTCTATAAAAGAAAGTCTGCTATCAAGACATTGCTTTTGTTCTATTACTTTATTTATGACTGAACGTTTCTAAACCTGAAGACACTCGTCCGTGTTCTGCACTGCAGTCGAGATCTGGCAACGTCGTCCTTTGTTCATTGGCTGACTGTGTTTTGTGACGTCAGATGCGCAGAACAAACCTAAACTCGGCCGCTAACATAAATGACGCGCACTTTAGTGGAGTAATTCATGATCCCCAATAATGGCCATTCCTACATTCAGAAGCCACTGAATTGAAAATTGAAACAGAATTCGTCATGAATGACAACCTGTTGGTATCGGCATGGCGCTGGGCTGATAGAAATATTATCAGTTGAGGCCACAGTAGTATTATGTGCATGCATTCCACAGAATTGCAGGTATTGGCGACCTGTGAGTGCCATCCTTTGTGAAGGAGCTCCATTGACAGGAGGATGACATCCCCCTCATCCCGCGCTAACTTAATATCTCTCTGTCTATTGTGGTGTAATACCTGCCGACACCAATCTATTCGCCCTTCGTTTAAAAATGTCAATATATTGCCCAGCAACGGCAGCAGTTTCGGAACACGACAATTTACAAAAATAAAGACCGACAAATAGCATCGTCTCGCCCTCAGAAATTTGTTAACCTACAATTATACTCTCCGCACCACTAAAAATATCCATTGTACTTACCGAGCACAGTATAATGCAGACTTTCTCGCGAGACGTAGACGCTCGTAATCAGTCGTAAATACATGTTGAAGTAAGTGCGTGAAAACCAAGGGTAATGCTCAGAAAAGTGAGTATTAGTCTTAATATATTTATGTAGTCATACTTTTTATGCGATTTATTTCCTTTTCTGGGATAAAGATATAGACTAGTTGCGTAAGAGCGTTTGACATCCGTCGAGGTCATTGATTTAAAAGATAGTGAATGCTCAATCACTGAACATAAGAACACGTAAAAATTTCAGAAACTTGATGGTAGCATACGAATAAAAAAATTGCAGGCCATTTCAGAATTAAATCAAAATGTGTACGATACCTAAACGACTAATGGGATAATTTATTAACTTTATACTTTCGGTATAGTCCGGGGTCGATCTGAAATCGAACTCTTTAGATATCTCACTTTGAGGGACGCTGTCAGCAAAATTTCTTTATTGGATTGTCGATAGCTAAGACATAAGATTTAACTACCCGTCGACTACGTCTCTAGAGATGAGAATGGGATCGTAGTGGAGAGTGAAATCGACCATTTGCTTCTCAAACGAATCGTCCCCGCATTTCTCAAGCTCTTCTGGGTAAGGTCCAAAAATCTAAATCAGGAGATATGTGATTCAAATTCCCGGCGACTACTAGGTCACTAGAAAGGAGCACGGGTTGGGACCGTAGAGGGAAGCCAATGTTTGCTTCTCAAAAGGACCACAGTTTGTCACAAGCACTTTTGAGTAACCTCAAAAAAACTCGTGCCACGTGTTCCTCGTGTACTGCAGGTGATAGTAATTGTAGCGGTTATCATACAATGAACACATAATCGTAGTTTGGCTTGCGCCATGTTGGGGGGCACTTGCCTGCAACTTGTACTACCGTTCACCTCAATGTTCTGCAGAATCCGGTCTCCAAAACTGATGTTCGCACAGTCCACGGCCTCCCCGCATGTTCGTTGGTCCGAAAGGATCTGTGATTTCACAAACGCACAAAGAGGACTTGAAATGTTGTCTGATGCGTTTGGTGTAAATTCCAATGGTCAAATGGTCATCAGTCCCCTAGACTTAGAGCTACTTAAACCTAACTAACCTAAGGACATCACACACACCCATGCCCAAGGCAGGATTCGACCCTGCGACCGTAGCAGCAGTGTGGTTGTGGGCTAAAGCACCTAGAACCGCTCGGCCACTGCGGCCGGCTGTGTTTGGTGTACGTGGGGGTACTTGTTTCGGTATAGCTGTGCTACCTCTTGACCCTATATCGTCTGATTGGTCGTTCAAAAACTCCATTTCGGCTAGTTTCCGGCATGAATATCGTACCATTCTGCTACGTATAGCATGGTGCGTTAATCTCACAGTCTAAGAGCACACAAGGAACACACAGCGCGTGGTCAGAGGAACTGCCATTTGTCCCATTCGTCAACGCCCTCTACTGGGCTACTGATGCGTTTTCCCAATGAGGAATCAGTCCCCTCCAGTTTCTCTGTTTTATTAATGTTCAACTTGTACATATAAAAGCATATGTATTACATTCATTCCTGAGCGGCTTATTTCAACCAGCATCACCTGGAAAAATCAATAAAGACAAAAATCGTGTTTGATATACAACGACCAAAGAAGTCGTATTATAAGCGTTCTGCAACTGAACATCGTCGTATGCAGTATTTACAAAATTGTAGCATCTGTTGGTTAAAACATGCTTGTAGTCCTTAGGAGACACTTTTGTGTGCAAATGTAACAATGACAAAACTTGGAACGGAACATAACAAAAACAAGCTCAAACGTGTGTCAAATCTTATGGGACTTAACTGCTAATGTCATCAGTCCCTAAGTTTACACACTACTTAACCTAAATTATCCTATGGACAAACACACACACACCCATGCCCGAGGGAGGCCTCGAACCTCCTCAGGGATCAGCCGCACAGTCCATGACTGCAGGGCCCAGACCGCTCGGCTAATCCCGCGCGGCCGCAACATAAAGAAATTTTTATAGTATCTTGAAAAACGTTATACAGACGCTCCTGACATTTTATAGGCGCCTTCCATTTCGAGCCTATGTAACCTCTAATATCTAATATTCCAGATTAAAATAATAATTCTGCAATACTATCGTTGATTAAGTGAGATAGAGCACTAGCTAATAAGAGTAATTTAAGTGTTGGCATAACTAGATTACGATCAAGAACCAGCATTATATGAGTGTGGCATAAGGAAAACAAAGAATGATCGCATGTATTTCGGAATCGATACCCTACTAAATCCGAGTCTTATACATACCACTGCCACATCTCGCTAAGTATTTATAGGATTATGGTTTAAGATGAAACATCCTTTCTCCAGATAGACACAATGGCTTTCATATCGCCTGAAGCGAAAGTTAGCTGTTACAGCAATTCGATACCGCCGTTAATCCAGTAGGAGGGGTAGCGTCTCTGATTCATAATCACAACGTCTTCGGTCCCGGGTTCGATCCCCGCGACTGCCTAAATTTTGAAAAATAATCAGCATTGGCGGGCGAAGACTTCCGGCATAGGAAGTCAGTCTCATTCTGCCAACGGCCTTGTGAAAGAGGCGGGGGTGCGGATAGAGGTTCAGGGCACTCTCTTGTCCAAGGGGTGGGAAATTGCCCCTAAAGGCGGAAGAATCAGCAATGGTCAACGACATGAGGATGCAGAAGGCGATGGAAACCACTACATTAAAGACACGTAACGTGTATCCACAGGACATTTGGCCTGTATTTGAAGCAGTGTCATGATGATCTCTCCTTTGGCAAAAGATTCCGAAATAGTGCCCCATTCGGATCTCCGGGAGGGGACTGCCAAGGGGGAGGTTACCATGAGAAAAGATTGAATAATCGACAAAAGGATAACGTTCTACGAGTCGGGGCGTGGAATGTCAGAAGCTTGAACGTGGTAGGGAAACTAGAAGATCTGAAAAGGGAAATGCAAAGGCTCAATCTAGATATAGTAGTGGTCAGTGAAGTGAAGTGGAAGGAAGACAAGGATTTCTGGTCAGATGAGTATCGGGTAATATCAACAGCAGCAGAAAATGGTATAACATGTGTAGGATTCGCTATGAATAGGAAGGTAGGCCAGAGGGTGTGTTACTGTGAACAGTTCAGTGCCCAGGTTGTTCTAATCAGAATCGACAGCAGACCAACACCGACAACGATAGTTCAGCTATACATGCCGACGTCGCAAGCTGAAGATGAACAGATAGAGAAAGTGTATGAGGATATTGAAAGGGTAATGCAGTATGTAAAGGGGGACGAATATCTAATAGTCATGGGCGACTAGAATGCAGTTGTAGGGGAAGGAGCAGAAGAAAGGTTACAGGAGAATATGGGCTTGGGACAAGGAATGAAAGAAGAGAAAGACTAATTGAGTTCTGTAACAAGTTTCAGCTAGTAATAGCGAATACCCTGTTCAAGAATCACAAGAGGAGGAGGTATACTTGGAAAAGGCCGGGAGATACGGTATGATTTCAATTACATTACATCATGGTCAGACAGAGATTCCGAAATCAGATACTGGATTGTAAGGCGTACCCAGGAGGAGATATAGACTCAGATCACAATAATGTAGTGATGAAGAGTAGGCTATAGTTCAAGACATTAGTCAGGAAGAATCAATACGCAAAGAAGTGGGATACGGAAGTACTAAGGAATGACGAGATACGTTTGAAGATCTCTAACGCTTCATACAGCAATAAGGAATAGCACAGTAGGCAGTACAGTTGAAGAGGAATGGACATCTCTAAAAAGGGCCATCACAGAAGTTGGGAAGGAAATCGTAGGTAAAAAGAAGGTAGCTGCGAAGAAACCATGGGTAACAGAAGAAATACTTCAGTTGGTTGATGATAGGAGGAAGTACAAACATGTTCCGGGAAAATCAGGAATACAGAAATACAAGTCGGTGAGGAATGAAATAAATAGGAAGTGCAGGGAAGCTAAGACGAAATGGCTGCAGGAAAAATGTGAAGACATCGAAAAAGATATGATTGTCGGAAGGACAGACTCAGCATACAGGAAAGTCAAAACCACCTTTGGTGACATTAAAAGCAACGGTGGTAACATTAAGAGTGCAACGGGAATTCCACGGTCAAATGCAGAGGAGAGAGCAGATAGGTGGAAAGAATACATTGAAAGCCTCTATGAGGGTGAAGATGTGTCTGATTTGATAGAAGAAGAAACAGGAGTCGATTTAGAAGAGATAGGGGATCCAGTATTAGAATCGGAATTTAAAAGAGCTTTGGAGGACTTACGGTCAAATAAGGCAGAAGGGATCGATAACATTCCATCAGAATTTCTAAAATCATTGGGGGAAGTGACAACAAAACGAGTATTCGCGTTGGTGTGTAGAATATATGAGTCTTGCAACATAACATCTGACTTTCGGAAAAGCATCATCCACACAATTCCGAAGAGGGCAAGAGCTGACAAGTGCGAGAATTATCGCACAATAAGCTTAACAGCTCATGCATCGAAGCTGCTTACAAAAATAATATACAGAAGAATGGAAAAGTAAATTGAGAATGCGCTAGGTGACGATCAGTTTGGCTTTAGGAAAACTAAAGGGACGAGAGAGGCAATTTTGACGTTGCAGCTAATAATGGAAGCAAGGCTAAAGAAAAACCAAGACACTTTCACAGGATTTGTCGACCAGGAAAAAGCGTTCGACAATATAAAATGGTGCAAGCTGTTCGAGATTCTGAAAAAAGTAGGGGTAAGCTATAGGGAGAGATGGGTCATATAAAATATGAACAACAACCAAGAGGGAATAATAACAGTGGACGATCAAGAACGAAGTGCTCGTATTAAGAAGGGTGTAAGACAAGGCTGTAGCCTTTCGCCCTTACTCTTCAATCTGTACATCGAGGAAGCAATGATGGAAATGAAAGAAAAGTTCAGGAGTGGAATTAAAACACAAGGTGAAAGGATATCAATGATACGATTCGCTGATGACATTGCTATCCTGAGTGAAAGTGAAGAAGAATTAAATGATCTGCTGAACGGAATGAACAGTCTAGTGAGTACACAGTATGGTTTGAGAGTAAATCGGAGAAAGACGAAGGTAATGAGAAGTAGTAGAAATGAGAACAGCGAGAAACTTAACATCAGGATTGATGGTCACGAAGTCAATGAAGTTATGGAATTCTGCTACCTAGGCAGTAAAACAACCAATGACGGACGGAGCAAGGAGGATATCAAAAGCAGACTCGCTATGGCAAAAAAGGCATTTCTGGCCAAGAGGAGTCTACTAATATCAATTACCGGCCTTCATTTGAGGAAGAAATTTCTGAGGATGTACGTCTGGAGTACAGCACTGTATGGTAGTGAAACATGGATTGTGGGAAAACCGGAATAGAAGAGAATCGAAGCATTTGAGATGTGATGCTATAGACGAATGTTGAAAATTAGGTGGACTGATAAGGTAAGGAATGAGGAGGTTCCACGCAGAATCGGAGAGGAAAGGAATATGTGGAAAACACTGATAAGGAGAAGGGACAGGATGATAAGACATCTTCTAAGACATGAGGGAATGACTTCCATGGCACTAGAGGGAGCTGTAGAGGGCAATAACTGTAGAGGAAGACAGATATTGTAATACGTCAAGCAAATAATTGAGGACGTAGGTTTCAAGTGCTACTCTGAGACAAAGAGGTTAGCACAGGAAAGGAATTCGTGGCGGGCCGCATCAGACCAATCAGTAGACTGATGACCAAAAAAAAAAAAATCCAGTAGGTGTATATTACACGATTGCCAGTAAGGCCTAAATTCGAAAATTTAATGTATTCTCCCAAAACTGATAACACTACAACGAAAATTTTACTGAATGCGCCAATTGTAAAATGAAATTCATCCACGTATCTCTTGAAGGGACATCCACATCTGCAGATATTCATCATCAATGATTGAAATTATTTATTTATTTAAAAGGAAAGGACAGCCGGGTTTTAAGACATGTGTCCCATTTTCAGGTGCATATTAAAATACGAGTACATTAAGGACGCATAGCTGAGGTTAAAATACTTTAAAATATGTACCAGAGATGCAATATTTTAATGTATTGAACTTAATTTAAACTCAGTCAGCCATCCTTGATTAACTAACATTTTGATATGCATCCTAAGCTGGAACAAAAGTACTAAAACCTTTCCGTTTTAGAAATGAATACTTTTTACAAATATAGTGGAATTTATCATTGATAGAAAAGTTCATTCCATTTCTCCTCAATTACTGATTGATAATGTCTCACATTTACTTGGCACATCACGTAAGGTATTTTGCCAATTACGTATCCAATCAAGGTTTTTGAGGAGAGATCTTACGCAATGCGATTATTTTTTTTACCAGTTGGCCTCCAATTAAATTTTAGCAACAGAGATACTGAAACAACTATGCTTCTATTAAATAAAGCGAGCTGCATCTTTCATCGGCACCCTATGTCTCTTGAAAGTTAATATTTAGGGCATGGAAGGTCTGAGAGTTAGCAGGGGTGTCTTTAGCAAAAGACCATACCTAATGCCGACTTTGCTAGCCATACATATTACCTTTTGAAAATTGGTTATCAGTATCAAATTGCGATATAACTGCACTCTAGTCCTCCAGTTTTAGTGTGTATTATGTGCTTTTTTCGGTTTTTGCTACACTGCAATCTTCAGTGAGATAGTTTCAGTGTTCTCTAAGACCTGGCCTGTTATCGAAGTTAAACTACACTCCTGGAAATTGAAATAAGAACACCGTGAATTCATTGTCCCAGGAAGGGGAAACTTTATTGACACATTCCTGGGGTCAGATACATCACATGATCACACTGACAGAACCACAGGCACATAGACACAGGCAACAGAGCATGCACAATGTCGGCACTAATACAGTGTATATCCACCTTTCGCAGCAATGCAGGCTGCTATTCTCCCATGGAGACGATCGTGGAGATGCTGGATGTAGTCCTGTGGAACGGCTTGCCATGCCATATCCACCTGGCGCCTCAGTTGGACCAGCGTTCGTGCTGGACGTGCAGACCGCGTGAGACGACGCTTCATCCAGTCCCAAACATGCTCAATGGGGGACAGATCCGGAGATCTTGCTGGCCAGGGTAGTTGACTTACACCTTCTAGAGCACGTTGGGTGGCACGGGATACATGCGGACGTGCATTGTCCTGTTGGAACAGCAAGTTCCCTTGCCGGTCTAGGAATGGTAGAACGATGGGTCGATGACGGTTTGGATGTACCGTGCACTATTCAGTGTCCCCTCGACGATCACCAGTGGTGTACGGCCAGTGTAGGAGATCGCTCCCCACACCATGATGCCGGGTGTTGGCCCTGTGTGCCTCGGTCGTATGCAGTCCTGATTGTGGCGCTCACCTGCACGGCGCCAAACACGCATACGACCATCATTGGCACCAAGGCAGAAGCGACTCTCATCGCTGAAGACGACACGTGTCCATTCGTCCCTCCATTCACGCCTGTCGCGACACCACTGGAGGCGGGCTGCACGATGTTGGGGCGCGAGCGGAAGACGGCCTAACGGTGTGCAGGACCGTAGCCCAGCTTCATGGAGACGGTTGCGAATGGTCCTCGCCGATACCCCAGGAGCAACAGTGTCCCTAATTTGCTGGGAAGTGGCGGTGCGGTCCCCTACGGCACTGCGTAGGATCCTACGGTCTTGGCGTGCATCCGTGCGTCGCTGCGGTCCGGTCCCAGGTCGACGGGCACGTGCACCTTCCGCCGACCACTAGCGACAACATCGATGTACTGTGGAGACCTCACGCCCCACGTGTTGAGCAATTCGGCGGTACGTCCACCCGGCCTCCCGCATGCCCACTATACGCCCTCGCTCAAAGTCCGTCAACTGCACATACGGTTCACTTCCACGCTGTCGCGGCATGCTACCAGTGTTAAAGACTGCGATGGAGCTCCGTATGCCACGGCAAACTGGCTGACACTGACGGCGGCGGTGCACAAATGCTGCGCAGCTAGCGCCATTCGACGGCCAACACCGCGGTTCCTGGTGTGTCCGCTGTGCCGTGCGTGTGATCATTGCTTGTACAGCCCTCTCGCAGTGTCCGGAGCAAGTATGGTGGGTCTGACACACCGGTGTCAATGTGTTCTTTTTTCCATTTCCAGGAGTGTATTTAGAAACATTAAGTCTTCATGTTACATAATTCTCAATACGTGTTTTGTATAACCGATCAATAATTCTTATAACTTACGTGATAACTTCTACCAGATTAAATTTTGGAGGGTAACAGACGAGGTACTGGCAAAATGAAGCTGTGAGGAGGGTGCGTGAGTCGTGATTGGGTTGGTCAGTTTTTAGAGCACTTTTTTCGCGAATGGCAAAGGTCCCGAGCTTGAGTTTCGGTCCACCATACAGTTTTAATCTGCCAGGAAGTTTCAAATCAGCGCACACTCTGCTGCAGAGTGAAAATCTTATTCTGGAAACATCCACCAGGCTGTGGCTAAGCCATGTCTCCGCAATATCCTTTATTCCAGGCTTGCTAGTTCTGCAAGGTTGGCAGGAGAGCTTCTGTGAAGTCGGGAAGGTAGGAGACGAGGTACTGCCAGAATTGAAGCTGTGATGAGTGGGCGTGAGTTGTGCTTGGGTAGCTCAGATAGTAGAGCACTTTCCCGCGAAAGGCAAAGGTCCCGAGTTTGAGTCTCGGTGCGACACAGAGTTTTAATCTGCCTGAAAGTTTCAAATCAGCACACATTTGGCTGCAGAGCGAAACTCATCCTTTCTAAATTTTTAAGCTGCTAATAATATTTATGCGCTTTTCAAGGTTAATACACACACACGTAATAAATTTAGGTTTTAGCACCAGATCTGGTCAACTTGTGTACATCTGATCTCTCTGTAACAGGGTCGACAACTTTCAACTATGCAGAAAATCTGCGGCGTCAGATTTGCGAAGACACATTGCCATTTTCAAGGAACTCGGAAAACCAATAAAAATGCCTCAAATGGTTCAAATGGCTCTGAGCACTATGCGACTTAACTTCTCAGGTCATTAGTCACCTAGAACATTGAACTAATTGAACCTAACTAACCTAAGGACAGCACACACATCCATCCCCGAGGCAGGATTCGAACCTGCGACCGTATTGGTCGCTCGGTTCCAGACTGTAGCGCCTAGAACCGCACGGCTAGCTAAAATGTCTCAATCTCATGTTTTCTCTGATGTGTCTATACTCGAAATAAACCTACTAAATTCCAGGCGATCGCCATTATATTGCTTGAATACCAGCAAGCAGTGGAGTAGGAGGAGGATTAGATTATTGTTTTACGCCCCGTCGACGACGAGGTCATTAGAGACGGAGCGCTAGCTCGGATTAGGGAAGGATGGCGAAGGAAATCGGCGTGCCGTTTCACAAGAACCATTCCGGCAGTTGACTGTAGACACTTAGGGAAATCACGTAAAACCTAAGTCAGTGTGAGCGGAAGCGGGTTTCAACCGTCGTCCTCCAGAATACGAGTCCAATGAGTTAACCACTGCCCCACCTTGCTCGGAGCAAGCAATGGATTTCAACATGAACTGCAGTTGTCAGAAATGTGAAGTAGCACTATCAATTACGAACATCAGTCTCTCATAATACCTGTTACAGGGTCATCCGTCATGAAATTACCGCGACATACGTGGAAGAAAAGTAACTGGGTTAGTACAGACAGTGACATTTGTGCACAAAGCCTCCGATGGTGGGAAAAGCCTCATCTTCTCAATGTATTGTGGCTATAAATATGATACTATCAAACACGTCGTAACGAGCTGTAGCGGAGGAGCTTATCCTGGATATCTAAGAGACATCTTTGATATGAGAGAGGAAGCCCTTCAACGGATTGAAAATTTAGGTATTAATTCGTACATTTAGTGTTTTAGCACGAATTATTTTTTAAGATTATACTATTCATGTACGTTAATTGTACTTTAGTTTATATTGCCAATAACTAAATAAATCTGTAGTAGTCCAGTACTGAGACTGTAGGCAATACTAAGCCGACAGTTTTGCCAGAGATATGAGAAAGAAAACTCTACAAAAAATAACTGTCATTGACCAAGATGTTTTATATATTATTACTATTATACATTTTAACCTCAAGGCAATGGTTAGTAAGATTACTATGGGCGTACTCATTTTGTCCATTTTTCCCTAATTTTTCCTTTCTTTTACTTCAAATTCCGTGTTCATAATTTTGTTTATAAATTCGTCTCTCTCATTTATCATTTAGCTACTAGTTCAATTGTAATCTGGGTACATTTTCGCCAGACGCCACTGTTTTCTATTTTTTCAGGGAAAACATATAAAAATGATCTTCAAACACTCTTCCATCCCATTCATAGCGCTCACCAGATATGATGTGTGTTATGTTGTCTCCAGCACTCCCTCCTACCACTGCATAAATATTTCCGACTATACTAACTGTTCCCGATATTCGACATTTTTTAGTTCCTATTGATTGGGCAACTTCGTTAAAATAATTAATATAAACGAATTTTGTAGCGTGGCCGAGCGGTTCGAGGTGCGTTTAGTCCGGAACCGCGCTGCTGCTACGGTCGCAGGTTCGAATCGTGCCTCGGGCATGGATGTGTGTGATGTCCTTAGGTTAGTTAGCTTTAAGCAGTTCTAAGTCCAGGGAACTGATGACCTCAGATGTTAAGTCCCATAGTGCTTAGAGCTATTTGAACCATTTGAACATTTCTCTACAAAAAATTGCGTTGGCAGTTCGATCCAGACTTAAAGCTTACAAGCACAGTAGCTTCGTAGTCACAAGACTTGACGAATACAACAATGTATTTGTTTGCTCTCTGCTATTAAAATTCACTAAATTCTTAGGTGGAATTTAGATAAATGTCTATATTTCAGACATTAGTCTTACAAATTGTAAGAGCTCGACTAAGCCTGTGGAGTAATAAGAGGAATCGATGAAGACAACAAAGAAGTCGAACCTGGGAAAGAATTTATGTAGTCCCAATTTCTTTTACAGTGAGAGAGAGTACTGTGAACACATACAAGATTTATGTTTGCTGGGGTCAGAGTGTGGCAGTGGGGGCGCATTTTAAGGTCACTTAGCTCTGTACGTTCTTCTCCAATGACTCGAAAACACTCTCTCTCTCTCTCTCTCTCTCTCTCTCTCTCTCTATATATATATATATATATATATATATATATATATATATAATATGAATATCCTGATAAATCCACCACGTTTTCAACAGATAGGTTTGGTTGTCAGGGGCTCGTTATTAGCCAGTCAACTGATCGTAGTAATAGAAAGTATATTTATTTTGCAAATATAAAGTTTTTCAAATGGAACAATTCCTATTGACACTAACAAACCATAAGCATGGTAAACTCGAATGTCTGTGGTGTTTGTTGCAGGATTCTAGTGCAAGTAGTTTACGAAATACCATATTTTGAAACGTTTCCACACAAACGCACTTGTTTGTACCATTCAAACCGCACAGTTGCAAGGCACGATGTTGCTATGTTCTGTTACAGTGTGGTTGTGTGTTCCTTCAGCGAATTACGACTTGCTACTCAGTTAGTGTGTGACACTTCTACTGTAGCAGTAGGTTGGGAGTGGACGATGGGACTTATCAATGGAGTACGGGGATTGCAGGAAGAACGCAGTTAGTTTTTTTTTACGTTGAATTCGGAAAGATATCCCAATACACGTCAGCGTTCTCGATAGTTATCAACCTCTTCAACCAGTCACGTGAAAGTGGTAGTGAAAGAGAAGGAAACATGTGACGACTGCCTTTGGAGTTGATCCGAACTTTAGTTCCCACGCAATCGCACGAGGAAGTGGCGTGAGTCAGCCAAGTGCTCTACACATTGTCCATCGACATACGTTTCACCCCTGTCACATTTCTCTCCATCAAAAGCTGCCTACAAGCGATCACGAGAATCATGGTAACTTCTATTCATGGGCCTTAAGCAGAATACTCCAGATGTATCATTTATATTGTCTGGTGACACAGCCACATTTACCTATCATTGTCAGGTAAAGTGATGACCACACGATTTTGAACAGTCTGGACTGCGCAGGTTCGAAACCTGCCTCAGGCATGGATGTGTGTGTTGTTCTTAGGTTAATTAGCTTTAAGTATTTATAAGTTCTAGTGGACTGATGACCTCAGCAGTTAAGTCCCATAGTGCTCAGAGCCATTTGAACCATCAGCTCATAAGCCCAATTTTCATAGACGAAACCCTCATCACGCATAGGTATCGCAATCTCCTAACAGACCATCTTCCACGGATCCTAGGAGACGTTCCTCTGCACACTGGGGGACATGTGGCACAAAAACGATCGATTGTCCGTCTTATACTACAGGAAGTCCTTGAGCATGTCTTCACGACTTACTCCAGTCGCCGCGTGGAGTGGCCGCTCGGTTTGAGGCGTCTTTTCACGGACTCTTCGGTCCCTCCCGCCGGAGGTTCGAGTCATCCGTCGGGCATGAGTGGGTGCGTTGATCTTAGCATAGTTTAGTTTAAGTTAGTCTAAGTAGTGTGTAAGTCTAAGGACCAATGACCTAAGCAGTTTGGTCCTTAAGGAATACACACAAATTTGAACACTTTTTTACTCCAGTCTTTGGGTTGGGCGCAGGGGATCTTTACTTTGGCCAGCTCGCTCCTCGGATTTGATGCCTGTGTTTTATGTGGGGAAAGATGAAAGGCGCTGTCTACTATGCCATACCAACTACGCATTGATGATATGCAAGACATATTACAGCAGTCTCCTCTAACATCTCCGATAAAAAGCTAGCACGTGTGCAGCAGGCATTCCATACCAGACTGAAAGCGTGAGTTGCCACAGTCGGTGGTCGTTTTAAAAACAACCTGTGATAGTCAGTTTTCTCATTACAGGTCAGAAACCACGTAACTAGTGTTTGTACATGTGTTATTCTTTAGTGTGTGCTACCACAGGAATTGTGCAAGTGTGGAAACATTCCAAAATACGATGTCTCATAAATGACTCGCACAAGAACCCTTCAACAAACACCACTGAAATTCTAATTTACTCTACTTTTAGTTTGTTAATGTCAAGAGGCACTGTTCCATTTGAAGGAGTGTATGTTCCAGAAAAAATACAATTTATAATTACTATTACAATCTGTTGAGTGGCTAACAATATGAGTGCATGAATACCGATCCAATCCGTTAAATCGCACCTCCACGTTCCTAGTTCTACGTTATTCCACCTATATGTATTCCTTTCCTAAGCCATTTGACGTATTCTGTAATTGAACTGGAGACAGAAACATATTCACCATTTACTGTCAGTGAGAAGACGACAGGAAAATTATGGTCATAGTTGCTTTTAATGTTCCAAAATGGCACGGATAATGCTCCAAAGGATTGTATTGAAATTATTGTTGACCGAGTAAGCCTACGTCCTTACATAGAAAAAACGTATAGCTAAACATTCTATGAAGCTCACTGAATGGGGTATGTACATTTGAAGAATGAGATTTTCACTCCGCAGCGCAGTGAGCGCTGATATGAAACTGCTGCAAATTAAAATTTCGTGCCGAACTGAGACTGGATCTCGGGACCTTTGTCTTTCGACGGCAATTGCTCTACCAACTTTTTTTTTGCCTACAATGTCCAAATTTTGTCAAATAGTGGCTAGTTAGAAGTTAATGAAGTAACGAAATGAATAAAATTGAAAATTTCCAAATGAAAATGACATGTCGACATCACTGATAGTACAAATAGAACAGAAACATGCTCCTCTAGGAATGAAATGAAATTCAAGTGGGGCGCGACACCTCATCACCACCCGACGATCGATAGAGCATCAATCGACCCGTTCTCCAGACGTTGGCGTAAGACTGGATCGTCTTCTCGAAAGGCTCCGTTAAGTGTGATCGATGTCTGTCTCGGCTTACTTCCTCTATCTCATTTCTCACCCGTTACACACAATCTGGTCGGCGGGTTGGAAAAATGTTCGCCGCAGATAATTATCGAAGACTTGCATATTTTTCTTATGCTATTGCAGCTTCGCGTGTCCATCCAGGAGAAAATCCCAAAAGTCCATTTTGTCCTTTTCCGATTCGTTGTATGCGTAGCCCACAACCATTCCCCCATACCCATATCACTGCATTTGTTTTATGGACAGGAAAATAAGATTCTTGGAGGAAAAGGGGTGTGTCCGATGAAATTGTGTGAGGGGCGGTGCGTAACATGAACGCCAATATCTGTCGTGCCAAGTGCCACACCGGAGCCGCGCCACTACATGCTAAACGATATTCATTAGTGTCCACTGTTGCACAGCTTAAACACAATACAGTGTCTGCCAAATGAATCCGAACTTCCTATTTACCACAGCATACCATGTTGAGCGTACCGACGTTGGGAGGTAAACGTTCGGTATAATGCGCCATATCTGTCGCTAGTTCTTGTCTGGCTACTTCTTTTCCAGGGTATTCCTGGGGCACTGGCAGAATCATATTTCGTACTCATCTCGCGTCGTCGGTAGCCGTGTTGTTGGGAACAGTACTCCCATCCTCAGATAATTCACCACACCCGGCCCCCAGGCCGCTGGATTACAAGAGCACGATACCACTCCCATCCGCCAACTGAGCTACTCAAGCATGACTCTCGACCCGTCCTCACACCTTCAATTCGGCCGCCTTTATATTGTTCCGCACCTTCCAAACTTCACAGATCCTTCTCTGCGGGAACTTAGCAGAGCCACCACTCCTGGAAGTAAGCTTGTAGTTTAACAGGGCAGTTTATACAGGGCGGCGATTACCATGTGACAGGATGGAAAAACTGGTTCTTTCAGATATGACTAAAAATCTTGAATAAAATGAAAATATCTCTGCGTTTCTGTTTCAGTTTACAATGGAAGTATGTATATTGCCGTGTCTGCCTCATGGGCAACCGGGATGGGTTTCTTAGCGAAAGCGGAATGATATAAGGAAAAAGAAGGTAATAGGTGTTGGAAGAGAGCCTGAGGCAGATGCCCTACAGTCATATCCCCTGGACCAGGGACAATACACAAAAGATCGTGAATCAGAAAGGTCTTTGTGCAGGCAGTCGTGTGGCGTCTCTCCCACACCTCCTGACTGGTTATTGAAAGAATGCTCAGCTAAACTTTGTATTTGTATGTGTTCTGGTAACTCTTAGACAGTGTTCCGATAAATGTAGCATTCATGTAGCGGTCAATTATACATGGTACATGATAACGACGTCCATGCTGCGATCGATAATTACTATTCACAGTAGAAAATAATCCGTTATGCATATTAATGTGTTACTAGGCATAGTTATATCACCCTTATTCCCATAACACCAGCAATACACGGCATACCATTTTCACGAAACGCTGGTGTGCGTGTATAAAGAATTATTTTTCCACGCAAACTGCGAAAATGTTCTACTTTAAGTATACAGTATGTAGTTTAACTACCAAAAGGGGAAACAGTGAAACGAAGGGTGCGTCTTTATATTCTCAGACTCAATTCGCAAATGGAACAAGGTTGTAGAATGAAAAATCTGCATTGAATGTTCTCCGCCATGCTCCACACTCTGGACGTCAAAGTATCCCGGCAGATACACTCCTTAAACCAAAAGTGTTCAGCCCTGCAGATTTGTGATCAACGGCGAGGAAACTGAGGGTGCTGACTACCGATCGGTGGCGTAGCTCGTCGATGTTAACGGTCAGTGCGCATCAAAAGCAACTACAGCGCAGCGTTCCAGGCAGGGGCCGCAGCGACTCGCCCGCCACGCACAAGGGTGAAGCAGTGGGCAACGCAAACTCACAGTGGGTTAGGGATGGGAAAGGCCGATCGGTTAAAACCGATATCTGTTTTTATTTTTGAATAACCAGTATTTTCCGGGACTTTTTTGGTCTTGTGTATCAAATGTATTTTCCTCTTTTTACAAGTAACTGAGCAAAAAAACTGGAATATCAATTAGCCATAGCAGCAGTGCTATAATTTTTGTTTTTTAAAGAAACCTTTTTTAGAAAGGATAAATTTGTATTCGTTAAATTTGCATTAGCTTGAAATATTGTATTATTATAAAAATGGGAAAAGCAACAGAAAAGATCAGCAAACACGCGGCATAACAATTGGTACAGCAACAGTGAGACAATACCGTCCCTGCTGCCGCGCGATGTGGCTTCAGAGACTTATGTATGTCCATAGTGCAGGACTTGTCCCTATCTGGTCTATACCTCAGTTTAAGACTATCGTCGCCGGACATTAATTGTATTGCCGAATGGCACCAAACCAACCGTGCAAGTATTTTTACGAAGTGGCGTAGCAATGAAGTACAACAATTATTGGTTTTAAAAGTTATATATAGGCTACCATATCTGCGAAGTAAAGAAAGGGAAGAAAATTATCTTGAATGTAAACAAATCAAGAACTTAATAACAATTCCTTCATAGTACACAATAAAAACAGATAGTAACTGATCTGCTGCCTGTGTCTATACAATTAGTCTTCCTCAGCTTGTAGCGCTTGAAAACGACAAATTAACACGAAAAACAGAACTATTGAGCCTGACATATCACCCTTTAACGCCGACTACACGTAATGGCAGAATAGTGATACGATTCCCGACCACAACAAGATTTTTGAGCAGAGTACAATTAAATTAGATTGAACAGGAGAGTACTGGTGATTCTTTTTGTAGTATTCGGCTACATACCTTTTTTCGAAAGAAATATCGAACGGTGGTTGAAGTAAATTTCCCTTTGTTTGGCTATTTAATTTAATTTTTTCGTTGTACATTTATTAGATGAATAAAAAATCCTAATCTGCGTTATTTCAGGACCCAGTTATTTTCTGCGAGTTTAACACTTAAAACTGTGTGGGTATAACCTAAAACAAGTTATTTCAGCGATAGGAGCCACCCCTGGAGTGTATGCCGCACTGAGACACAGAGGCCGGAAAAAGCAGTAGGATAACCGAGTCGAAGCATTATAGGATAGGTTTTGCACATCAGCAGAATGGTACTACCAATTGAACTGGAAAGGAAACACCTACGCGAAACTATGGAGATAGATTGATTCATATTGTATGGAAACAAGGCTTCACAAGATCATGGGAAAAATTATTAGTCAATCCCTGGAACGAACATACCCTTCGTAGCACTCTGGACTGTGCAAGACAGTTACCTGGCTGATATGTGACGCTGCACACCTTAGTAAGTTATACAAGGTTATTTTTCCCACCGTGCACAAACTCAACGGATTGATCGATGAAAGCATACTAAACAAAAAACCTCTAATGAAATTATATCCGGGAATGGTTTCCATACTAGAGACGATTTATTTAATAATACCATGTTACAAAGGCTGCGGTCTAATACGTGCTGTACCATGCAGCCACAGTTACAGTATGCGTAGTTTCCTCCGAGAGGATGGTACTGTTCCTCATACGTCATGCCCTAGCGCCCTCTCTTACCATAGTCATTGATAATGTTGTGTCCACGTCTCTTGCTGACTCACCTTGCAGTGGATTCGATACATTCTGGTACACAATGGTTCCCTATTGAAATCGGGAGCTTGCCGATTTGATGTTTACTTACGGAAAGGCAAATGGCAACGGGCGGCGGGCAGCAAGATTGTATCAGGAGACCTATCCCCGCTGGCAACAACCGCAGCATTGAATGTCTGCAACAGTGTCTTGCCGTTTGTATGAGTCAGAGTCGTCTCAGGCAGCAAGAAACCATGAAGGTCGCTTTCTAAATGTTCGGACCCGAGAACTGGAGAAATATGTGATGAACGCTGTAGAAGGCGGGTGCGGTGTCAATACAGGCGGTGGGCCCGCCATTAGAGGGTAGTCCAGACGACCATATGGTACATTCTCTACGCCAATTGTCAATACCCTAATTCTCCATGACAACCGTTACTACCTTTATCACTTACAGCGTTAGCAGAGCTTACTAGCGACAAACTTTACACATCGGGAGCAGTTTTTTCTCACTGGTTTCTTCACCAGTCAACCACGATTCATGGATTTCATCCATCTTATTCATAGATGAGGCCACGTGGTAGCTTCAACTTTCATACCAATCATATGTAGGAAAGTATGCAGAACCCCCCAACCCCACACATACGTATTTACGTATGTATTAAAGCGGAGACCAAGAAACGAAGAGAGGCGCCGTCCCACCGTAGCCCTCAGAGGTTCACAACCCTACAACAGGCCGCAGATGTACAAGCACCCCATCGCCGCCCCGCATCGAACACAGGGTAACTGTGCAGTTTGCCCCCCAGTGGAACGTCTCATACCAGACCAAAGTAACCACAAACGTTCGCATGGTACAATAATTATGATGCGTGTGTATGTGGAAAGTGCGTTTGCGCAGCAATCGCTGACACACTGTAACAGGCAGAAGAAGGGCATTCAGCCCGCATTTGCCGAGGTAGATGCAATACCACCTTAAAAACCATCTACGGGCTGGCCGGCATACCGGTTCTTGACACTAATCTGCCAGGCGGATTCGTGCCAGGGACAGGCGTGCCTTCCTGCTCGGGATGCATCGCGTTAGACAGCGCAGTTACCCGGTTGCTGCAAATCATCAGGATCACTGCAGCTGGAATGTGAGGGCTAGGATAATTGGGCAGCGTATTTTGTGACCAGTCTCCCTTCTACGTCACCTAAAAGGGCGACTTTGCCTCCCCTGCTGCAAGAAGTGCCATTGATGATTCGAAGGATTATGTGGCTCCTTCGTGATGTTGCTCCTGCCCACGTCGCTGTTAACGTCGGTACGCATCTCAGTTGTGTCTTGCGTGGTCGATGGATCGGACGAGAGGGTCCAGCTGCATGCCTTGCTCGTTCACCGGATCTCAATCCACGCGATTTCTTGTTTTGGTGCCATCTCAGAAGTATCATGTATGCAGAGCCCATTCCAGATGTGGATACAATGGAGCAGCGAAGCCAATATAAAACATTAGGTACAGCTGGAGGAATTTCATTTTTAATAGAAGTCATACCAGCTGTGTC
This sequence comes from Schistocerca americana, assembly GCF_021461395.2. NCBI lineage: Eukaryota > Metazoa > Arthropoda > Insecta > Orthoptera > Acrididae > Schistocerca > Schistocerca americana. The sequence goes on along the minus strand of NC_060119.1, from coordinate 582,465,665 downwards.
CCGTCTTAATCCAGTTTGAATAAGGATGTACGAAGCAATGGAGCAGCGTTTTCTTGCCGCCTTTGACACTATTCGGATGCAGCCTGGCCGATGTGAACATACGAGACAGAACATGCTACGGCGCGTACACACCATTTTCGTCACATTCCATAACTGTGGCTGCGTGGTACAACGCATATTAGACAGCAGTCTTGTTAACAACGTAACACTGAGTAAATGGCTCCTTAGCACTATGGGACTAATTTTCTGAGGTCATCAGTCCCCTAGAACTTAGAACTACTTAAAACTAACTAACCTAAGGACATCACACACATCCATGCCCGAGGCAGGATTCGTTCCTGCGACCGGAGCGGTCGCGCAGTTTCAGACTCTAGCGCCTAGAACCGCTTGTACATGGTGGAAAAAATGACGCTGTATATTCCTGAGCTGGTCAGTCTTGGCGCGATCTGCAAAGTATAGTAACTGAAAAAAATTCACAAGGCAAGGGTGCTAATAAAGCTTATTCCTACATGACCGGTTTCGACAGAGCTATGCTGTCTTCATCAGATCTTATGGTTTGGAATTCTTGCAGTATGTTGTCCATCAGCGTTACATGTCGTATCACGCTGTATACGTAGTCCCCGTTACCATGAAGATCACTATGCAATATGAAGTGACTGTTGAACAATATTTAGTAAAAATTCTGAAACGTAAGTTCCAAAGCGACGGTATAGCTCTGTGGAAATCTATCAGACAGTAAAATGCTTTTTTATCTTGAGAAGTTTTCTTCAGCTAACTTACGTAAGTAATGGTATAGTGGTGCACATGCGCCAGTCTGTGGTATAGAATCTGCGCAGTAAAATGAGTTGACGCGTAGACGTGACGGGAAGGAGCACCACCACACAACCCAGTAGCAGTTCGCACCAAACATCATTTTTGCTGCAACTTCGTATCAGTGATAGTAAGGACTTGTCATCAGGTCTAAATTTCCTTCTTCAGATGGTGACCAACGATCGTAGTGATTTTTTCGCAAACAAGGCCTCTAAAGTAAGCGATAACATTGATAGTGCAAAGAACAGCGAGGAACCTCAGATAAATTCTGTAAGCCTGTTACTAAAATAGCCGGCCGCGTAAGGAGAATTCTACGGAAGACTGGTATAACGTTTTTCAGTCGACACAAGTGATAAGTGTTGGTTAGGTTGGTGGTGTTTAACGTCCCGTCGACAACGAGGTCATTAGAGACGGAGCGCAAGCTCGGGTTAGGGAAGGATGGGGAAGGAAATCGGCCGTGCCCTTTCAAAGGAACCATCCCGGCATTTGCCTGAAACGATTTAGGGAAATCACGGAAAACCTAAATGAGGATGGCTGGAGACGGGATTGAACCGTCGTCCTCCCGAATGCGAGTCCAGTGAGTGATAAGTGTTTTTCTAATCTAAAAGAGATGTAATTTCAGATCATATCTGGTGGTCAGAGTGTGGGGCCGGCTGGTGTGGCCGTGCGGTTCTAGGCGCTTCAGTGTGAAACCGCGTGACCGCCGGTCGCAGGCTCGAATCCTGCCTCGGGAATGGATTTGTGTGATATCTTTAGGTTAGTTAGGTTTAAGTAGTTCTAAGTTGTAGGGGACTGATGAGCACAGATGTTAAGTCCCATAGTGCTCCGAGTCATTTGAACCATTTTTTGTCAGAGTGTGTTGCGCGAGATGTTGCTTTAACTTACAGACATGTTCCAATTTCCTCAAATTACTTGTATCGCTGTGAAAGTCTTTCCTTTCAGAAAGCAGTCACATAACGTTAATCTTGTAATTTTCACTCATGGGTCAAAATTTTGTACAACAAGTAAATACCGTCAGGGTGTTTCCATTACAAGTGCTCAGATTAAATTTTAAAAAAAGAAGAAAAAAGAAGTAGGAGGTTTTCAGGACACAATGTTACGAGCATAAGGAATAACACCACCGATTACTATAAAATGGAAAAATTCGCACTAGTAAATGTTCTGGAAGATACTGAAATCTGTCATTATGCGCATCACAAAAAATAGCGAAGTTCTCGATGAACAGATAAATATTTAAGAAAATCTACTTTCCTACTGTTCAAATTGTCTTTTATGTGTTCTTATGTAACTGAATCTCCATGCTTATTTTGCATCTTTTGCTGTATGTGCCATGTAACTTCCTTGTTTTCTGTATTTGCCAAGTTCGTAAACAGATAAGCACGCAGTATCGCTAGGCAAACACGGTGTCTGCGAGCAGAGATGTATCCGCAGGCATCCAGCCAATTGTTACAGCTGGCCTGCGTTTCTCGCTACGTTTTCGCTTATGTACAGCACTTTGAGTACTGTGTGATGGACGCTAAAAGCCTACGTGTAAAATGTGTCATGTACAATGTACTTATGCCGTGCGGTCCTGACTTGCGGGCATTTTAAAAATTCCACCACATGCCGTCCGCGGCGACGTCTGTTAGATTGAAATTCCATAGCACATGTTTTCGTGACTTAGCATTTCCAGCTGCGATGGAGGTGGAATGCCTCATGAACTGCAGTGGTGCAGAACTGGCTAGCGGTATGGGAGCCTCTAGGTTTTTCTTTGGTATGGACGGTATGGTCGAGCTCCGTAATGTTCTGTGTTCTTCCTATTAGCTGAAGTGCTTCAAGCACGCGGCCTGAGAGAGCCATGTGATCGACAATTCCTGTCTCTTTGTATCTGTTCCATGTCCGAACAACATCGCTTTGTTTCTTTCCGAGACGCCTGGACACTTCCCTTTCCTGGCACAAAGTGACAATGCGGGCGCGAACGGTATTGACCGTTTAGGCATGGTTGAACAACAGAAAACACGAGCCGTGTACTTCCCTCCTAGTGGAGTGACTGGAACTGATCGGCTGTCGGACCCACTCCAACTTCTAGGCACTGCACATACGTTGTTGTTTACGTCTTTGGAGGGATTTACTGACAACTCTGAACAGTCAACGTCTATCGTCAGGTGTTCTGGGAACTGGAGTTATGCAAAACATTTTTTGCTATGTGTATTTTGTCCGTTACTCACTTGTCGGATGTTGGGAGCAGAATATAGATTTCTTACTTTCTGCCAGCTCTAGTGAGAGTTGTTTCTCGTAGGGACTAGCAAGATGAAAAATATTTGGAAATTAGTGGTAAGGTCTTATGGGACCAAAATTCCGATGTCATCGATCCCTAAGCTTACGCACTACTTAATCTAACTTACACTAAGGACAACTCCCACTCCCACGCCCGAGGGAGGATTTGAACCTCCGACGGGGGGGATCAATCCGGACCGTGACAATACGCCTAAGACCGAGCGGCTACCCAGCGCGGCCACTATCAAGATGACGTCATCGTGGGTTCACGGTGATTGTAGTGTGTGTTTGCGATCATAATCACCTGTTATGAAATGCGCTGATTCCACTGTGAATATTTTAGGAAACGGCTGAAGGTTGGTGGTTAGGAATGTGTGTTGTTTGTTAGTGTGCGAAATGTGTTTAGGAATAGTAATTAATATTTGTCGCTTTTATGTTTTGCAGCAGTGAGCGTGTATTTTGTCAGCAGCCCTAGGCACTACTTGTACTGATAGATAGGACAGCTTGGTTGTGGAAGTGGAAAGGTAGGCCACAACACAGACAGACAACAGTATTCACAATTACAAGCACGGAAGCTTTAATGATCTTCCAGCAATGAAGGCTCTTAACAAATCTCAATTAAGCAAGGACATAAACTTGCTTACAAACATATGTTAACCTTCATCCAGTGAATAACCCCAATAAAGAATTACCAATCAATAAAACGTAGATAAAGGACTGCTTTACAAGAATGCTTAAATTAAGTAAAATCATAAAAGGTAAGTTACAAATTTTATGTTAAGCTTCAATAGGTGAATAACCCCAATAAAGAATTCTCTTTTAAATAAAACATAGATAGGAAAATGCCTTACCAAAATGCTTGATTTGTGTAAAATCATGAAAAGCTGAGTTACAACATTTCTCACAAACTACTTAGGAATTTACAGCAAATAAACAAGTTTGATCTGTTTAACCAGAAGGTAACTGCCAAGTCCAAGCGATCGAAGCCACTCAGAGCGGATGACCGCCCCAACGCTGGTTATCAACCGACATCGTCACGGCCCAGTGGCAACCGTGCTAAAACAGACTAACGTTTCGGTAAGCGACTAACAGCAACACAGGAGTAACAGTGACTGAAAGTCGGCGTACGCCTTACGAAACACGGCACACCCTGAAGCGGGAGCAGGCACAACTGACTAGCGGCCATACAACCGCGAGCAAACAAATCTTACGCCGCCCGTACTAACGCGGGAAATGATAGCGAGCGACAAGACGCCACGAGCAAAGCAGCAACCGTGCCTACCCCTCGACCACAGAATGTGCCCTGTCTCCTTGTCTACGGTAATACAATTTATAGCACAGAAGAATCGATTTAATAATGGCATTAGTTCAACGAAAGATCAGTTAACAGTTAGGTCCAGTAAAGATTTACTAACGGATTTACCTTCAAACCAACTTTCGGACCACAGGCGGAAATTAGTAAACTTGGCATAAGTTTTCACCAGACCAATAAACAAGAAATCAAATTAAACAGTTGCCAAAAATACAGTCACGATACTCAAGCCCTTGAAGACCTTGCTATCTTACTCACAGTTATCGTTAACGGCGAAACATACACAAATGAATGACAAGAAATTCACCATTGAAAGCAAGAAAACAACAACCCACAAAGGTTAAATTAATTAATTTGCAGACGAGCCAGTCACTGAAAGCTCAGTTCCACAAGATTAGGACTAACCTCACTCGGCAGCAATACATTTGTGTGTGTGATAACTAGGTTGCCCAAACAGGACTCCAAAATCCAAAACAACAGGTCACACGTTAGCTGTCTTGTTCTCGGATACTAGGCACCACCGGGCTAAGACAATCGCGACGAAAAACAATCTCTGAAATTACAGCTGCCTGCAGCAAACAAATGGGTCAGGGTGCCTGAACGTAAAGCATAAGCCACTGTTCCAGCCGGAGCGTATCCTTTTCAGCATTGAAAAGGATACGTTTTCCATACGGACAGAACAACACACGTGGGCATAAAGGGAGCAGCAGATGCGTACGAAGCAAACTATACTGCGCCAAAATACGACCCACGTCACGTCCACAAACCGGAGCACTGCTCCCGGAGCTGGTGTCTGCTCGCTGGACTGCCGCAACTCTCTGTCCCCCGGAAAGCGATGCTGACTACCGCCTCGCTCAACGCTCCCTTCTCGGCCGTGCTCGACAACTCTTCTCTTGTCGCCTCAGAGTGCGGCCGCAATGTCCGTTCTCCCCTGCTGTCCGCCCAAGACTCCCGTACTCGGACTCACTCCCCCGTTAGGACCCGCTCCGACAGGAGGCGCTGGCGATCGCACATAGTGCCAACCTCAACCAGAGGAGTAATCGATAGCGTCTTTCGCCCGAGAGCCGCGCCACGGCTCACTACTTTTAGTGTTATTGTTTTGGATCCCTATGGGAAGTTTCCTTCGTGACGTGCCGGTCCAATTGGAATATTTAAGTTTGCCATGATTGAGAAATGTTTGGAGGTTCAGTTCTCGAAAGTTCATTAATGATGCCTGGTACTTGGTACTTGTGTTGTGTAGCGAACAATGGACATGCGTGGTCTACCTTCCTCAGTGGCGATGTTAATGTTTCATCTGCAAAGTACTACACCGTGAACTGCTTTATTGCCATAGTCACAATTTAGCTTAGTGTGCTGAACACTACTAAGGCTATCGCTGTATTCCTGGTTGTACTGTTACACAGGCTAGTGCCTGCCTAGTTATGAAAGGGTTAGCTTCACGCTTTAAATTGAAAATCCAGTTGAAGTAACTCCTAGTGCCATTAGCTGAGTAAAAGTTTATCAAAAGGACTTTCTGGCATAGTTCGAAGTACGGTCAGTTTGGTCACAATTATGAAATTGTCAGTCGTCTAGCTTAAGTAGGTTTGTGTGTAGCTTAGAACAGCAGCTCCCCTGTCTTCTAGTGACTAATTATCTTTATTACTAACTGGGCACATGGAGAAATACTAAGAATGTTGCCGCTCGACTGTGAATTCTTGTTTCGTAGAATCTTTGTTGCTTTCACCTTTAAAATATACTGATGCCGGGAGTTTTCTTTAACGCATTTCTGATTAAGTTTTAGGGTATTGGCTCACGGAATGTTTTGGCGTGATTCTAAACGTCATCCGCCAGTGATGTTGTTGCTTGAAGTGATATCAAAGTCCTTACTCAGATTGTTTCAGAATTAGTGTGCTTGTCTTTATCAATGGCGTCACAATCTCAGGGGTAGAGGAGTGCGCGCCGTCATTGCCAACGACACACCCCCGGTCCAGCTGGGTCAGGTCTTCATATCCAGTACGTGGACCACGTCGAGGACGTCGAGCGTTCTTAAATGGCGTCACATCTGTGGTCTCACTCATGAAATTAGAGAAAGAAGCAAAAGAAAAGAATAACCGACCCTCCGTTGAAAACACCAACCGCCTCATTCGCCAGTCACGCTCCCTGCCATCACAAGAAGCGTAGGATTTCTATCTTCGTTTTATTATTTTCTAATATTCGATCTGTTTTAGTAATATACCATAATTTGGTTATCGTAATTTGTAATATATTTTTACCGTCTACTCCGATTTCTGTGCGCTCTTCTGGCCCCTCTTCCTCTCTTCCGTCCTTGTAGCTGAAACAGCTCTTCCTTATCCAGTTATCTGTTCTCGGTACTTCAGCTGTAAAACCCGGTTCCTGTTGTTTAGGATTGTCAGCATAAACGCAGGTGTCCTAAATTGAAGCAACAAACCACTATTTCCCAGTCCTGTGTCTAATCACGATATAATCATACAAACTGTTAACACATGTCCATATGATCGTGTACTGTATGGAAGTTGGCATACCTGTCAATGGACGACCACGCCAACGATGACATCAGGGCACCTACCAAACGGCGTAGTGTTTGCCAGATAGTCCCATATCCACAATCAACGGGTACACAGTCACAGATGATGTAGTATGGCAGAGAGATGACACCTACTAGACTCTCCGCGCCGGAGGGCCATAGAAAGAAAGGAAGCAGGACTGTCGCTAGTTGATGTGACCCGATGGCTTGATGTTGTTTTTCGGATGTGGCGACCGTGACATGACGATTCAGCCATAGAATTACATTGCAACTGGCATCTGACCTTCCAGCGTCCACTAGACGTGTTGTATAGAGGCAAAAGATGTACAGAAGGCTTCGGCAGAGTGCCCTTTATTTTTGGTGACTATGTGAACGTCTGACGCGTCTTCACAGAAGTGAACGTGTACAGTGGAGTCGGTATCATGCTACCTTGATGGTCGAACAGTGATCCAGTGTTGTTTCCACAGGCGAGTCCCGATTTGGTCTGGAAAGTGATTCTCGACGGTGTCGCATCAGGAGGGAACATGGAAATTGACTTCAGAAACCAAACATTGTGGAAAGAGAACGATATCGAGGAGGATCCCGAAAGGTGTGGGCATGGATTACGTTCACCGCTCGAACAGCTCTTCGTGGTATGGATGCGTGAATCGGCAAGGTTTACCTGGTGTCAGCTGTCGTGACAAGATCATGGGACCTCATGCGCGATTTTTGCGAGATGCTACGGGTCCAGGTTTCGTATTGATAGACGACAATGTTCGACCTCATACAGTGCGGGTTAATGTTTTCTTGCAAACGGAAGCTATTGCATGCATAGCGTGGCCTCCTCGGTCTAACGATGTGAACTCCATAGAGCATGTTCGGGATGCCCTAGGGAAACAAGTTATATCCCGTCTGCATTCACCAACTACTGGCCCAGACTTGCAAGCAGCTCTGCCGGAATAACGGACGTTATTGATTCAACAATAGACTGACGACATCATTCACAGCATTCCCCGACGTTATCAGGCCATTATTGCTGCCATTTGTGGTCAGCCCCATGCTGACCATATAACCAGTTGTCGGAATGTGTGTGCAAATCCTTTAAGTTGCAAGAATCGAGAAACATTTGTGCATATGGCAGTTACATTGTTCCTACTATACTATCACCTGTTTATATTGTTTTATGGCAAAAATAAACCCAACCATGCAAAATTCCAGTTTGTTGCTTTAATTTTGGACACCAATGTACTTAACGTAATGCGAACTGGTTATATACATTGTACTTACGACGAGTTGTCACATATCTATCAATAATAATTCTATGTATAATTGCCTGTGCTTCATTTCACACTTATTGTCTGTCTTTTGTAGACATTTGCGAACCCTTGAAAACGGTGTAAAATACCGTAACCAGTAGCGTAAATCTCTTTGGTGCATCCGGAGCTGCCATAAGACAAACATACAAACATGCTCATAAAGTAAGGATAATGCTGATACATGGCGAAACAACGCTCTGGTGGGCGGTTTGCGGGTTTAAATCACCTCGGTGTATGACCATGCGGAGCATTCGACGTGTACTCGTCGCACAGTGGAGCTGGCTGCAGTCCACATACGCAGTGGTATGTTTGTGCATGTCAGAGTACGGTGCAGTGGGTAAGTGTGCAGACGTTTTCAGACGTGCTAATGGTGACTGTCTTGAAAAAGGCTCAAATAACACATAATGGCTCAAATAACACATATTGAGGACGTTATGAGGGGTAAAATACTAGGGCGATCGGTGGCTGGTCAAACACCGCAGGTCGTAGCACGCGACCTCAGTGTGCCACAAAGTGTGTTCTCAAGATTATGACAACGATTACAGCAGAGAGGAAGCGTGCCTAGGTGCTACAGTACGGGACGTCCATAGTGTACAACACCACAAGAAGACGGATATCACACCATCAGTACTCGCAGGCGGCCACGGAGTACTGCAGGTAGCCTTGTTCGGGACTGTACCGCAGCCACTGGAACAGTTGTCTCCAGACACACAGTCAACAGAAGACTGATCAGACGTGGTTTATTCGCCCGGAGACCTGCAAGGTGCATTCCACTGACTCCTGGCCACAGGAGAACCGTAAAGCCTGGTGTCAAGAACACAGTACATGGTCACTGGAACAGTGATGCCAGGTTATGTTCACGGACGAGTACAGGTATAGTGTGAACAGTGATTCTCGCAGGGTTTTCATCTAGCGTGAACCAGGAACCAGATACCAACCCCTTAACGTTCTTGAATGGGACCTATATGGAGGTAGTGGTTTGATTGTGTGGAGTGGGATTATGATATGTGCACGTACACCCCTGCATTTCTTTGACAGAGGAACTGTAATAGGTCAGGTGTACCGGGACGTCATTTTGCACCAGTGTGTCCGCGTTTTCAGGGATGCAGTGCGTCCCACCTTCCTCCTGATGGATGATAAAGCACGGCCCCACCGAGCTGCCATCGTGGAGGAGTACCTTGAAACAGAAGATATCAGGTGAATGAAGTGGACTGCCTGTTCTCCAAACCTAAACCCCGTCGAGCACGTCTGGGATGCTCTCGGTCGACTTATCGCTGCACGTCTTCAAACCCCTAGGACACTTCAGGAGCTCCGTCAGGCACTGGTGCAAGAAGGGGAGGCTATACGCCAGCAGCTTCTCGACCACCTGATCCAGAGTATGCCAACCCGTTGTGCGGCCTTTGTACGTGTACATGGTGATCATATCCCATATTGATGTCGGGGTACAGGCGCAGGAAACAGTGGCGTTTTGTAGCACATGTGTTTCGGGACGATTTTCTCATCTTATCACCAATACCGTGGATATACAGATCTGCGTCTGTGTGTTCCCTATGTGCCTATGCTATTAGCGTCAGTTTTGTGTAGTGCCACGTTGTGTGGCACCACATTCTGCAATTATCCTTAATTTACGTGCATGAGTGTAGTTACCACACGCTGATATTTGCATCATCTACGTTAGTAGCTAAAGTTAAATACATCGACGTCTGCACTACGACGTTTACTTCTGGTTTTCTGTTTTCTCGATTAAAAATGTACGCAGTTATTTTGAAATATAGAATTATTAACTTTATCTTACGCTGCTTTAATCGAACATTATGTCTTAGTGGCCATTCAGTTTTTCATTATTTTTTTTTTTTGGACAAGTCTTAGGTCCTGTGAATGAGACTTGCTTGAAGATATCATCTAACGCTTAAACAGCTGGTACCCTTAATTGTCACATAAGTTCATATCCACAAGGAGAAATGTTTAGCGGCAAAAGAAGCGTACAATGACCACGATGGCAGAAACAACTTGAGCTGGACATTATATGGTGAACACACAGGATGCGCTAATTACGCGTGAACGGAACACGTAGAAGTAAAAGAATAACATGGATGTAACGAATACTTCAGCTTCGATGTATTTAAAAGAATGGCTTCATAAAACCATCAAAAAGTTTTATTATCTATATTTATTCATGGACAACGAGGTTTGGTATGGCAAACATCTTTAAATTGCGGATTAATGGAAAATAAACTTAAATAAAGGAGTCTCGGTTAGAATTTTATGTATTTGCTTCAGAGCGAAAAGCCTCTGCCTGCTTATCAGAGCGGTTTGAGAAAGCATCGCTTGCTCTTATCTCACATAGTATACACATAAATAAAGTTTTGCTTCACTCCGGTTCCCAGAACTCCTGAAGATAGACGATGACTGTGGATATTGTATCACAGACAGAGTCCCACAGACTATTCAGAGATGTCACTAAACCCTCCCAGTGATGTAAAGAACCATGCATGAGCAGCGCCTGTTAGACGAAGGAAGTTACTTTGTGCCACGAAGGGCTCTCAACAAGGGAAGTGTACAGGCCTCTCGGAGTGAACCAAGGCGATATTGTTCGGTCGTGGAGGAGATACAGAGAGACAGGAACTGTCGGTAACATGCCTCGCACAGGCCGCCCAAGGGCTAGTACTGCAGTGAATGACCATTGCTTACGGATAATGGCTCGGAAGAACCTTGACAGCACCGCCACCATGTTGAATAATGTTGTCGAGCAGTCACAGGACGTCATGTTACGACTCAAACTGTGCGCAATAGGCTGCTTGATGCGCTACTTCACTCCCGACATCCATGGAGAGGTCCATCTTTTGCAACCACGACAACATGTATGGGTCCAACAGCATGCCGAATGGATTGGCATCACGTTCTCTTCACCGATGACTGTCGCATATGCCTTCAACGGGACAATCGTTGGAGACGTGTTTGGAGCCAATCCGGTCAGGCTGAACGCCTTCGACACACTGCCCACCTAATGTTTTGGCGTGACACTATGTGGGGTCGACGTGCGCCGCTGGTGCGTTGTAACGGTAGTACGATACGTGAATGCCATACTCCGACAGATAGTGCAACTATATCGGAAGCATATCGGCGAGGAATTCGTCTTTATGGACTACAATTAGTGCCCCTAACGTGTCCATCTTGTGAATGACTTCCTTCAGGATAACGACATCGCTCGGCTAGAGTGGCCAGCATGTTCTCCAGACATGATCCATATCGAAGATGCGTGGATCCGATTGAAAAGGGCTGTATATGGACGACGTGACCCATCAACCTCTCTGAGGGATCTATTCCGAATCTCCGTTGAGAAATGGGACTACATGGACCGACACTTGCTTGATGAACGTGCGGATAGTATGCCACGACGAATACAGGCATGCGTCAATGCAAGAGGACGTGCTACTGGGTATTAGAGGTACCGGTATGTAAAGCATTCTGGACCACCACCTCTGATGGTCTCGCTGTATGGTGGCACAACATGCAATGTGTGGTTTCCATGAGCAATAAAAAGAGCGGAAATGACGTTTATGCTTATAGCTATTCCAGTTTTCTGTACAGGTTTCGGAACTCGTGGAACCGAGGTGATGTAAAACTTTTTTTGATACGTGTATTTCGCGAGCTATAGATGAATGGAAACAGGCGGAAACCAGGTCTATAGATATCCGTTTGTCACGATGCCACACTGCAGACTGTTAATGGAGACATGGGCATGTTGGAATAGATTTTCAGATATGTGAATGGCACGAAGACTCTTTAACTCATAGATCCCGGTACGTTGTCCTCGACTACGGGTGTTCATTACAGACGGGAGTCTCGTTAGAAGTGCCCAATGGAAGCGTAAAGGGACTGCTAAAATATAGGGACTGCTAAAATATTATGAAAACGTACATGATCAAGCGCCAGAGCTGGTAGCAATTTTCAGCTGTTTGCTGATCATGCTGTGATGTACGGGAAGGTATCATCACTGAGTTGCTGTAGCAGCTCACAAAATGATTTATACAAAATTTCGAGTTGGTGTGATAAGTGCCAGCTAGCTCGAGGTACAGGAAAATAAAAGTTCATGAAGATCATTACGGAAGGCAAAACCGTCATGGATGAATACTGAATCAGTAGAGTCGTCCACTTGAAAATCTGAGGGTAACGTTGAAAAACGAATACTCTGTTCAAGAATCACAAGCGGAGGAGCTGTACTGAGAAAAAAACTGAAACACACGGGAAGTTACAATTAGATTGTATCATGATCAGGGAGAGGTTCATAAATCAGATGGTAAGGCGTTGAAATAGCAGATATGGATTCAGATCACAATTTTGTAGTAATGGAGAGTTGGATGAAGTTTAATAGAGTAGTCAGGAAGAATCAGTACACAAAGAAGTGCATAAAGATGAATGAAGAGGTACGCTTGAAGTCATCTGATGCTATAGACACTGCAAGATGGAATAGCTCAATAGGTAGTTCATTGAAAAAGGAATGGGTATCTCTAAAAAGGGCAGACACAAAAGTTGGAAAGAAAACTGTCCGTTCAAAGAAGGGAGCTGAGAAGAAACGATGGGTAAAAGAAGAAATACTTCTCTGGCCAGTGAAAGAAGGAAGTACAAAAATGTGCAAAGAAATACAGGAATACAGCGATACAAATAACACAGTAATTAAATAAACAGGCAATACAGGGAAGCTAACGAATTTTCACCAAAAATGTGAAGACATGAAAAACGAAATGATCGTAGGAGGTAGTGACTGAGCATATTGGGAAGCCAAAACATTCTTCACTGAAACCAAAAGAAAGGTTGGTAACATTAAGATTGCCATGAGAAGGCCGCTGTTAAATACAGAGGAGAGAGCGGGTAGGTGGAAAGAGTTTACTGAAGGCGCCCACTAAGAGGAGGACTTTTCTGACGACGTGTTGGGAAAAGAAACAGGAATCGATATAGAAGAGATAGAAGATACAGTATTAGCATCATTGGTGGAAAAGGCAACATAACGACTATTCACATGGTGCGTGGAATGTATGAGTCTATTGATACACCATCTGACTTACGGAGAAGAAATCCACACAATTTCGAAGATAGCAAGAGCCGAGAAGTGCGAGAATCACTGCAAAATCAGCTTATCAGCTCTTAAATCCAAGTTGCTGACAAGAATAATATACAGAGGTAAGGAAAAAAAATTGAAGATGTGTTAGATGACAATTACTTTGGCTTTAGCAAAGGTGATGGCACCGAGAGGCAATTCCGATGTCGTGATTGATAATGGAAGCCAAATTAAAGAAAAATTAAAAGACGTTCATAGAATTTAGCGTTAGACATGTAAGATGATTCAAGATGTTCGAAATTCTGAGAAAAATAGGGATAAGCTATAGGGAGAGACGGATAATCTGTACTAGAACCATGAGGGTATAATAATAGTGGAAGACCAAGTATGAAGTGTTTGGAGTAAAGGATGGAAGAGTGGAATACAGCCTTTCGCTCCCACTGCTCAGTTTATATACTGAAGAAGCAATGACGGAAATAAAAGAAAGGTTCAAGAGAGGAAATAAGATGCAGTGTGAAAGGATGTCGATGACACAATGTCCTGATGACGTTGCTATTCTCAATGAAAGTGAAAAAGACCTACATAATATTCGGAATTAGTAAAAATATGGTTGAGAGTAAACTGAAGAAAGACGAAGGTAATGGGAAGTAGCAGAAATGAAAACAGCGAGAAACTAAACATCAGGATGGGTATTCATGAAGTAGATGAAGTTAAGAAAGTCTCCTACCCAGGCAGCAAAATTACCCACAACGGATGGAGCAAGGAGGACGTCAGACGCTGACTAGCAAACGCAAAAATGGCATTCCTGGCCAAGAGAAGTCTACTAGTGTGAAACATAGGCCTTAATTTGAGGAAGAAATATCTGAGAATTTACATTGTGAGTACAGTACTGTTTGGTAGTGAAACACGGAGTGTGGGAAAACCGGAAGAAACTCGAAACATTTGAGATATGGTGCTACAGACGAATTTTGAAAATTACTTCGAATAATAAGGTAAAGAATGAGGGGGTCCTCTGCAGAATCGATGAGGAAAGGAATATCTAGAGAACATTGATGCGGAGAAGTGACAGGATCGTAGGGCATGAAAATTGAGGATCTAGGTTGCAAATATTGCTCTGAGGTGATGAGGTTGGCACGGGAGAGGAATTCATGGTCAGAAGACTGACGATTAAAAATAACAAGAGAGGAAGTCAGAGAGAGAAAGAAGTGGAAAGACCATGAGAGGACTGCGGTACAGGTACCGAAATGTCGACTTTGGTTTATTGGAAGAATTTTAGACAAGTATTCTTCATTTATAAGACAGGTTGCATATACTACGCTAGTGCGACATGTTATTGAGTGCTGTTCGATTATTAGGACTCAGCACCAGGTTGGAGTAAAGGAATACATCGAAGCAATTGAAAGGCGGGACGCTAGATTTGTTACCAGTAGGTATTACGGTGTTGCCTCGAGAACTGAAATGGGAATCCCTGGAGAGAAGGAGATGTTCCTTTTCGAGAACACTATCGGGAAAATTTAACGAATCGGCATTTGAAGCTGATTGCAGAACGATTCTACTGCTACCGACATACATTTCACTTAAAGACCATGAGGATAAGGTCGAGAAATTAGAGCTCATACAGAGGCATATAGAAAGTTGTTTTCCCTCATACTACGTGGATGTGGAACAGGGAAAGAAATGACTCGAAGTGGTAAAGATATCCTCCGCCACAAACCTTACGGTGGCGGCGCAGTATATATATATATATAGACGTAGTTGTAGAACCATAGCGTCCAGTACGTAACTGTTTGCAGTAGTTGCAACATACACTTGTATGTCACATATGCTACAGCAAAATCCTTATATGAGACCGAGCAGCCTTTGTTCAGCTTTATGTAGTGTTAATCTATTATTTGAAGATGTTCGCTTGCCCGCAACTTGGAACTTGTAGTCTTTGATGATTCAACGTGATTATTTATGAGAAACAGCAGCAGTGGTTGAATGTAAAATTGGCCACTAGATTTTGTTTTGTAGGGTTATGATCCCTTATTTGAAATGAAACACTGTAAAAGTTCTTCGTAGGATGTCGAATGATTTTTATATTATGAATATCAGAAACTGTTTGGTTCTAGTACTTAATATGCCGCAGTAAACGTCGTTTTACAGATATGCATTCAAGCTTATCTTCTGCCTAATACCAGTTTCTTGTGTTTCTGTACTGTGACGCCTTTCTAGATAAGATTTTTTTTTTGAAAAGTGCAATAATTATTAGCTTGATCTGCTGTGAATTCTTCGTGTTTAACTATAACAAGCGGCCAAGGCCAAGTGAAACTAATGGTAATCCTATCTGAACATCGTTGTGAACCAGTAACTTAATAAAACGAGAAAAGGAAGCAGCGTAGCTGTGACAACTCATAAACGATGACTTAGAGACGTCGGAGATGCTAAGGAAGCGTCTGGCAAGTCAAAGTAACTGGCAAATCAACGAGATCAAATAGTGCCGAGAAACAACAGCGAAAAAAGAGAGCGAACAGTGAACGCTGAAGTCTCCGGCCTCTAGAGGGAGCGAAAAGATAAAGAGAACAAAAATTAATGGCGGGTACAAAGGGAAAGATCCAGCAGCACCAACGCCGTAAATAAACAGTGTAGGAGAATCAGACGGTGAAAGTTCCAGTAAAGGGGAGAGCGAAACAATAAGAGTTCCAAGGACACGCCTAAGTTAGATTCCCAGTGTTAAGAAGTTATTTACGTAGCCACGTTTAGTGCATGTTTTCATGATAACATATGTGGAACAAAGGAAAACGTTTGCCTGCTGCTTTGGTGTTTCAAGTAAAGATAAGAAGTTCGTGCTAAATGCCAGTTTTTGAATGTGGATAACTTTTCCGTATAATTTTTCTCATTAGTTCACACCGTGTATTCGTGCAATTACAGCACAGAAAATAGCCACACCGTTGATGTGACAAAATTCTCGTATCCAGCAATTAAAAGTACTGGATCTGGCTCACAACGGAACATTCCCAAATGTCAATAAGGGATCTTGATGAAGATTGGCTTGTGTATAGACAGGAAAAGCAATACTTTTCTTGAGTCTAATCTCACTTTTAAGAGTAAAACGCATCCCGAAGGTTAATTTGGCATATTAGGTTAGGAGGGAATATCTTCAAAAACATGACGTACAAAAATGTTTCTAATGGGAAAGTAATATGTAATTAACCTTCTTTAAAACTGTATAACTGCATTTTGAAGCAATCTGAAATTTTGCGAAATACCAAACCACCATTAATTATTCCTGAAAAATATATTCTTCCTTTACAGCATCAATTAAAGAAGGTTTTAATACACATACATACATGTGTAATAAAGCTGGTTTGTGAAATACGATTTTTGAAAATAAGCTGTACACTAACGTCATAAACATTCAACAGAACTAGGTCTGAAAATCGTCTCGTAATGTTCGTCCATAATCGAAATCAGTATACATTTTACGACTGTACTTATGCCGTCGAGCTATTTGGGATCATCAGGTGGACAATTTCCTTCTCCTGGGGTATGATGGTCAAAATTGTTTTCTCACACTGACCACCCGCCTTTTCATAGTTTTAAAAGAAACTAAAGGTGAGTTTGGATGTAGAATTCTGAAATCAATTTTCAAGCCCTAAATGTACTTTTGGCAGAAAATCGAAAAAATAGAACGTCTGATCAGCACAAAAGACATCTCAAAGATGTGAAGGAGCCTTTCGAGAACCAAAATGTGAACGTCCTCTAAGGTGTTCTTATGGCACTACGACTGAACGCGTCATTGTATTTAGTCTACGTAAGGACCGAATTCCGGGGCGAATCTATGTAAAATTTAGAGGTTTTAATCACTAGAATCCTAGCGTCCCACATAATTCAACTTTAGAATACATTTCCAGTTGAAGCGCCATTTCACTCGCATCCTGTGGTGTATCAATTATCCGTACAGCAGCAAAACTACGTCTGCAGGAGAACTCGGAACATGCACTCTCTTCTGGAAGTGCATCGCTCCTGTTTCACAATGGTGTTAATGTGGGATGACACGTATAAATTATTTTGTGAGGCACACACGTACATAGTAAACACGACAGTGGAAGTGACACGAAAATTCGGCTACTTATATGTAATCCATTAACCTTTCCACCTATTCACTTGATAAAGACGGATAAGATTCATTGTCAGATGGTGTGACATTTCTTGCGCACTGCCACTGAGTTCTCTCGTGAGACGACAGACATGTTTAACTACACGAAACCCGCAACATTTCCCAATATGGCAAAGAATTGTCTCTTTATTTGACTCTAAAACTACACAACTCTCCTGGGCTTAGTATTATTCTTTGAGGCAATTTTCAACCACAGACGTGTGCCACCAGCGCTCAGAGAAGTTTTGTATTACAGTAGCCTTGCATCGTTGGTGCTTCATCAAAAAGAGTTAGAAACAAAATCTATCCACGATAGGAAACTTTTTACCTTAAACTGCAGGAACCATGTGCTGCTTAGAGATCACCACACCACATTTTAAGCACTGTTTTTGTTAATGATGGACGTCATTTACGAGGGTTACTGTTACAATCTGCGTTCGGTCGTGAAATGGAAACTACAGAGAAAATCCAAACGTATTTTACAACATTTTGGTACACTTTGCTTCAATTTCTCTCCATAGTTACTGCTTCGAGTAAGACAACTTCAGTAACGTGGTACCAACGATCAAATACCAACTAGCCATAGAAGGCTGCCCGTGATTCCTGCCAATTTCTTACGCTGGTCTGCACCTCGTTTTCCCTGTCAGATTTCTGTCCACATAGTGTCATGTGAGAAAGAGATGAAAATCGTAGAATGGCAAGTCCGGGACGTATAGTAAGTGATCAAACACTTCCCACTGTAAAAGCTGGGTGGTCGTCTTCCTTGTGTCTACAGTTACGGTGGAGAACTGTCATGAAGAAGGATATGCATGACGGTTATGTTATGTGGGCTACATAAAATCAAACGGAACGCCTCAATTGGACTTTATGTGTAGTAGAACCGCTTACACTTTGTTCTTGCTACTAACTAGCTGAATTTATAGGCCTATAGGCACAGAAGCGATTTAGTAGCTTCCTTTCGTGTAAGTGTGATATGACAGTAAAAATGCAGTTGAGTCGATGCCAGTAGGAGGCGATATCAGCTCCTGTTCCCTTCCTCAAGGGTTTTGGAGAATGTAGATGTAATTTTTAGTTTCACAGACCCTCCCCCAAGAGTTTGTGTGAGTACTGACATAATTTGTAGATCCATAGAAGTATTATTGACAAAGAAATCTTCAGATTAGTTTTCCGCTTTGATGACCAGCGAGTTGCAGTTCATGTCTGTCTTCCAAAGCTACCTAATACCTCTCCTCATTATTAAGACGATTTGTGCAGAACTATTCTCATCATAAAGGCAAACCTGAAGATTTTATTTGCAAGCTGAAATTTCTTCATTCTTGTTAATCAGGTTCTACGCTGTATCACTGTTCACCGAGGTCCCTCTAGTAGATTTCTTATTTCTTATGGGCTAAAAGTTATATGTGGACTCTTTCTACCCTGCGCTAACCTGTACTTACTTGATATTTTATGCTTCATTTTACCAATAGACTGAAGTTGTCAGCCAGCCGGAGTGGCTGAGCGGTTCTAGGCGCTACAGTCAGGAACCGCGTGACCGCAACGGTCACAGGTTCGAATCCTGCCTCGGGCGTGGATGTGTGTGATGTCCTTAGGTTAGTTAGGTTTAAGTAGTTCTAAGTTCTAGGGGACTGATGACCTCAGCAGTTAAGTCCCATAGTGCTCAGAGCCATTTGAATTGAAGTTGTCAGACGGGGTAAATCGTCATTATTGTCAGTTAATCCATTTACACAGTAATGGCACTTTTGCAGTGTGGACCTAGGAAGATATAAATAATTTCAGCTTCTGAATCAGTACATGAAACTATTCATTTTAATAAATAAATAAGAACGGTGATCGGTCTACTGGTTTAGGAGATTTCGGTTTTTCACAAGGATGATAACAATTTTGTTTAGAAAATTTCTGTCATCCCGCACTAACTTAGCTCTACTAGTAAATAGTTGCTACCATTGTACATAGACCTTACTCGATCTCAGAGCTTCAGAGCTCATATCGTATAGCTGATACGGACACGCATCAAAGAGAACAAGTAACCTTAAAAGCGTTTTGGAACAAATGAAGAGTAAAGCTTCCTATTAGAATAGTCCTGGGTGCTGCACGGGGACCCGGGTCTGGGAGATTCGGTTTTGGGTAGTCAAGTGCCGAGCTATCAAATGATGACTTACCACGCATCCTCGCAACTTCATTTCCATTAATACCTCTTCTCCGTATTTCCTAACTTCATAGAAGTTCTCCTACATACCTTGGGGATCTAGTACTTCTGGAGGAAAGGATATCGCCGAGAAATAGCTTAGCCACATCTGGGAGACTTTTTCCAGAATTCAAATGAAGAGTCTCCTTAATAAATTCGCAAAGCGCTACCGATAAAACCAAAAAGAGGACATACAGGATCGAAAGCTTAATAGCAAATTCATAGGTTTTCGGACATCCGTAAGAATTCTTTACTCAAAAACCTATCTTCCAACTTTTACTGAAGTAGAAAGCGCTTATTCTTTGAATATTCCTCTCTTCGTTGATTTTGATCGAAACGTGGCAAAAAATTTGAACTCGAACTAATTGTCTTCCATTAGCTACTAGTTATCCACTTATTAGTTTTTGAATATTACTCTCTATTTACAAATGCACGGGAACATAACGGTGCTGACGTTGTTACATACCGTACGACGATCAGCTTAGTCACAACTTGTTTGACTCTGACAATGGACTGCAAAGTTTCGAAATGACTTATGTATTAAATAGAGAACTTTACTTACGGTAGCTGATGAGATTTACTCCTGTTCATGACATAATCCAGGATAATTTGAAATTCCAAGCGCTGAAGCCTTTGAGAATCTCGTTTCGTATTAGTGCAGTTGATGTCAACTGTTGGTATCATTCGACGTTAATAGTGGTATTTCATGCTACACACAGCTCTTATAGAACTGTTAATCGGTTAGGGCCGAACAGTGAAAGCGCATCTATGGTTTATGATAGCATCGGGATTTTGACATCGACTTCAGTCTTTCAAAACGCAGTCGACAGCAAGCAATAGGTACGATTCCACCGTGGGAGTTTATTATTAGGAAGAGTGGTATCATATGTTAATTTAAAATCAACAAACTGAAATTAATGGAATGATTGGTGGTGAAAGGAATTAAATTCTGTGACGCCAAATAATGCCATTTAAATGCGTTAATTCTTTACTTTCCATGTAATATACACTGCTGGCCGCCGTAAATGCAACACCCTGAAGGAAGCATCCGAATCAAGTGAAATTTACACCATGGGTTTGCAGGGATGAGATATGCAACTGATTAGAATTTCAGCACAGACGCACATCATGCGCGCCTGTGGCGCCACCTCATGGTGCCATTTAAGGCTTGGCGATTTCGACGAGTGTACGTTCGGCACGTATGTTTACCTTGTGGTTGTTTCACAAGACGATCAGTTATGCCTCGTAGACAACAGCGAACATCGTTTGATCAAGTATCCGAGTTCGACAGAGGAAGGATAGTGGCTTACCGAGATTGTGGATTATCATACAGAGAAATCGCTAGTCGTGTTGGACGAAACCAAACAACTGTAATGCGGATATCTGACCGTTGGATGCAGGAGGGTACGACGGACCGACGTGGTCGATCGCATTCACCTCGGTGCACCACTGCACGTGCTGATAGGCAAATTGTGCGCATGGCAGTGACGGATCGCTCAGTGACATCCCGAACCATAGCACAGCACATTGCGTCTGTAACGCATCATCCAGTGTCTGCGCGTACCATTCGACGCCGTTTCCAGCAGAGTGGTCTGTCCGCAAGACGTCCATTGCTTCGTGTACCATTGACGCAGAACCACAGACGTCTCCGTCGCCAATGGTGTGATGACAGACGAATGTGGACGGCAGAATGGAATGACGTTGTCTTTACTGACGAGGCACGCTTCTGTCTGAAGCACCACGATGGTGGGATTCGAGTGTGGAGACACCGTGGAGAGAAGATGCTGGACAGCTGCATTATGCACCGCCACACTGGTCTTGCACCGGGTATTATGGTGTGGAGCGGTATTGGATATTACTCTCGCACGCCTCTAGTATGCATTGCCGGTACTTTAAATAGCCGGCGCTTCATAACCGAGGTGCTGGAGCCAGTTGTCCTTCCTTACTTTCAGGGCTCGGCCACAGCCATATTTCAACAAGATAATGCGTGACCACACGTGGCACGCATTGTCCAAAGGTTCTTCGTCAATAACCAGATTGAAGTGCTTCCCTGGCCGACTCGCTCTCCGGATCTTTCGCCGATAGAAAACGCATGGTCCATGGTTGCTCAACGAGTGACCCAGATTACATCCCCAGCTGCCACACCAGATGACCTTTGGCAACGTGTGGAAGCTGCTTGGGCTGCTGTACCCCAGGAACACATCCAACGTCTCTTTGACTCAATGCCGAGACGTGTGGCAGCGGTGATCTCCAACAATGGCGGCTACTCTGGCTACTGATTCTGGCAGGAACCACATGTCACAGACGTCTGTAAACGTAATCATTTGATACTTGGTCAACATGTTATCTACAAAATAAATTTTGTTGTGCTACCTCTTGTCTTTCTTGGTGTTGCATTTACGGTGGCCAGCAGTGTACATTCCACGTGAAATAAAAACTAGCATTGGAAGGCAGTTCAAACGTAAACAGCCAAATTAATGAAAGCTTTGTCCTTGATACACATGACCAAAGATCCTCGTTTCGTTAACTGTACCGCAAAAGATAAGGTATGCAGAAGTACTGTGAATTGTGACACCAAATGAGTCGAACTAAATCCAGTGCAGTGAATCCAATAATTAAATCACTGTAACACAGTATGAAATAACAAATTTGGTGGAAATGGGGGTCCTGAAGTTTGATGAGTGTATCGTAATAATGAGAGAGCCAGCTTGTGGATTTCGAAGCAGGATCTCCAGGCTATGGTGAGCAATTGCCTTAAACAACTGACCATTAGAGTCAAGCTACAGGTCTGACCGAAACTTTGTCATCGTTGTAACACTCGTTTCCTTTTACAAATGTTATAACAAAAGTTTCCGCCAAAGATAATGTAATAATGGCAACAGGAGACGCACGAATGTGGCAAAGAGTGCGGGCTGTAAGGCAGACTCAGGGTTATTAATATTCACTGACATCATGGGATGGAAATGTTTGCCATTCAAAGACAGTCTGTCCTGCGGGCATGACAACTCTGTTTCATCCACAGTTCTATGCCCTCACCAGTCAGGCTGTGGGAAAACAACCACTGTTCAGTGAGAGTCATACTTAAAAATGTAAATAAACAGTTAAAGCAATTGAAGACAAAATAATTTTTCCCGTTTTATATTATTAAGAACAATGGTTTTTCATTCCTAATCTTTAAAACCATTTTCTCGTGTTCTAAAACTCATTATCTGATTTTTGAGATCAAGATAAAAATGAAGGACTTTATTAGATTCTGTTACACTGTTCGCACCGGAAAAAGATAAACTTGTAATAGGAGGACTAGCATGTACTGTGGGAACTGGTCTGTTAAAGCAGTTAGATGGTTGATTTCTCCAGATGTTTACACTGTGAGAACGTCGAATGATGTATTGTACTGGAGTTGGGATAAGAGTGATTATGTCAGCCAGGAAGGGGAAGGAGCTTTGGTGAAGAAGAGTTTGTAGATATATGACGGGTGGGACGTGCTGGTATGGTCTATGGAGTGTTTCAGGATTGGTAATTATGGAAGAGACCAGTAGAACGTACTAATTACTTGTGACAACCTTGATATCAAATTGCGAAAACCAATATGATACAAATTTCCGTTGAACTGCTAAGTTCAAAATTAACTTCAGCAAAGAAAAATCTTGTAATTTGGTAGTTCCTCTGCTTAATATTAAAAGATATCGTGTCTTTCCCATCAACAGTTTTGGCATGTTGTAATTATTTCGAGGGCCGCTGTGGCCGAGCTGTTCTAGTCACTTCAGTTTGGAACAGCATGACCGTTACGGTCGCAGGTTCGAATCCTACCTCGGGTGCGGAAGTGTGTGATGTCCTTAGGTTAGTAAGATTTAAGTAGTTGTAAGTTATAGGGGACTGATGACCTCAGATGTTAAGTCAAATAGTGCTCAGAGCCATTTTGCAATTATTTCGACGTTTGATCGTGACTTATTTTCCTCGGACAGGTACATATTGTGAATAGTGATGTTCTCTGCTACCAGAAAATATCATTCTAATAATTAGATGACGCGGGGTCATAATTAAACTGACCGCGTTCCGTGTGCAGCTATATACACTTCGGGATGCCGAAACATAGTAGGTATGTCCAGAAATCGGTGTGATCAGGGAGTGCGCTGAAAAAATACCAGTGTCACTTTCTGTCATCAGGTGACAACGAAGGAGTCAGAATGTGAAATATTTCCACTTTTGACGTCGGTAAGCTGCTAGTCCCTTAGCAACACGTATTGCTTTCTTCTGTGTGCTTACTCGTCTGTTGGTGTAAAGGCTTAAGGAGGTTGAGAAATCCTGTACGAAACGCAGTGGGAGCTCTCTATTGCGGGAATATCGGTGACCGAAGCAGCAACGAATATGATAGAAAAATTTGAAGAAACAGCCGAATTAGGAGGTGCAGCAGGGACAGGGAAGCTACCCATTCCAGCGGCAGTTGTTGATGATGTTGCTGTAGCCTTAGCCGACAGTCCAGCACATGACTCACATTCTGAGTGCTTGAGCTGTGTCGCGGTATTTATCTGGTCCCAGGTCAGCAGTTCGAAAGGTTTTCCTACGCATTATACACCGACATCTTACAAGACACAGAATGTGCATGAAATGAAGCTCCAAGATACACTCCAAAACCATGAATTTGCCCTTCGTTTTTGGGTGCGCATTGTTAGGCTTAAACGTGACCAGGGAATATGGTATGGACTAAGGAGGCAAATTTTGCTCTACACGACGCTGTGGAGGCACGGAACTTGCGCATATGGGCTTCTACTCCGCTACATGTTCTGTAGAAACATCCACTGCACTCAGTTTACGTGACTACGTGGTGTGGTTTCAAAAGTTCCTTCATTCTCAATACATTTTTCTTCGTGGAGATAACACCTTGAAGTCCTGCTAGTGTATTATGACATCTCTACGTATGAGAAACTGCTTTGCAAGAATGCAACTGTGTCCACATCAGTTTTTTCATGCAACCTGGAGCGACACCACATCACTGTTTTCGAGCAAGATACGGCGACACCACATGTCGCTTGCCAAATGACGAATTTGCTTCGAGAAATCTTCGGTAATGACCGCTTCATCTAGACAATGTCAAGGTGTACGACCTTCCAAATCCCCCGACGTTAATCTATGTGTTTCATTAAAATACGTTTTCGAATCCTGAACAGAAAGTGAATACTAATCGCCGTACAGTATTATCTACATCTGTTCAGTTTCGTCGGTGAAAATACGCTTAATATTTCAGATATGAAGGAAAGTCTAGGAAGTATCAACAGCTATTAACTGATATTAATTTTTTATTACCTTCCACTTAAGGTTATCCATATAGGAAGGAAATTACTCTGATATCTAAGTACTGAGAATTAAAGGAAAACCTTTCTCTCATGGGGAAGCAAATGCCAGAATTAACCTCTAATTTTATTAATCGTTGCCGTGGATACTGTAAAATACATAGTATTTTGCCCGATACAAAATGCGAAGATATCAAAAAGTCTTACGCCAACACATTTTGTGTCTAAGAGTAGTAACGTGGGCCATTGCTTTTGTAAATATCACAGTCTCTTGCCCTTCTTAAAATGGTGAAACCTTGCAAAGAAGATTCGTTGTCTACATTATACGGTATTCTGTTGACCTACTAGCAAAGATACAGAAAGAAATTTGTTGATGTACTCAAGAAATGGTTTTATGGTAATAAAGAAAGCATTTATTAGTTTCATATTTCCGTGGTAGAAAATACCGTTGGCTGTCTGTGTGAAACTAATAACCGAATAGTTTCATGGTCTACAATACGAAACGCTTTCAAGAAACATTTGTCCGAGAATATGAAGGCAAAATTAGATCTAAAATCTAGCCAAGCGGTCACGCGGATGAAGAGCAGTCGTAATTAGTTAAAATGATGTAGAATTAGGAGAGAGCTACGAAGATGTATCGTAATGTTCTAATTGTCTCCCAAAAACAATTTGGCGGTGCTGATTTTTCCAGTCTTGTCATTCGCCCGTCAGTGAATTGTCTTGAAAACTTCAGTTAACTCTTCTCATTAATTTTATCTTCTTTTTCACAGGGAGTGCCAGAAGTCTCTGAAGTGTAAGGCAGAGAAAACTGAGGACCGTTCTAGGAGAAACTTGCTGCACTCAACGAGTAAAAATGCCCAAGGGAACAATGATGATCTGCCGTCTATTTGCCGAAATGCCTTCCCGCATTGTGACACTATTGTGAGACGGAAAAGGAATTTACAAGCCTTTTACATGTTCCTGACAGGCAAGCCAAGTGGCTAAAGGCACTTGGGAAAGTCAAGCATTCAGTTTTTGGGACTGACGTGCAGTCACACCCGCAGATTGCATTGTCAATGAACAGGCCATCACTGACATGTGTTATGGCAACCTGGTAGACCTGTTACGCTCAGGTATGCTCTCCAGGGGCGTTCGTCTACTGTCTGGCACTCCACCGGTTCATGTCAAATTGCAGCTGACAAAACGTGTTCATATGACCTTAAGATCTTGCAGCAGCTGCTTTATTCTCCCGATCTCGCACCAAGTTAATTCTCTTGTTACGTGGTCGCCCATTTGACAACACAGATGACGTCATTAATGAAATTGAAGAGTGTTTTAAGGCCAAATCTGCAGATTACCCCAATCAGTGAATTCGGAAGGTCAAAAATACTGGTAAAAATGTGTAAGTATGGATGATGCATACATAGAGAAGAATTAGTAGGATTAATCAACGCAAACTGTCTGTCACATCTTATAAGGCGATATTGAGAGCTACACAATAGCCCCTCGTAGTAGGAATGTGCACGTTTGTGCTATGAGTCGGCAAAGACTGCAACGTCGGAATGGTCAATTGAAATACTACTGCGTAAGCAATGCGTGTATCAGAGTTTTATTTGAGTTTCTGTGCACAGGTGTATTGTGTAAGAAAATCTATTTCATTCCAACAGATATTTTATCAGAGTTACATCTGATGCGGCGTTAGATTTCTCGCCGATTTCTTACCTCCACCGGTATGATTCCCACATCATCATGGTGGGGTGATAAAATGTAGAGATCCGGATGTTTCAGGTCCAGGGCAGTTGTGTAATTCGAGATCTTACAAGCGCATTAGAACTGTATTACATTCAATGAGGGTGTCAAGGCTCGTTAGAGGCCGTCTGTGTTCATGAGGTACACTGCTTTGATCTTGTAATTTTCTATATTTAATAAGGAAGTAGATATTCGTGAGCCAGCATGATCGACTTTGATTGGAAATGTATATGACCTCGGTCCTGGGTTCGATCTGAGTCTCCTAATAAGTTCTGAATAAAAAACATCAACAATGGTGTAAGGATTTCGGTATAAGGATTCACCGTCGTTCTGCCAACGGCTTTGTCAATGAGGGCGGAGGAACTGACAGAGATTCGTAAGAACCCTTCGTCCAGGGACATCAAAATGTCCCTAAATGGCAGAGAAATCGTCAATGATCAACCCTAAACAGAAGCAGAACGTCACGATGATCCGTCGACTGGTAAAAGATTCCGCATTAGTCCTCGGTTCAGTAAGCGAGGAGTAGCTCACCGAGGGGAAGGAAAACATGAGGAAAAGTGGGAATAACCAAGGAAATATAGTACACTAGGAGTCAGAGTGTGGGAATGTCAGTAGTGTGAACACGGTAGGGAAGGGTGGAATTGTAAGAAAGGTCTCGGGCTAGATACAGAGGAGGCCGTCGGAGTTGTCACCCTGTTCTCTCTCTGCTCATTGGTGATGGGTGTCCCAATCCAGATGACGTGGAAGGACGTTTTTCGATAACGAAAACGCCAATCTGTAACTATTAGAAGAAAAACAAACTACTCGCGTTGTTTGGTTATTTTCAGATACTGTATGTATCTCGGAAATGATATTGTCTCGATCGAGCAGCACGCCGGAGTGTGTGCGCCGCCCTTGCTTGTAATGAAATCAACTGTATTCGTTGTCCGTCGATCTTTTCCACTTATAAGTGTAGTGACTGCATCACTCGATAGCACGATGCCTCCATTGACCTGAGATAACTAAAAATTCCTTGCGTGTTCGCGATAGAGCCTTCAGTTTAAGCGAACTTGCTCACTTTAGTTCTTATGCCCGGTTTGAGAATGGTTATTCAACTGTTAAAAAATATTATGGAATTTGCGAGGATATTAAGTTGTTAATTCCGTCGTCAAGGCGTCGCTAGGTCGCATTTAAATTATCACTAGTTCACTTGGCACTTTTATGTTATCCGAAGACTCAGTCAATTTCAAAAATACACTTTAAATGTCCATTAAACGATGGACGCGACACGAAGAATTAAAGTTGAATCAAGGTTTATTGTCTTTCGTAATTATTGTTTGTCCCTACGCTAAGCACACACACCGATATGGCTTTCAGGGAATTATGTGCGTTAACATCAGTAATCCTGACTTTGACGATAACTTCTGACAATACGACGAAATTGTAATCTCTTCCTGATTGAGTTTACTTGTGGCCTACTCAAGTCTAATAATCGAGTTTATGTCACCGATCAGTCTCTTTCTGAGTCCTTTGATGTTCGTGACTATTAAGTATCACAATGCCTAAGTCCCATCACAAAACAGTAATCACACGATTCAATTTTCTGTCACGTACATGAAAATCCCGTTATTTGTCTAACGGTAAAGATGATCCTATTTTAGTCCGACTTCTGACTTATATTTCCAGGCTGTTCGTAAAAGTTTAAACTTCAAGTCAGTTTCGAAACAATCTTGCAGCGTTTAACATGCGTAATACTGTTGACAAATACAAGAGAGAAGTGAAGTTAACGTTTCCATTGTCGAGCTACATTGTAGTCACAGCGAACTTACAGCTCGATGCGGCTACAACTCTCTTCTAGGATAAATGTTATCATTGGTCGATTTATGGTTTGGGCTATTAACCTTCGTAAATAATAATTGAATCTTTACTTAAAGTTTCTGTTTTGTATCGTGTGGTATTCATTCATTTAGTCCTTTCTTTATGATAAGCATTTGTATTTATACAACATCCCTGTTAATCAAACTGACAAGAGTAAATTTTATTGTCAGAAGTTTCCGTCACTGTCAGGATGACTAATTTTTGCTACAAAAGGGTGGTCATTATGGGATCTGTATTTGGGGTGTTACAGAGTGATTTCGAAATAGCATAAGGATTTCTGACTTAAAGAATATAGAGTAATATTATCACTCGAAAATAATGGTATAACGTGATTGGTTACGAGTAGTAGGATAGGGCAGACCGTGTGTTACTTTGAACACTTCAGTGATAAGATTACTCTCTTCAGTATTGACAGTAAACCATGGAGAGAGTATATGAGGATATTAAAAGCGTAAATCGTTATGTAAAGGGAGATGGTTATTTAAAGATCATAGGGGGGCTCGGAACATGGTACTAGGTAAAACAGTGGAAGACGGCATAAAATGAGTTTGATTGTAGTTACAAGACAGAATAAAGACTGATTGTTGGTTGGGGTTGTTTTGGGGGAGGAGACCAGACAGCGAGGTCATCGGTCTCATCGGATTAGGGGAGGATGGGGAAGGAAGTCGGCCGTGCCCTTCGAAAGGAACCATCCAGGCATTTGCCTGGAGCGATTTAGGGAAATCACGGAAAACCTAAATCAGGATGGCCGGACGCGAGATTGAACCGTCGTCCTCCCGAATGCGAGCCCAGTGTGCTAACCACTGCGCCACCTCGCTCGGTAAGACTGATTGTGTTTTGCAATAAATAAAACATAAAAATGAGTGAATGCAATGTTAAGAAACCACAATGAGAGGAGGTACACGTGGAAAAAGCCTGGAGATACGGGAATATGGTTTATATGACGTCCACACAAAGATTATGAAATGAGAAATTAGTCTGTGCGACGTACACGTGGTCAGATATATATCAAAATTCATAAATAATAAAGATTAGATTGAACTTTTTGAGAATCGTCCAGAGGACGAGAGATACCGAAGATATGAAGAATAATGAGATGCGTTTGAAGCTCTCCGAGGCTGTAGTTACTGCCATAATGAATAATAGAGTGCCTAATTCAGTTGAAAAGGAATGGACAACTTACAAAGCATTATCACAGAAGTTGGACAGATAAACATACACAGGCTGGAAGACTGTACTGTTCTATCAAGTTGGTGCATAAGATCATAGGGATTTTATTTTGTATGTTGATATTATAGTTGCTATGGGTTTATTATCAATTGCAGTTTTTTATTTGTAACTTGCTGCTGGTATTTGAGTTTACTTATTGTCTTACTTACATTTGGAGACCGAGAGTGGAGCTGTGGACGCTAGATACTGAAGTGGCAAGTGGAGGATTCGGAATGCTTCCGACATATTCTTATGTTTGGGTTCAGTCATGGGTTACAATATAGGGAAAGACAGACATATTAGCTCAGTGTATGAGAATATTGCCACTGCACAGAGCACCGCAAGAAAATGGTTTCAAAGTTTTAGGGAGGATCACTTTGACATTAGTAGCTTTTCAGGCTCACGAAGACCTTTGGGGTTTAACGAAGATCGTTTAAACGCTTTAATCCATAATAATCATAGTCAGTGTACTGGAGAACTGATAAATCTGATGAAGAGCGATAATTCCACAATCGTGCGATATTTGTACGCAATGAGGATCATGAATGAATAGGGCGTAAGTGTGCCGCATTCTCCAAGCCATAGTCGCAAAACACAGCGGTTATCCGTATGTGCAATTCTACTTGCTCGTACTAAACTGGGTCGTGAGCAACTCCTTCCATTCCTATCCCATATCGTTACTGTGCCGAGAAGTGGCGTCCGTATACGAACATAAAGAAAAGAAAGGAATCGTTAAGCTCAAACAAATTAGTAACGCCCTGTAAAAGATCTGCAGCCGTTCACAAAATATAAGTCTTATGGGACAGGACAGTAGATTAGGAAATGAGACACTTAAAGTAGTAAAGGAGCTTTGCTATTTGGGGTGCAAAATAACTGATGATGGTCGAAGTAGAGAGGATATAAAATGTAGACTGGCAATGGCAAGGAAATCGTTTCTGAAGAAGAGAAATTTGTTAACATCGAGTATAGATTTAAGTGTCAGGAAGTCGTTTCTGAAAGTATTTGTATGGAGTGTAGCCATGTATGGAAGTGAAACACGGACGATAAATAGTTAGGACAAGAAGAGAATAGAAGCTTTTGAAATGTGGTGCTACAGAAGAATGCTGAAGTTTAGATGGGTAGATCTCGTGACTAATGTGAAGGTATTGAATAGAATTGTTGAGAAGAGGAGTTTCTGGCACAACTTCACAAAAAGAAGGGATCGGTTGGTAGGACATCTTCTGAGGCATTAAGGGATCACAAATTTCGCATTGGAGGGCAGCGTGGAGGGTAAAAATCGTACAGGGAGACCTAGAGATGAATACACTATGCAGATTCAGAAGGATGTAGGTTGCAGTAGGTACTGGGAGATGAAGAAGCTTGCACAGGATAGAGCAGCATGGAGTGCTGCATCAAACCAGTCTCAGGACTGAAGACAACAACAACAACAGTGGGACAGGAATGGTGTGGAGTACTACGAATTGCTTCCTAGAGGTGTAACCATCACTACTGCTATACTACTGGCCATTAAAATTGTTACACCACGACGATGACGTGCTACAGACGCGAAATTTAACCGACAGGATGAAGATGCTGTGATATGCAAATGATTAGCTTTATAGAGCATTCACACAAGGTTGGCGTCGGTGGCGACACCTACAACGTACTGAGATGAGGAAAGTTTCCAACCGATTTCTCGTACACAATCAGCAGTTGACCGGCTTTGCCTGGTGAAACGTTGTTGTGATGCCTCGTGTAACGAGGAGAAATGCGTACCATCACGTTTCCGACTTTGATAAAGGTCGGATTGTAGCCTATCGCGATTGCGGTTTATTGTATCTCGACATTGTTGCTCGCGTTGGTCGAGATCCAAAGACTGTTAGCAGAATATGGAATCGGTGGGTTCAGGAGGGTAATACGGAACGCCGATCTGTATCCCAACGGCGTCGTGTCACTAGCAGTCGAGATGACTGGCATCTTATCCGCATGGCTGTAACGCATCGTGCAGCCACGGCTCGATCCCTGAGTCTACAGATGGGGACGTTTGCAAGACAACAACCATCTGCACGAGCAGTTCGACGACGTTTGCAGCAGCATGGACTATCAGGTCAGAGACCATGGCTGCGTTTACCCTTGACGCTGCATCACAGACAGGAGCGCCTGCGATGGTGTACTCAACGGCGAACTTGGCAAAACGTCATTTTTTCGGATGAATCCAGGTTCTGTTTACAGCATCATGATGGTCGCAACCGGGTTTGGCGACATCACGGTGAACGCACACCGGAAGCGTATATTCGTCATCGCCATGCTGGCGTATCACCTGGAGTGATGGTATGGGATGCCATTGGTTACACGTCTCGGTCAACTCTTGATTGCATTGACGGCACTTGGAACAGTGGACGTTATATTTCAGCTTTGTTACTACCCGCGGCTCTACCCTTTATTCGATCCCTGCGAAACCCTGCTTTTCAGCAGGATAATGCACGACCGTATGTTGGAGGTCCTGTACGGGCCTTTCTGGATAATGATATTGTTCGTCTGCTGCCCTGGCCAGCACATTCCCCAGATCTCTCACCATTTGAAAACGTCTGGTCAATGGTGGCCGAGCAACTGGCTCGTTACAATACGCCAGTAACTACTCTTGATGAACTGTGATATCGTGTTGAATGTGGATGGGCAGCTGTACCTGTACACGCCATCCAAGCTCTGTTTGACTCATTGCCGAGGCGTATCAAGGCCGTTGTTACGGCCGGAGGAGGTAGTTCCGGGTAGTGATTTATCAGGATCTATGCACCCAAACTGCTTGAAAATGTAAGCACATGTCAGTTCTCTTATTATACATTTGTGCAATGAATACCCGTTTATCATCTGCATTTCTTCTTGGTGTAGCAATTTTAATGGCCAGTAGTATATTTATTGTCAACACATGAGGCCTCTATCAAACGAAGTCCAAGACCAAAGACCAGAAATACTGCTGAAAGTGATGCTGTTCCACAACAGCGCCAACCGTCATACTGCTAGACTGACAAAAAACGCTATACACGACATTGGATGGGAAGTTATTTCGCACTTAATTTATTCGCCTGATCCTGCACCCTCAGGTTTTCAACTTTCCTGCTCTCTAATGAACACCCTTCAAAAAACTTGCTTCAGTATGAAAAATGTGCTTCGAATATGTGTCAACGAGTTCTCAAAGCCACGTGATTCCAATGGTCATGGAATCGGGAATTTCAAATGGTTCAAATGGATCTGAGCACTATGGGACTTAAGATCTGATGTCAACAGTCCCGTAGATCCTAGAACTACTTAAACCAAACTAACCTAAGGACATCATACACATACATGCCCGAGGCAGGACTCGAACGTGCGACCGCAGTCATCACGCGGTTCCAGAATGATGCGCCTAGTACCGCTCGGCCACACCGGCAGGCAATCGAGAAGTTACTCCATCGTTAAAGGATATTGTAAATAGTGATAGAGAATTTGTTATTAATGACAGGTCTCTGTTATGTGTATCTGTTGTGTTTATTAAACTTATGGAGAATCACAACGTACTTAGGCAACATCCTATTATTTCACTAGGAACAATTCCTGTTCAAATTCCTCAGTACGTTGCAGCTGTGAACCGTGATCACAGCAGTGTTCTGTGCAGTTTGTGTGCATTATCTCTGATCGTGGGCAAATTATAGACGTCCGTACAGTGCATGCTTCCGCAACAAAGACAGCCAAAGCGGCACCATAGGGAAGACCTAGACTCCATTGAGGAAAAGTTTAAACACATGATTGGTTGCGCTACAAGGTAGCCGAAAGCAGACAGTCACTGAAGAGGATTATCACAAAGAATAAGACGACGAAAGCTGAATGAGACACTATAAAACTAAATTTCGCACTAGCAAACCCTGACAGCACCTAATCTACACGAAGGGATCACCATAAGGATAAAAAACAGCAAGGCGAGCTAGAATTCCAAAACCACTCATCAGTGATGCAAATACCTGTGTTTGGAATACGATCCGGGAGATAAAACCTCGACTACGGAGCAATGGAAGAAAGGCATTTAGTCGAATGGGTCTTTCGTTACATTCTTTCCAGTTTCTGGCCGTGTCTATGTACAAAGAGTGAAGCAGGCGGTGGTTCGGTCATGATTTGGGCAGACATATCGCGGTATAAACTTCATGGGCTCACTACGACATCACATTACTGCCAAGGATTATGTGACTACTTTGGCTCATCAAGTCAATTCCAAGGTGCAAAGTCTGTCCTCCAAGGAAGATGCTGTGTTCCAATACAATAGAGGTCCTGATCCCAAAGATCGCATCATCCAGCACTGGTTTTGTGTGCACGAGAGTGAATCATCGTATCTTCCTTGGCCATTACAGTAATCTGATCTCAACGTTTTTGAATTTTGCCTTCTACTTGGGAGAGAAGAACGTGTCAACCCCATTTACCTCAACCATTGTTACATGAAAATGCTACATTTTGGAAAAAGGATTTCATTCAGTTCCCTTAAAAACCATGTCGGACCTGTATTTATCAGTTCCGGGACGACTGGAAGCTGTTTTGAACGCCAAAGGTTTTCCTACAACGTATTAAGCACGGTGGTAACGTATTACGCTTTTGTCTTTTTTGTAGTTTTTCCACCACATTTAGGTGCAAGGAAGGTTACAGCGAAGACACCCAGGGTAACAAATGAATACTTCAGTTGATCGATTGTGGAAGGAGGTATAAAAACGTTAATGGAAATTCAGACATAGAATAACGCATCTCATTTAGCAGTGAACTACACACATCAGAATGTGTTTTGCATCGCCCCCGTTCCCAGAACTCCTGAAGATAGACGTTGACTGGGGATTATTGTGTCACAGTCTCTTTGACTGTTCAGAGATGTCACAAAGATGTAAGCAACCATGCATGAGCAACGCCTATTAGACTGAGGGGGTCCGACAACCGATCACTTCCAGTCATTCCACCAGGAAGGAGGTACACGGCTCGTGTTGTCTGTAGTTCAACCATACTTTGCCTGTCTATACCGCGGTTCGATCGCGTCCACGTCGTCACTTTGTGCCAGGAATGGCTCTCAACAAGGGACGTGTCCAGTTGTCTTAGAGTGAACGAAAGCGATGTTATTCGGACATGAAGGAGATACAGAGAGATAGGAAATGTCGATGAGATGTCTCGCTCAGGCAGCCCAAAGGCTATTACTGCAATGGATGACTGCTACCTGCGGATTATGGCTCCGAGGAACCCTGAGAGCAACGCCACCATGTTGAATAACGCTTTTCGTACAGCCATAGGACGTCATGTTACGACTAAAACTGTACGCAATACGATGCAGGATGCGCAACTTCACTCCTGACGTCCATGGCGAGGTCCATCTTTGCAACCACGACATCATGTAGCGGGCTATGGGCCCAACAAAACACCGAATGGACCGCTCAGGATTGGAACCACGTGCTCTTCATCGATGAGTGTCGCATATGCCTTCAACGGGACAATCGTCGGAGACGTGTTTCGAGCCAATCCGGCCAGGCTGAACGCCTTATACACATTGTCCGCCGAGTTTTTTGGCGTGGCATTATGTGGAGCCGACGTACGACGCTGGTGGTCATGGACGACAATTCGCGCCCCCATCGTGCAAATCTTGTGAATTACTTCCTTCAGGATGACGACATCGCTTGACTTTCTCCAGCATGAACCCTATCGAATATACGTGGGAAAAATTGAAAAGGGCTGTTTGTGGTCGACGTGACCCACCAATCACTGAGGGATCTATTCCGAATAGCCGTTGAGGAGTGGGACAATCTGGACCAACAGAGCCTTGATGAACTTGTGGATAGTATGCTACGACGAATACATTCATGCATAAATGCAAGAGAACGTGCTACTGGCTATTAAAGTTACAGCAATCTGGACTACAACCTCTGAAGTTTTCGCTGTATGGTAGCACTATTGGCGATTGTGGTTTTCCTGAGGAGTAAGCAGGGAGGAAATGATGTTTATGTTGATCTCTATTCGAAATTTCTGTACAGATCCAGGAACTCTCGGAATCGAAGTGATGCAAAACTCTTTTGATGTGTGTGAATAGGATACGAGGTCGAAATGGCTGGAGGAGAGAAATAAAAAGTTGAAAAGGAAATGGTATTCAGGATGATTTATCATACGTATATGACGAAACAAAGATCTCTGATATTAAAGCAATGACACCAAGATTAAGAGTTTGATGGGAGTTCTACAGCCATATGCAGAGAATAGAGTGGATAGGTGAGTGGAACACTGAAGGCCTCTGCGAGGGTAAGAATTTCTCTGATGTCGTGATCGAAGAAGAAATGGCAGACATTATGGAAAACATAGGGTATCAGAGAAGGCGGAAGGGATAGATAATATTTCTTCGAAATAACTGATATCATTAAGTGACGTGGGAACCATGTGACTGTTCATGCTGGTATACGGAATCTATGAGTATGGAGACATACCAGTAGACATTTGGAATACTGTCATGCACAAAATCCCGAAGGCGGTAAAGGCACTTTAAGTGCGAGAACTATCGCGCAATCAACTTTTGCCTCACGCTTTCAAGCTGTTGACAACAATAGTAAACAGATAAAAGAAAAAAACAATTTAAGGCATGTTATACCGTGATCAGTTTGCTTTCGTAAATGTAAGAGCACCAGAGAGCCAGATCTGATAATGGAAATTAGAGATAAGAGTAAGCAAGAATATACCGACCTGGAAAAAGCGCTCGGTGTTATAAAACTGTGCAGATTGTTCGAAAGTCGCAGAAAAGCAGGAGAAAATTGCAGGGAGAGACTAGCAAACTGAGTAATGCTTAGTAGTTTCTCAATATGGGTAGGAATTGGATATACGTTCTAATCTTCATCTTCCATTCTCTCTGTCAGTCTCTTTGTCCCCCGTAACTTCGTGTCTTTGTCCATGCCATGAAGTCTTCCGCTCCCCCCCCCCCTCCACTCTCTCTCTATATCCATCACCTCCTCCTCTTCCTCCTCCTCTCTCGTCCATCTCTGCCTTCCTCTCTCCGTGTCCATCTCCTCCTTCCTCCTTTACCTCCCGGCATTCTCTACTCATCTCTTCTTCCCATTTTTCTCTGACCTTGAGCGTTGTTTATTGTCATTGAAAACGGGACCCTGAGAACTAAAGTCACTTAAGATTAATGAAATCGCTTGAAATCATTGTTATACGGGGTATGAAGAGACCACGCCAACTGTTGAATCTGTGAAAATAATATTTTCAATGATCGTACCTTGCACAGTTTTAATCAGGGAACATGCAAAGTTGCAAAGTTTCTGACTATTCATATTCCGTAGTAGTTTTCTAATAATAAGCCATTATAGCATAAATACAGATTCCGTGTATTCTGTTAAAACTGATTGCAAAGAAGAGAATAAGATAGCACATATTTTAAAAAATAAATAAGGGAAAAATATACATGGGAGAAAAAACTTCTGTAATGGTTTAAATGCTCTGCTGACTAATTTAAAACTGCACATTGTTCCTTAAAAATATCTAGCCTATGTCCCTCTGCGTGTTTATTAGGGTACCGTGTAAAAGTTTGCAATAAATCGATCGGTGACGAACTTATCGAGATTGTTGCTAACAAGTGTCCATGTTATAGAAATTTGTGTATATTAATATATTATATATAATTTAACTAAACATAGTCTTTATTCGTTCGAATGTTTAGTACACCACAGTGTAGAGTTAAAGTAAATCGGTCAAGAACTTACAGAGATTTTGGCTAACAATGTTCGAATAATAAACCCATATTGTCCACGACCACACGAATATTTAGTACAGTATCCTGTGTAAATTTGAAGTAACATTTCGACATATTTAGTGATCACGTTAAGTAACGTCTTCTTTTTACATAGTAGTACCAAAGAACCCCATAATACTTTATAACTGCAAAATAATATGGCAATCGTGTATAACTTGAAATATTGATTTGACAGCACATTTTACCACGAATACTTATAAAAAATAAAGATATACATATTGAAGTAAAAGTATCCCTTTAATGAAACCAGGTCTGCTGTCATTCGTATACAGTTTCTACGTCGCTTTAAGTACTCCTTGTGCCTTCTCGCTCTGTATATCTCCTCCACCACTCTGTCATTCATCTCCTTAGCCCCACCCCTCTCTCTGTCTCTCTACTCCTCTACTGTCTCTCTACTCCTCCTTGAGCCTTATTTGTCCGTATTGCAATTACAAGTTCGGTGGTAATATGATAACTGTATTGTCATAAGCCATAAATAAAACGTTTCTATTTGCTGTAAAAACAGATATCGGGAAATAAACAAAACTGCACATCTTCACAGAAGAATAAGCACTACATTTTCACTCTCGCAGTCAGTTTTAACAGAAATCCTGGACATTCAGTCTAAGTACATATAAATGTTCATGCGAGTGACCTGTACAAATCTGAAATAAATTGGTCAAGAAGTTTTCGAGAGTTTTGACTAACAACATTTCCGTAATATTCATTATACATACATTTATATATTATATAAAAATACGGCCTATGTCTGTCCGAAGGTTTATTGCAGAAACGTGTAAAATTTTTAAGTAAATCGGACAGGTACTTATAGAGAATTCTGTGAACAAGATAACTCCTTCCTAAATTAAATATGTAAGAATGTATTTGTATACCATAATTGGGCCTCCAGTAGGTGCGTGGAAACATTAACATGTTCGAGTGAAAGGTTGTGTCAAAATTGAAATCAATCAGTGAAGAATTTTGGGAGATTTAAGACTTTGAACCAACGAACTTACAGTACTACATTTTTATTTATACAACAGGTAAATGTACAAGAATGAAGAGGGAGCATTATGAATGGAAGACCAAGAACGAGGTGCTCACATTGAGACGAAGTAAAACAGTGATTCAGGTTTTCCCCCCAATGCTCAGTCTATCGGAGAAACAATGAGGGGAATAAAATTTTGAACAAGAATGTGATGAATGTTTGGGACGATTTACTGAAGATTTGCTATTCCCCCCATGGAGGTGAAGGTGACTGAAAGAATCTATTGACTGAAATGAACAGTGTATTGAGCACATACTGTCAATTGAAAGTACACCGGAGATGGACGAAAATAAGAATAGCAGAAATGAGAGTAGCGAAAACTTATCAAAATTTCAGACCATGAAATAGATCATGGTCAGGAATTATGCTCCCTAACCAAATAAATGGCGGACGAAGCATGAAGAAAATGAAAGTGAGGTAGCACAGGCAAAGACAGCGTTTCAGGACAAAAGAAGTCTACTAGCAATTCCAGCAACAGATTCCATAGTTTCTTACAGTGGTCTGCCTAATACTGTTAAGATCGACTGAACATACTCATCGAATTATTTTCGAACTTGAAATATTGATTTGACAGCACATTTTACCACGAATACTTATAAAAAATAAAGATATATTTATTGAAGTAAAAGTATCCCTTTAATGAAACCAGGCCTGCTGTCATTCGTATACAGTTTCTACGTCGCTTTAAGTACTCGGATATGCTTGAACGATAGACTGTATATTTAGAGATGTCAGTTTCTCTCGATAATTTCGAATTTCACATAGGCGGTATCGACCTGCCGTAGGGCCAACACCGTTGAGACAATTTTAGCTTAATATGCACGTAAAACTTTAAAACTGTTTCCTGGATCTGACTAACATTCAAACTACAGCTTAGCACGGTATACGGCATAACGTGAGAGCTTGTGTGGAAGCGACAGTGCTACCGAGCATAGTTCCAGTAATGATCTGTCACACCACTTTAGTTTCTTATAAATCTTAAATGCAGTATGAAGCCCTTTAAAGAGTAAAATAACTGTGAATATACTACGAAAGTGAAAAAAACCTACTGCTTAATTTCCTACCATTTGTACAGGATAATCCTGAACTAAGTTGTAAAATAGCATTAGGGGTGAAACAATCACGTCTGAAATGATGTATTAAAAGTCGGACGGCGAGGACCTGCAACACTTAACGGTTGATCTACGGATGCATGTTGTGCATTGGAAGATCAGTGGAACATGTAAGCTGATAGGAAAACGGTTCAGTTTTCCTTCAACCATTAGGTAAATGTACTATGATAGTTGGTATTACGTCTTTCCAAAGTCGATTGCACTTGCTTTTATACAACTCTTAAATAATTACAATGTTGCAATTAGCTGTACACTTTACCTATTTGATTTCTGACATAGCGAATATACAACGTCTTTCTTGCTGTTATTTTGTTGGCAACGTTTTGTTTGTTATAATATAACGTATGCTGTTCCACACACAATTTGTTTCATTTATTTATTGCAACACACGTATTAGGAAATAAACCGAATTAGCGACATCGTTTGTAATGTATTACGACAATCATGTATGATGTTCGTGATGCATGAGCTGCTTCCGTTATTGACCTAAAGTCAGTTACGTGACACTTTTGAATTGGGAGTAAAATTCTCATAATAACAGACGAGCAGAAAAATTCCATTACTATCAACGAATAAATTAATTTCCAGCATACATGTAAGCGCTTATGGAAATTCCGAATCGTTCTACATCAACGAAACACTTCTGTTAGCAAAATTTCAATGAATTTTTATTTAACAAGCTGTCGAAGATGACTGTCAAACAACATGCAATGAACCAGTAATACGAAGATGGTCCAGGTACACTGTGTGATCAAAAGTATGCAGACTCCTGGCTGAAAATGACTTACAAGTTCATGGTGCCCTCCATCGGTAATGCTGGAATTCAGTATGTTGTTGGCCCAGCCTAAGCCTTGATGACAGGTTCCGTTCTCTCAGGCATATGTTCCAAAGGTTTGTGGCAAGGTTCTTTGGGGAACGGCAGCCCACTATTCACGGGGTGCTGCTCTGTGGAGATGTGACGATGTCGGTCGGTGAGGCCTGGCACGAAGTCGGCGTTGAAAACATCCCTTAGGTGTTCTATAGGATTCAGGTCAGGACGCAGTGCAAGCAAGTCCATTACAGGGATGTTACTGTCGTGTAACTGCTCCACCACAGGCTGTGTATTATGAACAGAAGCTCGATCGTGTTGAAAGATGCAATCACCATCCCCGAATTGCTCTTCAATAGTGGGAAGCAGGAAGGTGTTTAAATAATCAATGTAGCCCTGAGCTGTGATAGTACCACGCAAAACAACAAGGGTTACAAGCCCCCTCCACGAAAGACACGACCGCACCATAACACCACCGTCTCCGAATTTTACTGTTGGCACTACACACGTTGGCAGATCACGTGATCACATTCACCGGGCTTTCGCCGTACCCACACCCTGACATCGGATCGCCACATTGTGTACCGTGACTCACCAGTCCACAGAACATTATTCCACTGTTCAATCGCCCACACCGAGAGAGGCGCCGTTTGGCATTTACCGGCGTGATGTGTGACTTATGAGCAGCCGTTCGACCATGAAATCCAAGTTTCCACATCTCCCAACTAACTGTCACAGTACTTGCACTGGTTCCTGATGCAGTTGGGAATTCCTGTTTTGTGGTCTGGATACAAGTCTGTCTATTACAGATTACTACCCTCTTCAACTGTCGGCGGTCTCAGTCAACAGACGAATTCAGCCTGTATGCTTTTCTGCTACAAGTGTCCCTTCACGTTTCACCTAGCGATGTATAGGAGTGTGGAAATCTCGCGTGCAGACGTATGACACAAGTGACTCCCAATCATTTGACCAAATTCGAAGTGCGTGAGTTCCGAGGAGCGCTCTATTCTGCTCTCTTATGATGTCTAATGACTACTGAGGTTGCTGATATGGAATGCCTGGCAGTAGGTGGCAGCACAATTCAACTAACATGAGAAATGTATGTTTCTGGACGTGACCGGGTGCTTTTGATCACGTAGTGTAATTAGCTACAATTTTAACAGCTGGAACAACTTTTTTGCGAGGGCCCCCGGGGTGCGAGGCCGTCAATGGCTGTCGACGTCACCGACGCCTAAAGCCACCACTGCAGAATATCTAACAATAAATCACTATTTAAATATATCGCTCTAAAACTGGCAGTATATTTACAATGTGCACCTGATACTTTTATAGGCCGGTACGTCGATATCGATGCTTTTTTCGATTTATTATAGCTGATCATAGTTCTTAAGTATAGATACATCGGATTCCCGAAATTTTTTAAAATCTCAGCTGTCCTAGTCCTCCATGAGATCAAGAAAATAGTAGATACAGGTACCAAGGTAGATGCGTTCCTTGACTTCCGAAAGGCATTCAGTACAGTTGCGCACTGCCTCGTAAATACGAGCGTACTCAACATCAGACCAACTGTTTGATTGTACTGAAGAATTTCTAGCAAACAGATCTCATATCTACAATCAGCACCTGATAGTTTTATAGACCAGAGGTCGATATCAATCCTTATCTGATTAGAGTTCTGAAATATCGATACGTCGAATTCACGAAATTTTTAAAAATCTCAGCAGTCCTTGTCCTCCACGAGATCGAGAAAACAGCGTACCTCAGTGGAGTAAAGAGGACCATAATTCTTCGCATGATACGTAAAAGCCTTAGTAGACACCGTCGACAGTAGCATGAGGATTTTCGCGGAGCTGTTACATACATAATAATTGCAATGCTCGACAGTAGAGGTGACATACAGGAAGAATTTCAGAGGATCCTTACCAGATAGGACTGACTGAGTATATCAAAAAGTTAAAGAAGGGCAGCACGTTATGTATTATTGCGAAACATGGGAGAGAGTGTGACTGAAATGATACAGGATTTGGGCTGGACATCATTAAAACAAAGGCGTTTATCGTTGCCACGGATTCTTATCACGAAATTCAAATCACCAACTGTCTCCTCCGAAAATGAAAATATTTTGTTTGACACCGTCCTACACAGGGAGAAACGATGACCACGATAAAATACGGGAAATCACAGCTCGTACGGGAAGATATAGGTGTTCGTTGTTTCCGAGAGCTGTAGGTGATTAGAATAATGCGGAAATCTG
Organism: Schistocerca americana; assembly: GCF_021461395.2. NCBI lineage: Eukaryota > Metazoa > Arthropoda > Insecta > Orthoptera > Acrididae > Schistocerca > Schistocerca americana. Next base: position 582,423,029 of record NC_060119.1, on the reverse strand, counting down.
AAAGTGGTTCGATGAACCCTGTGCCAGGCACTTAAATACGATTTGCAGAGCACCCATGTTGATACATTGATAGCTAGCTGCTGCGAATGGCAACTGACCTACAGTTAAAGCTGGCATCCATCCCGATCTATCGAGACCGTCACCGTTACGGACAGTCTTTTCCCGATATGGCGATAAGACTCAATTTAGTCCCGATTTAGTAAGATAGTGTTACGAGCTATTCTCAAGTACTAAAGTAAAGCCATATGCTCGCACAACATGATAGTGCAGCCTGAGTTAGACCCGTGGTCTAGGGGTAGCGTCTTGGATTCATAACCAAAAACGTGTTCGGTCCATGGTTCGATCGCCGCCACTGCATAAACTTTGATAAATAATCAGCATTGGCGGCCGAAGACTTCCGGCATAAGATGTAAGCCTCATTCTGCCAACGGCCTCGTCAAAGAGGGCGGAGGAGCGGATACAGGTTCAGGGCACTCTGTTGTCCTATGGGTGGGAAATTGCCCCTAAAGGCGGAAGAATCAGCAATGATCAACGACAAGAGGATGCAGAAGGCAATGGAAATCACTGCATTAAAGACACGTAATGTGTATCCATAGGATATGCGGCCTGTAATTGAAGAAGTGTCATGATGATCTCTCCATTGGCAAAAGATTCCGGAATAGTCCCCCATTCGGATCTCCGGGAGGGGACTGCCAATGGGGAGGTTATCGTGAGAAAAAGATTGAATAATCAACGAAAGGGTAACGGTCTACAAGTCGGGGCGTGGAATGTCAGAAGCTTGAACGTGGTAGGGAAACTAGAATATCTGAAAAGAGAAATGCAAAGGCTCAATCTAGATATAGCAGGGGTCAGTGAAGTGAAGTGGAAGGAAGAGAAGGATTTCTGGTCAGATGAGTATCGGGTAATATCAACAGCAGCAGAAAATGGTGTAGGATTCGTTATGAATAGGAAGGTACGGCAGAGGCTGTGTTACTGTGAACATTTCAGTGACCGGGTTGTTCTAATCAGAATCGACAGCAGACCAACACCGACAACGATAGTTCAGGTATACATGCCGACGTCGCAAGCTGAAGATGAACAGATAGAGAAAGTGTATGAGGATATTGAAAGGGTAATGCAGTATGCAAAGGGGGATGAAAATCTAATAGTCATGGGCGACTGGAATGCAGTTGTAGCGGAAGGAATAATAGAAAAGGTTACAGGAGAATATGGGCTTGGGACGTCGAATGAAAGAGGAGAAAGACTAATTGAGTTCCGCAACAAGTTTCAGCTAGTAATAGCGAATACCCTGTTCAAGAATCACAAGAGGAGGTACTTGGAAAAGGCCGGGAGATACGGGAAGATTTCAGTTAGATTACATCATGGTCAGACAGAGATTCCGAAATCAGATACTGGATTGTAAGGCGTACCCAGGAGCAGATATAGACTCAGAACACAATATAGTAGTGATGAGGAGTAGGCTGAAGTTCAAGATATTAGTCAGGAAGAATCACTACGCAAAGAAGTGGGATGCGGAAGTACTAAGGAATGACGAGATACGTTTGAAGTTCTCTAACGCTACAGATACAGCAATAAGGAATAGCGCAGTAGGCAGTACAGTTGAAGAGGAATGGACATCTCTAAAAAGGGCCATAAAAGAAGTTGGGAAGGAAAACGTAGGTACAAAGAAGGTAACAGCCAAGAAACCATGGGTAACAGAAGAAATACTTCAGTTGATTGACGAAAGTAGGAAGTACAAACATGTCCCGGGAAAATCAGGAATACAGAAATACAAGTCGCTGAGGAATGAAATAAATAGGAAGTGCAGGGAAGCTAAGACGAAATGGCTGCAGGAAAAATGTGAAGACATCGAAAAAGATATGATTGTCGGAAGGACTGACTCAGCATACAGGAAAGTCAAAACAACCTTTGGTGACATTAAAAGCAACGGTGGTAACATTAAGAGTGCAACGGGAATTCCACTGTTAAATGCAGAGGAGAGAGCAGATAGGTGGAAAGAATCCATTGAAAGCCTCTAAGAGGGTGAAGATTCGTCTGATGTGATAGAAGAAGAAACAGGAGTCGATTTAGAAGAGATAGGGGATCCAGTATTAGAATCGGAATTTAAAAGAGCTTTGGAGGGCTAACGGTCAAATAAGGCAGAAGGGATAGATAACATTCCATCAGAATTTCTAAAATCATTGGAGGAAGTGGCAACAAAACGACTATTCACGTTGGTGTGTAGAATATATGAGTCTGGCGACATACCATCTGACTTTCGGAAAAGCATCATCCATACAATTCCGAAGACGGCAAGAACTGACAAGTGCGAGAATTATCGCACAATCAGCTTAACAGTTACGCATCGAAGTTGCTTACAAGAATAATATACAGAAGAATGGAAAAGAAAATTGAGAATGCGCTAGGTGACGATCAGTTTGGCTTTAGGAAAAGTAAAGGGACGAGAGAGGCAATTCTGACGTTACGGCTAATAATGGAAGCAAGGCCATAGAAAAATCGAGACACTTTCATAGGATTTGTCGACCTGGAAAAGGCGTTCGACAATATGAAATGGTGCAAGCTGTTCGAGATTCTGAAAAAAGTATAGGTAAGCTATACGAAGAGACGGGTCATATACGATATGTACAACAACGAAGAGGGAATAATAAGAGGGGACGATCAAGAACGAAGTGCTCGTATTAAGAAGGGCGTAAGACAAGGCTGTAGCCTTTCGCCCCTACTCTTCAATCTGTACATCGAGGAAGCAATGATGGAAATAAAAGAAAGGTTCAGGAGTGGAATTAAAATACAAGGTGAAAGGATATCAATGATACGATTCGCTGATGACATTGCTATCCTGAGTGTAAGTGAAGAAGAATTAAATGATCTGCTGAACGGAATGAACTGTCTAATGAGTTCACAGTATGGTTTGAGAGTAAATCGGAGAAAGACGAAGGTAATGAGAAGTAGTAGAAATGAGAACAGCGAGAAACTTAACATCAGGATTGATCCTCACGAAGTCAATGAAGTTAAGGAATTCTGCTACCTAGGTAGTAAAATAACCAATGACGGACGGAGCAAGGAGGACATCAAAAGCAGACTCGTTATGGCAAGAAAGACATTTCTGGCCAAGAGAAGTCTACTAATATCAAATACCGGCCATCATTTGGGGAAGAAATTTCTGAGGATGTCCGTCTGGAGTACAGCATTGTATGGTAGTGAAACATGGACTGTAGGAAAACCGGAACAGAAGAGAATCGAAGTGTTTGAGATGTGGTGCTATAGACGAATGTTGAAAATTAGGTGGACTGATAAGGTAAGGAATGAGGAGGTTCTACGCAGAATCGGAGAGTAAAGGAACATGCGGAAAATACTGATCAGGAGAAGGGAAAGGATGATACGACATCTGCTTAGACATGAGGGAATGACTTCAATGGTACTAGAGGGAGCTGTAGAGGGCAAAAACTGTAGAGGAAGACAGAGCTTGGAATACGTCAAGCAAATAATAGAGGACGTAGGTTGCAAGTGCTACTCTGAGATGAAGAGGTTAGCACAGGAAAGGAATTCGTGGCGGGCCGCATCAAACCAGTCAGTAGACTGATGACCAAAAATGAAAATATAAATACATTGCACTGAGTGATTACAGCAGTCTAATAGGTTGAAGTTTATACTAGACGCCACTGTAAGCCAGATCTGTGGGCGATCTAGACCTGAAAGGTGATCAGACTAGTAATAAAACCCATCAACCGTCTGCACTACAGCTACGGCTAATACCTACGCTCTCTTTACGGATATAAGATTATGATAGACGACATACACGAATTCAACGTTTTGAATTGGTCATCCGTTTATAGTGAGACCTATTCAACATCTACAATCATACCAGTCTGAACATTGCTTATTCCTTCGGAGTACAGCCTCACATAATGTCTCCGACCAATACCTTTACTGCTTTATAACTCTTAAAACTTAACAACACGCGAACAGGCCATGGAGGCCCAACGGTACTGACCCTCAGCTCACATGCGTTACTGGATGCGGTTATGGAGGGTCGTGTGCTCAGCACACCGCCCTCCCGACCGTATGTCACTTTACAATACCGAAGCCACCACTTCTCAATGAAATAGCTCTCAGTTTGCGTCACAATGGCTAAGTGCACCACGACTGCCAATAGCGCTCGGCAGGCCGGATAATCACCCATCCAATTTCTAGCCCAACCCGACAGCGCTTAACATCGGTGGTCTGACGTGAACCGGTGTTACCACTGCGCCAAGGCTGTTGGCTTTCTGATACTTAACGGAATGAAAAGACAGAAAGGAAGATTCGGATTTATCTTCATCCTGAACGAGGAGTTCATTTTCGGCGGAGCACATATGAGTATTATGTTCAGTTTAAGAGCCAACGATACTCTCGCTTTATTTGTCACTTGCTGTTACCCGCTGCTTCGTTCGCATATCAATACTTTTGTTATGAAGAGTGACTGTGATCTAGTAAGCTAGTAATTGTACAAGACGTCTGAATACATAGTAGCGTACAGACGCATGTATAAAGAAAAACATATGCAGCGCCGCTATGTAGAATGTGTTTCTGCTATTTTTCTGTATGTCGAATCTGAAAGCATGCATTATATTCTCCAATTACATTTAAAAAATGCTTCGACTTAATACATTCGTGTAGAGGTAGAGATTCTAAGGGTGTCTCTTGCTCACTTACTATAGATCTGAGATTTCGCCACCAGAGCAGCACATACCAAGCGTTTCTCCTTTTCATTTTAATCCGTTATTGTGTCTACATTATTGATAAATCTCCCTGTTATGACTAATCTACGATTAACATAATTAATATATCATAATTAAATTCAGGATGACGAGACGGCTCCTCGTTCCACATGAAAAGTTTCGTCTCTGATTGTCAAACAGCCTCTAAATGATGCCGTCGTTGTGTCTGCAAGTGTCTTGGAAGCTACAACCTCAGCATCTAAATTCTGACGTATTTGCGACTGTTCTAATGTCTCTGCAGCTCTTAACGCCGCCTGGCGCTGTGCATCCAAGTTCTGGCGGACGTTATATTGCTCTGAGGTCTTTTGGATTCGAGTGACTTTCGCAGCTTGAGCTCTCTTAAAATTATGTGCTATATCAGACTTACAATTGGGAGGCTTACAGTAATAGTTTTAAATGTAGATCTCGGGCTAAGCGTCCCATTTTATTTGTTACATCTCCAACAAACGTCTCCAGCAATTCCAGGTGACGTAGGAACTCAATGTCATAAGCCATGCTCACAATAACATCGGATTTGCACTGTCACTGGATAATCTACTAACACCGACAGTGGCCGACCATTGCGCCAGTGCCGTCAGCATACCACTACCGCATACCACATTAAAAATGTTAGTAAAGCTCAATAGGTAGGAATTTCTAAAGTAGCCTATGGCGTTCCTCAGACCACATGCCGTGTATTATACAGGTATTCTATTCTAGCTGTCACCCACGGCTGGGCTTGCGCATCAGCAAAATTAAATGAAGTACGCGTATGGCTTTAATGACAAGGAGACCCCGGTTTGAATGTTCTGGAGCTTGTGACGTCTTTTTATTTGACGCAGTGTGGTGAGTTGTATATTGTTGATATCAAACTAATGAAGGCAAAGCATACTACCACATGCGAATAGAGGAAAAGAAACCACACATTTGGGAACTGAACTGCGGAACCCAGTAGCGTGTAAGATCAATGCTAACCAGATCAGAACAAGCTGCTAATGCACGACACTCTGCGGCTAGAAAGTGACGGGTTTGTGGCTGATGTTAGTACGGAAATATGGATGAAACACATAGAGGATTGTATAAACGTTGCGTTCTCTACGTTGAATCGTGTTATGTAGAATATGTCAAACAGTAAAAGCATTTTCATAACTATGGTAAAGTGCAAAAGTCAAAAATATAAATAACTTTTTCATAGAGTAGTTAATTTTCCGTATTTGGCATCAAATTCTTCAAATAAAAAAATGTGTTTACTACACACTTCCTACAGTAGCTTATGCCCTTCTTCAGCTTTCAAGCTATCTTCATACCAAACTTTATCCAAAAGGTTCAGCGGTTTAGTCGTCAAACCGCAAGAGACAGAGTTAATTTTGCATTTGCAATATTATTACGGGTTATTGTCACTTCTTTGGTAAACCGAATTGAGAAGGACCACTCGACAAAATGACAAAACACAGTAAGCTCACAGGAAGGATTAACGGCAGACTACTTAGTATAGTATTGTTTTTGAAAGTTGGAGTAACTTTAAAATACAGTCAGCTTACACGTACTTTTTCTCTCATCATAAATACAGTAATTTTTCTTAATATAACAATGAAATTGAAAAAATCGGCCTTCATTTATCAATATACTGCGGCACTTCTCTTAATTTTAATACGTTATGTCGCTTGGAATACATTTTACGATATTTCGTATTTTTTAATTCCAGTTTCTATTGCTCAAGTATTTGCCATAAGAATAATGAACTTTACTGAATAGGATTCTATTCGGGACAAATCTTCGTGCATCGTGCATATAACGTGTGTCTCAGGAAATTAACTAGCTCCAAGGCTCACTAGTAGTGGCCGCTCTGTTTGTACTAATGAAAATATGTGTTCGCGGAATTCTATAACTGAAATGGAGTGTCACAACAGGTGTGAACAGGTGACACAAGATTTCACACCACATGCAGAGTGCAAAAATTAAAACAAATCTCAAAGGATTTTTCCATATGGCGTTACAAGTAATCAAATCAACGCACCTACTTGAAACAACTACATACATTATGTTTAAGAGGTATATAGGTTGGTGGCATGTTAACTACACAATATCTCAGCAAAGCAACTGCTCGTCATCCTCATGTGCATTTTTCAGAACATCAGCCGTCGCAATGTTGAATACTACTTCAGTTGGTAGAGCCTCAAACAGAACATTTAAAACATTCTTAGGAACTCGTTTCAGTCAGACGGTTCACTCTGTAAGACTTAAGGACCTAATGACAATTCTACTGTACATTGTACGTAACAAATAGTCCTCAACAATTCGATACATTATCTGGAACCCAGGAAGATAATAACACACAACATTATTAAATCCGTAACATTATTTTCATGTCGACGAAATATACCTCATTCATTGTTTTCTTGCATTATATGAAAGTATTAATCAAAACCGTGTCTCACAAGGTAAATTTTAGAAACAAAATATGGAAGAAGATTGACAACTATGTTGTTATACAGTTTCTCCTGGACTGGTGGGTTGCAATGAATGTTATATTGCGTTTTTTTTCGTTGAAAAGAGTTACGATGATGGACAAAATTTTTGTTTAAGTATGTATAAATACTTGGAAATTTTAACAATTCATCTTCAGTGTCTGTACTTATATACAGATCCTGGGAATTATTATTTTTCCATAAATTGTTTCCTGATGTGTTACTGACAGAAGATGTGTTGCTCACGGAAGAATCAGAGCGAAGTTTCTTTATATTCTTAGTACCTCAAGCAGTTTACACGTACTTTAAATAATAGAAAAGAAGCGTAGTCACTATGTCTACAGTTATAGCTCGCTCTTATTACCCAACAAGTATCTGCGTAGAATGTTCTATGACAAACCATAATATTATCTCGTTAATGTCACGAATCAGCCATAAAGAACTGGATATTAGATTCCTTCACAAACCGAGAAAAGAATTCAGACGACGGGCTTGTAATATGCAGTATGAAGATAGATGTACGAAGTCAACATTTACACTGTTCTCATTCACTATGTTCACTTTAGTTGAAGCACTATAACGAAGTGATATTAAGACATTAGGAGAAAAATAGATCCTAACAAAATAAATGTACTTGCCTCATTAACTTCGGCTTAACTGCAGGGTCAAAAAATGTCATTATTGAGAGAAAAAAAATTTTCGTTTTGAGTCAACTTGGACCAGAGACGCATGGAACGGCATGTTTACGCACAGTATTGTTTACAAAAAGTTCACAAGTTTACCACGCAGTGGACGTTTCCTTTACCTGTCTAGATATGCAGAGAGAGAGAGAGAGAGAGAGAGAGAGAGAATGGTAAGATTGTTCGTTGCTGACATTCCCTGTTAGTGAAAGGAGGTTTGACATCAATGTTACCGAGATCGATGTTCTTAGAAACTGGTCTCCGGCTTGTACGGCAATGAACAGTATGATTTTGAAAGAAAGAACTCAAAACTTACCTATGTTAATTAGGATAAAAGCGTCCAATCCTTAACACACCTCAAAAATTTTCTTAGGCATAGCGGTTGAGTGACCAGAGAAATAATATTTGCAGCACTGTCATATTTTCGAATATTGAAATACTAAGCTATCCTAGACGCAAACAAAAAACGTATGCTTCATCGGTCACTGAAGCTTTACCTTTAAATGGCGGAATAGAATGCGTGACTAATTTTCCAGATCCGCAGGTTACGATTTAAGGACATGTTCTAAGAGTGATTTAATGCCCCTTCGGCGACGTTGTTAGTAATGACGGGGGATAAGCTCAGATTGAACACGAAAAAGTACGGAAATAATCGTATCCTTTTCAAAGGAACGAAGCCTTAAAGTTCCTCAATTGTTTCTGGGAAACAATAGCAAATGCCAGGCTGGGTAACCAGACGGCGCACATAACCTCTGCCTTCATGAATTCGAATCTATTGTCTTTCTCAACCACTAAACCACTCTCACGAAAGGCACATATCCGAAATTACGGGTTGGCTACTGATATTGTGCCTACACCATTACTGTGAAGTTTATGTTCGTTCATCAGAGTGAGCACGGTTACACGACATCCATGTGTCCGGAAAGCAGGAGGGCCGATGTGTTATAATTGAAGTTAAACTTTCTAAAATCTGTATACATAACACCACTGGATAGAAGGACATCAAATTACAACTGAATATTATCGGAGAAGGGGGAAAACGTATGGCAGATGAAAAATAAATGGTTACAAAATATAGCGATAGATGGCGCTCTAAGCAATGTAATTTAATAGTGGTCGACTATAAAAGACAAATGAATCATACAACAATGCCAAAAATGTACGTTTGAAGTTAAACCAACTGTACTACTCAATGCGCATGGGTGCACAGGTGCAATGCTGTTAGTTATGTAAGCCCATCCAACACGGCAAGGTCATATCACATCGGACGGGAAAAGTCGGTTTCTAATTGTCTTTAGGCTCAAAACCGAATAAAAAGCATCAATCACATTGGTTCTTAACTGTGCTGAACCAAAAACCGTACAAAAATCATCAATAAAAATCAAATCAGATTATTAATTTCCGTGTCACTGGTGCAAAACATTTTCAGTATGCTGTTTATTGTTTCCTGCAACAAGTTAAAATCGAGAAACAGTATGTTCCACAAATGATCGACATGTTTCCGGGGTGAAGTTCAGAATGTGTTGCGCAATCCGTGCCTTCAATGCGGCTAAGTCTGCAATCGGAATACTGAACACAATCTTTCAGATAGTCCCACCACCAGAAATCACACAGATTAACATCATCGGGACAGCCAGGCTGCTTGGAAGTAGTCACTGATAATTCTAACTTTTCCGAACTGGAGCTTCAGCAGCTACTTAACTGGATTTGCAATGTGCTGAGGTGTGCCATCTTGCATAAAAATGTTTCCATCTACACATCCACGCTGTTGGAGAGCTGGAATGACGTGGTAACGCAATACACAATCACAGTGCTCACCAGTGATGATACAGGTAACAGGACCAGAAGAACCTGTCTCTTCGAAAAAATATGGCCCTATGACAAATGATGCCGTAAACCCGCACCACACAGAGACCTTTTCAGGATGAAGTCGTATTGGTTGATTTCGGTGTGGATTTTCCGTTGCCCAATTTCCACAATTATGTATTTCGATATATTCTCGCAGATGGAAGTGGGCTTCGTCCGTCCACAAAATCTTTTGTGGCCAATCATTGTCCACAACCCATGGGCGCAAGAAATTCCAAAGCAAAGGTCTCCCTTGTTGGCATGTCAACAGGAAGCAACTCGTGCACATGGGTAATTTTGAATGTACAGCAAAGAAGGATGTTTCATAGGATGCTACGCACTGTGCTCACGGGTATGTCCAATGTTCGGCCAGTTCTCCGTGCACTATACGTTTCCACACCACCACTCGTCGCCTCCTGCACTGCTGTGGCCACTGCTTCCACTGACGTCGAATCAATTCGTTTCCGCGATCTAACAGATTGCGCAGCAAAAGACCCCAATTTACAGATCATTTTCTCCAGACCCACGCCAGTCATCTAATCACTGCCTTTTTTCAAGTCCTTCAGTGCCCGCAGCTTCTGCAGAGTGACGTGTGCACAGTTATCACTCTTGTAACACAGCTTTACAAGCAAAGAGGGATCCTGCATTGAGACAGTCATGGCAAACGTCGCTGACGCGAAAGGAGGAAGAGCGGTGTACCCGTCGTGTTTATACCACTTTCCTTGGGTCGTGCGCAAGACAGGTGTCTTCATTTACGTATTCTGACTCATACAGCGCATTCTATGATCAATTTTCACAATATTTTTTTTCTTCCGCCATACGGTTTCGCCTTTCTCCGATAAAATTACGTTGCAATGTGACGTCACTCTGACAAGTGTTGTTATTTGCACCGTTTCGAAAGTTTAACTTTAATTATAACCACCCCGTATTTCCAGCTTCCTGCTTCACACAACGATTCTACATAAAATGTCTTCACCACTGTAGTGAGGAAAAAGGCGAAGCTGCTCACATAGACCATGTATTCTCAGAAACTGGTCAAAGCAAGAAATTCTACATTGTTACTTATATGTATTAGAACTAAGCTACTGCCGTTTTACTACGCTAAATTTACTTCATCATGTATGTTATCCTGTAATAATTTATTTACCTATGGAATGAAAGGTCGATACCGCCTAATGGCTAATCGCAGAACGGTATTTGTGAGAGTAATTAACCTGGTGGGAACAACAAGGAACTGGACATAATAAATAGTGTTATCATGACCTTCTAGGAAAAATTTGGAAAGACAGTTTTTACGGTATTCCGACTCATCGGAGAGATTATTTAGTAAATACAGCATTTTAATTAAAATAATTTTTATATTTGTACAGTATAACTAAAGAATATAGCAAGAAATACTATCCACGAAAAAATTACTTCTACAGGCATACTGAGAGAAAGCTACTCCAAAAAGATTAACAAAAATAAATTAAAATCAAATTTGAGTTGAAGGCGACAGGATTATGGAAAGATGCTGAGTAGTGTGGAGTTTTGTGGATTGGTTAAAAGTACAACGAACTGCTTAGTAAGGACTAGAGACAGAGAAGTCACCTCAATCCGAAAAATGAAGAGACTGCTTGGAGGAATACTGTTATTGACCGAGGAGAGAGTTGATCTCTGAGAAAAAAATCATTCCGGCAATACATTGATCTTTCGCTATGCACCGACCTGAGACAGTCATAATTCAGTAAACACACCACCTGGTGGCAAAGTTGTTCCATGCAACAGTGCCAATAACTCTCCAATAAACCATACAGCTCCTTGTGGAAAGAAGAATTAGTATATGTTCCACAGAAACAACCGTTATAATTCACGTTCGTGATTTAACTATGAGGCAGTACTATAAAATGCGCTAAAATCAGAGCTGTAACAAAGGAAGGGAGCGCAATCATTGGCATTGTAAATGTAAATTTAACATTAATAGAAAAATCTCTAATGTAAAGAAAATTTTAAACAACATGTGACTAGGGCCGAATATACAGTACAAGTAATTTTTTTAAGATTTTATAATCACTATCGATAGTGGAATTAGTACGAGTGGCTAGGAAAGAGGAGACTACAATTTTGTAGTACGTATTAGAAAGTAATAACTAATTTATAGATCATCTATGAAGCCAGAGCGGATAAAGCAATTATACAATGGCAAGAATTTTCATTGCATGTATGAAAATAGTCGTAAAAAATGCCACAAGCGAAACAGGGTATTATGAGAAGGAGACTACCCATACGACGATCTCATATAGTTCTGGAGGCTTATATAGGAAACAACAAGGGTAATATAGCACTATAATGTGTTTTCTTCCATACAGACTGCTGGGGTGACTTATTTCTTGTTTTCTAGTTTGAAGTAAAGGTTTTTGTGGGAATATTTTGCACATGGCAATTGCTAAAGCATTAAAACGAAGTAACTGAAAGCTACAGTTGTTACTAACAGTGTTGGAATCATTGAGTAAATCATGATACTACTGTGAATGCAGTAAATATCATTTTCAGTGAACAAATCAGTGAATATACGAGTGAGCTTTTTTCGGTTATAAACGTTAAAGATGCGCCTACGCTAGCGGGACACATCACAAATCATTTCTGCTTACTGTGAAGTAATTTTGTAGGATGAGGTTCCTAATTTCGTGTAATATTAAACAACTGCCAGTACTGTCATCCACATCCAGTTTTCAGTTATTATCCAGTAACAGTTTAACACAAAGAAAGTTTCGAACGCAAGAAATATCATCAGATTATAACCAATCTGCTGCCAGTAATGTGAGCGCAACTCTACGTAAATTTATTCAGCACTCACCATCCAGTGCGGGGGGTAGCACCAGCAGCTGCAGCGTCAGCAACATTAGAAGACGGCTCTCCATGTCTCAACACATATCACAGAGTCAGTGTCACTCAAAAAGTCGTTAGGTAGGATATTTTCACACGCAGGCGTTTTTAATAAGGTGGTATTTACGGCAACGAGACGCTTATCGTACGCAAACACATTACGACTTTGGGTTTGTTACCTTCTCTGCCGAATAATAGAAAAAGATGCAGCGTACTGTCGTAAACAGATATGATTATCGGCCTACATGTACGCTCAATCACAGGCTGGATGAATTACAAATATATTAACCGCAGTTTTGAAACAGTCACTTGACTTTCGTAGAATATAACAGCTGATGTGCATCGTTTGGCTCGTCTACATAAACTGTTCATGAAGATATGGGACATGGAATTTCCTTCAACAGAACTGATACCTTGGTCATAAGTCGTTACACAAACAGTGTTCGGTCTGTAAAGTGGGCTAAATTTCTTTGAGAAATTGGTCTTAGTACGCAGTTCACTGACAAATCAGGGTTTTTTAAAGTTCATTATACTATGCTAGTTCCGTTTGCAACTATGTGACCGAATGTCACTTGCTATCGGGCAGCGCGGTGTGATGGATCGCGGCGGCCCCAGGACGCGGAGCGTGTGCGCGGCGGGTCAGCCTACATCTCCCACCGCCCGCCTGTCGACGCGACGCCTCGGCCGCAACTGCCGGCTGCCGAACTGCGGCGACGCTCGCCAGCGACCGGCCTGCCCTCTGCCGGGCCGCCTGCGCTCCAGCACCTGCTGCACACAACGGGCCCTTGCTTTTCCCTAGGCGGTCGCAAGCACACCTCGGGCGCCGAGCACCCAGAGACCATAGTCAGCTCACAGTTACTTAAGGAATATGCAAGAAATAATGCGGGAGGCACCTATTCAGCCAATCTCCAAGCATGTAAAAGAAGCAGACAACCACAGTTGCCAGATCTTCATACCCGCCAGTATGACACTTGCCTTTCCCATTTTGATGCATTTTCAGACAGCTAGATATCCTGTGGAATCGTTCACTGAGATTGTTTTTGTATCTTACAGTTGCGTGGTTAATTGTTAATGTGTTAGTAATTTGTTAGTTATCACTACAGCTTGTTATGTGTTATGTAAAAGCAAAACTGGAGAAAAAATGGCTCAAATGGTTTCTGAAATGATTGGTCAAACTATAAGAAATAAAACACGTCAGATAAATATTTGACGCTCGTTTGAATGATGCACAAAATTATGGACAGCAAATGCGACTTCACAGTCTATGTAATTCGACAGACAAATAACCTCTAAAATTCTAAGCTATACAGTGAACTATAAACTTTCAATCGACGCCTGAAATGGTGTACATGATTTCCATCATAATTAAAAGATGTATCAAATTTATCTCTAATGTATTTTATTTCTTATTTTTACAAAAATTATGCCACAATACGATTGACTGGTTATTTCAAAACTTATTCATTTGGAAACGTTTGTTATTTTAAGTTAAATATCACATCAATGTCAATTTTCATGCACAAACACTACATTTACACAGCTACCAGCAGTTGTTGAAATAGTTCAGATTTCTGTCATACCATAAAGTAAATTTTTTCGTTAGATCCAAATATTTTCAACGAATTAACCCTTTTTCTTTTGCAAAACAGACCTCATTCTGGTTACTTTGATAACCCATCTGTCCAGTTTTTACTCTTCTGTTCACTATGAAAATTCGGACAACAGTCCACTGTGCAAAATTTCCTTCAAATCACTTGTTAAGTTTTCCTTACTCAACTTGATTTCTTTCAGTGGCTTGAATCTTTCTTTATAAAACCAGTTATCACGCTGGTCAAGTCTGATATCCCACTTTTGTGTTTCCTACGCTTCACGTGCTACGAAAGTTCTGAAAAAAAGTCTATCGTGTAATTTCTACATAGTCTTCACTATTCTCTCTGAAACGTCTGACCAATATTATAGAACAATGACCGAAGCACGTCCGACAAAGATGGTTTAGTGGGAAAGTTTGGTGACGCCCTCTTAGCTGGGCGAATACCGTGCGAAGGTTAGGTCAGGGAAGTAGTTTGCACGTTACGTGGTCTCATCGTCAATAATAGCTACTGACAATGTCACCATTTCATCTGACGTAGAAAAGACGCCAAGCATCGAATTGTCGAGGTAGGTGATTATTTTTAATCTCCACATACGACGGATGGGCGAGATCGACGAGTCGACATAGAAGTTTTCTGGGTTTGGTACCGCGTCATAATGTAAAGCTACTGCTGCTATAGAAAAGCCAACGTTTCGGCCACGATTGCAGCGGCCTTCTTCTGGGCCTAATAGTGCGTTCTAGCTATGCAGTGTCCTTTATATTTTGTTGTTAGTGTTCACTGCGCATGCCATTACGTCATAATTTCAAAAAGGAGGTAAGTTTATTGGTCACTTAAGGAAGAAGGAGAGGGAACTTAATTTTAATAGGTTATTGCGGTGGAGGGAGAAAATGACCTTTGTTGTCCATTGGCTCTTGTGTACCATGATTGGTGGCCACCGTCGAATGAGAAGTATGCTGCTATTGACCAACCGCTGGACGTCGGCCGCGCGGCGGCAATTAGTCGCCGGTAGTGCTCGTGCCTCGTGTTGACAGTGCGGTCTGTTGGGCTCTGATTCCTGGCAGCAGAGATGGGCAAGCCTGAGTCCATCCTCCCTGTTCATGTTGTTAGGGTGTTTGAGTATTTCTATGGACTCTCTGATTTTATGTTTCGTCATAATAGGCTGCTTGGCCAACACACAGGCTTTATTTCCTCTCCGCAGCTATGGTGGTGTTCTGCCACTGCGGATTTGTTGTGTTGCCCTAGACGAATATAAAGCTCGTGCTCCCGAATGCGCGTTGCTATTGGCCTACCAGTCTCGCCGATGTATGCCTCTCCACATTCGCATTCCACCTTGTAAACACCTGCAGTGTGTAATGCATCCACCTTGTCCTTGGTGGAGCCTAGCACGTCCAGGATCCTACGACCACTATAGAAGACAGGCTGCACCCCATCGCGGCGAAGGTGTTTGTCTATTCGGTCAGTAACGTTTTCCACATAGGGTAAGCTTACTGTTGGCTGCAGTTTGTCTATTTTCTGCTTATCTTTCTTGCTTGTGATCGTCGACAAGGCTGTGTTTATCGACTTCTGGCTGTAGCCATTGGCTAAAAACGTTGTGCATAACCTTTTAAGCTCAGGTGTGATGTTTTGCGCATCACTAAGGCGCTGCGCACGGACGGCCAAAGAGCGGATGACAGAGTTCTTCTGCGCTGGGTGGTGGTAGGATTAGGAGTGCTGATACCTGTCGGTATGTGTAGGCTTACGATATACTCTGTGCCCCAGTTTGCCCTCCGTTCTCTTGTACACTACGACGTCTAGAAATGGGATAGCACTATTCTGTTCTACTTCCAGCGTGAACTGTATCTTCCCGCGCATACTGTTCAGATATTCGTGGAACTTGTGTGGCTCCGTTTCACCATCCCCCCTATCTCCGCTGGCAGCCCTCGGTTCAGCTCCTTTACGACCACGTTGCTGGTTTAAGTACGTTGGACGACACGTTCGCTAATGGCCTCATGGTGAAACGGAGCTACACAAGTTTCACGAATATCTGAACAGTATGCACGGGAAGATACAGTTCACGCTGGAAGTAGAACAGTATGGTGCTATCCCATTTCTAGACGTCGAAGTGTACAAGAGAACGGAGGGCAAACTGGGGCACAGAGTATATCGTAAGCCTACACATACCGACAGGTATCTGCACTCCTAATCCTACCACCACCTAGCGCCGAAGAACTCTGTCATCCGCTCTTTGGCAGTCCGTGCGCAGCGCCTTAGTGATGCTCAGAACATCACATCTGAGCTAAAAAGGTTACGCACAACGTTTTTAGCCAATGGCTACAGCCACAAGTCGATAAACACAGCTTTGTCGGCGAACACAAGCAAGAAAGATAAGCAGGAAATAGACAAACTGCAGCCAACAGTACGCTTACCCTATGTGAAAAACGTTACTGATCCAATAGGCAAACACCTTCGCCGCGTTGGGGTGCAGCCTGTCTTCTATAGTGGTCGTAGGATCCAGGACGTGCTAGGCTCCACCAAGGACAAGGTGGATGCATTACACACTGCAGGTGTTCACAAGGTGGAATGCGAA
Source organism: Schistocerca americana (assembly GCF_021461395.2). Classification (NCBI taxonomy): domain Eukaryota; kingdom Metazoa; phylum Arthropoda; class Insecta; order Orthoptera; family Acrididae; genus Schistocerca; species Schistocerca americana. The sequence continues at coordinate 582,406,277 of NC_060119.1, read as the reverse complement.
TGTGGAGAGGCATACATCGGCGAGACTGGTAGGCCAATAGCAACGCGCATTCGGGAGCACGAGCGTTATATTCGTCTAGGGCAACACAACAAATCCGCAGTGGCAGAACACCACCATAGCTGCGGAGAGGAAATAAAGCCTGTGTGTTGGCCAAGCAGCCTATTATGACGAAACGCAAAATCAGAGAGGCCATCGAAATACTCAAACACCCCAGCAACATGAACAGGGAGGATGGACTCAGGCTTGCCCCATCTTGGCTGCCAGGAATCAGAGCCCTACAGACCGCACTGTCAACACGGGGCACGAGCTCTACCGGCGAGTAACTGCCGCCGCGCGGCCGACGTCCAGCAGTTGGTAAACAGCAGCAAACTTCTCATTCGACGGTAGCCACCAATCATGGTACATAACACAATAGCCAATGGACAACAGAGGTCACGTTCTCCCTCCACCGCAATAACCTATTAAAATTAAGTTCCCTCTCCTTCTTCCTTAAGTGACCAATAAACTTACCTCCTTTTTGAAATTATGACGTAATAGCATGCGCAGTGAACACTAACAACAAAATATAAAGGACACTGCATAGCTAGAACGCACCATTAGACCCAGAAGAAGGCCGCTGCAATCGTGGCCGAAACGTTGGCTTTTCTATAGCAGCAGTAGCTTTACATTATGACGCGGTACCATACCCAGAAAACTTTTATGTCGACTGACTCTGGCCGCGGAAGCCTACACAGTTTTAGAAGTCGACGAGTTTACGCAGACCCATTTGAAATAGCGAAATTTCGTTTAAGGAGATCGGCCACTGGCTTATTAATTGGTTCTGTTCACTTTCGATACAGACACATTTTAAGATAGAATCATGACGGAAATCACCCACAAAGACTATCTCGAGACGCCACGGGCCACACTTGGTCAGCAGATGTTCACGCATTGAAGGTTTGCCCACCATCTGGATATGGCCATTGTTGCTCAAAGTCGTTTATTATCGTGTGATGAAAAGTAATCGAGCAAAAGGAAACATAACCTTATGTAGGTATTCGTCTGTAAACGTATCGCTACTATTTAAATCCAAAAGAGTTGATATGGACCAAAATGCATAAGCAATAATAAAAATTTCGTTTTCTGGCCGTTCGAGGCACTCAGCGACGAAACTGTTAGGATTGTTAACTTAGGAAGAAATCCGTTAATGTTGCGTAGCGCATCATCGTAAAAACATGACAGAAGAAAAGTTTTTTATTTGTTCTAGGAAATGATCATGTCATTAAATTCCAGCCGCTGTGCCCGAGCGGTTCTATGTGCTTCGGTCTGGAACAGCGCTGCTGCCACGGTCGCAGGTTCGAATCCTGTCTCGAGCATGGATGTCCTTACGTTAGTTAGGTTTAAGTAGTTCTAAGTGTAGGGGACTCATGAACTCAGATGTTAAGTCCCATAGTGTTCAGAGCCATTTAAAGAAAAATTAGAACCATTTGTCGTTAAACAACTGTACTGACACTTTCACTTCAAGCATCAGTGCTACCAACGAGAGTAATGACAGTAGAGTGTCAGTGTCATCACGGTGTCAAGCACACACAGATTCGGCTGAATGATTTGGTGTGCGGTTTAAGTATATGCATATGAAAATTATATTTTCGAAAGTTTTAATTATTAATAAATACTCTGTATACAATGTGAATCCCCTCTGTCTTATAATTGTCTGAATAATGAAGTATTATGTTACGTATTACTATTCCTCTTTTTCCACGACGATAAGATTCCTCACCTCGATTGACAACCATAATTTTATTCGCTATTTTACAAGTAAGAAGCAAGTTTGATTAGAAGAAGTAAGAATAGGTTAAGTTTAAACCTATCGCTCTGTGTCCCACCATGAAACGAAACGAGATTCAGCTGAAGTATCAAGCGCGGTTTGGAGATCTCCAGCAGATATCCAGTTTCGAGAAAATGAAAATATAATGTTCGAATACATGCTCTCTCGGCGATCTCCATTAATAGTGTATTCTGGGGCTTCAAGGCACGTCAGGTGGGTCTGCCCGCGAGCTTTCGGCAGAGTTCTCCTCTGCCACTGTCATGTGATCATCTGTTGCCTAAATGCCGCTGCCGTGGTTATAGAGTCTCGCCGTCGTCAGTGACGTCACTGGTGCCTAGTCTCCCGCCATATACTGCAGTGTTTTGGTGGCGTTACAGCCACGCCCTCTGCAACTCCCCGATACAAGGATCACAGGCCGTACTCAGTAGCAATCCACAGTCTTTAGTGAGGGTGCTGTCTGATAGTGTGATCTCTACTGCTTCATGTCCTTTCGTGGACACTGTAAATAATCTTAGGATAGAAAACGACCTGGCTCTCGCCGGTCTCAACTCAGATCATGTAAGAATATGAAGTTCAAAGCCATTGGTCCGTTTAAAAATAAAAGTATCATAGAACGCAATTCGGTATCCGGTTTCCAGTGTATGCACCGCAACAGCTTAATTTCCGGGATGGAGTATAGTGTAGATACTCTTTCCAACATATACCACAGGGCATTTGGCATATTCCAGGTGTTCTAAGGCCTACATTGTCTTTCACAGGCTTCATTAGTTACCGGAACATTGCTGGGATCTAAGGACCTTACGATTTGGCGTTTCTTCAGGAGACGGACAATCTTTCCTGTTATTGAGCCACAAAAAGGTAAAAACGCAATCTTCTGTGAACGTCTTCTGTTTCGTGGTCTAGATGAAATTGTTTTCGAATCTGTCTAATGTAACCGTTTTCCTTGAAAAGTTTGTATAAATGGCTCAGTTCCCTCGCAAGGTTTTCAGCGTCGCACACGGTATCAGATCGATATGCCAAGGTCCCCAGAACAGGCCGTTTCTATGCTGTATGGTGGTAGCTAGCGGTGGGTAGATACCAACCCGTGTGGATGTGCTTGACAAAAATGCTGTGACCGTGGCATCACTGGGTTTAAGGCGGACAAAGAGCGGTCTTTCTCTGCTTCTCTCATTTGCAAGTCTATAGATCGGCTATCCGATGGTGCTCACACTTTGAAGGTGTATCCTTCTTACGTACGTTTAGCAGGATATAGAACGTGTTAAAATGTATGTGAATTCCTAGGCTTCCACACTACCTAAACTATTTTATGCTAAGAACTACACACACACACGCATGCCCAAGGGTGGGCTCGAACCTCCGGCGGGAGTGGCCGCGCAGTCCGTGACATAACGCCTCAAACCACTCGGCCACTGTCCTTGAACGTTCGACACACATCTCCTCTGACATTATCGAGTGGTCAACTGCTGCCAGGATGCCGCGCTGCCGCCAGTGACGTCACTAGTGCCTAGTGTCCCGCTATATATGGCAATATTTAGGTGGCGTGACCGCCGCGCTCGCTTCGGTTCCCTGATCACACTATCCAGGTCGTACTCAGCTACAAGCCACAGTCTTTACTGAGGGTGTTATGTGATGTCTTATCTCTATTGCTTCAAGCATTAATTACGCTATCTTAGAAGCCATTGGTCCGCTTAATAGTATACGTACGTCGAATGCAGTCTTGTGAGCGTTTTCCTGTGCATGCACCGCTACAGCTGATTTTTCAGGAGAGCGTAGGTGGAAAAACCTTTCATGCTGTATGCGAAGCTATTCTATAGTTTCGACAGTCTGACCGCACAAAACTGTCCACACTTTCATGGTATTTTGAATATTTCAGGTGTTCGGAGGCCTATGTCATTTTTCACATGCTTCATTAGTTGCCGAAACTTCTCTGTAACCTGAAGATTTTCATGATTTCACATTTCTTCAAGAGCCGGTCAATCTTCGCTGTTACTGAGCAACAGAAAAGTAAAATAGCAATTTTCTTCTTGTCTTCTTGGATGTCTTCTATTTTCATTGCTTAGGTGAAACTGCTTGCTAAATATGACTGTTGTAGTAACCGTTTCCATTGATATAAGAAGAAAGATTAGCCGAATGTTGGTACTGGGAGCTGATGGTTGGAGAGATTACATCGTGTACCGTCTACGGAAATAAGTCAATAGATGTTGGTCTTTGAAGAAACCATCTATACAATGGGAATTAACCCCCTCAACGTCAGTTAAAGCCTGAAGATGATGTACTGAATCACCTAAATTGGTAGCCATATAACGAATAACATGGAAAAGAAGACTGTAGGTGTTCGATTTTATTACATCTTTATTACATTTTTTGCCTTACTGACTCATCTGTATTCACATCCTACAGTAAAATCAAATGTGCTATACGACAGTATCAACTGCATCTCCAAATCAGAATTTATCATCAACTGGGAACATGTTAACACATGTTTAGTATCAACAAGTCTCGCACCCAATAGCATCAATGGATAAATATTTGTCATGGCCAAGCCACTCACGTAACTACTCTATTTACTACCATGACAACATACGCAATGTGGCATCCAGCTGCTAAATTAGTAGTTGTTTCTAGATCATAAGTTAGGTGAGATCCCAGTTATGTCACCAGCTGTTCAGAATGGACGGTAACAGGACTTAGGAATGGGCACTGAAGTACATATTTTAAAATAAGGACAGGATGATATGCTAATATGGGAACATTTAATTCAAGTTAATTCAAGAGGTGCACGACTGTCTGTGGCTTGGAGGAGCAATTCTAACGAAGTTACCAAAGAGCGAGGAAAGGATGAAAATTGTCTCTTCGGAGGCAGATGGCAGAGAGAGAGAGAGCCAGTACAGAAATCCACTTTAATAACTCCTCGTTTCTTATTGGTGGCTTACTGTAGATGATGCATGGTAGCGTGACTTTCCAGCAGTATCCAACCATGGAAACTATTCTTAACTATGCTTACCTAGCAATACAGGTCTGTACTAAGCGAGAGCTACGGAAGCAATCCGCAAACAATTAACAACGAAAAGAAAATCCTTCCATTCAGAGAGTTTGCAACAAATTATTCCCGATTTCCTCAAAACGGAGGAACACCTGCGACCAAGTGGATGATTATGCAGACACGATTTGCAGTGTATTGATGTAGATGTAGATTATCAACTAATATAGCACGTCAGTAGTAAGTATTGAAAGGAGAGCTGCAAGGCGGAAGAAATATATAGCAGATCACTATTAGCGAAATTAACTTGGAAGTAATATAGAAAGCATAAAAGAATTAGATGAAGGTAAGGTGGAAGATGAAGCAGTAGAAGAATTCGAAAGATACTTACGAACTTAACCTGAAACAAAGTCATTGGCGTAAACAATGTTCCTACAGAGTTTCCGAGATGCTTTGTAGAGGCAGCCATGACAATAACCATTCCTCCAGGAATTATGTTTATTTGAAGAATATCAAATACCAGCAGACTTCAAGAAGCATTAAACAACTCAAATTTCAAAGAATGTAGGTACTGACCGTCGTCAATATGACTGAACTGGCAGTTTAATCATTCACTCTTGCACAAGAGCGAAAAATCTGGTAGAAGCCGACTTCAGGGAATATCATTATGGATCCTATACAAATGTAGCAACACTTGATGCCGTACTGAACCTACGACATATTTTATGAAATGGACTAAAGAAAGGGAAACCTACGTCTATAGCATTTGTAGATTCATTGAAATCTTTCGACAATGGTGATTTTAACAGTCTCATAGAATTATTGAGTCTAGTGGAAGCTTTTTACAATTTGTATAGAAGCCAGACAGTTGTTTTAAAAGAAATATGACATGGAATATGTGATCGGGAAAGAAGTCATGGGGGTGCAATCATGGGGGTGCAACGTGTCCCGAATATTATTCCGTCTACATAATGAGCGATCAGTAAAGGGAACCAAGGAGAAATTTGGATTTGAAATAAACACGCTGAGGTTTGCTGATGACGTCTTAAATATATCACAGACAGCAAAGGACTTAGAAAAGCCTATGAACTGTATGAATAATGCTTAGAAAAGAATTTAAGTGATGAATATCAGAGTAAGAAAAACAAAGGTAAAGAAATGTATTTCAATTACATCAGGTGCTACTGAGGAATGATATAAGGAAATGAGATAGTACAGGTAGTAGGTGAGTTTCGCTATCTGTGTGAAAAGTAACTGATGGTTGTAAACGCAGAGGGAGGAGGAAGGGAGGGGGGGGGGGTAGACAAAACGAAGATCAGTCATAACAAGAGAAGAATATCTAAAGAAAGGAACTTGTTAACATCATCATTGTCATCATCATCATCGTCATCATCATAATCTTCCTTCTTGCTGTTAGGCCTCTTCACATGTCACTATCTCCTCAAGAAATTCTCGTATCATCCTCTTCCTTGGTCGACCTAGCGATTTTAAACATTTTGGGTGGCGGCACAGCATCAATTTTTGGACCTTTTTTGAGATCTTTGGTTGCAATTGTTTTCTCCAGCAGGTTTGATAGTTCTGAATATAATATGTGATTGATTTTCGGTAACATCTAATGTACATTTGGAGGGCTTATTTCAGTAGTAGTACAAGTCCACTACCTCCACATTTCTCCCTATAATGCTTCTGAAATTAATGATCCAAACAAACAGAAAGAAAGGTTCATTTCTAGCATGAAGCTATATGCTTGAATATTTCCGGTATCTCAACTGCAGATTTTTCAGCGCTCATTTAACTTTAGGATCTCAAAATGAACAAAAATGTGCTAGTACCACAATTGAAATAAGCACTTCATTTATGTCTTGGGAAGTATTTTTTAAAGATATTCGTGTTGAGTGTTACTTTGTATAGATGATGAATGTAGTCGATAAGGGATTTAGACAAGGAAATGTTGGAAGGTTAGAAATATGGTGCTACAGAATAATGCTGAGGATTTGATGGGTACATGCAGTATCTAGTGTGGAGGTAATCGAATTGGGGAAAAATGTAATTTAAAGTACAACTTGAATAAAAGAAAGGGTCATCGCGTAGGACGTATCTTAATGTGTCAAGGAATCATCAGTTCGACAGGTGAGATAATTGTGTGCGTGAAATACGTAGAGAGGCCAAGGGAGGTGTACAATAAGCAGGTTAAAATGTATTTAGGTTGAATTAGTCATTCAGAGACGAAGGGTTTGCACAGGATAGACTGGCGTGGAGAACTGCTTCTAACCACAGGTTTGAGACTGAAGACTGCACTAACAAAGAAAACAGTAACTGTAGCTTTTCTTCCTGCGTTCGACCACGTTAGACCTGTTCTGCCTTAAAGTCACCTGAAAAAGTTAGTCTGAAATTGTAAACTCATATGTATTTTTCGTAATTAACATTTACGGTGATCTAATCGAACTTCTTTCGCCTTGGTAATGTAGGACACATCAACTGTATTAACACGAAGAATACTGTATCGTTACACATTAATTATGATACGAAATTCTGAATACCATTTTCTGCTGGGTCAAGAAGACCTGAATATACTATTTTTTCTGGTTATTCCTTAGTCATATTTACACGCAGACTGACTGAGTATTTCGGCATTACCTACTAATGTTTCCTGTGGTCATTATTTATTTTCCGTATGTGCATTAAGACACGGTGATAAAACCAAAGTAGAAGAACACTTACTATTAAAATTTATTAATTAGCTTACAAACGAACAATTCTGCGCATGTGTTCCTCGACTAGAATGTTACTTTGTGGCGAATTTTAAATTTCCACATGTAAATTTGCTGTCTGAAATGCTGCTCAATATTGGCACAATCGACTATCATTTTTCCTTCGTTTATTTTATAGCATTACCAAACGGCGTTTTACGTTCGTCGAGAAACACCTTCTCCTAGCGCTCCGCGGCAACGTTGTTACATACAACTGAACCAAAATCGAAATATTCAGTTGGTGTTTAATGTATGCTTTTATTTGTATGTAAAACAACAGTATTTCGTTTCCACTGTAGCATGTTATTTACAAAGTCTCAAGGCAAGATATAAAAAGCGATCTTCATGTAACACATTAACGAGAAAATAAACTTGAAGCATCTATTTTATTAGGTTAGACACGGTGCAGACAATCGGGCGGTGCTCACAGATCCTCGTTTGCCAAATTTCCCGTTCCTCTCTCCCATTTGCGTCACTAGCCGAATAACGCTTCAGAGGGCTCAAAAATCTGCGGATTTGCCGAACTGTGGAGGGCGACATCATTATGGAAGTGTTATAATCAGCTGACACGGTCCAACAGGCGCCAAAGTACTTATCTAACGAAGAGCCTCTTGTCGGCTTACATCCCACTCCGGCATCGGCTCTGACGTGTTAAGGAGCTTGAGATAAGGCAAAGCCGCGTTTAAGCAGAATCCTCCAACTCCCTCCCTCTATAATACGTGATGGGCTCACGATCGATAACCTTGACACTGTTCTCTGACGTTCCGTTGTTGGCCTAAATTTCAGAAGTTAGGTACACGTATACACTAAAGAAGCTGCATACTAGCATAGGTACTCACACACCAACAATCACACACTCTTACCCCCCCCCCCCCCCCCCACACACACACATGGAAAGATGTGGAGAAATTTAAGGAAACACCAAAAGCAGACAGCATTATAATATCTATTACGGTGCAGGAAAACCACTGGAATTCAAAACAGTTTCCAATCGTCTCGAAGATGATAAACAATGTTATCAAGGAAACCTTATACCATTAAGCCCGCAAAATGTGGCAATTTCAGGTAACGTGGATGGATAACGAGCACGCACCATTCCTCTACAGTAGACCACAATGACCCTATAATACTGAGATATGGTGACTGTCGTGACCATGGAAGGTGCTACAGTTATACCTCGAACTCACAAAGCCTGTACTGCAGGATGCGAGCGTTATGAACAGTTCCTGCCATCTTTCAAGCCAGCATCATCATTTTGGAGCCAATACTGTATTACGGCGTCGACTGGATCGGCAACAACGGTCATTTAATTCTTGGTAGTTACACGGCATTCAGGGATACCCGTGAGGCCTGGCTTACCACGATACTGCTGAGCAGATCATCACCGAAATCTCACCACGGCACACTGTTGAGACTTTAATCCTGCCTGAAGTTTAAAACAGTTTGGAATCAGACTTATCCGACCAAATGGCATTCTGCCATTGCGCCCAGGGTGAGGTTTTCGTGGCTTCAGAACCAAATTTCCAGTTACAGTCATTTACGTCATAGGCCAATGATGACGGGCTATGAGCTCGAATATCTGTTTGGCTTATAAAAAACTCAAGAGTAGCTCATGGTGTGTACAAAATGTCTAACAAATTCCAGCTTACCCTCCAAATCCCATATCATCGAGCTCTGTTCGTATCGTTTTGATGCTGGCAGGGTTCGCAAGTTTTACATTAAGTTCTGCAGTGATTCAGCGGCTGTCATCGTCTTATTTTCCGTCACAACTCCGTCAGAACAAGCCTCGGAAGCCCAACGGTACCGACAGACCCCCGTCTCATCTCCAGCCGAGAGGCGTCACTGAATGGCAATATGGAGAGGCATATGAACATCACACCGCTCACCTGGCCGTTTTCACTTTTCATAACCGGAGCTGCTACTTGTCAGTCAAGTAGCTCCTCAATTGGTCTCACACCGGCTGAGTGCACCAAGATTGCCAATAGCGCTCAACAGACTTGGACGGGGACCCATCCAGGCACAAGCATAGCCTAACAACGCTTAACTTCGGTAATCCGATGGTAACAAGTGCTACCACTGCGGCAAGGCCATTTGGCTTTTTCGTCACGATCCTCTTCAGTTACTGCCTGCCACGATCACTCAGTACTTAGCGGATGATGTTGTTGCTTGTTTCCCTGTGTACAGTACAATTCTTTGATACGGTGTCTCTTGGAGCACTAAAGTCTTGACTACCTTGGTTATGGGAGTGCTCACCATAAAAGTGCCAATAGTTGGTCGACGTCAGAATTAGCTTCAACATAACCAAGAATTATGAAAGAAGAAAGTAATATATTCCTTAAGTTCACAATAGCATAATCCCAGGCGACATAGCTATGTAGCAGAGAGAAACAGCCAACACTGTAAGTCGGTCATCAACATGAGCACACATTGCTACTTTGGCACCAATCTCAAGCCCATTCAGTATAATGTCCACGGTGTGTGTGTGTCTGGGTGTGTGTTTGTGTGTGTGTGTGTGTGTGTGTGTGTGTGTGTGTGTGTGTGTATGTGTGCGTGTATGTGTGTGTGTGAGAGAGAGAGGGTGAGAGAGAGAGAGAGAGAGAGAGAGAGAGAGAGAGAGAGAGAGAGAGAGAGAGGCATATTTGTGGCCTCTTGTTATGTGGATCTACGAGCAGTACCTCGAATGCAACAACATCTTTCAGAGACTTGAAAGTTCATTTAAGAACCTGTAACAAATTGTTAGGCCAACACAGTGAAAGGAGAACTACTCAGCACCCGTAAAGACGCAGGCCCCAAGAGGACGTATCGAACAGGGCCTCATGTCATTACCTCCAGCCCGTCTTCCTAAAACTGCAAATTTCCAGCTCTGTATTCAATAGGTCGTCTAACGACCAACTTAATTCAGGTGTTTGTCTGAAGCAATTGATTCAATTATTCATACAGTGTAGTCATAACCGTGCATTACATGTTACAGCTGTGCGTGTGAACACGCTGCATGTCAATACAAAGATTGTAGCATTCAAGTAACCGTGATCTGCCATTTGTGATACTTCGTACTGTCTTTAATACCACAACGCTACTGGGTAGAATGAGGGTATTCCAAAACCAGTAAATCTCTTGCTGCTTATTGCAATAACATCAGTGTCACCGCTGCCTTAAAGGGCCATTCGGTACTTCTGCTCCTGATGATCTGCGTAGGCAATTTCGAGTACCAGTGTTTACCTGTCTGGTCTGTACAGGGTCAGCCGACTTCACAGTACATCCCAATTGATCGCTCCAGGTCATCCGAAGTAGGATCGAGGTTGCGCTAACGCAGTGTGAAGGCATACTCTCATAACCTCAGGTTAGAGTTTCGCTTGTGGGCTGCAGACCTCAGCCTGCAAGACCTCAGCTGAATAGCATGATACGCAGTCTTGCTAGTCGAGCCGACAACAGGAGCCACCACCAGAATGTCACCGTATCACTAGTAGTAAGCGTCTGCTGTGGCTGACGAGATGTCACGGAACTGTATATCTAAATGAATGAATATTAACTTGCTAATCATTTTTTTATTACTGCCAAAAGGCGCTCTACAGTTTCTTCTACATCATTCGTACAACATAATCACCTCTCGGCACCTCTACTATTTGGTGCCATCAGTGGTCCTCCAGTAACATCAATCCGATATAGTTGTCCTGGAGTGACTGATAAACCAGGAGAGGATGTCACAGCATTATAAACAGCCTTCTGCAGTCTCGAATGACGTCTGAGAATACCAGCTACTACTGCACCAGCTGTCTTTTGTAGTTTTGTTGTGACTGTGATTGCACGTAGAGTTTGGCGTGCAATGTGCAAAGTAACTTCTGCCAAACCTGAGAAACGAGTAGATGTGTCTAAATATAGGGAATTTGAAAGGAACCTTATTTCGTACTCGTGAGGTGGGAAAGCTGTAAATGAACTGGACATAGTGCACTATGTAGTAAAATGGCACTAGTAATTTGCACCACTTGTAGACACTATGGTAATGCAGCACACCGTAGTACTGACTGTTGCTATGTAATTATTATACTTAAGGATTATGTACGCTTATTTGTTGGGTGTAACTATGTTTATTGAGATTTTTCTGTTGCTTTTAAAAGAGGAAGTGTTTTCATCCTATTAGTCTTGTAAGATCAAATGTTACAATGAGTTTTAATAATAACGGTGATGCTGTAGCCAGTGTCATAAAGCAGTTATAGAAATTGTTAAAGGGTAATACACAGCCAAAATTGTTTGTAAGACGAGTTTAGTAAGTAACTACAAGCTTTGTAGGCTGCGCAACAGTCACAGTCGGCTTAATATGAGGTGAAGGCAGTAGTGAGTGTACCCTCCTTCTCCAGTGATTCTTCAGCAACTGCTACAGAGGACGTGACAGTAATCGCAAATAATGTTTAAGCAACAGCCAAACATAGATGAAATGTGTCTACAATTGTCCATTCTATGTCTAACTTGTGAAAAAACGTATGTGACGTATCACGAGACTCACAGAAACGCTCGCACATTCCAAAAATTAGCAGAGGGTTACGGCAGATGCAGCGTAAACAGAACAATGTAACATATTCGGAGTGAAGTTGAGTGGATTAGTGAGTAGATTAGTGCAGAATGCCAATGAAACTGTCGAAGCGTTTATCGATAAATTCTAAATGTGAATGCACAGAAGTATGAGTTGACACGAAATACAGAAACGAATCGAGTCATGCTCAGACAAGCGGAAAATTAGTCTCCTGCGGAATTTTCACGTAGAGTCCACACAATTGCAAGAAAGTGAATAAGATACCAAAGCAATGATGGACGACTCTTTGGCTTCGAAACAGAATGTTATCGGTGTGATACAAACGAACGCAGAAGCAAGAAACTTGTTAAACGAAACAAACAGAAGGAGGTGTTGAACGAAAGCTGGAATGTTTTGCCCATCAGGAAAGACTCCCAGTAAACGGAAATACCGCTAAAGCGTTTGCTGAGACAGCATGCTACTTCATGGGCTTAGTACACGATAGGGAACATAAATTTTGGTAGGCAATGGAGCGCATGTAATTGAGAGTCTGGAACTGATGGGCAGGAGGGTATAAAACATTCCAGTATGCAGAATGATATTTTCACTCTACAGCGGACTGTGCGCTGACATGAAACTTCGCAGCTTCCAGTACCTTGTCTGCTACCTCCCAAATTTCATAGACGTTCTTCTGCGAAACTTTCAAGACTGGCACTTCTGAAAGTTTCATATCAGCTCACATCCCCTACAGAGTGAAAATTTCATTTTGGAAACACTCCCACGCTGTGGCTAAGTCACGCCTCTACAATATTCTTTTTGCCAGAAGCTCTATTATTGTAAGTTTCGTTTGAGAAGTTCTGTGAAGTTTGGAAGGTAGAAGACTGGTACTGGCGGAAGTGAAGCTGTGAGGATGGGTAGGGAGTCGTGCCTGGGTTGCTCCATCCGTAGAGAACTTGCCCGCAAAAGACAAAGATCCCAAGTTGAGTCTCGGGCGCCACAAAATTTCATATCAGCGCACACTCCGCTGCAGAATGAACATTTCATCGTGGGAATACTCCTCTGGTTTTGGCTACGCCCTGTAACCGTAGTGTACTTAATTCAGAAATGTTAGTTTTGAAAATTTCGGTTGACAAGTTCTGTGAAGGTTTGAAGCTAGAAGACGAGGTACTCGCAGAACTTACGCTGTGAGGACGGATTGGGAGCCATGCCTGGGTAGCTCAGTCGGCAGTACACTTCCCTACGAAAGACAAAAGTCTCGACTTGAGATGCGAACAGGTGCACAGTTTTAATCTGCCAGGAAGTTTCATTCCTGGATGCAGATTATGTGAAGAAGAAAATTATGATGTGGTCCACTGGGCACAACATAGCTCAGTCTTAAGATAGGAGCTAAAGAGTTTCTTGAATACACAGAAGTGTAGCAAGCTGTGAGACACAGATTAACTACGACTCTTGGACTTGGCTTCCTCAATCAGCCAAAATTGATTTTGGCGACGCGCAGTTGAACGTAGAAGGAATTCATTTCTCAAGGGTGTAAGGATTGCAAATGTTTCAGCATCACATGTTATACCAATTGTGAAGACGTCAGCAACTAAACGGCTATATGTGCATGAAAGACAGTTTTGCATATCCAAGTACCAACAGGTAAAGGAAAGTTGATTTGGGTAACTGTGGATTTTGACATAAGACAACGAATTTTATGGGTGGTTTAGCCACTGCTGAACTATGAAGCATTTAAATAAAAGGCATTGTGTTATACATAGAAACATAAAATGTGTCCTTCATATGAATGGCGAACTTATATTTCCAGCAGGCCTGAATGGCTTTGGGATTGTCGGCGCGAGTTTCCTGAAGGGTTAATAGTAGAAAATTTGGATTTACTCAGTGAGGATGTTATTGGTAAATCAACAGATGTTCATAGCCTCAAACAAACAGTCAATGCATGTATACTATGTGCCAAGGTTGGTCACTTTAAAGACTATGAACTGGAAGCCGTGGAGACACTGTTGTAAAATACTATGACTTGTTCAGCTCTGATGGTCCATTGATTCCAACAACCACAAAATAAGAAACTTCCTGGCAGATTAAAACTTTGTGCCGGACCGAGACTCGAACTCGGGACCTTTGCCTTCCACGAGCAAGTGCTCTACCATCTGAGCTACCGAAGCAAGACTCACGCCCCGTCCTCACAGCTTTACTCCTGCCAGTACCTCGTCTCTTACCTTCCAAACTCACATGGTAGAGCACTTGCCCCCGAAAGGCAAAGGTCCTGAGTTCGAGTCTCGGTCCAGCACACAGTTTTAATCTGCCAGGAAGTTTCAATCAGCGCACACCCGCTGCAGAGTGAAAATCTCATTCTGGAGCCATAACATAACATCGGATTACATCGCATTCCAGCAGTCGAAAATATGTCTACAAGACGTCATACAGAGTAGCAATGGGGCTATAACTGCTGGCATACGAATTTATATGTCAACAGCTAACTGAAGGCGTTATAAGTCATAGCGATCATCCCTGGTAAGCCAGTATTGTCATTGTACTAATAATGTCATTCGATGGAAGCAGCAAGTAAAGATCCCCTGGTGAATACTGTTTCCTGAATGCACACACTATAACAGATGTGTATACAATCCCAAATGTCAGAAAATCCTTAACAATTTGGGACAATGTAAATACTTTTCGACAATGGTTCTGGGAAGAGGTTATCACCAACTTGAAGTATATACAGAAAGAGGACTAAAACAGAACTCACAGCACCCTCAGGTCGCTATCGTCAATATCAATGCTGCAGGATGCAATCTGCATTATAAAATGCTCCTGCTAAGCTCTAACGCTTGTTAGATGGAGTGATTCATGGGTTGAAACCAAAGACATTTATCGTTGATCTTGAGGATATAATACTTGTATGTTAAAAATGGTTCAAATGGCTCTGAGCACTATGGGACTCAACTGCTGAGGTCATTAGTCCCCTAGAACTTAGAACTAGTTAAACCTAACTAACCTAAGCACATCACAAACATCCATGCCCGAGGCAGGATTCGAACCTGCGACCGTAGTGGTCTTGCAGTTCCAGACTGCAGCGCCTTTAACCGCACGACCACTTCGGCCGGCTGTTGTACGTTAAATGTTTGGATGAAGTGGCCAACAAACTGAGAATGGTACATCTTGCATTTAGTATAGGAAAGTGTCATATTGCTAAAAGAACAGTTTATCATATTTATATTACCAGACAAGAGGGAGTGAGACTGGATTCTCATGTCACATCAGCAGTGTACAATTATGAAGCAGTGTGGACTACAAAAGAGTTGCAATCATTTATTGGCTTATGTAACCATTATCATAAAAGCATGAAAGAATTTAAGGTTTAATGGACAGCAGAGTGTCAGGAATCTCTTCAGAAATTGGAGGGAATACTAATATCAGATCCTGTGCTAGCATTCCTTGAATTCGAGAAGGAATTCACACTTCTGTATGATGATAGTAACATGCATTAGCCTTTTTTCTGAGTCGGAATTACAGTGGGAAGGGAGGTCTGGTGGAACATCTAGTGGCATACACATTTATACCGTTCAACAAGGCTGAGCGAAATTACTCAACAACTCAAAAAGAGATGTTGTCAATAATATGTGGAATTCCTTATTTTTGTTGTTAATGGAATTGTAAGAAAGTTAAATTGGTAACAGATCTTGCACCCTTAAAGTAGCTGATGGGCCAAAAAGGCTCTATAAATCCATTTACAAGATGGGCACTCAACTTGAGTGAGTTTTATTATGAAGCAGGGACATTACAAGCCTTACGTAAGAATCAAGCAGACTAGGGAAAGGCACAGGCAGCTGACAAGCAATGCCAACTGTATAAAATGCAATCTCTGTTGTTTGTAAAACATGAGGACTTACTATCCACTTCCACAAACACTCAGAACCAATGTGGTACAACATGTACCTGACCATACATTACAAAGGTGTAACAGGTCAACTGACAAATGAGTTTCAGAAAGGTTTTAGTTGGAAAAACGACATTGTGATGTGCTACAGTAAGTCAAAAACTGTGATAAATGGGCCTCAACAGCAGATTTAAGTCATCAAGAAACAGAGTCACAGAAATTACCAGGAGCTGAAAAACTGTTGCATAATGTAGTAACTGATGTGTTAGGACCTGTCAACTGAACTTCAGCTAGTAACCAATACATATTCACGATCGCGAGGAAACCATTGGTTACTCAAATTTGGAATGTCAGTGATGTTCATCGTAGGCTAGCTCTGTGGTCAGTCTGGGGAAATAATTACACCGTTTACTGTGAATCAAGAAGCTACAAATGAGCCCATCCCATCATCAAGTGAATGAGCAAACAGAGAGAGATTTCTACGCAATTTTAAACATGTTAAGCCATTATGCAAATAGCCAACATGTAGACCTATTTAAGTTTTGTAGAGAGCACATGTAACTCAGAAGTGTAACAGGGACAGGTCTTTCACCATACAAAGTGGTGTGTGGGTGGAAAATACTATCACCTTTCTATGTGTTTCAACCTAAACTAGGAACACAAGATGAATCATTAAAACAATTTCCAAGATGGTTAAAAAACGTTTAGAAGACAGTAAAACATGCCTACAAAAAGGTTTTTCCAAATGAGGAATGTCTTGAGTGATGTGGAAATGGGTTACCGCAAAAGAGGATGCACTAGTGTATATTGCTAGCAAACCTTTATACCCCAAAGAGCAAAATGAAAAACTCTTCGTGAAGCATCAAGGACCATACTTTCTTTCGGGTCATCGGTCTTCTGGCTGGTTTGATGCAGGGCACCATGAATGCCTCTTCTGTGTCAATCCCTATATCTCAGAGTAGCACTAGCAACCTACGTTCTCAATTATTTGCTGGATGTATTTCAATCTATGTCTTCCTCTACAGGTTTTGCCCTCTACAGCTCCCTCTAACACATGTCTTAATAGATATCCTACCTTCCTGCTTCTTCCTCTTGTCAGTGTTTTACACATATTCCTTTCCTCTCCAATTTGTTGCAAAATCTCTTCATACTGTATCTTATCAGTCCATCAGATTTTTAACACTCGCCCATAGCACCACATTTCAAATGCTTTCATTCTCTTCTGTTACGGTTTACTCTATGTCCATGTTTCACTACCATACAATGCTGTGATCAAGACATGAATTCACAGAAATTTCTTCCTCAAATTAAGAGCAACGTCTGATACTAGTAGACTTCTCTTAGTCAGGAGTGCCATTTTTGGCAGTGATACTCTCCTTTTGCTGTCCTCAGTGACTGTACACAAAGAGCTTCATTCATTGCAGGTGCTCTGCTTTGTTCGGTGTTGATGTTGAGTTGACCACAATATATTTTTTCCCAGTCTGCAGCTGGACTCTTACATAGGTACTCAATCTAGTTTCCAGGGCAGTTCTATCCTCTCGCTGCTGGTACATTAAGAGATCCATCTCCAGACTGTGCTCTGTTACGCTTGGTGTCGGGCTGACAATGAATACTGTTTCAATGCAGCAGAAATCCATCATAGTGTATGTTTAGGAAATACTGGCCACTGGAAAAATAGCGAAAAAATTAACTGTTCTCCACAAATGGTCCACAGCATGCTACAGCCCCCGCCTACATATCCCAGTGGGAAGAGGCAGAGCTCGCCAGAGGGGAGAGGCTGTGACTGCAGCATGTGCAGTGAATGGTAGCCGTTGAGGCCACAGTGGGAAGTCAGTATTCAATGAGTTTGGAATAACCATTCCGCTTCTGCAGTATATTATCAACAATCTCCGGTAGTATGAGCACTCAAAATTAGTGTCTATGGAAGTCTTGCAAGTAAATGGTCACGCATATGAAAAGTACATACATTTTAGACTCATAAATAACAATACAGAATAATGGAATGAAGCCATCTATTCACATATCGAAAAGAAAACATAGAAATTTTTACACCTAGCAGCAAGTTACATTTCGCATTGCCCTCTCTTCGTTATTTCGTAACTTTATTTTTTTGGGTCATCAGTCTTCTGATTGGTTCGATGCAGCCCGCCACAAATTCCTCACCTGTGCGAGACTTCTCATCGCAGAATAGCACTTGCCACCTACGTCCTCTGTTATTTACTGGATGTGTTCTAATGTCTTCCTCTAAAGCTTTTGCCCGCTACAGCTCCTTCTAATACCATGTCTTAACAAATGTCCCTCTCCATGTCAGTGTTTTCCACATATTTATTTCCTCTACGATTCAGTGCAGAACCTCCTTATCAGTATATCTAATTTTCAACATTTTCCTGTACCACCATGTCATGAATACTTCGATTCACTTCTGTTCAGTTTTCCCACAGTCTATATGTGACTAACATACAATGCTGTGGTCCAAACGTATATTCTCAGAAATTGCTTCCTGAAATTAAGGCCTATGTTTGACACTAGCAGACTTCTCTCGTGCAGGAATGCCCTCTTTGCCAGCTCTATTCAGCTTTTCATGTCCTCCTTGCTCCATCTGTCATTGTGTATTTTGTTGATTAGGTAGTACATATCCTTCACTTCATCTACTTCTTGACATTCAATCCTAATATGAAGTTTCTAGTTGTTTCCATTTCTGTCACATCTCATTCCTTTCGTCTATCTTCGATTTACTCTTATTCTATACTCCATGGTCATGTGACTGTTACTTCAGTAGATCACGTAAGTCGTCACTCATCAGCGTATCGTTTCATTGATCTCCATTCACCCAGAATTTTAATTCCGCTCCTGAAACTTTGTTTTATTTTCTTCATTGATTCTTCGATGTGCAGCCTGAGCAGTAGAGGTGAAACAATACATCCCTGTCTTACATCCTGTTTAATCCGAGCACTTCGTTCTTGGTCGCCCATTCTTGTTGTCTCTCTTGGTTCTTGTATATTTCCCGTCTCTCTCCATAGCCTACCCCTACTTTTCTCAGCATTCCAAATTTCTTACACCTTTTTACGTTGTCGAACGCTGTTTCCAGGTCGACAGATCTTACAAACCTGTCTTGATTCTTCTTTAGAATTACATCCATTATCAACCTCAAAGTCAGAACTGCCTTTCTCCTGCCTTTATTTTTCCAAAGCCAAACGGATCGTCATCTAACACATCCTTAATTTTTTCTTCTTTTGCATTCTTTTGTATATTATTCTTGAAAGCAACTTGGATGTGTGAGCTGTTAAGTTTGATGTCTTTGGAATTGTGTGGATGATATTTTTCCGAAAGACAAATGATATGTCACCAGGCTCACCCATTCTACACGCCATTGTAGATAATGGTTTGGTTGCCACTTCCCCGAGAGATTTTAGAAATTCTGTTGAATGTTATCTATGCCTGCTGCTTTATTTGATCTTAAGTCCTCCAAAGCTCTTTGTAATTCTAATACCAATCCGTTGTAAATCGATTCTTGTTGTTTTTCTATCACATCAGACGAAAATTCCCCCTCATAGGCGCCTTCAATGTACCTTTTTCACCTATCCACTCTCACCTCTGCATGTAACAGTGGAAATCTTCTTGCGCTCTTAATTTTACCACCCTTGCTTTAAACTTCACAGACGGTTGTTTCGATTTTCCTACATGCTAAATCAACCCTTCCGACAATCATTTCTTTTTCAATTTCTTCACAATTTTCTTGCAGCAATTTCGTCTTAGCTGCCCTGCACTTCCTATTTATTTTATTCTTCAGCGACTTGTATTTCTGTGTTCCTGAGTTTCCCTGAACATTTTTGTAATTTCTTCTTTCATCGATCAACTGAAGCATTTCATATGCTATCCATGGTTTCTTCACAGTTACCTTGTTTGTACCCTTTTTAGATATGTCATTACTCTTCAACCATATTGTCTGGTGACCTGTTTCATATTGCTGTGTCTATAGCGTTAGAGAACTTCAAGCGTATCTCGTCATTTGTTAGTACGTCAATATCCCACTTCTTTGTGCACTGATTTTTCTAACTAATCTCTTGAATTTCAGTCTACTCTTCATCACTACTAAATTGTGATCTGAATCTATATCAGCTCCTGAGTACGCCTTACAATCCATTATATAATTTGCGAAAGTCTGTCTCACCATCACATAATGTAATTGAAATCTTCTCGCACCACCTGGCATTTTCGAACTATATTGCCTCGTCTTGTGATTCTAGAAGAGATTATTTGCTATTACTAGCAGAAATTTATTGCAGAACTCAATTAGTCATTTTCCCGTCTCATTCCTTGTCCCAAGCCCATATTCTTTAGTAACCTTTTGTTCTACTCGTTCCCCTACAACTGCATTCCAGTTCACCATGGTTATGAGATTTTCGTCTCCTGTTACGTACTGTATTACCCTTTCAATATCCTCATATACATGAACTATCTCTTTATCTTCAGCTTGTGACTTCGGCATGTATACCCTAAATGTCGTTCTTGAAGTTGGTTTGCTGTCAATTCAGATAAGAACATCCCTCTCACTGAACTGTTCACGGCAACATACTCTCTGCCCTACCTTCTATTCACATGAACTCTACTCCCGTAATACGATTTTCTGCTGCTGTTGATATTACCCTATATTCATCTGACCAGGAATCGTCGTCTCCCCTCCATTTCATCTCACTGACCCCAAGTATATCTAGACCGAGCCTTTGCATTTCGTACCATCCAACTTAGTAAAGCTGTGAACTCAGTCTACGATACTGTTGTCGATGATGAATAAGCAAACTGCCGAGGTCACGTAATTTTACTTATTTTACCTAAATTTGGCAGTTTTACGAGGATTTTCCGTAATTTCAACGATTTTTACCCAATGTCAAGAGTTAAAACTGCAGCTCTAGACGAGTTCTCATGTCAAGAAATCTTCTCATCGTGTTGGTATTGGCCAGTGATACTGCAGCGAGGTTCTCAACTCTGTATCATTCCTAAGCCGACTCCTCCGTTACTTTGAGTGTTAATACATGTGGGGATATTGTGAACCCTTTTACGCTTCCTACATCAAGTGTTCCAAAAACTGTTTCGTTGTGTGATAAATAACCAGCAGCAGATTAGGAGGTGCAGAAATTACTTTCCTTAGCTTCAAAACATTATAATTTGTGGAAGATTTCATTACGACATGCCATCTCTCCCAATGTGGATGGGAGTCAGAAAGTATTCTCACATTCGTAGGATAAAGTCGGAGCTTGAGACATCTCACCAACATCTTTGATGGATATCTCCAGAGCAAACGAATCATATCCGTAACAACGCCCTGTTCTCATTTTCGAAACGGTCTGTCCGTTCTTTTGACCTATATGTTGAGGATACTGAGAAAAATTCTAGATATTCTCTCTCTAGGCATTTTTTAACTTTTCCGCTGTCGTCAACCAACCCTTCCTGCAACAATGTCTCCGATTTAATTTGGAGCAGACCTTATGTAGGACGGCAGTATACCCTCGACATTCGACGTCTCGTGAAGGAACAGAACGAGCTGTGTTTGAAGTACTCATGACACTTCGGTATTTTGCTTTCGGAAAGCGTACACAATCGATCGACGCTAGTGATACAGGCTCGTACTCTCATTCCAGTACCGTAACTGCCGTCCTGTGAAGACTGTAGATACAAGGCTGATACGCTTCAGAGTGTTGAGGTGGAATAACAGACGGTAAAGAAGAAGAAGAAACGTACGGTTTATGCATGGTGGAGTCTCAGACGGAAGGAATTTGAAACATTTTACGTAACTCACTAGTGCTATCAATTCTGGAGTATTATTCTAACGTTAGGAGTCCATACTAAGGAGGTACCCGATAGAGAGAAATTGTTGTAGAACATAAATACACACTCCTAAGGTTACACGGTTCCGCACTTAAAAATGCAATAGTGTTAAAGCGGTGTGGCTTCCAATATATTAGTCGTGGAATGCAACGTTGTTTACACTCCAGTGCACGAAATATATATCAACACTGCAAGTATTCTATGCATACTCATTATGGCAACGATCTACAATCTCTACATTTGAAAGAAAAAGAAAAGATTACTGTGTACCTACCTCGTAGACATATTCATTGGTCTACGTGAATGTACCGAAATTGATTTTCCATCGGTTTGGTGAGCGAAATTTATCACCTATGTGTTGGAAGTCCTCTGACGGCCGTGGTATGGAGCAGGTCTGCTGTTTAAGAGTGCAGAAGGTAGCGCTCTAGGTCATATATCGACGAAACAAACTGTATGGAAGTCAAACGCAGGTTATTAGTAACAAACAACTGATACAGGCCGAGATAACAACTGCTAAATGGTTAAATATGCTGTAAATGAACCGCCACAACATCTGCTCCTCTCTAGAAAGCGTCATCCCAATGCTTTTTAGCTAAGAAGAACGTAAAGTTTAAAGTAATCACAGTTTAGCACACTTTATACTTATCTAAATGATTCGCCCTCAAATTTCCCTCATTTTGTCGTTTTTCTACAATTTATAAGCATTTTCCTTCAGTTTTTTTCCAATTTTACAACTTTCATTTTATTTTTTCCCACATTTTCCGATGTTTATGTACACATATTGGTAATGTAACCACGTGTTGCTTGGCTTTATACGAGCAATATTCGTCTGTGACTAAAAACCCTGAGAATTTCCTCATTCCGATGATGTGCATGCATCCATTTCGCATGGGAAAAGCCTGAAACGTATGCAATTATAAAGCTGAAACTGTAGTAAACCTCGTTTCGAAGCAATAGGAGACTCGGCGGGTGCTGCATGCGAAGGATATAATGCAAACTAGAAGACTGGAAACAATTCCATGTTCTCAAAGCGTTTATCCATGGTTCTGTCAACAGTTGCAACTATTGAGAGAATCATCTATGAATGATTTAAGGAATTTAAATGAAGTTCCCGTTCCCTGTCAACGAAATGTTGAAACAGAGGAATTCAGCGTCCATCGCCGTTGCGTCGGAGATCGTGTCTGGACGCTCACGTAGTGTTACAGTTGATGGAAATTCAGTTTGGAAAAAGGTTCAGAGTTAAAGAACCTATTAGTAAGATAACTTTACATCGAACAGTTCCACTTATAATCAAAGTGATGCTATTGCCGTGGGATGTAGCCTTCCTGGAACCCTTTACAATCTGCCTGTGTACTGTTGTAATGCTGTGACTTCGTAAAACACGTGACAAGGCCACAGCACCAATCCTGACCAGCCCTCACATGTCTGATATGATTCTGACCCCACATAAAATTACAAGTAAACTGACAGCTAACTCCGACCAGTTGAATAATTAATTAAAAATTCATGAAATTTGATCATTCAGTTAATACCGCTAAATTAATTTTCCAAAGTCCACAGACTACCGAGGTGCTTTTTACGTAGAGGACAATCAGTTAGAGGCGGCAGGTTTTATATAGCATTCTCCGGTTTAATTAATACAGAAAACTACCAGGATGGCAAAATCTACCTTAATTTTCCGGCCATAGTTTCATATCGTTGTTGGATCCACGTGGTGACGGAAGTACACACCGTTCTCCAGCCTTCTGAGAATTCTCGCCATTTCAAGACACCGAACGTGAGGTGCGGAACTCTACCACTACAGGAGTCCACAACAGTAGGAACGGTCCCACCTCTCATCCCTGTTAGGTTGGCTGCAAGCATGTTTTTGCCTACCACGGAGATGCACTGTAGCTCATCAACGGAGCCTATAAATAACCAGGAGAGCACCTCTCCAGCCCCTTTCCATTAGACATTCTAGAGGAGTCAACATCACGATGATCAGTGTACGGCAGGTACCGCCAATTAATGGCTAGTGGTTCCCTTGGCTCTGGGAACACCATACGTTTAGTCAACCGGGAACCACTCGTGATGTTTCTGAATAACTCCGCAATTACAATTATTACGACTGCGATAGTGCTACGTCTTTACAGCAACATATTAACGCTGCAGGCAGCATGTAACGTAGTAAGCTGTTTTGGACAAACACTGTTGCTGTTAGAGTGACTTATGGTTAGTTTCTGTGGGCATAGTGAAACCCGCTATTTCATTTCTGTGCCCTCTCTGGGGACTGGTCATCGTACGGATGACGGGTTTGTGAGTGATCTTGTGTACTTTGAACTTGTCCTACAACACATATGTTGGTCCAGTGGCTACAATCCGTTTGTAACAATGTATGAATACTTGTGACAGGGATAACTCTGAATTCATGTGTTGATTTCTGAAAATATGTTGCGCCAGATTACCTCGACTTTCACTGTCTGTGGTTTCCCTACTGTCCCTTTCCTTAACCAGTTTCTTGGTAGCCTATGCAACACTTGCAGAAGAGACGAAGTCCGTCGGTTGGGACAGAACATCCTCAGGTGAACGATCTGCTAGAGAACATGGTCAGTCAGGGCTCCATTACTGATGTGCAGGCGTGGCGACTGTGACGGGACTGACTAGGTTTAACAGCAATGATATTTGCTGTCTTACCGTTGCTAGCCACTCTTAGCCGAGTACAGGAGCGCCATTTCTTTTTCCCTACTCTTACTCTGTAGGTGGCGACCGACATTTAAATTGCTATTCAGAGAGAGCGCGGATCTCATCTTTTTGTTTCGTGGCAAGCAGTTACACTTTTAAGTGAGGGATTTCTTGTGGAACATATCAGGTGATCGGGCAGAAAGAGAAAGACTAAGGCTGGACGCCTCGTGTGACGCTCGCCCCCTTCTCCGCAAAATAGCGCAACCCAATCTTCGTATGGAGCCAGGCCAGACCAACGGTCGGGGTTCTGCGATCCTGGGGAGTGCGCCAGCCCGCCACTCTGGTGGCCTGGCTACGAGGCAGGATCCGCTGCCCACAGTTCCACCCGCCTCCACTGCCGACGCTGACGGCGACGGCGCCGATGTCGACACCCACAACGCCGCTGACGCCACGTGCAGCCGCCGCCGCCGCCGCAAGCGGCGACGCCGTCCTCGCAGACACACCAACTCCGACCAAGGCCGGCTTCGCCGCTCGTGTGCCAAATGACATTGGGGGAGCCGCCACGCTGTCGCGGACTCTGCCAGCTGCAGGCGCGAATCACAACCAGACAAGTGACTCTTAATGCCCAACTCTTGCCTCAGACGCGACGTAAGCTATTTTGAGCCGTTTGTTGGCCGCGACTGCATCTCAAAGCGCTCATGGCGGAACCCAGTCTTTGTATGGAGCCTGGCCAGGTTAACGGTCGGGGTCGTGCGACCCAGAGGAGTCCGCCAGCCCGCCACTCTGGTGGCATGGCCACCAGGCATTATCCGCTGGCCCCGGTTCCAGCCGCCTCCACTGCCGGCGCTGGAATAAGATGGAGGAAACGATGAAAAGTTCAAAGGCGTTGACGAGTAAGAAGTAAATGTCGCTTGAGACACTGAAGAGCAAAACACTAAGCTTGGAGCGCCGATCGAATTTGTGGGGCAGTCCGATACACTCATCTCTGGTCACACTGAAATGTTCAGTACTCTGAAATCCCGCCTTAGTCAGCAGAGGAAAAATTCGGAGGATTTGAAACTAGGATTGCAGACAAGGTTGCGCGCAATACGCGGAGTCTGAGATAAACCTAGAATCCTAAATAACTGATAAGAATGCCAGTGCAGTGCCTTCCCAGCAAACGTCTGAGTCAGTGACAGGAGTGATGTCGTCCATGAAGTACAGACAGGGCAGGGGAATGTTAGCTGTGGCAGCGCATGGGCAGAGAACGATGGCCTGTCAGAAGGATTAGCCGTGGTGACCTCCCCTTGGTCGATTGGGTGTGTTAGTCGAGCTATACCAGTATGAATGTTTCCTGTGGCAAAACGATCGAATAACATGAGATTGATAACTTCCACCTACAGCTGGGAACTAGTATTTTGAATTCGGTTATAGAGGAATTACTCTAGTCCCATGGAAGCTACAGCCATCTGTTTCTGAAGCAGACCAGTCATTACACTCCCTCTAACTGGCAGTCCTTGAGAATTTGGGAGACTAGTACGAGTCTGGTAATATCAGTCAACGGCAGTTACTAAACTCCATGAGAATACACCTTGTATCTGAGGCGAACCTGTAGTGGCAATACAATGCAGACTTCTGCAGCTCGTGGTCTCGCGGTAATATTCTCGCTTCCCAACCACGGGGTCCTGGTTTCGATTCCCGGTAGGGTCAGAGATTTTCACCTGCCTCGAGATGGTTGGGTATTGTTATGTCGTCCTCGCCATCTCCATTCATCCACATTACGGTCGGAGGGAGGCAATGGTAAACCACCTCTACTAGGACCTTGCCTAGTACGGCGATGCAGGTCTCCCGCAACGTTCCCCTACGCTCTGTCAAGGAGTATGGGACTTCATTCATTCATCACTATGCAGACTTCATGCAGTTGAGCCTTGTGTTCCTGGCTCAGCACTGCAACATGTACGTCAGCAGTCAGTTAGGCCACCTCTGCTGATGGGGCTGTCCCACTGGCGGAAGTCTGCGTGAGTTTTTTCTATGCGAAGATTCCACTGAATGGAACTTGGAGCCACGCTTTGTTCCAGAGGAAATGATTCCATTAACGTAGATAGGTTGCCAGAATGAGCGAGGCGACAGTTATTAACTACCCCGACGGTCAGTATAAAACACTCTTTGGAAATACTTTTGACGATCAACGACTTCCAAGAGCAGAGAAACAGTAGTCGAATATCTATCGTGGGAACGAGTCGCTCTAATGCCCGTTCGCAGCATCCATAATTTAGTACCTAAAGGTCTGGAGAGGCCAACTGTCAGTCATTTCGAGAATAAGGCAAGAATTTCCACCCAGATAATTACTACGACTGGAATGTAATGTCAGCACAGTGCTGTAATTCGAGTGGAAAGAAACGCTCCAGAAACGGCAGCCGTGTGCCGCCTCAAAACAATTACGACGATATCCACGGGATAGCGGCCACTTCCGTTGCAGAAGACGGGTCGGAAAACTATCTGGCACTGTCGCTCTAATGCCCGTTCACAGCATCAATAATTTAGTACCTAAAGGTCTGCAGAGGCCAACTGTCAGTCATTTCGAGAATAAGGCAAGAATTTCCACCCAGATAATAACTACGAGAGGACTGTTGACTGTGTATAGTGATACTGGAAGGGAGGGTAATTGCGCACAGATTCATTTGGAAGATTTGTTGGAGGAAGAATTTTTCGTGTCAGAACATTGATACCAATGTCGACGCATAGCTTTAGGCTGCTTCGGTTCCACACAAAGATACTCAATTACGTAGGTGCAACTATCTCGGCTACTTTTCAGGCGTATTTTGACTTGCTTGGAGAGGGGAGCAGATAGGAAATTTTCCCAGTGACAGCAGTGAGGATAAGGGCGGCTCTGATGCGCTACCCGAAGCCAGTAAACAAGTCCGTGCTCTGAGATACCCTAGTTGTGGCGTAGCTGTCAGTACCTATAGACCCGAGTGAAGGTTGGTTGAGTCGCATCAGTGCCATAATACATTCTGAGCACGCAAACGTGGGCATTTAAGTGAACGGGGGTAGACTCACTCTGCTATTCTGTGAACCACTAGCATTACACAGAGGGGAATGTGTCTCGCGGGGTGTTCAGCTGGCACAGCCGCTGCCAGACCAGGTGGATGACATGCAGCAGCCGTGTGGCCCATCAGTGAGGACGGCCCTGTCAGGAAGGAGGGTCCCGCAACCCTTGCGTATTCGAGGACGACTTGGAGAAAAGGATTAGGAAAGGGAGGTCTCTCCTAGGAACAACAGGCCCCATTCTTTGCAGGTTTGAAACCGTTCACCTCTGTCTATCAAGATTGACCCGGAACATTAACCAACTACACCTGTAATCTAAGGGTAAAGCAAGAAGAAAAACTTTATTCGCGTCCCTACGTCCTTCCTCTGACGAAACGGAAAGTCATAGAAAAGGACACTGAGAAAATATTCAAGAGGAAAACTTTACAGAAGCTCTCCTGCGAACCTTGCAGAACTAGCACTCCTGAAAGAAAGGATATTGCGGAGACATGGCTTTCCACAGTCTGGGGGTTGTTTACAGAATGAGATTTTCACTCTGCAGCGGAGTGTGCGCTGATATGAAACTTCCCGGCAGATTATGTGCTGGACCGAGACTCGAACTCGGGAACTTTGAGTGCTAGTTCTGCAAGGTTCGCAGGAGAGCTTCTGTAAAGTTTGGAAGGTAGGAGACGAGGTACTGGCAGAAGTAAAGCTGTGAGGACGGGGCGTTTGTCGTGCTTGGGTAGCTCAATTGGTAGAGCACTTGCCGGCGAAAGGGAAAGGTCCCGAACTCGAATCTCGGTCCAGCACACAGGAAGTTTCATATCAGCGCACACTCCGCTGCAGAGTGAAAATCTCATTCTATTCAAGAGGGAAGTGATTAAGTGCTCCAAAAGTCCAAAAATGTTCAAGTTTGTGTGAATTCCTAAGGGACCAAACATCCGAGGTCATTTGTCCCTAGACTTACACACTACTTAAATTATGCTAAGAACAACACCACACACACACGCATGCCCCAGGGAGGACTCAAACTTTCGACGGGAGGGGCCGTGCAGTCCATGACATGCCGCCTTAAACCGCGCAGCCACTCTACTTGGCCACTCCGCACGGCTTCAACAGTTCTTATGACATTGCGGTTTTAGCAGTGGACTAATGGGGAGGGCGTATTCACTTGGTGCTAGACGTCAGGTGTCTCAACAAGATTTTAATTACAGATGGAGACCGGAGTTAAGTCATAGCAGACCACCTAGCGAGGTTTGAGTGTGCTAAATTTTTCACCACACTGGATATGGCCTCGTCCTTCTGTCAAATACCATTTTCACAACAATCGCCGAAGTAAACGGCGTTCCTAATAAGTGAGCTATGAGTACACAGTCCTACCGTTTGGCCTAAATATGAGTGGCGTGACCTTCATCTGTAGTCTGGATTCGGATCTGAGTTCATATCTTTCCAGACGGGTCACACTAAATGTGGATGACACTGTAGCCACCTCAAAGAGTTTTAGGGAACATTTCAAAACCCTGCCAGATGTATTACAGGCAGTGGCTTCTTCTGGCATGAACCTGAGGTTGGGGAAATGTAGATTTGCGTGCCAAACAGTGAAATTCTTTGGTCTTGTTATTATCAGTGAAGGTATGCATGTTGGAGAGGAGAAATTAAAATCCATCCGCGAGTTTTCCGCCCCCAAGAAACAGCGATAGTCGACAGCGTTCCTTGGACTGACAAGCATGAGCCGTGTTGCGGCTCGCGTTGGTGCCCTTAGTAGGTTGGCATCGTATAATAGGGATAGGGGCGTGTCGGTTTCTTCTTGTGTTTAATGGTGCCACTACGTTTGCTAACGTTGTCTCTCCACGAATGGCAGCAGCAGTGGTTATCAATATCTAATACGGTGGTTCTATCTTTGGAGTGTATAAGAGAGTTTGGTAGGAACGGATCAGCAGCGAGGTCCAGCAGCGTGGGGATACGCCGGGACCGCTGGCGGCATGCAGGCACTGCTGGATCGAGGGGCTGTAGTTGCGAGGGCCACAACCTCGTCGTCCACCGGACCCAGGACGTTTGAGTTGAGTAAACATCAATCCAGTAGTGAAACTTCCACTATTTTGAGGTCATGCCGTTCGTCCGCGCGTTGCTGCTCACAGGGTCGCTGAGACAAAGAGCAACCAGTGGAGTATTTGGAGTTGGCGAAATTAATCAGCCGTCCTCCACTTCTTATTATTAATCATTGAATTCCTTGTCTTATTATTGGTGAAGTTCAACCAGCAGTATTTTTCTGCCTAGTGGCCGCTAACGCCCCAGTTACCTGTCCTGGAGGTTAGCGTATTTTCGCGGCAGTGTGCCTTTCCTCGTCTTGGCGCTGGTGCCCGGTAATGCATGTAGTTCGACAGCCTCCTTGATTGTCGTTCAGATATTTTGTTTCTTTTGGACTACTTTCGTCGTAGTGGTTCCTTCTGTTTCTGGATGTTCTAAACACTGGATTCTGAAGACGTAGTGCTGTCCCCGAGTTTCGCATTGTCTGGGTTATTCCATCGTTGGCCGGCCAGTGTGGCCACGGTTAAAGGCGCTTCAGTCTGGAACCGCGCGACCGCTACGGTCGCAGGTTCGAATCCTGCCTCGGTCATGGATGTGTGTGATGTCCTTAGGTTAGTTAGGTTTAAGTAGTTCTAAGTTCTAGGGGACTGATGACCTCAGATGTTAAGTCCCATAGTGCTCAGAGCCATTTGAACCATTTATTCCATCGTTGTTTTGGTTATCAGGCGTTAGGTAGATTTTGCAAGAGTGTTGGTCTGCGTTTAAACTGTCACTAGTTTGAATTGCCATCCGGTTAAGTGAATACAACTCTTAGCTGCCTGTCTCATCGGTTATGAGGTTGAGTGACTTTCCCAGGACGATCTTTGGACCACTGTCCGAGGTCCAAGTCTGATTGTGATGATAGTATTTTTAAATATATTTTAATTTTGAATTATTACTATATGGACCTTTAGCTGACAATCAGTTTTAATTTCTTGTTAATTAGGCCATCAGCCGTGAGTGTAACTTGTCTTCAGAAATTTTAGCCGGCCGAAGTGGCCGTGCGGTTAAAGGCGCTGCAGTCTGGAACCGCAAGACCGCTACGGTCGCAGGTTCGAATCCTGCCTCGGGCATGGATGTTTGTGATGTCCTTAGGTAGTTAGGTTTAACTAGTTCTAAGTTCTAGGGGACTAATGACCTCAGCAGTTGAGTCCCATAGTGCTCAGAGCCATTTTTCAGAAATTTTAATTAGACAAAATACCTTAACACTGAAGTGTTGATGATTGTTCTTTCTATATCTATCGAAGAAGTTTAATTGTTTCTCAAAATTTGCTATTCAGGCCTTCAACCGCCCAGCTGGTTATTGAGTTATAACTATTGGGACCTGCAGCCGACAAATTATTTGATCTTATTGTCAATAAGGCCGTCAGCAGTGAATGCAATTGGTCTTAAGAATTTTTAGTTGGTATTGTTTCTTAATAGTGAAATTTTGATGATTGTCTTTTTTTAAAATATATTTAGTATCTCTTGGAGAAGTTGAACTGGTTCTTAAGAAATTGGTATCTAAGCCTTCAGCCGTCAAACTGTTTTTTGAATTAGCACTATTGCGGCCTTCAGCCGACCAATAATTTGAATATCTGGTCAATAAGGCCTTCAGCCTAGAGTGCAACTTCCTTAAGAAATTTTTTAATTAGACATTGTGTCTTAACAATCAAATAAGATAATTGCACCTTATTGTCAACTTTATTTGCAATTGTTTCCATATAAAGTGTATTTGATTTTTAAAAAAACTGAGAAACCAACGGTAACTGATTACGGCCAAGTACACACCGAATCCTGCCTGTCCCTAAGTACCAGGTCTCAAAGCATTTTTTTGCAAATTTCAGTATTATTCTGAGCACAGTATCCTTATGACGTGGCTGTTGAAAAAGAACGCACTCTTTCATTGGACTAATGAGCATGGACTTATATTACAAATCATTACGCTGAAGATAGTTCACTTCATGTGATAGAATCCCATTTATATCAGGACCATGGGGAGGGAGAACATAAGATACACAGGGTTAATTGCTTATCAAGTCGAACATTGGGTAATTGCGAGAGGAGGTGTTGCGTGACGGAAAAAGAGTTATTAGCGATGTAATCTGGAGTTTCCAGAGGTTCTGGCGGTACATTTTGGGCCATTAGGTAACGATAGTGTCTGAATACTCTACTCTAACGTTTCTGAATAGCAATCGGCATTTAAACCAGAGATTACTGCGCTGGGCATTAGCTCTACAAGGGTTGATGTATACCGTTCAATTCATGCGCGGTAAGGATAAAATTTTCAGCCCGCCCGTTGTCCCGCCTTCCCCTCGGGATGCCGGACGAACTTCTGGATCTCCCAGCAGTATTAAGAACGTAGATGGCGAAGTGAAAATGAGGCGTAAACTCTGGAATATTGTTCCGCACCAGTTTGATGATCCTAAGCTTCGGGATATTAAGAGTAAATTACTCGAAGTTCGTGCGAGCGAAGCGGTGCGTTTTTACTACCGGATGTTGCATGGAGCCAGTGTGAGGTGGAAGCTCTGCACTGCACAGAAGTTACACGCCAACCTCATAAATTGACCCAACTGTTATTTGGTCTCTACGTCGCTATAAAATGTCTCGCTATGCCAGAAGGGGAAGCCAGAGAGCGGAAGAATCAAGGGACTAATGCAGCAAGTTTCTGCGTCTACGCCTCGAGAACTACTGTCAGTAAATATAATGCGAAGTCTTCCTGTAGACAAAGGTGGAGCCTGGTTTATTTTTGTCATTACAAAGTTTATTAAGTTCTATCCCGTGAGTACCACTTTTTCTATTGTCCTCGTGAGGTATTTGCGCCGTTATGCTGATCCGTTCGGTAACCCCAAGGGGATCGTTCCACACTGGCCCACAGTTCACGTCTTCCTCCAGGAATGCCCAAAGGTCGCTGCGAGGAACCACTACTTACCAGACATGGGTGTGCTATGCAGCTGCGGACCCAGCTGAAAGATGTCTCCACAAAGCGAGGAGACTGGCAAGGATTCACTGTTCAGATCGACGTACAAAATAGGTACAATACATCACGCAAACGGGAAAGGTCATTAACAATTTAATCCACGATTCTGCAGGTTACGCCCCGGCCGAGCTTATACCAGAGAGGCCAGTAATTATGCTCATTAGAGCAGCTGCGCAATTACCTTCATCCCCAGAAGAGGAACGCAAACAAAATTCTCAAACAGCCTAACTCGTTTTAGGAGGAGGGAAGCTCAATGGAAGCCGCCCTGTGTTCGCACAGCCAAGCGATCTATTGTTGAGGAAGACGATTTCATTCTAGTTCGGAGCCACCACCAGTCGGACTTACACTCCTGGAAATTGAAATAAAAACACCGTGAATTCATTGTCCCAGGAAGGGGAAACTTTATTGACACATTCCTGGGGTCAGATCCATCACATGATCTCACTGACAGAACCACAGGCACATAGACACAGGCAACAGAGCATGCACAATGTCGGCACTAGTACAGTGTATATCCACCTTTCGCAGCAATGCAGGCTGCTATTCTCCCATGGAGACGATCGTAGAGATGCTGGATGTAGTCCTGTGGAACGGCTTGCCATGCCATTTCCACCTGGCGCCTCAGTTGGACCAGCGTTCGTGCTGGACGTGCAGATCGCGTGAGACGACGCTTCATCCAGTCCCAAACATGCTCGATGGGGGACAGATCCGGAGATCTTGCTGGCCAGGGTAGTTGACTTCCACCTTCTAGAGCACGTTGGGTGGCACGGGATACATACGGACGTGCATTGTCCTGTTGGAACAGCAAGTTCCCTTACCGGTCTAGGAATGGTAGAACGATGGGTTCGATGACGGTTTAGATGTAACGTGCACTATTCAGTGTCCCCTCGACGATCACCAGTGGTGTACGGTTAGTGTAGGAGATCGCTCCCCACACCATGATGCCGGGTGTTGGCCCTGTGTCCCTCGGTCGTATGCAGTCCTGATTGTGGCGCCCACCTGCACGGCGCCAAACACGCATACGGCCATCATTGGCACCAAGGCAGAAGCGACTCTCATCGCTGAAGACGACACGTCTCCATTCGTCCCTCCATTCACGCCTGTCGCGACACCACTGGAGGCGGGCTGCACGATGTTGGGGCGTGAGCGGAAGACGGCCTAACGGTGTGCGGGACCGTAGCCCAGCTTCATGGAGACGGTTGCGAATGGTCCTCGCCGATACCCCTGGAGCAACAGTGTCCCTAATTTGCTGGGAAGTGGCGGTGCGATCTCCTACGGCACTGCGTAGGATCCTACGGTCTTGGCGTGCATCCGTGCGTCGCTGCGGTCCGGTCCCAGGTCGACGGGCACGTGCACCCTCCGCCGACCACTGGCGACAACATCGATGTACTGTGGAGACCTCACGCCCCACGTGTTGAGCAATTCGGCGGTACGTCCACCCGGCCTCCCGCATGCCCACTATACGCCCTCGCTCAAAGTCCGTCAACTGCACATACGGTTCACGTCCACGCTGTCGCGGCATGCTACCAGTGTTAAAGACTGCGATGGAGCTCCGTATGCCACGGCAAACTGGCTGACACTGACGGCGGCGGTGCACAAATGCTGCGCAGCTAGCGCCATTCGACGGCCAACACCGCGGTTCCTGGTGTGTCCGCTGTGCCGTGCGTGTGATCATTGCTTGTACAGCCCTCTCGCAGTGTCCGGAGCAAGTATGGTGGGTCTGACACACCGGTGTCAATGTGTTCTTTTTTCCATTTCCAGGAGTGTATTACAGAAGAAAGTAGCAAAGCTCTGTTTGCTGAAAGAGAGTCGCTACTGAGACGATGAGGTTCTAGACGTCCACTCTTACGTGGTCGATGGCCCAGATACCGACGGCGAGCAAGGTACACTACTGGCCATTAATATTGCTACACCAAGAATACAGGCCACATGTCCTGTGGATACACGTTACGTGTCTTTAATGCAGTGGTTTCCATTGCCTTCTCAATCCTCATGTCGTTGATCATTGCTGATTCTTCCGCCTTTAGGGGCAATTTCCCACCCCTAGGACTAGAGAGTACCCTGAACCTCTATCCGGTCCTCCGACCTCTTTGACAAGGCCGTTGGCAGAATGAGGCAGACTTCTTATGCCGATTATTTATCAAAATTTAGGCAGTGGCGGGGATCGAACCCGGGACCGAAGCCGTTTTGATTATAAATCAAAGACGCTACCCCTAGACCACGGGTACTTGAAGAAGTGTCATGATGATCTCTCCATTGGCTAAAGTTTCCGGAATAGTCCCCCATTCGGATCTCCGGGAGGGGACTGCCAAGGGGGAGGTTCCCATGAGAAAAAGATTGAATAATCAACGAAAGGATAACGTTTTACAAGTCGGGGCGTGGACTGTCAGGAGCTTGAACGTGGTATGGAAACTAGAAAATCTGAAAAGGGAAATGCAAAGGCTCAATCTAGATATAGCAGGGGGCAGTGAAGTGAAGTGGAAGGAAGACAAGGATCTCTGGTCAGATGAGTATCGGGTAATATCAACAGCAGCAGAAAATGGTATAACAGGTGTAATATGCGTTATGAATAGCAAGGCAGGGCAGAGGGTGTGTTACTGTGAACAGTTCAGTGACCGGGTTGTTCTAATCAAAATCGACAGCAGACCAACACCGACAACAATAGTTCAGGTATATATGCCGACGTAGCAAGCTGAAAATGAACAGATAGAGAAAGTGTATGAGGATATTGAAAGGGTCATGCAGTATGTAAAGGGGGACGAAAATTTAATAGTCATGGGCGACTGGAATGCAGTTGTAGGGCAAGGAGTAGAAGAAAAGGTTACAGGTGAACATGGGCTTGAGACAAGGAATGAAAGAGGAGAAAGACTAATTGAGTTCTGTGACAAGTTTCAGCTAGTAATAGTGAATACCCTGTTCAAGAATCACAAGATACTTGGAAAAGGCCGGGAGATACGGGAAGATTTCAATTAGATTACATCATGGTCAGACAGAG
Source organism: Schistocerca americana (assembly GCF_021461395.2). NCBI lineage: Eukaryota > Metazoa > Arthropoda > Insecta > Orthoptera > Acrididae > Schistocerca > Schistocerca americana. Next base: position 582,370,839 of record NC_060119.1, on the reverse strand, counting down.
ATTCCGAAATCAGATACTGGATTGTAAGGCGTACCCAGGAGCAGATATAGATACAGATCACAATATAGTAGTGCTGAAGAGTAGGCTGAAGTTCAAGACATTAGTCAGGAAGAATCAATACGCAAAGAAGTGGGGTACGGAAGTACTAAGGAATGACGAGATACGTTTGAGTTCTCTAACGCTATAGATACAGCAATAAGGAATAGCGCAGTAGGCAGTACAGCTGAAGAGGAATGGACATCTCTAAAAAGGGCCATCAACATTGGTTGGGAAGGAAAACATAGGTACAAAGAAGGTAGCTGCGAAGAAACTATGGGTAACAGAAGAAATACTTCAGTTGATTGATGAAAGGAGGAAGTACAAACATGTTCCGGGAAAATCAGGAATACAGAAACACAAGTCGCTGAGGGATGAATTAAATAGAAAATGCAGGGAAGCTAAGACGACATGGCTTCGGAAAAATGTGAAGACATCGAAAAAGATATGAATGTCGGAAGGACAGACTGAGCATACAGGAAAATCAAAACAACCTTTGGTGACATTAAAAGCAACTGTGGTAACATTAAGAGTGCAACGGGAATTCCACTGCTAAATGCAGAGGAGAGAGCAGATAGGTGGATAGAATACATGGAAAGCCTCTATGAGGGTGAAGATTTGTCTGATGTGATAGAAGAAGAAACAGGAGTGGATTTAGAAGAGATAGGGGATACAGTATTAGAATCGGAATTTAAAGGAGCTTTGGAGGGCTTACGGTCAAATAAGGCAGAAGGGATAGGTAACATTCCATCAGAATTTCTAAAATCATTGGGGGAAGTGGCAACAAAACGACTATTCACGTTGGTGTGTAGAATATATGAGTATGGAGATATACCATCTGACTTTCGGAAAAGCATCATCCACACAATTCCGAAGACGGCAAGAGCTGACAAGTGCGAGAATTATCGCACAATCAGCATAACAGCTCATGCATCGAAGCAGCTTACAAGAATAATATACAGAAGAATTGAAAAGAAAATTGAGAATGCGCTAGGTGACGATCAGTTTGGCTTTAGGAAAAGTAAAGGGACGAGAGAGGCAATTCTGACATTACGGCTAGTAATGGAAACAAGGCTAAAGAAAAATCAAGTCACTTTCATAGGATTTGTCGACCTGGAAAAAGCGTTCGAAAATATAAAATGGTGCAAACGGTTCGAGATTCTGAAAAAAGTAGGGGTAAGCTATAGGGAGAGACGGGTCATATACAATATGTACAACAACCAAGAGGGAATAATAAGAGCGGACGATCAAGAACGAAGTGCTCTTACTAAGAAGGGTGTAAGACAAGGCTGTAGCCTTTCGCCCCTACTCTTCAATCTGTACATCGAGGAAGCAATGATGGAAATAAATAAAAGGTTCAGGAGTGGAATTAAAATACAAGGTGAAAGGATATCAATGATACGATTCGCTCATGACATTGCTATCCTGAGTGAAAGTGAAGAAGAATTAGATAATATGCTGAACGGAATGAACAGTCTAATGAGTACACAATATGGTTTGAGAGTAAATCGGAGAAAGACGAAGGTAATGAGAAGTAGTAGAAATGAGAACAGTGAGAAACTTAACATCAGGATTGATGGTCACGAAGTCAATGAAGTTAAGGGATTCTGCTACCTAGGCAGTAAAATAACCAACGACGGACGGAGCAAGGAGGACATCAAAAGCAGACTCGCCATGGCAAAAAAGGCATTTCTGTCCAAGAGAAGTCTACTAATATCAAATACCGCCCTTAATTTGAGGAAGAAAGTTCTGAGGATGTATGTCTGGAGTACAGCGTTGTATGGTAATGAAACATGGACTGTGGGCAAACATTTGAGATGTGGTGCTATAGACGAGTGTTGAAAATTAGGTGGACTGATAAGGTAAGGAATGAGGAGGTTCTACGCAGAATCGGAGAGGAAAGGAATATGTAGAAAACACTGATAAGGAGAAGGGACAGGACGATAGGACATCTGCTAAGACATGAGGGAATGACTTCCATGGTACTAGAGGGAGCTGTAGAGGGCAAAGATTGGAATACGTCAAGCAAATAATTGAGGACGTAGGTTGCAAGTGCTACTCTGAGATGAGGAGGTTAGCACAGGAAAGGAATTCGTGGCGGGCCGCATCAAACCAGTCAGTAGACTGATGACCAAAAAAAATCCAAGAAATAATCAGATGATAAACGAGTATTCATTGCATGAACTGAACTGACTTGTGATTACATTTTCACGCTATTTTGGCGCATAGATCCTGAGAAATCAGTACCCAGAACAACCAAATCTGGCGGTAATAACGGCCTTGATACGCCTGGGCATTGAGTCAAACAGAGCTTGGATGGCGTGTTCAGGTACGTCTGCCCACGCAGCGTCAACACGATACCACAGTTCAAAAAAATGGTTCAAATGGCTCTGAGCACTATGGGACTCAACTGCTGAGGTCATTAGTCCCCTAGAACTTAGAACTAGTTAAACCTAACTAACCTAAGGACATCACAAACATCCATGCCCGAGGCAGGATTCGAACCTGCGACCGTAGCGGTCTTGCGGTTCCAGACTGCAGCGCCTTTAACCGCACGGCCACTTCGGCCGGCGATACCACAGTTCATCCAGAGTAGTGACGGGCGTATTGTGACGAGCCAGTTGCTCGGCCACCATTGATCAGACGTTTTCAATTGGCGAGAGATCCGGAGAATGTGCTGGTCAGGGCAGCAGTCGAACATTTTCTGTATCCAGAAAGGCCCGTACAGGACCTGCAACATGCGGTCGTGCATTATCCTGCTGAAATGTAGGGTTTCGGAGGGATCGAATGAAGGGTAGAGCCACCGTGATGCCGCTAAACACGGATGCGACCATCATGATGCTGTAAACAGAACCTGGACTCATCCGAAAAAATTACGTTTTGCCATTAGTGCACCCAGGTTCGTCGTTGAGTACACCATCGCACGCGCTCCTGTCTGTGTGCAGCGTAAAGGGTAACCGCAGCCATGGACATTGAGCTGATAGTTCATGCTGCTGCAAACGTCATCGAACTGTTCGTGCAGATGGTTGTTGTCTTGCAGAGGTCCCCATTTGTAGACTCAGGGATCGAGACGTGGCTGCACGATCCGTTACAGCCATGCGGATAAGATGCCTGTCGGCAACGTGATGGTACGCAATTCTGCTCCTTAGTTGAGGCACCACAACAACATTTCACCATGTAACCCCGGTCAACTGCTGTTTGTGTATGAGAAATCGGTTGTAAACTTTCCTCGTGTCAGCATGTTGTAGGTGACGCCACCGGCGCCAACCTTGTGTGGATGCTCTGAAAAGCTATTCGTTTTCATATCACAGCATCTTCTTCCTGGCGGTTAAATTTCGCGTCTGTAGCACGTCATCTTCGTGGTGTAGCAATTTTAATGTCCAGTAGTGTATATAGAGTATTGAGAACATCAAGTTGTTCATTAGGTAGATGATTGAAGGCGCAGCTTTATCGCAGTGACTTTGTCAAGCACGTGGCAGCGTCCCAGCATCTGTTCACTACAAAGGAAGAGAAATTATATTATTACTTTAATTCTGATCAATGGTTCCAGCTCCATTAAAAATTTAGAGTAAACTGATACGTAACTCCGACAGTCCAATAATTAGTTAACACCTCATTAAACTTGTTCATTGAACTAATACCACTAAATTAATGTTCCCAAGTCCACAGACACTACCGATGTGTTGTCTATGTAGAGGATCATTTGTTAGAGGGGGCAGGGTAGTCTTTGGTTCAAATGGCTCTGAGCACTGTGAAACTTAACATCTGAGCTCATCAGTCCCCTAGAACGTAGAACTACTTAAACCTAACTAACCTAAGGACATCACACACATCCATGCCGATGCAGTATTTGAACCTGCGATCGTAGCTGCAGCGACTAGAACTGCTCGGCCACACCGGGCCGGTTATTTTTAGGTTCCCCGTTCAATTAATATAGGAAACGCCCCATATGGCGAAATTTAGTTCTGTCTTTCAAATCGTCCTTTAAATCACACGATGCCGCAGTCTCAAAGGTTTCTCACGATTTCGGAGAATTCTCGCCAGGTCAGGGCATCCACAGTGAGGAGCGGAGCTCTTAACACTCCGGGAGGCCAGAACAGCAGGTACGGTTCCACCTCTCACCTCTGTTGGGCTGGCTACGTTTTCGTGTACCGCAGAGGCGCACTGTAGCCCACCGTACTAGCCAACAAATAACCAGGAGAACACCTCTCCAACCCCATTCCAATTTCTAGAGGAGTCAACATCGCAAATTTCAACATACGGCAGTTACAGACATTTAACGGCTAGTTCTTCCCGTAGCATAGGCTTAGCCATCCGGGAACGACTCGTGATGCTTCTGAAGCACTCCACAGTAACAGTGGTTCGCGAATGCGTTTCATTTCTGAGCTCCCTCTGGGGACTCGTCTTCATACTGAGGACAGGTATGTGTGTGCCACTGTGTTCTTTTGAATTGTCCTACAGCCTGTGTGCTCGCCCAGTGGTTACATTACGTGTGTAGCAATGTATGAGAAGTTGTGACAGGGCTGCCTCTGAATTCAGTTGTTCATTTCTCAATACGTGTTTTGCCAGATTACGCCGACTTTCATTGTCTGTGGCTCCCCTGTTGCCCCTTTTGTAATCCAGTGTCTTACTAGGCTACGGAACAGCAACAGATGAGACGAAGACCGCCGCCTGGGACAGAAGATACTCAGGTGGGGGATCCGCCAGGGAACATTGTCAGTCGGAGTTCCATTGCTGATATGCAACGGTTCCACCACAGACCCAAACACTACACTGTCATCAGTTTCGAGCATTGTCTGTAATATTTTTTGGTTTTTCATTCTTAAAATGAGTGCTAGGCCTGTGTGTATGCAGCTCTGAATGCTGCATTCTGTCATGTAGCAGGTCTCGGCATCTTCTTAAGTAAGGGTTTGATGATTTATTCCTACAGTTTTATTGTATGACTTAAAATTTCAGTTCCTGTACTTGAGTAAAATAAAGTTTTCGAAAAATACGCACCTCCCACCGTACCTTATATCCCTGCCTCTAGTTTGAATCAGTAGAGCGTATAAGCTACTGTTACGTTTAGTTGTGGCCATTTAATACACACGTGTATGTAAGAGGTGTGGCTAGAAAAAAACCAGGCTAGTACTGGTGAAACAATAAAACGAATGCAATAAGGCTGAAAGTCGCGTGGCCTGTCACGTGACTCTCGCTCCGGCTACTGCTCGAGTTTCATCTGCCTCCTGCACTCAGTCTGCCCGTGGCGTCTGTTTTAAGTAGTTGACGTTTTGTCTGTGCGTCGGAAAATGTTGAGTGTACAGAAAGAACAGCGTGTTAACATCAAATTTTGTTTCAAACTAGGAAAATCTGCAAGTGAAACGTTTGTAATGTTACAACAAGTGTACGGCGATGATTGTTTATCGCGAACACAAGTGTTTGAGTGGTTTAAACGATTTAAAGATGGCCGCGAAGAAACCAGTGATGACACTCGCACTGGCAGACCATTGTCAGCAAAAACTGATGCAAACATTGAAAATATCGGTAAACTTGTTCGACAAGATCGCCGTTTAACAATCAGAGCAGTGTCTGAGTTAACAGGAGTTGACAAGGAAAGTGTTAGGCAGATTCTTCATGAAAGTTTCAACATGAAGAAAGTGTGTTCAAAAATGGTTCCAAAGTGTCTCACAATTGAACAGAAGGAACGCCGAAGAATGATTTGTTCTGACATCCTGGAAAACATTGAAAGTGATCCCACCTTCTTACAAAATGTTATTACTTGCGATGAATCGTGGTTTTTTACTTACGATCCCGAAACTAAACGCCAATCGATGCATTGGAAAACTCCTGGTTCTCCACGACAAAAAAAAGCACGAATGTCAAAATCGAAATTCAAGGCAATGATGATTGTTTTTTTTTTTGACATCAAAGGGATTGTGCACATTGATTGGGTACCAGAGGGACAAATAGTGAATCAGCATTACTACATTAGCGTCCTGGCTACCCTACGTGAGCGAGTACGGAGAAAACGGAACGATTAGTGGAGAAAAAAGTCATGGATCCTTCACCAAGACAATGCCCCAGCTCACAGTGCGTTGTCGGTGAAGACGTTTTTGGCAAAACACAACATTCCCATCTTAGATCATCCACCCTACTCACCTGATTTGGCCCCCTGTGACTTTTTTCTTTTCCCTAAAGTCAAGTCAGCTTTGAAAGGAACTAGATTTGAGACTGTTGAAGCAGTAAAAGAAAAAGCGACGGAAGTAATGTATGGACTTACCGAAAATGATCTGCAGCATTGCTATGAACAGTGGAAAATTCGTATGGAGTGGTGTGGAGACCGAGGAGGAGAGTACATTGAAGGAGATAACGTGAAATTGTAAATAATTGTAAATAAATGTTTTTTCCAGCATCAGTCCGGTTTTTTTCTAGCCGCACCTCGTATTTCATAGTATTTTACTGTCATGTGTGGGTTGTTCTCATTGCGGCTGTGAATTAGGATGATATTCACTGTAGTACATGGCTAAATGTTGCCCTTTTGTTAAGTTCTGTACTTTTTCTTGAGTTTGGCGCCATGTTCAGCCCTAAGTTCGTCATGCCATCTGACTGTCTTCTACTTTACTTCGCGTTAGTTGTCATGCCTTAGTCACTTTATGTATTACATTCAACCATAGCTCTTTATGGTTTTTCTCTTAGAAATAACGTGATGATGATAATGACGAGGTTTGGTTTGTGGGGCTCTCAACTGCTCGATCATCGGTGCCCTACAAAGTCCCACTCTTTACACAGTTCAATCTAGCCACTTACACGAATGGTGATGAAATGAAGAGGACAACACAGACACCCAGTTCCCCGGCAGATAAGATCCCCATCCCGTCTGCGAATCGAACCAGGGACCTCGTGATCCAGAGGCAGCAACGTTAGCCACTAGACCACGCGCTGCGGACAGAAATAACGTGTCCTCTATGTTAGTGCTTATGTAACTTTCTTAATTATGTACACTGGTATGGGTTCTGTAAATTTTTCTATCACTTATTTTGCCATATTGTGTAGGTCGTGAATTGTTTTCGTGCTCAAGATGAGTACATGTTTTAACACATTGTACGACGATGTTTCTCGGTCGAAACATAATAAATAGTTGGGATTCATTACTAAATTTCTATGAGACATCCAAGATCTGGTAATAGCAATTGGTCGTCATGGTATAATTTTATTTGGTTGATTATAGTGACAGCACACCTCATTCGCGACTTCTAGTCGCAACTGCAATACTTCAGTGATTGCTGTGCTATCACTTTTTACCATGTATCTGCACACAAGTTCGTCAGCAGTGTTTCATTTGCGGATCGGTAGGAGGCTATTTTTCCTACACTTCACCTCTTACACGTATTTGTATACAATTTCCTCAGGAGCTATACGCTTGTAGATTGGTAGGAGGCTATTCTTCCTGTAGCAGCTATAGGACAGTTCCCAGCGAATTTCGAGTGATATTGTGGACTAGAGCAAACAGCAAGTAAATACTCACGCAATCGGAAAATGGTGTGAAACTGTTTCAAGAGTCATTAGTTTAGTCCCATACAGCAAGGCAACCACCTCAGCCTCAGCCAATCCGCTGTAATGGAGCAGCACGAAATTCTCTCTCGAACTGTGAAGTACATCCAAAGCCCACCCTGCTGCATCACCATTCTTTGTTGAGGATTAATCCCCCTTCTCTCACGCTTCACCTCCTTGAATTCTTCTTGCAGGAGGCTATAGACAAAGTCCTCAGCTGTATGCTCACAGGTAATACACTTATTCAGCTCTTCTCTGTCCAACACCACCTCGTCAATTGAACACATTCCACACAGCCTTTTTCACACCAGTTAACACGTGGTGGGAGTGGGCAGCCTAAAGTGGAAGTGGATGGGAGCAGTTGTAGGACAGTTTGAGGTGCCCTCTGGAACTAGTATTGTGGGTTAGAGTAATCAGTCCAAATTTCGTAGTTCAGATAAACTTACTTGATTGAAAATAGTGAGGATGTTTGGGCCTCAGAAGGGGAGACGTAGGATGAAGGATTTTATGAAGGACAGTCCAGGAGGAGTATAACACCCTAGAATGAATAAAGTAAGTAAACAGCGACTATAATTTACGAACCTCCTCTCCAGCAGCTTAAGACAGACTGAATCTTTATCCCACCAATTCACAAATAATGGAGGGGAAGGGAAGTTGTGGTGGGGTAAGTGTGGAAGAGGAAGGTGAGTGGGGAGCTACCACTCTGAATAAATTTGGCGACAATGTATACTGGACTGACCTCGGCCTTGTAACCCTACTAAACCCAAATCTTTAATACCTCACTGCTCTTGGTATGGGTACATCAAACTTTTAACAATAAGTTTGAAGATTTGTATTTGCAATGGAATATTCAAGGCAACAATCTGAATTAAAGAGAGCCCTACGCGGTATTTTGTAGCTGCAAAACACATGCCATGGCCAGATTTCTCAAGACAACATCCACAAGCGCCATCCTACACAATGTCTGACTCCAGCTTCAAATGTCATGAATCAGTGTGACAACAGTATTAACGCAAAAGTTCCTTACTGCTACACTCTGGCTCTTCTCATCATCTCCATTAGAAATATTGGTTTCTGCCACACGAAGTTTCAGTTGCCGACGTCAAAATCGAGTTGTATTGCTGTCTGCCGCAAAACCTCCTCTTGCTCATAACCAAGTCCACTGTCTCGGGTCCACAACATATTTCTTGAGGCCCGCTAGACTCACACCAGAGAAGGGGTGCCTATGGACGGATACTGGTAGCTATCAGTGGAGTCTGTGGACGACTGAGTCGGTTATCTATTCGAAAGATTATAACAGCCCGCATCCGCCGGATTTACCCCACTCAGACCAATATTATTTTGTAGTTGTGTTCAGTTCCATCTTGTCTCAAAAAGACGTGTGAATCATTTAGAATGATACAAGAAACACGCGTAACATTCACTGTTACATGGACGAATAAATAACAAACCCTCAGGTCAGATACGAGAAAATTTCCCCACACGGTGGAGCAGGGTTTACACGAGGTGTATTTTAGTCAATCCCAACATCCATGCAGTTTTTTCGATTTTATTACTTGTAGAATCGCAGTTAACACAGAACATGCTGCAACGTAAAGCTACAGGTTTAGCTAATACTTTACACCCACGCACTTTCGAAATTACAGTTTATCTCGAGTATGAAATCTGTTATTTGTATGTTTACAAATACTGCTAAAGAACAAAAGTTCATCAACATGTTCACGATTCATTCGTTACTTTTTCCTGAATTCTGTTCGCTGTCATAATGCATTGTCTTTTACATGAAGCACCAGTAACAGGAATAGCAAAAATATTTTTTACTACTTGTGATAGTAGTGGGAGTACTGGTGATTTTTTCCCCAGGAGTCAGGCAATCGATCATCGTCGAAGTCTGATATGTCAATTACTTGACACACAGACACATCGTCATAGCTTGGGCATTATCGATATCGTCACGCCAGGTATTGTAATCAGTCCTGCTCCTCTTTAATTCTCTGCTCCTTCCCTCGTTTTCAGTGTATTATCTGTAATTTTTCTACAATGATTTGTAGCAGGCGATCGTACTTCTTACTTTTCTGCTAGAGAGGAAAGCATTCTCATATTTTGGAAAGGAGGAGTGAGAAACATAGAGATTTTGTGATTCAATCCCAGATTAGGTACCTGACACATGTACGGCGAAGCTTCCGTTGCCAGATTTTTCGTTATTTGAAGCTCGTCAACACCCCTGAGAATGCTAGACAAGTGTTACTATCGTGTAACTTAGGAGACAGTGCTATGCTGTAGGACATTTCTCCTCTTGCAGTTTGGGTCTTTCATTGTCAAACGGTTTTACAAGACATACCACATTTTGGACGAGATCCTTGTCTATTCCATATATTGTCACCATGTTGCAGTTTTGATGTAATAACTTACATCTGAGATAATACTAACTACAGGGTGATTGCGTTTGAGTTCCAACGTATTGCGTACTCCTGGTGTAGAGAAATCCCTATTTTTGACGTCAGTCCTGCACGTTTCATATATTCCAAAAAACTTTGCAAATCGATATTTGTTCAATAAATTAGCTAAACTTTTATGCTGGCCAGTGATGTATAACGAATATGTGCCCCAAGACTGTCGCCAATACATGGGCAATACGTGACTGCTTTTCGTACTTCTTTAAGGCTCACCACCATAATAGATCCCTTACCCTTCACCCACAGTAGCTTCCACATGTCCTATTCGACCTTTCCGTATAGGGACAAGTGAAGATGCAGCAACGTGTAAAATAACTTCTCCTGTCTTGGGATCGTCTGGAAATAACTGCGTAAAATCTACTTGGTCCATAATGGAACAATTCTCATTAACGTAATGAAGTGCACTGTAATGTAGTGTAGTTTAAAAAAATCATCAGCTCACTTACCCGTACTGACTGAACACCCACCTTGTCCGGTAGCTCCAATAATTTCCAGAAGGACGAATCTCCTTTTGGATTTTGCAGTGTTGTTGAGTCTACGAGCAACTGTTTTAGGGTGAGGTACATGTACTTTGCTGTTTACCATTTCGACACTTACTCCCGGATAACTTCAACGAAGCCTCGCCCCTCCACAGCTTGGAATGGACGCACGTCTGTTGTCACTTTGTAACCTCGCCGTCACTTATCGACCTTAATGAAAGTGAAAAATTAAACGCGTGCACCTAATGGAAATCTGGGAAAACCAATCGTCAGCGAAGTTAATTTGTCGGTAAAGATGGAGGAAAGGGTTACATGCAAATGAAAGTAAAAATGCAAATGAAATAGGTATAAATTAATTTTGAGAAATGGGTAAAATCAATAAAGAAAGTAAATGTGAGGTCGTTACGTTAACAATTAATTGGCGTTAATTAGATATTTGAGATCTGGGAAAATTACGTCGCCAGTCCTATTGACAACTACTATAATAACTGAAAATGAAAGATTAATGCACATAGAATTAGCACTAAAAGCGTGGTAACTGAACGTTGACACGTGTTGTGTGAAAACTGAATGTTGGTCAGAAGTAATAAATTTCGCTACACTCTGACTTAATTTAGCAAAAGAATTAATAATACCGGAAAATTGAAAGTTAGTTTTGTGACTGAAATTTATAGTGAACTTTGTTTCTGAAGCACTAGGAAAGTCAATAAAATGAGGTTAGTCTTGAGCTACCTCAACAATCATTTCAAAAGCTACTTGAATCTACGCAATTTAGAAATAAGAGATTTAACTTTGGACTTGAATTAAATGATTCTGGACAATTAACAATAGTAAAATTTAGTAGGTACCAAGCTGAGCTGCAGTCACAGGTAAGCTAAATTATGGTAACAAAACTTGCACACTTAATTTCTGCTCATGTAATCTAAATATTGTAGCCAGCTATGAATACTTTAACTGAAGTTTGAAATTAAAGCAGTGAATGGAATGATATTACTTTAATGCTGGCGTATGAATTTCAACGACACTCGGGTTCATTCCAGAAAAGGAAGGGACCCTGCTTGCAATTGGGACAATGAGCAAGAAAGGTTCATGCTAAGTTGCTGTATTTTTGTTATGCAACAGTTTGAAAAGCTGAGGTCTGCCATACATTTCTAAAGCTTTTCGTGATTTTAGCCTTTCTTCTTGGTTGATTGAAGGTTTGCAGTCGTCGATCGGGGAGGTGACAACAGTCACTCATTGTCGGCCGTCGCTGTTGCAGAAGCTGGAAGTTTGCGCGCCTTTTTCTCGGCACGGTCACCAGGCGAAACGGGCTCTTGATGTGCGCCAGCGAATGCTTCCCGTCCGCGACAGCGTGTCAGAAACTATCATCGCAAGTCGAGCGTAATTACATGCTGCCAAACCCCGAAAGCGCGGCAACTCGCGGGAGTATTCACACAACACACCTGCTCCACCGCCCAACTCCAGCCAGACCCCGCTCTGCCGCCCGCGCTCCACGCGGCAGAGTTAACACTACCAAAGATCCTAAACACTTTGGTTCTCCACACGACCTATCGATGTAATCGTTCGATAGCATAGTTTTACGTTGGCCAGACCCAGCGTAAAAATACAAATAACATTTACGAAACAAACCAATTATACGTTGATATATATATATATATATATATATATATATATATATATATATATATATATATATCGTAAAAATACAAATAACATTTACGAAACAAACCAGTTATATGTTGATATATATACATATATATACACTCCTGGAAATTGAAATAAGAACACCGTGAATTCATTGTCCCAGGAAGGGGAAACCTTATTGACACATTCCTGGGGTCAGATACATCACATGGTCACACTGAAAGAACCACAGGCACATAGACACAGGCAACAGAGCATGCACAATGTCGGCACTAGTACAGTGTATATCCACCTTTCGCAGCAATGCAGGCTGCTATTCTCCCATGGAGACGATCGTAGAGATGCTGGATGTAGTCCTGTGGAACGGCTTGCCATGCCATTTCCACCTGGCGCCTCAGTTGGACCAGCGTTCGTGCTGGACGTGCAGACCGCGTGAGACGACGCTTCATCCAGTCCCAAACATGCTCAATGGGGGACAGATCCGGACATCTTGCTGGCCAGGGTAGTTGACTTACACCTTCTAGAGCACGTTGGGTGGCACGGGATACATGCGGACGTGCATTGTCCTGTTGGAACAGCAAGTTCCCTTGCCGGTCTAGGAATGGTAGAACGATGGGTTCGATGACGGTTTGGATGTACCGTGCACTATTCAGTGTCCCCTCGACGATCACCAGTGATGTACGGCCAGTGTAGGAGATCGCTCCCCACACCATGATGCCGGGTGTTGGCCCTGTGTGCCTCGGTCGTATGCAGTCCTTATTGTGGCGCTCACCTGCACGGCGCCAAACACGCATACGACCGTCATTGGCACCAAGGCAGAAGCGACTCTCATCGCTGAAGACGACACGTCTCCATTCGTCCCTCCATTCACGCCTGTCGCGACATCACTGGAGGCGGGCTGCACGATGTTGGGGCGTGAGCGGAAGACGGCCTAACGGTGTGCGGGACCGTAGCCCAGCTTCATGGAGACGGTTGCGAATGGTCCTCGCCGATACCCCAGGAGCAACAGTGTCCCTAATTTGCTGGGAAGTGGCGGTGCGGTCCCCTACGGCACTGCGTAGGATCCTACGGTCTTGGCGTGCATCCGTGCGTCGCTGCGGTCCGGTCCCAGGTCGACGGGCACGTGCACCTTCTGCCGACCACTGGCGACAACATCGATGTACTGTGGAGACCTCACGCCCCACGTGTTGAGCAATTCGGCGGTACGTCCACCCGGCCTCCCGCATGCCCACTATACGCTCTCGCTCAAAGTCCGTCAACTGCACATACGGTTCACGTCCACGCTGTCGCGGCATGCTACCAGTGTTAAAGACTGCGATGGAGCTCCGTATGCCACGGCAAACTGGCTGACACTGACGGGGGCGGTGCACAAATGCTGCGCAGCTAGCGCCATTCGACGGCCAACACCTCGGTTCCTGGTGTGTCCGCTGTGCCGTGCGTGTGATCATTGCTTGTACAGCCCTCTCGCAGTGTCCGGAGCAAGTATGGTGGGTCTGACACACCGGTGTCAATGTGTTCTTCTTTCCATTTCCAGGAGTATATATATTACAATACATAAAGACACAGAAATGTCATATCTTCAGGGAACAAAATAAGGAAAAAAATTTATCGAAATAAGAGGATATGCATTTCCGGCGTTACAATTTACTGCAGAGTGGCCTCTTGAAACGATCAAGCACATCAAGTAGTGCAGATACAGAACTGCAAAAGGAGTACAAGTTTCAAAATTAACATCGGTAACATTCATCGAGAAATGAAAGTAATGTTGCACATCCAGATCCTGAAAACTAACATGAAGGCTAAGAGAGAATTCCTAAATATTTTCATGTCCTTCTTTACCTGTGTTTAACATGTTCTTAATCTATTGGTACATGCTTGTCCTCACACAATTTCGAGTCAACGTACCTATTAAAATATCTTTTGCCCGATAATGACTTATATGATGACTTGTGCTTGCATTTCACGCGTTGAACAAGCCCAGGAATAAAAGAGCAGTCTTGAGTAGTCAGTACGTAAAAATTATTGCCAACGTTACATTTTTCTCTTGGACTTGGATGTTTGATAGGTGTTAACTCTCCCTTCTTTTTTGCTTTTTTATATCCTCCATTTACGAAATGGGCAGCTCAGCCCTTGATTGATTGTCGAATGAACAGTAAATTAGTTCAAAGGTACGAAATTCCCGTTTCGTGGCAAATAGTCTAGCAAAATTCACAAGTGCTAGGAAGACAGCGTCATGAAGGCACTATATAGCCTCTGCCCACAATAGACCCGCTTAAACTCACAAATAGCCAAGACCCCTAAACAGTAAAGCAGCATGCACATTTGTTCTACACATCGCACGGAAAGGCGGCCGACGTAACAGTCTCCCGAGTGCAGCCTCTCATATCCGCTCAAACCCGAGAGATAAAACTGCGCGGCATAGAAGAGCGCACTGATGTGGTCACAACATAGATCCAGATGCGACGGGTTGCATAACTAGCGGCTTACCCGATCGTACCCGCCCGGTGCAGACCTTGCACACACGCGTCTGGCGCTTGCTGTCAATTCACAATAGATAGCGACGGACGCACCTTCCTTTTGACTGTAGAACAGCTGTAGAACTGAAATGTGCTCGCAAGTGCAACGTAGTTAAGTTACGCATTACAGCTCACTATGTTTCTGACAAGCTAGCGACCTCAAGAAATACGTTAAACTCTACACTGCGTACTACCTTATTTATTTCTCCCGAGGAATCTGTTTACTGCAGACGCTTCTAAAATTACATAAAACCTCCCAAATTTCCATTGCATGTGTGTGGAAAGAAAACATGGTTTGATATATTTCATGGAGCAGTCATGATACCTCTCGAAAATGGGCTATGGCTCAAATTTGAGGTAATTTACTCCCTCGTTTATGAAGGACTTCGTTCGCCACTAGCACGGGAAACTCCCCATCTCAACCCCCTCAGGTTTAGTGGTAAGAGGGCCCTGTCAATATCCAGTCCAAAACTGAACACAGATCAAGCATGAAAGCAGGAAGAAGGTGTCCTGAACTTTGGAAAAAAGCAAAACACAAACAGTGAACGGTTCAAACAAAACGAGTGAAACATAGAGAAACTTAGACCAGTTACGGTATCGTGATTAAAAGGCCACGGTGTTGCAATTTAAAGCTGGCGACCCGTGTTCGAAGCTCCTTCGTCCCAACTTTTTTTTTTTTCCGCTGTTCGCTCTAATCAGACCTGTGTCTGTGTCGTTTTTTTCTGTGTCGTGTAAAGTCCTTTTGCAACAGTAAAAAGCGAAGGGTAATAATGATTCTGCCTAATCACTCTATTAGCAGCCGAAACGAAGCGGCTTTCGAATGGGAACCGCAAACGTTTAATGAAAAGGCCACAAATCAACCGAATTCTCCGCAGGAAAACACGTCTGGTGTGTCATGCACGGCTTTAGTGATACTGCGTGTGTCATGTGATAGGAATCGCTAACCGACACAGCTAACTTGCTCGCCTGCCTCCTTGCCCGATTTAGGTGTGCGCATGAACGTGAAAGTGTTCATTCCCAAGGATATGATGCAAACCTAATAGTTTGTCAAATAAGCTGCAGTTAATGAACGACACAATTTCAAACAGTTTTCCCTGTGCTCTGTCAAAATATCTGCTTTCTTTTTTTAACTTGCGTTGCATTTTGGATGTTTTTTCTCTTGAATTCCTTTGTCGTAGCATAGTTCACACTTGTTTCGTTCCTGTTTTCATTTGGGTTTGACTTGTGGTATTTCGGCAGCTCTCACGATTCATCAAATTTACTTGCGATGGTAATGTATTCTTACCATAAGAGTCGTATTGTATAACCAGTATGTAGACTGACAACTGTCAAGGCTACAGAAAGACAGCAAACATTTCAAAGAGCAGACGGACAGTTCATAATTTTGTGAGAAAAGAAATCAAAATATATGGCACGAGTGAGTTTGAACTCATGTAGTCCTCTCAACAACTCAATACCGTGACCACGTAATCACTACGCCATAGATCTAGCGTTGCCTTCACTGTGCAATTCTTAATGTGGGCCGTTCACTCTTTTAATTTTGCTTTTCTTCACGCTTCAGTACACCTTCTTCTCGTTTCCATGCTCGATCTAATTTTTGGCGTGCTGTTCGCTGGGGTATCTTACCACTAAATCTGAGGGGGAAGGGGGGGTTGGGGGACGGTGTGAAGTTTACCTCGTAAGACGGCGAGTGACTGGAATCACCAAAGCTTAACCAGCGAGCAAGATAGGAAAGAGCTCAGGCTTCGCTTTTTCACACAGTTGTTGTTTCGATGTGACCGTTATGTTTTTAGCTCAACATGGTGCTTTGCACACCCTTGCTGTCGTCTAGGCCCGTGAAATGACAACAACCTCCATAGTATCCAACAAGGACAGACAAACGTGCTACCGAAGTCCCAAGGCGAAAAACACAACAGTCAACGACGTAACTCATCATTAGTGTAGCATCACGGAACCACAGTCTTACTTGGTATTCTTCTTCATCTTTCTTTTTGGGCAACTTAGGCCACGTTAAAACACAGATTAAAAAGAGCTTCCCTTGTTTTTGTTTTTATTTTCTTTCCTTTTAATGTTGGTACCCTTCAGAGTAAAGAAGACGTTCCCTCGAGTCAAAGGATTATTAAAATATTCCGTCATAGGAAAAGTGTGGGAACTCTGCCCGATGGATGCATGTTGGAACACCGTCTGGTCATACAGTTTGTATTAACACTACCGTAACACTTTCCAGATGATGCAGCTATTCACCACAGAAAACTAGCTGAGAAAACTGCACGAGTATCGAGTAAATAAGACATGAAGGAAGTGCAAAATTGGCCACTTCATGAAACTTATGAACGTAGTACCCTATGATTTAAGTTTTCGTTGTTCGCATTAGAATCTGTTAACTAATACAAACACTTGGGTGTAACAATGTCTGGAGAAATGGACTGAATAATCACACAGGCTCAGTCGCAGATAAAGCGACAGACAGATTTTGACTTATTGTTGGTATTACACGCGTCTAAATGGAGAACGCTTGCACTACTGCGGCTCATTGTAGAATACTGCACAGGAGACACAGCATTTTATTGACAAAAGAAGACAACATAAAAATTCAGCAAATGTCGAAGACAGAGGAGAATACAGACATATAAACTTGAGATTGACAGAAAGTCCAAAGCGGCTGTGCAATAGTAGATAGAGGATAGATGTAAGATATAAAGGTGTATTGATGAGGGAATGACGGGTGATGTCTATGAAAACTAAAAAGACTTTTGGAGAAAAGAGAAGCAGCTCTGTGTATGTCAAGAGCTCAGTGGTAAGCGAGTACTACAGAAATGTGGAAATTAGGAGGAATATACAGTGGGCGTGTCAAAGGGAATCATGGATGAGGGAAACATCGTATAAAGCAGACAGAAAGTAATTGAAGATGAGCTGGGGCATGTTCTACGGGTAGAAAAAATTTACAGAACGCTAAAGAACCTCATTGAGTGAATGAATGGAGGCTGGTAAAAAGGACATTTACTCAGAATTATTAATATCCTTGGGAGAGTCAGTCATGACCAAATTACCCCATCTATGGTGAAAGATGTAGGGGACAGGTAGAACGACATAATTCCCATTCCATAGAAGGCCGATTCAGAAAAGTGTGAAAACCACCGAACCTTCAATTTAATACATCACACCTTCAATATATTGACACGTATTACCTACAGACCAATGAAAATCTTGTGAAAGCTGGCTTTGGGGAAAATTACTTAGATTCCGGAGAAATGTATGAACACATGAGTCATTACTGACCGTACGACTTATCCTGGAAGATAGGTTGAGGAAAGGAAAAACTACATAGTAGCATTTATAGATACAGTCACAGCCTATCACTATTTATACTGGTCTACATTCATTAAAATTTCGAAGGCAGTAGGGATAAAATACAAGGAGCAAAACTGTATTTACTACGAGTACAGAAACCAGGCAGCAATTAAAACAGTCGACTCATATGAAAAGGAAACCGTAGGTGACAAGAGAGTAAACAGATTTGTAGACTAAGGCAGCGCTTTGCAGTATGTACATTAAGCAAATTGGAACAGCTTTTGAGCGGAATAGATTGCAGCTTGAAAAGTTTACATGAACACAGAAAAGTTAAACCAAGACAAGGGAATGAACTCGGGTGATGCTGAAGGAATTAGGTTACGAAATGTTATACCATAAGTAGTAGACGAAAACTTGGTATTTGGATAGAAAAATTACAAATGACGGCCGAAGCAGCGACAGTATAAAACGCGGACAGGAAATTGTAGGAAAATAATTTCAAAAAAATAGAGTGTTTGTCAAGATCTAATAAAAATTTAAATGTTGTGAAGACTTTTATGAAGGTATTTGTCTGGGGTGAAGCCTTCTATGGAAGTAAAACGTGGAACGTAGGCAGTTACAACAACAGGACAATAGAAGATTCAGAAATATGATGATGTGAAAGAATGCTGAAGACTGAATTGGTTGACTTTATAGCAGATCCTCAGGTACTTAATCGAGTTTGGGAAGAAAAGAAATTTATAACACAATCTGACTAAAAGACGGAATCGGCTGATAGGACACATCCTGCGACATCAAAAACTCATCAGTTTGATAAAATAGGGAATGTCTGTGTGTGTGTGTGTGTGTGTGTTTGTTTGTGTGTGTGTGTGTGTGTGTGTGTGTGTGTTTGTAGGGGGAGTGGTTAAAACAAAACTTGCAGATGCTAACCGGTGACCAAGGCTTAAATGGGGGCATAAATGGGGGAAGGTTACAATAGTTATGTAGAGATGAAGAGGGTTAAACAGGTTGGAGAAGGACGGGTGCGCAGCAGTCACTCGCAATCCTTTAATATTTTATTACCCTTAAATATCTAGTTTTGGGCTACAAATAGCCACTTTAAGTGCATTTGAGATACAATACAAGAAACTCGAGGCAGTACATGACACAATAAGATCTTACTGGTGTATTGGCAGTACATCAGTAGGATCAGATGGCGACGCATGCTACCTCGACTTTGTTGGATTGTAGCTCAAATACACTGAAGGTGGCTTTTTATAGGCAAAATTTAAATATGCAAGACTAATAAAAGTTAGACTGATTGCGACTGATTGCTGTGTGCCTCCCCGTTCGCATTGTGTATGATAGCTGCGCACGAAAGTCCTTCATGGAACCAGAGTTGGTTGACAGCATGGAGAGCTTCATGAAACGAGTCTTAAGGTTACAGGCCACAAAAACAGTAACAGTAATCTAGTGCCATTTATTTCACGCTCCTCATGTACCATACGTATCACGTGTAAGAGTCTTGAACTTGTTAATTCTCCCAAGGGAATGTGGCCTGTACCAAGTGTCTTGCTCTGACTTAGGTCTTCCAGTCAACTAGCAAATTCTTCTGCCGATATCGCTGTTCCCACTCCACCTTCATCCATTTACTGTTTCATTTCTGTAATACTGTATTTATATTTCCATTATATTCTCCTTCTACATATTCCACCTCCCAGCATTTCCCTGTGTTGTTATCGTATTTATTTCTCTTGGACGTGCAGAATAATTTTTGCGATTTTCTGGTGGAAGATATAGCTGTCTATGGGCGGTGTATTCAGCATACAGGCAAACAAGGAAATACGCAATTAGAGTTGGACATTTTATTTGGTATTTAGTTCGGTAAAATTATTTTTAAATTCTGTTCGTGCGGGACCTGCGTCTGATGTGAACGGGTTTCCTGATATTAAATAAATTGAGTCCTTCGGTTTCCAGACTAAAGTGTTCCACCTGCCGACGACTCAACGTTAAGGAACTGATATCAACAACTTACACGTCAAATAATTGGACAGCGACTTGCTTGGCGTCACAATGTTTGAAGTGTTTCGTTAGTATATAGCTCTTTAAGCATAGGGGTGTAATTAAATTATGACGCTGCGTCGACTTAATACATCATGCCCTAATCGTTAGAGAAGCTATCAGATAATGGAGACTTGGTTCATTCAAATGAGAAAACTTGTCAGTTCTGAACAGGAAAAAACGAAGGATTGTAAAGCGCAAAGGTGGCACCAGTGTAGGAAAGAAGAAAAGGATGGTTGAACAATATTTTAACGAAAGTTAAACGAATTTCTAGTGGTAAATGAATGAAATTGGTGTTTAATATGTATCAGGTATGTAAAATAAGTGAGTAGCAAACAGCCTTACGATTCTGTAACATAGATTTCCTGTCGCAAATGAAACTGAAGCGCTAGTAACCCCTGGAGGTGAAGAGGCAATCTCGGAGAAAGCTGCTGTTACTTCGGTAGGAAGGTTGTCTCCGTCGTACGCTCTCCGTACACATTCCCAAGGGCCGTCGCCGCTCGAAGTGGACGCTTCCTACAAATTGGTGGCAATAGAACTCTAGCACCGTAATATAAGTTCCAAAGGGTGTGTAGGTATTGCCTCCCCGTGTGTGACATGGTCCAATATTTATACTGTTGTTGTGTCTGTTAGCATCACAGATTTTAAATACGGTGAACTAGGGACATACAGAATTGTTAGGATGTCACTGAGATCTATTTGTATGCAGTGATGTGCCAGTTTCTAGACACAAACAAATTCCCCTACATAAAGAGATATGACACACTGAAATACCAGCAAAACAGAACTGAACTCTCATGTACCTCATAATAATGGCAGTACCGATTACGCAATGGACTTATGAATATGTGTGCGAATAAACGTGAGCATGGTAGAGAGCAGGGGCTTCTCTCTCTCTCTCTCTCTCTCTCTTTCTCTCTCTCTCTCTCTCTCTCTCCCACACACACACACACACACACACACACACACACACACACACACACACACAGAGAGAGAGAGAGAGAGAGAGAGAGAGAGAGAGAGAGAGAGAGAGACAGACAGAGCGAGATAGGGAGAGAGAAATCTGCGGACAACTGGATGAAAAGGTCATACGTTTATGCTGTTAGTACGGAATATTTCTGACTGCTGATTAAAATTTCGTGAAAATATGTCACCGCAAGGAAACATGTGTCTGTTTCAATTATTCCCACCTCAACGTTCGTATAATATCGCTAACACTTCCCCTTACGTCGTGTTAATGCAGAACGAGCTGTCCTTCGAACTCTTTCGACATCTACCGGCAACCTAGCCTTTATCATGTACCTTCACGGGTTCGGTGGGCTAATCGTCGGGACATTTGCTAATGGTGGAGGGTGACCGCATGCTCTTCCTGTTACCAACCCTTTGCTTCCCCAGGACCGTATACGTGTACCTCAATGAAAATTTGTAAATTTGTGGTAAAGACTATGAGACCAAACTACTCAGGCATCGGTCCCTTGGCTTATACACTACTGAATCACTACTGAATCTAACTTAACGTAATACACACTAAGGACAACCCACATACCCATGCCCGAGGGAGGACTCGAACCTCCGATTGGGCAGCCGCGCGAACCGTGGCTACGCGCCTGAGACCACGCGGCTACCTCGCCCGTCACCTCAATGGTCTCCGTCTATTGTTATCCATATGAAAAGTGCAAACGGTTCCTTAAGTGTTTGCGAATTGTTTAACTGAGGGGGTCATGGGATATCACTCCGGTATTCATCGTCGGATGTAAGAAATCGCCTGTTAACCAAGTCACGAAGGTTGGCCCTCACACCGGCCTTTGTCGTTAATTCACGAGGCGGATTCAATCCACTGCCGGAGGGCCTTCCAAAATCACGGAAACAGAGTACGAACAAGCGTTGATACGCTCCGTCAGTGTTATCTGATAAGGATCCAACAGCGAACTGCAATATTCCAAAAGGGGCGGACAAGCTCTGATCAGTTGCATCTTTTAAGTATTCTTCTTATAAAACGCCAATCATTGGTTCATATAACCATTTTGTAAGAGGATTTGATCCTCTGATGACTTTACTAGACGTTAAACGGCACCAAACAACCTAAGGAGACAGCTCAAAAAAATGGCTCTGAGCACTATGGGACTTAATATCTATGGTCATCACTCCCCTAGAACTTAGAAATACATAAACCTAACGAACCTAAGGACTTCACACACATCCATGCCCGAGGCAGGATTCGAACCTGCGACCGTAGCAGTCGCGCGGTTCCGGACTGCGCGACTAGAACCGCTAGACCACCGCGGCCGGCTGATTAATCAGTTCTTGGCACACTTCAACTCGGTATTGTCTCTGGTCACTTGACAACACTTCAGAAAGGAATTTTGCACACACTCAGCGCATGTTCAGATCTTCAGTTGAAATTGACTGAACTGCATAGAAACTTAAGTTCATCAGCAATCTCCCTAATTGTAAGTCTATGATCAGGGCGCACTACGTCGCGAACTATCACAACATTTTCATTCGTTTTCGAGGTGGAAGGACGTCTGGACCGTGGTTCATCTTCAGATGAGTCACGTCCATTTTTAAATCCGTTGAACCAGACAAAAACCTTTGACTGGCTCATACTATGATCTCCAAAAGCTGTTTTTAATAGTTTGTAAGTCTCAAAAGCTGATATCCCGGTTTCAAAAAAATTTAATACTAACTCGTTGCTCCATTTTTACGTCCATTTTCACCCAGATAAAACCACGCAACAAGCCCTAACAGACCCGCACTTAACCAGCTGCCACAACGAACTGAATAAAGAAAACTCAGTTTCCTGTCAGGGGTCATTCAAAGACTAAGCAATGACTCAGTCCACACCCTTCATGTACCTGCCCACCAAACCAGTAAGCAGCAACAGATCCGTTCTGAAAACCTTGCAGCCACACCTCGTATAAGTGCATTTCACGACCAATCTTCAAAGCTTTGATGCAGACAGTCTCGTACGTTTCAAACTACACTGAAGCTGCCTCTGCATACCTTGGTGGACTAGCATTCGTAGAAGAAAGACTATGGCGAAGCTATGGTTGTGTCATAGTCCATGGATTAGTTCTATAAAGGACACCGAATTTTGCTACCAGTTCTTCGCAGTCACATCAGTTAGCTTGACTACACTACACCACCTACAAGTCATGGAGTGACACAAAGTAGTCTTCCATACGAATCTTTTCCTTCCAACAACTTTTTTAAATCTATTGGCAGACGTTGAGCTACACCTTTTGTTGTCAAGAACGATAGTTTGCTTATTACAGTGGTACAACGACCTTATATAGCAGGTTCTTGGGATATAACGAAAAGTAGATGTACACTCGTGGAAATGGAAAAAAGAACACATTGACACCGGTGTGTCAGACCCACCGTACTTGCTCCGGACACTGCGAGAGGGCTGTACAAGCAATGATCACACGCACGGCACAGCGGACACACCAGGAACCGCGGTGTTGGCCGTCGAATGGCGCTAGCTGCGCAGCATTTGTGCACCGCCGCCGTCAGTGTCAGCCAGTTTGCCGTGGCATACGGAGCTCCATCGCAGTCTTTAACACTGGTAGCATGCCACGACAGTGTGAACGTAAACCGTATGTGCAGTTGACGGACTTTGAGCGAGGGCGTATAGTGGGCATGCGGGAGGCCGGGTGGACGTACCGCCGAATTGCTCAACACGTGGGGCGTGAGGTCTCCACAGTACATCGATGTTGTCGCTAGTGGTCGGCGGAAGGTGCACGTGCCCGTCGACCTGGGACCGGACCGCAGCGACGCACGGATGCACGCCAAGACCGTAGGATCCTACGCAGTGCCGTAGGGGACCGCACCGCCACTTCCCAGCAAATTAGGGACACTGTTGCTCCTGGGGTATCGGCGAGGACCATTCGCAACCGTCTCCATGAAGCTGGGCTACGGTCCCGCACACCGTCAGGCCGTCTTCCGCTCACGCCCCAACATCGTGCAGCCCGCCTCCAGTGGTGTCGCGACAGGCGTGAATGGAGGGACGAATGGAGACGTGTCGTCTTCAGCGATGAGAGTCGCTTCTGCCTTGGTGCCAATGATGGTCGTATGCGTGTTTGGCGCCGTGCAGGTGAGCGCCACAATCAGGACTGCATACGACCGAGGCACACAGGGCAAACACCAGGCATCATGGTGTGGGGAGCGATCTCCTACACTGGCCGTACACCACTGCTGATCGTCGAGGGGACACTGAATAGTGCACGGTACATCCAAACCGTCATCGAACCCATCGTTCTACCATTCCTAGACCGGCAAGGGAACTTGCTGTTCCAACAGGACAATGCACGTCCGCATGTATCCCGTGCCACCCAACGCGCTCTAGAAGGTGTAAGTCAACTACCCTGGCCAGCAAGATCTCCGGATCTGTCCCCCATTGAGAATGTTTGGGACTGGATGAAGCGTCGTCTCACGCGGTCTGCACGTCCAGCACGAACGCTGGTCCAACTGAGGCGCCAGGTGGAAATGGCATGGCAAGCCGTTCCACAGGACTACATCCAGCATCTCTACGATCGTCTCCATGGGAGAATAGCAGCCTACATTGCTCCGAAAGGTGGATATACACTGTACTAGTGCCGACATTGTGCATGCTCTGTTGCCTGTGTCTATGTGCCTGTGGGTCTGTCAGTGTGATCATGTGATGTATCTGACCCCAGGAATGTGTCAATAAGGTTTCCCCTTCCTGGGACAATGAATTCACGGTGTTCTTATTTCAATTTCCAGGAGTGTATTTTACAACGAACCATATTATCAAATTAGTGGCACCGCCTTTATGGACGTGCACTTTAATAGTAAGATGGGATATTGGCAGTCATTACTGAGGCGGTCCACTATCGATTAGAGAAGTATGCGGTGAGCTCGAGGCCGTGCTGCCTCGGCGCCTCGCCATGAGGCGCGACAGAGACGATTAGTGGAGCCGCTGCTTGGCTCGGATGGCTGGTCGATGCAGTGTGCTAATCGGCGAGTGGGTCGTGAACGAACGGCTAAGACAGCAGCGCACACTGTGGTTGGTCAGCGCGTGTTGACTTAATGCTGCTACACAGGAGGCCAGTCAAAGACGGCCAACCCCTTCGTTGGCCTACATCTGCTTAGTGTGTGCGGGCTGCAAGTCGCAGCCAAAGGGACGGTTGACCTTGGTTACGATTCCGTCTATCTGGTGGTAACATCAGAGCGTTAGCATTTGGTTGGGCTTCTGGCCCGTGTCCTAGTGCGGACGTCAGGTCGCATGTTTGTTTCTTTACGTTAACAAGAGCGTCTTTACAAACTCTGGAATTTACGGTTTAGGGTACAGTAGTGGGTTCTTAAAGTAATGAGCGAAATCGATCAATAAAACATACTGAGTGCGGCTTGTCGCTGTCCAGAAGTACTTACAGTTGCTGTTTCTCTCGCGGAATGTAATCTTTATTGACACAGTTTCGCCGTGAACGACAAAGAGAGAGAAACCAAGGTGGAGTGGTCATTAATCTCACTGCCTATAGGTACAGCTCTCCTAAAACAGTAGGCATCTTTGGAAATTTTATATCCTACACAATTAAATAACAATTCGAAATCTGTAGCTTTCATTAGGAAAGATTTATGAAATAGCCCATATTCGAGTTCAGCTTTACTATAGACATTAATTTTGTTCCACCACATTGCTCCATGCTTTCTAAAAGAGATGTTAGACACCAGCGTCATTTCTTCTTCTCCTTTCTCTGATGGTCAGCTCCTTGCAGAGAAATAAATGCTGCACTTGCTAAGACTGCCTTTTCTTCAGCCAGAACAGCGTCCAGTGAAATTGTTATTCAAACGCTAGTGTATAACGATAGCGAAGCGAGAACAACGTTGGCAAGTTATTAGAGCCATCTGCCATTCCACGTCGACGAATCCCTTAGTCCGAAGCCTTTCGTTTGGTGAGGATAAGGAACCGAACGCCAGTGCGTAGGCGACTAACTTGCGGCCGAACCCAGTTTCTGTCGTCAGTTAGCCTTTAAAGGCTAGAGCTAGAGTGGGGCTCTGTACTTGGCTCTGTTTAATAGACTAGCAGTTGCTGTTTGTGGTTGACGGTGCATCCTGGAAACAGCCGGCCTTGACACCCTTAGTGTTTATTGACGGATGTGGACATGTGATACTAATGTAACTCAGGTGAACGAGTGGCGAAACCGATGTAACTTACAGGGTTTCATCGTTTACTTGCATATGGTAGATGCTTCTGACACATGGCTCATGGAGCTTAATGCTGAAAATTAATCAACACTTCAATAGATGAAATAGTGACCACCCTATCCACTTTAAGGAGATTTAAGCTGCGTTTGAACAGGTGTGCCACTAGTTCGACTGAAATTGTGGTACATAACTGTATCTTTACGTTTTCTAGATTTCTAGGGCCGCAGGCTCCCATTTATATGAAAAACTTGTCTAGAGTTTAATGTGCTTGTTCAGTGTAATATTTTAGATTGTTCGGTTTCGGTTAAGGGAAAATTTCTCGATTAGCACCCCTTCAGCGGTCCGACATAAATTTTTTTACCTAGCTTCTATTCAAATATAGGGGTAAAACAAGAACGAGAGCGATTACGTTTTTTTATGCTGTATAACCCACACATTTAACCTTCCAATACGCGCGCCTTCTAGTCGGAAAAGGGTGGTCGCGCGTGTCTCGCAGATACCACTTGGTGTTAATAAACATTATGTGTTTTTAAACATCTATTTTTATCATAAAAGTCAAATTAGGTATTATTTATGGGTTATACAAACAAAAGTAAGGTACAAAATCTATTGAAAAATAAAGTTATGTTTCAAAAAACACATTTTCTTCTCCCAGCTTCTCGAGGTACTTATACTTACTTTTCGTGTACGAATGTCAGATTTATACAGGACTATGCTTGAAATTTTGTTTTCTCAAAATACAAAAGTTATCTGGAAGCTGAAATACAAACAACGCAAACATTTCTTGAATGATATAAACAAAATATACCGTCTATATATCTTACATCAGAAACGGGCGATTATTTAGAAGCTGAAATACAATCATTGCAAGCATTTCTTAAAGACTGTACACAAATTTACATTTGAAACGGGTGTTTCCCGTATTCTTACTGACTAAACATGGCCTACATCTTTTCTTCACATACTGCTGATGTTGATCTTCTTCTCCTCTTCTTTGTAGCTATTGGTGCTCATCTTCTGTGTGTGACACATTTAAAACTTTTGCATGGAGGTCTCCAGTAACTTTAGTATTTCTCCTTCTACATGTTCCTGCACAAGTTCGTTCGAAAGATATCAGAGAGGTTTTCTTCTCTTGAGATTATTACTGGTGTTTCCTTTCCAGATTATAAATCAATTTATGGCAGCAACGTTCATCATCGAAAAAACCATCACCAGAGACCATTACTCTGTTTTTTTCTCGCAACGTTGAAAGACCCACAAAGTTTGTCGACAGTGCCAACGTCTCCTTTTGTGTGATTATAAAGAGTTATAATTTCTGATTTCTTGAGATCACCTATTCCTTCATCGATTTTTCCATCGTTGAGATGGCTGGATATCAACAGAACGTTCTTGTACTTTTTGGCACGTATGAAACAAGTGTTGCCTCTTTGCGAAAACCAAACAGTCTTGAGTGGGGCTCTCATTTTCTGGTCTCTGTGAATTCTGGAGGAATATGAGGCTTATTTTTACGTAACTGCTAACGTATGAATTTTTTTTATGCCAATTCCTTTACCACATCGTAATCCGTAAACCAATTGTCGGCCGTCATATTCCCCCCAATATAGAAAGTGGGTGCTGTTAACCTTTTCACAACGTCGGAAGGTTTATTACTTATACTAAATGGACCTTATGGTTGGGTTCCAGTGTATATTTCCATAGTATATGTATAAAGTAGCCGATAGTCGACTATAGCATAAATTTTTGTGCCAAATTCCCTTGTTTTGGCGTATATTGTATGAAACCGCATTTACCTCGTAAACCGTCGAGTTTTTCATCGAGTGGGACAACTTAACCAAGTGACTAGCGTTTTTCGCAGTTCACAACGAATTCTTCAAAAGTAATTCTTATAGGAGCTAGGCGGTCAGTTTTTCTTCGTTCTCCCTTTGTTTCCATGTCATCAAAACCAATAGATCGCATTAAAACCTGAAATCTCTTTATACTCATGACAGTTAGGAAGTCATCCATCCGCCATAAGTCGTCGAGATTCAGACGATTCGTGTGGTACAACCCAGCGAGTTAAAGCAGTCCGAATAAGGCTTTCACTTCCACTGCGTCTGTGTGTTGAGCGTCCCTTGAACGGGAATAGTTTTCTTGTATTGTGAGAATAAATTTGTCTTTATTTTCTAGAATACATTGAATCATTGTGCCGGAAATTAGACATTTCCATGAATCTAGAATATTAGTCACGATTTTCGCAGGTCAGATTGCTCTGGGCAGACGAGTAAAATATTTTGTTTACCTCGTGTTTGCCTGTGTGCTTGGCTGTTTTTGCCATGACGAAATCTCGGTTATTTGTTTATTTTTTCTTTGAACAACTTGAAATGTCGATTTGGTGCTCTTATCTTCGTCGTCTTCTGAGCTGGACTAAGCACTCAGTTCCGTATCAGAAACTCCATCTCTTTCCGATACGTGCTCTTCTTCATCAGTGTCAGTGCCCTCTGTAGAACTGTTGTCCTGACCATCCTCATCGTCAGTATCCCTCAGAACTGCATTTATCACAGCTTCAACATCCAAAGAATGGTGGAAATTGTACATTTCTTTGTCCCCTTAGTACCTAAGACATAAAGATGAAACGAAACTGAACAAATAACATGATACAAGCATCTACATCTACATCTACATCTACATGACTACTCTGCAATTCACATTAAAGTGCTTGGCAGAGGGTTCGTCGAACCACAATCATACTATCTCTCTACCATTCCACTCCCGAACAGCGCGCGGGAAAAACGAACACCTAAACCTTTCTGTTCGAGCTCTGATTTCTCTTGTTTTATTTTGATGATCATTCCTACCTATGTAGGTTGGGCTCAACAAAATATTTTCGCATTCAGAAGAGAAAGTTGGTGACTGAAGTTTCGTAAGTAGATCTCGCCGCGACGAAAAACGTCTTTGCTTTAATGACTTCCATCCCAATTCGCGTATCATATCTGCCACACTCTCTCTCCTACTACGTGATAATGCAAAACGAGCTGCCCTTTTCTGCACCCTTTCGATGTCCTCCGTCAATCCCACCTGGTAAGGATCCCACACCGCGCAGCAATATTCTAACAGAGGACGAACGAGTGTTTGTGTAAGCTGTATCTTTAGTGGACTTGTTGCATCTTCTAAGTGTCCTCCCAATGAAAAGCAACCTTTGGCTCGCCTTCCCCACAATATTATCTATGTGGTCTTTCCAACTGAAGTTGTTCATAATTTTAACACCTAGGTACTTAGTTGAATTTACAGCCTTAAGAATTGTACTATTTATCGAGTAATCGAATTCCAACGGATTTCTTTTGGAGCTCATGTGGATCACCTCACACTTTTCGTTATTTAGCGTCAACTGCCACCTGCCACACAATACAGCCATCTTTTCTAAATAGCTTTGCCACTGATACTGGTCTTTGGATGACCTTACTAGACGGTAAATTACAGCATCATCTGCGAACAACCTAAGAGAACTGCTCAGATTGTCACCCAGGTCATTTATATAGATCAGGAACAGCAGAGGTCCCAGGACGCTTCCCTGGGGAACACCTGATATCACTTCAGTTTTATTTGATGATTTACCGTCTATTACTACGAACTGCGACGTTCCTGACAGGAAATCACGAATCCAGTCGCACAACTGAGACGATACCCCATTGGCCCGCAGCTTGATTAGAAGTCGCTTGTGAGGAACGGTGTCAAAAGCTTTCCGGAAATCTAGAAATACGGAATCGACTTGAGATCCCCTGTCGATAACGGCCATTACTTCGTGCGAATAAAGAGCTAGCTGCGTTGCACAAGAACGACGTCTTCTGAAACCATGCTGATTACGTATCAATAGATCGTTCCCTTCGAGGTGATTCATAATGTTTGAATACAGTATATGCTCCAAAACCCTACTGCAAACCGACGTCAATGATATAGGTCTGTAGTTAGATGGATTACTCCTACTACCCTTCATAAACACTGGTGCGACCTGCGCAATTTTCCAATCTGTAGGTACAGATCTATCGGTGAGCGAGCGGTTGTACATGAGTGCTAAGCAGAGAGCTATTGTATCAGCGTAATCTGAATGGAACCTAATCGGTATACAATATGGACCTGAAGACTTGCCCGTATCAAGCGATTTGAGTTGCTTCGCAACCCCTAAGGTGTCTACTTCTAAGAAACTCATGCTAGCAGCTGTTCGTGTTTCAAATTCTGGAATATTCCATTCATCTTCCTTGGTGAAGGAATTTCGGAAAACTGCGTTCAATAACTCCGCTTTAGCGGCACAGTCGTCGGTAACAGTACTATCGGCACTGCGCAGCGAAGGTATTGACTGCGTCTTGCCGCTTGTGTACTTTACATACGACCAGAATTTCTTCGGATTTTCTACCAAATTTCGATACAATGTTTCGTTGTGGAACCTATTAAAGGCATCTCGCATTGAGGTCCGTGCCAAATTTCGCGCGTCTGTAAATTTTAGCCAATCTTCGGGATTTCGCGTTCTTCTGAACTTCGCATGCGTTCGGACCTGTTTTGTGTACCATGGGGGATCAGTTCCATCTCTTACCAATTTATGAGGTATGAATCTCTCAATTGCTGTTGCTACTATATCTTTGAATTTGAGCCACATCTCGTCTACATTTGCATAGTCAGTTCGGAAGGAATGGAAATTGTCTCTTAGGAAGGCTTCTAGTGACACTTTATCCGCTTTTTTAAATAAAATTATTTTGCATTGAAGGTCGCGTGTATCCGACACATACAATTTAGTTCAATTTCATTGTCGATTCGAGACACGTATAAATTCTTCATGTACACTACTTTAAATTACTAATAAGCATTAAACATTTAACAATAAATAATGGATAATGAAAAGTTGAAAACTTACTCTGAGGATATGAAAAACATGTTACTAGCTCGCTGTTTACCGTAGCGTGCAGCGACCAGGACTGAAGCAGGGTGGGGTCGAATGAAGAGACTAGAGCAAAGGGGGGATTTCCCTCCATCCGGATTTCCAAGAAAAGGTAACAAACATTGTTGCAGCGTATCTGAGTCATACATGCGCCTATCGGTAGGTTAAGATTTAGGTGAAAGAAGCTTCCTTAGAATTTTTTCTCGCTAAACATTTTAAAAATCTGAGAATCAATAAAAACAGTCTTGATCGCGTTTTCAAAGGTTTTATTTGATAGCAACCAGTGTTTCCCTTTTCTAAGACCAGTTTCAGGCTTATCACCACCATTACGGCTGCTGGTGCGGAAAACAGAGCGAGATAGGTAGAAGTTCGGTTGTTACAACCTTACTTCCACGGATTTCGCTCCGTCTGCTCTCCGTTCTATTGCCAACAATGGGCTAATATGAATAGCTTTTAAATGTATAGCCAGGTTGCGCTTTATGTTGCTATAGCCTTTGCAATATTGAAACTATTGTTTAAACAAATCTCTTTTGCTTACTGTTTTGCTTCTGGGCTTGTGTCCACTATCCTTCTACATTCGAAATGAGCGTTTGTTATTTGTTGTTTACAAGTATGGCAACTCAGTTATAACTTGTGACAATTTATTCGTGTGACGTATACTACTTAGGTTACAAAAAAGACGCAAATGTGATTGTTGGATCCGGCTGGGTTAACTCTATTGATTTTAATACAACACTTCACTTTTCCGACACACCGGAGTAATTCTCCCCCACAGGTCACCTAGGCTGTACTCTGTCTGTAAGCTTCCCGTTTCGTCCCTCTTCGCCTTTCTGGACTCAGGGCAAAAGTGAGGTAAAAAGAGCAGGCACTGGTCCACGCAACGGGACTACACCAGGTGTTACTGGTAGAGTGTCACCACGAATAACTGCGAATAGACTACTGGACTCTATGTGGAAGTTTGGATTGTCATACATGGATTACCGCTGTCACCGTACCAGAGAAAACTAGTATCGTGCAGAGCCAGAGTCTACTATGACTGGCATGTGCGTCATGTGGTATTCAACGATGAGCCTCACTTCTGTTTGTTGTGGTCGGATCAACGCCATCGAGTCCGTAGGGAAACTAGTTCACGAAGCAGTGAACCTCGAGGCCCTCTTTAGATCTTCGAATCATGAGTGGGAAGTTAGTGGGTATGGCCCCATTACTGATTGGTAATCTTGAAGGAGAGTCGAATGCTCTTCAGCATGTGTCAAGAAATGTAAAGCCCTCTTGTCATACTATTCACAAGCAGGGTACCAGCTGATGTATTCCAGCGCAAGAACCCACACTGATATTCCCACGAAAAATGCTTGCATAAAGACACGGGCTCTTGGTCGACCTCCTCGGTCCTCGGATCTGTCATGCATCTAGCGTATCTTGGGTCCGCTGGAAAGAGGTATACGTCCATAACAGCCCCAACCAGGGCTGACGCAGCACATGTTACAGGTATGGAAAGACTTTGAATACTAGAGTCGATTGGTGCCCATGGGGGTGACAGCTCATACTAATACTGACTAGGACAGGATTCAAATGATATGAAGTTTGATCACCTAATACCCGTTTTGAGGTGGACATTTCCATTAAGACTGATAAATGTCGGACTGGTTTCTGATGGCATAACACTCAAATTTCGACAGAATGTACCCCTTGGTTTCTCAAACGTAAAGCCTCCCAAAGGATAGACTTCGATTTTGGTCGGCTGTGAGTGTGTTGTAGCGTGGAGCGAATGAAAGAGACGTATTTTTTTATACATGGCGATATGGCCATTAACTTGGTGACACACCCACTGGAGAAAGTTGTTTCTAATATTTCTGAACTAATACCATGGATACGTGATAGATATTTAAAAAAAAACTTAAAATAAACGTTAAAAGGTTTTTAATGTACATTGCAATGGTACACCAAAATTTGACGGAAAAGTCATTTTTTCGAATATCCTCTCCCCCTCCTCCCAGTACTTTGTTTCTTATGCCAATATCGGCCAACAACAAAACGTATAGCATCGTTAATACCAAATTCAGTCATGTACGTTGACGTTCCAAAAACTCATTTGTCAGAAATAAGTTACAAGTACATGCATATGCTTTGCCTACGCCCAATGTGCGTTCTCTTCAGTGTCATTCGTCATGTTGAGTTTCTTACCAACTCTTTCCTAGATAAATACACTCCTGGAAATGGAAAAAAGAACACATTGACACCGGTGTGTCAGACCCACCATACTTGCTCCGGACACTGCGAGAGGGCTGTACAAGCAATGATCACACGCACGGCACAGCGGACACACCAGGAACCGTGGTGTTGGCCGTAGAATGGCGCTAGCTGCGCAGCATTTGTGCACCGCCGCCGTCAGTGTCAGCCAGTTTGCCGTGGCATACGGAGCTCCATCGCAGTCTTTAACACTGGTAGCATGCCGTGACAGCGTGGATGTGAACCGTATGTGCAGTTGACGGACTTTGAGCGAGGGCGTATAGTGGGCATGCGGGAGGCCGGGTGGACGTACCGCCGAATTGCTCAACACGTGGGGCGTGAGGTCTCCACAGTACATCGATGTTGTCGCCAGTGGTCGGCAGAAGGTGCACGTGCCCATCGACCTGGGACCGGACCGCAGCGACGCACGGATGCACGCCAAGACCGTAGGATCCTACGCAGTGCCGTAGGGGACCGCACCGCCACTTCCCAGCAAATTAGGGACACTGTTGCTCCTGGGGTATCGGCGAGGACCATTCGCAACCGTCTCCATGAAGCTGGGCTACGGTCCCGCACACCGTTAGGCCGTCTTCCGCTCACGCCCCAACATCGTGCAGCCCGCCTCCAGTGGTGTCGCGACAGGCGTGAATGGAGGGACGAATGGACACGTGTCGTCTTCAGCGATGAGAGTCGCTTCTGCCTTGGTGCCAATGATGGTCGTATGCGTGTTTGGCGCCGTGCAGGTGAGCGCCACAATCAGGACTGCATACGACCGAGGCACACAGGGCCAACACCCGGCATCATGGTGTGGGGAGCAATCTCCTACACTGGCCGTACACCACTGGTGATCGTCGAGGGGACACTGAATAGTGCACGGTACATCCAAACCGTCATCGAACCCATCGTTCTACCATTCCTAGACCGGCAAGGGAACTTGCTGTTCCAACAGGACAATGCACGTCCGCATGTATCCCGTGCCACCCAACGTGCTCTAGAAGGTGTAAGTCAACTACCCTGGCCAGCAAGATCTCCGGATCTGTCCCCCATTGAGCATGTTTGGGACTGGATGAAGCGTCGTCTCACGCGGTCTGCACGTCCAGCACGAACGCTGGTCCAACTGAGGCGCCAGGTGGAAATGGCATGGCAAGCCGTTCCACAGGACTACATCCAGCATCTCTACGATCGTCTCCATGGGAGAATAGCAGCCTGCATTGCTGCGAAAGGTGGATATACACTGTACTAGTGCCGACATTGTGCATGCTCTGTTGCCTGTGTCTATGTGCCTGTGGTTCTGTCAGTGTGATCATGTGATGTATCTGACCCCAGGAATGTGTCAAAAAAGTTTCCCCTTCCTGGGACAATGAATTCACGGTGTTCTTATTTCAATTTCCAGGAGTGTATATTTCAAACATATCTTCTACATCTATTGACTGTCTGCACATATATTTTAACTTCATGAACTGCGAAATATCATACGCTGCATCAGTACACCTGTCTTGTTTCATGATTGCAACCCTTTATGACGTAATTATGTTATATTTGAAATTGTTTGTACAATGTTGTTGTATGATTCTCGTAAATCTGTTCAGTAGGGAGGAAGTGCAGAATTGTGTGGGTCAAAAATAAGCTGAATGCACTTTACTTTGGCACACCAAGTACATCGAACGTTTTTAATTTCATGACAAGCGTCATAAACACGACTTTTATGACATTTGTTACCGTTTCACCGGTATTCATCCAAAAATATGAAATTCAGTCTTTATTTCAAGGGGGTATTTCATCCCGTTAACGACCGTATGGGCACGTATAAAAGGATATGTGGTTTCTACTTTGCTCTAATCTCTAAACTTTACTGCCAGTAGACTGCAGGTACTGCATTTGGGAGTGCCTGAAAGATGTATTTCACTCAGCCTTTAATTTAGGAGAGACTTTTCTGTCTTCAGCACGATATCACAAAGCTCCGAATTGGATTTCAAGGTCCCTATTCTGCATGTTTTCCAGTATTGCCTAGCAGTTAAAGTTCTTATATTTCTGTTCGACTTTTTTCCTTCCATTAATTACGCACATACATTTCTGATCCTCGGTATCTATTTCTCTGGCATTGGTTCATGTGTGTAATTGTACTCTAAAAAGAACATAAGACGTGTCTAAATCCGTTGGGCTTGTGTTGCACATTTATTGGTGTGTGCAATCACGTGGGAGCTTTTTCGTTTATAGAAAGAACTGGGAGACCGCCGGAGTGCCGTTTTTATGTCTTTTATTGGATGTTGCCAGTATATAAATGGCTTGGCTTATATATGATACTGGCATGGTTCAGAGTTATTCCATTCTTTTCTTATTTTATTTGATCTTTTCTTTTAGGGGCAGTTTACTACTACACAGCGTCACCATTTCAGATTCAGTCCAACTGTCTTGGTGGACAGGTGAGAGGACACTCAAAGCAACGGCTGAACAACAGCCGAGCATAGCACTTTGAATTTTTAGGGTCCATGTCACCCTCCGACGGTGGAGGTACAAAGAAGGTGTGCAGTAATGCGCCAACCCTAAGGTGAAGGAAAAAAGTGGCTATACAAGGATAGGCCACTGCTAGTGATTGTATGAAACGGGCATAAAAACGTGGTCGTGCTGGGCCTATCGTCAGTCATAGGCCGAATCTGAGTCCTACGGGATGGTGAGCGGAAAGGGGTGTCGGTGCCAGCGCTATGGCATTGTGATGCCAATGCTTTATAGTCCACTGACTGTCTCACGGAGGGCTCCCACTGTACTGTATAGTTATCGAGCCTTACGGCGAATGGTCATCTTGAGAATGGCCGTATTTGTCTCCTCATGCCGAGTGGCAATCCTGGTGAGCGGAGGGCGCGAAGACTCCACCTGAGAACTTTATCCTGTAGGCGCTGGAGCGTCACCATCCGGGATTTATTAATCGTGGCCCACGCCGAGGAACCATATATTAGCGAGGGTAGTACAATGGAGTGACACAGCTGGAGCTCGGTATCTAAATTCAGCTCTCGGCTGGAGAAGAGAGGGTACTAGGCCTTTGTGAACTTTAACCATTTATGGGTGACATATTCTGCGTGGCGGTGGAAGAAAAGTTTCTTATCCAACCAGACTCCGAGATACTTGGTATCCTGGGCCCACGGCACCTTGACGCCCACGACGGAGATGTTGTGGCTGAGGATAGGGGGCCGCTTGGTGAAATACACTGTCATGGTTTTGGCGGCATTGAGGGCAATGTTATTGGAGCTACATCAGGCGACAGTTGCGTCCACCTGCCTTTGGAGGTGAGCAATGAGTTGATCAGGATTGCGGCGGAACATATAAAGCGCTGTGTCATTGGCTTATTGGCACGTCATTGACATCGATATTAAAATGAAGACGGAACAGCACAGAGACCTGAGGGTACCTATCGATATATTGCGCACACTTGAGCGCTTACTCCAGTGAGCAATGAGGAAGGTCTTCTGGTGGAAGAAATCATCCAAAATCTTGACATAGATGTCAGGGATGGTCGTTTGCGTCAGCGTCTTATTACACCAGGTTGTCCGGCCTAATTTATCATAAGCATTCTGCACGTCCAAGTAGATCGCTGCCGTCGACATGTTGGTGGAGTGAAAACCCTGGCTGATGTGCTCTGTGATCCGGAGAACTTGCAGTTCAGCAGAAAGGTGTGAAATAAACCCAAACTGTTTGGGGCGGATCGTTCTAGCTGCTACCAGAGGCTAGGAAATGCGGTGGAGCAAGAGAGACTCTTGCACATTCACCATGGTGTTCAAAAGGCTGAGGGGCCTCTTGTTGGTAGGGACTGTAAGGTCGTTAGAGGGCTTTGGGATCGCAATAGGCTTTGCCTATTTCCACTGCAGAGGAAAAAGGCCACTCAGAAGACCAATATCCTGGTGAATAAGACCAGGGATTTATGTGGTAGCCGATGGAGATGTTCGTTGACGATCCCAACCAGGCCAGGGCCGAATGACCAGGTTTCCTCCAGAGGATTCGGAGCACTTCTGCCAAAGATGTAACACGAGGGGCTGTAAGTAGTGGTCGGTTTCGGAAGGTGGCCACAGCCCTCTGATAATCTTGGCCATTCTGGAGTTCACCATGCGTGGGGTCCAGGATAAGCAGTTGATTTTGGGACTCAAACGTATCATCCAGGGTTTCCACATGAGACCAGCATCCTCCTGTAAGGGGTGGTTGGTCCACAATGTGGTATGATGCAGGGCTTGGACGACAGCCCAGTCCGATGTATGCTGGAGGAGAAAGGTAGACCTTCCATCCTCCCACTGTTGGACTTCCAATCCGCTAGTTGGCGACTGAACTCCCAATAGAGATGTTTCATGTGATGCTTGTCCTGAGGGTCACAGTACTGTTTCCACTGGCCTTGGTAGCGGTTCTTATTGATTTCCAGTTCATGCAAGAATGGAGGTTGAATTGCCCTCTCTGTTTATTGATTGGATAGCCACTGAATTGCTATTTATTTAGTTAATGTGATGATAATAATTATTGAAAGGTGGCAATTTTATTTAAGCACTGTTCTTGCTCTTTCGATTGTTGCGAGTCAGCGATAGTGCAATGCTGCTCGCTTTGGGGAATACACATTTTATAAGAATTATTTGGTCCAGGAAACACTCTTGCGATCACGGTTGCAATTTAGACGGTATTCGCGTAATTGTACTGATTAAAAGTTATCGTTTCCGAAAGACACAGGTTCGATTAAAGCTGTGTGCACCTTTGCGCGTGTAATGAAAATATTCATAACACGTCGCGCAACAAAAAGGTACATGCGAATCACAACCGTGATCAAACGAAGAAAGTATATGATAACATAAATGTTCTTCGGTGTTATTCAGGACAGGCTCAGATTAGACCTTGCAATTTTTAGTTATAGGAAATGACAAGACGTTACACTTTAGAGACATTCGTTTTCTATAACTTGTATTTACCTTCTCTCTCTCTCTCCTTTTTACACCCTTTATACCCTCACATCGATTAAGGAACTTTTCCTTCCCTACCGACCTGAACGAGAACAAAATTCAGACTCAACAAAATGTCTTACATCGAATTATGACATGCTTAACCCTTAACAACCATATATAGTTTTATAGTACAAGCAATGCTAATTTATTCCGTGCAGTAGAAAGTCTTTGATACACTGAGCACAAAAGTGAAAATAATAAAATTATAATAACATTTTAAATATCATGAATACTTCTTCAAATCATGAAAATAAGGTTTGACATCGTCGTAATATCAATTTTCATCGTTGTAGCACTGCATTGCCCCCTTTGGATGTACAGTCACACTTGTTTGACTGGACATCCAAGCAGGCTTATTTTCCTTGTCTGTTCTGTTTAAAGCTCACTGTGTTCTTTCACTTGGAAGCATGTGCTTTGTTTACTTTTAAGTCTCAGGGATTTTGAGTTACGCTCCCCAATTCGGGCAAAGGCCAATGGGAAAATCCCCGGAAAAAAAACCACGGTGGAGCGAGCATAACTTCTATACCCTCTTTTTTAATTTTCAACGTTTGAATATTCACTTCGTATGACATTTAATAATGGTACAATTTCGTGATGGTGCTGCTGGTGACGGCGGCTGGCGACTTGGTGTACTGTAACACCGATGTCTCGCCCCATCGGGTAAGTCTGCGATGGACTGCGATGACGTGGCAGGGTGCGGCAAGGGATGACGGATGATGTCGCTGCAGTATGCTGCCCTCACCGACACGTGTGCTCAGCATCCCAGCGTACACTCACATGAAATTCGAACAGCAGTGTCAGTTCCTTAAATTAACATCTAAATTACATCATATTTCACGCACTCTTTCACTTAACAAGAAGAATGTGTTTTTTTTTTTTTTTTTTTTTTTTGTGAGGTGTTCGACTGTTTGTGAGTGTCTTTATCATGATGCACGTCCATTCGTCCTTCCGACGTAACTGACTATCTGCAATTAAACGTTCATGTAATTACGTTCCGACATTGATACAGTTCTGCAACGGGTTTAATGATATAGTCAGTAGCAGTTCCCAACACTGTTACGACTCACCATTGTTGCTGACTGATC
This sequence comes from Schistocerca americana, assembly GCF_021461395.2. NCBI lineage: Eukaryota > Metazoa > Arthropoda > Insecta > Orthoptera > Acrididae > Schistocerca > Schistocerca americana. Next base: position 582,331,492 of record NC_060119.1, on the reverse strand, counting down.
GATAAAAGCACTTGCTCTTGAGTTTTAGTTTGCCTGGAATGTTACGTCCACGCATGTGGTTCCAATAACACTCCGAATACTTGGCATTACTAAACACTCGTAGCACAAAATTTGTAAACGAAATCATGGTAACACAACGCACTCAGTGAGCGCCCACTTTTGCGTTAGATTCCAATCTTTCGCCAGTGAAATAAAGTTCGGACGCGTAGAGGATAATGTTCACAGGAATTCTTTGTTCATAGGTCATCTGTGACATGTTCACTCCACCACATAGTCACTTGATCACAGTTGTGCTACCCATAAGCATGTCTTTACGCAGTCTAGTTACATAATGATAAACATCTGAATGATTGTATATATCAAATAAAGTACATAATTGTAGTCATTTATAATATAAAAGCAAATACAAAGTCATATATTTTCTCGAAAAGGTGCTCCTTGACTTGCAAAGAATTGTGCAGTGATAAAGACAAGTCTGTATATGTTTGTTTGTGTAATGATCTGCTCAGTCATGGACAACAGCTTGTTCGACCTGGTTTACAGCTCATGCAAGTCCGAGCACTAACTTACGGTGGAAAATTTGTTAAACCTATACGTAACCCGCGTAAACTTTACATGTTGTAAGTGTATCCTGCACACAGTCTGAAAGAAAAAAAAAGAACGTAACCTGCTCACCCAAGTGAGTTCAAAATAATTAACAATCAACAAAATGAAACGTTTATTTTCTAAAGTCGCTATATCCTACTGTTGTGTGAAATATGCAGTTCTGTTCACTGTTCGTAGGTTTACACGCATAAGTTCCTGAAAGCTTACTAAATCTCAACAAGTTCATATTATGTTTGATTAAGTGTCTTCTAAGTAGGCTGTTTATGTTTTCTCTATGTAAGTAGGCTGTTTATGTTTTCTCTATGTAAGTAGGCTGTTTATGTTTTCTCTATGTAAGTAGGCTGTTTATGTTTTCTCTATGTAAGTAGGCTGTTTATGTTTTCTCTATGTAAGTAGGCTGTTTATGTTTTCTCTATGTAAGTAGGCTGTTTATGTTTTCTTATCGGCAACGTTACGCAGCGCTCAATATGAAAATCACTGGCTGTGCTGTGTGCAGTCTGTGGCTGCTTTGCATTGTTGTCTGCCATTGTAGTGATGGGCAGCGGCAGCTGGATGTGAACAGCGCGTAGCGTTGCGCAGTTGGAGGTGAGCCGCCAGCAGTGGTGGATGTGGGGAGAGAGTTGGCGGAGATTTGTAATTTGTCATGAACTGCTATATTTATACATGATGATATCAAGGTAAATACATTGTTTGTTCTCTATTAATATCTTTCATTTGCTAACTATCCCTATCAGTAGTTAGTGCCTTCCGTAGTTTGAATCTTTCATTTAGCTGGCAGTAGTGGCACTCCTGTATTGCAGTAGCTTGAGCAGCGAAGATTTTTGTGAGGTAAGTGATTTGTGAAAGGTATAGTTTAATGTTAGTCAGGGCCATTCTTTTGTAGGGAATTTTGAAAGTCAGATTGCGTTGCGCTAACAAAATATTGTGTGTCAGTTTAAGGTCAGTCATGTATAATTGTTCAAAGGGGACGTTTCATATGTCGACCCTTAGCCGAGGATACCTCACTGGAATCTTCTGATTTTTTTTCTTGTAGTTTGTGTAATTAGTGTAGATTTTGTTTATTGATAGCGCGTAATCATAGAGAGAATTTCCTCTGTAGTTGTAGTTTTTCATTGTTGTACAGTAAAACAGTTGTGGCGTGCATGTAGATTTGCACCAAGTATTTCGCAGCTGCGCTGGCAATTAAGTAGATATTATTTCCATTGCTATGTTATTTTATTTTGCTCTTCAAATTGTGCTTTTCTGTGTTATCGTGTGAAATATTGTGACAATTATGGCGTGTGAAAAACGTAACACTAGGCTCCAAGGTAAACTGAGAAATGACAGTGAAGACGAAAGCATTGTGTTAGCGCCGCAGAGTAATGAATTAACTAATGTTCAAAGTAGTAATTTGGTAATTGCGCATAGGGAAATGGAGCGGGCGGCAAACAATGGTGTAGACAGTGAAACAGGTAGTGAACAGGGAAGCGTTATCGATCGATTGGTCGGCAACAGCTCGCCTCAGGAATCGGGAATGACAGAACACAATATTGCAAATACTGCAGACTCAGGTTTTGGGTTCTCACCATTTTCTCAAATGAGTCAAGACACATTTTCCGCTTGTCAAAATGTGAATGTTGCCGGTGCAACTTCACTGCCGAAAAGCACTGAGGAACATGTTTCAGACACCAGTGCATTGTTATTACAATTAATGCAACAAATGGGACAAAAGCTTGAAAAGTTAGACACAATGGAACAACACCAGAGACAAACACAGCAACAGTTAGACACAGTGGAACAAAATCTTAAAAAGTTAGACACAATGGAACAAAATCAGAGACAAACACAGCAACAGTTAGACACACTGGAACAAAATCAGAGACAAACACAGCAACAGCTTCAAAAGTTAGACTCATTGGAACAAACTCTTGAACAAACGCGTGAAGATTTAACTACTGAGTTACATAACATTGAATCGAAATGTCAAAAAGTCTGTAATGACCTATTTTTTCGCGGCATGAAAAGGCATTACAGAATCACGAAGCAGCCATAGAAGAACTGCAAATTATTGTTCATGAAAATCATGAGACCTTGCAAGCTAAATTTGACTCAGTTGCATCTACCGATTCGGTTACGCAACTTGCAAAAACTCAGGAAAACTTAAAGAACACAGTAGATTCGATTTCAACACAAATGGACACTCTGAAACTTGGTTCAGAAAAACACATTGAGGAAATGTGTTCACTATCGGAGAAAGTAGCCGAACTTTCGGAACAGTTCACTAACTTATCTACGAAGGTAGATGATAATCTGAACGACACAAAACCGGTAGTCTTTAATGACACAGAAGGGTGCGAACAAATTAGGAAATTCAAACAAAATCAGAATCAAATTAATACGCAACACCAAAGAGAAATCCGGGAAGTACAAGATCAGCTGACTCAGGTAATACAAGAATTACGTATTTCAGAGGCCACTCGCGCTCCAATACGGGAAGAGGGACTTAGAAATACGGAACAACCACAAAATAATAACACAGGACATTTCGGAAGTTATGAAAGACATTGGCAATGTGCACCGAATTTTGATATGGAACGGCCGACACGACCTAACAATGACCGATATGCGACTCGCCGACATGACGATTTTGACTATAAGCTGTTCATTACTACACGTAAATTCAAAACATTTCAGAATTCTGGCAACGACATTCATCCACAAGCATGGCTCCATCAATTCTCTCATTGTTTTCCTCCCAACTGGTCATTAGAGCACAGATTAGAATTTATGTGTGGCTACTTAGAGAATGAACCAGCTGTAAGAATGCGGTCGGTCATTCACGATTGCCACAGTGAAGGAGAGTTTTACCATGCCTTCCTCTCAGCATATTGGTCTCAAGCCACACAAGACCGGGTAAAACATAGCATCATAATGATGAAACGTTTCGAACAATCTGAGTTTTCCAGTCTTGTGAAATATTTTGAAGACATGTTGCACAAGAATCAATATCTTTCAAACCCATACAGGCCCTCAGAACTCATCCGCATTTGCTTAATCAAACTGCCTGAACATTTCGACATATTATTTTGGCAGGACGTTGCAAAGACGACATTGAAGCATTTCAGGGACTTTTACAAGAATTAGAAATTGACACTGACAATCGCGGAACGCGAAACCGGGAGAACAATCACTACAGGTCACATCCGTCACAATTCCGTGACGACAGAAGTAATAACTGGACACGACAAGGCTATTCTCACAACACAAATCGTGACCAAAACAGACACCACCCTTATGACAACCGCTGGCAGAATAATAGTTACAGAGAAAGATCCCATTTCCGTAGAAATGAATATGACAGAGATAACCATAGAAACAGACAATATGGTAACCAGAACTGTTATTATCAAGGGAGACAGAATAATTTCAGACGCAACGGTCCAGCGCGCAGTTACGATTCAGGGAGAAATTCTCCACCACATGACCGACAAGAAAGAAACTACAGGAACTACCGACATGACGACAGACGATATACTCGTAACGACAGACCTGAATTGCATCAGAACTGGCGGGATTCAAACAGAGCAGGGCACTTTCGACAACGTGAATTTGTAGAAGCTAGGTCTCCTAATCCCAATAACGACGCGCGCCAACAAAGGGACAGACAATGACTCGCACCGCAGGCAGCCGCGTGCGCCTGCTGGCTCCGAGAAAAATAACATAAGACGCTAACCTTGAGAAAAATTTTAGCACTCCTCACCGACGTATACCGCATGATAATTCCGTTCAAGCTGAAACTCTGCGTACTAGGAAGAGTAAAGGTTTACACCACATTTCACATGTAAAACCGTTTATTGAAAGATAATCTGTTTTTTAACTTTGTCTTTGCCATAAAACTTTTCACTTCACATTTCTAGTATGCTTTGTCAGATTTAGAATCTGTTAACATGTAACAATGTTTGAAGTGAAATATCCAGTCAAGAACCAAGAGAACTTATTTAAACAGAAATTACGAATGCATTGTTATAATGAACAGACGACACAGTGTTGTTAGTTGTACATTCTTGCTTGTTAGTTGCACGATTATGGAACGACTATAAGGCTTACATACTTAGAACATTTACCAGTACTGCTAATGAGATTTTAATGCAACATTTTGGTTTACTTGAAAATATATTCTGGATTTAAAGTACTTTCTGTGAGATACCAGATGACACAGTGGTTAGTTTATGTGGCAGCTACACGATTTTATCACGACGCTACTAATGAGTGACAATATACAATGTTGCTTTTGCGGTGTTTCTGTTTTATATCTGCACAGTTTTTCTGTTTTATTCTGGAAAGTAAAACATGTTTTAGTAGTAACTTTTGTAGTATAGCTACAATGAGACAGGGTTTTCCGTAGCACAACAATACGTTACAGCACAGTACGTTCTTCACCACAACAATAAGCGTAATAACTAAGAAATCTATACGCAAAGCATTTCACTTTTGTTTATCATGAGGTAAGTACATTGACTTCTGCAGAACTTGGCTTTCGGAGGACGATAAGTACGACACTTCCACAGAATTATCTTACAGCAAGGCGCACATTTAGCGCTACAGGACACGCATTTGAGAGATTTTGTACTTAAGCCATTTATTTTTCAAGATTTTTGAATTACAAAGAAAGTTTTCCGTGCTATATTTCATTCTATTGCTGTAATCTGTAACACCTGAGGGTATAATTACATTAATCCTCAGGGGGGTATACGCCTACTTTGTGTACCATGTGTTTGGCAACCACAAGGAACCCTAGCTAATATGGTATTTGCTTATACAACTTTACACATCGGTACCATATTTCTCTAACACACAAATTACACAGCTATCTGATCATGTAACTGAGAGATAAACTTTTTTTATTACATCAGTGACATATGTTTACGCAATTACACAGTTGGATAACTTTACACTTATGAAATTGTATTTTGTCTATATTTTGTGAAATGCTCATATTTTTTCAGGACCATTGTGATACTATGAGAGCTTTGAATGATGTATTTGGCATGGATTCATGATTTTTAAAGTACGTTTCAGGCAGATGACACTTTTGACATGAGCAGAGAATTTTTTTAATTATTGGAGGAAGCTACGACGATTTTGAGATTTGACTGAGGTGTTATGATGTTATTTTTACGACGACGATGTGTAATATGCTGCTGAGGTATGTTTACGATTAATAGGCTGAGGCTATATGAGTTATTTGATTAGGCTTCATATTTAAAATGACGAAATATTGACGAGTGTCGATGGATACGTATATGTGTAATAAGGTAAGGAGTAATGAATAGTGGGTAGGGACTCTTGACTTGTGAAAAAGGATGTTGGAAACCATGAATCGTACTTTAAGAGTTATGAAATGTGTGTAAATGCGTGAATGTATCACAATGACGGCGAAAATTTTTTGGACAACGTTATATTCATAGGATTTTCTTTCTACAGATTTGCAACGCTAATTCTTGACCTGTGAAATATTTTTATGTGAGACTGTCACTGTAGCAGAAACTGGTGTCGTAAATATTTCCGTAAGAAAGTTAAGTGACCACCTGCACGTAATGCATCGTGTTCACGCAGCTGTGTCAAGCACCTGGAGAACAAGCCATTAGGGTGTGCCTTTCCGGAAGCACAGGTAGAAAAAAAAAAGAAAAAAGGCAGGCCTTTATCCTCGCCATTGGCATTCCTTCAGAGAAAATATTGCAAATGCGACACCCTCAATACTTCCATTAACCTTGCTATTGACATTCCTTTGTAGAAAGCATCGCAAATATTACACGCTCATTACCTGAAAATATATGATCACTCGTACTTTGTACTAATTACTGCAATGCTTATGAATTGATGGGAAATATTCGTACATCTGCACACCTGATTATGACAAGTGTCTTTCTATGAGAGTTGAGAGCTACTGACTTACGAAATGCCACATGACTATTGAATGATATTTTTATGCTTTGCTTTTCGTAGTTGCTTATTTCACTTGATATCTGGTTTCCAGCTGTGTTGCAGCATTGCTTTTATAAAATAAAATGCATTTGCTAATGTGAACACTTTCTGTCAACAGATCTATTAAATAATTATTTTATGATCCACATTCTTTAAAAAAGGAGCACTTGGAAAGGAAAGAACAATAAGAAGGAAGTAGTAACAGTAACACATAATTTTCTTTTCAAGTACATGGTAATATTTCTTTTTACAATCAGTTGTTGTGGTGCACCACTTTAATTATATAGATATTAAGATGTGAATATACATTTCCCTTATCTGCATTGTTGTTTTTACTGTAATATTTTTTCTGCTTGAGCTTTGTCATGTATAGATATAAGTTTTATATTTTTTATATTTGCTGCTGCTGTTTGCCAGGCATAGTGCTACTGAATTTTAAATTGTGTTACTCTGTTAAGCTAATTTTACTACTGACTTATTTTTCTTGCTACTGTACATTGGCTCATGTTAGTTGTAATGTTGCATTGCTTGGTAATTTATATTTACTGTAGCTTGCTTTGCAATTTTCCATTTTTTTTGCATTGCTGTTTGTGTTAATTTGTTATGTGCTGCTGCATTGCCTCGTCCCTTAGTTTAGTATCTGAGCTCAGTAGATTTAAGTTAGCTTAAGAGGAGACTATATAAGAAACTAACTATTATAAATTTATAAGAAATGCATTGAGAAGCTATCAGAAAATGGTCTGGCAAAATAAAAAGGATACTGTACAGTGGAGAAAAACTGTTATTGACAGAGTATGTGAACAGAATACAGAAAGCAGAGAGAAAAACTATTTTTGACAGAGGATGTGAACGAAATACAGAAGGCAGGCTTAGATAGGACTTTTGGGAATAATGATGAATGAAGGGAGATCTCCAAGAAGCAACGAAAGTTTTGTTTGCAAAATACTACAATGAAACAAACCCTGTCCTTTCCTTTTGTGTTATCCCACTACGTGTTTGGGTACCCTTGTGTATATATGTTCTTCCTGTCTTTATATGTTTACCTCATCAGACTTTTGTTGTAGAATTTTTCTCATACTCAGCTACATGAACTATGATGAGGAATACTGTTATCCTCAAATATAATTTGCGTTAATAATATGTTATTTACATTGTAAAGATGTTAGACATTATTAATTCTGTTTTGTTTTAATGCTCATGTGTAAAGTTGATGTTTCAAAAGTTGTTCTGATCTTTTATGTATTTACTTATGTCATAATTCCTGTAACACTGATGTATATGTTTATTTCTATTCTTTTGTAAAGCCCCTATTACTACATACGTTATCTGTATTATTATGTTTTTAATGATGTGTTTTGTACCTTTGTTATTGTATTCTTATGTTACAAAATTGTAATTGTCACCAGTTCATGATATTATTAACTTGTTAGTTACATTTCACTGCACACGTTTCTGTTGGTCATAGTATATGGACAATATGTGAGAAGTAGGGACTGATAGTGTTTGCACGTGTGTTAATGATTCAGCAAGGGATTGGATAACAGCATTGCTGGATCTAAGGACAATTCCAGAAACTTTGTGAGTGCACAAGTGGTGGTTTATGGACTTGCTATATTATCCGCAAGACTCTTCAATGGTGATTGTACACCTGCACAGTCACAACAGATGGCTGTTGGCTATCTCTACAAGGACTACAGTGGGTCTACATCTTTGATGATCCATCAATACCATTATTTCTACAAGGACTGCAGTGGGTCTGCACCTCTGGTGGCCCACCAATACCGTAATCTCTACCAGGACTACAGTGGGTCTGCTCTGTGATGACCTACCTACCAATACTCTTCAAAATTTCGGCTCACTCTGCTGTGGGTTTGCTCTGTTGTGACCCAATACTCGTCTGCATGTCGAGAGTCAGCACTGTCTTTCCGTTGGAAGGACCACACTACTTCTGCATAACTGCATGGAAATCCACTACTTCCGTGTGCATTTTCTTCTACTGCTCAGACTTTGAGAAAACACTATATTTTACCGTAATGAATGATCAGGACTGTCTTTATGGACTGTGACAAAATTTTAGCTTTTGACCAACGTTGTATCAATAAGTGTGTGCATTTGATATCTTTGTTATTGTAATTATGAAAAATTTTATCAAATCATTATTGGCCACTGCCCAAAAAAAAATTTGTAAAATTTTTTGTGGGGAGCGTGGGGGCTATGTAAGTAGGCTGTTTATGTTTTCTCTATGTAAGTAGGCTGTTTATGTTTTCTCTATGTAAGTAGGCTGTTTATGTTTTCTCTATGTAAGTAGGCTGTTTATGTTTTCTCTATGTAAGTAGGCTGTTTATGTTTTCTCTATGTAAGTAGGCTGTTTATGTTTTCTCTATGTAAGTAGGCTGTTTATGTTTTCTTATCGGCAACATTACGCAGCGCTCAATATGAAAATCACTGGCTGTGCTGTGTGCAGTCTGTGGCTGCTTTGCATTGTTGTCTGCCATTGTAGTGTTGGGCAGCGGCAGCTGGATGTGAACAGCGCGTAGCGTTGCGCAGTTGGAGGTGAGCTGCCAGCAGTGGTGGATGTGGGGAGAGAGATGGCGGAGATTTGTAATTTGTCATGAACTGCTATATTTATACATGATGATATCAAGGTAAATACATTGTTTGTTCTCTATTAATATCTTTCATTTGCTAACTATCCCTATCAGTAGTTAGTGCCTTCCGTAGTTTGAATCTTTCATTTAGCTGGCAGTAGTGGCACTCCTGTATTGCAGTAGCTTGAGCAGCGAAGATTTTTGTGAGGTAAGTGATTTGTGAAAGGTATAGTTTAATGTTAGTCAGGGCCATTCTTTTGTAGGGAATTTTGAAAGTCAGATTGCGTTGCGCTAACAAAATATTGTGTGTCAGTTTAAGGTCAGTCATGTATAATTGTTCAAAGGGGACGTTTCAGTCTTAGGGTGCAATCATGTTGAAGCAATTCTTCTTCTCCTTTCAGAAAATTACTAAGAGGTTTCTTGTAAACGGACTCTCACTGAATTTCGATAAGACACAGTACATACAGTTCCGTACAGTGAATGGTACGACGCCCTTAACAAATATAGACCTTAATCAGAAGCATATAGCTAAGGTAGAATATTCCAAATTTTTAGGTGTGTCCATTGATGAGAAATTAAATTGGAAGAAACACATTGATGATCTGCTGAAACGTTTGAGTTCAGCTACTTACGCAATAAAGGTCATTGCAAATTTGGGTGATAAACATCTTAGTGAATTAGCTTACTACGCCTATTTTCACTCAATGCTTTCATATGGCATCATATTTTGGGGTAATTCATCACTGAGGAATAAAGTATTTATTGCACAAAAGCGTGTAATCAGGATAATAGCTGGAGTCTACCCAAGATCATCCTGCAGACATTTATTTAAGGATCTAGGGATATTCACAGTAGCTTCTCAGTATATATACTCTCTTATGAAATTTGTTACTAACAACCAAACCCAATTCAAATGTAATAGCAGTGTGCATAACTACAATACTAGGAGAAAGGATGATCTTCGCTATTCAAGATTAAATCTGTTGTGACGTAAGAAGCTTGCTACGCCACACTGGGAAGGGAGCTGAAAGAAAGCACCCGTACACACACGCCGACTGGCGTGAAGTCTGGAACAGGATAACTATTGAATGGTAGCAAGAAAGGTACGTAGCTGCTTTATACTTAACTTTTAATCATTGTTGTATACATCGTTCTTCTTGAGACATTTATACGATAACTCTCAAACTATGTAAGGCTAATGGCGCCTTGCTAGGTCGTAGCCATGGACTTAGCAGAAGGCTATTCTAACTGTCTCTCGGCAAATGAGAGGAAGGCTTCGTCCGTATTGTCGCTAGCAATGTCGTCGTACAACTGGGCGAGTGCTATTCAGTATCTCGAGACCTGCCTTGTGGTGGCGCTAGGTCTGCTATCACACAGTGGCGACACGCGGGTCCGACATGTACTAAATGGACCGCGGCCGATTCAAGCTACCACCTAGCAAGTGTGGTGTCTGGCGGTGACACCACATTCCTCCCCCGCAAATCGGCGAACGGTTGTGAGATAAGGCTTCCTCCTGCCGTGGGGAGGACCCCATGTTGACGTATGCGATGAGGTGGGGAGCCTAACAACAGGCGAGGCTGTGCCACCCGCACCCGGCCATTCGGTCCGAGGGGAGCTAGGAAACGCCTGAAAACCTAGTCCAGGGTGCACGTCAACATGCGGTGTATGCGCCCGTAAAGAGACAGGAGGGGCCGAAGGGTCGACCTCCATTGCGTCGGGGTACCCGACGCGCGATGACGTCATGTGGTTCGGAGCGAGCAAGAGTTCCATGGCGGAGGACGGCTGGTCACGGCAAGCGACCGGTGGCGCGTGACCCAGGGAGGCGCTGGGCGGCTGCAGCGAAGCGTCGAATGCGGGCGGCGCCGGCGGGAGAACAGGCGGCGGCGGCGGCGGCGGCGGCTGCGGCGGCGGCGCGTCGCCGTGGGGCAAAATTGAAGGCATCGTCGGTAACACCTGGGGATGAGGCGAGCCAGTAGATGGGGCCCCAGGGCGCTGACCGGCCGGCACCGTCGCTGAAAGCAGACGGGGAGCGGCAGAACCCGTGCGACGACAGAGGCGCAGCTGATTGAGATGCCGACGCACCTCACCAGAGGCCCCAAAAACCAAATACATCGCGCGGCCGAGGCAGCGAAGAATGCGCCCTGCGAGCCAACGCCGTGAACCGCGATAGTTGCGATAGAATAGAACGTCGCCTGGAGCAAAAGCAGAAGTCTGCCGCTGCACAGGAACCTGATGCGGTGGATGCAGCAAAGACATCAAGGTTCGATGAGGACGACCGTGGAGCAACTCAGCCGGCCAGCGACCATCTCGGCGCTGAGAGCGATACGAAGACAAAAAGAGCAACAAGGCGTCCTCCTGAGAATGCGACGCTTTCAATTTCAACATCTGTGACTTGAAAGTCCGGACCAATCGTTCAGCGGCACCGTTTGACTGAGGCGAAAACGGCGCGGATGTCAGATGTTGAATACCATTGGCCTGGCAGAATGACTGAAATTCTGTGGACATGAATTGTGGGCCATTGTCGGAAACAATAGTCTGCGGAAGACCTCCAATGCAAAAGATAGCAGACAACGCTTGGATGGTGGCAGAGGACGTCGTGGAAGACATCCGGACAACAAAAGGAAAATTACTGAAGGAATCTACCAGAACCAACCATCGAGCATTCCAGAATGGACCAGCAAAATCGATGTGCAAGCGTTGCGAAGGGGAAGTGGCTTTCGGCCATGCAAAGACTTTCCGCGGCGGCGCGGATTGTTGTTCGGCACCCGCCATGCAAGAAGAACACATATTCGTAATCGCAGCATCGATTCCGAACCAAGTACAGTGCCGACGAGCAAGTTGTTTCGTTCGCACTATACCCCAATGTCCGTGGTGAAGAAGCCGTAAAACAGAGGACTGCAACGAACGTGGGACCACGACTCTGGACTGATCATTATCAGAACGCAACAATAAAACACCACGTCGTACAAAAAGTCTCTCCTTGTGAGCAAAAAATCGGCGAACCAACGGATCCTCGATCCGAGACTTTGACAAAGGCCATTGCGTAGCAACAAAACGCAAAACGGTAGCAAGGACAGGGTCAGCAGCTGTGGCTGTAGCTACACGACGAAAATCAATCGGAAACGATTCGACCACGTCATCGGTTTCCGAATCAATGAACAGGCAAGCAAGTTCGGAAGAATCGAATGCTTTATCCTCAGCAACAGGCAAACAGGGCAACGCATTGGCGTTTCCGTGCTGAGCAGTGGACCGATACAAATTATCGTAGCGGTACTGCGATAGGAAAATAGACCAGCGAATGAATTTCTGCGCCGTACGTGGTGGTACAGGCTTGTTCGGATGAAAAAGCGACGTCAAAGGTTTGTGGTCTGTGATGATGGTAAAGTGACGACCATACAAGAAATCATGGAACTTAGTAACACTAAACACGAGAGCCAAAGCTTCTTTCTCTATCTGGGAATAATTTCTTTGCGCTGACGAGAGAAATTTGGACGCAAAGGCAATAGGGCGATCATGCGAGCCAACTTTGTGCGCAAGCACAGCACCGATCCCGAAATCCGATGCATCGACCGTCAACAAAAGGGGTTTCTGGGGATCGAATGGCGTAAGGCAAGTATTAGAAAGCAACGCCGATTTCAACTGGCGAAAGGCGCGTTCGCATTCCGTCGTCCAGACGAACGGAACACCTGTACGGTGTAAGCGATGAAGCGGAGCTGAAATGGAAGAGGCATTGCGCACATTCACTCACACCTTGTGATGCTAAATCGTGTAATGTTCTTGCGACCGCAACACGCAATGCGTGAGGAACATTGCGCGCTCTGAAAAATTTCGGTTGCGCGTTTACATTCAGTTCCAAATGTGCTTCATAGTTTTTAGCGCAACCTAAGCCCGGTGCAAAAATGTCTGCAAATTCTTCACATAAGCGAGAAACACTGTCTGAAGGCACAGTTTGATTCACTAATAGGACCTGATTGACAATAGACATGTTAAACAATTGAAATAAATCTAAGCCAAACAAGGTCACTGCAGTAGAAGAACGAAGAACGTAAAATGACACAAGTTTTGTTTGTCCCCTGTATGTTGCAAGAAGAGTGCACTGTCCTAACACAGGGATCGGCTGTCCTGAATAACTTTTTAGCGTAACATTTGCGGCACGCAACGGAGGTTTGCCCAGTTGTTTGTACGTGTCGTGATTGAGCAATGAAACTGCAGCTCCGGTATCGAGCTGGAATGGTATGACCTTGCCATTGAAGCCCAAATCTACAAAAAGTTTATTGTCCTGCTGACGACAAGAGCGACTGTTTTGGGCAATTTGAACAGACACTGGTACAGAATCACTTGCTAATTGACGTGATTTCCGGCGACGTCGAAGCACAGTTTTTGTGGGACGAACACAGTCACTGTTAGAGAAAGTGGCACTGGACGGGGTGGAAGTAACGACATGAATGTCCATGGGCGAAGGTCCACGAGCCTGAGTGTCCTTGGTTCGATTCCGGCGCGAAGCAAAGGGCCTGGAATGGTTGTGATTGTCTGATCGGAGCTTTTTCTGGCAAACACTTTGAACATGTCCTTTCCTATTGCAGAAAAAGCAAATAGCTTTTCGTGACGGGCAATGTTCACGCGAATGTCTAGTAGCACACCGCGGGCATGATTTCACTGCATTTGTGTGCTGGCGCGGCACACCTGGTTTAGAGCGCGGCGGCAGCTGCGTTGGTGTATGCAAGGGCAGTTGACCGGGCCGCGTAGCGCGAGCGCGCCCGGCGGGCCGGTTAATGTTACACACAGCTGGCGAAGTTTCAAAAGATTCCTGAGCACAGTCAAGTGTCTCTTGTCTATCCAATATGTCTATCACTTGTTGAAGGGAGGGATTCACTAGTTTCAAAATTTGCTCCCGTATGCGAACATCAGAAACGTTCTGTGCAATTGCATTACGCACCATTGTATCTGAATAAGAAAGACCACAGTCACAGTCAAAGGCACAGTCCCTAGTAAGTCCTTGCAATGTTGCTACCCACTCCCTATTAGTTTGACCGGCCGTACGTTTCGTACGAAAAAACGTATACCGTTTTGCAACCACATTAACTGTTTCTTTGAAATAGGCATCTAAAGCAGACAAAATCTCATCGTAGGCCAGAGTTGCTACGTCGCGTCGGGGAAACAATTTCACTATCACACGGTAGGTGGACACACCGACACAAGAAAGCAAAAACGGCTGCCGCTCATTACCTTGAATTCTGTAGGCGGCTAGGTGAAAGCCGAACAGTCGGGACCATTCTGGCCACGATTCGTGCGCCGCATTAAAACTGAGAAACGGCGGTGCAACTGCATGTTGTGGCTGCGGTAGCGGTGAAGCGGCGGCTGCCGCATCGAGTTGCAATGCACGTTGACCCTGGACGAGCTGTCCAAGGGCATCCAATAACGCCTGCGTCTGCTGATTCTGCAAGCGATAAAATTCGGACAGTACATCTGGAGATTGTGGCGAAGCCATGACACAAATAAATGTAAGCAATCAGAAAGAACACTTCACTCGTCGCCAATCTGTTGTGACGTAAGAAGCTTGCTACGCCACACTGGGAAGGGAGCCGAAAGAAAGGCACGCGTACACACACGCCGACTGGCGTGAAGTCTGGAACAGGATAACTATTGAATGGTAGCAAGAAACGTACGTAGCTGCTTTATACTTAACTTTTAATCATTGTTGTATACATCGTTCTTCTTGAGACATTTATACGATAACTCTCAAACTATGTAAGGCTAATGGCGCCTTGCTAGGTCTTAGACATGGACTTAGCAGAAGGCTATGCTAACTGTCTCCCGGCAAATGAGAGGAAGGCTTCGTCCGTATTGTCGCTAGCAATGTCGTCGTACAACTGGGGGAGTGCTATTCAGTATCTCGAGACCTGCCTTGTGGTGGCGCTAGGTCTGCTATCACACAGTGGCGACACGCGGGTCCGACATGTACTAAATGGACCGCGGCCGATTTAAGCTACCACCTAGCAAGTGTGGTATCTGGCGGTGACACCACGAAATCTAACTATGTCACAGAAAGGGGTGAATTATACTGCCACTGAAGTCTTTGGTCACTTACCAAATAGTATCAAAAGTCTGACAGATAACCAACAAGTATTTAAGAAGAAATTAAAAGAATTTCTGAATGAAAACTCCTTCTACTCCATAGAGGCATTTTTAGATATAAATTCAGAATAAAAAAGAAAAAAAAACAAAAAATTGTAAAAAATATAAAAACACAAAAAAATAAAAAGTTGTTATATTAACTTAAGTATATTGTTAAATTAACTCAATTATGTCATGTATTGGAAAATTTGACTGGTTCCACATCATTACGAAATATCGTATTCATGATCCATGGAACTAGTATTAATCTAAACTAATCTAACCTAATCTGCTGCAGCTCGGCGTCCTTTTCTCCGTCGAACTGGAGCTGAAATTCTCTTACAACTAACTGGTATTCTGAGAATCTCTTGCTCCAAGCAGTACTGATGCTTCCAATGTTGTATGTTCCTATTCTCCCACACGCCACATCGCAGTGTGTCCATGAAATACTTATACACTATTCCATTAATTAATAATTGTCACTTAGCCTACTCACACAGTACTTGAGTCTTTGATGTTTGACTTCACCTCATTACGACACACGTAAAAGTTCATCTACTGTACATATCTTTTCAAGTCTTTGTCATTGTATAGTCCTCTCTGTCTATTTAAGTTGGGATAGACCAAGAAATAGCTGTTTTTATGTGGTGTACCTAAGAGCACAAATGGTCCTGAATTTAACGGAAACCACTTCTTTATTTTTCACTTTAATAATGACGACTTCGGATACTTCCTTACTAACACCATATCTCCCACGTTAAATTGTTGAGTATTCTGTAGTCTCCGGTGGTGTGATTCTTGCCGTTTCTGTGCATTCTCGTATAGTGTGACCAATGCTTTTCTAACTTTGTCCTCCCAGGGTTCCGGTTCGGTATTTACTTTAGGAAGAGGGTTGACCCAACTATTGTTCTCTTTTGTTTTTAATGTAAGTTCCGCTGGAGTAAAACCTGTCGGTAAATGTGGTATGTAGTTTACAACACTTTGAAACGGCTCTATGTATTCTACCCACTTAGTTTGTTTAGCTGAGCAGTACGTTCACTTGCGAAACATACCGTCTGTGGGATTAACTTGGGGGTGGAACTTCGAAATGAAAATTGGTTTTATATTATGTTTCTCTAAGAATTTTTTCCAGGTAACACTCGTAAAATCTGCGCCATTGTCAGGGAGTAATGTTTCCGTCGTTCCGAAATGAGGTATGTAATCATTTTCCAATCGGTTTATTATCGTTCTCATGGCTGTTGTTTTTGTAGCAAATAGCTTTACAAACTTAGTAAAGTTATCTAGCACTGCTAAGAGGTATTTGACCCCTCCTCTGGCAGTTGGCAGAGGTCCAGCGATGTCAATACTTAAAAGTTGGCGCGAAGCAGTTGGAACAATTGACTTCATTAATGTCTGCGATGACAAAGCACATGGCTTTACGCGCTGGCAAATGTCACATGCTCGCGTCATCCATAGGATCTTTCTATACATGTTATTAAAATGACAATACATTCTTAGTTTCGCCAGGCACTTTCTTGAACCGAAATGGCCCAAAACATTATGTGTATATATTATTAACTTTTGCTCACATTGCTGCGGAATACATACTAGCCAGTTTCGTAAATCCTCATGTCTTCTAACGAATAACACATCCTGATGTAACATGTAATATTTATGCAATTTCGAAGTAGGATCCGTCCTCAGTTGATCCTTGATCTCGTGCCAAATATTATCTATATTCTGTTTTTGTGCCATATTTTTACACATGTCTAGAAAATATTTACGATTAACATTGTCCGCCATTAGTAACACTTAAAATTCCGATGCTTGCTCTGTGAGTTCACTTAATTGAGGTAAACCTAGGGGTAGCCTAGACAAAGCATCTGGCACAGTATTATTACTTCCTTTGATGTAAATAATCTGGAAATCATACTCTTGCAACGCTAATGTCCATCTTGCCAAACGTGCATGAAGAAGTTTACAGGTCAGCAGGAAATTCAAAGCCTGATGATCACAGTATACCCGAAAGTGTCTACCATGAACATAATAATGAAATTTGCGAAACGCCCATACCACTGCCAATGCTTCAAGCTCTGTAGTGGAATATGCGCGATCGAATTCCGATAATACATGACTTGCGAAAGATATTATTTTTATTTGTTCGTGTCCGTCTACTGTTTCTGTTTGAAATAAACACGCACCTAACCCAGTACATGAAGCATCTGAGGTTACGCAAAAATCCTTACTGAGATCTGTATGGTGCAAGATTTCAGCATTTAACGAGCAATACATGATCGTGTCTAAATCATGTGCACACTGGTCAGTTTACACCCACGGCGCATTCCTTTCCAGAAGCCCCAATAGATGTTCGCTGTTAAGCCATTGATTAGGCACGAACTTTCGGAAAAAGGATACAAGACCCATATATGCCTTTAATTGTCTTTTGTTGGCCGGATATGGATAATTTCTGATAGCCTCGAGTTTCGTACTATCCGGGAAGATTCCTTCTGATGATACTATAAGTCCTAGAAACTTTATCTCCGTCTTTCCAAACTTGGACTTCTTAAGGTTAACCGTAACACCTGCAAGTTCAAATTTGTGTAACACCAAGTTAATTAGTTTGATATGCTCGTCCCACGTTGGTGAAGCAATCAATAAATCGTCCACATTGACAGTAACTTGCTCTAACAAATCCAGGCCTAGGACAGTGTCAAGCGCATTAATAAAGACTCCGGCACTGACATTCAATCCGAATGGCAATACTCTGAATTGATAGCTTCTTCCTCTATAAATAAATGCTGTATATTTCCTTGATCTTGGCGTTAAGACCACCTGCCAGGATGACGCGCGAAGGTCGAGGCTTGATAGATACTTTATCCCATGGGACTTCTGTAGTAGTTTTTCTAGATTCTCAGGCCGCGTCCTGACTGGCATAATAATTAGATTAATCCGGCGAGCGTCGAGAACCAACCTTACACTTCCATCGGATTTCATTACCGGTAAAAGTAAGTTACTATATGGTAACAACGAGGTCTCAATAATTCCCCATTCCAGCATTCGTCTAATTTTATTTGTTACTGCTCCCCTTTTCGCCCAGGGTATTGATTACGTTTGATGACGGAAAATTTCATGAGGATACACTGCATGTCGTCCACGTAACCTTTAATTAGTCCAGGTTTTCTCAAAAATACTTTATGGCAATTAGTAAGTGTGTCTAATACTTGCTTTTGTTGCAGACTGTCAAGACCAGAGGATTCTTGTACTTTTTCTACTATTTCAGAGAGGTGGATATTCTCCTCGTCCTTCACATCTTCCATGACCGGGAATGTACTGCAATTGAAACTATATTGAAGCCATGTCCATTATAATTATCCGGGCTGTTATGCCGTGGTCGGTTGATGAATTCTGTGGTGATTCCCAACGTTTCGTCTCCGACTGCGGGAGACATCTTCAAGGGGTCCGTAGCTTGATGGAAGGTCCAACACACACACTGGCTCGCTACTGACTGCCGCTAAATTCCGTGTCCGCGCGCCCCCGCGCCACGGCGTGACGTCTCGTGTTTTGAAAACGTCAGTGCATTTGGCCGCTGTCCGTCGCCGTCGATCGCCGTTGCCATCACCCAGTAGTGGACGAGTGGTACACATCTTCTTTAACACCGGCATCCATATACCGTTTAATTTGACGCCCTCCTCCTTTCGGATGACATTATTTGGGTGTTTAGCGATTTCGATTGCCTCCCTATAGAGCCTTTCGTAGTATCCGCTCGTGGCCGCTAGTACTTGCGTCTCCTCGAAACGAATATTGTGGTTCCCTGGCTGGAAAGCATTCTCCGCAACAGCTCATCGTTCTGTTTCTCCTCTTCTACAATTTCCCTTGTGCTCTTCCAAACGTTTAGAAACAGTTCTTTTGGTGGTACCCACATAAACATCACCACAGCTGCATGGGATCCTATACACTCCAGATTTTTCCAATGGTTTGCGAGCGTCCTTGGCAGGCCTAATGTATTCCTGTATCTTCCTGGTGGGCTTGTAAATTACGGTAGTATTCCGCTTCGACAAGATCCTCCCTATTCTTTGCGTTACATTTTTAACAAACGGCAGCAAAACCTTAGATTTTGCAGTAGCCTGTACGTCAGTATGATTTCTGCGTGGCTGCCTCAACGCACGTTTTATTTCGGCGGACGAATATCCGTTCTTCGTTAGTGCATTGTGGAGATGTTCCATCTCAGCGTCGAGCAACTCAGGTTCACAAATATTTCTAGCTCTGTCCGCTAACGTCTTGATAACACCCCGCTTCTGCTGTGGGTGGTGGTTCGAATCCCGGTGCAAATAACGGACCGTGTGGGTGGGTTTGCGGTACGCTGAGTGGCCCAAACTACCATTTCGACCACGGCATAACAGCCCGGATAATTATAATGGACATGATATTTCCGGCCGTGAAAGTTTACATTTTAGTATCAGACGCCTCTACGGCGAGGAGATGTCAAGAGAAGTGCGATGCCTGGAAGAACTCCAGAAGAAGAGAGGGCAGCTTTTGTGTTCCCTCACATTCCTGTCTCATTCCTGAGCCGCCGGCGTTATACCGAAATTTCCGAAGATAAAGCTACTGCTCTATTCGGGAAAGGCACAACGCATTTTCAAACGGACTGAGGAGGCCTTACTACGAGAGCGCATTCAGCAGACCCGATGGGACTTGGCAAGCACAAACTGTAAGTTAATGTCTCTCCATATTACGATCAGTAATAAACTGTGCAGCGGTGACTGGGATAAAATCGATAGACTACTGCATGATACCATGGGGAAGCGTATGTTGACGACGTCTAGTAGACAGACGAAGAAGTTTGATAATTTGCTACCTAATCAGACTGTTCGGCATTTAGACGTATCCCGGACCGTTATCAATTTGTCCAAACGTTCGTTATCTGACGATGAGACATCTGTGCTTGCCAAGGGAGGAAATTTTGCTGTTAGTCCGCGTTTTGTGCCCACGGAAGAAATTATAGCCAATGTAGAAGCAGGAATTCGCAGTGTAGATTCTGTAACAGCTGAAGAAATCCGTATAGAAACAGTGAGAATATTAGCCAATGCAAAACCGCCGAAAAGTAATGTAACTGTGGGTGAGAGAAGAGCTTTAAAACTCCTGAATGGCGACGATAGTATTTTGGTTCTCCCAGCTGACAAAGGAAGCGCAACGGTGGTTACGGATGTGGCCGACTATCAGAGAAAAATTACGTATCTACTGGATCCGCAAGCATATAGGAAGCTGAATAAGGACCCCACTAACAACGTTCTCAGAACTGTGTCGCGGTTAATACTAAAGTCCTCCATTGAAGAGAGTGTACAGAAAGGTCTCTGCAGTTCGGTTGCGCTACCACTGAGGCTTTATGGATTGCCCAAAATTCATAAAGAAAATGTTCCGTTAAGACCGATACTAAGTGCCATTGGTTCGCCCACCTACTCGTTAGCCAAGTTTTTGACTACGCTGTTAAAACCACATGTTGGCTGTTCGGACACGTATATAAAGAATTCGACACATTTCATCAGCAGATTGAATGGCATAGTGGTCCAGCCGGAGGACATATTGGTCAGCTTCGATGTGCTATCGCTGTTTACCATGGTTCCACTTAATGATGTATTGGAACAGCTTGATCGAATTTTTCCTGCCGATATTTTAGAGCTGTTTAAGTGTTGTTTGACGACCACATACTTCAAGTGGAATGAACAGTTTTATGAGCAAACGGAGGGCGTGGCTGTGGGAAGCCCCCTAAGCCCCGTAATTGCAAACTCCTTTATGGAGAAATTCGAAGAACAGGCCTTAGGTACTGCCAGCAAGAAACCAAATGTATGGTTCCGATACGTGGATGACACGTTTGTGTTGTGGAGACATGGTAGGGAGGAACTAAGCCGGTTCCGCGAACATCTGAACAGTATAAACTCAAGAATTCAGTTTACAATGGAGGAGGAGGAGGTAGACGGCAAACTACATTTCCTCGATGTGCTTGTGTTTAGAAACGAAAATGGTAGTTTGGGCCACTCAGTGTACCGCAAACCCACGCACACGAACCGTTATTTGCACCGGGATTCAAACCACCACCCACAACAGAAGCGGGGTGTTATCAAGACGTTAGCGGACAGAGCTAGAAATATTTGTGAACCTGAGTTGCTCGACGCTGAGATGGAACATCTCCACAATGCACTAACGAAGAACGGATATTCATCCGCCGAAATAAAACGTGCGTTGAGGCAGTCACGCAGAAATCATACTGACGTACAGGCTACTGCAAAATCTAAGGTTTTGCTGCCGTTTGTTAAAAATGTAACGCAAAGAATAGGGAGGATCTTGACGAAGCGGAATATTACCGTAATTTAGAAGCCCACTAGGAAGATACAGGAATACCTTAGGCCTGCCAAGGACGCTCGCAAACCATTGGAAAAATCTGGAGTGTATAGGATCCCATGCACCTGTGGTGATGTTTATGTGGGTACCACCAGAAGAACTGTTTCTAAACGTTTGGAAGAGCACAAGGGAAATTGTAGAAGAGGAGAAACGTAACGATCAGCTGTTGCGGAGCATGCTTTCCAGCCAGGGAACCACAATATTCGTTTCGAGGAGACGCAAGTACTAGCGGCCACGAGCGGATACTACGAAAGGCTCTACAGGGAGGCAACCGAAATCGCTAAACACCCAAATAATGTCATCCGAAAGGAGGAGGGCGTCATATTAAACGGTATATGGATGCCGGTGTTAAAGAAGATGTGTACCACTCGTCCACTACTGGGTGATGGCAACGGCGATCGACGGCGACGGACAGCGGCCAAATGCACTGACGTTTTCAAAACACGTGACGTCACGCCGTGGCGCGGGGGCGCGCGGACACGGAATTTAGCGGCAGTCAGTAGCGAGCCAGTGTGTGTGTTGGACCTTCCATCAAGCTACGGACCCCCTTGAAGATGTCTCCCGCAGTCGGAGACGAAACTTTGGGAATCACCACAGAATTCATCAACCGACCACGGCATAACAGCCCGGATAATTATAATGGACATGATATTTCCGGCCGTGAAAGTTTACATTTTAGTATATACTGAAGCCGCCATAAATGTGCGCGTATCGGTTCTATCTTTAACATTTGACAATATTTGCCATGCAGTTCTTTGGTCTTTACCAAGTCTAACCTGACTCTCGTGTCACCGAAACACATGCTGCATTCACCCTTTGCGAGATCGATTATGGTTTCCGTCTCTCGCAAAATATCTTATCCGAGGAGACAGTTCACGGCTAAATTCTTTACAATAAGGAAGGTGCACTCCTTGGCTCCCATTCGAAAATTAATACAAATCCGTGTCTGTTTCCGAACTAGTTGGGCTTTCTGACTAATGGCTCCTGTAACTCTACAATTCGAGACTGGAAACACCGGAATCTTTCTAATCTCCTTTAAGTGAAGAAAGAACGATTCATTCAGCACAGAAACAGATGCTTTAGTATTTAAATTCACCGTAGTCTGAATACCATAAATAACACAAACTATAGCTGCTTGTACAATTTCCCGTTCAAACAAATTATACTTCTTCCGAAAATCTTGACATAATTCCTCCCGTATATCGACTCCGTCATTATATCTTAACATCTGCATAGTTGAACTACGTTGCTGAGCAATATCAACAGAATTATTCCTACACACTGCATCTTTTGTGTCGTTCGACCCGATCGCTGCTGATTCTATGAGACACACATTCTCATTGTTACTACAGCTGGTTGTCTGCACGCTTGGTTGCTCGTTATTACTAACATCATTCATGTAAGTGCCCCCTAGACACCCTGCGACTGACACACGGTAGCAGAATGTCGTCGCAACTAGTTTGACTGACTGGTACTGGTTGATGGTTGCGGTTCACTTACCTCAATGATCTTGATATTTTGATTCGATGGTTGCCATGGCTGCGCATTCATATACTGCTGCATGTTATGTGACATATTTATATTGTACGGGGGTTGTACATGATTGTTGTTGTGATATTGCGGTGGCCTAGGCTGCTGCCATTGCTGTTGTGCATAATTCTGTGTTGACCACTTATGTGGTGGTTGCATGTTTTGCTGATTATTTGAAAAATTGCCGTTATTGTAATTGGCGTTAGTTCTAAAATCTCGTTTCCGTTTCTTTGAAAAGTTTCCGTTATTGTTTTTTCCACTATTGTTCTGTGGATGATAGTTGTTATTCGGTGCATTACCGTACTGTCCATTTGTGTTCATATTGTGGTTCTGCCATCCTGAATAATTCGGACTATTCCAATGATTTTGATTCCCGTAGTAGGTGTTTCTATTACTATTGTTCTTGTGGTTTCGCCCGTTGCCATTACCATTACCATTATTCGACGAATTATTCCCATAATGGTGTCTGTCCTCTTCGATAACCAAATCACACTCCGGTGAACTGTTGTGAGATGTTTACATACGTGTTTCATTAAGCACTTTCTGCACGTTTTCTAATTCAGTCTGGAGTTCATGAATCTTTGTGTTGTTTTCATGTATCAGTTGTGTTCCTGCTCGTTGTAACATCACAGGTAGTTCCTTCTGTATAACAGTACTAATTTGTTTGTCTTCGTCATTTAGCCATGTGTTGAATGTGGTCACAACGCGTTCTTCTTGTTCTTTGCATTTTCTTTCTATTACGTTTTGATTATCAACCATAAGGTTTTCTATACGTGTACTTATGTTGCGTATTTCTGCTTCCAAAGAAGTGTGTGTTTGTTGTAATTTGTCCACATCCTGGGTTACTTGCTTTACATTCTGTGGTAAGTCATGGTATGTTTGTTGCATACTTGAAATGTTGTTCTGCATAGCAGACAACTGGGCATCTATTTGCTGTCGCAGCTGGCGATCGTGTTCTTTTAACCGGTTTTCTAGCTTTTGATCTATCTCTTTTGAGAACTGTGAAAAGCTTAACTGCGTACGCTCGTCCAATTGACTGATGCGTTCATCCAAGGTCCTAATCCGTTCATCTGCTCTGCTAATACGTTTATCTAAATTATTATTAATCTCAGTTGCAAGCTGTTTAGCAGTTTCTTGTTCACGCTGTATCTGTGATTGTTCCTGTATTTTAAACATTTGTTCCATTTTCATCATTAAGAGAGAAAATGGATCCATTACTGTTTGTATTGGCTCTACCGGTGGTACATCGACTGTAACTGGTGTTTCTTGTGGTTCTGCTTCAGTATTCACTTGAACTACCGTCTGTATTCTGCCTCAGTGTTCTACAGCAGATGGATCGCTGACTTTAATATTAGTGTCCTGTTCTATATCCTCTGTCTGATCTGAAAAAATATCAATTTCTACATCACTAGTTATCCCTTCCTCCTCTGAATGTTCTACAGTTACTTCCTGCGGTGCAGCTTTTCTTACACGCCGCACTGTTTTCACCATGTTTCCAAAAGTTTGGGTGCAAGTCTAATCGGGAAAAAGTCACACGCAACACATCAATTATTCCGTCACACGTAACATAAAATAATTACTACACTGCACCAGATTGGAGTCAGTACTATAAATGTTCACTCTCGTTTGATTAAAATTCGGTTCCAATCTCGTTCAGTTAACCTCAACTGAAAACACTTGATGCTGTATTTTACTGATCCTTCTCTCTGTTATTTAAATATAATTGACTCTTATAGCTTCCTAAGAGGACACAAAAATTGTATTTTTTTTTTTTTTTTTTTTTTGTAAGACACAGCACCAAGTTGAAAAAGATGTTGGGCCTACCTTATGCAGTGCTTTGTTCTGCTGCCGCTGGATTGGAATGGTACAGCAAAATTATCGTGCTTAGGGTCGTCGTAGATTTCCGCTCATTACAGCATGAAACAAATAGAAAAAGTACACATTAGCACACACATATAAGCTAGTGCTGTCAATAGGTTGCCACTGAATTGCCCTCTCTGTTTATTGAGTGGATAGCCACTGAATTGCTATTTATTTATTTAATGGGATAATAACAATTATTAAAAGGTGGCAATTTTATTTAAGCACTGCTTTTCCTCTTCCGATTGTTGCGAGTCAGCGATAGTGCAATGTTGCTCGCTTTGGAGAATGCACATTTTATAAGAATTATTTGGTCCAGGAAACACTTTTGCGATCACGGTTGCGATTTAGACGGTATTCGCGTAATTGTACTGATTAAAAGATATCGTTTCTTAAAGACGCAGGATCGATTAAAGCTGTGTGCACTTTTGCCCGTATAAAGAAAATATTCATAACACGTCGCGTAACAAAAAGAAACATGCGAATCACGACCGTGATCTAACGAATAAAGTATATGATAACATAAATGTTCTTCGCTGTTATTCAGGACAGGCTCAGATTAGACCTTGCAATTTTTAGTTATAGGAAATGACAAGACGTTACACTTTAGAGACATTCGTTTTGAATAACTTGTATTTACCTTCTCTCTCTCTCCTTTTTACAGCCCTTATACCTACACATCGATTAAGGAACTTTTCCTTCTCTATCGACCAGTACGAGAACAAAATTCTGATTCAGCAAAATGTCTTACAACGAATTATGACATGCTTAACCCTTAACAACCATATATAGTTTCGTAGTACAAACAATGCTAATGTATTCCGTGCAGTAGAAAGTCTTTGATACACTGAGCACAAAAATTTAAATAATAAAATTATAAT
The DNA here is from genome assembly GCF_021461395.2 of Schistocerca americana. Classification (NCBI taxonomy): domain Eukaryota; kingdom Metazoa; phylum Arthropoda; class Insecta; order Orthoptera; family Acrididae; genus Schistocerca; species Schistocerca americana. Next base: position 582,305,574 of record NC_060119.1, on the reverse strand, counting down.
TACATTTTTAATACCATGAATACTTCTTTAAATCATGAAAATAAGGTTTGACATCGTCGCAATATTAATGTTCACCGTTGTAGCACTACAAGGTAAATCATCCAGTGGGATTAGAGTCCTAGGAACTTGGGAATCGGAGACTGTTACCGCTCACTGGATTTTCGCCGTGAGGTAGTCAACCACTTGAGATCAGCTCCAATGATAAGCTTGTCAAATATCTTCAGCTTGCAGAGGTCTGCCTCAAGGAGTTTGTTAGGGCTCACCTAAGCTGCAGCAAAAGTGATGGCACCAAGGCCGGTGGAGACACAGCTGTGACCTCCATGCAGTCCAGTGGCTGAAGAGCCTCTTGGTTGTGGAAGAACGCCCTGCAGAGGAACACAGCTGTGCCTCCACCACGGCAATTGAGCCGGTCAATCCGATAGCAGACCAGTTTGCGTAGGCGAAACTCATTGGTCGGCTTAATGTGTGTTTCAGTAACACGGAGAATATCCAGATGGTAGTCATGAATGAAGGTGTTCAGTTCAGTCTTCATCCTTTTGATACCATTGGCATTAAGGATGCAGACGACGACGTTGTTGGTCGTCTGGTGGACGATCCGCCATTATGTTAAGATTTCACTGAGCCCTTCCATCTGTGCGATGACCTTCTATTCTGTTCGCTGGAAATGACATATTTAATTGAGAATATACGTCCTAGACCAGTGAAAAGGGATTGTGTTGCCCTTATCCTATTGCCGGTTATTTTGCTGCTTCGGTAAAGTCTGTGGAACAGATGGGCGTTCCGTATGTAATGCAACACACTTTTATTGACCAATTCCGGCTGAAAAAATTTGGAAATTCTCGCGGGTGATTGTGGAATATTTCCGCTTCAGCCCCTGCAATTTCATGGAGTTCCAACAGGTGGCGGCGCTACGCGTGCTTTCAAACTGGCGTCTGTAAAGGAGGTGTGTTCCAAGCAGACTGCTGAGTTGCTTTTGTTGGATACCTGCAGTATCACAGATATTCATAGAAGCTTGCACTATGTCTGCGGAGACCTGGTGGTGAACAAAAGCACATTGAGTCTTTGGGGAAAACGTCCGTCATCACTGCAGAAACATCGCGCTAACTTTGCATGTCCAGCCTGCCGGCCGATACCACACAGCAACGCTGGAACGTGTGGACAGTATCATTCGATGTGATCGCCGGACCGCTGGACGCCTTTGTTCGTAGTGCTGACACACTCGTCCACCATTTAGGTTACTCAAAGGTCTATGCTTACGGGTCTCCTAGCCGCCTAACAGGAGACCATACAGAGCAACGAAGTACCTTTTCTGCCGAGTTGCTTGTGCTTCACAAAGCTGACCGGACTTTTCTTTGTCGAACATCGTCTCAGGCAATGAAACGTGAGTTCACTACTTAGAACCGAATACAAAACAGAAGTGGATGCAGTGGTGCCACACCGCCTTTCCTCCGGAGAAAAAGTTCAAAGCCGCACGCTGAGCCGGCAAAGTCAGGGCGACGGGCTTCTGGAAATCTGTTCGACGTCCTCCCTCATGCAGCAACGATCAACTCGAAAGTTTAGTGTGTTACTGTCGGGAAATTGGAGAAACGAATTCGGCGTGTGCGTCGGCACAGAAATACGAACCAACTTGTATTTCTCCAGGACTACACAAGGCCTCACACAATCTGTACACCCGAGAGGAGCTGACAAAACTTCATTGGACTGTTCGTCCTCATTCCCCATAGCCTGAATCTCACGCCTTCCACCTGTTTGGCCCAATGAAGGATGCACTCCGTGGGAAGCAGTACATGGATGATGGGGAAGTTATTGATGCCACATGGCGTTGACTCCGACGTCGATCAGTGAAGTGGTACCGTGCGAGAATACCTCCCAGTAACGTGACGTAAGGCTGCCACATTTAACGGAGATAATGTTAAAAATTACGGATTTGTAGCCGAAAGAGTGGGGAATAATATGGTGTATTGGCATCCTGAAAAAATACAAACCTACATTTAAAAATACCAACCTATTTTTTGGAACTGGTGCTGAGCAAACTGGTGCTGAGCAATCTGGTGCTGAGCAAAATTAATAATATTACAAGAAATATTATTTATTGATGTATGAGGGACGTCAATCTTTTTAATTACAAAATTGACAGATGTTATTTGAACATAGAGGCAAATTTTTAAAACCGATCTTTAGGTTCTCAGAAATACCCATACATATACTGTACGCCTGTCACGCAGACAAGGTACAGAATAGACATTAGTATTAGAAAATAACAAAAATTTTTAAGCAAATCACAAATGGAACTGAAAAGCCAAGCATGAAGTTACTGTAAACTAAGTGGGAAAAAAATTTGTATTAATATATTCATCTGTCTGCACACAATAAAATCAACTGCCAGATGAGAAAATCTGTATTAATATATTAAAACCTTACATAATCGGCGGTGAAACGTCCAAAAGAAATTTCTGTTTCATTGATATGCGTATAAAAATATTTAAACGTCTTTGAAGCAGACCTCAGCTCCTACGAACAGCAGTTACTTAACAAGAAGAATTTTAAAAACTTCGTACAAACAGAAACATAACTTCACGCCTGTGAAACAACCAAAGCATACCCGCTGTTTCATTATTACGCTCATCGTAATGAGCAAAGAATTGAAAATGTATACACCTCAGAAGCAGAGATATTTTTGTTTAACTCTGCGCACCCACACCCGTCTGTGGAACAGCCTATTCCACTAACATGCTTCATCATAAAAGGAAGAAATTTTAAAACACACGCGCCTATTAAGTGGACTGATTGGTTTACCAAGCAGTTTTGTTTACAACGAAATGTCAGACCAGTGAAGGGCCGGAATCATATACATTAGGCACCACAGTATGATTCAAAATTCCTATTTCAGGCGTCTAGTGCTTGCAGAGGGGACTTAGCAGATGAAGTTATGATAAGGACCTCTTGTGAGGAAGTGTACCATTTTGAAGTGAAATAAGTTTGAAAATCGCACATCTTTAACATCTCTCACTTCACGGTACAAGCACACAAGCTTAAGAGAGGATGTCACTGCTCTGCTGTGCTAACCTCTTCATCTCAGAGTACCACTTGCAAACTACATCCTCAATTATATGCTGGATGTATTCCAATATCGGTCTTCCTCTACAGTTTTTGCCCTCTACAGCTCCCTCTAGTACCATGAAAGTCATTCCGTCATGTCTTAACAGATGTCCCATAATCCTGTCCCTTCTGCTTATCAGTGTTTTCCACATAGTCCTTTCCCCTCCAATTCTGCGCAGAACCTCCTCACTCCTTATCAGTCCACCGAATATTCAACATTCGTCTGTAGCAAAACATCTAAACTGCTACGATTCTCTTCTGTTCCGGTTTTCCCATAGTCCTTGTTTCACTACAATACAATCCTGTACGCCACACGTACATTCTCAGAAATTTCTTCCTCAAATTAAGGCCAATATTGGATAGTAGTAGACTTTTCTTGGCCAGGAATGCCTCTTTTGCACACCTAGTCTGCTTTTGGTGTCATCCTCTATCCGTCCGTCATTGGTTATTTTACTGCCTAGGTAGCAGAATTCCTTCATCTACTTCGTGACCATCAGTCCGGATGTTACGTTTCTAATACTTCTCATTACCTTCGTCTTTCTTCGATTTACTCTCAGTCCATATCGTGTACTCATTAGACAGATCATTCCGTTCAGCAGATCATGTAATTCTTCAACACCTACACAGGATAGCAACCTCAACAGCGAATCGTATCATTGATATCTTTTCACCTTGAATTTTAATTTCACTCCTGAACCTTTCTTATATTTCCAGTATTGTTTCCTCAAAAAATGTTCAAATGTGTGTGAATTCCTATGGGACCAAACTGCATAGGTTATCGGTCCCTAGACTTACGCACTACTTAAACTAACGTAAGTTAACCCATGCTTAGAGCAAAACTTACACACACACACATTTTCGAGGGAGGACTCGAACCTCCTACCGCGCAGTTCGTGACATGACGTCTCAAACCATGCGGCCACTACGCGGCATTGCTTCCTCGATGTACTGACTGAACAACAGTGGCGAAAGGCTACATCCTTGTCATACACACTTTTTAGTGGAGGCACTTCTTTCTTCGAAGTCCACTTTTATTATTCTTTCTTGGCTGTTCTACATATGTATATGACCTGTCTCTCCCTGTACCTTTCCCCTACTTTTCTCAGAATTTGGAACATCTTCCACCATTTTACATTGTCGAAAGCTTTTCCAGATCGACAAATACTGTGAACGTATATTGATTTTTCTTTAGTCTTGCTTCCATTATTAGCCGCAACAACAGAATTGCCTCCCTCGTTACTTTACCTTCCCTAAAGTCTCACTGATCATTATCTAGTGCATCCTCAATTTTCTTTCGATTCTTGTAAGCAACTTGGATGCATGAGCTGTAATGCAGATTGTGCGGTGATTCTCACTCTTGTAAGCCCTTGCCGTCTTCGGAATTGAGTGGATGATGCTTTTCTGAAACTCAGATGATACGTCGCCACACTCATACATTCTACACACCAACGTGAAAGGTCGTTTTGTTGTCGCTTTTCCCAATGATTTTAGAAATTCTTATGGAATGTTGTCTATCCCCTCTGCCTTATTTGACATTAAGTCCTCCTAAACTCTTTTCAATTCTGATTCTAATACTGCATCTCCTATCTCTTCTATATCGACTCCTGTTTCTTCTTCTATCACATCAGACAAATCTTCCCCCTCATAGAGGATTTCAGTGTATTCTTTCCACGTATCCGCTCTCTCCTATACATTTAACAGTGGAATTCCCGTTGCACTCTTAATGTTACCACCATTACTTTTAATGTCACCGAAGGTTCCTTTGACTTCCCTGTATGCTGAGTATATCCTTCCGACAATCACTTCTTTTTCGATGTCTTCACGTTTTTCGTGCAGCCATTTCGTCTTAGCTTCCCTGCACTTTCTATTTATTTCATTCCTAAGGGACTTGTTTTTTGTATTCCTGAGTTTCCCGGAACATTTTTGTACTTCCACCTTTCTCCTTTCAACATTCAACTGAAGTATTTCTTCAGTCACCCATGGTTTCTTTCTTCGCAGTTACTTTCTTTGTGTCAATGTTCTCCTTCCCAACTTCTGCATGGCCCTTTTTAGAGATGTCCATTCTTCTTCAACTGTACTGCCTACTGAGCTATTCCGTATTGCTTTATCTATAGCCTTAGAGAACTTCAACCTATCTCGTCATTCTTTGGTACTTCCGTATTGATTCTTCCTGATTAATGTTAGGCCTACTTTTCATCACTACTATATTGTGATCTGAGTCTGTAACTTCTCCTGTTTACGTCTTACAATCCAGTATCTGATCTCGCAAACTCTGTCTGACCATGATGTAATCTAACTGAAATCTTCCCGTGTCACCCTGCCTTTTCCAAGTATACCTCCTCCTCTTGTGATTCTTGAACAGGGTATTCGCTGTTACTAGCTGAAACATGTTACAGAACTCAGTTAGTCTTACGTCTCGCTCATTCCTTGTCCCAAACCCATATTCTCTTGTATGGAGGACATAGTGATAGGCATCGCTGTGGTTGTGAAGCAGCTGAAAGGGTTGAAAATAAATAAATCGCCAGGTCCTGATGGGATTCCAATTCGGTTTTATAGAGAGTACTCTACTGCATTGGCTACTTACTTAGCTTGAATTTATGGCGAATCTCTTGCTCAACGCAAAGTCCCAAGCGACTGGATAAAAGCGCAGATGACGCCTGTATATAAGAAGGGTGGAATGACGGGTCCTCAAAATTACAGACAAATATCCTTAACATCGGTTTGTTGCAGGAATCTCGAACATATTCTCAGTTCAAATATAATGAATTTCCTTGAGACACAGAAGTTGCTATCCATGCATCAGCACGGCTTTAGAAAGCATCGCACCTGCGAAACGCAACTCGCCCTTTTTTCACATGATATCTTGCGAACCAAGGATGAAGGGTATCAGACGGATGCCCTATTCCTTGACTTCCGGACAGCGTTTGACTTGGTGCCCCACTGCAGACTCCTAGCTAAGGTATGAGCATATGGGATTGGTTCCCAAATTGTGAGTGGCTCGAATACTTCTTAAGTAATAGAGCCCAGTACGTTGTCCTCGATGGTGATGGTGAGTGTTCATCGGAGGCGAGGGTATCACCTGGAGTGCCCCAGGGGAGTGTGGTAGATCCGCTGTTGTTTTCTGTCTACATAAATGATCTTTTGGATAGAGTGGATAGCAATGTGCGGCTGTTTGCTGATGATGCCGTGGTGTACGGGAAGTTGTCGTCGTTGAGTGACTGTAGGAGCATAAAGGTGCCTTGGACAGGATTTGTGATTGGTGTAAAGAATGGCAGCTAACTGTAAATATAGATAAATGTAAATTAATGCAGATGAATAGGAAAAAGAATCCCGTAATGTTTGAATACTCCATTAGAAATGTAGCGCTTGACACAGTCACGTCGATTAAATATTTGGACGTAACAGTGTAGAGCGATATGAAGTGGGACAGGCATGTATTGGCAGTTGTGGGGAAGGCGGGTAGTCGTCTTCGGTTCATTGGTAGAATTTTGGGAAGATGTGGTTCATCTGTAAAGGAGACCGCTTATAAAACACTAATACGACCTATTATTGAGTACTGCACGAGCGTTTGGGATCCCTATCAGGTCGGATTGAGGGAGGACATGGAATCAATCCAGAGGCGGGCTGCTAGATTTGTTACTGGTAGGTATGACCATCACGCGAGTGTTATGGAAATGCTTCAGGAACTCGGGTGGGAGTCTCTGGAGAAAAGGAGGCGTTCTTTTCGTGAATCGCTACTGAGGAAATTTAGAGAACCAGCATTTGAGGCTGACTGCAGTACAATTTTACTGCCGCCAACTTATATTTCGCGGAGAGACTACAAAGATAAGATAAAAGAGATTATGGCTCGTACAGAGGCATATAGGCAGTCATTTTTCCCTCGTTCTGTTTGGGAGTGGAACAGGGAGAAAAGATGCCAGTTGTGGTACGAGGTACCCTCCGCCACGCACCGTATGGTGGATTGTGGAGTATGTATGTACATGTAGATGTGGATGTAGATATCCTTTTCTTCTAATCCTTCCCCTACATCTGCATTCCTGTCTCCCATGATTATTAGATTTTCATATCACTTTACATACAGTATTACACTTTCAATGTCCTCGTACACTTTCTCTATATCTTCATCTTCAGCATGCGACGTCGGCATGTATACCTGAACTATTGTTGTCGGTGTTGGTTTGCTGTCGATTCTGATAAGAACAACCCTATCACTGAACTGTTCACTGTAACGCACTCTCTACCATATCTTCCAATTCACAACGAATCCTACTCCCGTTATACCATTTTTTGTTGCTTTTCGTATTACTCTGTACTCATTTGACCAGAATCCCTTGTCTTCTTTCCACTTCACTGACTGCTACTACACATAGTTTGTGCCATCGCATTTCCCTTTTCAGATTTTCTAGTTTCCCTACCTCGTTCAAGCTTGTGACATTCCACGCCCCGACTCGTAGAACGTTATCCTTCGGCTGATCATTCAATCTTTTTCACGTGGTAACCTCTCCCTTGGTAGCCCCCTCCCGAAGATCCGAATGGGGGACTATCCCGGAATCTTTTGCCAATGGAGAGTTCATCATGACATTTATTCAATTACAGGCCACATGTCCTGTGGGTAAAAGTTACGTGTTTTTAATGCAGTGGTTTCCATTGCCTTCTGCATCCTCATATCGTTCATCATAGCTGATTGTTCGAGCTTTAGGAGCGGTTTCCCACCCGTTGGGTCGAGCGAGGTGGCGAAGTTGTTAGCATACTGGACTCGCATTCGGGAGGACGACGGTTCAATCCCGTGTCCGGCCATCCTTATTTTAGTTTTCCGCTATTTCCCTAAATCGCTCCAGGCATATGCCAGGATGGTAAAAGGAACGACTTCCTTTCCCATTCTTCCCGAATCCCATGACACCGATGACCTCGCTGTTTGGTCTCTTCCCCCAAACAACTCAATGATCACCCACCCATAGAAAGAGACAGTGCCCTGAACCTGTGTCTGCTCCTATGGCCTCTTTGACAAGGCAACTGGCAGAATGAGGGTGACTTCTTATGCCGGAAGTCTTCGCCCGTCAATGCTGATTATTTATCAAAATTTAAACAGCGGCGGGTCTCGAACTCGGGACCGAAGACGTTTTTGATTTCGAATCAAAGACGACTCCTGAAAGTGATACCGTCTTGCAGTTAAACGGGTATTTGTCTTAGATTCTTGTTGCCAGAATGCTGACCCACACAAAGGCGTCGGCCAAACGTTGTTAGTAGAACGAGTCGGATCAAATAAATTCTCTGGCTCTGAGGCACGGAATGGTGTACTACGTGAAGTTCCATCGAAAGAGTCAAACTCCAGCAGATATTGAGTGAGCTGCAAGACCACTACGGTCGCAGGTACGAATCCTGCCTCGGGCATGGATGTTTGTGATGTCCTTAGGTTAGTTAGGTTTAACTAGTTCTAAGTTCTAGGGGACTAATGACCTCAGCAGTTGAGCTCCATAGTGCTCAGAGCCCATTTTTGAGTGAGCTGCACACGTGTTTAAATCCATTGCGGATCCATCCCAGGTGCTATCACTTGGGACACCACGAAAGTGGCCAGTAAACAACGCTAAGGAAATAGTTTACTGAAGCAGAGGATTGAAATCAGCACCCGCAAGCTCATTTATGTTGGACAGCCATATGTGCTTCCCAAAGTATTGTCTAAGTCTTTGGCCCACACCCCACGCTGATTTTTATACTGTTGAGCCGTTATCGTCCATTATAGAATAAGAAAATTCAGCAAGATATTTACAGTGTTGAGAAGTTCTACACCATCGTATTCGAATGTTTTTTTAGTTCTGATAGGCAAATGGGAAGTTATATGTAGCTTCCTCCAGTAAATCTTAGCCTTATCAACGCCAACAGATTTTCCGTAACGCCCATTGCCAAGGAGACGGTACTCTATGCCCCAGCCTAAAAGAAATAAAAAAATTTCGTTACCTGTTGTTGATTAATAGTAACAACACATTTTTAAAAAGAGGTAATGATGTGTAAGGAGGAATCAGAATATGTAAGTATTTTTAGCACAGTCTTTCAATTTTATTACCACCACAAAAGTTTTAAAAATGCATATTTAGCTATGTCTTGTTGACTTTTAACCACAAATTTTAAAAAGTTCGAAAAATTTTCGAAAGATGAGCATAAAGGACATCCGCTCCGACCACCTCCCTGGGAGAGTTAATAATTGCCAAAGACTGTTTCAAAAAAATAGCCGAAGACCACAGTATAATCTTGCATAAGTATCTAAACTGTGAAGAACTAACTGTTGCTTCATGCAGATCTCACTTCTGCCTACGTGCAGCTCAAAAACCGAGAAATACATTCCACCTGAAATTAAGCAAAAATTAGCGTCATCTTTAGTTCTGTGAAAATTTTACCACCGTGATGCAGCTGGAGAAGACACATGTAGTAAAATCTCCGGATGATTCCTGAAAACTATGGTGCTTAAGATGTATATGTAAAATTCGGTTGTATGTTCACTGAACTCCTCCCTACACATAACGAGTGTGGGTGGGACCAGGCAGGCGATGTCGTCTTCCGTACGCTGTCTTTCCTTCATTGTCACTGATGTCCTTTGTATCTCTCCTCGAAAACCAGATACCTGTCATCGGTTACATCCAGCATTGTGTATAGAACACTGCATAACAGTAAATCGTACTTTTAATGCAGGCTTTCATGAGCGGCTGTCTTAGCTGCTGGTCAGTTTTCAGGGTCATCCATGAGTCTTTCTCGGCATCGGGCATCTCCAGAGCTGCTTCTGCTTCCGCAGAGTCTTGCTGTCTGATGGATTCGAAGTCGGAGATAGACATGAGTACTGTGAAAAAGAGCTTCCCGCACCGTGTAGTCCGCGGTGTTGGGCAACTTGTCACGGTTCGCGCATCTCCCCCCCCCCCCCCCCCCCCTGTCGCAAGAGTCCTCCCTCGGGCATGGAATTTCCAAATTTTTCAAAAAAATGGCTTATTAGAAGTTCCCAAGTGGTCAGTAGATATACTCCCTGTCAGAGGCGGAACTTATCTTTCGAACCATCGGCTGATCAAGATAAAACTTATCTATAGATTCTGTTGAGCTGCTGATCATATGATCCACTGCTTCTTCTTTCCATCTGAAACTATACCAAATTTTATATTCCAAGACTGCTGCTCCGTGTATTCAAGGATAATAATTCTTCGCTGTAAATAAAATTTTGGTTTTGGAAAACACACTTCTCTGACTGAAGAGCATATCCTCCTATAGCTGAATTTTTTGTTTTCGCTGGTCGGCAAATATTCTTTTCTTCCTGCAGCTGTGTGTTCACGCTGTTGTTGGTAGTTCCGATGTACAACTTGCTACACGCTCACAGAATTTTGCGTATCCCGGATGCCGACAGAGGTTGGCGCTTATGCTTGACAGTTTTTTCGTCGCTCTAAGAACGGGTCTGATGTTATGTGTATAAAATCCGATTAGTCACTTTTTTTAACAAACCAGTAGAGGAACTCCGTTCTCTCATCAATGTGTTCCATTCCTGCCCTTCAGCCTACTGATATTTGGCCGAAGCGCTCTATTTACTATCGTGAACAACATTTTTGTAGGAAGCCTGCTTCAGATTATGAATTCGTCGTCCTGGTACACTGGCATAAAAATATGGTGTGTCGAACAGACATTCGGTGACACCCGTCTTCTGTTGTGGATGGTAGTTCGAAGTCTTATGCACATATCTATATATATGCATCATTTTCCGAAAAATATAGCCCACAATCAAACTAGCCGAAAAATTCGTAAGCAGCTAAGTGAAGCATTCTCCATTTGTCATACCAACTGTAGATCTATCCATACCGTAACCTCCGGCTTATGTAGAGCCATTAGACATTTAGATTAAAACTGTATGTTATTATCGGTGTAGCTTCCCTCCCGGCATACCGCCAACAGAGAATCAGTACCTCCGTCACATGATTTATCTGCATATTTTTCATACTTCATTATTTTGGCTTTGTTCCTTCTATCTCACTCCTAATGATACCCTGCAGTTTGTCTATCTCCCTGCGAACAATCAACCTCTTCACATTGACTCCTTCTATACTGCTGCCACACATTTCTGTGGGATGACATTTTAACAGATTACAGCGAGGAAATTGCTTTACACAGTGATAACAAAACTTTATTTTATTAAATTCCCTGCATTAATTACTGTATGTATTGTATTCTGTATTTTAAACGTCATTATTATCATTATATATGCTCAACTACTATGAAATTTTTAAAGTTGACTCACAATGGATGTTGGATTTAAGAGAGAACCTGAATGCCTCAATATCGCCTGGTGTGTACTTAACAGGAAAGCTAAAGTGTTACAGGATCGATGAAACCGCCGGTCCGCACACGGCCCTTTGCGCTCTCAGAGGATGAAGGGCAGTGATTGTCATTGTGCTCGTGTATTTCTTTTCACACTTGTCACATCGACTGTACATCCAAGCACAGGATGGGGGGGGGGGGGGAATATATGAATGAATTGTATTATTAAAGGCGTATGAAGAACACATTTAGAAAAACGTAACTACATGCTACTGGGAGCACAGTCGTAGTTGTAGAGTACGATTAGAGAATAGTAGCTTTTCTCAAAATAACTACACAATGCCACATAGATTTCGGACAAATGTTTGCTCCGGCCCTAACACAGCGTAATACGAATATGAGAGAAAGCGTTACTGCATTTAAACAGACAGCAGTTGCTACGGAGAACATTCTGAGGTAAGAAAATCTTGATTTAACTGAACCACACAGTAAACAAGGCTAATATTCGCGTTACAAACTGAGGCAGTAATTGCTTCCATTTTTACTGGTATTTAGTCATTAGTAGGACGTCGATGCTAGAAATTGCGAAGAAAATCTTTGTTACTTACGATATAAACTAAGAGTTTGTGAAAAAATATTACATTTACGGATACCTTTGTTTTCGAAGCATTATTGAATATAAAGTACTGGAAAAAAGAAAAATAATTTAAGGCGTACGCTAAGGCGTGTGAATGTCTTCACCGAATGAACGAACAATCTGTTGCGAAACGTTTTGGTTAGCTGCGGAATCTTCTGAAGTCGCGGTGGGCCTACACAGAATGGCTAGCGCGCTTAAACTGAAAAACCTGGGAAATTTAGGCCCGAAATACTTCTACTACAAATCATACTATTCTGTTAGGTGAACAGCATGTTAATACGCTTATAGTCTATTTACTGTGATCGAGGCTGGTTACGATAGAAGGTGTTGAGGAACAATTCGCGCTCAAGCAAAAAGAGAATAGATGCGGTACACTGTTCGTCATATTATGTTCCCATTCGTATTTATTTCGATAAAAATGATAACCCAATGATACATTATTTGTACCATATTAACTGATTCTTTTATCACATTAAAATGTGGATAGCGGGAAAATAATTATCAATATGGGTTAACAATTTACAACTCATTTGTAACGATGTCAGCAAATTTCATTGCAAAATGTTGTTCACTCACACTCGCGCGGTCGCATCTGATCTAGGAATTGAGGGACTAAGGTCACTAGCGGCTGGTACGAAACTAATTACATTCCAGAAACTGAGGTTTCTCTATGTGGTAGCGCATTGTGCTGCATTCTATTGAATCCCACAAGAAGTGGCTCGCAAGAGAGTAGTATCCAACACGTGCCAAAAGCTGCTGTTCAGTAGCTCCGTGTGCGCTTGTGAAGAGAGTGGGAGTAGACAATTATACGAATTGTAATACTGTTCCGCACTGTCGAATCTAATTTCATTCGCATAGGTATTTGCGCTATTCATTCTATAGATTACAACACATTTCAGAAAATCGTACCAGAAATGTGGCCAATTATATAGGCGTTGGTGATTGTATCGTTCTTTGTAAATGCTTCATAATGCGGCGGGGCGGGTTCGGTCTTCTGCATTTTCTCTTTCACTTATTGAAAGTCCGCCTACCTCGATATGCTTCTTTCCGACGTCCCTTCACTCTGTAGTAGCAGATACGTGCTAGGCAGCGTAAAGCGGCGTTGATGAAACCACTACCTAATACCTACCACACAGAGGCCACGTAACTCGAGTTGTGAGTCAATTCCTGAATGTTCATTTTTAAAAAATCGGGCGTTCGGAGAATGCAGTCTACTTGCTGAAAGCATTTAAAATTAAACTGAATCTACTTTTTATTCATATGCAAACACATGAAATTGCTATCAAGTCCGTATTTATTATGGTACTACTCTATCAACTCAGAGTAGCACGTGCAACTTTCGTCCTGGATGTATTTCAATCTACCCTCTACAGTTCCCTCTAGCACCGTGGAAGTCATTCCCTCATGTCTTAACAGATTTAATATCATCCTGTCCCTTCTCCTTAGTTGTGTTTTCCACATATTACATTCCTCTTGCGATTTTGGGCAGAACGCCTCGTTCCTTACCTTATCAGTCCACCTAATTTTCAACATTCGTCAGTAGCACCACATCTCAAATGCTTCGATTCTCTTCTGTTCCGGTTTTCTACCCTACAACGCTGTCCTACAGACGTACATTCTCAGAAATTTCTTCCTCAAATTGAGGCCGATATTTGACATTAGTAGACTTCTCTTGTCCACGAATGCCCTTTTTTCCATTGCTAGTCTGCTTTTGATGACCTTACTCAGTCCGTCATTAGTTATTTTACTGCCTAGGTAGCAGAATTCGTTAATTACTTTGTGGCCATCAATCCTGATGTTAATTTTCTCGTTGTTCTCTTTTGTACTACTTCTCATTACCTTCGTCTTTCATCGATTTACTCTCAATTCATGCTATGTACTCATTAGTCTGTTTATTCCGTTCAGCAGATCATGTAAATCTTCTTAACTTTCACTCAGGATAGCAATGTCATCTGCTAATCGATCATTGATATTTTTTCACCTTCAATTTTAATTCCACTCAAGAACCTTTCTTTATTTCCATAATTGCCTGCTCGGTGTACAGATTGAACAGTATGGGCGAGAGGCTACGGTCTTGTCTTATACCCATTTGAATACTGGCACTTCGTTCTTGGTCGACCAGTCTTATTATTCACTCTTGGCTAGTGTACATACTGTACATATTGTACATTACCCGTCTCTCATATAGCTTACCCCCACTTTCATCAGAATTTCGACAATATAGCACCATTTTACACTGTCTAACGCTTTTTCCATGTCGACAAATCCTATGAGCGCGTCTTGATTTTTCTTTAGTCCTCCTTCCATTATTAACCGCAACGTCAGAATTGCCTCCCTCGTGCTTTTACCTTTCCTAAAGCCAAACTGATTGGCATGTAGCGCATCCATTCTTCTATGTATTAATGTTGGAAGCAGCTGGGATGCATGATTTGTTAAGCTGATTGAGCCAAAATTCTCGCACTTGTCAGCTCTTGCCGTCTTCGGAATTGTTTGGATGATGCTTTTCCGAAACTCAGATGATATGTCGCCAGACTCATACATTCTACATACAAACGTGAATAGTTGTTTTATTGCCACTTGACCCAATGATTTTAGAAATGCTTATGGAATGTTATATATCCCTTCTGCTTTCTTCGATCTTAAGTCCTCCAAAGCTCTTTTAAATGCTAATACTGGATCCTCTATCTCATCTAAATCGTCTCCTACTTCTTCTTCTATCACATCATGAAAAGCTTCCCCCTCATAGAGGCTTTCAATGTATTCTTTCCTCCTATTCGATCTCTCCTCAGCATTTAGCAGTGGGATTCCCGTTGCACTCTTTATGTTTTCACCCTTCACTGAAGGTTGTTTCGACTTTCCTTTACCCTGAGTCTGTCCTTCCGACAATAATTTCTTTTTCGATATCTTCACATTTTCCCTGTAGCCATTTCGTCTTAGCTTCCGTGTACTTCCAATTTTTTTTTTATTCCTCAGCGGCTTGTATTTCTGTCTTCCTGAGTTTCACGGAACATTTTTTACTTCCTCCTTTCATCGATCAATTGAAGTATTTCTTCTGTTACCCACGGTTTCTTCGCACTTACCTTCTTTGTACCGAAGTTTTCCTTCCCAGCACCTCTGTTGGTCCTTTTTAGAGATATCCATTCCTCTTCAACCGTACTACCTACTGATCTATTCCTTATTGCCGTTTCTACAGCCTTACAGGAATTCAATCGTATCTCGTCATTACTTAGTATTCCGTATCCCACTTCTTTGCGGATTGATTCTTCCTAACAAATGTCTTTAATTTCAACCTACTGTTCATCACTACTATATCGTGATCTGAGTCTACGTTTGCTCCTGGGTACGACTAACAATCCAGTATATGATTTTAGAATCTCTGTCTGACCGTGATGTAATCTAACTGAGATCTTCCCCTATCATTTGGTCTTTTGCAAGTATACCTCCTTCGGTTGTGATTCTAGTGTTCTTTCCACTTCGCTGATTCCTACTACATCTACATTGACCCCATACATTTCTCCTCTCAGATTTTCTAGTTCCCCTACCACGTTAATGCTTGTGACATTCCAGGCCCCGACTCGTAGAACGTTCTCTTTCCATTGGTTATTCAATGTTTTATTCATTGTAACCTCCCCCTTGGCAGTCCCCTCCCGGGGAACCGAGTGGGGGACTATTCCAGAATTTTTGGCCAATAGAGCGATCATCATGACACTTATGCAATTACAGGCCACATGTCCTGTGGATACTCGTTACGTGTCTGTAATGCTATGGTTTCCATTGCCTTCTGCATCCACATGCCGTTGATCATGGCTGAATCTTCCGCCTTTAGTCGCAGTTTCCTACCCCTAGGACAAGAGTGCCCCGGACCTCTGTCCACTCCTCAACCCTCATTGATAAGGCCGTTGGTAGAATGAGGGTGATTTCTTATACTGGAAGTCTTCGGCCGCCATTGTTGATTATTTTCACATGAAATGTTATTAGTTCCACATGACTCACATAGATTCGCATTGCCAAAATCCGCATGTGTACAAACGAAATTCACTCCATTTTCTAGAAATTTTATCTTCCGCATTAAAATACTCTGAATTGAAGTATACAAAGAGCTGTCGGGTGGTGTAATAGTAATACATTGAAGTACAATAGTAAACACGGTGCTGTACAAAAAATCATTATCGATCCCAAAAGGTAACAATTTGCTTCTTAAATTATTGTTTCTTTATATACTCGGTTCGTATTTTGATTGTGATTACTTCTGCAGATACCACTAATTTATGGTCTCCTGTCGCGTTTTCCAGTCTGTAAGTGAAGGCTGATCTTAGGAACTACTGTAAGGAATTTGCTGTGTTTTTCGTTAACAAGCAGGCTGATTCACCATAAAGGTCTGTGTATGTTATTTATCATCATGGCAATGGTGAGTGACATATACTTTTACCTGCTCCATATTAAAGTGCCATTTGCAGTAACATCTCATAGTAACGGTAGGAGCTACGAACTGGTTAGCTGTAGCGGAGGTGATATCTGGCGGGAAAAATAGTAATGTAATATAAACAGTAGCAACAATTCAAATTATTTCATCGAATGTTGACCATAAACTACACTGACGGGAAAATATTGAAAAATATTAAAATACACTCCTGGAAATGGAAAAAAGAACACACTGACACCTGTGTGTCAGACCCACCATACCTGCTCCGGACACTGCGAGAGGGCTGTACAAGCAATGATCACACGCACGGCACAGCGGACACACCAGAAACCGCGGTGTTGGCCGTCGAATGGCGCTAGCTGCGCAGCATTTGTGCACCGCCGCCGTCAGTGTCAGCCAGTTTGCCGTGGCATACGGAGCTCCATCGCAGTCTTTAACACTGGTAGCACGCCGCGACAGCGAGGGCGTGAACCGTATGTGCAGTTGACGGACTTTGAGTGAGGGCGTATAGTGGGCATGCGGGAGGCCGGGTGGACGTACCGCCGAATTGCTCAACACGTGGGGCGTGAGGTCTCCACAGTACATCGATGTTGTCGCCAGTGGTCGGCGGAAGGTGCACGTGCCCGTCGACCTGGGACCGGACCGCAGCGACGCACGGATGCACGCCAAGACCGTAGGATCCTACGCAGTGCCGTAGGGGACCGCACCGCCACTTCCCAGCAAATTAGGGACACTGTTGCTCCTGGGGTATCGGCGAGGACCATTCGCAACCGTCTCCATGAAGCTGGGCTACGGTCCCGCACACCGTTAGGCCGTCTTCCGCTCACGCCACAACATCGTGCAGCCCGCCTCCAGTGGTGTCGCGACAGGCGTGAATGAAGGGACGAATGGAGACGTGTCGTCTTCAGCGATGAGAGTCGCTTCTGCCTTGGTGTCAATGATGGTCGTATGCGTGTTTGGCGCCGTGCAGGTGAGCGCCACAATCAGGACTGCATACGACCGAGGCACACAGGGCCAACACCCGGCATCATGGTGTGGGGAGCGATCTCCTACACTGGCCGTACACCACTGGTGATCGTCGAGGGGACACTGAATAGTGCACGGTACATCCAAACCGTCATCGACCCCATCGTTCTACCATTCCTAGACCGGCAAGGGAACTTGCTGTTCCAACAGGACAATGCACGTCCGCATGTACCCCGTGCCACCCAACGTGCTCTAGAAGGTGTAAGTCAACTACCCTGGCCAGCAAGATCTCCGGATCTGTCCCCCATTGAGCATGTTTGGGACTGGATGAAGCGTCGTCTCACGCGGTCTGCACGTCCAGCACGAACGCTGGTCCAACTGAGGCGCCAGGTGGAAATGTCATGGCAAGCCGTTCCAGCATCTCTACGATCGTCTCCATGGGAGAATAGCAGCCTGCATTGCTGCGAAAGGTGGATATACACTGTACTAGTGCCGACATTGTGCATGCTCTGTTGCCTGTGTCTATGTGCCTGTGGTTCTGTCAGTGTGATCATGTGATGTATCTGACCCCAGGAATGTGTCAATAAAGTTTCCCCTTCCTGGGACAATGAATTCACGGTGTTCGTATTTCAATTTCCAGGAGTGTATTAATGTAGAGTAACGAAATTTCGGGGCTAAATATTCCTAGATTGCACATTTCGACTAGGTAACATAGTTAAGTGATTATCATTGCAGAATTACAATTTAATGTACGCGATAGGTAAGTCATTGCAAATGTGAAATACTGGTACATTAATAAATGGTGTAACCGCCAAAATGTTGAATGTAAGCAGGAAAACTGCATGCATTGTGCTTTACAGGTGCTGGATGTAAGTTTTGTGGGATGGAGTTCCAGCCCTGTTGTACGTGGTCGGTTAATACAGGGACGTTTAATACAGGTTGTCGATGACGCTGGAGTTGTGCGATGATGTCCCATTGTAGACAAGTATGCAGCTCGAGCAGACCAAGACAACATGTCGACACTCTGTAGAGCATTTTGGTTTGAACAACGGTATGTGGGCGAGCGTTACCCTGTTAGAAAAAGCCCCCTGGAATACATTCATGAATGGCAGCACAACATATCGAATCCCAAGATAGACGAAGATGGTTACAGCATAACAGGTCGAATCGACAGACTGACTAACAAATTTTCAGCCTTGCGAAATCTTACCGCAAGCCACAGATCCAGGTGTTCGTCCAGAGTGGTTGCAGGCATTCAACTGGTCCCCTCCTAACGAAGCACGCGGCCATCGCTGGCACCGAGGCAGAACGTGCTTTCATCAGAAAACACAACAGGCTTCAGAACTGCTGTCCAGTGAGCTCTCACTTCTGACCACTGAAGTCTTACACGGCGGTCGTTTGGGGGTTAATGGAATGTACGCTACATAGTGTCTGGCTCGCTAATATACTTGAAGTGCCCGATTTATAACACTTTATCGTATCACTGTGGTACCAACTGCTGCTCAACTTGCTGCTGCAGATGCAGTACGACGCACGAATGCGACACACAGAATACCATGGCCTTCTCTCTCGGTAGCGCCAATTCGCCCTTACAACCCTACATTCTCGTGACCACTACTGCCAGCAGTCATGTGCAGTGGCGACATTCCTGCAAAGTCATTCCGCAATATCACAGAAGCAACGAAATGTTTCTCCTATTCCTATTACATATTCTCGGTCAGACTCAATTGGATGTGGATGACGACGTCTTTGTCGCTCTAAAGGCATTCTTGACTACCATCATCTCACCACGTCCAATCTCAAAGGTAACAGACGCTCTAGACCCTTAAAGAGTGTGTTTAGAGCTAACCTGATTCGCAACCTCAATGTGGTGCTATTGGCAGATCTCTTACGTGCCTGACGCGAAATTTGAAAGAACATCTTTCAGATATAGAAACGCGCCTACCAACTTTCGTTAATGTTGCAAAATCCCTACATCGTGTTGGGATATTTCCCTTCAGTGTATATGCAATATTCTTCTTCCTTCTGCCTTTGTCCCGCCTCGGCGAAGGGTGCGCGTTGTTAGAACGGATGTGGTGTCTTTCATTTAAGACGTGGCCGGATGTCCTTCCTGTTCCCACCACATTACACCACCCTCCCCGACCTCTTCTACCACCGAGGTTGAAAGTGCATACCCCAACTCTGCGTGAGTAGTGTTATTCATATATAATCGTGCAGACATGTTTCTAAATGTTTACGACTGGTGTAACAGAGGCGGGACATAGGTATATCCCGAATTTCACTGTAATGCCACTAGGTGAAATCTCTTATACAGTGCTTATACGCTGGCTGACATACCGGCCCTCGTCGTTAATCCACCAGGCGGATTCTATAAACAGCCGGCGCACCTCCCCATGCCAGAAACAGCGCTTTAACATGCACGGCTATCCTGCTGGGTAAGAATATACAAAATGAGGCAGCTAAGACTGGCCACAGCAGATATACCCAGAAAGAAAAAAATATTTAAGGGTGATTAGTTCCACATGTACAAACTCTAGGGATTGAGCGATGAGAGGATACGGAACAAAAAAGCTCTAACCAACTGACGATCGGAAATAAATGGTTTCCATGCCAGAAACCATTTACTCAGTCGTACTTTGTTACAGAGGCTGCAGGATAATACGCGCTGTACCATGCAGTCACAGTGACGGTAAGCATGGTCCTCTCTTTCCTCGTATGTCGTGCCCCAGCGCCGTCTTCTTCCGTAGTAATTGGTAATGTTGTGTCCGATTCATATGTCTTGCCGACTCACGTTGTAGTGGATGTGATACAGCGTTTTACACAACGGTTTTGCACTCGAATCGAGAGCATGCCCATATTGTGTTTACTTAGTGATAGGCAAATGGAAACGGGTGGCGGACAGCAAGGTTGTATCACGAGGCCTGGCCCCGCCTACAACAAACATAGCATTCAGTGCTTGCGTCAGTGTTTTACATTTTGATTTAGAGTCGTTTCAGGCAAAGGAAATCATGAAGGATGCAACCGAAATGTTCTGACACCAGACATGGAGGAAAATGTGATTAACCGTGAGAAGTGCGACCGCCGTCTCAGTATCAGGCATTT
Source organism: Schistocerca americana (assembly GCF_021461395.2). NCBI lineage: Eukaryota > Metazoa > Arthropoda > Insecta > Orthoptera > Acrididae > Schistocerca > Schistocerca americana. The sequence continues at coordinate 582,285,064 of NC_060119.1, read as the reverse complement.
GGCCCGCGAGTACAGGGTACGCGAGACGACGTGTGGAACATTCTCCGCGCCGATTGTTACTATCCTAATCACTTACAGCGTGCGCAGAGCTTACTAATGGCGGACTTTGCACATCAGGAGTGCTTTTGCGTTCTGTTTCTCCAACCAGCAACCACGACTCCGGGATTTGTGTCATCAATCCTACTCTCAGATGAGACTAACTCAGTGTGGTTTGGTAACTTCTCCTCTGATAACAATCATCTGCGGCGTAGTAAGCAGAACACCCATGGTGCGGGGATAGCGAGTCATCAGCATCGGTATTGCCGGAATGTGTGTGCCAGGATAACTGGCGGCCGAATTTTGGGACCACACTTCCTCCCACGTCGACTAACAGGCCGGAACAATTGGCGTTTCCTGCTCGTGACTTTGCTTCCTCTGCTGGAAGAAGGGGCGCTGATGATTCGAAGGGTTATGTGGCTGCTACAGGATTGGTTTCCAGCCCACTTTGCCGTTAACGTCCGGACGCATCTCCATCGTGTCTTCACTGGTCGATGGAGGCGGTCCAGTTACATGACATGCTCGTTCACCGATCTTAGCGCGATTCTGGTTCTGCGACCATCTAATAGGTGTATAGTATTCAGAGGTATCGATGTGCAGAGCCCATTCCAGATGTGGAGACAATGGAGCAGCGTATTCGTGCTGCCTTTGACACTGTTCGAATACAGCCTGGCCGATGTGAATGTGTGAGGCAGAACATGCCACGGCACTGAAACTAATGCTTTGAGGAGCACGGAAACCAGTTTCTACATATATTGGAACTGCAGCTGCATGGTACAATGCGTATTAGAGCGCAGTCTCTGTGACAATTTATGACTGAATAAATAATCTACCGTGGAAGCCATGCATTTCCGGACATAGGTTCATTAGACCTTTTTTGTTCCGTATTCCCTCATCAATCAGTCCATAAAGTTTGTACACGCTGCAAAAATCACTCTGTGTAACTTACAAACGTTGCTCTGTTTTTATGTTTAGTGAAAGCAAAGATCGATGATTTTAAGACATTTATTCTAAATATTAGTATCGACAGAATAGTGCTGTCTTCTTTAGATCGGCATTATGCCTATCTGAAGAGACAGTACGATCCTTTCGACATTAGTAATTTTAATAAAGGTCTCAAAATTGAGCGATCTGGGCTTCCACAAAAAAGTGCATAAATAAACACGTCGTGGAGTTGTTTTCGTCAAGCCAAAGTGGACAACACGGCAAATTTCCTGAGGTTCGTAAGTAATTTTTATCGTTTGTAGTCACCGAATTACGATACCAACTTTGTTACACTTCTTTCCAATGTAACTATAAACTTTTCTCAGTTGCATTTAAAACAAACTCCCCAAAAACCGTCTATGACTTAAGGTGTATGGAACTTGATCAAATGGAGACGAAAATCTCTGTCCTCCGTCGGGAGAAGAGTTTCAAACTTTTGCTGTTTGTACCAGATTTAAGTAAGCATGTTGCTCAGGTCAGGTTCATGTTTATGGTCAAGACTGTCGTTGCAAACTCTCTAACGTCTCATCTTGACCATTACTTAATGATGTAAATTGGTTATGGAGAAACAATGCTGCTAAGTGAATTTCCTCTGGAGTTATGGCAGCACGGGCCCGTGTTTTTCGAGCAGCAGAACTCTTATTTCAGTTTTCGCCACAGATAGAAGTTTAGAAGTTTTAAGTTTGATGACTATGCAGAGAATTCTGCTTTTCCTGAGCGACTGTTGCAATGCTCTCCAACTGTTCTCTTATGAGAGTCTGTCATTAGATGTACGGAATGGGAGGGACATAGGTCATATTGGTACCCCACTGATTGCCTTATGTCAAATGGAATGATGTGGGTGTTGAGAAACACGCACCAAACACAGACAGACCAAGAGTGTGGTTTTTTTTCAAAAAATGGTTCAAATGTCTCTGAGCACTATGGGACTCAACTGCTGAGGCCATTAGTCCCCTAGAACTTAGAACTAGTTAAACCTAACTAACCTAAGGGCATCACAAACATCCATGCCCGAGGCAGGATTCGAACCTGCGACCGTAGCGGTCTTGCGGTTCCAGACCGCAGCGCCTTTAACCGCACGGCCACTTCGGCCGGCGTAGTTTTTGTCCACTTCTTTGACTAAGATGGATTTTCCGCTCATGATTAGCGCAAATTTCCTAGACAGATTTCCCCAAAGTTCGCAAACGATGCTTCTTCCTAAGACTAAATTTTGCATAAATATGCCGCATCACTTTGCTCTTTTCGTAGATAACATTCGGAGAATTGTAATCAATTTTGTAAGTTATCGCTACGAAGTTGTAGATGTAGTAAAATGTTAAGAGGATGAAATGAGATGGAATCTAGTGTTCGCAGGACATTTGTTGGTTCGATCCGTCTCGTGCTTCCGAGATGCTGTTTAGTGACATTCGCGTTTTGTGTTACTACAGGTAAAACGTTAATTTAGTTTGATTCATGAGTTTCTAATTTTTCTCCTTGGCGTATATCTTTTCCACACTTTTGGTTCCTAGAAGTGATTTTTATGAAGTTTGAAAAGACAGATCGCGAGTGCTAGGTGTGATTTGGCTTCTCTTCAGCATACAACCGGATCGCTGCTCTAATAGTTTGGCAACATTTGACGTAACATTTATTCGCCTCTGCTTATACATCGGATGAATACAATAATGAAATGAAGAACAATTTGTATGATTAATACAACAGAAGATCACAGATTGATGGGGGGCTCGAGCGCATAGGTAAACACTAGCACCGTGGTCTCCGGCGCCGTTATCTCGATAATACTTGATCAAGTCTCATACAAGTTATGTATTTGAAGTTCTCTTGGGAAGGTTATTTCAAATGCCACAGAAGAAAGCGTATAGTTCCATTTGAAAACAACGTATTCGGAGTCATAATTCGGTAACTTTACAGGAACTACTTGCGAACTTTAGAAATTAACCGAAAACAGCAACTCGATACTTTTTATTAATCCTAGATACATCTGGGGTGGCTTCTGTCAGCTGCCTCACCTTACGAATACAGCGTAAACCCCTGCTGAGTTTTCCCGTCAGTATGTGAAAGCTAATCTCGTGATCTACTCTAGGGATTTTCATAATTTTTACTATAGATAGACTTATTTATGAGATCAGTCTGTGAACATGATTTATTTTGTGCTATGCCAAACTTATTCCGGCCACAGATACTTAAAGCTTCCCGTACGAAGCCAGGACGGGCAGCTTGTAATTTTACAAAAAATGAACTTTAATTGAAATTTAACTGCAGTTGAACATTGTGTCTACTTTAACGGAATTTACGCCGCACGCTTTTCGGAGCAGTGATGTATGCCTTTGCACGCCAGCGTGACAGGCTATTCTTTCTCCCGCCAGAGTTCGTAATCTTCATTCACAAATGACATACGGCACTCTTGCATATTTCGGATGCAGACCGCTATCCCACAAAATATTAGAAGAAATCCTCTGAAGTGGACTGGAGACATGTTTACATACCAAACTCAATATTTAATCTGGAGATCCATGAGAAGAGAAGGCGACAAGTGTTTTCATTTTGCTGCTTAACTTCTTGTTTTCTTAAGGCACGCGTATTGCTGAAGCGAAGATATGGATATTACTATTGTTAGTAACCTGTCGACAGTCAGGCCTGCCACGATATAAGCATACTTTTCTGAGGCTGTGGTACACCAACAGGAGCTCAAGAAGACAAAACTATACTGAGAGTCAATTCAAACTTATAATAAAGTGTACCACAGATACCAAACATCGGTTCAGGCACAGTTGCTTTACAATATAACATGGCACCACACCAAGGAAAGTGTTTCGGGAAGTGGCAGCCGCCACAATTACATCAATTGTCACTATTATTGTAGGTTCAGGATGAGATGACTGAACTTAGCGCACAGCATAAAATCTTTTACTGTGTCTTGAGGTACTGCAAATAGCTGACAGTAGGTATCATGGTAAACTGCCAACAAGAAACGGACTTACATGATGTACCCAAAGTGTCTCAAATAGCGGTGCTTACCCTTTTCTAAAAAAGATACTGACATCCAACTGTACTTAGCGTGTCAGTGGCCAATGGTACTATTAGGTTTACTCTAAAGGAAGGGCAGTGGAAAGAAATGCGAAGTGATGTCTGAAACTGACAGTGAATCTGTGCGTTTATGCGAACCTTCTGCTGCTGGGAAGCTTTTTGAGTTTTGTTGTTCAAATGGCTCTGAGCACTATGGGACTCAACTGCTGAGGTCATTAGTCCCCTAGAACTTAGAAGTAGGTAAACCTAACTAACCTAAGGACATCACAAACATCCAAGCCCGAGGCAGGATTCGAACCTGCGACCGTAGCGGTCTTGCGGTTCCAGACTGCAGCGCCTTTAACCGCACGGCCACTTCGGCCGGCTTGAGTTTTGTGCAGAGTTTTCTGCAGAGATTAGTAATCTTCATTTGTTCAGTAGTACGCTACATGTTTGCACCCCTTAGGGAAATTGAAGCAAGGCAAGCGGAGGTAAACCTAATATACTGAATGCTCGTTCCCCTATTGTATAAATCAACTGAGTTGCCAATGAAACTTGAGCCTGGGTAGAATCGGTTGTAGTTTTGTCGTACTCTTTGAAACACATAAAGCTATTAGATTGGGACGTCATGCTTTGTTTGACCCGACCATTGCCTCCAAATGCTTTTGCCGTGTGTTCAACCTGCTGCATTGCAGTGAATTGAATTAACAATTTTTGCTTAGAGGTGAAAGACGTGAACCTCTTTGGTGATATTGTGATACCCCAGGTAGAGCGTTCGCAGACTTATAACATAGCTTTAAAAGTTACAGAGACCACATAAATAGCTCGTGGTTATATTCGAGTCAGAGAATCCAGGTAAAAAGGCAGAAATAATATAGATTAAGATCCAGTCAATATCGTTGTCTCTAAAAAAGGAACAGACTGAAAGACTGGACAATGCTTGGTATGAAAATCGATCGTGACTACTGAAAAAGGAAATTATATTTGTCACAAATGATTTAGTGACATCGCAGAGAATCTACATCCATATTTCCAAAAGTGATATGAACATGTCACCTCCCGAACGTGCCTCCATTGTCTTAACCACATTATCATGTCACAATATCAAAATATCGCTGGGGTCAAACAAAAGTCAGTACATGTTTGTGGATGAAATATTACTATGAGATATGAATTTGTAGATTCGCAGGTAAAGGTATCACACTTGCTACATACGACGGTGACTTGAAATGTTCTCGGAATAAAAAAAAGTACTTACCTCACTGAAACCTTTTTTTATTTTTCAATGTGGTCTCCATGTAGATTAATGCACCAGCTCCAATGATGTTCCAGTGACTTGATCCCATCTCGAAAATGAGTTTCCTCAAGTCCTGCAATATACTTGTCCACTCCGGCTATCAGTTCTTCGTTTGAAGTGAATCTTCGTTCACCAAGAAGGGTTTTCAGTTTTGGGAGTAGATGGAAGTCTGAGGGAGTCATATCAGGTGAATAAGTAGGGTGTGACAACAATTTATACCTTAGTTCCTGTAATTTTGCCATGGCACCGACACATGTGTACGGGCGCCCATTGTCTTTGTGGAAGATGACTTTCTTCCTTGCTAAAGCTGGCGTTTTTGCCGCGTATCTTTTGTTGCAATTTATCCAAGAGGTTAGCATAGTATTCTCCATCAATTGCTTGCCCAGTGGGGAGGTAATCTGCACACATAATTCCTTTCGCATCCCAGAACACTGATGCCATGACTTTTCCCGCCGAAGAAATTGTCTTTGCTTTCTTTGGTGACGGAAAACCAGCATGTTTTTGACTATTGTTTTGTCTCTGGGGTACAGCAGTGCACGGAAGTTTTATCTGTGGTCGCAAATCGGCGCCAAAAATAATGTTCGTTTCTTCAAAAACGGGCTAAACATTGTTCCGATTTCTCCAGTCTGACACGTTTATGATCCAGCGTCAAGAGTCGCGGCACCCATGTTGCAGATAAGTTTTTCATTCTAATTCTTCAGTTAAAATGTGATATGCACTTTCAGATGACATCTGGCAAGCTTGAGTGATTTCACGCTCATTCAATCGGTGATCCTCCATGACCATGTTTCAACTTTTGCAATAATTTTTTGGGTAGTGACACATCTTGGCCGACCACTGCGTGGATCTACATTTAAGCTCTCCCTATGAAATTTAAATTAATTTGTCCACTTGGCAACAGTTGAATATGAATGGGCAGAGCTCCCCAGTGTATTCTGGAAATTGGCATGAATGTCCTTTGCTTTCATACCTTTCTTTACGAGGTTCTTTCCATCTTTCCATCTTTCCATCTTCGCAAATCACGACGTGGCAACAACAGAGCCACATCACTGCCGCAGCTCTCTTCCAAAAGCGCTGATGTGACATTTGTTAATAGGCAACAGTCCAATGAATATCACCTGAACACCTCTCGCGGTGACTCCGAGAACTTTTCAAACAACCGTCGTATCTGAAACGCATTATGTAGGGTGCTCAGAAACGGTCTGTAATGCTTATAAGGGTGTTGCAGGGTAGTTTATGCTCAGAAATAATTACTAGGAGAAAAGAATCAATACGTTGCTCCATTTCCAAGTTAAGTAGCGTTGAACGTGGCCAATCAGGCCATTGTGCTAGCAAATTCAAGCGGCCAACCAGAGACGGTGTCATCAAACATGTTCTCCATTTGGTTTCTCAAAACCAAATAAGAGAGGGGTTCAAGAACTTGACATGTGATGGTAGCCAAAGCCTGAGAAATCTCATTCGATATCGTCTAAGCTATGGGAACTACAGACAGTATAGCAGGCTGCCATCTTGAATTTGCTCTCGAACAGCCGGACTTGCTAACTTCAATGCCAAACTCGGAAATGGTGCAAGGTATAGAAATTTTTTCTTTAGAATTATTCCTCCGCACAATCCACTCAGTAACACCCTTACACGCATTTGAGACTGTTTCTGACCACCCTGTAGGTTGTGGGGATGGGGGTGGGCGGATTAACTATAAAACGTAGTCGGCAAGCGCAAAACTTTCAGTGAAACCATCTTCAAAGCCGTATCTGTAAATTACAGTAGATAGTTGGCAACTCTATACATGATCGAAATTCTTGAGACATTTTAGTTACGACGCTCATATGGGATTAGATATTACGAAGAAATTTCAGCAATGACGGTTACCAATGCAGCAAATTCGTCTGAATGAAGTTAAAATATTTTACGTTGAGAGAATGTATTGGATCGGAGGCAGAATAATTCCAATGAGATAATAACATAGCACACTCATAAGTCTGGCTCCCGAAACTATACTTCTTGGAGAAAAATTGAAGACTTTATGGACTTACCCTTTCTATAAAAGTTGTAAGTAGGCTGTTTATGTTTTCTCTATGTAAGTAGGCTGTTTATGTTTTCTCTATGTAAGTAGGCTGTTTAGGTTTTTTTATGGTAACGCCACCTCTGTTTGAAAATCACTGGCTGTGCTGTGTGCAGTCTGTGGCTGCTTTGCATTGTTGTAATACTCGCCATTGTAGTGTTAGGCAGCTGGCTGTGAACAGCGCGTAGCGTTGCGCAGTTGGAGGTGAGCCGCCAGCAGTGGTGGATGTGGGGAGAGAGATGGCGGAGTTTTGAAATTTGTCATGAACTGCTATATTTATATATGGTGATATCAAGGTAAATACATTGTTTGTTCTCTATTAATATCTTTCATTTGCTAACTATCCCTATCAGTAGTTAGTGCCTTCCATAGTTTGAATCTTTTATTTAGCTGGCAGTAGTGGCGCTCGCTGTATTGCAGTAGCTTGAGCAGCGAAGATTTTTGTGAGGTAAGTGATTTGTGAAAGGTATAGTTTAATGTTAGTCAGGGCCATTCTTTTGTAGGGAATTTTGAAAGTCAGATTGCGTTGCACTAACAAAATATTGTGTGTCAGTTTAAGCACAGTCTTGTATAATTGTTCAAAGGGGACGTTTCATATGTCGACCCTTAGCCGAGGATACCTCACTGGAATCTTCTGATTTTTTTTCTTGTAGTTTGTGTAATTAGTGTAGATTTTGTTTATTGATAGCGCGTAATCATACAGAGAATTTCCCTTGTAGTTGTAGTTTTTCATTGTTGTACAGTAAAACAGTTGTGGCATGCATGTAGATTTGCAGCAAGTTTTTCGCAGCTGCGCTTGCAATTAACTAAATATTATTTTCAGTGCCATGTTAATGTGTTCTCTTATTTTTGCTCTTCAAATTGTGTTTTTCTGTGTTGTCGTGTGAAATACTGTGACAATAATGGCGTGTGAAAAACGTAATACTAGGCTCCAAAGTAAACTGAGAAATGACAGTGAAGACGAAAGCAGTGTGTTAGCGCCGCAGAGTAATGAATTAACTAATGTTCAAAGTAGTAATTTGGTAATTGCGCATAGGGAAATGCAGCGGGCGGCAAACAATGGTGTAGACAGTGAAACAGGTAGTGAACAGGGAAGCGTTATCGATCGATTGGTCGGCAACAGCTCGCCTCAGGAATCGGGAATGACAGAACACAATATTGCAAATACTGCAGACTCAGGTTTTGGGTTCTCACCGTTTTCTCAAATGAGTCAAGACACATTATCCGCTTGTCAAAATGTGAATGTTGCCGGTGCAACTTCACTGCCGAAAAGCACTGAGGAACATGTTTCAGACACCAGTGCATTGTTATTACAATTAATGCAACAAATGGGACAAAAGCTTGAAACGTTAGACACAATGGAACAACACCAGAGACAAACACAGCAACAGTTAGACACAGTGGAACAAAATCTCAAAAAGTTAGACACAGTGGAACAAAATCTTAAAAAGTTAGACACAGTGGAACAAAATCTTAAAAAGTTAGACACAATGGAACAACACCAGAGACAAACACAGCAACAGTTAGACGCAATGGAACAAAATCTTCAAAAGTTAGACACCACACTTGAACAAACACGCGAAGATTTAACTACTGAGATACATAACATTGAATCGAAATGTCAAAAAGTCTGTAATGACGTAAAAACTCAAATTTGTGAGCATTTTCAACCTATTTTTTCGCGGCATGAAAATGCATTACAGAATCACGAAGCAGCCATAAAAGAACTGCAAACCATTGTTCATGAAAATCATGAGACCTTGTGGGCTAAAATTGACTCAGTTGCATCTACTGATTCGGTTACACAACTTGCAAGAACTCAGGAAAACTCAAAGGACACAGTAGATACCCTGAAAATTGGTTCAGAAAGACACATGGAGGAAATAAGTACACTATCGGTGAAAGTAGCCGAACTTTCGGATCAGGTCACTAACTTATCTACAAAGGTAGATGATGATCTGAATGACACAAGACCCGTAGCCTTCACTGACACAGAAGAGTATGAACAAATAAGAAAATTCAAACAAAATCAAAATCAAATCAATACACAGTACAAAAGAGAAATCTGGGAAGTACAAGATCAGTTGGCACAAGTAGTACAAGAATTACGTATTTCAGAGGCCACTCGCGCTCCAATACGGGAAGAGGGACTTAGAAATACGGAACAACCACAAAATAATAACACAGGACACTTCGGAAGTTATGAAAGAAATTGGCAATGTGCACCGAATTTTGAGATGGAACGGCCGACACGACCTAACAATGACCAATATGCGACTCGCCGACATGATGATTTTGACTATAAGCTGTTCATGACTACATGTAAATTCAAAACATTTAAAAATTCTGGCAACGACATTCATCCACAAGCATGGCTCCATCAATTCTCGCATTGTTTTCCTCCCAACTGGTCGTTAGAACACAGATTAGAATTTATGTGTGGCTACTTAGAGAATGAACCAGCTGTAAGAATGCGGTCGGTCATTCACGATTGCCACAGTGAAGGAGAGTTTTACCATGCCTTCCTCTCAGCATATTGGTCTCAGGCCACACAAGACCGAGTAAAACAAAGCATCATAATGATGAAACGTTTCGAACAATCTGAATTTTCCAGTCTTATGAAATATTTTGAAGACATGTTGCACAAGAATCAGTACCTGTCAAACCCATACAGCCCCTCAGAACTTATCCGCATTTGCTTAATCAAATTGCCTGAACATTTACGACACATTATTTTGGCAGGACGTTGCAAAGACGACATTGAAGCTTTTCAGGGACTGTTACAAGAATTGGAAATTGACACTGACAATCGCGGAATGCGGAAACAGGAACACAACAATTACAGGTCACATCCGTCACAATTCCTCGATAATAACTGGACGCGACAAGGCTATTCTCACAACACAAATCGTGACCAAAACAGACACCACCCGTATGACAACCGTTGGCAGAGTAGTAATAATTACAGGGAAAGATCACCTCTCTGCGGTAATGACTATCACAGAGACAATCAGAGAAACAGACAATATGGGAACCAAAACAATTATTATTACGGGAGACAGAATAACTTGAGACGCAACGGTCCAGCGCGCAGTTACGATTCAGGGAGAAATTCTCCACCACTTAACCGACAAGAAAGAAACTACAGGAACTACCGACATGACGACAGACGATGTGATCGTAACGACACACCTGAATTGCATCAGAACTGGCGGGATTCAAACAGAGCAGGGCCCTCTCGTCACGGTGAATTTGTAGAAGTTAGGTCTCCAAACCCCAATAACAACGCGCGCCAACAAAGAGACAATAGGCAATGACTCACATCTACATCTACATCTACATTGATACTCCACAAGCCACCCAACGGTGTGTGGCGGAGGGCACTTTACGTGCCACTGTCATTACCTCCCTTTCCTGTTCCAGTCGCGTATGGTTCGCGGGAAGAACGACTGTCTGAAAGCCTCCGTGCGCGCTCTAATCTCTCTAATTTTACATTCGTGATCTCCTCGGGAAGTATAAGTAGGGGGAAGCAATATATTCGATACCTCATCCAGAAACGCACCCTCTCGAAACCTGGCGAGCAAGCTACACCGCGATGCAGAGCGCCTCTCTTGCAGAGTCTGCCACTTGAGTTTATTAAACATCTCCGTAACGCTATCACGGTTACCAAATAACCCAGTGACGAAACGCGCCGCTCTTCTTTGGATCTTCTCTATCTCACACCGCTGGCAGCCACAAAACATACTTATGAAACTGACGACGCAGCTGCCGTAGCTAGTAATTACGTAAAAATGGAAGACATTAGGGACATCTTACTCCAGGAACACGACATAAAACATAACAACATTGCATATCCTGTGATTCACATTACAGTAAATGATGTAAAATTTACGGCAGTACTTGACTCTGGCAGTCCCATTTCAGTAATTAGTGAAACAGCCTTCAGCAAATGCAACAAATCGAACGATTGTCCCACACTTCCGTTACGTAAGATTAAATTACAAGGTGCAATCTTTGGAAAAAGTGTAGATGTACGCCAACAAACCAACTTAGAATTCTTTTGTCAAAGCCACAGCTTCTCTATGAGCTTTCTTATTGTTCCATTATTGTCGACAGAAATTATACTGGGAGTAGACTTTTTGAATGAATACAAAGCAATCTTAAGCTTTCACGATGCTGAAATAAGTTTAGAAATAGAAGGTAAGTCAATAGCTTTGAAATTTGAAGATTGGCTCTCAAACCATGACGAGGAAATTAATCGGCTTTACCTCCTGTTAGACAACAGTTCGGAATTTTCAACGGAACTTGACACTAACAATCACTCTGCAAGTACTGACAGGGATGGTATCGACGACATATTTGTTACTAATGATTTAATTCAAAATAAAATTCAAACAATTGAGAACTGTAATAACATTGATAGGCAGGACCTTTTTGAGATTTTACAAGCACATTCCACAGTTTTTACTCACAAAACAGGAACAATCAAGGGATTTCAATACCAATTTCGTGTTCGTGAGCATACTAAATTTTGTGTTAGACCATACGTAATTCCGGCGCATTATAGGGACCGTGTTAGAACAGAAGTACAATCTATGCTTGATGAGGGCATTATTCAGCCTGCAGTAAGCTCATACAACAATCCATTACATGTTGTTGAGAAGAAAAATGGATCGATCAGGCTTGTCTTAGATTCGAGACAAATCAATACGATCATTATTCCTGAAACAGACAGGCCGCAAACGTTGGAAGAAGTTCTTCCAAATTTTAATGGTGTAAAAGTGTTGTCTTCCATTGATCTCAGATCCAGCTTTTATCAGATCGAACTTCATCCAGAATGTAGAAAATACACAGCTTTCCTTTGTTTCGGCGTTTGTTATCAGTTTCGGAAACTTCCCTTTGGTTTGAACATTTCTTCAGCAGCATTCATTCGCGGGCTAAATTCCATATTACCTGAGTTCTTAAAACGTCACATCACCTTATATGTGGACGATATTCTAATAGCAGAAGCTTCATGGGAACTGCATAATTGCATCCTCAACAGTTTGTTACGTATTTTTGCAGAATCTGGAATTACAGTTAACTTGGAAAAGTCTGAATTCGGTAGGACAAAGGTGAAGTTTTTGGGACATATTATTTCTTCTGAAGGCATTCAGCCGGATCCTGAAAAGTTAGAAGCAATCAGAGCCATTGCAGTTCCATCCACAAAAAGACAAGTCCGCAGTTTTCTAGGTCTCGTAAATTTTTACCGTCGTTTTCTGAATATGCAAATTCTTGTTACACCAAAACTTTGTTCTCTCACTAGAAAAAATACTATTTGGAATTGGGACGAACAAGCACAGTTGGAATTCGATTCTTTAAAAGAAGCGTTACTTCATGCGCCAATATTAGCTCATCCAGATCTATCACAAGATTTCTGCCTTAGCACGGATTCTTCTAAAGTCGGTCTTGGTGCCCATTTATTTCAAGAAGCCATAGAAAATGACATTACTGTTCAGAAAACCATTGCTTTTGCTAGCCGAGTGCTAACCAAATCTGAAAAAAATTATTCCGTTACTGAATTAGAAGCTTTAGCAATCGTTTGGGCATTTAACAAATTCCGTTTCTTTCTTTCTGGTAAGCACGTAAAAGTGTACAGTGATCACCGTGCAATACAATTTCTTATGTCTTCAAAATTAAATCATGACAGGTTAAAACGTTGGGCATTGTTTCTGCAAGACTTCCGCTTCACAATAGTCTACATTCCCGGCAAGGAGAACATTGTTGCGGACGCACTGTCACGCGCACCGGCTGGGCTTGAGAAAAGTACCACAGAAGGCAATCTCGAGAAAAATTTCAGTATTCTTTACATTCAGAAAGTCGCCTTTGAAAGCTTCATCACCACGTCTTTAAAGGACATTGCTCATGAACAAGATAAAGATCCGATTTGGAAAGACATCAAGAGCAAATGGCATGAAAAGACACACACACAGATTCGGCATTATTATCTGGTTAGAAACAACGTACTGTTCAAACGCTGCACTGTTGATGACAAGCTATGGGTACTTTGCATTCCTGACGATTTTGTTAATAAGCTCATTTGGTACATTCATTTCAGCTACGCACATTTTGGTCCACGAAAATGTTATCATATTCTTCGAACGACTTGTTATTTTAACAATATGGAAAAAAGAATTCGAAGAGTCTTGTCTATTTGTAAACTTTGTCAAAAGGCGAAACCATCTACTGTCTCACATCGTGCTCCGTTGTTTCCTATTATTCCATCTAAATTAAAAGAATTTGCTGCTGTTGATCTCTTGGGACCGCTTGTCAGAACATCCAATGGATTTTCGTACGTTCTAGTCGCTGTTGAACTTACTTCAAAATTTGTTTCTTTCACTCCGTTACGTAAAGCCACTGGACGATCTGTATCCAACGCCTTTGTTAAAAATTTCTTACGTGAAGTTGGCCACGTTGCTAAAGTCATTTCAGATAACGGACCGCAATTTCGATCTGCTGTTTGGTCACGCACGCTTCGGAATCATAAAATCAAACCTGTTTTTATTTCATTGTACTCACCACATTGTAACCCGTCTGAACGGATTATGAAAGAAATCAATAAGCTTTGCAGACTTTATTGTCACAGAAAGCATCAGCATTGGGACAGATATTTACACTTATTTCAAAATGTGCTGAATGAAATGCCTCATGATTCCACTGCTTTACCACCTACTCTTGTACTAACGAATGAAGAACCACCGAACAGAATCAGAGAGCTTGTACCTTTCCCAAATACACGTAAACTTCGACACAAAGACATAATTGATTTGGCTCTTAAAAATATAAAATCTGCAGCAGACAAAAGGAGAAAACTACACGGTAAAGCAAATGCAAAGAAATTGTACATTGGTCAGAAAGTTCTCATTAAAGCTCATTCATTGTCACATAAGAAGAAACACTTGAGTCACAAATTCTTTCTATTTTACAATGGACCTTACAGAATCCGACGTATACCACATGATAACTGCGTTGAAGTTGAAACTCTGCGTACTAGGAAGAGTAAAGGTTTACACCACATTTCACAAGTAAAACCATTTATTGAAAGATAATCTGCTTTTTAACTTAGTCTTTGCCATAAAATTTTTCACTTCACATTTCTAATATGCATTGTCAGACTTAGAATCTGTTAACATACAACAATGTTTGAAGTTAAATATCCAATCAAGAACCAAGAGAACTTACTTAAACAGAAATGACGAATGCATTGCTATAGTGAACAGACGTCACAGTGTTATTGTGTGTGTACATTCTTGCTTGTTAGTTGCACGATTATGGAACGACTATAAGGCTTACATACTTAGAACATTTACCAGTACTGCTAATGAGATTTTAATGCAACATTTTGGTTTACTTGAAAATATATTCTGGATTTAAAGTACTTTCTGTGAGATACCAGATGACACAGTGGTTAGTTTATGTGACAGCTACACGATTTTGTCACGACGCTACTAATGAGTGACAATATACAATGTTGCTTTTGCGGTGTTTCTGTTTTATATCTGCACAGTTTTTCTGTTTTATTCTGGAAATTAAAACATGTTTTAGTAGCAACTTTTGTAGTATAGCTACAATGAGACAGGGTTTTCCGTAGCACAACAATACGTTACAGCACAATACGTTCTTCACCACAACAATAAGCGTATTAACTAAGATATCTTTACGCAAAGCATTTCACTTTCGTTTATCATGAAGTAAGTACATTGTCTTCAGCAGAACTTAGCTTTCGGAGGACGATAACTACGACACTTCCACAGAGATTATCTTACAGCAAGACGCATATTTAGCGCTACAGGACACGTATTTGAGTGATTAATTTTGTACTTAAAACATTTATTTTTAAAGATTTTTGAATTACAAAGAAAGTTTTCCGTGATACATTTCATTCCATTGCTGTAATCTGTAACACCTGAGGGTATAATTATAATAATCCTCAGGGGGGTACATACTTACTTTGTGTACCATGTGTTTGGCAAGCACAAGGAGCCCTAGCTAATATGGTATTTGCTTATACAACTTTACACGTTGGTACCATATTTCTCTAACACAGAATTACACAGCTATCTGATCATTTAACAGAGAGAGACAAACATTTATTTTACTATATCAGTGACAGATGTTTACGTAATTACACAGTTGGATAACTTCACACTTATGAAACTGTATTTTGTCTGTACTTTGTAAACTGTTCATATTTTTTCGGAATCATTGTGATACTATGAGAGCTTTGAATGATGTATTTGGTATGAGATCATGATTTTTAAAGTACGTTTGAGGCAGCTGACACTTTTGACATGAGCAGAGAATTTTTTTAGGCTTAGAAATTATTGGAGGAAGTTACGACGATTTTGAGATTTGACTGATGTGTTATGATGTTATTATTACGACGACGATGTGTATTATGTTGTTGAGGAATGTTTATTATGCTACGTATTTCTCATGATGCAATATTGAAGAAGTGTCGACGAATATGTATATGTATAATGAGGTAAGGAATAATGAGTAGTGTTTAGGGACTCTGATTTATGAAAAGGATGTTGGAAACCAAGAAACGTACTTTAAGAGTTATGAAATGTGTGTGTATATGCGTGACTGTTTCACAATACTGACGAATATTTTATTTGGACACTTATATTTTTAGGATTTTCTTTCTACAGATTTGCAACGCTAATTCTTGACCTGTGAAATATTTTTATGTGACACTGTCACTGTAGTGGATACTGGTGTCGTAAATATTTCCGTAAGAGAGTTAAGTGACCACCTGCACGTAATGCGTCGTGGGCACGCAGCTGTGTCAAACACCTGGAGAACAAGCCATTAGGGTGTGTCTTTCCGGAAGCACAGGTAGAAAAAAAAAAGAAAAAAAGGCAGGCCTTTATCCTCGCCATTGGCATTCCTTTAGAGAAAACATTGCAAATGCGACACCCTCATTACTTCCATTAACCTTGCTATTGACATTCCTTTGTAGAAAGCATCGCAAATATTCCACGCTCATTACCTGAAAACATATGATTACTCGTACTTTGTGCTAATTACTGCAATGCTTATGAATTGATGGGAAATATTCGTACATCTGCACACCTGATTATGACAAGTGTCTTTCTATGAGAGTTGAGAGCTACTGACTTACGAAATGCCACATGACTATTGAATGATGTTTTTATGCTTTGGTTTGCGTAATTGCTTATTTCATTTGATATCTAGTTTCCAGCTGTGTTGCAGGATTGCTTTTATGAAATAAAATGCATTTGCTAATGTGAACACTTTCTGTCAACAGATCTATTAAATAATTATTTTATGATCCACATTCTTTAAAAAAGGAGCACTTGGAAAGGAAAGAACAATAAGAAGGAACTAGTAACAGTAACACATAATTTTCTTTTCAAGTACATGGTAATATTTCTTTTTACAATCAGTTGTTGTGGTGCACCACTTTAATTACATAGATATTAAGATGTGAATATACATTTCCCTTATCTGCATTGTTGTTTTTACTGTAATATTTTTCTGCTTGAGCTTTGTCATAGATATAAGTTTTATATTTTTTATATTTGCTGCTGCTGTTTGCCAGGCATAGTGCTACTGAACTTTAATTTGTGTTACTCTGCTAAGCCAGATTTATTTTTTTGTTGCTGCACATTGGCTCATATTAGTTGTAATGTTGCATTGCTTGGTAATTTAGATTTACTGTAGCTTGCTTTGCAATTTTCCAATTTTTTGGTCATTGCTGTTTGTGTTACTTATTTTGTGCTGCTGCATTGCCTCGTCCCTTAGTTTAGCATCTGAGCTCAGTAGATTTAAGTTAGCTTAAGAGGGGGTAGCCTCTAAGAGAATGAGTTGCGATGAATAAGAAGAAATGCATTGAGAAAACAGGTTTAGATAGGATTTTCTTGGAAATAAATGTTGAGGTAAGAAATGTCTGAACATATAAATACAGAAAGCATGCTTAGATAGAATTTTTTTGGTGGAAACAAAGGATGAAATAAGAGGAAAGATATATGAAGTTTTGGGTTGGACTGCAGTACCAAATGTTACACTGAAAACGAACCCTGTCCTTTCCTATTGGTGTTATCCCACTATGTGTTTGTGTACCCTTGTGTAGTTGTTTTCTTCCTGTCTCTGTGTAGTTTCATAGAATTTTTTCCTCTTTTAATATTAAGCTACATTCACTATGATGAGGAATACTGTTATCCTCAAATATAATTGGCATTAATAATATGTTATTTACTTTGTAAAGATGTTAGACATTATTCATTCTGTTTAAATGCTCATGTGTGAAGTTGATGTTTCGCAAGTTATTCTGATCTTCTATGTATGTACTCATGTCATAATTCCTGTAACACTGATGTATATGTCTATTTCTATTCTTTTGTAAAGCCTGTAGTACAAATGTTATCTGTATTATTATGTTCTTTAATGATGTATTTTGTACCTTTGTAATTGTATTTTCATGTTGTAAATTTATAAAATTGTAATTGACACCAGTTTATCAAACTAAGTAACTTGTAAGCATTCATTTCACTGCACACATTTCTGTTGGTCATAGTGTATGGACAATATGTGAGAAGTAGGGACTGATAGTGTTTGCACGTGTGTTGATAATTCAGCAAGGGACTGGATAACAGCATTGCTGGTTCTAAGGACATTTCAAACAAATTTTTTGTGAGTGGACAAGTGGTGGTTTATGGACTTGCTATATTCTCCGCAAGACTCTTCGATGGTGAATGTGCACCTGCACAATCGCAACAGATGGCTGCTGGCCATCTCTACAAGCACTACAGTGGGTCTGCATCTTTGATGGCCCACCATTACAATTATCTCTACAAGGACTACAGTGGGTCTGCACCTCTGGTGGCCCACCAATACCGTAATCTCTACCAGGACTACAGTGGGTCTGCTCTGTGATGACCTACCTACCAATATTCTTCCAAACTTCGAATGACTCTGCTGTGGGTTTGCTCTGTTGTGGCGCATTACCTGTCTGCATGTCAAGAGTCAGCACTGTCTTTCCATTGGAAGGACAACACTACTTCTTCAAGACAGCATGGAAATCCACTACTTCCGTGTGCATTGTCTTTTACTGCTCAGACTTTGAGAAAAGAAACGGCAGTTTCACTGTGATGAATGATCAGGACTGTCTTTACAGACTGTGAGAATATTTGAGCTTTTGACCAACATAATATCAATAAGTGTGTGCATTTGATATCTTTGTTATTGTAATTATGAAAAATTTTTTCAAATCTGTATTGGGCACTGCCCAAACCAATTTGTATAATTTTTTGTGGGGAGCATGGGGGCTATGTAAGTAGGCTGTTTATGTTTTCTCTATGTAAGTGGGCTGTTTATGTTTTCTCTATGTAAGTAGGCTGTTTAGGTTTTTTTAAGGTAACGCCACCTCTGTTTGAAAATCACTGGCTGTGCTGTGTGCAGTCTGTGGCTGCTTTGCATTGTTGTAATACTCGCCATTGTAGTGTTAGGCAGCTCGCTGTGAACAGCGCGTAGTGTTGCGCAGTTGGAGGTGAGCCGCCAGCAGTGGTGGATGTGGGGAGAGAGATGGCGGAGTTTTGAAATTTGTCATGAACTGCTATATTTATATATGGTGATATCAAGGTAAATACATTGTTTGTTCTCTATTAATATCTTTCATTTGCTAACTATCCCTATCAGTAGTTAGTGCCTTCCATAGTTTGAATCTTTTATTTAGCTGGCAGTAGTGGCGCTCGCTGTATTGCAGTAGCTTGAGCAGCGAAGATTTTTGTGAGGTAAGTGATTTGTGAAAGGTATAGTTTAATGTTAGTCAGGGCCATTCTTTTGTAGGGAATTTTGAAAGTCAGATTGCGTTGCGCTAACAAAATATTGTGTGTCAGTTTAAGCACAGTCTTGTATAATTGTTCAAAGGGGACGTTTCAAAGTATTGTTAAGAATGAGATTCAACTGCACTTTAAGTGCAAAAGCAATTCCCATACCTGAACAAGGTAACTACTCATCGAATTCGCTTGGCTACCGGAAGGATCGACTAATCGGAAATCGTCTATATACATTTTGCACTACACTCTATTCCATACTGTGTACGAGAAGGCCTTAAATATCAGTGTAGGGCATGTGTCTGTATAGTACTGTGTCACGTCAGTAGGGAAGGAAAGAAGGGGGAAGATGAAAATTTTAGCTGACACACGGCCTACTTTTCCTGAATAACACCAATACACCGATGCACGGATCATCACTGACAATGTCACTTGCCCACCGTGTACGGGACAGAGGTTTTAAATTTATTCCAGGACAATGATGTACAATGTGGTAATCCTGAACTTTATACATTAACGGTGGTCCACTTGCCAGCTAGAAACTGCCAATGATAGTTTAATGAGCCACAAGTATATGAATCGGTTACCTCTGACTAGGGTACTATCGCACATACTTGGTTTGCTACAGCTCGCACAAGTCTCAATAACTTTGTATCTGACGATGAAAATGAGGGGTTACAGTACTATCATCAGCAACAAAGGTTTTCTTTTTAAAATGTTACTATGCTGGATCAGCACAATATAACTACAGATATTACTGAAGTTGATTATGTGGCACGATACGGATACTGTGCAACCGATTTCTGAAGGATCCTGAGCACAAGTGTACCACATGGAGCTCCGCTACAAAGAATTAATATCTGGAATGATGCTTGAAATCATAATATGTCCATACCTGCTCATACATGAGCCAGAGTATGCCACTGATGGAATTCGGAGGTATCTATAGCCACGTAAAATGACATACGTACTGTAGAATTTGATACATATCAAGATGGAAAGCTAATTGGAGAGAGAAATTTGTCAGGTCCCTTCAGCCCAGCTCAAGTACATGGATATATGAACACTTGCCATCCACTAGGAGTTAACACACAGGCACCATCAGTCAGTCACCAAGAGAGCAGTATCAACACTTGTGAGTGTCAGCAAGCCGAGCAGAAATATGTAAGACAAATGCAGTCCAACCTACCCCCATTACTCTCGTAACAATATGTAAGAAATGCTAGTTAGGGTGCCACAACACCTATCAATCATTTGATGAAGCCTTAACGAAATTGAAAGAGACTGAGTAAGCTAACACAGTGACAATGTAGAACACTGACAATTCACAATGTTGAAAACAGTTTGGTCATTACAAATTATGTCATGCAATAAAGCCACACCTCGACTCCGTAGGTACTCCACCCCACTATCCTAGAGTCAGTCAGTTAGTGGTGTTTGTATTTTTAGCATTTGATCCTCTGTTGATCGTACTGTAACCCTCTATGTGAAACTGTTTCAGTATAGTTGATACTGTTGCTGCCTAATATGGTGACCAACGACCCATAGCCATGGATGACTATAACCCAGCATCCAGCACTGATGCCGCCATTGACGGGTAGCCCATGAGCCTAACAACACCGTTCCAGTGCAGATCACCAACTGCTCTGGTACTTCAGCGTTATTCGGGTCAGATGGCCTACCAAGCTTGTGGGCTAGGATCAGCTTGCAATATAATATCGCATCACCCAGTGTCACAGTCTGTCTGATGGGACAGTATAAGGAGTGATCTGAGAGGGTCAGAGTGTTTTGAAGACGGTATTAGAGACCATAGTCACAGACCTGCCTAGGTGAGCTCTTACAGGGCCAACGCCGCCATACGCCGAGTCACGAGTCAGCGGTCAGGGCTAAAGCAGCGATCTTAGGCAGATCTGTGTCTCGATTCGGCAGATTCTGCTCTAGCTATCGAAGCAACCAGCTGCTATGACAGACAAGGCGATAGGTGTATTCTGAGGAAGAAAAAAAATAATATTTAATGTCGTTTTATTTCAACTCGTGCCGCCGCACATATTCCTCATCCCCACACTGACGAAACAGTAGAGGTTTTCAGCCTGGGAGTGGGTGACTCCTACATATCGTACCCTGATAATTACAAATCACTGTGCCACAGGGAACGTATGACATATTGCAAGGATGTCGTTTTCCCAAACGCTAAATTATTTACTGTTTATTAGCATTTTATGGACTTTTTATTTAGTTTTACTATATACTGTGTATCGATAATCATGTAGCAGCAGCTCGTTGAGCCGTGTCGAGCTATGAGAGTAATATTCGCCTGCTGACAATGTTTTATTGATTATCTTTGTTGCAGTTTGTGATTTGCCTGTCCAGGTGATGACAAATGAATCAGTCCAAATTCATCGCCAGCACTCTTGAAATGTAATGGCTTTGAGGTGTATGTTTCCATAAAACCAACAGATAATTGCAACCTAGAGATTACGTTCATCTGAATCATCAGCGGGCCATTGGCTGTGTGCCTGAAGTTCAGTGAAAGGAGGTTCATCATGTGTTGTGGGGAACGGAATTTTGCTCAAAGTGTAGCTTGAAATTTTAGGAGGACGGCCAGTTGCAACAATAATCAACACAATATGTGAGATATAATTAATTCGTGTTAATTAAACCTTTCAATCTCTATAATATAAAATGTTATGGGACGAACAAGTAAATCATTATACCAATAAGTCGTTAAATTGATTCCGTCTAGAAGTTCTGACTGGTCGATTGGCGAAAATATATGGAGGAGAGGAGTAACGCAGCACTGTAGCTAATATTGCATCGGGAGTATTAAAACTTCCAATCAGCACTTCAAAACCTTCTTACTGACCTGATGTATGGCATCAAAACTACCTGCTATTTCCTATTTACGTTTCTCCACAGAGGTGCATTATTTTGGAACTGTCTACGTTTTCAGTCTGTACTGTAACTAAGATTATTTATTTGCGATGCTAATTTTCCCTGTTATGCCATTCTCAAGTGACACATCACTATGAAGAAAATGTCTCTAAGGAAAAAACTGCTACTAGCCATACTTTTCGATCAATTTCTTTTGTTGTAACTATTATAAGACGTAGGGCCATCGCCAGAAAGAAAGGAGTACTCCTCGTAAAAGTGTGTGGTATAATATAACGGATCCAAGATTTATTGTACATAATATTTTACGTTATATACAAGATGGTTACTATTGCTTTCTTGAGTAAATGTTTTACTTTAGGCATTATAGCACAGATATCCGCATCAATTATACCAAGAATGCTGATTGTGTGATTGACTGAAGACTAGATGATGGACACATCTGTTTACATCTGACTTCACGTCAGATGGTGATTTGATTGTTTGCACCAATGAACAGTGTGATTAGCTACTGGGATAAGTCTACAGCTATGATGTATATTACGGCAAGGTTATTTTTCCTATGTCTGCGCTGTAATGAATGATTTGCGCTTAACTTTTAAAAATAGTGATGCATATTATGGGAAGATTCATTTTCTTAGTTCGTATAGGGTGGTATACATTTCATTTGTAGGAGTGATGCCAATGTAAAAAAAAAAATGTTTTTTCTTTATTTGACTAACTTCGCTAAGTACAAATGTATACATATTCCTATCGGTGCAGGGTTACTAAAATAGGATAAAATTTCGTTGACACATTTGATCATTCAACACAGAATCAGATTTTTAGTGAATGGTGGCTGCATGTTCATGTGTCTTCCTAAAAATTCGTCTGCACTCCCTTCTCAGCCAAATGTAGTACATCGGTTTATCTGGAATGCTGTTATCTGTGTTATTGCGTTGGGTCATGTAAGCAGTATAAGTTAATTTACTTCAGTTTTTTAGCTTGAATGCATTCGTATGTTATCTGTGTTTAATGCTGAAACTCCAACCAATTTAGTCAATTATGATATACGCACACAGAGCAGTTCTGATCCTAAGTACCAGCTTTAATATGTGGCTAATTTTTGAGATTTAAGTTAGGAATTAACTTATCTTTTTCTTTGTTATCTGTGGGTGAACTAACCTGTATACATAAATATAATATGAATAAGTTTACAATCTGATACGATACTCTACCACAGTTTGGTATGCAGACACGTTGCACAGAGTTGTGAAGATATGACTGGGCTGAAGTGCCGTTTGTTGTTGTCGAGGAGTTATTTCTGTGATTGTGTTTATTTTCAGTTCTGCTGTGAGGCTTATTGGTGTTGATATTATTGGCAATTTATAGTGGTATTATTGTGAGCTATCGGTTAAACTCTATTAAGTTCATGCAGTTTGTCTTAGGCAAGTAATGTAATTTTTTTCCGATCTAGTGAGTATTTCTCTACAGTAAGTAATTATGTGTTGCTCTGTATGGAATGAACTGCTTCTGATTGTTCAATAAATCCTTGCTGCTGTCTTACGATGGGCTCAGGCCTGAAACCAACTACAAAGAAATAAAGCATTCTTCAGAATGTGTCGCTGCAGTTTCTTCTTCAGAGATATGTACAACAACAGCTGTACTGTTCGCAAACAATTATGGATAAAATAATATCTCTGCTTTGTTCATCATTGCACACTGTTTATTCATTCCTGCTCAGGAGGTATAATCTTAGTGCAAATCGTAGTTACGTATTCATGTGAATCTCGGATGTGCTGTTGTATCTCTGCAGGACTGCGTACTTTCATAGCCTTCCATAATAGGGGCAGGCAGACACTAAATAACTAGTGCTGGGGTTCCATATACAAGAGCTTCCTATGCCCCCTCAAATAAAAGTCCACTTGGCTTAGGCACGGAGAGCTTGAAGGGCCGGCAATTGGTCTGTCTCTGCCTATCCATCTGTACGAAACTATGATAACTTTGTTGGTTGAGCCTGGATGGAATAAAGTGAGGTCCTACGAAACAATCTTCAACATTGCCGGTTCAAACATTCATGGAAAATCTTTGCTGATGACTTGCTTAAACAGTTGTGTGAGGACTGACGTCTATCCGTATATATAATTGTGTATTTCTCATGACTGTTGAGTTGGGGAAAATGAGTTTTAACATGGAAACGAAGTGTTTCCAGATTCATGTTCATATAACATAATTTCTTCGTCTACGTTAGAGGAATGTGTCCTGCAAATTGTGCCATACATTTTTGTACACGCTGTATAGAAGAACATAGCAGTTCCATCTTGAATCTCTTTGGAATTCGTATCAATGCGCGAGATTGGGCTGGGACCAGGCGTCTACTTTCACATGATCGATGACGAAGAAACGAGGTTTATTATACATACATGAATATGTAGTTATGATTGACATAGTCAATAGCTCATTAACAGTAATAGAAATTAGTTACAGCAATCCACAGTGAGCTTTTTACTTAGAAATGGTTGAGCGGGCAAAAATCATGTACTATTAATTTTTTTTTCCTAGGTTGTCTTTGTTTTTCAGTTGCGTCCTTTGTGTCTAGTGGTATTAAGTCGTTTATAAAATAAATTACTATTCGCAGCATGCACTCACTTCTCAAAATTAAACTTTACCATTTCGCTGTATAATATGACTGCGAGAAAGTGTATGTTTCGTTCCATTTATTAATACTACGGTGGAACGGCACAAGATAAGATCTACTGTGATTCCTACTCATTGGAGTTCCAGTTTTGTGGCTCACAGAAACGGGGAGAAGAGGGGGAGGACAGAGTTATTGCGTTCAGTTCAACTGAGGCAGAGGAACGATAGTGCATGAAATGACAAAATTATAAGAGTAACGAGAACTCAAAACTCACCTGCGCAACTTTTCATGGCATTCGGGCCAAGGGGACCAACGCTTCTTCAGGACTGCTTGTCCACCGCTTGGAATTTGTTGCTGTCTGTCACGGTTCATCACGTTTGCCCTTTTGCAACAGGTCCACAGTCACTCTACCAATACTTTCTTTCTTCAGCATAAATGATTTTGTTCACTGAAAAACTAAGTTTTGCAGGGCCTCGGTGAATATCCGTACGAGTGGAAGTTGCAAGACCAGGCGTGGCGGTTGCTAAATGTCATCTTCACAAGTTTTGGGCTTTTGTACGTTTCACAAACTTCATGTCTGCAACAGGACCGCAATTCTCCTGTATCTGTGTTTTCTTGGCCACAGATTTTCATTCAGAATTTACTCTCAAATCAGAGAATTTATACGTTCATTCAAGACGCTACAACAGTCAGACTGCCATAATATCCTTGTTCTTTGCTCAAAGTAATCATGAATATTCTTGGTCGGGTTTAAGATAGGGAGGGCTGACGAATGTCTGCAGTCAAAATTCAAGTCAGTCCAACTTTCAGTAAAAGATCGCTGGGAGCCAATAGAGGATTCCAATGTTGCAGTCATTAGCAAAATCCTAATATCAGAAGTGATTTTATAAGGCTGTGTTGTGAAGTATCAAATGACTATCTGCGTCGAGAGGATGGCTGTGGCAACTAATTGAATAGTGTTGCGTCGTGTCTGAGTTTTATGGGCACATGGAAGGAAGTAGGTGCAAGCCTGTGGCGGTAAGCACTATAGCCACAATCTCCCATCCACTCGTTGGCAAAATACTGGCAATGAAAGTTTCCTCCACCACTGAGATTTGAACTGGCTACCTCCGAATCGTGCTTAGCGTTAACGAGCATGGCTAAGTCTTTGGATATATTGCGGCTGAAAATTTTTCTCTATTTCATTTGAGTGCCTGTATTAACTCCGTACTAATATGTGTAATAAAAAGGGAGTAAACGAATTAAAAGTTTGAAACAGTTTTGATGTTGTCTTCAAGTTTGAAAAGACGCACAGTGCACTACTGCGAATGCCTGAGCCCTTTCTATTTATTTATTTGGTAATCATACCTCGTTAGAATTTAATATTACTTGTTTGAAGGTTAAATTTAAATATTATTTTAGATGATCAACAAAAATAATACAACTTGGGTGGTTACATCAGGTGCCTTACTTCCCAAGCAAACAAAACATTATACTTATGTTAACTGAGTCCTCAAGATATTTAAAATCTGAAATGAACACTGAATTATGGATATGTGCATTCTGTTCTATGATACTCTGTAATAACTGTGTCAACATCTGTATGAGTGAAGATTACAAATTCCTTTGCCTTTTAGCATACATCCATTTTTACAGGGTGTGTATGAAGTTAAGTGTTGATACCAGAGGAGTCTCAAACAAGTTAGAATGTTATGGACTTACGAACGGTGTGAAAAATAATGTGTTGCCCTCCTCCTTTGTCAGTTATTTTGCGTCCTGAGAGTGTCCTGCAGTAAAAAAGCAAGTGGTAAACAATGTGGTCTCTTTCGTTATATGTGGACATTCCAGCGCTATTTACTATGATCTGTTTATAATAACCCTTCACTTTGCCGTGACCTCCTTACATGGTCGAAGAATATGATGATAGAGATTTCTTCATCCTTAACCATTGGCGTATCTTGGGAGAATACGGTTTAGCGTTCTCCCAGGTTTAGTTCGCTGCCACTCAGTCTCTCATTTGTTTTCAAACTCTTCTCTTAGCTTTTTATGTATTGCACTTGTAGTGTGGTGTAGTTTTCCGTCATTAGTGATCAGAGCCATTATTATGGATTACTGGTTCTAAAGACCAATGCGAATTGTGTGTGGAGCACTAGCATAACTCACAGGAGATTTAAACTAGAACATTTATTGACATTCGTTTTATAATATTGTTTTGTATGTTTATGTAAGCTAAATATCAAGGTGTGAGCTGAAGAATAATTGAAATTAAAACAAATTCTGCTACTTTTGTAATTTAATGGGGATTCTTTTCAGATGCGTGAATAGGACCAAGGAAAAAACCGGAATAAGAGTTAAAAGAGTCGTGTTTTGTGACCCAAAGGGTAAGATGTATAAATGACAAATTACAGAACTCACTCCGCAGTCCATGTCACCAGTAGCAAAGAATCTAGAGTGTCATATCCGTCACTGCGGCATAACCACATACGCAGTTAACGAGCCGTTTCCCTTTTATCGCCTTTTTATCGTGGCTCGTGCATTTAGCGGTGATTAAAATGTATCCGCCAGAGTATCGATGAGCTGACAAACTGGTCACAGCTCGAAACGTTTTGTTTCATTCCTGTGGATGTGAGGAAACAGTATTTCAAGCACAGAGAGAATTATAGCCCTATGTGTTTCAGTCGGGAACAAATATACCACGTACACGAGAGAACTGCAAGTGAATTCTGTACTCTCACTTAACACAGAGGGAAGTAACACTCTCTAGTATCCTAACTGAATTCAGAACAAAGATGAGGAAAATGTAACATCGAACACAAAACGATGGATGTGTAGTGCTAAACGAATCGGTCTTGAGATACGTACGTAAATGTAGTTTTTGAAATGAGAAACTGATCGGTAAAAATGGTGTACCAAAATCTTACGGCAAGGAACTAATCACAAAAGTATAAAATACCTTTTGAACGAAATGAGTTTCATGCATCGTCTGCCTTTCATTTCCGCTTTATTCTTATTTTGCGTACAACGACGTTTTGACTGTTTTGCCATTATCAACCAAAATGTCGTTAACGAGTTGAGCTTCTGGCTTGATTATAGCACAGAGCAGATACATCGTCGTACAAAAAAAAAAAAAAAAAAAAAAAAAAAATGGAATTGATATAAAAACCAGCTCCAGCAGGAAACTTACTTCTTTCAAGAAGATCACGGCGGCTGTGGACCCTATTCAACTAAGTTATTTGAAGTACGATATCCTCTGTAGAAACTAAATTCTACACATCTCTGCGTAAAGTTATGGTAGAAGAGATCCAACCGTAAGTCTCTATTTCAAAACAGGAATATATCTTCATGTCAGTCAAAATAAAGAAAGAAAGCAAGATAGCACGACGTGGAATGTTTGTTGCAGTACTCAGCGTGATGGTTTGCTATGTACTGGGGATTGTCTCTCTCTCTCTCTGTCTTGGATGATAGTAATTAATGCTTGTACTCTTCCACTTTATCTCTTATCTATTGGTGTGGAATGAAAGAAAGGAGCTTGCCGCATGTGCGTAGTCAAAGTAGCTGCTGCATTTAATGACCCTAAAAATCCAACAGCTTATACAGAGTGTCCCAGAAATGTTGCGACGAAGGGATTGTAGAAGATGTGTTGAGGAACAAATGGGGGACAGGAACCCGCGTTCGGAAACGTCATCCAGCGACACTACAGGGCGTCGAAGCTATAGACGCCGGTGGCTGATACCAGACCATCGGTTCGGCAGCATCCCTTACTTAGGACACTGACGGATCACAGGCAGAATGTTCCGCAATCTTATTTGTCAGTGATGGCGAGTCATTGTTGCGATCGTTAGCGGAGGCGATGGGTTCAGCTGCAGCGCAGACAGATCTGGTCTCCTATGAATATAATCCTCAGTTGCCTTGTTAGATTACAGTTTCTGACGAGGATCGACATCTACAGCTATTTTTCTTCTGAATACCGAAAAACGGTGGAATTTCTAGTTCTAGAAGAAAAATAAACTGCGGATTGAAACCTGTGTCCTAAATCGTTATCAAACGAGACACCAGAGCTTCACATTCAAAGGAAACAATGCTTTCCTACGCAGCGCCTAGCTCCATCTTCTCCACTGGTGATCGCAGCAATGAGTCACGGCCATTGAATAATGAACAACACAGCGAGACGCTCCCGCTACGGTCGCACTGCGTAAATAGTCACGTTTACGCCTAAGTGTTGGCCTAGTGGTGGGCGGAGAGAGAGAAGCTGTAAGAGTAAAAGAAGGATTATCATTCGTAGTACGTTATAAACTGCAGGGCAGTGTAAAGAAATGCAAAGCAGATTCGATCTGAAGAAGAATGGGCCTTAGACAGTACGCACACCCCAAATCACAAATGAATGTTTCTTTTTATTTATGTATTTATTACTTTTTAAAGATTTGGCTTACGTTGAAAGTAACTTTAATCCTCCGAAAGAGATATAAACTATGGGATCAAAAGTATCCGGACACACCCAAAACATACGTATTTCATATTCGGTGCATTAAGCTGCAACCTACTGCCAGGTACTCCATATCAGGAACCTCAGTAGTCATTAGCCATCGTGAGAGAGCAGAATGGGGCGCTCCGCAACTCACGGACTTCGAACATGGTCAGGTAATTGGGTGTCACTTGTGTCATACGTCTGTACGCGAGATTTCCACACTCCTAAACATTCATACGTCCACTCCTCCTGGTGTGATAGTGAAGTAGAAACGTGAAGGGCCACGTACAGCAAAAAATCGTACAGACCGACCTCTGGCAGGTCGTAATGTGTAATAGGCAGACTTGTATCCACATCATCACACAGAAATTCCAAACAGCTTCAGGATCCATTGTAAGTACTATGATACTTAGGCGGGAGGATAGAAAACTTGGATCCCATGGTCGAGCAGCTGCTCATAAGCCACACATCGCACTAGTAAATGCCAAACGATGCCTCGCTTCGTGTAAGGAGCGTAGTCATTGGGCGATGAACAGTGGAAAAACGTTGGTGGAGTGACGAATCACGGTACACTATGTGGCGATCTGATGGCAGGGTGTGGGTATGACGAAAGACCGGTGAACGTCGTCTGCCAGCGTGTGTAGTGTCAACAGTAAAATTTGGAGGCGGTGGTGTTATGGTGCGGACGTGTTTTTCATGGAAGGGGCTTGCGCCCCTTGTTCTACGTGGCACTATCACAGCACAGGCCTACATTGACGTTTTAAGCCCTTCATGTTTCCCACTACTGAAGAACAATTCGGGGAAGCCGATTGCAGCTTTCATTACGATCGAACACCTGTTCATAATGCACGGGGCGGAGTGGTTACACGACAATAATATCCCTGTAATGGACTGGCCTGCACAGTGTCCTGACCTGAATCGTATAGAAAACCTTTGGGATGTTTTGGAACGCCACCCCACCACCAGATTGAACGTATTCCTGCGGGAGTGGAAGCTGTTATCAAGGTTAAGGGTGGCCCAACACATATTGAATACCAGCATTACCGATGGAGGGTGCCACAAACTTGAAAGTGACATTAAAAGCAAGGGTGATTAACACTAAGAGTGCAACGGGATTTCCACTCTTAAATGCAGAGGAGAGGGCGGATAGATGGAAAGAATACACTGAAAGCCTCTACCAGAGGGGGGATTTGCCTGATGTGATAGAACATGAAACAAGAGTCGATTTAGAAGAGACAGGGCATCCAGTATTAGAATCAGAATATAAAAGAGCTTTGGAGAGCTTATGATCAAATAAGGCAGAAGGGATTAAGAAAATTCCATCAGAATTTCTAAAATCATTGGGGGAAGAGGCAAAAAAAAAAAAAAATGAGTATTCACGTTGGTGTGTAGAATGTATGAGTTTGGCGACATACCATCTGAATTTCGGAAAAGCGTCACCCATACAATACTGAAGACGACAAGAGCTGACAAGTGCGACAATTAGCGCAGAATCAGCTTTACAGCTGATTCATCCAAGTTGCTTACAAGAATAATACACAGAAGAGTGGAAGAGAAAAATCATGTTTGGCGAGATGACGATCAGTTTCGCTTTAGGAAAAGGAAAGGCACGAGAGAGTCAATTCTGACTTTTCGGTTAACAATGGAAGCAAGACTAAAGAAAATTCAAGACAAGTTCATTGGAACTGTCGACCTGGAAAAAGAGTTCGACAATGTAAAATGGTGCAAGATGCTCGAAATTCGGAAACAAGCAGGCCTAAACTATAGGGAGAGACGGGTCATATACAATATGAACAAGAGCCAAGACGAAATAAAAAGAGTGGACGAATAAGAACAAAGTGCTCCTATTAAATAGGGTGTAAGACAATAACGTAGTCTTTCGACCCCAGTGTTCAATCTGTGCATCGAGGAAGCAATGATGTAAATAATAGAAAGGTTCTGGAGTGGAATTAAAATTCAAGGTGAAAGGACGTAAATGATACGATTTGTTGATGACATAGGTATCCTGAGTGAAAGTGAAGAAGAATTACGTGATCTGCTGTACGGAGTGAACAGCCCCTTGAGTAAAGAGTATAGATTGAGAGTAAATTGAAAAAAAGACGAAGGCAATGAGAAGTAGTAGAAATGAGAATAGCGAGGAACTTAACATCAGTATTGATGGTCACGAAGTACATGAAATCAATGAATTCTGCTACCTAGGCAGTAAATTAACCAATGACGGACGGATTAAGATGGGCATCAAAAGCAGACTATCAATGGCAAAAAGGGCATTCCCGGCCAAGAGGAGTCTCCAACTGTCAAATATGGTAGTGAAACATGGACTGTGGGATAACCGGAACAGAAGAGAATCGAAGCGTTTGAGATGTGGTGCTATAGACGAATGTTGAAAATTAGGTGGACTGATAAGGTAAGGAATGAGGAGGTTCTACGCAGAATCGGAGAGGAAAGGAATATGTGGAAAACACTGATAAGGAGAAGGTACAGGATGACAGGACATCTGTTAAGACGTGAGGGATTGACTTCCATGGCACTAAGGGGAACTGTAGAGGGCAAAAACCGTAGAGCAAGACAGAGATTGGAAGACCGATGACCGCAGCAGTTTGGTCCCGTCGGAACTTACCAGAAAAAAAATAGACTGATGTGTAACGTCTCTGTCGAATGGTCACTTAAATTTCCAGGTTACAAAACGTTTTGGCTGTAACGAGAACCAAACAGACGCTTCCCGTCGACTCTGGGTATCACACGAAAAACACGATGAGCTGCAGTTTTTTGGGCTGACTCCAGATACACATTGCTGAAAGAAATAGCGAATATCTGCTGAAACAGAAGGAGAGACAACCACTATATTTACCTAGCTGACAAAGGTCGTGGGATACCTCCTGATATTCAGCCATGATGCTTCAGCAGCCATCAGCAATTGCGAAAATGTAGCCGGTGCAGGTATTTGGCCCGAACTAACTTCTCGATAATGCCCCACATATATATCGAATGTTATTCACGTCGGCCGATGTGGGAGGCCAAATCATTCGCTCATTTTGTCCAGAACGTTCTTGAAACCAATCGTGAACTGTTGTGTTGTGTTTAGTAACATGAAGTCGACGAATGGCAGCAAATGGTCACCAAAAAGCCGAGAAAGACCATTTCCATTCAATGTTCGGTCCAGTTGGGCCCAGAGGACAAAGTCTGTTCCATGTAAATGTAGCCTAGAACATTGTGGAGCCGTCACTAGCTCGTATATTAGCTTGTTGACAACTTGCAATCATGGCTTCGTGGGGTCTGCGCCACACTCGAACCCTTCCTCATTTCTTTCCAACTTCACTCACATGGGCAGACCAACGGTTTTCCAGTAGTCTAGGGTCCAAGCGATTTGGTCACGAGCCCAGGAGAAGCGCTGCCGGTTGTCGTACTGTTATCAGAGACAATCGCGTTGGTTGTCTCCTGCCTAGACCGTTAACGCCAAAATTTGACGCATTGTCCCTAAGGATATGTTCGTCATGAGTCCCACACTGATATCTGCTGCTGTTTCACGCAGTGATGCTCGTCTGTTACCACGGACATCTCTACACAAAGACGCTACTCGCGGTCGTTAAATGTAGGCCTTGTGCGTGACGAGAGGTAATGCCTGATATTTGGTATTCTTGGCACGTTCTTGACAATATGGATCTCTTAATATTGAATTTCCTAACAATTTCCGAAATGTACTGTCCGATGCTGCGAGGTCTATCAGCGTGGTAATTCCCGTTGTGCGGCCATACTTTTCAGATGAATCACCTGAGTAAAAATGGTAGCTATGCCAAGGTACCGTCCATTTATATCTTGCGTACGCGGTACTACCTCCATTTGTATGCGTGCATATCAGTATCCCATGACCTTTGTCACCTCAGTGTAAAGCCATTATTGAGCCACTTGCGATCTGCGGTTCGATGTACTGTACGATTACCGAGAAAAATCACAAGAAGGGACTTTCTAAGCCGAGCATCAAAAATCTTCGCTACTGTAACACACAATAAATGGGGACACATGGGAAATAACACAGAAGAAATATACCATAATGGATTAAACAGAACGTAGACAACTTTTATTACTTTTACAGTCAATGACAATGGGACTAAGAAAGACTTGAATCAAGTATTAGATTCAGAAGTTCGTAGAGGCTTTAAAGGATGAATATCTCACAAGACAGAATGCGTAGACAATATTCCTTGAGTATTTCTAATATCTTTGCAGGAGGTGGAAACTGAACGACCATTGAAGTTAGTGTGCAGACTTTATGACAGTTGACATCCTGAAGAATGCTACCCATGAAATCCCGAACAGACTAAGAACAACCAGCTTCACAGCTCATGCATTCTAGTTTCTGTTAAGACGAAGAAAAATAAAATTCAAGATCTGTGGTTATGAATAAGCCAGTATTATTGTCTACGTGAATTAGAAAATTTGTTTCGAAATAGTCTTCATTTTCAGTAAGATTACATGTCTGATATTATGAAAATATTCTCCTTCTTGTGTCTTTGCCCTGCACCGACGAGGGGCCAGCATAGTTATTAACGGGTTTGGAGTGATCAGCTTACTGTCGCCACTCCATTACGGAATATAAGCCCCAACTGTCTGCGCAATATGTTATTCATTTCAATGTGAGAGAAACTACTCGAAATGCCTGGAATCATGTAATCTAGTGGGATGTGGGAACTGCCTAAGAAGCACATTGACGCACACCAACATAAGTCGCTAATCCGCCTGGCGGATTCGAACCATGGACAGCACACCTCCTTATCCCGGAAGCGATGTTCTAACACGCATGGTTACCCACGCAGGTTCTGGCAATATGAAAATGATCTGTGAATAAATGAAAAACTAACACATACTACAGTGAATAGGCTTGCGTGGCAAGACAGTTGATTGAAAAGTTTTCTGGAGAAACAAGCGTTCCGGCTGCAGTTACAGTGACCCTCTTCTGGGTTTACTGGTGTGTTTTAGGTGTGCAGAGTCAGTTTCGATTTACCATTACTGCTCACTGTGGACGACATTCCACCATAATTTAGAAAGATCTTTGTTGTAGTTGGTCCATAACCCTTCACAATACGAACAGGTGGGGGGGGGGGGGGGGGGGGGGGAGGCGGATAGTTTACGCCAACAACCTAAATGTACCGTAATCTAGTCAGCTACTTTATATTCTAAAATTATGAAATTTTTTTTATTTTTTTTAATCAGTTCTATCAGATTCTACAAATGTTTTAAATTTTTCAGTTTAACTTTACACAAAAATTTAACTCTTTGTTGTAGAAGTCATTTTCTACAGTGAACCCTGTATTCAATATTTTCTGGTTTAGGACCTTAGATACTCATAAATGTCTCTTTAAAAAATACATTGTGAGTAAACGTCAACAGCAATTAAAGAATTTTTTGTGGTGGGCATGAAATACGTCACTGTTCCTCACATTGGCTGTTTACGTTATTGAGAGAGCATTAACGTCGGTAATAGTGGGTTGGGAGGTATTTTCGGGTTCTGTAGCCAACTTACACATCAGTATCGCTTTAAAAATATGTTGCTCCTTTAGGTCAACAAGAGCTGACGAATTTCTTTTTTTTAACTACATTGGTTTTCATTTGGGTATAAAGTACATATTCATCGCCTCCCCCCCCCCCCCCCCCCTTCCCCAACAACCTTTGGTAGTGGGAATTATGGAAAATACTTTGGTATTGCTAGGATTAAGGCGCAAGGAATTGGAACTTTATAATAGGTAATACCATGCTCAGCGAGCAGTAATGACAATATATTAGTGACTGCACAGCTAAAACACACAAGTAGGCCCAGAAGATCACAGTATCCGTGGTACATTCAGTACTGCTGGTACATTCAGTGCAGTTTTTTACATTATGTCGAAGTAGTGTCAAACGTAGCCCTTAATTTGAGGAAGACATTTCAGAATATGTATGTATCACGCACAGCATTATATGTTAGTGAAACACGAATGGTGAGAAACCGAAAAGAATAGAATCTAAGCATCTGAGATGTAGTGATACGGAAGAATGCTGAAATCAGGCGTACTGATGAGGAACGAGGAGGTTCTCCAGAGATTAAGTGTGGACAGATAGATAAGAAAACTTTTAAGACGTCACGGAATGACTTCCATGATACTGGTAGTAATTGCAGACGGAAAAAACTGTAGAGAAAAACATAGACTGGAATTTATCTAGCAAATAACTATGGACGTGGGTTGCAGGCCACATGAAATCAGTGAGAAGGTTGATGACTAAATAAAATGGTCGGGAAACTTTTATATGACAGCTTTCCTGAAGCTATGAAGTGGCACTGATGCTTTATTTGGGAATATAAACCATGAAACAATCAAGCTGCAGGTAGACGTGACCAACAACAATAACAGCTACAGGAGAAGACCAGGAGTCCCGCTGACGACAGCCGCAGTAACAGAGGAACGCTGCTGAATAATTGAATCCCAAGTCGACTCGCTGTGGCTTAATAAATTATTAGCGACTCGGCCGCCACAAGCCATGCAGTTATTAAGAAGTAATGGCGACTGGCGAAGCGTAGCCTAATGGCTTTCTCCCATTAAAGCGAGGTGTGCGCCTCCTCGTGCTGCGTAACGGCGCACCAGCATGTGTTGAACCATGCCTCACACTTACGCGCGCGCGTGTGTGTAGGCGTGTGCGTGTGCCTTTGTGTAGCAGGCCTGTGTCCACTAATGAAAGTGGTCGCTTTGCTGCTCGGGAGACAGACAGCGCTGTGTTGGGGCCATGTTATAGTACCTTGTCGCAGCCAGTTGAAATGGGTGCTGCGAACACACGAAATAGTCTACCTTCTCGAAGAGGACAAAAGCACTTGCATTGGTCAATATCGTCCGGCGACTGACGGCAGCATTCCTGTTGTCTACTTTTTTTATGTCTCTCGGCGTTACTGTTTCAGAGTTCATATTTTGATTCTTGTGAAATGTTGCAAATTCAAGTCCTTTCTATCGACCTATTTCCACTTTAAACAATTCTTAAAAATTGGCTCATAAAGTTGAATTCTCTGAATATTTTGCACATTATACGAAGAAAAAAAAAATTAAAAATGTTTTACAAGTATTCTAAGAAGTGGAGTAAACATGGCACTAAATATTTAAAAAATCACTAAAACGCTCGTGCTGGCCGGGTTCTATTTGTACTTTATTGTCTTCTCACTTACAGCAACATCTGACACTGTGGAGAACAGATATGATTAAAGGTTTGTCCTTATTGCACTTATATTTGTCAGACATGATAAAAATGTACACAGTTAAAAACTCATATTTGGACCCAAAAATGCTTAGGAATATCGATTTATAACATTGATAAAACAAAAACTTGGTGCAGACGGATTACCTTTTCGTGACAGAGATCGATACAATCATTCTCCTCTGGCGGACAGAGATGAATTTTAAGAATTCGGTTCTAGTTATGCTTGTGCAGTGCTCATATTGACAAATTCGGGTGACACAAACACCATCCACTGTGGAGCGATAATCATAGACATCGTTCCCAGAACTCCTGAAGGTAGACGTTGACTGAGGATATTGTGTCACAGACACAGTCGCTTTGACTGTTCAGAGATGTCACTAACCCCGCCCAAAGATGTAAACAACAATGCATGAGCAGCGACTATTAGACGGAGGTGGTCCGACAGGAGATCAGTTCCAGTCATTCCACCAGGAAGGAATTACATGGCTCGGGTTGTCTGTAGTTCAACCATTCCTAGGCGGTCAGTACCGTGGTTCGATCGCGTCCGCTTTGTTACTTGATCCAAGGAAGGGCTCTCAACATAGGAAGTGCCCAGGCGTCTCGGAGTGAACCAAAGGAATGTTGTTCGGACATGGAGGAGATACAGAAAGATGACATGCCTCGCTCAGGCTGCCCAAGGGCTACTACTGCGGTGGCTTACCTACGGATTTTGGCTAAGAGGAACGCCACCATGTTGAATAATGCTTTTCGTGCAACCACAGGACGTTGTGTTACCACTCAAACTGCGCTCAATAGACTGCATGATGCGCAACTTTATTCCCGACGTCCATGGCGAGGTCCATTTTTGCAACCACGACACCATGCTGTGTGGTACAGAAGGGCCCGACAACATGCCGAATGGACCGCTCAGGAGTGGTATCAAGTTGCCTTCACCGATGAGCGTCGCACATGCCTTAGGCAATCGTAGGAGACGTGTTTCGAGGTAATCCGGTCCTGCTGAACGCCTGTCCAGCGAGTGCAGCAAGGTGGAGGATACCTGCTGTTTTGTGGTGGCATTATTCGGTGCCGACGAACACCGCTGGAGGTCATGGAAGGCGCTGTTGCGCTGTGCGATACGTGAATGCCATCCACCGGCACCATTTTGGGACCATATTGGGGGGTATTCGTCTTCAGGCATGACACATCGCGCACCCATCGTGCACACCGTATGAATGACTTCCTTCAGAAAAACGACATCGCTCGACTAGAGTGGGTAGCACGTTCTCCAGACATGAACGCTATCGAACATGCCTGGGATAGATTGAAATAATCTGTTTACATACGACGTGACCTACCAACTACTCTCAGGGATCTCCGCCGAATCGCCGTTGAGGAGTGAGACTACATGGATCAACAGTGCCTTGATGTACTTGTGGATAGCATGCCACGAATACAGGCATGCATCAATGCAAGAGGACGTGCTACAGGGTATCAGAGGTACCGGCGTGTACAGCAATCTGGACCACCACCTCCAAAGGTCTCACTTTATGGTGGTACAACGTGCATTGTGTGGTTTTCATGAGCAATAAGAAGGGCAGAAATGATGTTTATGTAGATCTCTACTCGTGTTTTCTGTACAGGTTCCGGAACTCTGGGAACCGAAGTAATGCAAAACTTTTATTGATATTTGTATGATGTATGCAGACTGGAATTTTGACGAGATTTGTTTATTTTGCCTCTTATGGAGATGCCTAACTAATCTTATGACTGTGGCCCACATTCTCCTGTCCTCCTCTGTCTGTCTCGACAACCTGGACGGCCACAGGAGAGATTCATTGAAGTTAAGAAGATCCAAAATTACCTTTCTCGTAGTCTGGTTTTCACAATACAGCCCTGTGTACAGAAACCAGCAGTTGACAACTGAAAGATCTACGACGTGCAGTATACCTAGTGTTACGTCGCTAACATCAGAGTTATCTTACAGAGAGCGAATGTGATTTTATGTTAGACCTTCATATAACAAAGCTACTGTTTATCACACTTTTCCTACAAAAAAAGTACAAATGGCAATGCACACAATCGTGTCTGTTGAAGGCTATAGTTGCGCTATCAACCCCTAACTTGCACAATCGCTTTAAGAACAGTTTAACGCACAATATTTGACAGATTGTACAACATTATAAACTGCTTTGCAATTATTGCTATCCCGAATTTCGACGGAACAACTTATGTTATGAAGGTCTTCAATTTTTAACGTTCATTGATCTGTTTTCGATGCAGACGTTGATCATTTATCTCAAGTGAGTTTAATAGCATTGCTTATCCACATCTTGAATTATAAAATATTATTTCTTATATCGCAGGTGGCCTCGTTATGTTCTGTGAAACGAAGAAATATTAACTACAGGAAGGATTGTATTGTTCAGGTACTCAATAATATTTACACCTACTGAACTATTAACAAAAGACACTTCTGCCTTCCACAGCCTTGTTGTTGTTGTTGTTTCGGTCTTCAGTCCTGAGACTGATTTGATGCAGCTCCTGTGCAAGCTTCTTCATCTCCCAGTACCTACTGCAACCTACATCCTTCTGAATCTGCTTAGTGTATTGATCTCTTGGTCTCCCTCTACGATTTTTACCCTCCACGCTGCCCTACAATGCTAAATTTGTGATCCCTTGATGCCTCAAAACATGTCCTACCAACCGATCCCTTCTTCTAGTCAAGTTGTGCCACAAACTTCTCCCCAATCCTATTCAATACCTCCTCATTAGTTACGTGATCTACCCACCTTATCTTCAGCATTCTTCTGTAGCACCACATTTCGAAAGCTTCCATTCTCTTCTTGTCCAAACTGGTTATCGTCCATGTTCCACTTCCATACATGGCTACACTCCATACAAATACTTTCAGAAATGACTTCCTGACACTTAAATCTATACTCGATGTTAACAAATTTCTCTTCTTCACAAACGATTTCCTTGCCATTGCCAGTCTACATTTTATATCCTCTCTACTTCGACCATCATCAGTTATTTTACTGCCTAAATAGCAAAACTCCTTTACTACTTTAAGTGTCTCATTTCCTAATCTAATCAACTCAGCATCACCCGATTTAATTTGACTACATTCCATTATCCTCGTTTTGCTTTTGTTGATGTTCATCTTATATTCTCCTTTCAAGACACTGTCCACTCCGTTCAACTGCTCTTCCAAGTCCTTTGCTGTCTCTGACAGAATTACAATGTCATCGGCGAACCTCGATGTTTTTACGTCTTCTCCTTGAATTTTAATACCTACTCCGAATTTTTCTTTTGTTTCCTTTACTGCTTGCTCAATACACAGATTGAATAACATCGGAGAGAGGCTACAACCCTGTCTCACTCCTTTCCCAACCACTGCTTCCCTTTCATGCCCCTCGACTCTTATAACTGCCATCTGGTTTCTGTACAAATTGTAAATAGCCTTTCGCTCCCTGTATTTTACCCCTGCCACCTTCATATTTTGAAAGAGAGTATTCCAGATAACGTTGTCAAAAGCTTTCTCTAAGTCTACAAATGCTAGAAACGTAGGTTTGCCTCTTCTTAATCTTTCTTGTAAGATAATTCGTAAGGTTAGTATTACCTCACGTGTTCCAACATTTCTACGGAATCTTCCCCGAGGTCCGCTTCAACCAGTTTTTCCATTCGTCTGTAAAGAATTCGCGTTAGTATTTTGCAGCTGTGACTTATTACACTGATAGTTCGGTAATTTTCACATCTGTCAACACCTGCTATCTTTGGGATTGGAATTATTATATTCTTCTTAAAGTCTGTGGGTATTTCGCCTGTCTCATACATCTTGCTCACCAGATGGTAGAGTTTTGTCATGACTGGCTCTCCCAAGGCCGTCAGTAGTTCTAATGGAATGTTGTCTACTCCCGGGGCCTTGTTTCGACTCAGGTATTTCAGTGCTCTGTCAAACTCTTCACGCAGTATCTTATCTCCCATTTCATCTTCATCTACATCCTCTTCCATTTCCATAATATTGTCCTCAAGTACATCGCCCTTGTATAAACCCTCTATATACTCCTTCCACCTTTCTGCCTTCCCTTCTTTGCTTAGAACTGGGTTGCCATCTGAGCTCTTGATATTCATACAAGTGGTTCTCTTCTCTCCAAAGGTCTCTTTAATTTTCCTGTAGGCAGTATTTATCTTACCCCTAGTGAGACAAGCCTCTACATCCTTACATTTGTCCTCCATTTTTATATTTTATCCCTTTGTCAATGAAATTCAATATTTCTTCTGTTACCCAAGGATTTCTACTATCCCTCGTCTTTTTACCTACTTGATCTTCTGCTGCCTTCACTACTTCATCCCTCAGAGCTACCCATTCTTCTTCTGTCGTATTTGTTTCCCCCATCTCTGTCAATTGTTCCCTTATGCTCTCTCAGAATCTCACTACAACTTCTGGTTCTTTCAGTTTATCCTGGTCCCATCTCCTTAAATTCCCACCTTTTTCCAGTTTCTTCAGTTTTAATCTACAATTCATAATCAATAAACTGTGGTCTTCATTTGCCCCTGGAAATGTCTTACATTTTAAAACCTGGTTCCTAAATCCCTGTCTTACCAATATACAATCTATCTGATACCTTCT
This sequence comes from Schistocerca americana, assembly GCF_021461395.2. Taxonomy (NCBI): domain Eukaryota; kingdom Metazoa; phylum Arthropoda; class Insecta; order Orthoptera; family Acrididae; genus Schistocerca; species Schistocerca americana. Next base: position 582,244,062 of record NC_060119.1, on the reverse strand, counting down.
AGTATCTCCACGATTCTTCCATGTATACAACCTTCATTTATGATTCTCGAACCAAGTGTTAGCTATGATTCTACCAGACGGCTTCCTCTTTCATTTCTTACCTGCAATCCATATTCATCTACTATGTTTCCTTCTCTCCCTTTTCCTACTCTTGAATTTTAGTCACCCATGACTATTAAATTTTCGTCTCCCTACACTACCTGAATCATTTCTTTTATCTCATCATACATTTCATCGATTTCTTCATCATCCGCAGAGCTAGTTGGCATATAAACTTGTACTACTGTAGTAGGCATGTTCTTCGTGTCTATCTTGGCCACAATAATGCGTTCACTATGCTGTTTGTAGTAGCTAACCCGCACTCCTATTTTTTTATTCATTATTAAACCTACTCCTGCATTATCCCTATTTGATTTTGTATTTATAACCCTGTATTCACCTGACCAATAATCTTGTTCCTCCTGCCTTCGAACTTCACTAATTCCCACTATATCTAACTTTAACGTATCCATTTCCCTTCTTTAAATTTTCTAACCTACATGCCCGATTAGCGGATCTGCCATTCCACGCTCTGATCTGTAGAACGCCAGTTTTCTTTCTCCTGATAACGACGTCCTCTTGAGTAGTCCCCGCCTGGAGATCCGAATGAGGAACTATTTAACCTCCTTAATAATTTGCCCAAGAGGACACCATCATCATTTAACCGTACAGTAAAGCTGAATGCCCTCAGGAAAAATTACGGCTGTAGTTTCCCCTTGCTTTCAGCGGTTACACGTAGAAAAGCCTAATTAGCTGGAGAGGTGGGAGGGTTTTTTACCTTGTGGTACATATCCCAGAGTGACGAGAAATACTGTTGTTTTTGTCAGACAAGTGATTCGTAGCTACTTCCTTTGTGGGTATTCTACAATCACAGAAGTCTGTTTGGAAGAATTTTCTAAACCTGGAGGAATATCTTCCTCCAAGGCCGGATTTATTATACATATTTGAGACTTGAGAAGGTCTCTGGGACCATACTGTTTCATTTAATTAAAGCACCTATGCCCAGGTTTCAGTCAGGATTCCCTGTTTCGTCCTATTCTTGGGTGCTATTCCAATTCAGCTGGAGGGCTCCTGCAATGTTGTTCGACTTCAGGTGTAAACTGGTACTGGGATTTGTACTGGGAAATCTGTGCAATCGTAGTCGTACGAAGCAATTGGCCTGCGTGGTGTAGAGTTTAGCGCATCTACCTAGTGGGCACGATACTTGGGTCCAAATCCCTCACTCGCCACGAAGTTTCAGCTGTGACTTCGGTGTGCGTACATACATTACAGACGTATGAGACTTGGGAAGGTCTCTAGAACAATGTTGTTTCTTTGACTAGGTATATAGAGTATTACGAACTACATAAGAGCGTAGGATATTGTTTTTACCACACAGTGTGTGGCTCATCATGCATTGATCTGACTCTCACCATCATTACCAAATAAATGTTTGTTGAGCAATGTTCTGTGACATACATGTTGAATTTTATCGTTTACATTCATACTATACTACAGTACCAATGCTGTTTTAAATTGGTGACGAGAATGGAATGTAATTGTTGTTTGTGTCATCTCTGACAACTTTTATAAGTCAAAAGACAGACACCCACACACTATGGCAGAGTAACTCTACGATGATTTACGTAGCACTTGAAAATGGCAACTCAATGTCATTAGCTGATTTAACGATATAAATAACATTGACTGTGTAATAGCGAGGGCGGGACACGAAATTGACGTTTGATACCTTAATACTCTATGTGTTAACTTCAATTTAGTTATTTTATGTAACAGTAACCAGCAGATAAAGTAAGCAGGGTCTAGCACACTATTTTAAAGAAAAGTTACCCAGAACCGGCTGAATTTTACTACTATCATATAATTTATTCAAACAAAAATTATAAGAAACTTGGCTTTTTTGAAATGGTGAACATACGAAAAACTTAACATTTTATGAAAAATGTAAGTGTAAGAAAGAAAAACAACGAAACGTTCCATATCGAACACCTTCCACTCGTTCCACATTTCAGGTCTCGGACTCAGTGTGGACGACACTTCGCACAAACTAAGTTAAGAATTAAATGAATGACTTAATTTTTTTTGGGGTTGTTATTAAGTTCTCAGGCGAGGCTAAGAAGCTTTTCTCAAATGTCTAGTTCTCTCCATCCTTGACGTAGTTAAATCTTCGTCATTCCTGTGGCCACTGTTATCAGTCGACTTGCTGATGCAGAGTTTGACAGAAAAGAGAGGATGGCAGTTTACATATAGTTGATATTCGAGAGACAAAGGTGATTCTACTTTACTTAATTTCATCTGTTTATTTTACATGTAAGCAAATTGTTTTTCACAATATTACATTTATCTGAAGAGACGAATTGTAAACAACACCTAAATGTCAATGATAACACATAAATTATTGTTCAACAAATCAACAATTAACGTTTGAAGGGAAATACCGTTCTCATATTAAAGTCAATGAATCTTACATCAGAGGCATTGGATACTCGGTAAAGAAATGCCACATCAGTGTGAGTAGGGTAATGTGACAGAAGCGGAGTAGAAAGAGTGGTTAAATAAGGAGCAGACTGATTTAAAACTCACCGGTTGCAGCTGGAGCAGTCAGCTGTGAGGTTTCATACAGACAGTAGACAGTTTAAGACATCGATATTTGCTTATTTTTCAGGTGATTCAAAAATTCGAAGTGCTATCATAATCTATTAGATGTTCTCAGTTAAAATTATGTGCTATGCGTCGTATGTCAAATAGTGTCCGCCATACAATATTATATACACAAGTGTATCATTCGGAATTTAACATTGAAAGTAGCACAATGTTTCATAATTACCTTTTGACTTGTAACAATATTATTTGGACGAGTCATGTTAATTACACAGATATTAAAGTTCCTTATGAATTTACACAGAGATATTTCACTGTCTGCTTTGAGTAGTGTAACTCTTTTAAAACCAAGAAATGCAGCGTAAGCTTTCAGAAAATTATTTGGAGAGTAATATTCCATGTTTTGTCGTGGAAAATTTAGTTTCTTCCGATTTTCAGGTATATACTATAACTTAACGTGATCGACTAATGAACAGGAGAGTACATGATAATTTTTACGATTTGTCAGAAATGTAACAAATACGAAATATGGCGTATCAAATTCTGTAGAGTTACAGAAATCTGCAATATCTAACTACTTTATCCAGCAACTTCTAAAGTTTAAATTTCATTATATATTGGAATTTTTAGATTTTTCGGTGTATTTTTCTCATTGTTCAAGTTCGTAACTGAGCTCATTTTTAACAGCTGTTATACGAATTTCCATAGATTCAGCATCATTTTTACCTTCCTTTGGAAGAGTGTCTTTCATTACAACTCCAGCTTGATAGAAATTAGTCCATCATAAAATATGATCGGCAGCACTTTTCTCTAACTGAAAATTACAGTCAAATCTTCTTCCCACATAATTCCCTTATAGTCTTTAGAAAACCCACCAAGTATTTCAAGATGGTAAAGTCATTAATTTCTCTTTCTCTTTATTTTCCCATTATTGAGAATATGACCTTCCATACATACCAGTAACTGCTGAAGTCAAATTCAACATAACTGATAGAGGAGTAAAGGGATGTTCAATTCCAGATAAAATATAATTTCTTTTTTTATATTTGCAAAATCAGTATTTCCGCATACAATTTTCGATTAATTTCTTATTGTATTTTCCATCATATGATGGATAACCTTTACCGTCAACTCCAAAACATATCAGCTCATGTATAACTGTCCATTGTTAGGATGTAACCATACACCACCAGTATCTGCATTAATTTTTGCATCCTTGTTGGGTACATTTTAATCATTATTTTCTTTTCCTATTCACAGGAAATGAGCAAAACTCATAACTCTCGTTTTTTTATGATTTTATAAGGGAAAAATTATTAAGCATCAGCAAAGAAACTTTTATTCTGAACATAATCTCTAATCCAGAATGAAATTTTCACTCTGCAGCGGAGTGTGCGCTGATATGAAACTTCCTGGCAGATTAAAACTGTGTGCCAGACCGGGACTCGAACTCGGGACCTTTGCCTCTCGTGGGGAAGTGCTCTACCAACTGAGCTACCCAAGCATGACTGACGCCACATCGTCACAGCTTTACTTCTGCCAGTACCTCGTCTCCTACCTTCCAAAATTTACAGAAGCATTCCTGCAAACCTTGTAGAACTAGCACTCCTGAAAGAAAGGATATTGCTTAGCCACAGGCTGGGGGACATTTCCAGAATGAGATTTTCACTCTGCAGCAGAGTGTGCACTGATATGAAACTTCCTGGCAGATTAAAACTGTTTGCCAGACCGAGACTCGAAGATTTGACAAAAGAAATTCTTGATGAAAATTTCTCAAACTTAAGGAAAGATAATATAGTTGACAGAGATTCAAGTTCAGATGATAAACAGATCATGGTCCAATAAAGAAATATTCTGAAAACCAATCGAATGTGTTTGCATGGATGATCTTCATTAGTTAATCGATAGATAATCAATAATTCCTGGTGAAGAATTATCAGGAATTAAGAATTGTCCTATTGAAAAATTCGGAATAACACAAATGTTGACAAGCAAATTTAATGATTTCATCATCAACAATCCAAAAGGAACTCCACACTATTTTTGAATAATCTTCCTCAGACTTTTTGAAAAGGATTGGTAAGTACTTTGATTAAAAATTACTTTGAAATGCATCTTTCCAGCTAAAATTACTGTGGTCATGGAGCAACATCAGAAGAAAGACAATCTAGAGGTGAGAAAGGGATTAATCGATTAGACAAAGTTTGTAAAAAACATACAGATAATAAAGATTTGAAAAAATTCACGAAGTAGTTAAATAACATCAGTAAACTGCAAAAGAAAGAAAGTATTCTGAAAATGCTTCACTTGGTGAAAAACTGGCAGCACCTGCAGTTAGAGAAATAAAGTATGGAAAAAGAAAATTAGGAATGGGTTTAGATGTTAATGAAAATAGATGGGGTTTGCAAAAGTATAATAAATTATGTCTATGTAAATAAATAACTTCAGTGTTGATTAAAGATTGCTATCTAGTAATGGGACTAAATAAATTAGGAGAGTGAAACTAAATGATGATCAAGTATTGATAAATTTGTAGCTGATATCCAGAAAAGAAAGAGACAGAGAAAGAAAACTGATGGTAAGCTAATCATTAGACTGGGTGTTCCTAGTGTGAAAAAAGGATTGAATATCTAACAAAAAAGAAAGGAGGTTCTGGGCTTACATAATATGGAGGCAAATGGCAACATGAACACATCTGGCAACTACTAGTCCACTAGCTGGTGGTTTGGTAGCCAATGCAAATGGAGTAATAAATAAAAAGAAAGCGGATGAAGACTCAGAAGAACAAGAAAGACAAAAGACTGGTAATTAAAAGGAAGCTGGTGCTGTAAAGAAAAATATTAAAAAATAAAAAAATTATGAATCTCCATCTAAATCCATAAGTAATTTTGGTATAGAAAAACTTGCTAAGGAATTAAAAATCAAATAATTTCATGGTGTATTCATAATTGTAGAATTCATTGGTAAATCAAATGTTATTGAATCTGTAATAGTAATTTAGGTACAACTGACCAGGGTGGTACTCATTGGATTTGTTAGTATAAAAATAAAAATTTAAAATTGGTATTTGATTCATTTGGTGGAAATATTCCTGTAGAACTCATGAAATATCTTTGTTATAGAGGGATGAATTATAATGGACAACAAATTCAAAATTTTTATGAAGTAATATGCAGTCATTAGTGCTTATTTGTTTTGAAACAGTAGTTACATATTTATAATTTTGATGATGTTTTAAATGTAATAATGGAAATTTTTGGAAATAACCTACACCAGCTGAAAGGTGGCATGAGTATTGGAAAAATAAACTTAGGAAACATAAAAAATGAATTAGAATCCAAATTAAATACAGAAGTTTAATCAGCTTCATAAAGAATTGCATAACAGCCTTAAAGTATCTAAAGCATGTATTGATTTTAAATATAGGTCCTTAGTAGATATCACGGATCCTGTGAGTGATTATGATACTGTTACCAAACAATATTTAGTAAATGAATTAACCAATCCTGTTACAGAACCTGAAGAGACAAGATTTACACCAGCTCAGTAACTATGTCACCCTGCCACATTTTACTGGAAAGATTAGTTACTTTCATAGAATTAATCTAATTACTTTACAAGAGAGGAAGCAAAGGAAGCTTTTCCATATTACTTAGCATGGGCAGAATTAATAATACATAAGGCAGTTAAGTAGCCTCCAAAAAAAAAAAAAAAAAAAAAAAAAAAAAACGTGACAAACGTAAATTGAAATTTCATTTTGTTAGGGGTGTTGAGAAATTGAAATGTACGTTTGAGTACGATGCAAAAAACAATAGAATTATTTTATTTGAGGGCAATATAGATGATGATTTGTCACCAACTGATTTCATAATACAGATAAAAAGACATAATGTTGACAAACTGGAGACTTTATATCCAACTCAGTCCAGGAATCCTTTACTTGATATGAAAGCTACAGATAAAATATTTATAACTCTAAATTACTACCACTTTTGGGAGGATCGCTTACAAGGGGTGTCCACAGCGTTGGAATCACAGAATATCTTCAAACTTGGTACACTTTTAGTAGGCCACAAAAACAATATAATCTGCCTGTAGTAAGGTGCAATAGTCCAGCTATTTCGAACAATTGGAAGAGAAGTTTTATTCTGTGATGTATTGGTGTTTAGATTCTAGACAATACATCTCCTGGTGTTCAAGTAGTTAGCGTTCGAGCTTCGTAAGATCAAATGCGTGAGACAACAGTTGCAATGTCAAACTTCATTATTTAAGAGCAATTTATATGAAATTTGAGAGCTGATATAATGGAAGAAACACATGTACTAGTGTGAAGTTGCAACTTCTGTTTTCCATGTCTGTATGACAAATGCTATCCAGCAACGTGTGACGTCTATAGCACATCTGACGAGCAATTGTAGATTCTCCAATAGTCTCGCACATTGTGACTTACTATATTATGGATTAAGAGTAACGTTACGGTAATGTTTAAATATCGAGGTTTGGCTTGGGCTTTCCAAGCCATTCCCTCGTGACTGAAAATCTAATCAATAATAATGAAAAGTCGAATAACATATATAATTCAGTGCAACTTCAACAATCGCACTTGTTTCTTTTTCGTTATATTACGACTCAAATGTCACATACACTATGTAATTAAAAGTATCCGGACACCCCAAAAACATACGTTAATCATATTAGGTACATTGTGCTGCCACCACTGCCAGGTACTCCATATCCAGCGATCTCAGTAGTCATTAGACACCGTTAGAGAGCAGAATCGGGCTCTTCGCGGAACTCACGAAGTTCGAACGTGACCAGATGATTGTGTAACAGGCAGACATCGATCCAGACCATCACACAAAATTACAAACTGCATCAGGATTCACTGCAAGTACTATGACAGTTAGGCGGGAGGTGAGAAAACTTTGATTTCATGGTCGAGCGACAGCTCATAAGCCACACATCAGTCTGGTTAATGCCAAACGACACCTCGCTTGTTGTAAGGAATGTAAACATAGGACGATTGAGCAGTGGAAATACTTTGTGTGGAGTGACGAATCACGGTAGACAACGTGCCGATCCGATGGCAGGGTGTGGGTAGGGCGAGTGGCCGGTGAACGGCATCTGCCAGCGTCTGTAGTGCCAAAGAGGAAAACTGGGAGGCGGTGGTGTTATAAAGTGGCGATATTTTTCATGGAGGGGGCTTGCACCGCTTGTTGTTTTGCGTGGCACTATAACAGCACAGGCCTATATTGATGTGTGAAGAGCAATTCGTGGATGGCGATTGCATATTTCAACACGATCGAGCACCTGTTCATGATGGACGGCCTGCGGGGAGTGGTTACTCGACAATAACATCCCTGTAAATAAACTGGCCTGCACAGAGTCCTGACCTGAATCCTAGAACACTTTTGGGATGTTTTCGAACGCCGACTCTGGCCAGGCCTCACCGACCGACATCGATACCTGTCCGCAGTTCAGTAGTGAAGAATGGGCTGCTCTTCCCCAAAATACCTTCCAGCAGCTGACTGAGCGTATGCCTGCGAGAGTGGAAGCTGTCATCAAGGCTAAGGGTGGAACAACACCATACTGAATTCGAGGATTACCGGTGGCGGGTGCCACGAACTTGTAGGTTATTTTCAGCCAGGTGTCCGGATACTTTAGCCACATGTGACCAGTGATGATAAAATATTGATTAACAACTGAGAGGTGTGTAAATGGAGCTGTTTTGAAAGATGACATCGCATTCAGGGAAGACCTCAACCATGAAAGGACGCCGCAGTCAGCTTGTCTCCAATTACTGCCATAGGTCTCATTCAAGGGAAGGAGAATGTCTCCCATAGCCTAATACTGTTATCTCCAGCTGGCATCTGTGGCGCACTGAATTTTTCGACCCACAATTCACTTTGATGACGGCGTTGTGGAAACGTCTATCGACCTGGTGTAGCAAGAATGTGATTCACCCGAAGAGTCGACAAGTTTCCGTTGGAAGACGGTCAAATCCCACTGGTCCCGTGTTCACTACAATCGTAATTGACGATGTGATTGGGTCAACATGTGAACACGTAGTGTTTGTCTGCTGCAGAACTCCATGTTCAACAGCGTACGATGAATAGTGTGTTCCGAACCACTTACGCGTGCATCAGAGTTTTTGCTGTTTCGGCAGAGATGCCACAAATCACCATCTATCCTACTTTACAAAGTAGACAAGCCTCCGAATGCCACGTTCTGTGAATGGTCGTGAACGCCCAACCATTTAGCGCTTAGTGGTAATTTCATTATCCTTCGATCTCTTCGCGTAGATTCTCACGAGAGTAGCATGTGAACATTCCACTAGCTTCGCCGTTTTCGAGGTACTAGTTCATAGGCTACGCGTAATAATCATCTGCCCTTGGTCAAAGTCGCCTACCTCAACAGACTACCCTATTTGCAGCCCATATCTTCGATAGGGTGATAACCCGTACGTGTCTGCTCGGGTTACGTACATTTATTACCGTGTCGGGTGTCCACAATGTCACCAGGCAGCATCCATCGTCGCTGTGGGCAACTCTTAGCTCTCCACGTTACTCAATTATGTGCAACACTAATCATCTCCGAATAACTACTACAACGCTAATTCATCACGCCATTTAAAACTACTTACTGTACTCGCCTCTTCCTCTACAATGTTTTCTCTCCTCCAATACTAAATTTACGTTTCATGGATAACTCAGAATGTGCCCTATCAACATATCGCTTGGTTCAGTCAAGTCGTGCCACAAATTTCTTTTATCCCCAATTCTGTTCACTACCACCGCATTAATTACGTGATCTACTCGGCCAATCTTCAGAATCTTCTGTGGCAGCATATTCCTCAACCTTCTTTTCCTGTCTGCAATATTTATGGTCCTCGTTTCAGATCTGTATAAGGCTGCACGCCAGAAAAATGCTTAGCCTAGCTGTTAAACTTACATTCAGTTTCAACAAATTTCTCGCTTCCCCTGTCATTGCCAGTCTACATTTTATATCGAACCTACTTCAGCCATGATCACTTATTTTGCTCCAAAAACTGCAAAACTCATCAATTACTTTCACTGTTTCATCTGTTTATCCGATTCCCTCAGCATCGCTTTATATAATTCGGCTACACATCCTTATCCTTGATTGCTTTCGTTGATTTCCATTTAGGATATTCCTTTCAGGACACTGTTCTTGCCGTTCCGATGCTATTCAAAGTCCTTTTCGGTCTCTGACACAAACATCGACAAATATAAAGGTTCCTCTTTCTTCTTCCTAATGTAATCCCCTCTCTACATTTCTCCTTGGCTTCTTTTACTGGATACTCAATGTAAGGCTGAATAATTAAGGCTGAATAACATTTGACATAGGCTAAAATCATGTCTCTCTCCCTTCTTAACAACTGCTTCCCGTTCACGCCTTTGATTCTTATGACTGCCGTCGGTTTTTGGATAAGATGTATATAACCTTTCGCTTCCTGTATTTTACTTCGCCCTCCCCTTCTACCTTCAAAATTCCAAAGAATGTATTCTTATCAACACTTTCGTAAGCTTAAAGAAAGGCAACTGCATAGAAACATTAGGTAACTGAAAAAACACACCAATTAATCGACGAACGAATGAAAGATAAAAAATGTTCAGAAATGGTTAGGAATTTTGCAATGCAAGTCACTCCTAAATGAAACAAATAGGATGTTCCGGAAGCTAAAGCGAAATGGCTGTAAGAAAATTGTGAAGGAATGGAAACAGAAACGGTAACAGGAGAGACTAATCCATCATACAGAAAAGCCAATACATTAAAAGTGCTAGAGAAATCCCACTCTTAAACGCTGAGGAGAGAAAAGGTAGGTGGAAACAGTACACTGAAGGCCCTATAACGGAGAGGACTTGTCTGAAGTAGTGGATGAGAAAGAAATAATAGTCGTTATGGAAGCCAAGGCGATAGAATAATACAGTTAGAGATTTATAAAGATTTGGGAGGCTTGCTGTGAAATAAAGCAAAAGGGACGAGCAACACCCCCTTGGAATTTCTGAAATCATTGGATGAAGCTGTAACCTAAATACTATTCAGGCTGGAGTGTTGAAACGATGACCCTGAAGAGATATCATCAGACTTTCGGAAAAATAACACCCACACAGAAGCAAAGATAGTAAGTGCAGGTAAGTGCTAGGGCTATCGTATTATCAGCTTAGCCGCTCGTAAATAGATATTTCTAACATTATAACGAACAGAATAATGGGAAAGAAAATTGAAGATCTGTTAGATGAGGACAGTTTCGCTTTTAGGATGGTAAAGGCACATCAGAAGCAGTCATAATGTTGCGCTTGATAATGGAAGCATGACTTCAGTAAAATCAAGAAACGTTGACAGGATTCGTGAACCAACAAAAATCAATTGACAATGTATAATGTTGCATGATGACCGACGTGCTCGAAATTTTCAGATGTTACGCGTTTAAAAGTCAGAGTAATCAAGTAGTAACGGGTACTATAATCAGTCACCGTTACTAAGTGAAATAAATGCTGTCTCTGGGCACAACTGTTTTCCTATAGAATCAAACCTAAATTACGTAACGATTCTGTCTAGTGGTACCAATCCATAAACACTGCAAACACTGCATATCATCCTCACATCTGAACCAATACTTAATTTGGAAATTCAGTAGCTTTTTCTGTAAGAATATTCAGTTCACCATTGATATTAGAGCTCTCTTAGAAATTTCTTTTACCTTAAGATAAATATTAACACAAGGAAAGAAATATTCAGCGTTTACAGGAAAACAATAACAACAGATACAGTAATCCTAACACGTCACAGTGATTTTTTTAGTCTTGAACTATGTAATTTATCTCGAGAGAATAATTACATTTAATCAAACAGAAAATAATACGTTCCCATCGAACGAGGAACTCACATATTGCTGAAATAACATACGTGTAACTCAGATGCATGTAGTCCGTTTATAACGCTGATTAGTGTTTCATTTTCACGAGCAGAAAAGGTTGTAACTGCTGGAACGGAAGGTATATGTAGGTGTTCTTAAATAATACGGATTGTTTCAATAGTCAAGTGTATTGCATCTCTTTATTCCGGAACCATAACATGCTCACTAAATAATGAATGATTATTATTTTTAGTAGCTCGCAACATGGCTAAGTTGGCGAGGTTTTGTGAGACAGAATAGTCGGCTAAGTCACGATGTGCCCTGCATTCATTATGGCCATCTCATTGAGATAATTACCATTCATATTTATCAAATAGAACACGCTCTTTATATGTTAATGTAGTCCGATCTCTCAGTGTAAACAGAAATTGACACACTTGTAATTACGAAGATTCACGGTCACAAATTTTTCAGCCAAGCTAGTTAATTCTAAAAGAAACATTTTGTGTTCATGTATTTAATGACGTCGGGAGGGATACGGAGACACTCAAGGGTAGTAACATTGTTATGAAAATGCAGCACAGCTTTTTCTCTCACGATTTAACGGGTGATTTTTTGTGGTATGAAACTACGGTTCGCTTTTAAATCAGCAAGATACTGTACATATGTTTAAGCTACATAATTTTTCACACTTAATTGTTTGCTCGGATCGTTTATAAACGTCGATACAAGCAATGCAATTTCCCAACACTAAGATCCCCCATACTAGAGGCTTTCTGTTTGATGGTGCACGGCCTCATATCCGATCCATTATCTGAATCCGTCCTCCTAACATAACTACAGACTAAGAAAAATGTCGCTTCCTGTAATGGTTACAGCTTTGTCCTCACTGATAATCTAGTACCAGGAAAGGAAATACGTAAAAATATGTCATTACTGTACACTGGCCAATAGGAACCAGTTAGTAGTTACAAAAACTGGTGCATCATCCCATGCTTTAGTAAATTTTCAGATAATCTCGTATACAAGTTAGTCTCGCAACTACAGATTTGTATTTTATTATGCCAACAGCACATAATTTTTTTCAATAGTAAACACAAATTGCAGCATTTGTCACAGAGAAGTTTGTATAAAATCACATAAAAGTACTGTAAAAAAGCATCTATTGGCAGTCACCCAGAGCGGAGGCAGGTTGGTTACCTGAGCATGAGAGAAGCTGGACTTCGGGAAAGAAAGATTCTCGCTTCGCCGAACACGTTTTAACGGGTACGACTCGAATGATGTGGAATGTGATCTTCTACATGCTATTAAAAATGCGGGAAGATTACCCTACGGGAAATCAACAAACGTATAACACAGAACGTTAGCCAAATTTTCAGTAGCATTCAGTTACAAAAACTGAATAAAAATTGTTAACACAAATTTATTTTTGTCACTTGTTAAATGTACTGCACATAAAAAACTTTGCTTCCCATTGAATCACAGTAATTATTCCAGACTGACAACAAATGTTATCACCTTATCATATGTCATGCAATCGAGAGAAAGCACTGTGAATTGACGTGACGGGACAGAGAGGCAAAGATTTTCTTTATCACTCTGTGGCGGTTAAGGCTCCGATAATTATTCTTAGTATAGGAAGTCATTGTTCTTGTTAAGAAGTAGTTTATTAGGAGTTTTCAGTCTTGTGAAGAAGGAATCGACGCCTGCTGCGACAACACTTTAATTCCGCTTTAAAGGGTGGCAGTTACATACTTCACTAACAGTGAAACATATTTGTGATTACGGATACCTGTAACATACTTAGTGACAGACATAGTTCTAATTTTTATGAGAAATTGGTTATCTTATTAATTTAGTAATCAATGTTTCATTTTTGTGCATGTATGTATAGCCAGAAGGTGTACCTACATTATGGTTCCTTGTGTCTTTCTTCCAAACTGAACGTGCGGGAGTATCTTGTGAGGAGAACGTGTAAGCCGTCCTAGCAGGCAGCCTGAAACTTAAAAAAAGTCAGAGATTTAATTACTTGTTTTCTTGAGCATTTATGCTTTGTAATGACCTTTTGCTTATTGATTTTAATGGATAAATGACTAGTTTCTGTATTACTTTTAATAGAACATTATTTCAGTAGATATCTTAAGACAGTATCTTACATGTTATCTATGTACTGTGTTATTGTTACATTGTAAACTGTGTATTAACAGCATTAGGACATTAACATTTCTTTGCATACGTAGATATTAATATTCAATCACGTGGGAAGTATTTAGTAGAGAAACTGTCAGTTGCTTATTTTCATGGTGTTAACTAGGTCTATGTTCAGAACCAATAAGCAATCACACATCATTATAATGGCACAAAATCAAATGAGTAACGTAAATACTTCGTCAACTAGTGCCACGGAATTTGATACAGGCGTAGTTAGCGAAAGCCGGCCGGTGTGGCCGTGCGGTTAAAGGCGCTTCAGTCTGGAACCGCGTGACCGCTACGGTCGCAGGTTCGAATCCTGCCTCGGGCATGGATGTGTGTGATGTCCTTAGGTTAGTTAGGTTTATTTAGTTCCAAGTTCTAGGCGACTGATGACCTCAGAAGTTAAGTCGCATAGTGCTCAGAGCCATTTAGTTAGCGAAATGTCGATTACGGCTGAGCAATTAGCAGTAATTACTGCGCTCACGCCGTCGACACAAACTGTTGCAATTTCCGACATTCATATGTCGAGTGAAATCCTGAGAAATACGCAGGAACCAACAAATAACATCTGATACAGACGTACTCGCTATGAGCGCATTGCCCGCAACTACGCCAGAGAACGAAGTTACTGTGCCGAAAAATGTGTCGGTAGAATCTTCAATAAAGCCACTGCAAACGTCAGTTGGTGAGAATACTGATTTGTTATCCCACTTAATGTCAAATGTGACCGTCATATCACAAGGAATCAATGTAGTAACGAATAAGATTCAAGCATTGGAGACTGCGCAGTCTAATTTTGCAACGCTACAATCCACTTTTGCAAATGATGTTAATCGTAAATGCCAAGCATTGGAAACCACACAATCTAATTTTGCAACAGCACAATCCACTTTCGCTCAGATGCAAAGGAATAAACTAAAATCAGTAAAAGATAACATTATTGAAAAATCCCAAAGTTTTGAATGAAAACAGAGTCACTTGATTGTGAGGCAAGCACAACTCATGATTACGAAAGAACAGCAGTACAAAGAATTAAGAACTAAATATAGTGATGTCTTATATCGTCAACATAAGCTAACTGATCAAGTGCAAGGAGTTGTCCACGTACGGAACACCATTGCACAAGACTTGAATATAATTAAGCACGGCAACGAACAAGCAATCATTGATGTTACTCGAAGGATAGACAATCATAGTCTCGAAGGTGAGAAATATATAGAGAAACTTTTCAACGAACATAAGATCGCATTTTCTACAGACAGAGAGGATTGGGGGAAGAGCAAACTGAGGCAGTGCAAAATTATGTTGATCAGACCTCGACAGCAACGGTTGCTAACTTGCAGGTTAACAACGAAATAGCACAACTTATATCAGAAATTCAAGAAATTAAGAAGAATATATTAGAACAATTACCTGCTGGGAATGCAAAGATTGAAAATACACTCAAAGTATGCCAGCAGGGTTTAGTTAATAATAGAAGGGCACATTTTACCCGTAGTTTATCAAAAGCAGACATTATTCCTGAAGAAACCAGTTAAACCAAATCCATGCAACAATATCCATGTATTGGTGCGTATTCACGTAATCAACAGGAACCATATTATCAGGAACATCATCCACATGAAATAGTTATCAGAATACACCTATGACTATGAATGAAGAGAAAATGTTTACATATAATCAATTTAAGCTATTTAACCCAGAAAAGCAGTCGATCAACCCCGTGGTCTTTACCAAGCACGGAGGGATACTGCCACGAATGTGGAGTGAACAACAAAAAATTATGTACGTTGCAGGATTTGCACATGGGGATGGATCAATGTGGGTGAGAGAAGCCTCCGAATGGTATCATGAATGTGAGCAATTTGAAAGCGCTTTCTTGCACTAATACTGGAATAAGGGACTGTAAGAAAGACAACGCAAGAAACTTTTTGACCCACAACCATTTTATTTCAAAAATGGATCTTTAAGTAAGTACACTCCTGGAAATTGAAATAAGAACACCGTGAATTCATTGTCCCAGGAAGGAGAAACTTTATTGACACATTCCTGGGGTCAGATACATCACATGATCACACTGACAGAACCACAGGCACATAGACACAGGCAACAGAGCATGCACAATGTCGGCACTAGTACAGTGTATATCCACCTTTCGCAGCAATGCAGGCTGCTATTCTCCCATGGAGACGATCGTAGAGATGCTGGATGTAGTCCTGTGGAACGGCTTGCCATGCCATTTCCACCTGGCGCCTCAGTTGGACCAGCGTTCGTGCTGGACGTGCAGACCGCGTGAGACGACGCTTCATCCAGTCCCAAACATGCTCAATGGGGGACAGATCCGGAGATCTTGAGGGCCAGGGTAGTTGACTTACACCTTCTAGAGCACGTTGGGTGGCACGGGATACATGCGGACGTGCATTGTCCTGTTGGAACAGCAAGTTCTCTGCCGGACTAGGAATGGTAGAACGATGGGTTCGATGGCGGTTTGGATGTACCGTGCACTATTCAGTGTCCCCCCGACAATCAGCAGTGGTGTACGGCCAGTGTAGGAGATCGCTCTCCACACCATGATGCCGGGTGTTGGCCCTGTGTGCCTCGGTCGTATGCAGTCCTGATTGGGGCGCTCACCTGCACGGCGCCAAACACGCATACGACCATCATTGGCACCAAGGCAGAAGCGACTCTCATCGCTGAAGACGACATGTCTCCATTCGTCCCTCCATTCACGCCTGTCGCGACACCACTGGAGGCGGGCTGCACGATGTTGGGGCGTGAGCGGAAGACGGCCTAACGGTGTGCGGGACCATAGCCCAGCTTCATGGAGACGGTTGCGAATGGTCGTCGCCGATACCCCAGGAGCAACAGTGTCCCTAATTTGCTGGGAAGTGGCGGTGCGGTCCCCTACGGCACTGCGTAGGATCCTACGGTCTTGGCGTGCATCCGTGCGTCGCTGCGGTCCGGTCCCAGGTCGACGGGCACGTGCACCTTCCGCCGACCACTGGCGACAACAACGATGTACTGTGGAGACCCCACGCCCCACGTGTTGAGCAATTCGGCGGTACGTCCACCCGGCCTCCCGCATGCCAATGTACGCCCTCGCTCAAAGTCCGTCAACTGCACATACGGTTCACGTCCACGCTGTCGCGGCATGCTACCAGTGTTAAAGACTGCGATGGAGCTCCGTATGCCACGGCAAACTGGCTGACACTGACGGCGGCGGTGCACAAATGCTGCGCAGCTAGCGCCATTCGACGGCCAACACCGCGGTTCCTGGTGTGTCCGCTGTGCCGTGCGTGTGATCATTGCTTGTACAGCCCTCTCGCAGTGTCCGGAGCAAGTATGGTGGGTCTGACACACCGGTGTCAATGTGTTCTTTTTTCCATTTCCAGGAGTGTATTTCCAAAAGTACATACATGAAGGCAAATACTGGAATGAACCAATCCCGACACAGAATATCATTAGAATATTAAAGGCCCAACGTCCACTTGAAGTAAAACAATAACTTCTACATGTGCCTGAACAACATGTCGAAGATAATCTTAGCAACATTGGAATCAATAGACATCCTGTTCGAAGAGTCAGGTGTTCGCTATTCCCAACCAAGTTACCCATCTAACAAACATAACGGCAACAACAAACCGTTTGATAAATCAACCAAAGAGAATAGAGGGTGTGGAAACAAACCTTTTGCACACAATTCACCAAACCCACAGGAGAATTACTTCCAGAAAAACGTGAGGTCTTGTAATGAAAATCTAGTCCAAGGTAATAAAGACCAACAAGATGAACAAACATATAAATGAAAATGGAGGAAAAATAATAAGAAGAGCAAAGGTAATTCCAACAGGGGAATTATCAGCCAAATGGCTGATAGCAGCATCAAGCAAAAAGGTTCATATCGGAGTGAATTCCTAAGTTACTAAACTGCTTAGGTGATCGGTCCCTAGACTTACACTATACTTAAACTACCTTAAACTAACATGCTTAGAATAACACACACACCCATGCTCGAGGTAGGACTCGAAACTCTGGCAGGAGCACCAACAAATCGAAAAATATCATAACCAACCAAAAACTTGAGGTTGGGAGCCAAACGTCACTGCAAATGAATGGCGAAACCAACCACCTGTAATATCTGACGCAACGGAGCATACATCTACCAATAATGGGGAATCATCAAACTAGAATCGATTGTCAGAAGCCCCGATGGCGCAGTCGAGGAAGTTTTGAGGTGCGAAAATTCAAGGGTCAATTTTTTCCGGTATAATGATGACAGGTTACAGATAAAAGAACTTCAGCAGGACATGAAGTCTTGTCAAGAGGACCATACCACTGAACCCGTTGCGAAAATTCAGGCGGAAATTGAAGGCATTTCTGTACAAGTTACCTTAGACACAGGGTCAGCAGTAAATGTCGTTTCTGAGAAGTTATTTCAAAGAATACTTCAGAAAGTAAACCCACCGATTTTCCCCGTTCAGTGTTGCAGGATTGTAGGCCCTAATGGTCACAGGTCTTCTCAGGTTAAAGTTCAGACTCAACTAAAGTTAGGTATAGAGAAAGTAGCTATAAACTGCACATTCCTTGCAATAAAAAATTGGTTGAGGACTGTATCTTGTGAATTAATGAATTTAGAGAGAGGAATTGGAATATCAATCTTTCTCTGGAACGTGCCAGTTTTACAACAATGGATCCAAGGCATCAGGTCGATTTTTTCTGGGAAAGTAGTAGACATGGAGAGTATTGTCATGGACGAAAACTGGAAATCCAGTAGACACATTGCAAACCTGCACTGGAATACCAAATTGATTATTTGCAACCTTTCTTAAAAGCTGAAGAGGTGCTATACTAAAACGTTCAAGAACCTGTATACTTGCAGCACCACCAAAAAAGCAATTATACGATCCTCAAGAGGACTATCATGAAGACTTTGAAAAAAAACCTGGTGTAATCAAGGGATACAATTATCAAATAGATGTGATTCCACACCAGTTTTTCTGCTGTACCTTTTATCCAGTACCGTGGCATCAACGAAAGGTAGTCGATGCAGAAACCCTACAGGTACCAGAATGGGAGCTCACCGAACCTTCGACGAATCCAACCTGTAGTCCTCTTCATGTTGTCCCAAAAAAGAGGGAAAAGTTCGTCTCGGGCTAGACGCACGGCAAATAAATAAGATTATCGTATCCATGCGAACTCATCCGGAAAATATCGATGAGTTAATTCAAAAGTTCGAAGGGATGAAATACTTATCTGATATCAGTCTCAGGAGTTCATTTTGGCAGGTGGTGTTAGACGAACCATCAGGAAGTTACACCGCTGTTGTATACGAATGTAGAAGCTACCAATTTAAGGTTCTACTTTTCGGGCAAAACGTGAGCTCGTGAGTTTTTGTAAGTGCTCTAGATTACGGATTAGGACCTGAACTTCGAAGCAAATTAACTTTGTTTGTGGACGACATGCTCATCGCTACGATTACATGGAAGGAGCACGTCGATTTAATGGGGAGAATGTTGGAATGTTTCCAGGAAGCAGGCCGAATTGCAAATCTGCAGAAGTCCCATTTTCCTCTTGACAAAATTAAATTTCCGGGTCATTTTATAA
The DNA here is from genome assembly GCF_021461395.2 of Schistocerca americana. NCBI lineage: Eukaryota > Metazoa > Arthropoda > Insecta > Orthoptera > Acrididae > Schistocerca > Schistocerca americana. Next base: position 582,224,744 of record NC_060119.1, on the reverse strand, counting down.
ATGAAATGGAAATCTTACCGGACTCCTAGAACTTAAAGGCAATCAAAAACTTTGCAATTCCAACAACTAAAAAGCAATTGAAGGGATTCGTAGGCGTTTCAGGCCACTCTATTAATGCAGCTCCGTTGTACAGCTTGCTGCGCAAAAATACTCCGTGGGTGTGGACGCAACAGTGCCAGAATGTATTTGAAGCAATTAAACATGGCTTAATTAACTCACAAATATTATATCATCCAGATATGAGGCAAGAATTCGGTTTAATGGCAGATACTTCGGGTGTTGGAATCGGTTCCTGCATCTTCCAAGTAAAGGCGATAGATGGAAAACCAATTTTCTGTCCAATAGCTTTCACTAGCCGACTCTTAACTGCTTGTGAAAGAATGTATACGACTGCCGAAATGGATGAATTGGCTGTAGTCTGGTCATTTAAAATATTTCACTATTTCTTATACTGAGCAAAGGCAACAGTATACTGTGACCACAAAGCGTTAAGTTTTTTGCAAACGTGTAAAATATTACATTGCAGACTAGCAATATGGACGCTCTCACTCCAAGAGTTCCAATTTGAAATTAAATATATAAGCGGACAGGATAATTTCATCGCCGATGGACTGTCAAGAACGCTAGACGATGATTTGTCAACAATCAACATCACGGACAATTCGTCTGAATTCATAGTTCTGTTAATGACTGATGAAATATATAAGAAACATTGTCTGAAAATGCGTAAGAACATGGGAAAACTACAAAATGAATATCCTAGTTGGCTTTTAATGAAAGAAGCTTTAGGAAAACCGGCATACGAAGATCTGAAGCGATTGTACAAAATTGAGGACGACGTCTTATTTTTCAAAAGGCATCTTGATTCAGATAACTGGAAGTTGTGCATACCCGATAAGAACGAGGATGACTTAATTTTGTACACGAACGTCACTTGGGGAAATTTTGGAGTATTAAAATGTGCTCAGAAGATTCTAGTATATTGCTACTTCCCAAATATTCGCAGGAAAGTGCACCGACGGTTAAGGAAATATAAAATTTGTCAGCTAGCCAAATAGGAAATTTTTGTGTGGTGGATTTCCTACATCCCATTATACCTACTAAACCGCTACCGATCATTTTGGTCGGTGTCTGTGGTCCTCTACCGTCATCAAGGGGAGAATTAAAGTATATTGTAGTTTTTCTTCATATACTCAACAAATACGTCAAACTTCATCCGTTAAAATCAGCTACTGGTGCATCCATATTCAAGAAACTGGTCAATTATTATGTAGTCAATGCAGGCAAACCAGAGGCTATTCTTTCTGACAATGGGTCAACGTTCACTGGATTTCGTTGGAGGCAAACACTAAGCAGCTGTGGTAGAAAACAAATTCTAACATCAGTGTACCATCCGTCTGCAAATTCCGTGGAACGAATCTTTAGTGAAATTAAGCGGTTCATGAGAACATATTGCCACAACCAGCAAACCAAATAGGTCTATTATCTTGACGATTTTCAAGAAACTGTGAACAATGTGACACACAGTACAACAGAGTGTACTCCGTACAAACTGATGTTTGGATAACAGGAACAGAGTCACTGGATTCGACCAATCCCTAATGTAGCAATTGACAGAATGTCTCTACATAATAATGTACACCAAGGCTTACTCAATATAATGGACAAGGCGCAGAAAAGAAAAATCAATTTCGACAATCGACTAGGAAGAATAAACACATATAAAGTAAAAGACCACATTTTAGTAAAAATTCATCCTAAGGCTTTAATGATACAGAGTAGGAATAAAATGTCAGTTATTGTATCAAGGACCACTTGTGATTACAAAATATCTCATCCAGGGGCCTATGTTTTGCAGGATGTGAAGAATGAAAAGGTGAAAGGAATGTATCCTCATCACGTGTTGAAGTAATTTAAGGATAACTGAAAATTATGAAGATTGAAGATACTATTCTAGTCAAATAACATTGATTAGACAGTTTTACATTGAAACTACGAACTATACTTAGAATATTTTGCTTCTTTTTGCAATTTTGTAGTTAGTTTTTCTTTTCAGGCATAATGTTCGAGATGAATGAAGATATTATGCATTTGTTTTTCAACTTAGAGATAAGTTTCCTTTCCTAAATGCATGGAATTTAGCTATAGTATGACTGATTTCTTCAAATTTTTAGTTCATTAATTATAATAACTTCAGTTAGGTCTCACAATGCATAATGACCATGGGCTAGTAATTCAAACGAATCTGTTCTACGGCAAGATATTTTTTGCTTATGTCAAATTTGACCATGTCAATGTATGTTTGTATATTTTTTAACTCACTGATCTGAAGTCATGCTGTTCGGAAGGTGTAACCCGTTCTCAGCTAAAACGCGGATTATACTTCGTTTCAGGCTTTTGTAAAGAACATTTTCTTTGTGATTGTATTATTGTTGCAAAATACCTGTGTGTGTAAACACTTCGCACACAAGCGCGCGCGCGCGCACACACACACGCACACACACACACACACACACACACACACACACACAGTATAACCTCGTTAGAGCGAACTCGCATAAGACGAACTAGCGGTTAATGCGAAGAAAATATTGGTCCCTCCAGGTATACATTAGTTCTTATGGTATGTTTTATCGGTTAACACGAAATTCGGTTAAGGCGAATTACGAACTCTGCTTGACTTCCTAGCGTAATTAAATTTCACTGTAACACACACTCCCGATCTTAGAGTATTCTAAAGCGTAATTTTTTTGCGAAAAGAAAGTAGGAAATGTAGTTACAAAGCGAATTATACTTATTGTTGACTCGTTTTTAACGTATTGTAGGTCGGTAGCCGCGATTATCACTTCAACAATCAGCGTATGCTGTACATTGTAAGACATTCAATAATGTGTGCAACATCGTTTAGGAATGTACTCAGTGCCAGATTTGACAGGTGTTCTGTTAGTCGTAGGCGTATCGAGATGGAATATTGAATACAAACTACAGTTACAACCAGTACCGTAGCACGCGAAAATGTCAAAGAGAAAACACACAGCTATAAATGTACAGTTAAAGCTCAAGATTCAAGATGAAGTGGACCGCGTTACCAAGAAAACAGTAACTGAAGCGCAGTTTTGAATACCTAAATCTACTTTATCTACGATTATTAAAAATGGAGAAAATATTGTTAATGCTGCGGCATCAGGTTCTGGAAACAAATCTAAACGACTTCGTACCGCCAAGTATGAAGACATCGAGACGTCACTGCTAGAATGGTTCAGTCACACGCGTGCATCTAGCATACCTTTAACTGGCCCTGAGATTCAGTCAAAATCAAATGATATTGGTAAAGCTATGGGCATCGAGGACTTCCGTTGGTCCGCTGGTTGGTTGTATCGGTTCCAAAACAGACATTCAATTTCATCTGTACAATTTTGTGGTGAAGCAAATGAAGTTGATGAAGAAACAGCTCGTTGCATGAATTCAACCGAGTGAGGGAAAAGTATGCCTCGTGTGATGTTTTTAACATGAATGAAACTGGATTTTTCTACAATCTTTATCCAAATCACACCCTGGGGATAAAAGGTGATAAGTGTCACGGTGGAGCAGCAAGCAAACAACGTGTGACTGTTGTACTGTGCTGTAATGCTGACGGCAGTGAGAAGTTTCGTCCCTCGGTTATCGGTATATCCGAGAAACCACGTTGTTTTAAAAACATAAATATGGACACGTTACCTTGCATCTACTCTCACCACAAGAGAGCTTGAATCTATGGCACACCATTTCGCAAGCGGCTTCTGCGTTTCAACAGTAGAGTGGTTGCTCAAAATAGATATGTTCTTCCTACATTGGACAAATGTACCGCCCATAACGCTTATGATCTGAACCTATCCTACATAAAGTTTAAGTGTTTTCCACCCAACGCCACAAGCCGTTTTCAGCCTTTGGACCAAGGCGTAATCTCTCTCATAAAGAGAGCTTATCGTAAGCGACCTGTAAGAGCTGCAATTCGTTCTGCTGATAACAATAGTGCAACCCCAAATTGGAATCTGCTTGACAAAATAAAAGCCACCGCAGCAGCCTGGAACTCGGTATCACCACATCATATAGGGAAGTGCTTTAACAGAGCTTGGAGACATAGCAACACTGAAGATATCCTACGAGTTAGAAGATGCCACTTCACCTGATGAATGGACAGTTCTGCAGGACGTTGCGAACCCTGGGATTAGTTTCGAAGATTTCATTAGTGTAGACGACGATGTTGCCGTATGTGCTTCTGTGGAATCGGATGTGCCAAAAGCTGTGAACTAGGTGCAGGAAGGGCCATCAAAAGAAAGTGAAGAGGAAGAGAATACAGATACCATTCCATCTACCCGTCAGGAGATGTTTACAGCCTTGGACTGTTTAGAACGGTTCGCTTCAACATCCAGCGTCACTGCTGGGTTTACGGACGCTATCATTACAATTGGTTGTGAAATTACATAGTATTATCGTTCCCGTGAACGTCAGCGAACCATGACCGATTTTTTTCCAAGAAAGTAGCGTACATAATTTGAGAGTACTTGAATTTTACAGTCACATTAAAGTCAACAATGACGTGATTGCTAGTGTAGTGTATTGCACATTGGTGTACTGCTGTACATGTGTACTTATTAAAATCTGTGTTTTTCACTTAACACTAATTTTTCTAACACGAACTCCTGATTTTTCGATCCCTTCAAATTCGCCGGATTCGCATTAACGAAGTACATATATATATATATACAGTAAAACTTCGTTAATGCGAATCCGGCGAATTTGAAGGGATCGAAATATTTATATATTTCAGTTGTTACCTGAATATTGCCTAAGAAGTCGAAAGCCGCTGCGTGACTAAATAGGCATAATTTTGCATAACGTTAGGAATTGTTTCCTGTTTCAAATTATTATCATGTTCTGCTAAACACCGCCGGAAAATTCAGTTAATATTGTAAGAAGTTTCGTGTTTGTTTCATAAGTGCTTTTGAAATAAATTTGTGACAGGAGAGTAAACTGACGTATTATTGAGTGAGGAAACACTTAGTTGTGGGAAACGGTGCGTTCTCATCCCTTGTTGGCGGCTCTTAAATTTTCTTAGAGTAATCCATATCAAGGACGCCAGTTGGAACTGACCTCTTGAAAATGGCCTTTATATACTAAGTGCTGTAGTATTAGCAGCATTAACACTAAGAGCTGAAAGTACACGATAGTAGCAGCAAAACAGTCTCAGTAGACATGGGCTCTAAAATGCATATCCTTAGAGCTATGAGCACTTGTTCGGTAGAAGTATTTCACAGTATCGAAGATGAAGAAGTGCTAATTTGCTCTTAAGCTAGGCATTATAGAGCCCATGTTTAGTTAGACTTCTTTGCTTGTAATATAGTGAGCTTTCAGCTTTATGCTTTTACACCATTAATTATGATAATTCCCGTAGATGCAATATAAAGTGCGTTATTTCACAGTTTCCTTGTCGATTGAAGTATTTGTAGTCGTCGTTGTAGGCCAGAAGCGCTACACCTTGTAACATGTGATGTTTCTGACGTCACTGCGCTTATGGGATATACTATTCGAACGTTACGCTTTTTATAATACTATCTCAGATATTACTTTGAGGTGAGAAGTTCTCAGTCTTCTCAACTCTTGTTAAACACGATACTCCACCGTATAAATTTGATAGCTTTCAAACTATTGTTTCGTGAAATTTTAGTCGATAGCAGAAAGCTTTAACTTCGCCGTAAATGCTCTGCCCCGAAACCAGCAAACACATTACTTCCTGTCTGCACATCGCAATTACCAATTTTACTTTGCGAGATGACTGTCCACGACAGAAATTACTTCAATACGACCTTCCAACTAGGCAGTCCGCGATGTGTATTAACATGGTCCACATTATGCACCGAAAACACAGTTTCAAAACAGCTGCTACAGACATGTCATTCCCTCGCTCCCGCACCACAAAAATCAGTCTCTGCTGTTCTCCACAGACTCCTTTGATACCGTTATACGAAATGACCTTTCGACATATTCCAAAAGCTCGCCTCTCGCAGAGTGTTAGACAGATTACAATATTTTAAACTTTTAAGTAAAATTACAGTTTATGATCTTAGAAATATTTTAAGCACGGAACAACATAAAATAAAAGCAACAATTCCTTAAATTTTAGTTACAAAACATATACAGGAAGTAAAACAGCACCAGAACTGTTGCATGTCCTTTTCATGCGAAAAATGAATAAAGAAATAAAAAAAATGAATTGTCCCACTATGTTCGCATTCTTACATGTTCCAAATCCTTCCGACAGTAATATTTAAGATTTTTGATGGTAATAGTTCTATTTGAAATTATGAATGTTTCCACATGTGGTGTAAATTAATTTTTACTTACAATATCAAAGACAATTAAACTTTTATAGCTCAAATTGTTAATGTAACTGAAAATTTTGGTTTTCCTTTATAGGTATGCACTTACCCTTGAAATTCTATAACTGTGTACAGCGTACATAGTATTTCGTACGCTTTTTATACAGTGATTGCTGTAGATTATGTGTTACACATACATAAAGAAAGTGCTTCATGCAGTCTTCGCTGCTGCATGATCACAAGCAGGCAGCGCTGGCAAGTAATGGAGCGGATTTTTCACCACCCAATGAAATTAAATTATTTGTGAAAATAAAAAGTGGAAGCCAACGTAAAATGTATCTTAACGTTACCGAGCCGCCTGCAGATGAAACCTGTCGGTTCGAGAGCAGTAACAGCGCTATTTAAATACATAAATAGCATTGTAAGAATTGGCTCATCGCTGTTATCTTCGCTTTAAGAGTTAACCCATACATTGTGTTTAATAGTACTATGTCCTTAACAAGTGCTTCTGATAATCTACTCTACAGCACTGGCCCTTGCTTAGCTTGCATTTATCGCTGAGTCCCAAGCCATTGGTAAAAAGCGCAATTGACTCCTACGTATATGAAGTGTGAAAGAACGGTCGGCAAGAATTGAATATAACAATATCCTTAACATCTGTTTGCTGCAGAATTATTGAACATAGTCTCAGTTGAAATTGAAATACATTCCTTAAAAGAAAGACCCCTTGGCATGACTTACATGAACAAACAAACGATTACAATTTGAGAAAAAATGGATGATCTATTCAGGAGAAATACCTTTACAGATTTACTTCAGTCGTTTTCCACTGGCCCACCTCTAGTCTTTATAAAGCAGTTATTTGGCTTGGCAGTTATTGAAAGAAATGTTGGATTTCCTCCTGAGTGATATCGTGCAAATTTTGGGCAGTTGGCGAGTTAGACCTTCAAAACTCAGAGCTGGTTGTAGGACCCTGACCGTTAAGTTCGAAACGCTCTCAGTCGGGGAGAGGTCCGGTTAAGTCAGGTTTCTGCAAGCACGAAGAAAAGCAGTTGAAACTCTCAGCTTGTGTGGGTGGGATCTTGCGGAAATTTGAGCCCAAGATAGCTTCCCATAAAGGACAACAAATGGCACCCTGAACCATCACACCTTGTTCTCGCGACGTGTAGCAGTCAACAGTCACGATGGTATCCCATCACAGCTCGGGTTAGTTCACACAACCCTCGCTGATTATCGGGGCTCAGTTCGAAGCAGGATACATCACAGTTCTATTCCAGTCAATATGTTTCGAGGGCGAAGACGTATCTGCAGACCGCCGCACAGCCGTACGACCCGAAAGCCCGGGCTCATTGTCTGGGTGACTTGTCTTTTCACAGCAGGACCTCTTTGGTTGTCGTTCGCGGCACCCTTACATTGTTGAAGACAATCTACGCTCAAGTTTGTTGCTTTCACGGTAACCTATTGTGAACTGACATTTCAGCAAGATAACGTTTGCCCGCACACGATGAGAGTTCCTTCCGCTTGTCTTCGTGCTTGACAAACTCTGCTTTGGCCAGGAAGGTCCCCAGGTCTCACCCCAGTTCAGCACGTTTGAAGCATTATGGGCTGGGCTCTCCAACCAAATTGCCAAGTCAACAGAATCTGACACGATATCCCTCAGAAGGTAATCCAAGAACTCTGTCAGTCATAGCCTAGCCGAATAATTGCTTGCATATGAGCCGAAAGTGTACTCAAAGTTTATGATTTGTTCAATCTGTGAAGTTCTTTCTCTTGAATAAATGATCCCAGTTTTCGCTGGAATCTAATAATTTGTTTGTATGTACACATAAATCACATACACAGACCTCCGTCCACTTCTGATAAGACCAAATCGTGCATCCACGAATCAGCACGATTTTAAAAAGCTTTGCTCGTGCAAAACTACGATGGCAACAGGCACATTCCATAAGCGTAGATTAATGAAAAGCGTTTGACAAGGTGCAGACAGTTGACGGTAATACGAGCATGCATACGTTTCCAGACGTAGCTCGAAGATTTCTTAAGTAACAAACCCATAACGTAGTCCTCGACGATGACCGTTGATCACAGACAAAGGTATCGTCAGGAGTGCCCCTGGGAAGTGCAATAGGACCGCTATCATTTTTTATGTGCGTAAACGATCCGGCGGGCATTGTGAAGAGCAGTCTCCGGGTTCTTGCTCATGATGCTGTGTTTTACGGAAAGGTGTTGTGGAGTTGGAGCTGCCACCCGGTTACAAGCGTCATGTCACTGATTGCGTGGCCTCTCCCGCCGGAGGTTCGAGTCCTCTCTCGGGCATCGGTGTGTGTGTTGTTCTTAGCATAACTTATTTTAAGTAGTGTGTAAATCTAGGGACCGATGACCTCAGCAGCTTGGTCCCTTAGGAATTCACACACATTTGAAAGTTTTGTTGTGGAGTGACTATAGGAGGATAGAAGATGACTTAGACAAAATCAGTGATGAATGACAACTAAGTGTAGAAATGGGTAAGTTATGGTAGGTGAGCAGAAAAAACAAACCCGTTATATTTATACAGCTTTAATAGTTTGCTGCTTGACACAGTCACTTCGATTAAATACCTAGTTGTAAGGCGATATTAAATGGAGCGAGCATGTACCGATTCTATTGGGGAAGACGAACAATCGACTTCGGTTTATCGGGAGATAAACTTCGATTAAATACCTAGTTGTAAGATCGTAAAGCGATATGAAATAGAACGAGCATGTGCCGATTCCATTGGGGAAGACGAACAATCGACTTCGGTTTATCGGGAGAATTTAGGGTGTACGACATTAGTGTGACCTATTCTTGAATACTGATTGAGTGTTTGGGGCACGAAGTAGGTCATATTAAAGGAAGACATAGAAGTAACACGGACGCAGACTGCTAGATTTGTTATGACTAGGATCTAACAACAAGCAAATATTATGGAGATGCTTCAGGAACTCAAAAGGACGGAAGGCGATGTTCTTTTCGAGAAGCGCTATTGAAAAAATCCAGAGCACCGGCGTTTGAAGCTAAACGCAGAACGATTCTGCTGCCAACATCGCATATATCTCGTAAGGATTACGAAGATAAAACACATTAGTGCTCGTACGAAGGGATATAGACAGTCGCTTTCTCTCGCTCTGTTTGTGCGTGGAATCGGAAAAGAAACGGCTAGTAGTCATACAAATTACTCTCCGCAACGCACCGTACGGTGGTTTCCAGATTATGTAAACAGATTTAGATTTATATGTAGTCTAGATAACAGACATTTTGCATCAAAAATGGCTCTGAGCACTATGCGACTCAACTGCTGAGGTCATCAGTCGCCTAGAACTTAGAAGTAATTAAACCTAACTAACCTAAGGACAGCACACAACACCCAGCCATCACGAGGCAGAGAAAATCCCTGACCCCGCCGGGAATCGAACCCGGGAACCCGGGCGTGGGAAGCGAGAACGCTACCGCACAACCACGAGATGCGGGCTGACATTTTGCATCTTTTTGCATATTTATTGTTATAGAGTGCTCCTCTTTCGATAACTCAGACAACATACATATAAACCCTTTGAGAACCAGTGATTTCTGCTAAATCAACAATTTTATTATATTTTTATGTATCTGTGCCTTCCACTCGAAACCACAGATGGTATAGCAAGACACAGCCATCCAGTGTCACACTGAGGTACGTCTATAAATTTAGGGCATTGTAGCAGTCGTTTACAGTGTTAAAAGTGACGAAAGTAACAGTCGATGCAGAGGATGTGCTGAATTGTTGTTGGAGAATGTGACTTTTTTCCTACACTGATCGTATTGAGAAGAGAATTTACATTGCATCTAACGTTACCGTAACACTAATTTGCGTTTGAACTGCTGCTTTTATGAGCTGATTCGGAATGAAAGCTCGGGCGGTATCAAGTTTTAATAAAATTGTATTAAATTTTTTGCCCATGTTTGCCTCTTATTTAGGAATATAGTATGTTTTAGACCTTATAAATACATGGAAATGTTTATATACATGATTGTGTCTAGGATAAATACGAAATTATTTTGAAATGCATTGAGAGAAAAGAGAATCGCAACACTATCAGGTAGTTGTGCGACATAACTGAAAGTTGGATGGCGTGTTTCTACGTCTGAATCATTATGTCTGTTCAGATTTCATTCCAGTAGCATAAGAGTGGCACTGCAGAAAGACTTTGCTCAAACAAGTGTACGGTCACAAACAGACCGGGCTCTGGACTATCACACGGCACCACTGAGAGGTAAGACCATCGTGTTAGACATACGTATATGACGCGTAGCATTGTATCTGTAGCAGCAGTTTCAGCAGCCGTTGACACAACAGTGACACAAAGGAGACTTAAAAATTGGTAACTTCAAGGACATCTCCGAGCCAGACGCCCTGTAGCATATAACATCGACTCCAAGCTTCCGCCATTTGCGACTTCATTTTTCCCAAGCGCGAGATCATTGCAGGGGAGATCTGTTGTGTTTTCTGACGAAAGGTATTTCTACGTTGATGCAACTGATGGGGCCGTGTTCTGTTAGAATGAGGCCAGCTGATGGCCTGTAACCATTCTGTCCACGTGCTAGACACCCTGGACCTACACCCGGTGTGCGTTTTCGTACAATAGCGGGAGCACTTTCGCAGCTATCCAACACACACTGACAAGAAATTTGTACGGCTGTCTGGTGATTCCGACCTGTTGTGCTAACTTTCATAAACAGTTTTCCAGGGGTGTTTTACAACAGGATAACGTGCATCCACTTACCGCAGTTGTATCTCAACACCCTCTACATAGTGACGACACGTCGCCTCGGTCTGCGCGAGCACCAGATGTGTCCACAATCGAGCACATATGGGACACCATCGGAGACAACTCCAACGCCATCCACATACAGTATTAAACCATTCCACAAACAAACATCCAGTAGCTTTATAACACAATGCACGCGCGTTTGCATCCTTGTTTTTTTGATCCCTCTTTATTTATTAAACAGCTGTTGATGGTTGGTTCATTCTTTGGTGTGTATTCAATATTCTGGCAGTTACATCTGTTATTAATGTATCAGCATTTCCACATTTCCAATGGGTTAAAAAAATGGTTCAAATGGCTCTGAGCACTATGGGACTCAACTTCTGAGGTCATCAGTCCCCTAGAACTTAGAACTACTTAAACCTAACTAACCTAAGGACATCACACACACCCATGCCCGAGGCAGTATTCGAACCTGCGACCGCAGCGGTCTCGCGGTTCCAGACCGTAGAGCCTAGAACCGCACGGCCACTCCGGCCGGCTTCCAATGGGTTAACTTACGCTTAGGTTAACCTGTATGCCAAATGGTTCTAAGCTAAAACAATCTACTGCTTACTTTTTGACGATTTCTTCTTGTGCCAGCTGTTGACTACGATAGTAAAAGTTTATTATGTGATAAATTTTAACATAATACTCCAAAGTGAAACCCCGTCCCTAAAACCATTGGTTATTTCCTTTTTGCAAAGTCTTCTTCTATTCGCTTCTTATTAGGAAGACAAAGGTAAATTTTTAAAAAATTCTTAAAACGGACAGTGTTATGTATTACTGGCTTTCAAAGGGTTAAGGTACTAAAACAACTTTTTCTTGAATGCTACACTCTGCATCTACATTTATAATTAATATATTGTTATCCTGAAACTCACGTACGCTTTAGAACTTATTTTCATTCCTTCTCTTTTCTCTTTTAAACTAAGGCAAATTGTTATGTTTCGAAGCTTATGAAGGCTTCGTCAAATGTATTTCCCCTTCCTGAATAGGAAATATGTACCCCATTGTGGGGCCGGCCGAAGTGGCCGTGCGGTTAAGGGCGCTACAGTCTGGAACCGCAAGACCGCTACGATCGCAGGTTCGAATCCTGCCTCGGGCATGGATGTTTGTGATGTCCTTAGGTTAGTTAGGTTTAACTAGTTCTAAGTTCTAGGGGACTAATGACCTCAGCAGATGAGTCCCATAGTGCTCACAGCCATTTGAACCCATTGTGGACACTATATCAGTCTTTCAACTGGTTTCATTACTCATCCTGTCTTGTTTTACACTTTTTCATTTCTGTGTAACTTATTCACCAAACATCTTCTATGCTCGGTTTTATATATTTTATTGTTCGCCTTATTTAATTATTTTCCCTACTCATTGCTTCATCCATGACGATGTAATATGTGCTTCAGATGTATACTTCACAAATTTCTCCCTCATATCAGCATAAATGATTTATACTGGTAGAGCTCTTTTAATGCCTCTTTCATTGAATGATTTTGACTTCGATACCTTCCTATCCTTAGCTGTCCTACGTAGGAAAACTTTTTCACGTCTTCTACTACTGAGACGTTCTCAGTTTTGGTGAGCAGAAGTCGTTTCCCTCGGTTCCACCATAGCTTATCACCTTCGTCTTCAGTGTGGATTTTCTTCCGCAAGACCAGTCTTTCTTACATCCAACCACAAAGGGAATCCATGACAATATACAAAATCTTGACGTTAATGGGGTACGTGAAATTGCGACTGTTTGACTGTTTTCCGACTGTTTTCGCTAATGTGTGAATGACGGTGTCTTAAACCTGCAGCGTTTGATGTTCCAAGGATAATGTTTTTATTTACAGAGAAAATGTGAGCATTAGTGCCTCCTCTTTGCCGTGCTTCTTTTCTGTTTCTGCACCGCGAGATTTGGTTTACTTTTTTGGGCTACCTACAAGGTGTTTGTTGTTCTCGAGAACGATGATTTCCAATTACTATCCGTTTCACCAGCTTAATATTTCTGCTGCCTGTTTTCCATTCTTGTATTACATTTTTATGCCGACATGACAATGCTTCCTGTGACCACTTTATGAGTTCGAAGTCTGACTTTATCATAGGAAGCCAATGGTAATTACACGCGTCTCCCCATGGAAGGAAAAAAAAGAGAGAAACCTCTGTCGTTTTTTACTGTCGTTAACGACTCACTGTGAAACCGCGCAGATTTTTCGTTTAGCGCTCCGGTTTTTTGTAATCGTCAGAGTTTATCAGACGGGGTGGGGGGAGGCGTCGCCATTATTTGAAGTTAGCCCGCTAGCAGACAATTACTGGCAATTACAGCGTGGCCCAGCGGCTGGGCTGGTATTGGGAATTGGAGCCGAGGCGTGGAGCAGCTGAAACAAATGTGGTTGCATACGGCCTGGTCCTTATCACAGCTTCGCAACCGGAGCGTCTTCTCAGTTGATGCGATTTTCATTAATTGCATCACCGTTCGCTGCCGTGTAAACCTACACCCTTTTTCGAAAACAGCGAAACACGTTCATTATGTAACTTTTCAGGGCAGTGTATCATTAATGAACACTGTATACACTTTACATTTATGACGAATATTAAAGTACCTGGATCACTTATCAGTAACAACTTCGCACGACATTTATTCTTTGCGTAATGGTAAATCCATCATAACTATACGGAGTGGGGAACAGCGGCCGGTCGAAATGTAGAAATATGTACTGTCAACCGTTATTTTCGAAAATTTTATACACGCCTAAATAAAGTTTTCAAAAATAGCCGCAGATGGTGCATATTTCTACACCAAATAAATTCTTTGTATTAATCATTTACTAACGATCATTGATTAACTTTCTTATTAGTGTCCCTTATAAAGATCGCACCAGCAGCATTTAGATTTCACATTACCAGCAGGGTATAAATATGTTTTCGTTAAATTGGTAGCATGCCTGTAAGACCTAGTTGATATGATCTGATAGTGTAACGTTATCACAAAACACATTATAAAGATAACAAGGTAGCAGCTACCCTGGAGTACACGAGAAAAACTTACCTTCCGTGAGCCGGAAGTATTTTACTTACGCGAAAATTTTTTCCCCTTTCTGAACAATTCATGTAAGAGAAGAAATAGTTCTGACTGAACTAACGATTGAGTTAAAGGCACAAGATGATATTTATCATAACCTCTATTCAATACCCTGGTGCTAGGCCTCGTACCCACACAGTGTCACCATCACATTAAAATACGAAGGGTGTTCAGTAGGTATTGCAATACACTTTTTTCTGAAGGTTGGTTACTTTTATATATAATTCCAGTACCACGTATTATTCCCTACTCTTTCAGCTATAAAAACCTGTTTTTCAACATAATCTCGCTCAGTTCGACCGACGTATGGCATCCTTCCGGGGGGCCTACACATCCTCATGGCACCACTCCACTGGTCGACGTCGGAGCCAACGTCTTCCGGCATCTATAACCTTCCCGTCACGCACCTACTGCTTCCGGGTGAGTTCTTCCTTCATTGGCCCAGACAGATGGACGTCTGAAGGAGTGAGATCCAGGCTGTAGGGTGGATGAGGAAGAACGCTCCAATTATGTCTGTAAGCTCTGTCGTGTGCGTAGACTTGTGTGACACCTTCAGTTGCCTTGGAGCAAGTAAGTTTCGTTCGCATTTTTGTCGCGACGAAGACGCGGAAGTCATTTCTTAAATTTCCTGAGGGTAGTAGAATACACCTCAGGGACGATCGTTGCGCCATGAGGAAGGACATCAAATAAAGGAAAACCGTGTGTTCCAGAAGGCATCTACAATGAATGTAGTGGATTACCGTACGGCTTTGAACTTTTCCTTCGGAGGAAAGGTGGTGGGGCGCCAATCCATGGATTGACTTTTTTTTTCATTTCGAAGCGATTAACATATATTTCATCGCCTGTGACGATACTGCCACGGTCAGCGTCGTAAAGCGCAATAAATTCCGCACGGATAGTCCTTCGTTGCTCTTTCTAGTATTCCATTAGGTGATGAGGATCCCAGCAGGCACACACATATGAGTACCCCAACTGGTAGACTTGTGTGGAATAGTGTGTCAGCACTACCGACGGAGACGTGCAGTCGAGCAGCGAGATGTTTGATTTTGATTCGTCGATCACCACAAATGCAAGTGTCTCCACTTTCCATTATTGTAGGTGCCGTGGCTGTGTGTGGCCGGCCGACACCCGGGAGATGGGACAGTTTGGCGCGACTTTGTAACGGTTATGACAGAAGCTACATCCAACACCTCACCGCATCACGACACTGACGTACAAATTTCTTTTCAGTGTTTGTTGGATAGCTGCGAGAGTGCTCCCGCTGTTATACGACATCGCACACCAGGTGTAGGTGCAGTGTGTCTAGCACGTGGACAGGTTGCTTGGACATTCTGCGATTCTCAGGTTATCCGCCGAACGAAACTCAACGACAGCGCTATGCTTGGAACGTTACAAACATTTTGAATCCTATGTATAGCGCCGCCACCTATTGGAACGTCATGTACCTATAGGGGCTGAATTTTTTTTTTTTTTTTTAAATTTGTGGTAATGTCTTATGAGACCAAACTGCTGACGTCATCGGTCCCTAAGCTTACACACTACTTAATCTGACTTACAGTAACTTACGCTAAGGACAACACACACACCCATGCCCGAGGGAGGACTCGAATCTTCGACGGAGGGAGCAGTGCGGACCGTGACAAGACGCCCATAGACCACGCGGCGGAGCTGAATCGGATATGTTCCATGACGCCTCTGAATACATTTTCTACCGAACCCGTAAATTTCGCTATACAATATTGCTGAGGGAATGAAACGTAAATTACGAGATTTTCGTTAGCGCTGCAAGCGTTATTGGATCCTGAGTATACAAAGATTTTACGCAGGACACGGAGATTAACACTACATGATCCACGTGGTGAACTCAGCAGAGTCATATGAAGATCTGATCGACAACGAATATAAGGGTAACATATAGGATACAAAAGAACCTTTCGGCGAATGAAATTCCAGCTTGCTACACCTTAACATGAATCAAACACAGTACATATACAGAAAGAAATCTGCCCCATATTTATCGTAGCTATGAGCATGACTGAGCTGTTCGTTTGACATTACCTAATAAATGTCACTATTCCATTACGCCTCAACATCCAAGTAGTTGTAGAAAAATATTACCTCGAGTTTCAGAGTAGACGCATAGAGAAGAGGTGCGTATGAATCTGATTAATACTTCAACAGTGTGAGCTCATAGCTGCTTTCATACGTAGATATATCTCTCTCTCTCTCTCTCTCTCTCTCTCTCTCTCTCTCTCTCTTTCTCAGCAGCCCAGTACGTCACTATGTCGCATCACACACGGGAAAAGCTATTTCCCTCAAGTGCAGCCTCGAATAGAACTTTGTTTCCATTCAGACCCCGCAAGTCATGTGGAGCTCCTCAGTGCCCTCGTTTCTACTAGGCTGAGGCCACTCTAGGCCCAAATACCTTACTTAGACAGACTATCATGGCAGATGCAGCAGTCAGTATATGTTAGCCGACGAGAGGGAGCAGACACGACTGCAAAGATTACTTTAGAGTTGACGATGTGTAGTAAACAGAATTTATTGAATTTTTGCGAATAAAACAGACAGCTTTCAACCGTAAAACCCGTCATTTCCTCTGCAACATCTCACGGGTAGTCATGGGCACCAGAGAGATCTTGATTTGGCGATTTGATGCTAACAGTGTTAGACGAGATATGCTGCTTGGCAGAAAGCTAGCGACGTCAGAAGTAAAGAAGGTACAAAATGTTAACTTCACGTGGCAAGAGAAGCTCACTGGAAAAAAAGAAATAAGTTCATTATGGGTTTTAGTAAGTCTTTTGTAGAGTATTTGTCTGGACTGCAGATTATAGGGAGTAGATGATAATCGGTATCCTCAAGATTTCACTGCGATTTAATTATGAGAGGTTCAACCACCACCTTGTCGACGATAGATGGTCCCATCTCCTGACTCTGACTTCAGCTGAACCACATTTTCTGCGCCTGTTCTCAAAGGCAGTGTAGGACCACAAAATTTCTTTAGTAGGAGTTGTCCACTGGAAATGAATCCTCGACGAATATAGAACCTTCTTTACCGGTGGAAGAAGTCGCCATATGCAGACAACAGCACAACTCCATATAAGAGTGCCATATAAAGATTCAAAGTATCAGCAACATTACTTAGGAAGCGATTAATATCCGCTGGCCGCGGTGACCGTGCGGTTCTTGCGCTGCAGTCCGGAACCGCGGGACTGCTACGGTCGCAGGTTCGAATCTTGCCTCGGGCATGGGTGTGTGTGATGTCCTTAGGTTAGTTAGGTTCAAGTAGTTCTAAATTCTAGGGGACTTATGACCTAAGATGTTGAGTCCCATAGTTCTCAGAGCCATTTTTTTAATTAATATCCAAGAAAATGATCGCACTACGCTGTTAATCTATTGCATAATAATTGCAGTAGGAGTGCCTATTATTATCCGTATGTTAGCACATTATGGCCTCCAGAGGCGCCCAGCTTGTATACATGAACAAAACAGCGGCATGGGTTCAGAGGCTAGTAGATTACTGAGAACAGGATAAGATTTCGAAATGAGGGTTCAGAGAAGAATGCTGAACACTGAATAGCTAGATCAGCTATCTGATGGGATGGTCTGGGAATCTAGGAGAAAGCTTATAGTGGCAGATCACGAATGAAGGAGGGGTACACTCATGGGACACATCTTGAGGGATCAAGTGATATTCACTCAGGTTGTGGAAGGACTTGTGGCAGTAGACTGTAGAGGGAGGTCCAGTTTTGAATTCAATATGCGGATTAAAATAAGCGTTGTGTTCAATAATTCTTGTAGTGGTTGTGGTGGGAGAGAAGGGACTCCACTGATCTGTCAGTGAACACTTGCCTTTAAGAGTTCGTTTACTAACTACTTAAAATTTCAGTTTACAGAATTTCAGAGTGTCACTTTTACTTCTGAATCAACCAACTAGACAGCCAAGGCAACACGAAGAATTCATGGACAAGATAAAAATTCATCAGTAGAAGCGACAGGTAAAAAGCATTAACAAGTAATTTAAGTCACACTTCGTGTGCTACACCAAAGAATAAAAGTAGTAATAATAAAAAATATATTGAAATCAGATAATGATTTTACAAGGGCCCGCAAACCTGACAAGTTATTCGCTGCGAACTAATACCTTACATATCTCGAATATCCTATTACTTATGTACATAACCAATGGCAAAATAAAAACTGTTTAATATCAGTGAAGGCATTACGTAAATCTACAGTCCAACATAAGGCTGTTGCTCAAAATAAATCTAATAAACATTTTACATCAGTACGAGTAAGTTAGTGCAGCCACACTGTGACAGAGAGATCGCATATATCAGCCATATAGTTCTGCCTGTCCCTTTCGGCCTAATGGTGGAGAGTGTCATTCTGTCTGAGGTATTCTACGTTCCGTCTGTCTATTACTAGGCATTCCGTCTCTAGTACACAGCTGCCTCACACATCGCTCCGAACGGCGCTGATGTAGCGTCGGCTCGTGCTGCTAGCATCCTCTTGCTGCAGTGCTAGCGCCGCTGCGGCACTGCTCGCACGACCATTCAGCTTGTGATGGACGTCTGAGGTCTAGTGACGGCACAATTGTAACTATGAAAAGATTTGTACGATTTGGACTTGGAGAACTGCACAACCAGTCGCCTGTGTGATGACTGCTACAAGCTCACCAACAACAACAACCAAACGACGCCCCCCCCCAATCTATCCCGTCCCCCCCCATCCCCATATGGCCTTGGCTATGGTGTGTCATCTTTGTGCCGACATTTTAGTGCAGTGTTTGCAGTGAGTGTTCAGTGTTGTGTGTCTTTTCCGAAGTGTTGCGAACGGAAATCATACTGTCGCTGGGTGCGATTTTTATATGTCTTGCGAACAGAAACCGGACTGTCACCCTGTTTTTTAATTGTCTGTCCACTATTTTACCTGTCTGCTTCCTGTGTATTTTATTAGCATTGCCAACCCATTGTTTTATGTTTTAACTTTCCACAATTTCCCGCCGTTTTACAATTAAGGTCACCGTTTTATCGCCTGCTTTTATTGTATCTTATCTCCTTCTTACGTTTTAAAAAGTCTGTAGGCTGCAGAGCAGTGTACTAAGCTGCTGCCAGCCCGCCCCCTTAGGAGGGAATCGAAATTCAAATAACAGAAAAAAACGGATTACGACATTCCTTTCCCCCTTCTGCTTCTTTTCCTCAAACATATCCGCATCCTCTACACCTCCCGCTGGCATGATCCACCTCATCCCCTGATTGCTCCTCTCCTCTCCTCTCCAAACCCCGCCCTCTGTCGCGTCTTCACCATTGTGTCCCTCATATCCTTCAGCTCTACTCTCTTCATCTCCTTTGCCAAGGTGGCTTCCGTCGACTCCCCCTCCCGGATGACGCCCTCTCTCCCTACATTTATCCCTCCTATTAACTCTGATCCTCACCTCACGCTCTCTTCCTCTGTCCTTTTCCCAGGCTCCCTCTCCTCACCCCTTCCATCCCATTATACCCCACCTACCCTCTCTCTGCCTCCCTTCTCCCCCCTGAATCCTTTTTGCTCTCCCATCCATTTCCTTTCCCACTCCTTCTCACACCACCCAGCCCAGTTCCCCCGTTTTTCCTATGTCCCTTCCCTCCGTCGGGTCCCCCGATTTTCTCCCCTCATTGGTCTGGATCATCCCCCCACCATCCAGCCTGCCGCCGTGTCGCCTCTACAGTGCTGTTTTAAGTGAGAATTCAGTGTTGTGCATCCCCTGTCAATGTTGTAGACAGCCACCATACTGTCGCTAGTGGTGGTTTTTTTTTTTTTTTTTAATCTCGTGTGAACAGAAACCAGAGTGTCGCCATGTCTTTTAAATTATGCCAGTCTGTTTACTATATGTTTTAATCAGCATTTCTTCGTATCTTTTCCTCGATGTTTCAGTTTTTAATAGTCACTGTTTTATTGCCTGTTTTTGTTTGTTTTTCATATCTCCTGATTCTGTTTTCTAACTTTTCTGTAGGCTGCAGAGCGGCGTATTGTGCTGCTGCCTGCCAACTGTGGAGGGTGGGGAATCGAAATCGAATAAAGAAATTAAATGGATGTACATTCACGTTTCACACCTTCTCTTGTGGTCTAGGGGTAGCGTCTTTGATTTATAATCAAAACGTCTTTGGTCCTTGGTTCGATCCCCGCCACTGTCTAAATTTCGATAAGTAATCAGCATTGGCGGCCGAAGACTACCGGCATAAGAAGTCGGCCTCATTCTGCCAACGGCCTTGTCAAAGAGGGTGGAGGAGCAGATAGAGGTTCAGGGCACACTCTTGTCCTAGGGGTTGAAAATTGCCCCTAAGGGCGGAAGAATCAGCAATGATCAACGACATGAGGATGCAGAAGGCAATGGATACCACTGCATTAAAGACACGTAACGTGTATCCACAGGACATGTGGCCTGTAATTGAAGAAGTGTCAAAATGATCTCTCCATTGGCAAAAGATTCCGGAATAGTCCCCATTCGGATCTCCAGGAGGGGACTGCCAAGGGGGAGGTTACCATGAGAAAAAGATTCAATAATCAACGAAAGGATAACGTTCTACGAGTCGGGGCGTGGAATGTCAGAAGCTTCAATGTGTTAGGGAAACTAGAAAATCTGAAAAGGGAAATGCAAAGGCTCAACTAGATTAGTAGGGGTCAGTGAAGTGAAGTGGAAGGAAGACAAGGATTTCTGGTCAGATGAGTATCGGGTAAAATCAACAGCAGCAGAAAATGATATAACAGGCGTAGGATTCGTTATGAATAGGAAGGTAGGGCAGAGGGTGTGTTACTGTGAACAGTTCACTGACAGGGATATTCTAATCAGAATTGACAGCAGACCAACACCGACAATGATAGTTCAGGTATACATGCCGACGTCGCTAACTGAAGATGAACAGATAGAGAAAGTGTACGAGGATATTGAAAGGGTAATGCTGTATGTAAAGGGGGACGAAAATCTAATAGTCATGGGCGACTGGAATGCAGTTGTAGGGGAAGGAGTAGAAGAAAAGGTTACAGGAGAATATGGGCTTGGGACAAGGAATGAGAGACGAGAGAGACTAATTGAGTTCTGTAACAAGTTTCAGCTAGTAATAGCGAATACCCTGTTCAAGAATCACAAGAGAGGAGGTATACTTGGAAAAGGCCGGGAGATACGGGAAGATTTCAATTAGATTACATCATGGTCAGACAGAGATTCCGAAATCAGATACTGGATTGTAAGGCATACCCAGGAGCAGATATAGACTCAGATCACAATGTAGTTGTGATGAAGAGTAGGCTGAAGTTCAAGACATTAGTCAGGAAGAATCAATACGCAAAGAAGTGGGATACGGAAGTACTAAGGAATGACGAGATACGTTTGAAGTTCTCTAACGCTATAGATACAGCAATAAGGAATTGCGCCGTAGGCAGTACAGTTGAAGAGGAATGGACATCTCTAAAAAGGGCCATCACAAAAGTTGGGAAGGAAAACATAGGTACAAAGAAGGTAGCTGCGAAGAAACCATAGGTAATAGAAGAAATACTTCGGTTGATTGAAGAAAGGAGGAAGTACAAAAATGTTCCGGGAAATTCAGGAATACAGAAATACAAGTCGCTGAGGAGTGAAATAAATAGGAGGTGCAGGGAAGCTAAGACGAAATGGCTGCAGGAAAAATGTGAAGACATCGAAAAAGATATGATTGTCGGAAGGACAGACTCAGCATCCAGGAAAGTCAAAACAACCTTTGGTGACATTAAAAGCAACGGTGGTAACATTAAGAGTGCAACGGAGAGCAGATAGGTGGAAAGAATACATTTAAAGCCTCTATGAGGGTGAAGATTTGTCTGATGTGATAGAAGAAGAAACAGGCGTCGATTTAGAAGAGATTGGGGATCCAGTATTAGAATCGGAATTTAAAAGAGCTTTGTAGGACTTACGGTCAAATAAGGCAGGAGGGATAGATAACAATCCATCAGAATTTCTAAAATCATTGGGGGAAGTGGCAACAAATGACTATTTACGTTGGTGTGTAGAATATATGAGTCTGGCGATATACCATCTGACTTTCGGAAAAGCATAATCCGCACAATTCCGAAGCCGGCAAGAGCTGACAAGTGCGAGAATTATCGCACAATCAGCATAACAGCTAATGCATCGAAGCTGCTCACAAGAATAATATACAGAAGAATGGAAAAGAAAATTGAGAATGCGCTAGGTGACGATCAGTTTGGCCTTAGGAAATGTGAAGGGACGAGAGAGGCAATTCTGACGTTACGGCTAATAATGGAAGCAAGGCTAAAGAAAAATCAAGACACTTTCATAGGATTTGTCGACCTGGGAAAACCGTTCGACAATATAAAATGGTGCAAGCTGTTCGAGATTCTGAAAAAGGTAGGGGTAAGCTATAGGCAGAGACGGGTCATATACAATATGTACAACAACCAAGAGGAAATAATAACAGTGGACGATCAAGAACGAAGTGCTCGTATTAAGAAGGGTGCAGGACAAGGCTGTAGCCTTTCGCCCCTGCTCTTCAATCTGTACATCGAAGAAGCAGTGATGGAAATAAAAGATGGGTTCAGGAGTGGAATTTAAATACAAGGTGAAAGGATATCAATGATATGATTCGCTGATGACATTGCTATCCTGACTGAAAGTGAAGAAGAATTAAACGATCTGCTGAACAGAATGAACAGTCTAATGAGTACACAGTATGGTTTGAGAGTAAATCGGAGAAAGACGAAGGTAATGAGAAGTAGTAGAAATGAGAACAGCGTGAAACTTAACATCAGGATTGATGGTCACGAAGTCAATGAAGTTAAGCAATACTGCTACCTAGCCAGTAAAGTAACCAATGACGGACGTAGCATGGAAGACATCAAAAGCAGACTCGCTATTGCAAAGAAAGAATTTCTGGCCAAGAGAAGTCTACTAATACCAAATACCGGCCTTAATTTGAGGAAGAAATTTCTGAGGATGTACGTCTGGAGTACAGCATTGTATGGTAGTGAAACATGGACTGTGGGAAAACTGGAACAGAAGAGAATCGAAGCATTTGAGATGTGGTGCTGTAGACGAATGTTGAAAATTAGGTGGACTGATAAGGTAAGGAATGAGGAGCTTCTATGCAGAATCGGAGAGGAAAGGAATATGTGGAAAACACTGATAAGGAGAAGGGACAGGATGATAGGACATCTGATAAGACATGAGGGAATGACTTCCATGGTACTAGAGGGAGCTGTAGAGGGCAAAAACTGTAGAGGAAGACAGAGATTGGAATACGTCAAGAAAATAATTGAGGACGTAGGTTGCAAGTGCTACTCTGAGATGAAGAGGTTAGCACAGGAAAGGGATTCATGGCGGGCCGCATCAAACCAGTCAGTGGACTGATGACCGAAAAAAAAATCTTCTCCTAAGCCACAAGAACGATTCAAACCAAACTTGGCTCGCACGTCACTTACTGTCTGAAATTCAACACTGTGGTGTTATGAAAGAAGTGGGATGGGGGATGAAAATGCGGGGTAGCCCACGACATGCGAATACCCATACTCTGGTCATCCAGTATTTGAGAATGAGAGTGCATAGAGACTTGCAACAAACTCTACACGTAATTTCAATTCTTTACGAAAATGTATCCCGCCGACAACCCCTGAAAAATGATGGAAGGAAAAGAAAATTATCGTTCCTTGTGTTTTCACTGTTTGGGTAGTAGAAGTGCCACATGAAGCTTAAGGTTTTAATTTAGTATTTCTTTACTACTAACTGTATTTTTGGCATATTTTGCAGACAGTATTCACGTACACCGCTGAAAGTATCAGAAAAGTTATATGATTGTGCATCACATGTTCAGGATATATGACGTCATAAACGCTAAGGTGTATGAAAGTGAAGCTGCGAAGCCAAATTAGATAGAGTTAAAGGTGAAATATTTATATAAATATGTGTGAAATATATTTGATTTGCGCTTGTGGACAAAGCTGTGAGTAAACGCACATCCTAAACCTCTGCAATGATTTCAACACAATGTGGTACACGTACCAAACGGAGAAACAAATACGCGGTGGGGGGGGGGGGGGAGGGGGGTTAAGAAAAACCAGCGTCCTTTTGGAGTGAGTGGGTAACGAGGGATGAGAAGGTGGAGGGGGGACACGGACAGACAGCGATGGTTAAGAAAGAGATGGGCACATATAGGAGGAGGAGGAGGAGGAGGAAATGGACAGACGGAGGGGAAGAGGAAGTGGACAGAGAGAAGGGGAGGAGATTACGGAGAGAAAAAGGAAAGAGGCGGATACGAACATGAAGAGGTTGGAGGAAGGAACTGACAGAGAGGAGGAGGCTGATAAGATAAAGAAAGGGAGGGTGAAGAATACATGGAATTAGAGGTGGGGAAGAGTACATGGACAGAAGGGGAGCAGCACACAAAGAGGAGGAACTGGACCGAAAGCGGCCAAGGAAACGATGGACTGTTATAGGGGGAATAAAGAGATGGGTTATTAGAAGATTGGAATAGATACGGTATGTACCTGGGCAATGCCCGTTACATGGCTAATATTTGATAAATCGTTCAAGTTGTCGGAAAATTGTGCTGCTTTAAAAAAACGGAAAGTAAAACGTTCTTTATTGATAAAACAAACATACATAGGGACATCATTTACTAAACATCTGGCATTTTTCACTCTTTCATCGAAAGGTATATCAAAACAAAAACGTTTCTCTAACACGCCATAATCTAACGCCTGCTGCGAAATATTTCGGCCTCTAAAGTGCGAAGGCATTTTTCGCCATGCCATGATGTCACATTTTTGGACAGATAGTTTCCCACATAATGAGTGATTATAGTCGAAGTGTGGGCAGCAATTATCGTATGGTAGCGAAACTTCGTAGACATGCTAATGTTTTAATGGGAACTACTACATGTTGGAAAGAAATTAGTTCCAATTTCGTCACCAGGTGCAGGTCTGGCGCCCATCAGTATGTAGTCGACGTCTTCGGTGCTCATACTGAACAAGCTATATAAGCGGCAACTAAACGTGAATTGAACATTGAGTCCTATTACCTTCTCTTTATCTCTGGATCCAGCCGGGTGCTGGCTCTACGACTGGCTTTGCTTTGCCGTGGCGTGATTGGTCAGTTAAATTTAAAAGGAGCGACCTTGAAGGGTTTCTATGCGCAGTTCTAGCTGAGCAGCGGAGGCGCGCGCATCTCTGGTGAAGCGCGCTACCTGCTCTAGGCGTGAAGAGGAGCTGCGAAGCCGTGTTCTGACTGTGACGCGACGCTAGCGCAAATTGTCGTGTGTCGTTATTACGACTCTGCAAATTTTTCGTGTTCTCTAGCGTCACAGGATGGGCAGAAACGAACAGAAGAAGAAGACAGTCGTTGAGAAGAAGCCGCCGACGCCGCAATCCAGTAGGATTGCGGATCGGAAGCGTGAAGAACTTCATGTACCTGCCCCCCTGTACATCCAGTGCAGTAGTGGCCCGTGGACAGAGATAAACGATGTTATAGGCAGCTGGTGCAGCGAAGAGGTTGGCGTCGAGTCATTTGACTCAGGCGCCATAATTCAGCTGCAGGCAGCGAGTGCGGCCGACTACCGCGCACTTAGCGCTGTGGCCGCCCATATTGTGGATCCACCCAGCGTGGAGAAGACGACCGCGTCAAGACAGCGCGAGAAGCAATCCGAGGCGCTGATCAGGGGACTGAATTGGATTTTCGACGAGGAGACAGTCCAGGAAAGGCTGACACGAACAGCAGTCAGGGGAGAACTATCAAGCTGTACAATCGGACGAACAGGAAGAGGCCGCCGTTGTTCATCGTCGTAGTGGGTACTGCGACGGACGGCGGCGACATCTTCGGGTTGAGGAAGCTTCTAGGCGTCCCGGTGACAGCAGAAGTTCTCCCCCTTGGCTTGGACCCTAAGCCACAGAGCTTCAGGTGCTAAGCCGAGGGGCATGTGGCCAAATACTGCCGCAACTCACCGCGGTGCGTGAAGTGCGCTGGCGCGCACGACACCCGCGACTGTGACAGAAGAAGAGAAGCAGCGCCGACCTGTGCTCGCTGCGGCGGGTCACACGTGGCCAACTGGCGTGGTTGCCCGGCTTTTACCGGTGGTAGCTGCGCTGGCGAAAAGGCACAACCTGAGAGACGACGACGAAGGCGCCGCAAGCGCTGCCGTAAGAAGACGGGGCCGGAAGGTGAGAAGACTGCTCCCACGGCCGGAATATGGCACCAGTGAGAGTAGGGCGGGGGACCGGCCGCCGACGGCGGCTGAGCAGGCGCTGCAGGTACAGGAGATACGCGTCATGCTGGCGGCCGCGGCGGAGGAGGCGATTGCGGCCTTCAAAGATGCCATGGAAGAGGACAGAGCGGCCTTCAGGGCCACCCTGACCGCAGAGATGACGGAGGCATGCAATCTGCTGCGGCAGCTGCGCTCGCAGATGGCCCAAGACATCCGGGCAGACGCTGCAGGCGGAGAAGAGACGCCAGCTGCCGCTCCCCCGGTGGAGCAGCCGGCGGCAGGACACACCGCGGCGGACACACCGAGGAGGAAGAAGACGGAACGCGCCGCAACAACACCAAAGCCCATCGGCTCCGAGCAGCTCTGCTCCGTCGAGTGGGCAAGCGTGGCGATGAGGACGCTCAAGGACTTGGGCTACGCCATCCACAACACGGGGAAGACGCAGCCACGGCCCTCACTGAGACTCCCGACACGGCCGACGAGCGAGGAGTGGTGCCGCTACGCGGTCACTCACCTCCGAGCACTTGGCTACGACGCGCGCCCGCCAGACGCCGATGGACGACCTGGGTCCTAGCCCGCGCGATGTCACCACTGACAGCGCGGTAGGGGCTCTGACAACTCGAACTGCAGTACCGTCTAGGACTGATCTCTTATGACGAAACTTGGCATGACACGGTATCCGATTGCATGATACCCGTTTCTAACATAACCTACCCTTGCATGACCTATCGCAGGCAGCAAGACATCCGCTACTGCTCTTCCTACCCGACCTAACTATCGCAGAGGTTTTTTACCCTTGGCGCTTGCCTTGGCACTTTTTTCCCTCTGCCCTTAAAACCGCTACACTTCGTTCGATTTGGGACCCAATCTATCTCCAGATGAGCAGGTATAAATGGCTAGCTCTAGCCAGACATACGCAAACATCGCAGTACCCACATCCTGCGACACCTCACTTTAGTGAAAACTAACCCTTTATGCAGAGATGGCAGTAGAACTTTTGAGTTGGCCATCATGCCGATGTGGGCATGGAGGGGCTCCACCTCTATCCTAAAAACAAAATAGGGTTTCTATGCTTGTAGGGTCAGGTTTAGGATCTGTGCTCTTGATGAAGGTATCCATAAAAATGAGCTATCTATTAAAGTGGGAAGATGGTACGTGGATATATATGAAAAAAAATTTTCATTGTTTAATTGAATTGAGGTGCCGGATCTGCACATTTATGACAGATGGATAAATTTTTAGAAAATAACTTGACCTTCTTCGTCAGTTGCACAACAGATACCAAAAGCACTTATAAATGGAAGTTTTAGAGGGAATACATAAGCATGTGTGCTGGTAAAAATATCACATTTATTCCAGACACAACTGAACAAACTAATAAACTAAACAACTAATAAATGGCTGATTGTTACTGTTTTTCATAACAATATAGTCTGTGCTACAAAATTACATTTACAACTCATGCACATATGTACATACCATAAAGGAATATGACGCAGCCTACCGACCCTGAAGATTTTAACTTTAGTGACAACGGGTACGAAAGCTTGCTGACTCACATGTGGAAACTAGATTACGAACTGAAATTGAAATTAGCGAACTTCCAGAAATCTGTTCAATTATACCGTAATCGTGAGATCACCAACGAACTATATCAGATTGCAGGGAGATAGTACATCACAGGTCCACATGTTTGGACAAGGGTAAAGCAGAACAATGGCTAGCACGCATGGAAAGTGCAACTGCTTCTAATGTTCTGAGATTAGCAACAAAATTTCCGTATATGAGCAATCAGCGTTGAAAGCAAGATTTTGACTCGAGCTGAAATCATTTTTGCGCAGACAGCGACTGTACCTGTGAACATCTATCATACCACGAACAAACAGCAAAAGTAAACAGCGCTGACACCACGATACCGTGAAACTCAGACTTGTGCCGACCGAGAAATGCCGCACCGCAATACTAAACTAAATTTTGCGCCTTTCGGCGTACTTCGAAGAAGGACTCAGCAAAGCCGAGTGACAGACAGGACCTAGGGCTGTACAAGTTTCTCGTGCGCGACCGGCTCTGGTTTACGCAATCTGTACCCCCGCTGTATCGCATGAGTTTGACTGCGAAATTGGATAGCAAAAGAACGACCTCAAAGCGCTCTTCCACACTGCATATCAAACTCATATCCTCTACCCATCTGAAACAACGGTTTTCATATAAATCACATTTTCCTTCGTCTTTCCGAAGATTTTCATTTTGTACATTAGTTGTATGTGTTAGAGAAAGCATTATCTTACTGTTTATAACTTTTCTACAATTATTACTTCTTCTGCAGTATTTACTATTATTGTTATGGTTAACTCCCCATTAAAGAGACTGCTAAAGCACAATTAATTTTCTGGCAGTTTTTTTCTGTCTCTTCCTATTTTCCTTCCCAAAATTTTTTATATATACACTATGGTTCTTCTTCCTATCTACTGTCCATTTCATTCCTGTTTCCTTCTCTTGGATGTTTGCTGAAACGACTGTTTTGTGATTTTTCTCCGTATTTTTTGCTTTCTGACATGTCTTCTGTGCAGATGTTTAGTTTCTTGAGATCTTCCATGATATCCTGTACTCATTTCGATATCACTGTGTTAGTTTTATAATAAAATTTTTACGTCAACATATTTTCGTTCATCCTATCTGCCTGTCCGTAGAATTTTTCCCTTCCTTTACTTATGTTGTTTGGAATCGTCTGTGTCTGTTTGTACAGTACTTTTGTTGGTCTCTTTATCCAACTGCCCTCATTCTGAAAAGGCCCGTAGATCTTCTTTAGTATTTTCCTCTCTTGTTTTTCCACACCCTATTATGTTATCTTTCCACATTTTTTTACCGGTAAGTTTCTGTGGATTTTGTGTCGACGTATTGCATTTTCTCATATGAGATTTGTAGTCCTGTTCTGGCTGAGCTTTCGTGTAGTATCTCAAAAGGTTCCTTGGTTTCTTTCCTTTTACTTCTAATGATGGCCACATTATCGGCCAAGGTCAGACAAATCATCTTGATGGTTTGTCCTTGTCTCTCCACATCTTTATCCCACTGATTCCTTTGGTTCCATCTGCTGATAATTTTCTCCTACACCGAGTCAAATAAAATGGCTGAGAGGCCATCTCCCTGCTCACTCCTGTCTTGATTTCGAATGGTTCAGAGATCTTTCCCAAAAATTTCATTTTGGATATTGTATTTGTTAATGTTTCCTGCATTAGCTTTCTTGTGTTGTGATCCATCATCACTTCTTGCAGTCTATCTATGGGCCGTCGTCGGTGAATGCTGTCACTGTGTTTCAGGACTTTCTTGATGTTAATATTGTTGTCAATCAACAGATCTGTTCACTTTCTGATCCCTCCAATTAAATCTGCTGATCTTTTTGAGCCTGTAGCCGATCTAACAGGACTTTTGATAGATTTTTGGCTGCCACAGGCAGTAGTGTACTCCTTCCGTTTCATCTCCTTTCTTGTGGAGAGTGTGTATTAGTGCTGTCCTTCATTCTTTCGGTATCTTTTCTGTATCCCAGATGCTTTTTAAGTTTCTGAGTATTTTGAATGTGATGTGTCCGTCATGTGTTTTCCAGATTTCCGCTGTCAGCTCACTTTCTCCAGTTGCTTTTTTAATTTAAAATTACTTTATTATTTCCACAATCTCCTCCTTCGTTGGCCGTTTAAAATCGAGGTTGGGTTATGGCTATTCGAACTTTAGGATGTACATCGGTTTATCAGAGTTTAGTAGTGTGTCAAAGCATTGAGCTAATACTTCACAGTTCTTTTTCGCGTTTGTCTGCAGTGTCCCGTCTGGTCTTTTGAAGGATAAGCTCGGTGGTTCTTTTCCTGTAAAATTTTCTCTCAATGTTCTGTAAAATTTTCATGCGTTGTTTTTGTTGAAGTCTTCTTCCAAGTCTTTCAGTCTGTTGTTTTCGTAACTTTTTTTTTCTGTACGGATTATTTTCGAAATTATCCTGTGTATCCTGTTGAATTCTTCCAATTTTTTGGATGTTCTAAATCTTTTAAGTTTTTTACGGGATTGCATTCTGTCTTCTATGAATCTTCACATGTCGTTTTCGACCATTTATGTTTCACTTTTCTCTGTGGTTGCCCGAATTTTATCAGTTCCTTCATTTTTTAATAGTTTTTCCAGTAGATGCTGTCTATTTTCTTAGTTTTTCTGTTATTACTTCCTTGTACAATTGTAGGTTCTCTGGGTGTGTTTTGAAAGTTCAGTTGGTTCTCTAGATTTGTATATTGGATATAGTTTCACATTAATTTGGAGTTGGTGGTGATGAAATTCGAAAAATTCCTCCCATGTTTCTACATTTATAATTTCTCTGATGTTTTTCGTGGATATCGCCATGTGGTCTGTCCGAAATTCTCCTAGGGCTTGGCGTGTTTCCAAGTTCGTAGTTTCTTGTGTGGCGTCTGGAATTGCGTATAAGTGGTTGTGAGGTCAAAATTCCTGAATAAGTTTATCACGTTCATTCCATTCTTATTTGTCGGCTTGTGGGCCTTGTGTTTTCCTGTTATGTCTTCGAATTTTCTTCCCCTGTCGAGTTGTGCATAAAATCTCATAGTGTAGCTTTTATGTTGTTGTGGGGATCTTCCCATATGTTTACCATGTGTGGATTTTTCTTGTTGTACTTTTTTGTGGGGGCGTGTACATTCAGTAGCGTGCAGTCATTGTTTCCAGATCGTATCGTGAGTGTTGGCATTTTTTTAATGAATTGGGAGAGAAATCAACTACAAAGTCCAACACCATTTGGTTACGAAGAGGATTTTTGAGAAGCTCCAATTTGTTTATTCATGACAAATATGGCCCCCTGTAATCCGACGATCAGGTCTATTACCCAGCCTTACTGACTGGGACTCAGGGTGGGGGAATATTTCCCCGTCTTATCTCATGATTATTCGTTTATTTTTAGGTTTTTGTGATGAATACCGAAGGATGTCACATAACTACAGACCCAACAATTGTTGACCAGAGTTACGGTGACGACTACAGGTGTCTAGATTTTGGCGTTTTACCTGTAACCCTAGGCAGAGTATGTTACCATCCGTAGTCAAATGGATCGGAGATTTCTTTTCTTTTAATAAGGTTGTTAATCCTCTACTCCTCCTTCCTCATCCCTTGCAGGATATACCCCGGACTTGGGACCGGCAATGGCGAAATTTTCGAGTCTTTACCATACCAAAGTATTTATTATCAGCATGATGTCTCCGCTGGTGGCCACTTTCACCGACTCACAGTGCGAACGGCAGAGCACAAGGGGCAGTCGTACCCCATACAGTGAGTGCCAGAGACACATTTTCCAAGCATGCAGGTAGCCCGATTAATGCGCTAGTCTTGCTTAAGAAGAGATACCATGCGAATAGCCTGACAGACAATGAGAAGCGTGTCGAAAATTGATGGATTTCTTTAGGCACTGAGTGAGAGCATAGACATAAGAGCGCCTAGAATGCACATCTAGAAACATATGAATCTTTATTCTGGCTGGCAGCAGCCTTTTTTAGCTGCCTTGAGAAGTGAGAACTGGTTGAGAATTCAAGCACCCCCACAGGCACTGGAACGGATCATAGACAAATAACATTGCTTTTAAATCAAGATCGACAGCAGTTTCTTAGACGGAGCACCAACATAGGACTGCACAAACCTCACACAGAGATAGCTGTTACAAAGACGTCTAGTGTGGCTGCCATTACAGAAAAATGATCATGCGCGCATGTATAGAGAAGCAATAGAGATTCACAAAAACCATAACAATTTTAATAGAAAAGAGGAAGTTTTAAAGTTAGACAAAATATGGATGTCGACGCTGCGCCAGCAGAATGACAATCGATTACACTTAATCGAGAATGATGACGCCTTCCACAGATAGGCATACCGTCGTCATCACGTGACTAATGGTGGTGCACTCTATGCTCTCTACAAATACTAGAGTACCTGGAGCCTCAGTGGCAGTAGCCGGACGACCTCAGAAGATGCCTCCCGCAGCTGGAGACGAAACGTTAGGTAGAAATTTTGTACATCGACCACGGCCTCTCGGCCCGGAAGTTTTAACTGAAGACAACACCGGCCTTGAAAGCCTACATTGTATGAATGTAGTTCATCATTCTTGTAAGTCCGTAGCAGTATGATGGTGTAGTGCCTAACAAAAGTTACGGATATTTAAACAACGACGAGGCGCATTTATTATAAAAAATGGTACAACTTTCAGGGTGAGCGTGATAGTGACCAACCACGCTACGCGCATCAAATTGCGCATGACGCGGATTACAGTGATATCGAGGGAAGCAGTGAATGGCTGCATGACATCAGACAGTGCTACATAACAGGAAGCCGTAAAATAACGAAATTTCATACAACGCATCAACTTGACAATGCACAGCAAACTGACAAACCGTTCCGAAAATTTTTAGATGAGATAAACAGACTAATCCCACCGTTCAGTAAGGAATTAGTTTTCGACTCCGATCACTCGAGATTTGAAGTGGAAATGCATATGAGCGGATCTCTGGAAGTCAGAGGTACAAATATAGTCGCTTCAAGACCAACATCAATACCTTAACGCATCCGTATACAATTATGCCCACTCTTAACATGCATGGAAAATTGACTGGAAAGTTATTTATTGTGCTGCGAGGAGTTGGAAGTATCTCTGCCCCCTACGATTCTTTCTCGGATGCGTAATCTTGCAAGGACAATTTGGAATATTTACGTCACGGCCAGCAAGGGTGGGAAAATGGGCGTAAGAGAACAACAACAATGGTATGAGCACTGCTTCTGGCCTACAGATGGTTAAATTAACTTGCTTTTGGTTGATTCCCGAGCTGCATATAAAAGTCATACTTCTCTAGACGAAACAACCCTCCTGAAAAGTGTGTCAAATGGCTCTGAGCACTATGGGACTCAACATCTTAGGTCATAAGTCCCCTAGAACTTAGAACTACTTAAACCTGCCCGAGGCAGGATTCGAACCTGCGACCGTAGCAGCCCCGCGGTCCCGGACTGCAGCGCCAGAACCGCACGGCCACCGCGGCCGGCGAAAAGTGTGTCAATACAATCTGGAACCATAGGACAAATGCAGCCCCTAGATATTTGCTTGTTCCGCGCCTATAAAACATATTATCACACTATCAGCTACAGGTTAAAGGATGGCCATTTTCACGATAAGCCCCTTAGCACACTGTTTTGCATTCGGTTGCATGCCATTGAATTCCATGAGTTCTCATCACTTCATTCACCCCATATGATTCTGGATGCTTTCTTCAAGAGTTCGTATCCAACTGAATGTTCTGCACAGTTTCTAACCTACAAGGAGGGTGCTTACGAGCTTCATGATGCGAACCCTTGTGATTACTGTGGCATGACACTTTTCATTCGGTGTTCATGGTGAACGCAAACGATTTCTTTTGTTCGTTTCTTGAATATCGACGCTGTATATATTAGAAAGTGAAGTACATACAACCCATAGAAGGTTGATCTCTGCATCTCCCACACACTCATTTTCTGTTGCCCTACTGATGCACATGGCGACTAGTAACAAATATTCCACCTGACATAATTGTTAACACAACACTCTCAAATGAACCTTACTAATGATTGAACTTGCGACCTCGCACTCAAGAGTTTCCTTGTTGGAAGGGGATAAGAATGGAAGAAGGGAATCGGTAAAGCAATGCGGAAGACAGGGGACATGTGGGCTCTTCCACCTATGCCTAAAAACGGCCTCCCGACCCACCGATAACGCATTTTCGGCTGTGGCAACACAAGGCAACCTGTCAACGCGGACATCGTTGCAGGCCCTCGCTGTACAGCCGCTGGACAATGGAGGACGCCAGCCGACTCGCCACCGGACAGTTCGGAGACGAAGCGCCATCTCCATTCAGCGCCTGCCGATGACATCACCACATGACGAATGAACGAATGACTATGAACACCGATGAGATGAGTCATTCTCTCTCTCCATCCCCTTAATAGGTGAGCAGTGTCCACACCCAGTCAAATCGGTCATGTGATATGTAGTTTTTGTGTGCGTGTGTAAAACGTACTGAAATAAATGCTATAATTTGATGTTTTATTTATCCTAACAATCTGTTCCATTCGCTTATCAATCCCTTAATCTCAGGAACATTAGTTTTTTTGATTGCACGGAGTTATTGATGTCACTTAATTACTGGCTGCCAACTTGAGGCAGTACAATTAGTAATATGACTGTCAGTTGATGCAAAAGAGCAAACAGTTCTTAATTCACTACATGTTCCCCATCCAGCGCATAGTGGTCTTATTATTCACGTACATGTCGCTTCATGTCAGAAAGGAGAACGTCTCTCTGTTCACTAAATTCACTACAGGCTTTTAATTAGTACAGAGTTATTACATTCTCACAAATAGTATTAGGATTTCGTTCAATACAATTTTTTTTAGTCAAATTGAAGGAAAATACCCTTAAGGTTAGCTTTATTGTGCAGCAGTGGGGTTATTTACAATATTTCTATTACAGTTGTGTATAAAATACATAAAAGATTATATAATAAATAAATAAGTATTAATTTTAAATTTTTGCTCTTACGCTGAGTTACTTTCTTTTGAGCCATTGCTCAGCTTTGTGGAGTCAATACAATAAAAGTTATAGTATTTCTAGGTTTACGATAACTGGTATTTATTGCTGTACATCTTCGTAACTAAATATGCGACATTGTTGAAAGTCTGCTCACCTTGTCTAGCTATAGCGTATCGCGTACTTATATTACTACGAGTGGGACTGGCAAGCGTCCGTCAGCCGGTCGCGTTCAGCCGGCGCGCTCACAAAGGAGCCGTCTCGGCGTTTCCGGTGGAACTCGGCCACCTACTGACCTGCTACGCTGACAAGCGTGTCGGTCGGCAAATATCTCTGGACAGGCACGTGACGGATAAAGCCGTTTGCAGCCCGCGCAGAGACCCAACCCTTTGGTCCTCACGTCTGGGCACTGTCAGACGCATGACAGGCATCCACACCGCCTCCTCTCGGCCCGGCTGGTGTGCTCGTGTACGTGATTTCTCTCGGTGCGCGCTGTTGACTCCGTCTCATAAATCGTGTACGTATGAGTAGAACATGACTGTTCCTGACACGGTGTCTTGAAGTTCACAATATGTTAAATTTCCTTTCTTTCGACCATAACTGTCCAGTATGATGAACCCGGTACTCTTAGTCAACAGTTCGAGGCATTCGCATATCTGCGGTGATACGCTGTATGGTCCTTCACTGATTTTTATTAGACTGTGTGCCGCAGTGTTAAGAGACTTTTGGGAGCTAAAACTACGGAATTCATCTCTTTATGAGGGACTACTGTGGGAAATATTTGTTAATCTAGGAAAATGTTTCACAGAAGCTCGAAAATGTTTTTGAATGTTTTTTCTTTCCGCTTCATATCTTCGACCTCTTCACTGAGCATTTGCTACTGCCTACTCAGATACTCTTCGATTTATATCCTTTCGCTGTTGCTAAGCAGAAATAACTTCCTACCCATCTTACCGTTCCTTGTAAAACCCATTATCACAGTTGCTACTACAGCCATATAATTACTGATATCTTCCTTTATTTTAAAATATTCGAGAAGTTAACATCTGCTTGTTGGTAGGAAATGTAACGAGCTGGTTTCCTAATTGTTCAAAGCAATTTTCGGAAAAGAGGTTCTGAAATGTATCACACGAATCCCTGTCTCTGGCACCAGTTTTGATAGCATAGCTCTCTAAATCCGTACCTGGCAACTTGACCTCACCCCTCCCCCCTCCCACTACAACAGTATGATCATGAAAATTATTATCTAAGTTCTCTCTGAAGCGCTCCACAGCTCCTGGTTCAGGTGGTCTATCAAAGCATTGATTATCATTTTTGACCGACCTTTTGATGCTTAACTTCATCCAGTTTAACTAACATTGGAATCCGTGATAACCTCACTAGATATTATCGCTCTATTGATGCAATAAATATGCGGCCACCAATGGTGACTAACCAGTCCTTGTGGCGGTTTAGTTGCTCTTCACTTCCTGGTTCAACAAACTATCTGCTCCTGATAATAACTGGGAATTATAACCTTTGAACCTTTACTTCAGGAAGGCATTTGAGACGGTATCGCGCTGCCGTTTAGTGAAAAAATTTAAGCTTATCGAGTACTGGAAAACAATTGCGACTGGATTCTAGACTTCACTGCAGACATATCTCAATATGTCGCTGTTAACGGGACAAAATCGACAGGCGGATAGGTAATCTCCGAAGTACACCAAAAGTGTGCGATGGGACCGTTACTATCTACAACGTAAAACAATGACGTAATAGAAAGCGCTGGATGGCTTTTAAAACTGTTTTTAGATGCCGTTGTATATAACAAAATAGTAACGCCAGAAGCCAGTATCAGTATGTAGAATGTCCAGCAGAAGACAGATGAATGGTACACGCTTTGGAAATTGACCGTGGACGTGAATAAATGTAACGTATTACGCACACTTACAGAAAGAAAGCACTACTCTACGACTATACTACTGAAGAGAGACTGCTCGAAAATCATCTGAGAGTAACTATCCAGAGCGATCTTAAGTGGAATAGCCACATACACACACAATACGAAAAGCAGTGTGAATTGTGATTCATATAGAAAATCTTGGGGAAATGTAAGTCATTCACCAAGAAACTGGCTTAAAAGGCAGTTGTCCTACAGAGTTTCGAGTACTGTTCATCAATATGGGATCGTTACTAGGTAGGACCGACAGAAGATGTAGAAGGTCAAACGAATTGAGGAACGTTTCCTCACGTGATCATTTAGTCGACGTGTGAGAGTTGCCGAAACGCTCGACACACTCCACTGGAAAACAGTACAAGAGAAGCGCTGTGCATCGTGGAGAAGTTTACTATTGAAATTTAGGGAGGGATCTGTCAAAACAAACATTACTTCCCCCCACATACGTACCGTGGAACGACTACGAGGAGAAAATTCGAGGTATTATAGCCAGTACAAATGTTTACTCACAATCATTCTTCCCACGCGTTATTGGATAAGGGCACAGGGTGGTGGGGTATTAGTTAGTGGTAGCAGAAGTACCCTCCACCACATACTATTTGGGCTCTGGCGAAATATGTGGATGTAGAAGAATGGACTCTATACTACCACTTTAACGGAGAACGTAATAATTATTTGGGAGATACGTTTTAGCATGGGGTTTAGGTGGAGTCTTGGACGGAGTTGTAGCATAAAAACCGCCAGTTAAGAAAACGGAAGTCACAGTAATCTAATAAGATTTTCTGTAGCTCGAAAACATAAGTAAGGCTACGGTAATCAAACACAGTATATCATTTTACTACAGAACAAGTTCAGTCTGGCCGTACATTGGGCAAACGGGTAACGAAATAATATTAAAACGTAGGTCACTCTGCCCACATCGTACATGGCAACTGAAAAATCTAGGACGCCAGATAATATTTTAAATACTACATCGGAGGTATAGCCTCCATCCACATCTTCCCCTACTATTAGTACCGACAACGGACAACTAGGAGAACATCTAGGAACACCTACCTATTGATTAACTAATTTATTTACATAGTTTACGCCCACATTGGAACACCAAAATCAAACAATATACAACAGAGAGTGCAATGAATATGCAATGAATAAATTACCTTCTTGGTAATCAACAATTCTTCCTTTCCTAAACATATTTCATTCGGAGTTACCTGGAGGCCCGTTCTTCTGCAGATATATGATATACTTCTTCCATTGTGATACTCTCAATGTCAGTCGTATGTATTTCTCCTTCAGAAGCTGCTTCTCTTCTTTATGTTCCATTTGATTCTTGGTTATGTTCAGTTCGTGCAGATCCGTTAATACTTCTTTAAACCAGTTGTTTCCTGACACACTATTCCAAGGGTAGCTAAAAATTGGTTTATAGATCCTGGTATCTGCAACTTTGCTTCATTGACAGCATTTACTAACAGAAACAAATTATCAGGAGCTGCAAGACAGTTAAGTCGAATCCTTCTTCTGATCGTAACAGGTGGTTGACATATTTTGTTATATTCGCACCTGATTTTCTCCAGCACACAAATAAACATTACTGGAGACAATAAATCACCTTGTCGAAGGCCGGTTCGAACCACAAATCGCTTCAGAGAACTCATTTCTGAAACCTACTCCGGATTTAATCGTTCGAAGAAGTTGACAAGTTTCTGAGGTGAGCCACTTTCTGTAAGGGCAGGCAGCAAAGATTCAAGACGGAAACCATCATAGGCCTTTTCAATAAAAATCGACAAAGATTATCGCCAACCTCATGTTCTTCACCTATTGATGTTTGATTATCCATTTAAGACTACTACAGTAAATTTAAGACTACTACAGTCTCGTCTTGGACTCAAACCTCCTTCATACTCGATTTACCAACAAGTACAAATAGTTACTCAACACCATACCAGACAATTCCCTGACGAATGGTATAGCAAATGATTGCGATAATCGTAATGGGCATGAGTGAGTCGCTGGTTCAGTCGCATGAACGGAATACGGAATCAGTTTTTAAAACAATCAAGCAAACAACACTTTCGCAGGAGTAGCAAACCAATGAACTTTCACAGAAAATTCTTACTCATGGCAACGAAGTGCACTCACAGAATTAGACCTTGTTTTTCGCACAACACTTGCCGCAGCTCGCCCCGCATGCTGTAAAAGCTAACAAGCCACTACTCAGCACTCCAAGACTTCCGTTGGCGAAATTGTTTACAAGTGGCTACACGTAATGCACGTTTTCACGTTACACGGTGAAACTCCTCAGACACAAGGCTAATAAGGAGCCGCAACAGACAGCAAAAGCATTCTGGGTTGTGCTCCTTGTGATCGGAAGAAGCCGTCCTTCGCTTCCATTGCTACTCTGTGCGTCAGACCTGAAACGCTGGCAACCACTCCAAGAGGTTGTTTGTCCACACGGCAGCCTGAAACCATGAAAACCGTCACCAAGTTCGGTACCATCTTGCACACTAGATCCTTTGAGCCCTTGGTCTTAGCTCAACCCAGAACTGCAGCGTCGCTCCAAGAACTGACTACTTAATCATCCACAACTCCCTCCACCTGGGCCTGCCGGGGTGGCCGAGTAATTATAGGTGCTACAGTCTGGAACCGCGCGACCGCTGCGGTCGCAGGTTCGAATCCTGCCTCGGGCATGGATGTGTGTGATGTCCTTAGGCTTAAGTAGTTCTAAGTTCTCGGGGACTGATGACCTAAGAAGTTAAGTCCTATAGTGCTCAGGGCCATTTGAACCATTTTTTTGAATCCCGCGACCTGGGCCACGGTGGCGCTCGTGGAACTCACGTGTCCATGGCATTCATCCTCTGCTGGCTCCAGTGCCACATACCAGTGACCAGGGCCTCTGGCGCCTGATAAAATCGTCGTGTTATCCCTTTCGGCATCATCACATAATATGAGATTGAGATTCGAGGGAAGTCACATGAAAACCAAACACCCATCGCGACGGGTCCATTGAATGTTTGCATTCAAAAGTATTCCGAAAACACACTGAGACATTTATCCCACTGCGGGAATGGACTATCAATTCCTGTTTGACCGAAGGTAGTCGATCGCTGACGAATCCACAACCGCACCCACTAATGCCCTCACTTGACTGACTGCAGCCGACGTCCGTGCATGTCTTTCTTCAGGTCGCTGTCGATGTGAAAATGACACGATCAAATATCCGGGCTGTCTGGAGTATCTTGTTGTTTTTCCCGACCCAATAACTGAAGTGTGGCCTTCGTCCTAATTTTGTTCCACGCCAGAGGAACTTGTATCTAGATGATTGCTGGAGATCGGATAAAGAGCAGTGATCCAGGTACAGTCAAATGTTTTTATTCCAGTCTTTTATCACAGTCAGTAATGACCGTCAATGGTTCAAATGGCTCTGAGCACTATGGGACTTAACTTCTAAGGTCATCAGTCCCCTAGAACGTAGAACTACTTAAACCTAACTAACCTAAGGACATCACACATATCCATGTCCGAGGCAGGATTCGAACCTGCGACCGTAGCGGTCGCGCGGTTCCAGACTGTAGCGCCTGGAACCGCTCGGCCACCCCGGCCGGCTCTTCAGATCTATAATATAAGAAAAAACAGCTAGTGGTCAGCA
Organism: Schistocerca americana; assembly: GCF_021461395.2. Lineage (NCBI taxonomy): Eukaryota > Metazoa > Arthropoda > Insecta > Orthoptera > Acrididae > Schistocerca > Schistocerca americana. Next base: position 582,184,132 of record NC_060119.1, on the reverse strand, counting down.
TATCTTTCAAAACAATAGTTTCCTATCACAATATAGTGTGATACACTCTGGGAACGTACAGTTAAAGTAAGGTAAAGCGTACCTGTTGTACACCATGTCCTAACGTGATAAAGCCGTAATGGCATCGTCAAAACACGTAAATACACTCAGTAGAGCATCGTCACGTAGAACTAAAATATAGTGTAAGACAGGACACATTGTCGACGCAGTAATTTTGCAACTGGCCTTACTGTACGACACACACGGAAGTGCAGTAGCTATCAGAGATATGTTTGCCAATTTCCTTCACAGATGTTGCTACTGTGGGCTTGGATATATTTTTCATTTCCGTAAAAAACATAATATGACGAGAATACAGTATGTAAAATACATGTAACTGATTTTTAAATATTGATCACTGCTATAGAAACCAACTGTGATCAAATAAAAGACGAATACATTAATATATAAAATTATTTAACGGAAGTATATAAAGATAACAGGTTTTGACACTTTTATGATGAATGTACGGTTAAAAGTAGAATAAATCTAAAACCCTTCCTATAAGAATCCATAAATTACCTACGAAAGACGAAATGTCTGTGACAAAATAGCTGCATGGAACAAAAGACAGATCAACGACCAACGCCTTCTGTTCTCTCGGCAGCCAGGCTGTTACGTAGGCGCGCAGCGATCGTAAGAACTTAACTGCTAGAGGGCTGTTCGTACGTCGTGATACGTCTCCAACAGAAAAGGTTTATGCAACATTTTAACAGTCAATAAATAAGAAAATAGAGACTCGCCATACAACCCATGAATAGGTAAGATATAATCAGTTACAGGCTTAGGGAGACAAATGTATAGAAGTCAGGCAAATGCATACTGTTCTTGACATAAATCAGTAACAAGGCTAGATATAAATAAGCGAGGCATCAAGTCGCTATTGCCCCCCCCCCCCCCGAGCCCTTTTGTATTCCCCTCCTCTGCCTTCCCCTGAGTAGCATCTGCCCAGCACCCCCCACCCCTCTTATGGGTTCTTCTCCTCCATTGGCTCCTTTGCTGACACCCCCCCCCCCCGCCTTCGCTTTTCCTCTCCTTCCCCCCTTTTTTTATTTTCCCATCATCTGTACAGTTTTCCGCCCACCTGCTCTCGGCTGTGGTATGTCACATTTGCCAACTTTTTAGTGCAGTGTTTCAGTGACTGTTCAGTGTTGTTCGTCTTTCTCATGTTGCGAAGAGAAACCATGCTGTCGCTAGGTGTGAATTTTATATCTTTTGCGAACAGAAACCAGACTGCCGCCGTGTTTTTTTAATTGTCTATCTATTGTTTTACCTGTCTCCTTCGCATGTATTTTATCATTCCTCTTTTCTTTGTTTTAAGTTCCATGATTTTTTTCTCTTCTCGCCATGTTACTCTTTAAGTCTCCGATTTTATCGCCTGTTTTTTATTGTTTATTCTCTTCATCTTTTTAACAAAGTCTGTAGGCTGTAGAGTGGCATACTATGCTGTTACCAGCCCGCCCCCTTCGGGGGCAATGGAAATTCAATAAGAAAAAAAAAAGAAAGTGGCTATTGTCGATGTTGTCATTGCCTCCACCATCCTCCTTGGGCGTATCACCGTCGACATCCTTAACCCCACAGATAGCGACCTCCTTCCTATCCTTCTCCCCATAACGTCTGCTCCCCAACCTGCACACCCTGCCAAGGTCGTCCATGACTGCTGTCGTGCCTACCGGGACGCCATCGCCACCCAAGTCGAAAGCCAACCTCTTACTTATCACCATCCTATCATCCACATCGCATCCGCCTCGAGAAGGTAATTACTGACGCCGTGGAGGCCCATGTTCATACTAAAACCATCCAATCCCACTGTCCCACCTCTCTCCGCAGGCTGTCCTCCTTCTCCGAAAATCCTGCCGCCTCTATCGCCCCTTCCTGCGCACTCGTGGCAGAGATACACTCCTATGCCACCGGCAAATACAACGATACATACGGAACCTTATTACAGGAAAGAAACGCCGAGACTGCCACAGACCTGCACACGACTCAACCCCACCCTCCTATCAACTCCTCCAAGTACTGGTCTGCCTCCCATTGCTTTACTGCTTCCCAGTCTGCACCCCATTACCCCCTTCTCCATGACGACCGTACCCTTCCCTAGAACCTCAGTAACGCCAGCCACATTGCCTCCCACCTTTCCAAGGTCTTGTTCGTCCCTGATGATCCCCACTTTGATTATTCTCTTTTCGCCACCGCCACGGAACGCGCCGATACCTTGGTCGCTCCACTTGCTACTAGTCTCTAGTACTTGTGGCAGTTGCCCCCCCCCTCTGACATCAACACTCCAGTCATACTACACAACATTAAACTTATCCTCCAGTCCAAACGCAACATGGTCCCTGGTCACGATTGTGTGAACTACCACCACCTTACAGAAAGCTCCTTCTCCTTCCTCACTGTCCTTCCCAATGTCTATAACATCATCTGGCTTCTACCCCGAACGGTGGAAGACTTCCCATATCCTCTTATTCCTCAAACCCAAAATTCCCCCTTCTGTCGCCTCATCCTATAGCCCCATCTGCCTCACCTCCATCTTCAGTAAGGTCTTTGAATCCATCCTCTCCCATTGTATTCATCAACACCTTACTCAACACCACCCCCTCCCTCTCACCCAGTGTGGCTTCCAACCCTCCATCTCTGCTAAAGACCATCTCCTTAACCTCATCCATCTTCTCTCCCTCCAGCTTATCTTCACCATTTTTGTTTCCTCTTTAAACTCCAAACCTATGCCCTGCCTATGAATTTTGTCTGACTGCTCGCTTCCTTCCTCTCACACCTTCCTTCCTATGTCACCCACCAAAACACCAACTCCCGTATCTTTTATACAATGCTGGCATCCCCCAGGGCTCTGTCCTCTCCTCTCTCTTCTATCTTATGTACACCGCTGATACACCCAAGGCACACCCACTTGTCCACCTTCTCCAATATGCTGATGACACCGCCTTCCTGGCTCTCTATCCTATCCTTCTATGGTCCCAACACACACTCCAAACCCACCTCGACCAGTTCACCACTTGGTGTGACCAGTGGTTTCCTTGTCTAACCCCCCCCCACCCAAAACCTAGGCAACCGTCATAGGTTGTCGTTCCATCTAGCTCACTCCCACCCTGGGATACCTTGGCGTTACCCTCGACCGTCACCTCATGTTCTGACCATCCAGCAGAAAGCCCATTCCCACCTCTGCCTTCTGAAACTCCTGTCAGGTCAGACATGGGGGTTGCAACCTTCACTCATGTGTCCTATCCTATGCTATGCCAGCATTGCCTGGATCTCCAACCCCCTCCCCCCACCCGACTTTCATATGGACCTCCAAATCCACGAACGCCATGTGCTCTGCTTTGCCTTCCCCCACACTACTCCTGTATGACCTCATCCCCTTCCCCCTCCACTTCCTTTTCTTCCAGCATCTCCACATCCTTTACACAGCCCTCAGGTTTGATCCCCTGCACCCCCTGGTTTTCCTCCTCCTCTCCATAACCCGCCCATTGCTGCGCCTCTATCACTCTGCCCGTCCCTCTCTCCACCTCCACACTGTCCATCTCCTACATCAGGGCAATTTCCATCACCTCCCCTGGGATGTACATGGCTCTTTTCCATCCCATTAATTGTTTGTCATCTTCTACCACGGTAGTGCCGCCTCAATTTGTTATCCTATTTACTGGTGTCACTAACTTCCTGCCTTTCTTGCCATTGTGTAGCAGCAGCAGCCCGTATCTTTAAGCGCACTGTCGTACCATCCCTCGAGGGACCGATAGTATTTCTGGGTCATCGTGTGTCAAGTAGTAAGGGAGTGGGAGACGCACCTGCAGTGCAGTCGCGACTGAGCAGCAGTCGCAGACGGACCAGCAGTCCAGTTGGTCGGTTGGCTTGGAGCAGCAAGCACGCCCCCATCATGCAGAGTCAGGCTGGAGCCACTGGCACCGTGCACACGTGGTTGGAGTGTGAGGTGCTGCTGGCGAGTGCTATGAAGTTAGTCGCCCACCGATCTTGGACATGAAAGTTGAGTCTTCACTTAACTTACTATCGAGCCTCAACTGTTTACATTTCTTCGTTTGATCCTGGTTGTCGCTTTTGGAGAATTCCTGCTTGTAACAACGTATGTGTATTTAAGTCGGCTAAGATCCAAGCCGTCTTCCTGTGAAATTTAACTTAATTTATTCCTTTTTATGTAAGTTCACAAGCGGTACCTTCTGACTTGTGGCCATTGATGTTCCAGTTACCTGCCCTGGTCGTTGACGTAATTTTAGGCAGT